>NC_140772.1:60143144-61393144 GCF_044657685.1 Stegodyphus dumicola | reverse complement strand
AAGGCGATAAAGGTTACTAGCTAGGACTTTAGCAGTGTACATGGATAAAGTCAAGAGTGTGCGCAATACCATTTTTGTGCAATTCTGGGATGTTTTTTTTAAGTGAAAATAGCTCGACGTGTACATGGATGATACCGTGTATGTGCAATTCTTAAAAAAGCGGCAAGCAGTAAGCGATTCTACACTTTGTCCCAATTTCGCACCTAATCTTCGTCATGATTAAGCATTTTTGTCCCATAAAAGTTCTAGCATAAGCGTAATTCGGCAGATTGTTGGAAAAAAAATGTTGAGTAAAAAATAAATAAATAAATAAATAAATAAATAAATGAATAAAAGCCTTTACTTCGTGAAAAAAATGGCGTTCAAACAAAAACTAGCAGGTTGCTGTAGCGAGGTTGGTCGCCGAAAAATCGCCAAGTTACCATAATCCAAAGATTAACCGAACCTCGATCTGATATTATACGATCTGGTAATCCAAATTCTTCTATGAAACTCATCAATGATTTCAGTACGTTCTTCGAAGATGTGTTTTTCACAGCATACAAACGAACGAATCTGGTCATATTATCAATTCCTTGTTTCTTTTAGAACTTGTGATGAAAGGTCCAAGATGATCAATGTGTATTGGTGCAAAAGGTCTACGGCCTGGGGGTATAGGCCTCATCAACAAAGTTCCGGGAGGACCTTGTCTTTTTCCTCCCGGAACTTTGTTGATGAGGCATTCGAAACACATTGATATATGTCAACGAACATATCTCTTCATAGCAGGAAACCAGTATAGTTCTTTGATTTTTGAGACAGTCCTATCAACAGCAAAATGTCCCATAAGGTCATGAAACTTCACAGCTATGCTTTTTCTCATGCTTTTAGGTACGACGTATAATAACTTCTTCTTCCATCCTCCACAATACGGAACAGTCTATTCCTTTTCAAAATATAATTTTCTACATTTTGATTTTCTTCTTTGGTTCTTTCACTTGGGTTTTTCATCAAAATTGTTATTAATTCTCTTAACTTTTCATCTGCATGCTGTATCATAAGAATTTGTTCGTCTAAATTTACAGACAAACTTCTAAAAACATAACATCTTCTATCAAAGAATGCATGGTGTCTGATGAATTAATAACAGGAGCTATACTGATTGCATCGATATGAGACATTTTAATTCCTGGTCTGTGGTGTATTTCAAAATTATATTCTTGAATAAGGATACTCCAACGAACAATTTGGAGATTGCTAGATTTCTTTGCATTCATGTAAACCAATGCTTGGCAATCGGTAACTACCGTAAATTCAATTCCGAGTAAGAATTGGCGAAGTCTATCTAGAGTCCAGACAATTGCTATTAGCTCAAGTTTACTCGAGTGATCATTCTTTTCAGCTTCCGCTGTCTTTTTACTCACGCAGTAGACAAGATGCCATTTGCCGTCACTTCCGAGTTGAAGTAACATGCCAGCAATACCCTCTGAGCATGCATCAGTATGGACTTCTGTTTGAGCTTTAGAGTTGTACAAAGCTAAAATTGGTTGATTCGTCAGTTCATTTTTCAGCATTGTAAAAGAATTCCGCTGACTTTCTTCCCATTTGAATGTTTGATTTTTCTTAGTTAGTTGAGTCAATGGTCCAGCTTTAATGGCATAATTTGGAATAAACCTTCTAAAAAAACTTGTTAAACCAAGAAATCATCGAACTTCTTGAAGGTTTTTAGGTTCTGGGAATTTTGATATTACTTCAACTTTTCTTGATCCCGGCTTTATTCCGTTTTTATTGATGATAAACCCTAAACATTTTATTTCTTGTTTGGCAAATTCACATTTCGGTAACTTCAGGGTTAGCTTAGCTGTACGTAGTGGTTCGAATACTTTAATTAATTTTTGAATCATTTCTTCCCAAGTCCTTGCTGGAACAAGTATATCGTCAAGATAGCACAACACTTCTTTATTACATAATGAGGATAATGCATGATACATCAATTGTTGAAATTCCGCAGGAGCGTTAGTCAAGCCAAAAATCCTTCTTTCAAATTGTCCACTTTCATCCGGTGTTACGAAAGCAGTTTTCAATTTTGCACTTTCGGTTAATGGAATCTGTAAATATCCGTGTGCAAATCTAGCGTTGTAAACAGATTACACTCATGCAATTGTTCTAAAAAATCATCTATTTTAGGCAGGGGAAATTTATCCTTTATAGTTTGACTATTGAGACGTCTTAATTAACAACTAATCTGTATTCACCGGTCTTTTTCTTGACTAGTATGACAGGAATAGCATATGGGGATCGCATTTCTGTTACAATTCCATTTTCTTTCCATTCCTGAACTATTTCTTTGATCGCAGCTCTTTCAGAGGCATTTGTTCTATAAGGCTTCATACATACTGGCTTTGAACCTTCGATTTCCTTAATGTCCATTTTTAGGAGGTCTGTGCACCCTAGTTCTGAAATATTTAGTGCAAAGCAATTTTAATTCAAAATATTCATTCAGAAGATACAATAACTCTTGCTGGTGATCAACGTCGAGATCCGAGCCAATTTGATCTTGGCTTAAACTTATAGGAACTTTTATTTTGTTAATATTTTCCGTTTTTGCTAAGTTCGAGCTCAATTCAGAAATTTCAGTATTTAAACATAGTTCAACTTCTTCTGCTCTCCCAACGCATTGATCTTTTTGGAGCTTGATACTTCTATCGTCAACATTAATCACTGGTATACAAGTTTCGCCAGTTTTAATTTCTAATAAACAGCCGATACCTTCGGAAAGATTTTCTATCATAATTAATCCATTATCTACAGAATCTGTTTGAGAACTGACAAGACTGATTGTATTTTTCTCTAATTCATTTGCCTCAAGAGCTTTAAGGCAGACCCGATTTATTTTTTCATCAATTTGGAGGGTACTAAATAATTCATCTTCCCTATACCCGAAGTGAAATCTTTTTCCTATTCTGACATAAGCAATGTGAGGGAGATCAAGCCATGTCCGTCCGATGATTAGATCAACTGGCCGTGCATTATCAGATACAAGGTATATATTTATGCCTTGGCCTTTTACATTATCAACTTCAATATCGGCTTTAATCATTCCTATAGAGGTCACTGCAGGCACCCTTTGATTTCAAAAACCGTACAATTCATTCATAGCAGGTTCTGGTTTCACTTTAAGTTTCTGAGCAACTGAAGTCTTTAAGAGACAACAAGAACTCCCCGTATCAATTAAAGCCTGTACTTCTTCGGAATTATTCAGTTTTGCTTTCTTCAAATATGAATTGCTCTCTTCTATATTTTCGCCAACTTGCTCAACAGAATAATTTTTATCATTTGAATGATTATTTTCAGCCTTAGTAACATAATTTTTAGCTTTATGACCTGTTTTATTACATTTTCGGCATGTTACTACTGGTTTGGGCAGCGGACAGTCCTTTGAGAGGTGTCCAAAATTATTACAGCTGAAGCATTTTGGTTTACCTTTTTCATTATGTGTGACACCGTAGAGTTTTTTTTTCGTTGATTGTAGCAACTGGACCATCTTTAAAGGAGTTTCGTTTGTCGTAAGACCCTCTTTACGCTGTTGTTTATTGTTGAAAGTTGACTTCAAGGTATCATAATCATCTAGTTTTTCAACTAAATCAATTGGTGAAATCAACTAAGACTATATGTCATTAAAATTAAGTTCGTGGTCCTGTTATACATGTTAATTTAATAAAGGTTTCGAGTACAAAGATGCCAAGCTTACATTGGGGATCAAGTTATATGTGCTCTTCCCTGTGAAGAATTATTCTACAAATCTTGCCAATGTTTTGAAGCAAGTTGTTTTACTCGGTATTTCAAATTTGATCGAGGCCATGGAAGTGTGATTTCAAAACCATCTTGATTAAAAGCTGCTTCTTTGGCTAATTCATCTGCCTGGTCATTACCGAAATGGCCACTACGGCTTTTGATCCACGAAATTTGAATTTTGTAGTTTGGAACTGAAGCAAGAAGAAAATTGAAAATTTATGTCGGAATCCAATGGATAAGAAGTTAAGGGATAGTTAATCGCTAAAACAGCCGCTTGGGAGTCAGCGTTTTTGGTAAATTCGTTGAGACTTTTGAGACTGGCTATTTTAATCATTACTTTTGTGGCTGACAATGCCCACTGGAAAAACACGATTATTGTTATGGAGATAACCTTTTCATTTGATGATATTTGAAGCGGCAGTTTAAAAATGGAATGCTGAAACAACTTTTCCTTCAATTTTTGATCCATCAATGTATGGTACTGGAGATAAACTACTTAAATAATTTAATATTTTATATATTTTATATATTATATATTTTGCTCAAAGAGTATAGTAGAGAAAGAGGTCAAGATACCGCTGAAAGAAACTAAATATCAGGATAATTCGCCAAAAAGAATGCATCTTCTTTTAAAAGGGATTAGTAGTAAATTACAATGGCAATGTTACGTAATACTAATATCGAATACTTCCATGAGTTACGGTTATAAAAAATATGTTTCTGTTTCTTAAAAATGAAAACAATTCAGAGCTTTCATTTATTTATCAATTATTAAACTTTTGCTTTGGAATACAATTCCGTTTTCTTACAAATTCTTTGGCTCGTATAACACGATTCACGTAACGCATTTTTAGTAACCTGGCGATCATATTATAAGGGGTTATATGTATATGACAGTAGAAGAAGCAATTTGTTAACTAAGGTAATAGATCATATGTTAGTAAAAATCATCAAGTGACTATACTATGAATTATACCAACAGAATGTATTATGAATTATGAAAATTAGATATAGTATTAAAAGCAAAATAGAGATATAAATTTATAATGATAAATTTATAAAAATAAATTAATAATACATTTATTGCTTTCAAATCGCTTTGTAGTTAAGCAATTACAATTATAATTCACTATAAAATGCAATATTGTGAAAACTTGCTATCTTCCAGGTCAAAGATGTTACATCTCGCTAAAAGACAGCACTTGCTAGTCCGCTTGTACCAAAAATACTCTGGTAGAACAACGTAATGCAAAACTGAGGAGGAAAAAAAAAAAAAAAAACTAAGCGGTAGATTCTTTGCAACAGCAAAAAGCGCAGTAGTTAAAATCTAACAGGAACATTTAAATGGTTAACGTTGTCGACAATGGTTAAAAATACCGAGTCTCACAATAGAAAACTAATAAAGATGTACCTCTGAGTGATTCCGTGTTGATCGAGAAAGACGCAACTAAATACCACGGCGACTAATCGCGATGTCAGTAGCAGTGAAAGAATGTGCATTTGAAATGTGCCATTTTGTAATTCGTTTTGTAAAGTTTCATCTCATTATATGTTTGTCTGTCTGTGGTTTCATATGACCATGAATGGTGGAAAATAACGCGATCAGTGTTATCGGGCGCTTTCTTCTTAATTCTGCATATTATCTTTCGTCTCTTCATAACAATACGCTAAGCAGTATGTCGCTTTGATCAACCAACCTTTGTATATCCAGTTATCCTACACTTGAAACTTTATGTGCTCTTTTATGTGCTGTCTTTGATGGACAATTTCCGTGCGCTGTATCATATTATTAAGGTATTATTCAGTCAGTAGACTTCGTTTCTAAAAACCATTTTTATGTAAGGTTCCAATACGCATTTAAATTAATTAAAGATGAAAAGAGGTGTTTTTAATCCCTTTTAATAACTTATAATTTTTCATTTAGGATCAACTACCTATTATACGACAGTTAAAATTATACATTGTCAGTGGACTGCTTGCGTCTTGTATTAATTATCAAGAATCTAATTTTAATATATGATCCTGATATAAAAACTTGAATAATCATTTTGTATTCCTTAAAATTTCTTTCGTACTTGTAAGAACACATATTTTAGAACTTATTTATAAATTATTAAACAGATATTGGCAACATAACGTTTAATTCATTTTGGGTTTATTGTTTACATTTCGATGTTTCTGTTTTTGTTGAGTTCTTTGAGATATTAAATTCATCATACAAATACAGAAGTTTTAAGTTTTTATTATGGTATAAACGGGAATTTAAATTATGAAAAAACTTCAGGCCTAAAATATAGCTGATGAGACTTCTAAACATTTATTACCTGATTTTATCAAACATTGAACACCTGGCAGCAGTAAACGATTTTCTGTCGTTTCCATAGTGACGGAAATGTTACCCGGAACAGGTAGAAAATCTAAAGTAGCAAAGGCCGTATTGATTACTTTTTCCTGTTGTTTAAGTAGTGTTCTCTTTGACTAATCTGCCGGAAGTATATAAGAATAAACGTTTACGAAATATTTCTTTGGTTTTTGATTTTATTTATCTTTTGCACAAAATTTATGCTCTTGGTTTTGCTTAGGACAGTTATCAACCGGGAGGGGATTTCATTATTTAAGGGGGGAGTGCGATCAGCCTTTTGTTTAACTTTTAAGTATTTAATTTTAGTTTATGAACGTAAAAAGTAACTTTCGTTTAAGTTTTGTTATTTACCAACATTTTCTGTATTTTTAGTTGCTTGATTTACAAATCACATTAGAAAATAATCTAAATCTAAATGGATGTAAAGAAGCATTTTTCAAATTTGGGAAAGGATGGGGAGGATGATCTTCTAGCAATGGTGCAAGGGGAACAGGGGTAAAAAATTTTGAGAACCACTAGCTAAGGAGATGAAAATGAAAGCCCTTGAAATTTCGAATATCAATTTAGTAAATGAAAATCCCTCTTTCAATGCATAAATATTAATGTCTGCGTTTTGAATTTTAATCGAGTGCGAAATGATTTATTTTCATTGTGGAAATAATTCCTTTTTGTTTTTCTTATCACTCATTTTTTCCTCTTGTGCTCCTACCCCCTCAAAAAAAAAAAAAAAAAAAAAAAAAAAAAAAAAAAAAAAATTGCCCAGAAATTAATTCACCCATTTCAAAAGAAAAAAAGTAGATATCTGGGATAACTATAGCTATTTCCATTACTACTATACTGCAAATATTAATTATGTATAATGGGGAAATCTTTAAAATTAACGACGTTGGTTAACAGTGGCATAATTTGACTGGTTTTACGAATGAAAGAAAAGATTAATGAATGTTTTGTAAATGAAACTTGCTGGTTACGCTACTTTAGTCTTATAACCCCAACAACGATTAATCGAGGCGCTTTATCGCTGTCTCAGATAAACGACAAATTTTTAATAAGGTTATGACAACAACCTCTTTATTTAAACAGACTTTCGGAACTTTATTTGAAAGGAAATTTTAGGAAAATTTGCTGCAGGTCTTAGGTTTGTCGGCAGGATGCGGTTTGGCACCTGTTAAAATTTTCTTCCCGCTAATCGCAGTCGTCAGTACAGATCTTACAATGAGGAAGGCAGTGGTAGATGAGAAACCTTTATAAAAAGTAGGAATGATGTGGGTCAAAGTGGGCAGTAACCCCAGAGGAAAGAAAAAGGTTCCTTATATTCATTAAATATAGAGTTATGCCCCTTCCATTTATGGGAGTTGTGTTAAATGGCATACCTTCAAATGCTTCATTGGATACGGAGGCACAAAGTAATTGTTTGGAAGAAAAGTTTTTCAAAATAAATTTTAAGAGGTATAGATTGTTTGATGCGGCCTGAACTAAGGTCATAGTAGCAGAGAGGAACACATTGTAAATGCGTAGGCAGATTATTTTAAATGTGCAGGTTAAAAATTAAATACCAGATTTTTTTTTTTTTTTTTTTTTTTTTTTTTTTTGTGTGTGTGTGTGTGTGTGTGTGCGCGCGCTTGCGCGTGTGGGGGGGGTCAGAAACTTACAGGCAAATGTTATACAGAATTTTTTAAAATCTACTGGCACGAAAATTTATTTTCATGAAGAAGCTGGTTGGAAAAGAAACAGAGCCGCGATCTTGGACCTGAAATAGCTGAATCCGGAAGAGAAAATGAAGTTGAAGCAGTTTGAAAGAATTTTTTCAAATTTATTTGCGATATAGTGTTGACATATGGTCAGTCACTGGACAGAAACAAGAAATTACACCCCATGTAGAGTAAAACCCTACCGTACAAAGTTAAAGAGGAAACCATAGTGACGGTAGTGATAGTGACGGAGGACGTGGCCACCACCCCTTTACTATTAAGTTAATTAGCATATAGGGCCACGTCCGCCCTTATACAGAATAAAGCCAGAGAGGCCACATGGGAGGCTTGCACAGGGCGCCCAAACCCAACGCCTGGACCATCCGGTTGGCAGTTCCGCGAACCAAATGCCACCGGGTTGACACCCGTCCAAAGTGCCCCGGTACAGTGATTTTGAATCTTCAAGAATAAAGAGGAAACCATAAAAAAAAAAAAAAACATATTATGAACCCTACGCTAACCCTTTGGGGTTATAACGGAAGAAAAATAATCTTCCACCTACCGATTTTAAAGTGCGGCGTTTTGCTATTAACTGCAGAAAACTAAACAGTATAATAAAATATTTGTTTTAACGCTTACCAGTAATTAAGGAAATATTAATAATTAAGCGAAATTAAATCCTCAAACTACATTACGATGCTAGACCTCCCGTCTGCATATGTTAAGAGATGTGTGAAACCGCGGAACGTGCCAAAAAGTGTATTTATTATCAAATTAGGAGTTTATGTCCACCTTAGAATGCCATTTGCAACGTTTCGAACAGCTATGGATATAATCTTAACCTTGTCCTTAGAAAACATTCCGAAATAGCAGCTATCAAAAACTATCCACAGATTAATACGGCGAAACAATTGATATCATTTTTGGCTTGTAGAACTTTCATCAAAGATTTTGTTCACATAGCAGGACCCTTAATAAAATTAAAAAGCAAAAGGACTAGGTTTCATTTAGTCGGCAGAAACAAACACGGCTTTTCAAAAGCTTAAAGAAATATTCATCTAAGCTCCTTTTTTTTAATTTTCTGAAGAGTATGATAAATTAGAAATCGCCGCACATGCATCTGATTTTGCGATATGAGACATCGCGTATGCTAAACAGACCGCAGGGAGCATTCTTTTGATCAAAACACTTAGTCCAGTTCAAAGAAATTATACGTCTAGAGAAATATTAGCAGTCCTGTTAGCCGCGCAAAATTTTTTAATTTTTTTAAGCAAAGAAGCAGCTACTGCATATACGGACCATGTCATTGAACGCTTGTATTCGGAAAAAATTTTTTCTTCTAGATTCAGAAAACGGGCTCTTAAATTAAAAGAATACAGTTTGATAGTCAACCTTGTTGAGATATTAGGTTATTTCGAAGCAAGAGTCATGAAAAATGAGCATTGCCCTCGCAGGGACTCGAATCATGGATCTCTCAAATACGCGTCAAGGGTGCTGACCATTACGCCACGAAGTCAAGCTAAGAAGGCGGGAGAAATACCTTATAATCTTACTCCCAGGAAAGAAAATGCTGTATCGGACGCCTTATCACGGACTAGATGATGAGGTGAAAAAAGTAAAATATGCAATGTTTGTTTCGAAAATTTTAGATTTAAGGAAAACAATTATTTCATAACTGGAAGTATGCCTTCAAATGAAAAATATCTAGTCTTATTTGAAAGATCACGATCGTTTTGAACATAATGATGTAACGGGAATTAGAAACAGGTCTGCAAATCACAAAATCATTGATAACCTTCTGTTATACACTAAAGCAACAAATAGTAATAATGAATTAAGTCCAGTTATTCCAATGAAGTTAGGATTAAGTATTTTATATGAATTACATGATTCGCCCTTACCCTTCATCTCGGAATAAAAAAAAGCAGAGCAGAGAGTAAAGTGCGCTGTTTAATTTTCATAGCTACCCATTTAATAAAAAAATAGATATTTACTTTTGATCGCTGATCATTTCTTGAAGTGGGTAGAATAATTTTCCTCAAATCCTTAGTTCCGCAAAAAGTATTGCAGATTGGTTTTTAAATAAATTTATATTAAATTAAAAAGCTCCAATTAAAATAAACTCAGACAATGTTAATCAGTTCGCAAGCCAAATGTTGGAGGAAGTGCGTACAGATCTTGATCAGTGTTGCCAGAAATTTTTCAACTAAAGTAGCAAAAGGAGACTAAAAAATTCGCAAAATGTCGCAAATGACGTCAGAGATCCCGTGATTTTTGTGACGTCATAGATAATCATGCTCACATGACCATTGACGTCATTGCAAATTTACTGACTATTGGTTCCGTAATTTACAGACAGTATTCGATTCTTAGTCTTTTTAATTACGTATCTTATATTTAAAGAAATTTTTAAAACTTTATTGCTCATTTTCAATTATTTAAATATCCATTTCTTTTTCAATTAATTCTCATTTAATTTAGGTTCTATTTTTAAATTAATTTGTGCATATCCATTCGAGAGATTCCTCACGTTTAAACTGTTAGAGCTTTTGTACTAGATTTTTTTCAGTTGCCAGTTAATATGTTTAACACTTTTTTTCCCTTAATTGTGAACATTTTAATTGAAGAATGTTTTTCAGTGAGTTTTTCGTTCTGCCAGGTGGGCTTATTTCAGATTATGATTACTTAGGAAAGCCTTGTTCTTTGACTGTTAAATTTATTTGTGTTGTTATTAAGAAACATGCCTTTGCTTTGATTTTTAAGACATTTCCATTGCTTAGTTTTTAGCAATATTGTAATCAGGAGAAGTTATTTCATTTTTTTCTCTGATTGGGTACCCAATATGTGGCTCCCAACTGAAAGATCTTTTGCTCGATTCGTTACCATCATAGAAATGGGGCGGGAATAAACTTACTGACTTAAAAACAAAAAGCACGGAGGACGAGGGGGTAGGTGAGAGGTTCCGAAGCATTTTTCTTTTTTCCCACTTTTTCCCCTCCTCGTTATACCGACGTCAGGCTGTGCAGCCTTGAAAATTAAAGTCTCATGTACGCATGTAATGTTAATTAAAGCTCACATGGTCACATGTGCAGATTGCCAGATGCCAACTTCTACTTAAGGCTAAATAAACTTTTTTTTTTAACGTAAATAATTTTTATTTGATACATTATTTTAACATGTAAGCATTTTACGATATATTAAAAAAAAATCTTTGAATTCGCAAAAAGTAGCATAAGGAAATGATGGAGGTCGCAAAAATTTCGAAAAATCGCAAATACTAAAATTTTAGTAGCACAAGTTTTTCAAAAGTCGCAAATTTGCGAAAAATCGCCCGATCTGGCAACACTGATCTTAATATGAAATATTTCAAAATGGTTGTTTATGGACCACAATCAAACATAGCAGAGCAGATGAGTAGAAATATAATTAAAAATATCCGAAGCTATGCAAAAATTACCATTAACGCTGGGATAACTGTGTTAATGAATTAGTCTATGAGTTAAGATTCGCCAAACACGAAACCCCGGACAATACATAGGCTGAATTATTCCTTGACAAAATATTGATTACGCACCTTGCTAAACTTTTGCTTTTTTTTTTTTTTTTTTTTTTTTTTTTTTTTTTTTGTATAAAAGACGTCTGCAGAATTCTATTTGTCAAAAATTCAGTGTCTGACAAATAGAATTCAGTTTGGCAGACACTGAGAAATTAGTGGATGAGGCAACGAATAATTCGGATATGGCTCGTGCAAAACAAAAGTTTTATTATGATAAGAAAATACTTTAGTTTGATTTTAAGGTGGAGATAAATTGCGGAGGGCAATGATAAAAAATTAATGTGTGGTCCCTTCACAAGTCGTGGTCATCGAGTTGTTACGAGATGTATGTCTACATACTCTATTGCAGACGCAATAATTGTTCAGTAACGCTTCCACTTCACATTACAATAGTCATAATTTTACGGCCGGTGTCAGGAGATTTTAGCGATCTTCACTGCGTCTGTTATCAAATCCTCTCGAATTCAGGAAGGCTGATGAGTCAATTATCCTGTAGCCAGGACCGGATTTAGATTTGACGAGATACTAAGTTATTTGAGATTATGGGGCCCTTTATGAGGGATATAAGTCAACTTTTTTTTTATATGGGATATGACACAATTTTTTGGGATGCCCCCCCAAAAAGTGGGGGCTCTAAGCTATAGCTTGTGCAGCTTACACGTAATATACAGTAGCCCTTATCGTCTTCCAGTATAATGAATCAGATGATGTAAAATGTAATCGAATTCAGACATAATTAGATCACAGAATGCTCTAGGACTCTCAACTAGACAGATCGTTGTGACTAGGAAAATCCTCATGTAATAAGAACAATAAACTTAAATTATTTTTTTCTGTACATTCAGTATTAATTGCCAATTGTCGTTAATGAATTGTTAATAGAGCGTCTCGTAGATATATAATAAATGTGTTTCTAGTTCTATAGGCAGGAAGTAATAAGCAACCTAATCTAAACGCAACCGAATCGGCTACCAATCCTTATATGGAATTTCTCCATTAGCGCACCGCAATTCACTAAAGTTTTTAAAATTAATCATTCTCCTTTTTGTGCTCCAGAAGTAAAGGTATTGACATTTCCTAACAAGTTTGAAGGCCCCTTTTTAATTGAAAGAATCAGGGAAACACTGGTGTATTTCAAAGGACCAAATAAACATGGATTAGCTAAATAATGGTATTAAAAGCGACCATTGGTGCGGGAGATTTGCGGGAATCGCCTGGTTTGAGCAATGAAGGGCCATCAAGAAGTTCTGTTGATCCATTCCCAGCGTCCATGTTACAAGACTCATGAGGAGTTTTTTCATTGACGTTGTGAGTATGCCAACTTTTGATAAGATGGTCTTAAGGTCAGGCATCCAAAATAATATGCTGTCAAATGTGACTGCTAAATATGTTAATTCAGAGACAAATTTGTCCCAATAATTTTACTGCGGAGTATTTTCTTACTCCCTTTTTATATAAGCTATGTTTTATTAGTAGAAATGCTGAGTTTGTGGGCCCTTGCCAAATCAGAAAAGAAGTTCAGACTTTTCTGTGTTGTTTTTTCTGCCATATCGAATGGGATGCATTATGCCCTGCTTTCTAGGTGGAAGTAAAATCTGGATTCGATAACTCTTTCCAATACTTTCCTGGTGATTGGGGGCAGACTTCCTAGTATGTAAGCTGATGAATTTTTTGGATCTTTATTCGTTTTGTAGGGTTTCATGTTTATTAACCAGTTATCTTCTTATTTTGTCTGTACTACCAGTTTTACTATTTTCAACCCCCATTAGGATGCAAATTAGTTAATATATATGAGAACAGAGTACTTGAATTTAAGAGAAAGTTTATGGTAGCGACCACTGACAGTCTCGATACAATTTTCACCCAACTTATGAATTTATGAGGATTTTCAATGATGTTATCGTCAGTATGCTGCTGTGCAAACGATAGATCATATGTAGCAAGTACAAACCTGAGTGGGACAAAACACTTTGCCACACGCAGTTTTTTGCTGCTGTCCAAAAATGTTTTATATATACTAGAGCACAAAGTTCTCCAAGCATTGAGCTTCGTGACCGGCATCTGTTTTTGATACTTGGCCTTTATCTTCTTTACAATCAGTGAAATATTTTTTATGCTTAAATAAGTTCAATAAAAAAGTTTTTTACGAAACTCGATGAAAATTAGCGGTGATATTTCATACATTCCGATAAAATGAATGAGCAACTGTAAAAAAAAAAAAAAAAAAAAGGACTTTGTATTGGATATTAATGGTTCTGTACAGAGTAAAACAGAACTGGTTTTTAAATTTGCAGATGGTCTATAAAGTTATCAATTAATTTATTTATAACATTTATGTAAGTTTTCTCTTAATGATATGTAACCTATTGTATTTAACTTATCAATCAACATGAATATGCTGCTAATTTCAATTCTTGCTCCGTGGAAACTGTGTGAAAAGTTATATTATGTGCTATTATGATGGAAATATTAACATGGAATTCGCTCTCTCATTTGGAGAATTTTTGCAGCAAAGAGTCGGATATAACTGGGATTAATATTTGAGAAAAGAAGTCATTTAAAAAAAAAACCTATGCAAGAACTTCTCGCATACGTTTCTACTTCCTTACTATTTTTCTAAAATCAAACATTTTCTGTTTTGACAAGAATAAAGTATATATAACGTAGTAATTACCTAATGCTTCAAAATTTTAGTTCATTAAAATTTATTTTACAGCTAAAATAAGGTAACAAAATCAGACTTGCGTCGAACCTTAAAAAAAGTATGCGAATTGTAGTGTTAAGAGGGTATATTAAGTGGCTTTATCTGAATTAGCTGTTGCGTTTCTCTGTGTTTACTGGGGTCGAGAGGGGACAGAACACCTGCGCTTCGTCACGAGCACGCACTGGATGCTTATCTGCTTTCTGCGAGTGGACTTTCAGAATGTCAAAGTCAAGGATAACTCGGTTGTTGAGCTATGATAAACGGGCTCGCAATTTTACAGAATGTTTTATGCTTCGGCTATCAGGTTAAAAAAAGTGTATTTCCAGCATTACCTTTATCCTACATGAGTAAAGGCAAGGCTATCAGTCTGCTAGATGAAGGAAAGAATTTCTAACACGATTAAACCATAGAAAACACCTTGAATCTAGTTTGCACCAAATTAGAACTTACACTTTGTGCAAAATGAAAGCGGTGAATAGTCCAAGAATTAAGCAGCTGTTAATTATGATGTTTCCAGATTAAAATGTTCTTGCATTACTTCGAAATTAATTAAAAAATAGGAAAATTTTTATGAAAAAATAAAAAGTATATTTCAGATGAAGTACAGTAATTTTCTGGTATCTTTAACAGATAAGTTTTGTAACAGATATACAGTGTCTCAAAAAAGTGATGGGACACTTGTGCTTTACAAAAGGAAACTGCAATAAAATAAATTTAAAAAACATGTAAAATTTTTTGTGGGTGTGTTTCATACTTAAATTTAGTAACAATTATTACATAACATACATTTTCTCATAATATTAAAATATTAATTTAATAAAAATACAATTGTTTAGAACGGAGCAGAAAATGGCTCACTTAAGTGATGGGACACTTACTTTTCCATCAAATATTTATCCAAAAATTTTAGTTTTTAAAAGGTTTTAATATTTTGTTGGATTTCCTTTTACTTTTAAAACATGATTTAATCTTCTTGGGATGGATTCGACTAATTTTTTTGTGATTTCTGGAGTGATTTTACCCCATTCTTCTTGAAGCACCGATTTTAATTGTTGTTTTGAAGAAATGGTGTGTTTGCGAATTCTTGATTCCAATTCTTGCCAAATATTCTCTATGGGATTTAATTGTGGAGATTGTGGGGGTGATTTTATTATTTCAGGACAGTTATACAGCAGCCAGAGTCTAACGTTCAAAGCACTGTGCTTGGGGTCATTGTCCTGGTAGAATTTAAAATCGTTATGAAGGTTCAATTTTCGTGCTGAAGATTTCAAATTTTAATTTAAAATGTCAATATACTTGTACTGATCCATTATACTGTAAATAAAAACAAGATTACCAACACCAGCGGACGACATACACCCCCATACCGTAACTCCTCCTCCACCATGTTTTACTGTTGGCACCAAGTTCTGCTTGCGAAATTCTTCCCTGGGTTTTCTCCACACCAAGATTCTACTGTCAGAACCAAATATATTAAATTTACTCTCATCAGCAAATATAACTTCATTCCAGTAATCAGAATTCTTATTTATGTTGGATTTTGCGAAAGCCAGTCTGAGTTTTCTATTCTTTCCACTTACGAAGAATGTTTTCCTGGCTGCTCTACCGTGATATCCAGCAGATAGAATTACTCTTCTAATAGTCTCAGGATTAACATTTACTCCATATAATGCTTGTAAATCAGCAGCAACTTTAGGAGCACTCATTCTTGGATTTTTTTTAAATATTTCGAAAGATAATTCGCTTTATTCCATCGGATAGCTTTGATGGTCGGCCAGGTCTTCTTTTATCCTGAATTATATGATTCTTTTTATATCGTTTAATGATATTGAAAACTGTTGAATGACTGAAGTTAACTGTTTCAGGAGTTTCTCTAATAGATTTTCCACGTTCAATATGGAAATTAATAACTAATTTTCGAATTCCAGTCAAAGTTTCTTTTCGTTTAGCATTCATGGCGGCACAGAGCTAAAAAACACAAAAATTCCAAAACAAACTGGAGAGAAATACTGCAGACGATTTTATAAATTATTGGCAATTGCTTTTGAGTAAAAATAAATACCCCAAAAGATATTTTTATTGCTTACTTCAGACGATTTTTGTTGCATAGTACGTAGTGTCCCATCACTTAAGTGAGCCATTTTCTGCTCCGCTCTAAACAATTGTATTTTTATTAAATTAATATTTTAATATTTTGAGAAAATGTATGTTATGTAATAATTGTTACTAAATTTAAGTATGAAACACACCCACAAAAAATTTTACACGTTATTTAAATTTATTTTATTGCAGTTTCCTTTTGTAAAGCACAAGTGTCCCACCACTTTTTTGAGACACTGAATAAATTGGTAGAAGTGCGGAATGAAAAGTTACATGGTAGCAGACTATTCAGAATACACTAAAGACTTTCTAACCACATAAATTGGGATGGACTAATAATAACGATAATTTTTTTCGAGTAATCTGTGATAAATATTTTTTGAAATCAAAGGCAGAAATAAATACTTACAAAACTGCTGAAAAACATATTTGTTAAGATATTCATAAATTTAACACTGTAGTAATATGTTGAAATTTTCAGAAACAATGAATGATCTTTTATGGGGAGAGTATATATATATTTTCCCTACTTCTGTTATGGTTCTTCATTGCAATATAATGCTTATTGTTGGATCAACTAGTTCGTATAAAAAATTTAAATCGTTTTTTATGTACAGATCATTTTCAACAAAGTGATATTTTCTTAAACATATTTTGCATAAAATAAGCTTCGAATTTCGCGTTTGAATTTTATTTTTTCTTTTCAGTCACATGAATGATTGGAATTGGATTATTATTAATTACTATTACTATTAATTGCCAATTTTTAAGCTTGTCGTGTCTTTTCGAAAAAGTCCAATTTTGTATCAAAATACCTATATTAAAAATGCTATATATAAATCTAATATATATCCTAAGTCGCGCTTTCGAGACATGAAAAACGCAATTTGAATTTTGTCAATCGGCTCAGTAGAGCAGAAGATATAGAAGTGTCCCCCGCCCCCTTTTTTTTTTAACTTTTTAATGCATAAATAGATGGTTGAACTATGATAATTTTTTTTCAACCTTAATCAATCTTAATTAATTCTAAAGAGGAAGAAAGAGCGAGATCTGTAGCCTTTTCTAACAAAACTTAAGTGAGAATACAAGGGGAGATTTATAATACCTTTATAAATATCAGAAAAACTAATACAATTAAAGCAATGAAAAAAATCAGTCATCTTGTTAAACTGCAGTATAGCTTTTCTTTTTGCAGTTTGAAAAATCAAAGAAAATGCACTACGATTATATAAAACTTTAAATATAAAAGTACTAATTAAGTGATATGAGAGTAGAAATCTGTATGACCACCAGGTAAAGAAATAGAAAACAAATTACTCATTCCAACGTTATAAAACAATATCGTAAACATAAATAATACTTTCTCTTTCTTTTAAATGTTTAATTAGGTTGTATTGTTTTCAACACATTAAAAAGGTTCAGCTAGCTAATGGTTTAAGCAAATAGCTATTTTAGTTATTAGGTCTGTGTATAAATATATCCTCTTTTTGTTTCTCCATCATTTACATGCAAATGTTCAAAGACATTACAGATTTAGACATGACCAGGAAGAATAAATAAAATAAAAATAAACAAATAAGTATATAAATAATTAAACAAAAATCAGCTTGAAGCAAAAGAACTTTTGATTTAAAATACGAGAGAAAAAATACAGGCAGGCCACACGGAGAGCGTTCCGTGTCATATTTGATACGAATATCCACCAGCTAAAGAAATATAATAATAAAAAATGAAAGAATTCAAAGCATTAAACAAAAAAAGATCCTCAAATAATTATTGATGGTTTTAATGAATGCGACAAGTGATTTTCTAAAATTAAAAAAAAAAGTTAAAAAAAAGTAAATTCAGTTCGTTGCACTTAAAGTAGAAAAAGAATAAAAAAGGATATCAAATTTGCAAAAGACAAATAGTTAAAATAGAAGACTAAAAAAGACTAAAAGAATGATTTGCGAGTTAGGTACGTATAGCATGTGATAATTTTGCAAAAGGTATGGTAATTTATTCGGGTTTAAGATGCAGAGCTAGTTTCATATACCTTAAAGGGTACCTGATACTCGGAAAATTTTGTAGTAGAATACCGAGGGTCAGGGACGAAAAGAAAATTTATTTTAGGTAAGATATTATGTGCTTGCCTTGTTTTTTCCCTAGAAGACGTAATTCGCATTAGGATTTTAATTTTTCAAAAAAATGTTTGGATATAATTGAAGCTTTTTTCGCCCTCATTTTGATAGCATTGGAAATATTCCCGTCTATGTCATGTAAATAAAATGGTTAATTTTTGAATATTATTAACATGTAAATAATATTCAAAGCATACTATTAAAATATAAAACACTGTAGTTATTTAATAATCACCTCTGATTCATTCTCAATCATATATATATAATTATTATACATGCAGTTATAATTATAAACACATTTGCTTTAGAAAAGACATAAAACGTATCCAATGAATGATCAAATTCCAGACAAACCTCCATAAAACACCTCCATAAATTTCCTCCAAATTCTAATTTATATCATCACGTGCAAAAACTAGCGCAAAACTCACAGCACTAATTCTTGATGGAAGAAATTAAATAATGTTATTTTTAAATAAGCTGAGATCAGAATTGGGCATTATTCATTTGCAATGTAATTGGTTAATAACTGAGTTACATTGTAATTGCAAATATAAGAAATCCAGTTACAATATAATTAATTACATTTTACTTACGAATAATTGTAAAAAGAATGTAATTGTAATTGCAATTAGAAGCAAAGCTCGCAACCTCCTTGGTGTGTTGCCGATAGTTTATTGTTGCCACTCGGAAAAATGAGCGCGGAAATTACCGTTTCCGCAGTTTTTAATTAATATCTCTGCTGATTAAAGTCGTACCAAGATGAGAACGGTATCGATGGATTCGGAGAATTTTTCGGAACCCCAGGATACGCGTCTCGAATTTCAATTCGGTGCCGTTCAGTAGATATTCGAGAAAAAAAGAATTTGGTACGTAACCAAATCCCTCTAATAGGGAAAACCCAAGAAAGAAAGTGGAGAATGTTGAGAAAACGTAGGGGAAAAGTAATTTTTAATTAATATCTCGGTTAATTAAAGTCCCAAGAAGACGAGAATGGTCAAAATGGCGTGCAACGGACCTGCGGAATCCAATGGTGTGCTTCGCTAAGTCCAGGAGCCAGCCGTTTCGGAGGAGATAATGTTTATTCACCCTATATATATATATATATATATATATATATGCGGCTTAAGTGTCTGTTTGTGGCCGATAGTTTATTGGTTGCTTGCGTAACTGTACTAGCCAATGGGGTGAAGTTGCCACGGCACAGGGTTGCCGTTTCAATTGAGACGTAGAAAATTTCCTGTAAAACTTGCCTTTGCTATGACCATCCATAAGTCTCAGGACCAAACGCTTAAGCGTGTTGGCATTTTTTTTTACCTGAGCCTGCATTTGAACACGATCAACTTTATGTTGCCTGTTCAAGAGTCCATGAAAGAACGAACGTAAAATTAAAAATAATTGATGATCCTCTGCAAGGCGAGCTTAAAAATGATGGAAAGATCTACACAAGAAATGTTGTGTACAAAGAGATCTTTGTCATGTGAATTAACATTTCATTATTTAAATCACCTTTACTGATTGAGCTAGCGGTGGGCTCTTAAGAAATGTACCGCCAGTGGTTTTCTTCATTGCACTCTGCTTTAAGCAATTAAGCAAGTAGAAGGGGGAAACCCCGTGGGTCAGCAAGCAAAGGGGCCTCCTCGCCGCCTGCCCTGGGTAATTCAGTTTAAATTAGCAGACACCTTTGCAAAAATCATTTTAATTACAATTTTTAATATGTAGAACAGCGGTCATTTCGTAGGGCCGCCAGGCTTTCTAGTTATATTTATAAGTCAGGCAATTAACAATGTAATTGCACTTACAATTAATTCAATTACAAAGTAATTATATTATAAATCGTACAACTATAATGTAATACAATTTATAATTCAATTGCAATGTAATTGAATTACAAATTGTACCGTTACAACATAATTGTAATTGCAGATAATTCAATCACAATATAATTGTAACTGAACGATTTGTAACTACGATTACTTTACAATTACCTTGCAATAAAGTTATACATGAAGCTATAATTATACTGTAAATGTACATTAGGTAGAATTCCAACGTAATTAAAAATAAATTTGTTAGTACTCGTGCTTTATTACATCGCGAGGGAAGCGCATTATTTTTATTTATAATATGAAATATTTTTTTCGGGGAAGCAAAATATGCAGACAGGATCACACCTCTAAATATAATGAAGGATAAAATGAACGTAGATTATCTAGAAGCAGCTTTCGGGGACTGTCGTCAATGCGAGAAATATAAAATCTCAATCATGTGTTCTTTAGTACAGCAGTTTCTCAGAATATTGTCATTCGGTAAAGCATAATATCTTATCTTTAATATTTAAAAGCTTCTTTTATTAACTGAACAAAGTTGGTGATTCAGTGCAATTAATTTTATTGTTAAACTATAACTAACCAACCATAATTCAAGTTATATAACAAACGGCATTTAGATTTACAATATAACTGCCAACGCAATATAATTTTTAGTTCAGCAGTAACCGAGCAGTTAAGCCCTTTTTTAATAGTGGTAGATCGATTCGGGTTAAAATTCTGGCGAACTGTCTTGGTTATCTTCATGGTTTTCATTCCATGAATACAAACCAGTTTTTCTTAGAAAGTACGCCACAGAGACTCCTTGTTATTATTTGCTTTGTCGCTCGACAGCAAATGTCATCTTCAGAGTCTTTTTCTTAATAAAATTACGCTTGTTAATTTTTACCTGCGCTATGGAAAATAGTTGGGGAAGGTATATCTACTTGTAAAAAAAAATGTATTTAAATTTAAATATTTATTAAAACATGGGTTATCTTTAACAAAGGCCTATTTCCTAGTTAATCTCATCATTGTAAGTAGAACTTCACGCAATAATTATGCAAACTGGTATCGAATAGAAAATAATTCCATTTTTCTGCCGGCAGCTATCATCTTCAGACAATTCTTTTTAATAATATTATGCTTGCTTATTTCTACCTGAAGCTATGGAAACTAGATCGGGCAGAAATTCACTAACAAAATATAGTATGTATAAACTTTTCATTGAAAGCATAGGTTATATTTCTTTATATATATAAGAGGCTAAAGTGTGTGTCGCCGATAGTTTATTGTTGCCACTCAGAAAAATGAGCACGGAAATTAACGCTTCCGCAGTTTTTAATTAATATCTCAACTGATTAAAGTCGTAAGAAGATGAGAATGGTATCAATGGATTCGGAGAATGTTTTGGAATCCGAGGATACGCGTCTCGAATTTCAACTCGGTGTCGTTCCGTAGGTATTCGAGAAAAAAGAATTTGGCACATAGCCAAATCCCTCTAATAGGTAAATTCCAAGAAAGAAAGTGGAAAATGTAGGGAAAACGCAGGGAAAAATTAGTTTTTAATTAGTATCTCGGCTAATTAATATCCCAAGAAGACGCGAATGATCAAAATGGCGTGCCACGGACCTGCGGAATCCAACGGTGTGCTTCGCTAAGCCCGGAGCTGGCCGTTTCGGAGGAGATGATGTTACTTCACCCTATATATATATGCGGCTTAAGTGTCTGGCGCCGTTGTTTATTGGTTGCTTGCGTAACTGTACTAGCCAATGGGGTGAACTTGCCACTGCACAGGGTTGTCGTTTCAATTGAGACGTAGACAATTTCGTGTAAAACTTGTCTTTGCTATGACCATCAATAAGTCTCGGGGTAAGCGTGCTGGCATTTTTTTACCTGAGCCTGCATTTGGACACGGTAAATTTATGTTGCCTGTTCAAGAGTTCGTGAAAGAACGGACGTAAAATTAAAAATAATAGATGGTCCTCTGTAAGGCGAGCTTAAAAATGATGGAATGATCTACAAAAGAAATGTTGCGTACAAAGAAATCTTTGACATGTGAATTAACATTTTATTATTTAAGTCACCTTTATTTATTGAGCTAGTCGTGGCTCTTAATGTACCGCCAGTGGTTTCCTTCATTGCACTCTACTTTAAGCAATTAAGCAAGTAGAAGGAGGAAACCCCGTGGGGTATTAAGCAAAGGGACGTCCTCGCTGCCTGCACTGAGTAGTAATTCAGTTTAAATTAGCAAACACCTTCGCACAAATCATTTTAATTACAATTTATAATATCTAGAACAGCGGTCATTTCGTATGACCGCCGGGCTTTCTAGTATTTAATAAAAGCCTATTTCCTAAGATACTTAATATCATTACTGCAAATTGAGACCACTCAATAATTATGTAGAATGGTTTCAGACGGAATATAAGGCAATTTTTTTTTTTTTTTTTTTTTTTTTTTTTTTTTTGCATTCAGCGTCCATCAGCGGCCGAGTAGTAAGATCGCTAACACGGTTATTTTGACTCAGAATTTAAATCTCAGCAAATGGGCTGGCTGGATGTGCATTTTCGTCGTTTTCCGGACTGTAATGTGAAAACCATCCAGTTTCTCTCAGAAAGTCCTTAGCAAAAGCATCTCTCTGCTTAGGCAGATAGCTTTTGTGTGCTTCAATCCATGGAACCTAATTTTCATCGGGGACAGTCATGTAGAGACACCTAAAAATTATGCTTGTTTATTTTTAGCAGAAGCTCTGGAAAATAGATCGTACAAATGCAATCACTCGTAAGTAAATGATGTTTTTAATATTAGTTTATTGAAAATATGTGTTGTATTTCATAATAAATTGTTTCACACTCAGTATCGTTATGGAAAATGTTGTTTCGCATAGCAATTAAACACGATGATAATGGATCGGAACCATGCTTCTTCATTCAAGGTAGAAAAGTGGAATATAAAAGAGAAGATTAAATCGCTTTCATGATTTATTTGCTGTGTATTATAAAAAAATCGACTTCTCTTAACAAATCATCCACACAGGCATCTTATTCCATAGGCAATGATTTTGTTTGCTTTTTCATAATCAAATCCGCATATCTGTCGGTGAACATCACTAATACACATATCTGTTCAACAAAGTTACGCACATTTAGTTCTACATTAAAAAGCCAAAATTATTTCCTGAAAATACATCCCGCTTTAACTATATTTCTTCAGATTTACAGAAAACATATTTCTCAAAGGATTAATCAATAATTTATGTTGCTGTTACAAACGGCAGTAGTATATGCATAAATTAAGCAGGAGGATTCCAGATGGAACATACTAATAATTTTCTTATATGCGATTATCGCTTTGTATTATTTAATCCATTTCGTTTTAATCTATATTTCCATTTCGTATCCATTTAGGATATATTGCCATTTACTGTAATTTTCAATTACGATCATGATTCCACTAGGTTACATAACAGAAATTATCAGGAGCGGTTACTTTCCTTCTTATGTAATTTAAGTATGTACTGCAGTTACAATTACAATTTCATTACAATTGCAGTTACAATCCCAATTACATTGGCGACTTCTCGTACAGGCGTGAAGATGAACACAACAGGGAAAAGGTGTAAAAGACCCTTAATTTATCACAAACTGAATAACAAAAGGCAGGGGAAAAAAAAAAAAAAAAAAAAAAAAAAAAAACACCATCCACTGGCGGTGAGAACTTAAGCGCTAAGAATAAATGTAAAAGGTAAAGAGGTAGTGCTAGACTACACAATTCAATTAAATGTAACAGGCTGACTCAGAAACCCACAAAGGGCGATATGCTAACTAGATGGCCAGAATGCATAGCTGCTACGAAGATTGACAGCTAGAGGACAAAATAGCAAACGTGCGCTTCACTAGCGATATCACGCTCTGTCTAACCTTTCCTTTTCAACAGTATAAATACACCTACTTAGCTTGCATCCTGGCGAGGAAATGCAAGGAAAAATAAGAAAGTTCAGGAAAGGCTCAAAAACTAAAATAACTGTTAGTACACAACTAAACAGAACCCTACACAACTACATTGCGATTGCAATTACATTTCACAATTACTATGTAATTGTAAATATGTTTTGCAATTATTTTGTAATTATAATTACAGTGTAATTGAAATAACATTAAATTTCTAATTTGATTTCAGCCCACCAGCGGCCGAGCGGTAAAGTCGCTGAACACTGGTAGTTCGGTCCGAGGTTCGAATCCCGCGAACGGGCTGGCTGCATGGGCGTTTTCGTGGTTTTCCCCATGTGTAACGTGTATACGAGCCAGTTTCTCTTAGAAAGTCCTCCACGAAAGGCATCCCTCCCCTTAGGCAGATAGCCCTCGTGTGCTTTGCCATAATTAAATACACACACACACTAATTTGATTTCACAATTACAAGGTAATTACAGTTACGCTGTAATTGCAGTGAAAAAGCAATTACAAAGTAATTGTATAATCTGATTACAATTACAATGCCTAATTAATCCAAATACAATTACATTTTGCCGAACTCTGCGTGAGGTATATTTTAATCATTAGGAACAATTTGTCTGACTATTCACTGTGATTACTGATTAGTGCATTTTGGGTTTTATTCTTTATTTAAGAGGATCACATATTTTACCTTCATCATATATTTTTACTTTTGGAATTAAACATGGCGATTTAGCTAGACAGTTCATTTGCCCCAGGTTCTGTCAAGCGTTCACACCCACTCGTTGTGGTTTTAACATTCTCAACGCTAGAACTGTCAATCTGTTAAAATGAATTCAGCATGCTATGAAAATCTGAGACTGTACTGCAGAAGGAATAACATGATTGCCGAGCTCTGTTTTAAGCATGTTGTATCATCAATTCGTTCATATTCATAAGTCGGCACAATCAGAGCTCAAACTACGTCGGAACGCAGCTACGGTATGTCTTAATTTAGATAAATCCTACTTCTAGACGCAGCGCATCAGAGTCCTAAATAAGAGGGCTCTGTCTCTTTTTGTATAACTAAAACACAAACAATTTCAGCAGAAAATTCTTTTGATCTAGAAAATTTTATTTTAATGATAAAATTAAGTTAAAAACCGATTCTTATTTCTGAATGTATGCTTCTCCTTCCTCAAGAAAGAAACTTTTGGATGGAGGGTGAGGACTTTTTTAAGGGGTGGGGAGGCCATATCACTGTCAAAAGTGGTATGGGTTTTTTGGTAGTATGTATGACAGCGGGTAAATTTTTCTTTCCAACCCTAGCATCTTCTCTTGGACAAAAGCACGGGGTAAAATTTTTTCCACCTCTCACGATTTGCTTCACAGCTAGAATTACATTGGCAGGGGATTGTGATCTTTAAATGTTGGCTCTCTGTATTTTAATACCTACACATCTTTCGCTAATTTTCCTGTATACTTTTAGGCAAGCATTCTCTATATTTTCATGAGTGACGCTTTAACCGTTAAACTTTTTGTTTTATTAATGTGCTGGAAAAAATGGTCTCTGTTTCTATCATTTCTTCAAATACATCATATTTTACTGCTTATGGGCTTAAACTGAGCCGGAGACAGGTTGAGCTATTTCCTAGTTTCGAATGAAATTTTAATTCCATCCAGAGCCTTAAATAAAACAAAGAATATTTTATTTTATTACTTATCATTAATTTAATAATTTGTTATAAATCCTTATTCTGTTTTTAAAATTTTTAAAATTTTAATTTAGATTAATTTATTTAATTACGTAGTTTACACTTTCAATTATTAATTATTTTAGGTTTTACTATTGTATGTCTGCTCTAGGAGTCTGGCACTTCTAATTTTCGAAGTTAAGCTCTGGGTACAATCATCAAAACCAGTAGAGTGTTACAGTTCTACGTCTTTACTAAAAGCTGTTTGAATATACACCTAAATTTGAATATTTGGATGCTTCTGTATGACCTTTCGCCTTGCATTATTTTAGAGTTATTTATTATTACAGTTCGAATTTTTCAAGCCATAAGACAAATTTCTGTTGATCAATACGCAATTATTTTGAGTTTTTATGTGAATTAAACAAGCTTTTTTTTTTTTTTTTTTTTTTTTTGCTAAGCTAATACTAATTTTCAACTTGTTTACTCCTGATATTCATTTTATGATTTTACATAATCTTCTTTCGGAAAAGGGGGTTTCTTTCTTGTTTGGAATCGTTTTTCATTCATCAGACTCAAAAATTACTTGATGGTCATAAACTGTCTTTAATCAACCGTTTTCCGTTTTATTTTTTTAAAGAAGTTTAATTTATATTAAACCTTTTACCACGCACAACTGTGCTTTTGCTTATACTTGTAAAAACAGTCATTTCTTTAATGACGTAATAAACATTTTGAAATGCCATAAATAATCCATCTTTGTGGTCGGCCGCTTTCATCTGATTTTTGCCGCACGGATTTTATTTTCTCCAAATTCAGCTTCAAATATTACTGCAGAACGAAAGAACATACATGTTACTATTACATAACGCAGAAATATTTAAATGAAATCCTATTGCCATTTCAGATTGAATGTCATATTGAATACTTTCATACTGCTCTCCAATTTTTAAGTTTTTTGTTATCTCTGTACATCATTCTTCAATTACTCTATAACTATAATTTTAATGCTGCAGCTCAAATATGTCCCTCCTCAACTGCATGTAATTTCACAACCAGAGAGCCCTTGTGTACTTTGATATATTCATAACCTTGCATGTAATTTTAACCCTCTGATGATGAGAAAGGAGTTTTTTTCATTTAACCATGAGAACAAACGGAGTATATTAATAAACCCTTTTGTTCTCGAGAGCAACTCACTGGCATTACCATGATCATTGTTGAAATATTCAGTATCATTTCAAAGCAATAAATAAGCATCTCATAAGGTATAATTTTAAGTCTTTATCATGAACATAATTTTAGCTGAATCGAGTATTACTTTTTTAATATCTGTTAGTATATGTTAAAAGACGTGCTAGGATTGAATGTTATTTTGTTTTCTCAGAAATTACAATTTTAGTTCTTCTTTATCAGACTTGTAGAGAAATTAGGTTATTTTAAGCTGGAAATGTGAAAAATGTGCAACCTGAACCTCTCGAATACGCGCCGAGTGTGTTACCTTCACACCACGAAGGCATGCGGGAAGAAGAGAGAAAATACATTATTGACTGTTATATGAAAGATATCAATAAAAGTTTGCAGAGCCTAATCTAAACTTTGCAGCTTGTTTCTCTTACAAAATGATATTTTCAAAGATGAAAAATTATCATAAGTAGTTGCTTCTTCTTTTGCCTTACATTAAAAAAAAGAAAAAAAAAAGAGAAGCACATTTTGTCGCAGTGGAATTCTAGATAAGAAAAGATAAAACTGTTTATACGTTTCCAGTAGTTGTCTGATTATTTGGACTTAAAAATGGCTTGATAAAGTAAAATTTCTGAATCTTTTCCGGCATGGATGTGATGTTTTATAATGACGCGCATATTATAAGTGGCTTGATTAGGAAGAGAGGATAGAATCCGGCTTTATTTTTTATACTGCATGCGTACAGCTGAAAAAGGCCTCCATACAACCACACCAATATGCTTCAAAGCAGAATGAAATTTCTGGTGCTCATTGCTCTTACTTTTTAGGACACCAGAGCTTTCAGTCTATTGCTGAAAGCATTATTTTAAATACCTGAAAAGGAATAATTTCAGTATTTATAATATATTATATGAGATTGTACGTAATGGTCGTTTAGTGACACAGACGCTAAGAATGCTGAATGCTGACAGTTCGAAGTGTCGAAGTGGGTTCAAATTCTGGTAAACAGCTGTCTGTATGGAAGTTGGTTTTTTTTTTTTTTTTTTTTTTTTTTTTATATATTCTCCGCATGCGCAGAGTGAGTAGAAGTTCAATTTTCTTCATAAAAGTTTTCCTTGAAAGAATTTCTTCCCTTAAGACTAGCACTGAGTATTTTATTATAATCAAACAAACAAACATATATTTGATACTCCTTAAATCTTTAAGACGCATTAAATTCAATTTCAAAACAATCTGAAAATATAAATTTAGGGCATGGGTTTTAGTTTGCTTAACTCTTAATTTGTTCTCTTGAAGAATGGTGGCATTAAAAGCTAAATCAATTACATTTCAAATTATTCACTATTTATAAGATTCATGATAAAATTGCTTTCGCCTTAAATGAAGCCGTTAGATCCAGAGATGAACGGAGATCCAGAGATATATTCAGATCGTAAATTTATCAACTTTTCAAATTGTCGCTAATTCGATAAATTGGTTTCTAGAAATTTACAGTGCTTTTCCTTCCAAACATTTATTTAAAACACAAGAATTAATAATATAAGTATTATAGAAAATAGCTTCAAAGCAGAACCACTCATTTTTTTAGTGTTCAATATTCAAAAAATATTGAACACTAAAAAAATGAGTGGAAATAAATAGTAGTTCATTTCCATTAGTCTTCCTCTTTTATTTTTATTAGTTTTCCTCTTTTTTTCTTTATTTTTATTAGTTTTCGTCTTTTATTTTTTAACGTTGTTTAAAATCAGGCATAAAAACACAATATTTTCAAACTCTATTATTCTAATTAAGATCTAATCTGTCTACAAATTAAACTAGCTTCTAAGAAAGCTCTCTCGTGCTGGTCTAGTAATTATTAGACAACGATGTCTTGTTCGAATATACTTTCCTCTTACTTATTCGTTCTGAAAATACTCAGCTTCTTTTTTCGATCACATTTAAAGTTTTATTTGTATTGCTTGATCATATTTGGTTCTGCTTATGCTACTTCTATTTTTGTCTGTATTACATGAAAAGTTTTTTCCTTCGTTGATAACGTAGTAGTAGATATCGACAGAACAGGAATTAGAGGGTAACAGAAATGAGAATTACATGTTGTTTCTGGTAATTCTAGTCTGTATTTAGCTTTGTTTGATCATGTTCGGTCTGTTTGATCCTAAGGTAAAGAATACCTTCAGGCAGCATGTTTGATCAATCTGACAACTGCTTGCACACGTAATTTCTGGCATCTGTTTGGTTTTGTATATGCATTCAATTTTACCCGGCACGCAATTTGCTTCGTGATTATAACTTCACTGTTTTATTAAAAACTCCAAAATCACTGCCATTCTAATTTTTGAATTCAGAATCAAAAAAACTTTACAGATTCTCAAAATAAGTAGTAGTTCTTTCTTTTTTACGATGTATTAAAACATTCTTGGGTTCACTACTTAAAGCAATGTTTCAATTTGTTTATTTGGTCGTCAAGCAGGAAGTTTTCTGTAACATCAATCATATGTAAATTGACGATTTTAAAACAAAGGATTTCCAGCGCAAGTTTTACCAGTTGTAACAATAATGTTATCAAATAACTATGTCAGTAAAATTAAAATGAATATTCAAAAATTTCTAACTGAAATTTTAATTATTGAGAAATGTCCGAATATGATCAGCAAACTATTCCAACTGGATTTAATGCCTAACAACTAAAGTTCTCTGAGATTCAAAAAATGATTAAACAAATTTAATGCAGTATCGTCGTTTTTATTGAAAGTTTACGAAATGTTTCCCCTACATTTCTTATTTTTGTTATCAGAGAACTCATTTGTACATTTTATACAGAGTTCTTATGAAAACCAAAAACTATACCCTGTACTGTTTCAAATGCATCACTATTTCAAAAGCTTCATTGGAATCATAAACCCACTGTAAAAAGTTTGGATTTGTGGGATTATGGCAAAAGACACTTGGATTATCTCGCAGAAGCGAAAGAAAAAGTGCACTCCAATTTATTCACAATTTACTGTGGTAACATCGGGGACGATGTCCAGGGTTAAAGCAAAGCCGAGGTTAAAGCAAAGAAGGGTTAAATACATAGAGGAAGAGGAGTAACTCATATCACAATTATAGTAAAATGCTGATAACACTTCACTTGTAATTTCAAGCAGTTTAATCTAGAAAAGTTCATTTGGTTAAGCAAATGAAATCGGTTTCTAAACAAGAACATACTGTAAATAATGGAAAAATAAATATCGTTAGAAACAATTACTCTTAAGTTATAAATGCCATTTTGGAACAATACTTACTAGAAAACTTGAACAATATGAATGAATGCAAATTCAAGTAAAAAATATCTTTTTAGAAACTTTTTTTTAACTGTACAATTTTCATATATTCTTAATTTCTAAAATTAAATTACATACTCTTATGGATAAAAATGACTCCGGAATAACGTGACACACTCTATTATCACTGCAGTTATCACATGATTCTTTTTTCCATGGGTATTTTCCGTAGAAAACGCTGATGATTTGTGATAAAAATTTTACCATCTTTTTCCAGTAATTTTTTTTTCTATACAGGGTCTGACAAATTAGAGGTTTACTGTACGTGTGCTTCACACTGATGTATATATATATATTTTACTGATATATATATATATATATATTTTACTAATTGTAGAATTGTCAGAAAAAATATTGACCGGTTTACTAATTAACATTTTTTGTCTCGACAAAAATATTTTTTCCACTACTACAAAAACACCTTTTTGCTACTTGTAGAAAAGATTGTAAACGAATTTTAAAATTTCGAAATAATAATAAAGAATAGATATATTATCCGGATATAGAGAAAAGATATAGAAATATGCACGAAACTTACTGCAAACGATAATCTCTGGACCCGTGAAAGCAGTCAGGCGACTTACCAACCGTTTTAATATCTCAGCAAAAGAACTCCAACAGAGAATGGTGTTTAAAATAATACTTTTCATTAAGTCTTCAGCCTAACAATCATAGAATCTGTGTAATAACAAAAATAAAACTCTGCAGCTTTCAGGAATAACAGAAACAAAAAGTAAAATTTTAAGTATTAAAATGTGAGCTTTGCAAAACAAAGTGCGTCTACAAATTTACTTCAAGCACTCAACTGCAAGTAATTACGGCTGAGCTTAATTTCTAAAATTAGAAGCACCGGACTCCTTTGGAAAACCGTCAGCAGAGAGGAACGAGAATAAATAAATAAAACAGTAAAGTAATTAAAAAGTAAAATTAAAGTTTAATAAAACGGTTAAGAATAAAATAAATTATTTAATGGTAATTAGTTTGTAAGGTATTTCTCCCGTCTTCCTAGCGTGCCTTCGTGGTGTAGTGGTTAGCACACTGAGCCGCTATTTCAGAGGTCCGTGGTTCAATTCTCGGTGAAGGCGTTGCTAATTTTTCATCTCTTCTGCTTCCAAAAATACTTAATGTCTCTACAAGTTAAACAATAAAATGAACATACAGAACTACATCTTATTTGGGTCTTCGCCTTCGCGAATTGCAAATTCACTCATAAACTAAGGAATAGTTCAACCGGTCTCTGGCTGAATTCGAGTTCTAAATTTAATGCGCTAATTCAAGAGATGGTACAAACAAAGACAATTCTTTTTTTCAGCAGGCCAATAAAAAGGTTAAAACGTCACTAATGAGAATATAGAGAAAATTATAAAAAGAGTATGAAGGAAATTTAATTGAGGAATAGGTATAGAAACAAAGAAGAACCGAACACTTTCTGACCGCAAAACTTGCCAATATATGTCACGTAGAATCTGATAGGGAGACGTCTGCTCTTAGCGAAGCTGCTAGATGGCAGGCCTTAGCTGCGGAATCCCACCATATGCTTCCGCCTATTGTAGAGAACTAAGTCTTGTACACTTGCCAGGAGGTCTTTTAGTCATACTTAGATAACTTTAGAGAGGATCGGAAAGACATTTGATACAAATTTAAATGAGTAAGAATTGTGCCAAGCTATCACTTTAGATTTCTTTAGGCTGTGAACATCTTTGAGGAGAGCAGCAGAAACTCTGTCATAGATTTGTTGTTCGAGAGAAGAAAGGCTTTTTTCAGTTGTTTGTTCGATAGCAGAAACTCTTTTCTCCGATTTTCGTTCGGCAACAGAAACTCTTTCTCGAATTTGTTGTTCAACAAGTAAAAATCTTTTGTCTTTTTCTCCAACTTTATTTTCAACCGTTATATTTCAGCGTTCCATAGCCTCGAGTTTGATTTCCAGTATGGCAGTAATTTCTCTTTCATTTCCTATTTATTGTTATGCTTCAGTCTTTTCTTGAAATGAATTGACGGGCCCTTTTATCTTTTTCTGGCTTGCTTCCATCTTTCCTTGAACTGATTTGACGGCCTTTCTATCTTTTCTCGACCCGCTGCCATCTTTTGTTAGAATGTAGCGAAGCTGTAACCAGCTGTCTTAGTTGATCATCCATCGCTCTTGTCACCGACATTTACACCGACATACCAGAATTGGTAGCCTGCGTAAGCTTTCGTAATGGATCGAATACGTACAGAAACGATGATAGTTTGATAACACTCATTTTTCAAAAGAAGCACTTTACAGCTCTGGAACTGTTAAGAAAAGCACTTGTACAGTTTTTCTCAGTATGACAGAGCATAGTCAGTTGTTACACTTCCAAATTACTAAGAGCGTTAAACACAACGCAATGCAAAACGCATCTAAAAGCTCACATGGAGATCTCTCAGTACTCCGAACTCAATCTTAAACTAAAAACTGAGAACTAATGCTCTCTTCGGTCTTATATAGTTTCCTCCGGGCCCAGAGAAATTTCCAATCTCTTCAATTTTTCAAAATTACTGGAAGACATATACAGTTACAGTCACATATAGGGCCGGATGCAGTTATAGTTGCATACAAGGATCATACCTATTACAGTTATGCAGGAATCGGACCAAAATGTCACCAAATGGTAGCGAAATTTGGCGACTTTTGGCAATTTCTCGCCGAATTTGGCAATAAAAATTAGTTGCCAAAACAATCGCCAGTTTGGCCGTAACTCACCAGTTTGGCGAGATAGTTATTTACTTCAGTGTTAATGTATTTATCATTTGCCATTGTTAATATCAATGTCTTTGTTAATGGCATTTACCGGCTCCTGTGATCTTATTTTTGAGGCGCAACTTCGATTTTCCGAGGTATTTCATGTTACATAATATACAATAAATACTACCATTTACATATATGTTCCTAAAATTACTTACATATATACAATGTTCGTAATAATATTAACGGCAGGAAGATAATGGAAGCAGTGCCTTTTCTGCGTCATTATCTGTGCTGATTTTATTCACTTAAAAAATGCTCCAAGCAAAGAGCTACGTATGCATTCCTTAAACAACCAGAGGCAGCGATAGGAAATGCGTGAACAATTTTTATGTAAATTAAATATTTACGAATAACAAGTTTTTCGAAATTATTTTGCTTTCAAGTGTAAGCTCGTAAGTATTTTATGCGGGAAACTTGTAGTAGTAAATATTGAAGAGTGAGCAACAGGAAAGAGGAAATACTCAAAAAATGAAAAGAAAATAATAAAAAAGTATTTCCAGTGCATACTTGGGCTTCACATAATTGTAAAGAAGAAATATACATTAGTAATATTGATAAATAATTGGTCTGAGTAATTTGTAGCTTTGTAAAATGCTTTTATACATTTATACTGGATTTTTACAGTTTCTTAGAAAATATCAAACTTCGAATAATTCATGTAGTCGCATCAAAACCTATTCCGGTTTGCAAATTAATCGAAATCTACCGTATAGTAATTATGTTTGTAATACAAAATTTTAATTTTTGTTTGTAAAACATCGTAGTTTTTTAATTAGATAATTTTTCACTTCACAGAGTTAAGTCATTCAAATCATAAGTTGTTTACGCTTATGAGGCATTTCTTCCGCGTTTTTAGCATGCCTTCGTGGTGTAATGGTCAGCGCGCTCGGCGCGTATTAGAGAGGTCCGCGGTGTGAGTCCCGGTAAAATCATTGCACATTTTTCACTGCATCTGCTTCGAAATAACCTAATGTCTCTACAAGGTTAGAAGGTCGAGACTAAGGTATCCCTTTCTCAGGCAGAGAACACTGGACATCTTCCCTCTTAAACAAACCAATCTTCTCTACGGAATTTCTTGTTTAATATTTTCCTCTGAGAGCTTTACATTTAATATTTTCCTCTGAGAGTGTAACACTTGACAACACTTTTAATTTTAGTGTAAGGATTATGATAACTTTCCTAACAGTTAAATTTTGAGTAAAAGTTTCTTTTCTGTCTTCCTGAATTTCAACTTACAACTTCAGGGCAGAACGTAGTTTTAGAAACTTGTTTGGATGCAAATTGAGGAGAAGTATTTAACCATGAAGTTCTACTGACTTCGTTAGAGAGAACCAGTGATCCTGGCTAGCACACGTCCGCATTTTTAGACTACTCTGTCTCAAGCTATTATTACGCTCGGCCGTACTTTAGGCCCTTGATAGCTTCGCCGTTATTCAGCTTTAAGGGGCCAACTCGGTCAGAATCTTGATAGCTTCGGCTACATCTTTTTAGTTAAGATTAGTTAAGTTAATTTCTTAATTTTCGAGTTCAAGCCCGAGTGGCGGCTTTTTTGTAAAACTCCAAGACGGAGTTCTGATAAACTTTAATTTGGAATAATAAAGGGTCTTTAACCCTTTTCAGGTCTTATTCATTGTCTCACGAACTCAAGCGATTATTCGCTTACCAGTTCTTAAGATTTTTCAAATTCAACTGTAACTTAAAAGTACACAGTACAGAATCTTACATTATAATCGAATAAAATATTCCCTCTTCAGCGAAATTTCACTTATTTAGTCCTAACCAGACCAGATTTATAGGTATATAATTCCCAGTACAAGGAAACACTGTTTTATTAAAGACTGTATTTATTTATTTATTGTTCATTAGTCACTATCACAGCATTGAAATAGGAAAGAATTTTTGCAGCACGTTGAGATGCTTTAAAATCATTAAATATTTAAAGGTAATTTGCAAAGTTTCATATATGACAATGTAAACTGATGCTTTCAATTTATTCATCTTTTTCATATTGCGAAAAGTCTGTGTTATTTGATTACTGTAAATTATGCAAAAATCAAACACAGAATTTTTACACATTTCTCATACTTAGAATATATATAACAGCGAAAGTTATCACTTTACATTATCGCATTTCAAACTAGACCGTATGAATCTCATTAGACAAAATTAGTCAATGTGTTAGTCAAAGTCAAATTGAGCACCTAAGTAAATCAAACTCGCTGCAATCGATAGATTCAGAGAGCAATGCCCTCTGTGAGAAACCAAAAAAACTTGAAAGAAGTCTAGCCACAAAATGAATAAAGAAAGCAAACTCTCAAGGGCACACTAAATGGACGCGATGCGTCATAGTGTTTGAAATAAAAACTGTAGTAGAAAGCAAAGAAAGCAAGGGATCAAGCTGCAATTTTACCCGAGGCACGCTTTTTTTCCCTGATGACAAAGATTCTATTACCTTCTTAAAGCGACCTAAATTGTTCGCTGAAGCAAAACACATTACTGCTCAATGTTATACACATTCAGATCAGCCGTGATGGGCGTCACTTTCAGTTTTCGATGCTTGTAAGCGATAAAATTTGACTAGACTGATTTTTGGGTCGAGGACATAACGCCAAGATTATTTTAAGTGCATTAATTTTGGTCAACTCTTGAACTAGTTTCCAGTATTTTAAACATGGGTTGATGTTCTAGAAATTATTTTTTAACATATGTATTTCTTTTACTGAGCGATCATAAGCCAATTGTTTTGCCGATGTAAGCAGTAAATGGTAAGCAAAATAGTATACTAATGTAATGATGCCATGGAGTAGGGGCAAAGCCAAATGAAGGTAATCTGGAGCCGAAAGAATTTCAGGACCTCCAAACATCACTTTTCTTAAGAAAGAAAAATAAGGTTTCGAAGTGTTATAGTTTGATTTGCGACTCTGCTAAAATTTGAACTCAGCAATCAGGTTCTTAAGAGGGTGGAAGATGTGGTTTGGCTGAGATTAGATTGTTTACATTAGGGCAAAGTAAACAAGGGTCATTTCCCTGAGCAGCAGGTTGTTTTTGTTTTGTAGACGACTGTTTATGTTAGACGTGAGAAAAATCTCGAAAACTCCTATGCAGCCACCACGTTCGCTGGGATCTGAATCCGGATCTAAATTACCCATTGTTCAGTGATTGTAAAGCTCGGTGGCTGGTGAGCACTTGCTGGGGTGAATTCTTTTAGCATTTTAAAAACAGTTTACGTTTGATATAACAAAGAGTAAATATTATAAGTAGTGAAATTATTTAAATAGGAATTAACTGATGCACTTTATTACCTTACCGCAAAAAACAAAACGTTTTCCATGTAGATTTTTTATTGCATAGTTTCCATTAATTTCTGGAATAGAGTTTACAAGGATTACAAACAATCCAGCTGAAATATGAGAAAAAATGGTGACATTAATCTTTTCTCTAAAGTGTTATAGTTCCACAATACTGTTTACACTGTTTCCTAGCATTAAAATTTTTTGTTAGAATTAACGTATCGAAGTTACTATACGTTTATGGCAATCAGCTACATAGGCTAAACGCACCTGGTAAACACCATCAGTAAACTTCAAACGTCTCCTTTCAAAATCAACGATATGGCAGTTGTGTTTAAGCAGATCCATCTCGCAAAAGTCCGTTGGAATGGTATCGGGAGATTAAACAAGAACTTCTAAAAAGGATACATACCAGTTTCTTTCTTGATTATCATATACATATTGCCGTTAAATGAAACATATTTCGAGTATACGTTACTTTGTATCCATATCAACTTTCTGTCAGCACTCCACATTTGGTTGATTTACAAATAATCCTGAAATAGCCACAGTATTTGTTAGGGGGATTAAGAGTATCAACACCGAATTTTATTTTGTATTGGACTGTTTTATTGTTTGCAAAGAAACAATAAAATTATATTTTTTGTACCAAAGAAAAAAAAACAAGGCTTAAAATTTAGAATTTCGTTGTGAAAGTATTAGGACAACTGTTCTGGCTTGTTCTAAGGTAACTGTAATTAGCGACTGCAAAAACGCAAACTCTTGCCAATACTATAATAACGAAAATTCACTGGTACCCCAAAATTAAGCATACTTGATCTTTATATGCTTATTTAAGGAAATCTAAGTCAGAATGAAGGGAAACTTGATATGCGAGTGCAATTATATCATAAGAAAACAATGCAAAAGAAGGATATTAATCATTTTATTATCCATAGAAGCAAATCTGAATTAAAACAGCAAAAACAAATATTTTGTGCTTTAGTGGAAAAAAAATTAAAACGAAAAGGTTATTTAGCAGCTTAATAATGTGTGTTGTCGCCTCTGGTAGCCACGCTTGCTGCACAACGATTGCCCATATGTGCTATGAGAGTGTAGATGAGTTGTTTCCTCAAACAATTTCAAGCATTAAGGAGAGCTCTTTTAAGTTCTGGAACGGAGTTTAGTGGGCCCGGAAGAGCTGCAATTTGTCTTCCGAGCATATCTCACACATGTTGAATAGGATTAAGATCAAGAGATTGAGTAGCCCACTGAATGCGCTGGATATTTTCACTTTCAAAGAAGTTATCGCCCAGGATCGCACGGTGATAAGGCGCATTTTCATCCGTGAATACGAATCCAAGATCGACAGCACATGGAAACAGGCGAACATAAGGCTCAAGGACTTCGTCTCTGTACCTTTTGCAGTAACAGAGCCCGTATCAGAGACGTGGAGATCTGTGTGGCCTTCCAGCATTATGTCTGCCCGCACCATGACTCCCTTTGAGGGAAAATGATGTCTTTTCACGATGTTTCTTAGATGAAAACGAGTTCCGCGTTCTCTCTATATCATTATCCGAAGAGACTGGTGTTCAGAGTAAACCGGGACTCGTCACTGAACATCACACTGGCTCACTCTTGAAAACTCCAGTGCTGATGTTTCAAACTTCAGTTCAGACGAGCGTGTTTATGCTCAGGCGTGAGAAGAATGCAAATGGCTGATCGTCTGGCATAGAGATCAGTATGATGGAGTGTCGTATAGATAGTTTACCTCGAAACTCGCACTGCTGTGGCGGCTGTAAGCGAGTTCTCTGGCACAGCTGCCTCTCTGACGTCGCGCAGTTTTAGACAAATATCGGTCTTGACGAATAATTATTACTCTTGGTCGACCTTGTATCGTCGGGTAATATCTCTCGTACTGTGAAACCCCTGCCACAGTCTTCAGATCACATACTGAGGCTCATACGGAATTTGAGACACTTCGGTTTTAAGAGCGTCTACATTTCAAGATTCCAATAATTCTCCCTTTCAAAAACATATCTATTTGGCGTCTTTGTGCAATACCTCGGTCTTTTTGATCGTTTAACTCATTCTTCAGCACAGCAATTGCACATAACCTGCCTCATCTCCATATGGCACGTGAAATGGTTTTATACCCTTTCTGACGCGCGTTCATGTTTTGTGCATGCGGACATCGATTGAAATGTTTTGTATATGCAAACTGTTTCACCTTCAAACAATTATATGCTAAAAATTAAAAACATAATTTTTTAAACTCGTCCAGGGCTATAGCTGCAGGATTGAAGTAAAATAAACGTAAAGCATCTAAAGTCAATATTAAATTGGAATCAAAGCAAGGAAATTCCTCAACTATATTAATAATTGCAACCTTGTATAAGAGGTTTAACACAATATCTAAACAAATTAAAATTAAAATAAGAATTCATGGTAGAACAAACTCAAAAAATAAAAATGTGAAAGGGAAAATATATATAATACATATGTAAGATATAATAAAATACGATGGCTGCGCTAAGAAATGATTCGCGATCTCAAAATTGACTATTCTAAATTTTATATTCTCCCTCTAAGTTCATCTTTTCTCCCAATTCAATATCTTTCTAAGTTACATAACGCTGCTGGCAAAGGGACCTAAAATAAACTAATCGCAGCTTAGTTGTAGATATGCACCTACGTAGTATAAATACTGCTTCTCGAGAAATTACATTCATTCCTTTTCCTAACTTCTGCCATGCAAACATCTCTGCGCCGCTGTGCTTTCCTGTCTAACATGCTTACGTCGTACTTTTAAAACCCGTGTACATAAAATTATCGTATTTAACTATTATTGGTTAAGTACCTTGTCTGCCTATTTTACATGACATTTAAATTATTTTGGTCACAGAAAGACGTCCAAATAGACATAATAATTTTCTTTTATGGTTGTTCTCAATAATTTGAATTTCTGCATTAATACAATTTATGATATTTTGAGATACGACATTAACTTGTGACCTTGTGTCAATTAAAGCAGGAAGATTTTGTTGATTACACTGAACATTTACTTTAAAAGGATACGATAAGGATAGGCCACTTGTTGTGGCTGGAAATTCCTCCAGACCTGTTTTTTGAGGTACATACTGACTATAATAAAAGGGCCTTGGAGTATGATATCTAGGCTGGTAAAAATTTTGCTGTAAATTTTGCCTGGGGGTTGAAAGTTCTGGTTCTTCTCTCAATGAACAGGTAGAAAACTTTTGCGAGCCATCGCTATCCAATCCTGCAGAGAACTAATACTCTGGACAGTTAGCAACATCTTTTGTTGCTCTGGTAGTCCCTGATATAAAACTTCAATTAAAGTTTTGTCATTTAATTTTAAACTGGACGCATATCTCAACTTTCATCGAACATATTTATCAATATCGTTAAACTTAGAATAAGTAATAGCCACAAAATCATTAAAAAGTTACCATTTCGGCACAAGAAAAATAGGTGAGAAATCTATCTTTAAGGACTTGCCAATCCAAATCAACACATTCACGGACATAAAATGCTAGAGCTTCACCACGCAAACAACCCGAACACACTAAGGGTTTTTCTTTTTCCCCAATATTTTTACTCTCACATTTCTTTTTAAACAATAAAAAATATTTTTCTATAGGAAAGTCATTATTTGAACTGCCAAATACTGCAAACTGAAATTTATCCAAGTTTACTGTAGTGATTTCAGTTTTTTCTGCAGCCGTTTTTGCTTGAGATCTGGTTTCCATTATTTTTTTATTTTTTGCCGAAAATTAAAACACACCACTGAGAATTCTTTTTAACTTTCTGAAGAATTTGCACTAATCACCACTGAATCACACTTTTTCTGTAGAATTAGCAGAATGAAGCACACCCCTCTTAAAAACACTGAAAACACATATTTTATTGAAATTGAAGCACCATACTTGAATATTCGATGACACTCGTAAACACAATTAGACAATTAGAAGACGACCTTGACATACTTTAGTGAAAACGCAGAAAAACAGCATTCCGTTAAATGTGCGTATACTATCCATTGAGGTTATCATTGCAAGTAAATCATTGTTCTCCATCATCGTTACAGAATCGCTCTGATATTTTATTTGCGTAACAGCCGAAGGAAGCAATGCAGTAAACACGCAATTCGGTGACCTTCAAAGCACTTTTGAACACGCCATTAAATCACATTCAATTTTTGATGCCAAAAACCAATTTGAAGCATCACTCGATGATATCTAACTTTTAGAATGACTAACTTGCAGATACTTTTCCCCTGGGGTTTTCAGGCAGCAGGTACATAACCTAATCGAATCTTTTTATATGTGATGTTTCAATGCGTAGCAGGAACCCGGTACTTTAATTTCTCGCATTCGAAAACACTTTACTGCCTAATTAGAAAGATGGGTGTATAAACCAAAAACTTCCAGACGTGGCCATTTCCGAAACATAATTTTATTCCATGATAATTCCCATGAGATCATTTTGGTAGACAAAATATTTATCCAATCATTGTTAAATACGATATATTATATGTACACGGGCTTCAAAAGTACGACGTAAGCAGCTTAGACAGGAAAGCATAGCAGCGCAAAGATGTTTGCCAGAAGTTAAGCAAAGAATGACGTAATTGCTTACGAAGCAGCATTTATACTACGTATATATACCATGGAGGTAGGAAAGGGAGGAGGGGCCATTCCGCGCTAGAAGTGAAGCACTGATTTGAAGCTTGGGTCACCAGACGGGGTGTTCTTTGTTTACATTCAGAAGCTCGCTTGACAAGATTCTGATAGTATTTCGACACACGACAGTTCCATAGAAATCGAAAAAGGGACACTCTCGCATGAAAGAAACATTCATAGTGTGATGGATAATAGCAATTTGTATAGTTTACTGACATTTACGCAAAAATCACATCTTGGTTATTTTTCGATAACTAACAACAGCGATTTTGATTATGAATTTGTTTTATAAAATTCTAAGCAGTTGCACTACAAAAATATAGATTTTAAGAAAATTGCTAAAAGAGATCTGCCAAAATTTATTTTCTAGAAGATTTGAAAAGTTTGAAACTTGATGGCTAAATGTAAATATAAAATTATGTATGTTAAAATATTTGTAATTAGGCACATAGGTCAGATTAAGTTTTTATTAAATAGAGTAACGCATGCAAGGGCTATCTGCCTAAAGAGAGAGATGCCATCGTGGAGGAATTTTGAAGAAAAACTGACCTTTGAGTGGGTATTAAAAATAATACTTATAATTTTCATTCAAATTATATTCATATATATTTTTTATGTAAAACTTTCGGGTGTTTTTGCTAAATTAGTGTAAATTACTTTACACGAAAAATATAGTGAATGCACAGAAATTAAAGATTTGCACATGCCGGAAATGATAAATAGGAAATATGTATGGGTATTTATGCATGTGCTTGCAAAAAGCATGTATCTGCATTTGACAAAATACTTAAATATTCATTAAATTATTTATAAATGTATTTGAAATGAAGAATTTATTCACTTATAAACAACTGTGAAAGTACTGTGAAGAAATCTAATGATTAAATGTATCTAATTTATAATGATTATAAATGTTATCTAAATATATAATAACCTTAATATTGAATTGTAAACATAAATTGAAATCCTGTTGACAAATACGTTATAAAACTATTTAAGCAAGAATTGTTCGTATTGGAAAGCAATCTGTTAAAAGGTATTGTAAAGCAAATGCTATGAGATGCGCACTTAAGAACATAATAAAGAGTTTTGGAATATGTATTGTTGAAATGAAGGGTAAAAAAAAATCTGATAAGTATAATTAAAAGAATTATTCCCTTTACATTTTATAATAACTCAGTTACAAGTTTTAAATAATACTTAAAAAAAAAAAAAATATTTTATTCCCTTTCAGAAATGTTCAGAGAAAGTCAAATACTATTTAATACCTATTTAATTATTAGGAATTAGCGAAATACTTATTTAAAGTATTTCGCTAATTCCTAATAATCCTCTAATTTAAAATGAACCGAATAGAGCATTAATTATAAATTGACTTACATTTTTCGATTTAAAAGAAGCCAAAAAATCATGTCATATTTAAGAAAGTATTTTAGGAAGAAGCTCTATAAATAGAAAAGAAATAATGCATAATTTTAATATTAATAATACAATAAACTTTGATCTTAATTTTTGTACCTTAACCGAATAAAATCGAAATACCTTAATTTTTTTTTCTAATGTAATTAACGAAAACATGTGAAAATATTTCATTCAAATTAAACCATTCTGAGAAAACTGTCCTGTGAAAAGTATAGCATTTAATTCCGTTCAGAATGAAATGTTGTTTAAAAATATGTTGTTTTCACATACTTAGGACTCTGAAGTGTTGTAGAAAAAGAAAATATATACATTTATATGTATATTTGCGACGTAATTACAAAATATTTACACCCGAACGCGTCAAATCCCATAGAACTCAATGGTAAATGCCCCAATGTTTTGGTCACCACGTAGGGATCGCCGGTGCTTCAGAGCAGGGTACGGAGAAACTTGTTTAGGGCGACTCCATCTTACTTCCTACCTCCATGATATATACAGCTCAATTTCAGTTGGTTAAGTTTAGATTTTAGTTACCTTTGACAGCAGCGTTATGTAACTTGGACAGATCTTGAATTTGGGAGAAAAGTAAAACTTAGGGGGAGATATAAAATAGTCAGTTTTGAGGTTGCCAATCATTTCTTAGCGCAGCCATTGTATTTTATTATATCTTAGATATCTAAGATATAACTGCTATAATGGCTTATACATGACGCTGCTGGCAAAGGGAACTAAAACTTAAGCATCTATTAACCAATCGCAGCTTAGTTGTACATGTGCACCTATATAGTATAAATGCTGCTTCGCAAGTATTTACCTAAATTCTGCCATGCAAACATCTCTGTGCTGCTATGTTTTCCTGTTTAAGATGCTTAAGTCGTACTTTTAAAACCCGTGCACATAAAAATTATCGCATTTAACTATGATTGGATAAATACCTTGTCTATCAAAATGATCTAATGTGAATTATCATGAAATAAAATTATGTTTCGAAGCGGCCACGTCTGGAAGTTTTTGGTTTATGCATCCAATCTTTCTAATTACGCAGTAAAGTGTCTACGAATGCCAGAAATTAAAGTACCGGCTTCCTGCTATGCATTAAAACATCATATATATGGTTTGTATCTATATATAGAGATAGAGAGATAAAAACAAAAAAAAAGCAAGAAGATTCTCTCTCTCTCTCTCTCTATATATATATATAATTCTTTAAATTCCCACAAAACCTAAATAAATACAACCTAAATTCGGGCTTAGGTAGGTGCACGTATTTTTATTGTTTCTGTATTCCAAGCGTAGGGACTAAATGCTCTGAAACAAAGTCTACTACTATACAATTCGAAATAGAAAATTTTCTGGGGTAGTTACTTTAAAACTTAGTGAGGCTAGGTAAGTGATCTTTATTTAATTTTCCAGCAGAACTAAATTATTATTTAAACATCATTGTTTCGATGGAAGCAAACGTAATAATATTCGTGTACCCTAACTAGTAATCAAAGTTTTTATCTTGCAGAGAATTTTACATATTCTGAGAATTCACTAGTAACCGAGTTTGCTGTAATCTAAAGCATACCACAAATTTCATACTTTTCCTATAATCTTTTAATTTATGTTAAAGTTATTATGTTATTTGTTAGATTTTAACGTTACAGCATAACTTCCTAAGAACAGAAATATTAAAATTTCAGTCACCATTAGTGATTATTTTATATAGTTACTCACTAGGGATATTTAGAGCAATTTTTGCTTTATTAATAATTTGCTTCCAAACAAATGTCTAATAGCAGAATTCGAATGCAACTCTTTCGTAAATTTTAACTCATAATTACATACTTTTTACTAGAAATAATATTGCATCATCTAGTAGTTTGGCTGCTACCCTCTAATAATCATGCTTAATATGCAATAAAAACACAGTTGTTTTGGTGTCTTTTTTCTCTTTTTCTCTGATCGATAGATTCGTTAATATATAAATACTAAAGTTAAAAACACTGAACAATGGTGTACCAAATTCCTCTGTGGCCCAATGCAGGAAGTTATGAATGATGCAGAAAGAAATTAATTATTCGTATTCCACAACGGTTAAGATATTTGGTAGAATCGATTTTCGGTAGAGAAAGAGAAAATGTAAACAACAAAAAAAAAAAAAAAAAAAAAAAAAGAGAGAGAGAGAGAGAGAGAACCAGCTGCTATACTTCCGGGATACGATTTCATCCATTAACCAAATTGCGCGACTATAAACGAAAATCCATTTACATTACACAAATCTTTTATTCGAATGGATGAGCTAAAAGAACATTGAGTTGAATGTTCTACTATTGAAAAGGGTGATACTCTCAGCTAAAATAAAAACCCATTAAATATTATTCCAGGTTTTTCAACGCAAGAGAGTAAGCATGCATTTGCGAACTAAGTTTGAGTGCGGAGGTTTAATCTGAGCCTTCCTTCTTCTTATACGTATATATATTATAGAGATTGTCTTCTTCGTTTTGGTTGAGCTGAGAGTTCAGTGACCAAGCGCAAGGCAATACAGGATTCAGAATAAGAGAAGAGGAGAATAGAATAATTGTTGACTTTATTTTTATTAACAGGGTTATTATTAAGATCTTGTTTGCAATGAACACATTAATCAGAAGGAACGGGTAACTAGTGTCTGAGATAAAAATGCAAAGCAAACACTATTTTCCTTTTTCGTATTTTGCCTGATAAATAATACATGTTGATTATTTTAACTGACTTTTTAGCCTTAATGTATGAACATACTTTATTATAATATAAGCATCATATCATTTTTTCAAATTCTTGAATTATTCTGTTGTAAATGGAAAAATTTCAATTTTTTTCCGGATTGTGTTTCATGTCACTACTTACAAAAGAAAGCACTACAAGTTAACAGCAAACAAGTTAAGATAACCAGCAAAGCCCCTAATAGCTTTTGTCTATTATGGAGAGAATTATTTTAGAAAATATGATCATTGTTGATGAAACCGATTAAAATATTTCAGGGGTTGAAAAAAATACTGAAATAAAATGCCTTATATCGGTTGATTAAATGTCATTACATTTAAAAAATTGTAACTATTTACAAAGATATGTAGTAAACAATATAGCACCAAAAATACAAAAATGCTGTAAAACAGATCTTAAGCATAAAGCAAAAACATTTGCGGAATGATTTAATTTTTTTAAATTAAAAAATTCATTCCTTAATAAATTCAATTAATGAAATTTACTTATTTGATTTTATCCTTTTATTCATTAATTTCTTTTCTAAAACAATGCGTACTTAATAAAATAAATGAATCGTCTTATAACCATTGATCATCTACCTCACTTTTGTTTGCGACAGAACACCAGTAGTTCCTAAAGTTTCATTCATGTTTCTAAGCTTAAAGCTTTTACGTTTTGTTCTACAGATAGCTTAATCTAAGTAACTGTGTAAGGATCCTAAGTTTTACTAACGTTTATTTTATTTTAAATCTTTACCATCACTTCTTATTTTCTACTTCCGGCCAGAATTAAAAGCTTTTACTTATTTATGCAAATTTGTCTTGCTAACGCCAAGTACTTAAGTTGTGGCTTTTTGCCAAGCAAGAGAGAGGAAGGAGTTATTAGGAGCAGGCCGCTGGCCATAGTAGTTTTACTCGTTTGCTGGTTGCCTTCAAGGCCAGAGGTTTAATTCTCTTGATAATTTTAAACGTATCGTAGTTTTAGCAGCTCTCTGTGTAGTGTCGCTTCAGTTCCGTTAAGTTTCTAATGAAATTTAGCTTAAACGGAATGGCAACACCTTCTAGTCTCCGCGAAGAACGAAGTAAACAAACTTCGAGTTTTTGTCACGCGATGCTACGTTCATGCAAAATGTAAATAAATCTTATGAATAAGAATCTATAACATCGTAAGGAATAAAATAGGTTCCATAGGAGTCAGAGAAGTGTTATTTTTCTATATTTGCACGCCAGACACTTCACTGGTGTATCCCGGCGTGATCGAATTCTACAATGGCTGACGAAGACGAAACCGAAATTAAAGCAACAACTCCATCTGTCGCCAAGGTAAGCGTTAAAGTTCCTCCTTTTTGGAAGCCAGATCCTAAAATATGGTTTATTCAACTAGAAGCATAATTTAGAAATGCAAAAATTAGTGCAGATCAAACAAAATATGATTATGTTATAAGTTCCATTGAACCCGATATTTTGTCACAGGTATCTGATATTTTGCTAAGTCCACCACAAGATAATAAATATGAGGCAATTAAAAATAGACTAATTTCGTTGTATGCTGATTCAGAAACTCAAAAACCCAAAAATTACTGAGTGAGTTAGAACTGGGTGACAAAAAGCCATCTCAATTACTGTGTGAGATGCGTAATTTGACTGGCGATAAAGTAACAGATACTTTCCTAAAAACATTGTGGCTACAACGTTTATCCGTTAATATGCGTAGCATTATATCTGTTAGTAGTGAAGATTTGTCAAAAGTGGCTACAATGGGCGATAAGATTTGGGAATTAAACCCTGTTACTCCCCAAATAGCTGCTGCATCATCCATAACGGTAAAAACGGAAGTGATTGAAAGTTTACAAAAACAGGTTAGTGAACTTAGCTTACAAGTTTCTGCTTTAAACAAGCAACACCACAGTCGTCCCTATTGTCGTAACCGATCCAAATCAAGAGATAGGAGTTACAGTGGTAACAGATCTAGTGATATTTGTTACTATCATAAAAAATTCGGTGATAAGTCATTTAAGTGTAAACAACCCTGCAACTACTCATCAACATCACAGACAAATAGTCCGGAAAACCAGCTCCCCGTCTCTCATTGACGACGGACGGACAAGGGGTGCAGCTGAGTCGTCTTTTCATCAGCGACAAAGAATCGGCTACCCAATTTTTAATAGATACTGGGGCAGAAATTTCTGTCATTCCTCCCTTGCCTGCAGATAAAAAAAAATCTCAAAATTAGAACTCTTTGCTGCAAATGGTACGAAAATTAAAACATATGGCCAAAAATTACTCAAGCTTGATCTTGGACTCAGAAGATCATTCACATGGCCTTTCGTAATTGCGGACGTAAACAAACCGATAATAGGCATGGATTTTCTTGCAAATTTTAACCTTTTGGTAGATTCTAAAAATCGCAAGTTGATTGATGGTACTACATTTTTAACAACCAATGGAACTCCTTGTTTTCAAAATAACAATAATAATATTCCGATTTTAAATGCTGTAAATGATCCATATAAACGTATCATTAACGATTTTCCGGATTTGTTAAAACTGAATGTAGTTAATAATAAAGTTAAAAATCATAACATCGAACATTATATCGAAACCAGAGGTCCACCAGTTTTCGCTAAAGCCAGGAGACTATCAGCTGAGAAACTTAAAGCGGCTAAAAAGGAGTTTGAATTTATGCTCCAAATGGGTTTATGCAGGCCATCCAAAAGTAACTGGTCAAGCCCACTACATCTCGCTATGAAGAAATCAGGTGATTGGAGACCTTGTGGAGACTATCGAGCGTTAAACAACGTCACGATTCCTGATAGATACCCTCTCCCATTTTTAACAGATTGCAGTTCCATTTTAGCTGGAAAAAGAGTTTTCTCATCCATAGATCTCATTAGAGCGTACCAACAAATTCCATTTCGCGAAGAAGATATACCGAAAACGGCCATTCTCACTCCCATTCATGACGTTCGGCCTACGAAATGCGGCCCAAACGTTCCAACGTTTCGTGAACAGTGTGTTGAATGGACTAGAATTCGTGTTTTGCTATTTGGATGACTTTCTAATAGCCTCTCCAGATGAAGAAACTCATCGAAAACATATACGAGCAGTCCTCGAGAGGCTAAACGAATATGGCCTGTGTATTAATGTGGCAAAGTGTAAATTTGGTCAAACAAAACTTGCATTCCTGGGATACGAAGTGTCAGCTGAAGGACTTAACCTCTCTCAACGAAAGTTGATGCCATCAAAAATTTCCCAAAGTCATTTACTAGTTTAAGACGATTATTTTTTATCACAGATTCATACCAAATTGTGCGAAATTGCAACAACCTTTAACAACATTGCTCAGTGGTATTAAAAAGAACTGCAGAAAAGAAATAACCTGGACGTCAGAAACAAGAAACGCCTTCCAGATCTTAAAAGATGCATTTATTCATGCCACAAACTTAACTCACCCATCCGAAAAGGCTGAAATATCGCTAACAACTGATGCTTCCGATACTGCCATTGGAGCCGTTTTACATCAGATTGTGAATAATGCAAAACAACCCTTAAGTTTCTTTTCCCGAAATTTGACATCAGCACAACAAAAATATAGTGCCTACGACAGAGAACTCTTAGCCATCTATACAGCAGTAAAACATTTCAAATACATCTTAGAAGGGCGAACTTTTGCAATATACACGGATCACAAACCACTAACATTTGCCTTCCAACAAAATTTGGAAAAAGCTTCGCCACGACAAGCTTGACAACTGTCATATATTGGCCAGTTCTCAACCGATATCCGATTCACACAAGGGCATGAAAATACCGTCGCTGACGCTCTCTCTTGCATAGACATCATTTCTGTACCATCTGCAATAGACTTGAAAACTATAGTAGACTGTCAAGAAGATGACGACTTGGAGATACTAAAAAACAACCCAAACATAAAAATCCTACAGAATCCCTATACCGGACAGCGACAAGAAAATTTACTGTGATACTTCTACAAATTATAATCGACCATACATCCCTGCAAAGTTTCGGCAGAAAATATTTTCTTCAATCCATAATTTATCTCATCCTGGAATAAGATCTACGATAAAATTGATAACACGACGTTTCATATGGCCCAATATGAATAAAGATTGCCAACTATGGACTAGAGCATGTTTATCTTGCCAAAGATCTAAAGTTCACAAACATACACAGTCATCTTTGGGAGAATTCAAAGTACCTCCACACAGATTCGTGCATTTAAACATAGATCTGGTGGGTCCGCTACCTCCTTGCAAAGGATTCAAATATCTTCTAACCATCATCGATCATTATACACGATGGATCGAAGCGGTACCGTTAGAAGATCAATCAGCAGAATCTATTGCTAAAGCTTTGATTTATACTTGGTTTTCACGATTTGGAATTCCGAATCGCATAACATCTGACCAAGGTCGGCGATTTGATAGCCAACTTTTTCAAGCTTTAGGAAAATACCTTGGTTTTCATACAAACACTACAACTGCGTACCATCCACAGGCAAATGGCCTGATCGAAAGACAACACCGAACTTTAAAAGCAAGTCTCAAATGTCATCTACTCGAATCAAAATCATGGCTGGAAGCATAGCCTTTCGTTCTTTTAGGCATAAGATCTGCCATCAAGGAAGACTTAGGTTGCTCATCCGCAGAACTTGTATACGGAACTCCTTTAGCATTACCTGGTGAATTCTTTTCAACAGTACCTCATATGAAACAGTCTGAATTTTCTCAAAACCTTCAGAAAATAATAAGAGCTATGAAGCCAAGTTCTACCACCACCCATGGAAATAGAACAGTCTTTGTTTCTAAACATCTTTCCAACTGTTCTCACGTATTCCTATACAACAACATTAATAATTCGTCGCTACAGCCTGTCTATCTTGGACCGTATCATGTAAGAGCAAGAAAGGATAAGTACTTCGATATTGAAATCCAAGGAAAAGTTAAAAGAGTTTCAATAGACAAACTAAAGCCCTTTTCCCTAGTGCAAGATTCTGATATTCCTTTTCAAAACTCCCATTCCAAGAAAGCGGAACTTGGGGAAACACCTGCACTCAAGAACACTGAAAAAAATTCAGAAACTCATCATGAAACCAAGACTACTAGACCCGGCAGACATATGAAGTTCCCCAGTCACTTTAAAGATTATCTTCCATAATCGCTGTCACTAGGAAGGGGGTGTGTAGTATCGCTTCAGTTCCGTTAAGTTTCTAATGAAATTTAGTTAAAGCGGAATGGCAACACCTTCTAGTCTCCGCGAAGAACGAAGTAAACAAACTTCGAGTTTTGTCACGCGATGCTACGTGCATGCAAAATGTAAATAAATCTTATGAATAAGACTCTATAACATCGTAAGGAATAAAATATTGGTTCCATAGGAGTCAGAGAAGTGTTATTTTTCTATATTTGCACACCAGAAACTTCACTCTGTACTACATACGGCTTTTTGTTAATTAACGGCCAATCTTAAAGTAGGCACTTGTATATTAATCCAAAGTTAGTTTAGTTAGAGTTTTAGTTAATATTTTTATATTCTTACGTTCAGACCACAAGTGGTTGGTCTCTGTAATCCGAAGTCCGGAAATCTCTGTAAAGATAGAAAAATAAAGGGTTTCGTATACCCTTCCTGTGTGTATTGTCTACTTCACAAATTATTGAACATAGCTTGAGTAAGCTCCCTGTTCCGAGTCAGGACAGTTCATGTTTCCAAAGCAAGTAAAGAGGAATACCAGTCCTGATAGTGGCGCCCGACGAAGAAGAATAACCATGGCCGAGTTTCAAGAAGAACCTGTGGTGCCTGTAGAAGCGGCTCAGAATCCAGAAATGCCAGCTGCCGCCCTGGAAGGATTTGGGTACATCGTACAGACCATGCGCGCATCGATGAAACCAGAAGCAGCATTTAATGGAAACTCACCGGTAACCAGTTTTTGGAAAAAGTAGATGACCACTTCATGCTGTATCCATGAGTATGTATCAGTCCATGAGTTCCAGAAAGTCACCTTAGCTACCAGCGCTTTGAGGGGCCAAGCGCTTAATTGGTTCAAATGTATAGGCAGAAGCCTCTTGGGTCAAGCGGGAAGTCCCACCTATACTTACGAAAATTTTAAGACTGCCTTAGTAAAAGCCTTCCCTGTCGTAAGAGATCGTGCAAGATTAGAAACGGAACTCTTCAGCATATATCAGCAACGAATTGAAAATCTTTCCACCTTTATTTTAAGTAAAATTCACGTCTTTAAACTCTTGTATGGAAAACGTCCGGATCCTGAGATAATCCAAGTGATTTTGCCGAGGTTACTTCCCCAAGTAAAAGACTTTATTGAATTAAGGAATCCGACTACACTGGAAAAGTTATTTGAGCTAGCAATCCAGTTTGAAAGTAGAAGAACGGCGGACATTGAAAGAAGACGCCAGTATGAGCAACGAAGCCAATTTGGTGCGCCAAGACCACAGCAAAGGCAAGAACACGGCTACGGAAGCAAATCGAATCAGTGGGCAAGGAAACCCGAGTATCCAAAAACAACCGGCGAACGTCGACAGTTCAATAGTAAGCCAGAAAAAAAGTCTGAAGGCCAGCGGAAAAAGAAGGAAGGCATGGAAAGGAAGAAACAAAATTTAAACTAAAACGGATTTTTGCTGACGGGAAGGTGCGGAAATCCGAAGGCCAAGAAAACCCTTCTTCCTTCAAGTTAAATACAGTTATTGTGAAAAATTTGACTCTTCCAAAGATTGAAGTTCTGGTGAACAACATCCCAGCCACCGCACTCCTGGATACAGGCGCGCAGTGTTCCTGTGTGGCAGAAGATTTTTTTAGGAAGTTTATTTCCGTAGATACCGCATATATAATTCGGATAATACGACAGTGTTAGCTGCGCAGGGAGAAAGATGCAAGTGCATAGGTAAATTACCATTATATATTCGTATCAAGGACGAGCAAGTAAAGATCATGTTTTTTATCGTAAAAAATTTACAAGCACATGTCATTTTAGGGATAGATTTTCTTTCAGAGGCAGAAGCAACGCTGGATTTTAACGAAGCTTCCCTTAAGCTGACGATGAAACCAGTTCGAGAAGAAAAAAGAGAACCACTGACGTTAAACCTCGACCACCTGCCTAAGGGAGAGCAACAAAAAATTCGACAAGTGGTAAGTGAATTTGCTTCGTTATTTAGTGATATTCTCGGATTTACTCAAGTTACTAATCATAGTATCGACACCGGAGATTCACTGCCAGTTCGCCACAAACCATATCGATATGATAAGAATAAAGAAAAAATTATAGAGTGGCACATTCGAGATATGTTACGTAAAAAGATCATAACGCCCATCTCAAGTAGTTATGCTAGCCCGGTTGTGTTATGTAAGAAAAATAATGACTATCCGGTAACACATCCGAAAAGGTGGCGTTGTGCAATTGACTATCGTAAATTAAACTCCATGACTAAATATCCGATATATCCGTTACCTATTATTGAAGAAATTCTAAGGAACATAACTTCTACCAAATATATGACTACGTTAGACTTAACGACTGGTTATTTTCAAATAGTTATTAAGCCGGAAGATGTGCCTAAGACTGCTTTTATAACCAAGTCTGGCACTTATGCATTCTTGCTTATGCCGTTTGGCCTTTTAGGGGCACCGGCAACATTTCAGCGATGTATGGACATTGTGCTAAGGCCTGTTCTTGGAAAGTCCACATTTATCTATTTAGACGATATCATTATTACTAGTGATAATCTGGACCAACATGTACAGGATTTAAGACAGGTGTTTTCATTATTAAATGAGGCCGGTCTAAAAGTTAATGTCGAAAAGTGCAAATTTGCAGCCCCTTAATTAAAATACTTAGGTTACAAAATATCTCAGAAAGGAATCGAGACGGACGAATCAAAAATAATCGCTGTGCAAAAGTATACCAAATACGGCGAAGCCGCCAAATACGGCGAAGAAGCTCTCTTCTTTTCTAGGACTTTGTTCATATTATAGGTCCTTTATAAAAGATTTTGCAGCTATTGCTGAACCATTGTTAAAATTAAAAAGGAAAAAAGCAAGATTCTCGTGGACGGCCGAAGCCAATAGTGCTTTCGAAAAATTAAAGCAAGCATTAACGCAAGCCCCTGTTTTGAAATTTCCTGAAAATGATGAGAATTTAGAAATTTCAGCGGATGCTTCAGATTATGCGGTAGGAGCGGTACTTTCGCAAAATCAGCAGCCCGTGGCATTTTTTAGTAGAACTTTAAATCAAACACAAAGAAATTATTCCGCGACTGATAGAGAGGCACTTGCAGTTCTGTTAGCAGTGCAAAAGTTCCGAGTCTATTTTGGAAGGGCGCCAATAACAGTGTATTCTGATCATGCGGCGGTAACTAGATTGTACTCAGGGAAAAACTTATCCCCAAGGTTAATAAGATGGGCACTCAAGTTACAAGAGTATAATCTGGTAATCAAGCACACCCTCGGAAAGGAAAATATCGTAGCAGATGCCCTATCCAGAATAAAAATAGATGAAGAAGGTAATACTGTAAAGGTGGCAATGCTCACAGCATGTACGATACATTCCCGAGAAACTGTAATAACCGAACTGGGTAAGGATCCTGAATTTAAAAACATTTATGAGTATTTAAAGGATCCTGAAAATATTAGCCGCCAAGATATTGTGGCAATAAGAAATAGGGCTTCCCATTACGAACTAATAGATGGTCTATTATTTTATAGATATTATTTTATTATTTTATAGACTAATAGATGGTCTATTATTCCAACAACGAATTTCGACCTGTTATCCCAGCTAGTCTTAGACTAAATATACTGCAGGAGTTACACGACTCCCCTTTAGATTCTCATGCTGGTATTCGAAAAACCATCCAACGCGTACGCGAAGCAGTTTATTTTCCTGAGCTGCAAAAGTTAACAAGGGCGTATGTCCAGTCCTGCCCAACATGTCAAGCAGTTAATTATATTAATTTCCGCCCGGCCGGGTTTCTAAATAGCATTAAATCCGAATTTCCAAATGAAATAATTGGCATTGATTTATTGGGCCCTTTCCCAAAAAGTCAGTTAAATAAAAGTCGGTATCTCCTTGTTATGGTTGATCATTTTAGTAAGTGGACCGAAATTGTTCCCTTAAAACGAGCCTCCGCGAAATTAGTTACTGATTCTATTTTAAATAAATATATTTTAAAATACGGGTCGCCCCTAAAAGTTATATCGGATAATGGTCCTCAATTTGTAAGTAATATATTTGAAGACATGTGCCAAAAACTAGGCATACATCATTTAAAAATGGCCCCGTATCGGCCGCAATCAAATATAGCGGAACGGGTCAATAGAAATATAGTGAAAATTATCCGTAGTTATGTTAAAAATTTTCATAAAAGCTGGGATAACTATGTCAATGAATTAGCTTTCGCCCTTAGGACCGCAAAACATGATACGACGGGCAAAACTCCTGCTGAGTTATTTTTAAGCAGAAAGATTATAACGCCGTTAGATAAATTATTTTATGTTCAACAAAGAGCCCCAGAATTTAAAATGGGCGATATAGAAAAGTTAATTAAAGAAGTAAAAAAGAACACTGAAGTAGCACAAAGAAAACAGAAGCTCTATTACGATATGAAACGACGGGGAGTAACTTATAAAGTAGGGGATGAAGTGTTAAAAATTAAGCATTCACTTTCTTCAGCACCAGAAGATAAAACTGCCAAATTTTATCCACGATTTGAAGGACCATATGTCATAGAAAAAATAACTCAGGCTGTCGTGGTGTTAAAAGCCAGGAATGGTGATACCTGCACCGCAAACGTTGACCAAATAAAACCATTTTATAATCGTAATAAAATACCAATATTTCGAGATCTTTTGCAAGATCCGGCACGGCAGGCACAAGCTCCAGAGGTGGAACAACGACAATCACAAGGACAAGCCATTAGGAGGCAGAAGCAATTGAAAAGAAAGTTACCCCGTTGGAAAACTGAAGGTAACAAGAAAAAGAAGCCGTTCCACCGACCAGAAAAGAGAGGGCACGACCACCCCCAGAATGAAGAAGGGAGAAGTACGACGAATGCAAAGAGAGCCAGGAGAAATGACGGCAACTATAACCCGGCTCCAAAATGGAAGATCTACCCATCGGATAGGAGTCTACGCAGCAAATGTCGACGAATTGATGAAGGAACACCAGCTGCGGAGGCAAAGATACAAGAAGAATTTGAACAGCCAGCAACGAGATCCGGGCAAGAACGAGAGACAGTTGTCCCGGTTCCGCCAAGACCAGCTGCCATCAAACGGTCGAGACCACAGGCAGAGGCTAAAAAGAAAGTCTTCAAGGGTGACCGAACTGGAAGGAAAAGAAAGCTCATGGAGGAAGGAACCGAAGGGCGAACCCGCACAAGACGGAAGATCAACCAGACTGTAGTCTTCGCTACTTTCCAGGACTAGGCAGAAAAAAGGATGTCTGAATATCACAAAGATAAGTAAAACTTTATGTTACTTTGAAACCTTAAGTTAATTTTTCATTCTTACTGCAAGTGGCAGAATTCAAGAAGTTTTACCTCATGTGAGGCCTACCTTTATCGCCAAAAAGGCGAGAAATGAGTTGTTACCTATTTTGGTATTATGTTTTTCAATTACTCGCGAGTAAAACTAAAATTAATGTTTAATAGGAATGTGTAAATACTTGAATATTGTAAAAGCATTGATAATCTTTAAGAAAGGTACCTTAAGAAAATTGTAAAAATTATTGTATAAAATTTTATTTAAAAGATTCTGGCAAGAAAGAAGTTTTAGTCTGAAAGACTTTTGAAATGGAGTATTTCAATGTAGGAGAATTGGCACTTGCTTGGAAAAGAATAGAAGTTAACAATGTACTACTAATGTATGTTTTAAAATGCGTAAAATTAACGGCATGTTAATATGTCCTTATATACAATGTGAACTGTTATTTTAAAAGTTAAGAAATACTGTGATATGTTAAAAGTGAAAATATTAGAGTAATGCCAAAAATTTTTACTTATTCGTGTGACTGTAAAAAGAGCAAATTATTGTGAATATGTGGTAAAGGTTGAATGAATGTAGTTAGGCTCTCTGACGCTACACTTCAGAGTTAGCCACTTTTCAGAATAGTACCTCAGGGTTTAGAGATGAATATAAGGTGTGTTCTGAGGTCTTGTTATGTTGAATTTTAACACGTTAGTGTTTTGATTGCAGGCGGTAGTGTTGAACACTTGTACATAGACACGCTCGTGTTTGGTGTTTTCTTTTACAACACATGTCAGAGAGCACGGAGAGATAATTAAATAACGTCATGAATGAAATAAGAATGTTAAAAGAGAAATATAAGTATTCATGTTACTTGCCATTTAATTTTGTAACATTTCATTAAACTAGTTTTCCTTCCAGATCTCTGGAAGGAACCAGATTTCAACTAAGAAACTCCTGTTTATAGATGTAGTACAGATGAAAAATCTTGTCCATGGAGTTGATAATGTAAAAACGACTTTTTTAATTTCTAGTTTCTAGTGAGAAATGTTTGTAAAAGATTGGCCTCGCGTTAGATTCTAGAGCTAAAAGTTTTCAACAAGGTCGTTTTAGACCTCAGTTTCAAACTAATTAACTCTGGTGGGAAGTATGTAAGGATCCTAAGTTTTACTAACGTTTATTTTATTTTAAATCTTTACTATCACTTCTTATTTTCTACTTCCGGCCAGAATTAAAAGCTTTTACTTATTTATGCAAATTTGTCTTGCTAACGCCAAGTACTTAAGTTGTGGCTTTTTGCCAAGCAAGAGAGAGGAAGTAGTTATTAGAAGCAGGCCGCTGGCCATAGTAGTTTTACTCGTTTGCTGGTTGCCTTCAAGGCCAGAGGTTTAATCCTCTTGATAATTTTAAACGTATCGTAGTTTTAGCAGCTCTCTGTACTACATACGGCTTTTTGTTAATTAACGGCCAATCTTAAAGTAGGCACTTGTATATTAATCCAAAGTTAGTTTAGTTAGAGTTTTAGTTAATATTTTTATATTTTTACGTTCAGACCACAAGTGGTTGGTCTCTGTATTCCGAAGTCCGGAAATCTCTGTAAAGATAGAAAAATAAAGGGTTTCGTATACCCTTCCTGTGTGTATTGTCTACTTCACAAATTATTGAACATAGCTTGAGTAAGCTCCCTGTTGCGATTCAGGACATTTCATGTTTCCAAAGCAAGTAAAGAGGAATACCAGTCCTGATAACTGAAGCATACTTTTTTTGTGATCTGGTTATTTTAATATTTTTACTTCGTAACCCAATAAAAAGGCTTATGGCTCATTGGTTAATTAAACAAATTCTTATGCTAAAATGTTTTTTCTTAATTGTGAAAGTAAGAAAAATTTTAAAAATGCAAAACAATAAACATTTTTAATGAAATTTTGATGCTGTTTCTCGTTAACTGGAGCTTTCAAGTCTGCAGGAAAGATGATAGACAATTTTATTCTTAAATCTGGTTCAACATCTAATCGGTTTCCATATTTATGTTTTAGAAAAACAAGTGTCGATAAATCTGTTTTACGTTTTTAAGTTGTAATAAATGGCATTAGAAATTTAACTGCTTTTTGTACCAAAAATGGCTACTTTTGTCAACAGTTTAGCCAAAATTATATCAATGGTATTTTGTTTAGGCTGTTTTTAAGTGTTATATCACAAGACAGTTCAGTTATATATTCAATATCCGAATCCAATAATTCCATATCTTATTCTGTATTAACTATGAAAGTGTTTTTAATTCACGTTTTGTTGGTATAAACTGGAGGAAATTATTCTTACAAATTTGTCTGCAAACCTATCAGATTTTCTTTGATAGCAACTGAAATTTCATCAGGCATGGATCTAATATGGTATAAGTTTTCACTTTAATTGGTTTCATACAAGCATTATAATATATTTATTGTCACGCGAAGGGTCTGCAAATTGACCTTTTTCATTCCAGCTTCCATCTTTTCTTGCACTTAAATAAAGTTACATTGTTGTCCTGTTGCGAAATATTTAATTTTTTTAAAAAATCAAAAATGTCGCAAAGGCAGCTTCATTAACCAAGCATTATCGCTAAATTCAAATCTCTAATTTCATGTATAATTCCTAATCTTCAATAAATTTACCTTTAAATTTAAATATTGCTTCTTTAGCCGTTAGAGATTGTAGGTTTAAAAGCATGTAAAGATTATGCTAATTTTCCTAACAGTTAAATTTTGAGTTAAAGTTCCTTTCCTGTCGCTTCTTAATTTCAACTTACAACTTCCGGACAGAACGTAGTTTTAGAATCACGTTTGAATGCAAATTTAAGGATTAGTATTTAACAAAGTTCTACTGTCTTAGTCAGAGAGAACCAGAGATTCTAGCTAAGACGCGTTCGCCTTTTTAGGCTACTCTCACTTAAGCTATTATTACTCTCGACCGTACTTTAAGCCCTTGATAGCTTCGCAATCAGTTAGCGTTAAGAGGCCAACTCTGTTAGAAGTTTGATTTGGCTTTACCTTTTTAATTAAGATTAGTTTAGTTCTTAGTCTCTTAAGTTCAAGCCCGACTGTCGGCTTTATTGTAAAACTCCAAGATGGTGTTCTGTTACACCTTATTGGAATAATAAAGAGTTATTTCACCCTTCTTACTTCTTGTTTTCTATCCTACAAACTCAAGCGATTATTCGCTTACTATTTCTTAAGTTTCTTCACATTCAACTGTAACTTAAGTATACACAGTACAGAAACTTACACTGACGCCCGAAAAGTTTTGAACGGACCATGTCGTTAGAGAGGGGGAAGTTTACGTTAACCCCTCTGACCTTTCAGTTCCTTCAGACGTCCATGAATCCAATGGATTTATCGTGAAAACGATGCGTGCCGCTATGAAGACAGCCGCAACATTTGACGGCAAAGGCTCAATGATAACCTTCCTGGAGCAACAACTTCAAGACAGCTTTGCTGAAAGCATATCCAGTTGTAAAAGATCGTGCGAAGCTAGAAGCGGAACTTTATAGTAAATATCAAAGCAGTTTCGATGCTTTGAGAGTTCATTCTATGAAAAATTAAAGTATTTAATTTATTACACGGGAAGAGGCCCGATAGTGAACTTATCGGAGGTAATTCTACCGCTTCTACAACTGTGAGCTCAAGATTTCCTTGAAGTCCGTAACACGCACACAGTGGAAAACCTCTTCCAGCTTGCGGTGAAGTTCCAAAGCAGAAAAAACTGAGAATGCGCGTGCGAACCAGTTTCGCCAATAGTCAAGGTTTACTCTGCAGAAGAAACCAACCGCAAGTTCAGCAGAGTGCGTATCGGCAGAAGGGAGAAAGGTGGAAAGTACGATAGCAAAAGCGCTGGTAAAGCTAAGGGTTTCGGATACAAAAAGGAGCAAAACGAGGGGGCGGATAACCGGAATTTAAACGAACACCGGTTATCGAGAAGGGGGTACGGTCATCGAGTGGGAAGAAAAGCCCCTCAGAAATTCGTTTGAACTAAGTGGTGGTGCAAAATCTAGCCATCCGTAGATATATATTCTTGTGAATAATGTACTAACCACTGCCCTCCTGGATACCGGGGCTCAGTGTTCATTTCTTTCACAAGAATTTTTTTAAGAAAAATTTTCGTCGTTATTAGGCTATTTAAAATCACGGGACAAAGAGTAATTGCCGCCCAAGGCAAACAGTGCGTATGTTTGGGGAAAACCGCACTGCATGTACAAATTAAAAACGAGGTGTTAAAAGTAAATTTTTTAGTGGTAAAAGATTTGCTGACATCCGTAATATTGGGAGTCAATTTCTTACGCGCAACTGGCTCGAATCTTAATTTCAAGAATTCTAAGTTTGCAGGTGCACATGGACCCCGTGGAAGAAGAGAAGGTTTTCAGTCCTACGCTAAATATCAGTTCGGAGCAGTCTCTGGTAGGTCAGAAAAGAGAAGCCGATATCTTATGAGTCCGTAACCGTCTCTTTAAGCTTCGGCAACTGAAACACCCTCCAAGAACATCACACAGCTCGTCGCATCTTCTTCTTAGGTGTTTTATGAGCTCATGTGTTTCTCCTACATTACGCACTTATTCATTCCATATCGCTGGTTATCTTCTTCGAAATCGAACCTTTTTTGAAAGTTTTATTCTAACTCGCATACGCTCGAACATCATTCGTCGCATTACCCTGCTTTCTCTTCTTTATTGTCACACCGTCTAGATATCAATAAAATATTCTTTCCCGTCTTAGAGTAAGCTGGCGTTTTCTAAAAATTTACGCTTAATTATCTATTAATTTCAGGCCAGTACCATGATAAACCAAATCCAGCCAAACCGAAAAGGCCTGAAGAAAAAACCTTTCTCCTTCAACAAAATTTCCTTTTCTTATTTTACTTGTTCATTTTCTCTAACTACGCATCCAATTCAAAACCCAGTAGCTGAAGAAAAACTCTCAGCCCCATTTCCAACAAAAATCCCCCTCTTTCAACTCCTCGCATAATTATTAATTATAAAGCAACGACCGGCGCAACCACGCTCAATTTTAATTAATTGGTGAATCGCAGTCTACCATAATCTTATCCCAGCCAATTATATCAACGTAAGAATTAGAGTATATGCTGCAGAAGTTTTTATCAAGAGCGTGAGCAATCCTCAAATCCGAAGTCTTGGAGATTCGCTGTGGACTAACTCAAATTAAATAGTGTAACGAAATATCTGTGTATCCCCTGCCCATTATAGATGAAGTAATTCGAAAAATAAAATTAACGATTTACATGACAGCGCTTGAACTGACGTCATTATATTTTCGGATAGCAGTAATACCCGAGGACGTAGAAAAAACCGCCTTTATCACGAAATCAGGCGTGTATGCCTTTTTTGAGAATGCCGTTTGGCTTAAGAGGAACTCCGGCTACATTGCAAAAAGTTATGGATATCGTTTCAAGATCTGTTCTAGACAAAAGTACTTTTATCTATCTTGATCATATTATTATTACAAGTGAAACTATCGAGGAACAAGTAAATCAAGAAAAGAAGTTTTTGCATTAATAAAGGAAGCCGGCCTCAAGGTGAATCACACAAAATGCAAATTTTCGACTAAGGAACTTAGATACCTTGGATGTAAAATTTCAAAAAAGGGGATAGAAACAGATAATTCTAAAATCTTAGCAATCGAGAGTTACCCGCCTCCTAACACTGTGAAAAAATTAGCATCCTTTTTGGACATGTACACCTATTATCGTTGCTTCATACAGGATTTTGCGAAGATAGTTAAACCCTTGAGGGTTCTGAAAAGAAAGAAAACCAGATTCACGTGGACGGCAGAGACGAACACTGCGTTTGAACAACTGAAGCACGCATTAATCAATGCCCCAGTACTTAAATTCCCGGAACGGGACCAAAATTTAGAAATCGCTACGGATGCCTCTGGCTTCACAGTCGGCGCCATCCTTTAGCAAAACAGCCAGCCAGTTGCCTATCTTAGTAAGACATTGAATCAGACGAACTTACACCGCGATTGAAAGGGAAACCGACTGCCGTCTTATTAGCAGTGCAGAAATTTCGAGTATACTTTGGAAATTAAACTGTGTTTGCAATTAAGCTGTGTTTTGTTATGTCATACTATCTCTTCATTGTACGAGTTATCGAAGCAACAGCGCGTAAACGTTATTTGTTGTGTTATTTATTTCAGAGCTTGACTTCATTACGATAAGCGCAACATAAAATATTTTGGCTCCCATATACTTCAATGAATAAACTTACATGTTTAGAAGAATGCCAAACAAAGCTGTCTGCAGCTATTTTAAGAGATAAAGGTAATGAAAGAGAATTTGAAAATATTTTGAATCTTCTGAAACTTATCGTGATAGGCTTTCGGAATTTTGTTCCAGAATTGAACTATTACCAAGTAAGAGATCCATATCAGTTGTTAAATAATCCGATGAAATTTCCGAAAAAAGGAAGTTCAAGTTACCGAAGATTGAACTGAAAAAATTTAGTAGCGATGTGAAAGATTATTTAATCTCTTGATATCAGTTTTCCAACATTCATGAATATGAGAGCAATCCTGAAGAGGATAAATCCTAGTATTTGGTTTAAGCAGTAACCCTGAATCCAAAAGCAGCGACAGTGAGGAAAAGTGGCTATTCACGTAAATTATCCAAAGACGATCAGCCAACTCTGGGAACGTTTCGGACAAGAGGATTTGTTCAAATTCACGTGCGAGATCTGTTGAGTATAGGCATAAAGAATATTGGTTTAGACCTGTCGGCGTTGCTTGATGAATTAGAAGGAAATTAATGAGCACTAGAGAGTCTGGGAAGAACCCTAAAAACTTGGTGATATTTAAACCCTTCTAGTGGAATCATGCTTGCCCGAAGAAATTCGGATTGCTTGGGAAAGATGAAGTATTTTAAGCAAAAAAACTGAATTAGAAGAACGTTTCTTAGAAAAATTGACGAATTTCACGAGACAAGAAGTTACAGGTAAAGAAATGATTGAACTTGCGCATTCAAGATTTACTGCTAATTTAGTAAGAAAAGAGTGTGTGTAGAAAACACCACCATTTAACCCCCTACTGCAGCAGCTTTGGTAAGAGCTGCCCTTTTTTTTTTTTTTTTTGTGTGTGTGTGTGTGAGAAAATACAACCTACCGGCTTTTGATTATCATTCGTTATTTTTAGGTAAATTAAGAATTTATCAATAATAAGAATAAATAAGAATTTATCAAATTATTCGTAAAATAAGAATTTATCATTACAGCAATTTAAATTGCTGTAATGTCCCAATGCTCGAAATTTTCGGAGTCTTCCAAATATGCATATATGTTCATGAACTCGGGGGCCGCTTTCAGTTCCGTAATGACAGTGTCACGGGACTCGATTATTTTCGAGATTAACATCGTACATCTAATAGTATTCCTTTCTTCATTAATCTTAATTTTTGACAGAGCATCTGCCACGACATTTTCTTTTCCAGTCGTCTATTTAATTATGAGAATATATTCCTGCAGCTTTAACGTCCAACGATTATGCCGGGACGAAAGATTTTTTTCCCGAATACAAGCGACCAACGTCAGCAAAGTGTGAAAAGACTATCACTGGGCCGTTTCCAAAGTATACTCGAAATTTTTGCAGTGCTAATAAGACGGCAGTCTGTTTCTCTTTCAGTCGCAGTGTAATTTCTTTGAGTCTGATTCAATGTTTAACTAAAATAGGCCACTGGCTGACCGTTTTGCTAAAGGATGGCGCCGACTGCGAAGCCAGAGGCATCCGCAGCGATTTCTAAATTTTGGTCCCGTTCCGGGAATTTAAGTACTGGGGCATTGATTATTGCGTGCTTGAGTTGTTCAAACGCAGTGCTCGTCTCTGCCGTCCACGTGAACCTGGTTTTCTTAAAAGACTACGTGAACCTGGTTTGTCTTCTGCGAAGAAGGAACGATAATAGGAGCACATGCCCAAAAAGGATGCTAACTTTTTCACACTGTTAGGAGGCGGGTAACTCTTGATTGCTAAGATTTTAGAATTATCTGTTTCTATCCCTTTTTTTGAACATACATGGAACATGCAGTCATTTTTGAGTACATCTGGTTGCTAAGGAAATTACATAGCTAATTCTATAGATTTTATTACATAGCTAATTCTATAGATTAATAGCTATTCTAAAGATTTTAAACACATCAGTTCATTACGGACGTCAGTCCTTGACACGTGCTTACTGGCGAGTGAAATGATGCCATTCTGAGCACATGGGATACAACTTAGAATTATTTTCGTCTTTGCGGAGGCAGTCTTAAAATTTTGGAGATAGCTGGAGTATTATGAATAACTCATGAAAACTCATTTAGAATAACTCATGAAAAGCTGTCACAACTTCCATTTAGTCAAATAGTAGTCAAATAGACCAAATGGAACACTTTCCATTTAAGCGATTGATCCATAAAGGTAATACCCATTCCCTGTTAATCCATTCGAACGCTTCTTGTTTTAGTCACCTTTTTTGATAAATAAGACGCCATGACCATACATTGCCATTTGTAGTGATCCTTCTTTTGACAAGTTTTCGAAATGATGACTTGATTTTCCGTTTTCACGGTCTATTTTATCAGGTTCAATGTTCTTACCTTCTTCGGGAACATGCAAGGACCTGACTCGGAACAGAGAGCTTACTAAAGCTATGTTCAAAACTGTGGGAAATAGACAGGATACACAAGAAGGGTATACAAAACCCTTTATTTTTCTCTATTTACAATAATTTCCGTACTTCGGAATACAATGACCCACCACTTGTGGTCTAAACGTAAGAATATAAAAAATATAACTAAACACTAACTTAACTTTGAAATAATAACGTGGAAGATTGGCCTTATATTAACAGGAAGCCGTATGTAGTACAGAGAACTGTGAACACTACAATACGTTTAAAAATTATCAAGAGGATTAAAACCTCTGGCCTGGACGGCAACCAGCAACTGAGTCAAACTTCTAAGGTAAGCGGCCTGCTTCGACTAACTGCTTCCTCTCTCTCGCTTGGCAAAAAGCCACAACTTAAATACCTGGCGTTCGCCAGACAAACTTTGCATAAAAACATTAACGCTTATAATTCTGGCCGGAAGTAGAAAATAAGAAGTGATAGTAAAGATTTAAAATAAAATAAACGTTAGTAAAACTTAAGATCCTTACAATTTTAGCAAATGATGCGCCTTCTCCATGAAGCTTGAGCTTTTGTAGTAAAGTGAGCTACTTGAAGTTCTTAGTGACACAAACACTTTAAATTTTTTTTTCACTAATTGCAATTATTATTGTTTTAAAGTAATAATAATAACAATGAGTGCAAGAAAAAGCATTGTTCTACAAAACAATTTGTATGAATTAAAATTTAATTATCACAAATGCACTTTATTGCAGACTTGCGTATCAAAAACTTACAGCCATAAGAAAAATACAGAATTAAAGTTCACAAACGTTGATTACTTAATCATGGTAAGTAGCTTATACGTAAAGGACAACGGCTGTAATCGCATTGAACTGCAGTCAGAGTGGCTTTGTTCACATGCTTCGCTTAACAGCTTGAGTCCTAACAGGCAAACCAGAGAAAATGTAATGAGTAACATGTATCGCAAGTGCTGCCTCCATCTGTTAGAGCTCAAGAAGGTACAGTCCACGCACAGACTCCCCCGCCTAAAAAAGGGGACTATTGCTTATCTTCCATTCTACTCGACCGACTGACAAATTCAACTTAAGGCTTATATCAGATTTATATATAATGTCGTTCTAACATATATATTTCGATATAAAATTAGACGTTTTCTGAAATAACATGGCAATTAATTTTCATATTCCGTTTCTAGGACTCAAATTATACTTAAAAAACAAGAATTATAAAATTTGGGGAAAACCTTATCAAGTAATTCCAACATAAAGTTTGGTGCCCTTTTTCATTTCCCATCGAGAGTAAATCACTTGGCGAACTTCTCAATTTATACTAACCTTCTCTCTTTTATTCTGAAGACGAGAGAAAAAAATGTGTCGTTTCTTCCTTTTTGAAAGTATTTTTATTTTATATTGCATTTTTAACCACAGTTGTCATTTTTTAATTTTTATTTTGAAAGAATTTAGTTTAATTATTTAAGTTGTGTGAATAACATATTTAAGTTGTGAGAATAATATATTGGTTGAATAACAGTTCTTCAAATAGTTGTTTTAAAATTATTCATTCGCATTGCGTACATTTCATACCCTTTTAATTCGTATAAACGTTTCTAAATTAAACTAAATTTTTCTGAATAGCCTTGATCTAGAATTTGTCACGATGAATTTGTAAATTGCTTTCTGTATTAAAAGAGAAAATACTGTAAAGAATACTAATACGTCTTTAAATCAGGAAACATCTAAATGAGAATCTACCATCTACATTTTAATTTAGAATGGTAAGCATACAAACAATTTTCCACAGTTTCATCACTGTGCCATTAGCACAGTTTTTATTCTCTTACATTTAGTTTATTAAAATAATATCCATATTTCCATATAAGTTCAAAGTTTTAATTTTTTATATTGCAAGAATCAAATAGATGCTTTAAAAAGAGACAATTTTTTTACAAAATAAATAAATAAATGAATAAAAATAAATAAATAAATAATATTGTATCTTCTTAATGCGTTGATCTTTTCTTAATGGCTTATTGCTTCAAGGAAACCTTACTACCTTAACGATTTTCTTGAGGCATTCCACAGATGTATCCGCAGTCATCCTTCCTTTTTATTCGTTCTACCCTATTCACGTTTGAAAAAGCTGGGTTTCTGTAACGATCTTATGAGAATTGCTGCCTTCCGTTTCATCCGTATTCTGTCTTAGCATAAAAAAAAAAAAAAAAATGAAGACGCGATTTTCTCTATGCTGAAAGTCTTTAGAGGCTAGGCATTTCGAAGGCAGAAGATGCAACAGAACATCAACACTGAAGACAATTTTAGATGATATCCATATACACTTCTCTGAATAAATTCTTGAACCTTCAACACATTCGGCTGAGACATCTTTAGATTCTCCATTTATGATGCGATATAACATTCTGTAACGTCATTTAAACTTATATAGCTCTTCAGTGAAAAAAACAATCACCTTTCGTATTGTTACTTCTTGTGTCCTTTTCACTAGTATTCGCTGAAATATTTGATGCACTCCACTAAATGAAAAACTTCAGCAAAACGGTTTGAATTCTAGGTATTTCGCCTTGAACGAGAAATTTTTTTGAAGCTAACTGTTGTTCTTCTTTCTAATTTCTTTCTTTCAGAAACATTTGTTTCCAGTGTTTACACAAGAATATTCAGTCTTTTCGACAGTAATATTTCCATATATTTTGTATTCTTATTAAAATCTTTTAAAACTTTACTTGCATCTTTCAAGAAGATTGCTTTTCATGTTTTGACATTTTAACTGAGTATTAAGCTTAAAGTAAAATCAGCAGGGCAAGCGGTTGGATAAAAATGTGTTTATCAAATGAAAGAGGAATAAAACACTTCACAAACCTTTTTGGTCAACAGAAACCAGAATCTGCTCCGTCCCACCTCATGATCCGATACTAATAGTATATCAAATATTCTAAATATATTTTAAATCGTATAATTTCGACAATTTTTAAGACTAGTAAATGGCATATTAAACATCGCATTTTTTAAAATATAATGTAATAATAATGAGAGAAAACTAGCTATTTGAAACATTCTTTGTAAGATGGTTAGTATAAAAACTTACATTTCATATATTTTTACTAAAAGATTAGATATGATCAAAACCATCAAACTCGTAAACTTAGTTTATATTTTTAGATACTTAGTTTGAAATTACACGCTATGGTACAGGTGTGTGGTTATAAGATTTTCGCTTTTATGGAAAAGAAGGAAGAATAATTTCAAATGTAGTCAAATTTCAATAAAGAAACTGAAAGAACACATTCCTCAAAGAAACAAGTATTAAAAATTCAACTCTGAACCAGTATCAGTTTCGAATAGTATGTTTCGATATTCACTTTGACCTACCTTCGAATTTCTAGTTTCGACAACTATTCCGTCAAACCTTTCGACTAACATAAGTTCAGGTAATCGCAGTTTTACTGTATATTCACAGTACGGCAATTAAGTAATCAGAGTGTATTAAAAAAATAGAAACGTTACAGATTTTACATTGATGCAATTTCCTGCCTTAACACGAATACAACAAGTAATTAAAGCGAAGACTTCTAGAGGTGTGTATTTGGCAAATATTTAAGAGTAGAATATGATATTCCCTTTCTTCTCTACCATACCAGAAAATCTATCCTTTGAAAGGACAGTTTAGTTCTTTTGTCATTGTCTTTTTTCCAGCTTTTAAGAATGGTAGATTGTTTCACGTCGTTCCATGTTTCTCTGAGCCAGTAAACCACATCCTACAGTTTAGCCCGTTTTAGACTTTCAACAAATATTTTATCATTTTCTAGACCTTTTAATAAAAGTATAAAGAGCCTGGGTCAATAGTTTCGTTTTATGTTTTCTAAAATGCTTTGCTCTAAAGTCTGAATCAGAGGTGGGATGCTAAGAGGTAAAAAAATAGTCCAGACCTCTTCACTAACCAGCTGACATTCATCCGGGTGACTGGGAGTATTGTTCAAAATTAAGAAACCTTATGGGAAAAATTATTTTCATCCATCAGAGACTCGCTTGATACTTGACAAAAACTCTTTGTGGAACCATGACTAGAATGTTATTTAATCCGTTGAAACTCTTTTTTGGTTTCAGTACTTACTTTACAGGAAGATTTTCAACGTCCACAATTTTAAATGATCTTGGTTTTTCCCCTTCCCTATTAGTAAAAGCTCAAGCTTCTTATCACCAGATTTGTTGGCACATACCCAAACTACCATTTTTTTACTTCGTCTGTAGTCAGAAACTAATTGTTCTAGAAGGTATTTCTCCCGCTTTAGTAGTGTAGTGGTCAGCACGTTCGACGCGTATTCGAGAGGTCCGTGGTTTGAGTCCCAGCGAGGGCACTGCTAATTTTTCATCTCTCTTGCTTCGAAATAACTTAATGTCTCTACAGTTCTTGTTCTGATGATAGTGTCTTTCTCGGCAACATTTTGAAATTCTGACCCCTTTTGTCATAGTTACAAATTTGCTGTAAGCCCGGTTTGTTTTTATTAAATCAATTTGTTAATAAAGGAATTCCATCTGAGTTAGCTGACCAAATCTTCTCTGCAATGTTTAATTGTCGTTTAATTAACTAAAAGTATCGAAAAGCTCTTTCCTAATGACCTGAGAGTCAATGGCCTGGCATTTGTTTAATAATAAAAAATGTTTCATTGTCGCATGCTATACTGCTTTTTCAACGATTAAGCCAACCTGTGCAAGCGGTAAATTCCTCTCTACTGCCTTTACAACGCTGGAAAAAGTCCAAAGCCTTATTCTGTAATATCGCAAAAGATGGTGGACGTCCCTTCTCTCTGATCAGCTGGAACCGTAAAAGCAATGTTTCTGATGTCTGTCATAATCTGTATCTTTCACTGTTTTAATTTTCTTTGTGATGTCTTTGCATGTGCATTTTGAGTAACACATTTTTAAATTTGCTCCGTTTTCCTTCTCCATCCAACCAACTATCTCTTCGACAACGACTAAACCACTAGCGATTTTTTAATCGTTTTACCATGATCTTGTCTGTTAATAGCAACAACCTTTTCTTCTTGTGTTAAATCACATCTTTCCTTCCACCAGTCAATGTTCAATAAGCAGGCAGAACACACACACAAAACAAAAAGGGTTAAAAAGTCGCTCACTATGCTCTATTGTTGGACAATTACCTACGTACTCTGGCACCAGGGCGAAAACTAAAAACCAGCAGTGTTTTCTATCTTTAAGGTTTGCATCATTGCTAAAATCCAAGTCGGTGTTTGATTAACTTTGTTGATCATTTACCTTTTGAGCGAAGCTATTTTAACGACTTTTTTTATTTATTGCATTTGGCTCGGATAACCTTGGCTAATCAAAGCTCGGGTAATTGGGGTTATACTGCACATTTCACATTTACTGACAAATTCTTATCATTCTATGATTATCGTCATGTAGTCCTGCTAAGGCAAAAATACCATAGTTATCAGGATAGTGAAAAGGTATAATGCATTTTTAATTACGAAAGGTAACGTCAAAATGCACTGTAAATACATCAAATTAGGCATACTTTACTCTTAAACTGGTTCTTATACGATATATGTATATATGTATGGTACTCTGATATTAATAGGTTTTATTTAAACACAATATTTTGAACATTTGAAACAGAGGAAAGGCATTACGTTGCTTATGACATTAAAGTCATGCATTCTGTGAGCTTAGACTAACTGAAAGTTGACCATATCTAACATATCATAGCTCAAGGATAGATATATGCTAGTTACTATAGTTCGGAAGATACTATATTAACCGAAATATTAAGCGTTATAATGTTATATTGCATAAATGACGGTGTCTTGAATTTATACAGAGTGCACGAGTAGAATTGGTGTGTAAAGTATGTTATGGCAAAATATCTCTAAAACTTCTAATTTTGAACATTTATAGCCAATTTAATATTACAACAAAAATAATTTACTGCATTATAAACAGAACCCACACTGTAAAACCATCTTCAGCATCAGTTACAACTTCCAAATGACAGAAGCAGCAACAAGCGTATTTTATAGCCTCAGGAGACAAATCTTGAAATGCCTAATAAATTCTCTCCCTCAGCTCACCTTTTATTGTTTCAGACAGTCTTATTAACGATCCTTTCATTCGTGATCCATCCGCAGTAGTCATGAGGATTTCAGTCAGATAAATTTGGGAGACACATATTAAGGGTAAAATGGTCAGAAAGTTATCTTCAAGCCACTTCTGCGTTTCTCTGATCGTGTGTGATGCTTTCTTATTGTACAGGCAAATATGATCTACTTGTGGCATCTTTTTCAATTCAGGAGTTTATAATGGTCTCTAGATCGTTGTGGTGCACATTTATGTTCTCTCTCAGATATTTTGGAAAGATGTTTGAGGACCTGCTTGATATTTGAAATAAAATTGTTATGCTTTATGCTGTGTTCAACTCAATCCCATATCTTTCTGACAGCTATGGCCTCCACGCCAGTGTCTGACTTTCAAACCTTGCTTTCTAATTCACTAAACTGTCCTTTCTCAGTGTCAGTTTAAACTGATAAACGATGTCATTGTTGATCATCCCGCCACAGACAGAGAAAATATATTCTTCCCCTTCCATTCATCAGAACACTCTTAATTCCAAAATGTTTGTTTGAGGTTTGTATTCTTTGAAGTAATATTGATAATTAAGAATTTTGAACAAAAAAGATGAATCAAGAAATCTTGTATTTTTTTTTTTTTTTTTTTTTTTTTTTTTTTTATTTATTTCGATGGTTAAACTCGCGCCAATTCTTTAAGCGCTCTTATTTTCTAATCCTTTTGATAATGACTGCTGATTTGTTAACATCTGCAGCACTTCATTCAAAATTTCAAATAGTATACGAGATATTTTCTGCAATTTCTGAAGTTCGCATTATTATTAAAAAAAAAAAAAAAGAATTGCTAGTCTGTTAGTTATCATGATCTGTTATTTATTTATTTTTGTTTTCAGTTAGAATTTTAGATAATTCAGTTTTGATGTGCAAGCAAATAAAATGCGTTACAAATGATAAAATTTCTAAATCTGCGTATATTTCGCATCATTATGTCAGCAAAAATGAGGTCAAATATTACGTTTACTTTTAAAAATAGCTGAAATATTGATTTTAATATAGGTATGACTAATATTATCTGTTTTCATAATTATTTGCCAGACTATTTTAACAATTAACCTCCTCCCGCTATCCCAAGACTGCACCTTATTTGAGGAAGATTGCCTGGTTATTTCAAACAGTGGGTTTCTTGACCTTATGCCCACGAGCACAATGATGCCCACCAAGGTTTTCAAGGTGCACTAATAAGCTTTTACTTTAGTTTTTAATAAACTGTGAGCCATTCCCCTTTAATATAATTTCAAATTCTTATTTTCGAATTTGAACTTCATATTCAATTAATGGATCCGAAAACAATCAATATTCAAAATATCATTGTTACGAATTTCGTACATACATAAATGATTTTAGTGCAATTATATGTGATATTTTTGTATTTTTTATGTATAATTTAACATGAAAATTTAGAGAAAAAGATTGCCGGAAAAGTAAGAATACCGGGGCAAGTGTATTTAACATTGAGTAAATGACTATCTCGCTAATTTGGCGAGATATGGCCAAGCTGGCAATGGTTTTTGCGATTAAATTTTACCACCAAATTTGGCGGGAAATTACCAAAAGTAGCCAAACTTTACGACCATTTGGTTCGGTTCCTGTATCACCGTAATAGGTATTGTAATTGGATAACTGTAAGTGATGTTCTGTATCGCTGTAACCTTAATTCTGTCCTCATATGCTTTGCAGTAATTTCGAGGAGTATTAGAAATATCTCGGCGTCCACGTGAAAACTATATAAGGCTGGAGAGAGCATCCGCTCTCAGTTGGTGTTAGCTACTTAGTTCAGCGTGACTTCGGAGTACTGAGATATCTCCAAGTTGGTTCTCTTCGCTTTTTAGATGCACTTCGCATTGCATTGTATTTAACGTTCTTAGTAGTATGAAGCGTAACCATGGGTTGTGCTCTGTGATTCTGTGAAGAATTCTATGGCGATGTTTCTGTAGAAAGTTTTAGAACTGTTAAGTTTTTTTTTTATATAAAATAAATTTTGTCAGCCTGTCATCAGAGCTGTGCGTGTTCTGTCTATTAGGAACCCGTACGCACGCAACATTATACACTGGTTTCCAAAATTTAAGGAAAAATCCTCAAAATAGCGATAACTCGTTCAAAAATAAGACAGTCCTTATAAAATTTGAATGTGTTGTCAAACAAGAATTGCTGAGTAAATCTGTAATATGGAAATCAGTAGTGCTTCAATCGAAAAAGGTCATCTGCGAGGAGCATAAAATTGCATATTTTAGAACAAGCTTGCAAATTTCGCTGTGATACTGAGATAAGAAATCTGGGACAGACAATTTGTAAAAATGACCTCCGGCCATCATTTGTCCGAAGAACTGCGATGGAGAACAATTGGGAGACTAGAGACAGGACAAGTGAGACAAAAGTGGCCATATGGCTAAATGTGAGTCCTTGTGAGGTTCATAGACTTTGGCAACAATTTCTAACCATAAATTCGACATGCAGGATGTTAAGTCAAGGATGGCCAACCACTACGACATGCAGTGATGACCGATATTTTTTGTTATGCGCACGAAGGACTAGAACCTCAACTCCGACTCAACTTAGATACTCCCTTGGTGCAGCTATCCGAAGATTGGTGTCAACGTCATCTGTGCTTAGAAGGCTTCACGGAGGAGGTCTGTACTCGAAGCGACCAACCGTTTGCGTACCACTCACGTCACATCACAGAAGGGAACGTTTGAGTTGGGCTCGTCAACATGTCCACGGGACAACTGATCAATAGAGAGCTGTTCTCTTTATTGATGAGTCCAGGTTCAACTTTCGAAGCGTCAGTAGGCGCTTTTGATTTGGAGAGAACCTGGAACTCAGGTTCAGGTTCAGGTGCAAATGTAGTGGGACACCCAATGTTTACTATAAGTAATGTAGGTATAGTCCCACTACACTTCGGTTTATTTTTAATAATTAGTTAATATTCAAAATAGTACATAGTATAATATAACACACAATATAACGTAATATAACAGTATAAATAGTATATCGACATTTTGATTGATATAACCTGGAACTCGTTATCAATCATCAAGCATCCGTGAAAGAGATACGTACGGAGGATGCAGTGTCTGCGTTTGGGGTGGGTACATCTTTGGGTGGATGCGCAGACCTCCATGTCTTCCCACGTGGAACCATGAAAGCTTATGCTATAAAAATGACATCCTTGATGTTAATATGCACCCTTACGCCGAGACAATATGTGATAACGCCCTGTTACAGAACGACAATGCTAGACCGCACAGGACTCGCACTCTGTGAATGGTGGATGATTATCTTCAGCAGCAAACAATTCAGCGCATGGACATGCCAGATCGATTACAGGATATAAATCCTACTGAGAATGTTTGGGATGCTTTAGGAAGACGTATAGCTGCTCTCGAACTTCCTCTTCAGAGCCTTGGTACCTTTGAACTGCTTTGCAAGAGCATTGGCTATCACTTCCTACCTAACCGATATACTTCATAATTGACAGCATCGCATATCGCTGTATGGGTTGTATAGCTCTTAGGGGAAACAGAATATATACTCCATATTGAAGGTAATTTTCATATACCAAACTGACACATGAGATTTGTTTATTTTATACATATGCTAATTTTTGTAACATCGTAATTGTCTGGTAATTTCCTTCCATGTTATTTAATACCTTACTATGTGTTGTATATTGTGGGCCAGTTTCATTAAATTCTACATGTAACTTTTTGAGGAATCGTCACTTGTTATTTTTCCTAAATTAATGAGTGTATATATGTAATAAATATAAAGCTGCTTTATATATATATAACATTTACAGTACATAAAAATTGATTATCCTTATCTTAAATCTTTTTTTTAACCAAGTATTTCGAAATTTTGAATATTTGGATATACAATAAAAATGAGTTTTTTAGAAGTGGTTTTAAGTGGGGAGGCATAGAGATTTTATATAAAACTGTATTCTGAGTTGTATATGAAATCTAAGCCAATATACTCTCTTATTATTATTCACCATCATATTATTACTATTATGTGCTATTTTTAGAACCGGATAAAAATACTTAAGTTATTGACTTGCAGCCGAAGAGCATAATAGACAAACAGGCAAAAAGAAACGAATCTAGTGATACACTATTATTTACTTTCCTTTACAAATCTGAATTAGTACAAAATTTGCAAGTAAATATAAACCCTTCTTATGTTATAAATTGTATTCTTGTTTCTTCTGAAATTTAGAAGCAAAGCTTAAAGCTTTGTAACAATTATAATAATTTTACGTACTGAACAATATTTATTACGTCATCAAAAGGAAAAAAAATAATGTTTGAAATCTTTTTATATGCTCATTTTACGTGAAAAGAAGTTTTTCTATATAGATCTCGATATTTCGAGAGTAATTTATCGATTATAATATATTTCATTAAACTTAAGTTGATTTGTTTCGAATGCATAATTTAGTATTTAAACATCAGTTTCTTGCTATTTTGATTAAGATACATTAAATTCCTCTTACAGATAATTTGAAAGACATAAAAATGGATGTAAATTTAACTTGCCCTCTACATACAAGTATATATCAAAAATTAAAAAATAAGGGTTAGATTTGTATTTATTTGTTTTTCAGTTTTGCATAATAATAAGAGCGAGGTATTTATAATATGCATTCAATACATTCAGAAAAGGGTTTCACTAGTATCTTAGATACCGCATTCTCTCGGTTGTTCGAAGTTTAAGGTCTCACTTCGAAAACATCATATTTTTACTTTCGAATTCGGTATTTACAATTACCATATGTTTCTCTTAGACTTACGATACAGAAAATTTAAGCTGACGTAAAAGCAATAGTTCTTCTTTATTACATTGGTATTTGTTCAAATCTTCATTATAGTTCAGAATTTGAATTGTTTTGACTGCTTCAAATGAGTTCATGCAAAACTTAAATTTTACAAAATAGAGCCAAAAATGCGATCAGTTGATACTGGTATTACTAGTGTTTACGAGTAGGAACTGATCATTTCCAGAAACTTGTAATAATACATGGTAGAACAAAAATGTGCTAAAATGCAATAAAGTCATGTGATCTTTTTTTTCTCTCCTTCTGTATTCTTATGTGAATTCCTGCTTATGTAATCTGTATTCCAATAGTATCATTATCGCCAAGGTGTCTTCAGCTTGGGCATGTTCTGTAATCATATCTGGTCTTTGATCTTGAATTCTAAGTCTCTTTACGAATTATTCATCTTATCATACACTTTATTCTAAAGCTGAAGAATAAATTTACATTCTTCAAACACTCCTACGATTCTTTTATTACACTGTAACACACACACACACACACACACACACACAAAAAAAAAAAAAAAAAAACACTCTTCTCTGGTAATTCAAGTACTAGATCACAAAACAGAAAAATCTGTATGAAAGATAATTTTTGATGGTATAGATACAGTACTTTTGGTAATAACACATTTGTATGCTGAAATGAATAGCAAAAGATTTTTTTTTCAAGCGTGTTCATTTCTTCACTGGAAATAATAAAACACGATCGATCCTGTATCTTATGATTAATTTACCAAGCCGTTTAGCTGTGGATATCGAAGAGAGGTTTTGAGTTTTATAAATGAAAACGAACAGTGAAATTCGTCCCTTATAATGGATACGCTTCCATTTGTTCTCTGGACTTACACTTTACAGATGTGCTGTTACTTATAGACTTGTTTACTGGACCCTTGTCATGGATACTCTGTTCTCTAGAGTCTCTAGAAACAAAATATTTGCAAAGCAGTCTTTTGAATGGCTCTCTCTAGCAAAGTTGCAACGTCCATCATCTGTATGTCTGTTCTTATTGTTTTACTTCACACAGAACTAGCACCACTTTAAATTTACTTTAGCTTAGTTCTACGGGGAGAAATTAACTGCTTTTTTTAATTTAAAGGTCTTCGTAACACTGGGTTGATTGTTAATAAAAGTATTGTGATTTCACTCACCATGTATCCGACCGAACACTCTTAATAAGACTATTCTCCTTGTAATCTTGAACTGCCATCTAGTAAGATCATTCTAGTGTAGCATACTTCAGCACATTTTTTATGAACTGCAGATGTCTGTTATTCGCACAAAAACAGCTTGCATTTACGTCAGAGCTGGCCCTACAATATAGTGAATTTCTTCCCTTTCATAGCAGTTTTAGCTTACTTAAAAGCCTCCTTTTGTGGAATAATAATGAATTCTTTCTTAGTTCATGCAAGTTTTGTGTCTTTCATCATGCTTGTCTTCCATTTCCTTTCCAGAGACCAATCAAAGTGACCGGATTGTTTTAAAGACCAGAATTTTTCAACTATTGTTTATTTACATAAAATGTATGTATTAATATGTTTACGGGTCTCGCAGACTCTGATGTGAACCTCAAGGAAAAAAGTAGTAAAATTTTAGAACTAGCACACACCAGAATATTACTTTGCTCTCTTTTTCCTGAATATCACAACTGAGGAAGTAAAGCGTATCTGAAAATTTGCATGAATTTTGAACACGTGAATAATAGAAACCAAATTAATCAGTTAATATTCATTAACATTGTTAAGGCAGAAGTGATCTGGCAACCACGATGGGAGAAAACGACAACGTGGTTAGCTAGCGGCCATTATTAGTGTGCTTGATTGCGTGCGGAGAGGTGCACCTATGCGATGGCAAGAGTGTCCATCCAAACAGAAGTTAAAGAAATAAAGCTACAGTCCATTAAATCTTAGTGTTTGTGTTTCATGAGTATGTTTATTCTCGAACATATTTTGAGGTCCGTCGAGCCGGAGCGAAGTTAAAGTGACTTTACTTTGCAGCAAATCTCGAGTATCGCCTATCAAGGTAATAACCATTCCTCGTCTGGAGTTGTGTGCAGCAGAGCTCCTTTCCAAACTTGTGTGTAAGGTAATAACATCTTTGAGTTTATATGTTGACAAAGTTATTCTGTACACAGATTCAACAATTGTGTTAGCCTGGATTGCTACATCTCCTCATCTTCTAAAAGTGTTTGTGTCAAATAGAGTAGCTCGTATCCAAGAGCTAACTAAGGATTTCTGCTGGCAACATGTCAGAACAGCAGACAATCCCGCTGACCTAATTTCTCGCGGTCTGAGACCGGAAATTATTGCTGACAACTCTTTGTGGTTTCAAGGACCAAATTTTCTGCATCAACAGGTCATCAATTATAGTGTTAATAATAACTTTGAAAATTCAAATGAGAACTATGTGCGCGAACTGAAACTTATTTCTAATGTAAATTTGACCGTAACTGTTAAAAATTCTCTTTTGGATTATGTTTTTAGTATTACTAATTGTTATGCTAAATTAATTAATGTTTTTGCTTATGTTTTAAGATTTATAAGAAATTGTAGATCCAAGGAAAAACAAGTAGGTCATCTGACAGTAGATGAGGTTTCGTTAAGCGAAAATAAATTACTTTCCTTAGTCCAATGTCAAAACTTTCCTGAAGAATTCAAGAACTTAAGTAAGAGAAGGGAAGTATGTAAAAATAGTCAGTTAAAATTTTTATGTCCCTTTTTAGATGAATCTCAAGTTATTAGAGTAGGTGGTAGACTGCAGGAAGCTAACTTACCCTTTAACACAAAGCACCCTGCTGTCCTGCCAAAAAATCATAAACTGACTCATTTAATTATGTTACACTACCATATTCGAAACTTTCATACTGGAGCACAAGCGCTTTTGCATAGTGTTAGACAAAAATTTTGGCCGATAAGTGGGCGTAATCTTGCTAGAAAGATAGTAAGAGAATGTGTTACGTGTGCCAAAGTAAAACCAGTATTGCTGGATCAAAAGATGGGAAATTTACCGTTAGAGAGACTGAATCCATTCTTTCCCTTTAACCATACTGGTGTTGACTTTTGTGGCCCTTTTGGTATAAAGTATACAACTCAGAAGAAGAGCGTAGTGCACAAGATTTATGTTGCAATTTTTGTTTGCCTCTTGACTCGTGCAGTCCACCTCGAGATCGTTTCAAATTTGTCTACAGAATCATTTATTGCTGCTTTGAAGCGATTTATTTCTAGAAGGGGTAAATGCGCAACCTTATTTAGCGATAACGCTCGAAATTTTGTTGGGGCTAGCAATGAATTGAAGCGACTCTACAATTTGTTGAAATACCCTGATGAATTCTTAACCAAATATCTGACATCTGAAAGAATTCATTGGAAGTTTATCCCTCCCAGGGCTCCTCACTTTGGAGGTATCTGGGAGGCAGGTGTTAAGTCGTTTAAGTTTTATCTTAAGCGTGCAGTTGGGAGATTAATTTTTAGATTTGAGGAGTTTCTTACAATTTTGAACCAGATTGAAGGAATTTTAAATTCACGTCCAATATCCCCTTTGTCAAATGACACCAATGATTTAGAAGCTCTTACACCCGCACACTTTCTAGTCGGGCGACCTTTAACATCAATAACAGAGCCTGATTTAACTGATTTTTCTAATAGTTCTTTAAAGCGCTGGCAGCGCACTACTAAAGTAACGCAATATTTGTGGAAAAGATGGCAAAATGATTACATCAGTCATTTACAGCAACGATTTAAGTGGTATTTCTCTAAGGATAACGTTAAAAAGGGCACTATAGTTTTAGTAAAGGAAGACAACATGCCCACTTCGACTTGGTTACTGGGTAAAATAGAAGAGGTAATTTATGGTAAGGATAAAAAGGTTAGAGTTTGTATTGTAAAAACCAAATCAGGTTTTTTAAAAAGACCAATAACTAAATTAGCTGTACTACCAGTAGATGTTACATAATTTCATGTATATTTCCTGAGTTCAAAAAATTGTTATATATATGCATTGTATTTTAATTTAGATGTTGTGCATTTCATGTTCTGTGGTTAATTATGTTTATTGCTTTTGTTCATGTGTATCAATTTAAATTTTGTGATATATGATTTGGACTATATGGTGATTTAAAACTGTTTAATTTTGGTCATTGTTAACTATGTAACAAATGCCCAACCCGGGCGGTATGTTAAGGCAGAAGTGATCTTGCAACCACGATGGGAGAAAACGACAACGTGGTTAGCTAGCGGCCATTATTAGTGTGCTTGATTGCGTGCGGAGAGGTGCACCTATGCGATGGCAAGAGTGTCCATCCAAACAGAAGTTAAAAGAAATGAAGCTACAGTCCATTAAATCCTAGTGTTTGTGTTTCATGAGTATGTTTATTCTCGAACAAACATCATCGAAAATTGCAGATAAAAATTAGGAAATGGGAAAACTATTTCATCTATTCCTAACATCATTTCATCTGCCTGAGCTCCAAATTATAGGAATTACTAACGTAAGCATCTTCCTCGTATGTTCTAAACAACATAAAATAATAAATAAATAATGGTGAATTTGTTATCCATGTTTCTTAATCACTTATTGCAGAAAAGCTCACCTTTTTTTGCCAATGAGCTATTCAAATATTGCTTTCTTAAAGAGGTGTCCAGTTCTCTCCTTCAACTATGTTGCGCAACTCGTTCAGCCGGGTCCAATTGCATCACGATTAATTGTTCTTCGTACCAAGCGTAGGTGCTATTTCAGTGGGCGCTGCTTATGGCGAAACATTCTCGTTTCTTGGTAGTTTAAAAACACATTCCAGTTCCGTTTGTTGCCAGACAAGAGGAAAAACATATAGTAATATTTGTTCATACAATGAACTTTGTGTGGGCGAATTTGGTGTCAAAATTCTGAAACTCAGTTTTCAACGCTGACTTTGAAGGATTTAATAAAAAGGAGATTGGCTTGATAACAAAAGCTTAGCAAAATAAAGTTATTGGTCCCACAAATAAAAACTTATTATTATGGTACTTTTCATCAGTTCTCGTTAGATGTGATTAAGTAAAGTTTTGCTCTAATAAATCTATAAATAATAGAATGCTGCATTATCATAGTTACCCTCTTTTGTCCCTTACTCACTATACGTATCTTCTTATTTTTGATAAACATCATATAGTTATAGTCGAATGTTAATTATACATAACGTTAATTTCTGGGTGTTGTTACATCATCAGAAGAATGTGATAAAAATTTCTTTTGTAATTTAAGAAGTTATAAAATTATTGCAGGTTTTAGCAGCTTTAACATTTCAATTAGAAAAACAATTTTCTGAGTTAATTTGTATCATACGTTTTGTACTTAAATCTGTTATAGATTTAGATTACTGTGTTATAAAAAATTTGAATAATATAATGTATTTAAACGTATAACCTTCAGAATTTTCCAGCGGGGTTAATTTCTCACATGGGAATCTAATGAGTTATTTGAGCTAAGTAATTTATTTGAGCAAATTTCTTGCCTAGTCCAGAGATTCGCTACGTTTTTTTTTTTTGATTGATGTCACATCTGACTTATGATTTTGAGAAGCAGTATTTGGACTTTAAATCATTATTATACACACATTACCTATGAATTTGAAATATATTGCTATTAAATATGGTCTTATGGATTAGCATGCAAAAATCATGTTAAAAATGAATTGCTTTCTTTTTTGTTAGGACAAACTACTTCCATTGCGGGAAATTCTTATGTGCAAAAGTTGTAAGCAATTGTTTGAAGCGCATATTCATTTCGAAAATTTTCCCATGCTTTGGTTGAAAACATTGTTCTCAACCAATGTTCCATTGTCCATCAAACATTGTTCTCAACCAAAACACATCATGCATGAATTTAGGAATTCCAAAATTCTAAACTTTTCTTTACATACTTGACTAAAGTTTGTATAAAGCTGGTAATAGTGATATCTACGTTTATGAGAATATACTTTTTTTTAAGGTAAACGTCCATACTTCCTTGGAACTCGTTTTATTTGAAGTTCAATTATATCTATAATTTGGTTCACTAACATATCCACGATTTGTTTTCTCTTAGTTTCAGAAAATTCGACATGAACACTTAAATCTAGTGCTTAGTTACGAAAAAGCCGATTTCTGAAGATCGATTTTTAACGATTATGTTATCATTCTGTGCAGGTTGCTGTGGACCTTAATTATAGGTACATTTCGCACAGTTTTCATGTACTGGGATATTCCTTCACTTCCCAACGTCTTTCAATTTTTCATAATTTCAGTTTCTAGAAAAAAAAGTATAAAAATACTTTTATGGTTGGCAATCTTTAAAACACTATGTACTATCCATTAAATTTTGTATATACTCTGTACTCTCGATTAGCCGGGCTAATGCCGGCGAAACAGGTAATGGATTATTGAAAATCCAGGAATAATTCAAATTGTCGATTTCCATGCATGATGTTTACTTCTTAAAAAAACCAGTCATTTTACTTCGTTTTCGAGAACGTTTAAATATTTTTCGAATTTCACTACGTATGTTTCGAAGTTCTGTTTTATTATTGTATTCGAATCGCCTTTGATAGACGAAGTCCAACAGAGTTTCAACTGAAGTCATTGCTGTCTCAAGGCTAATAAAATTATCAGGATATACTTTTCTTGTAGTTTCAGTATTACTATCTGCCTCTTCTGCTCTTGTCATATTTGAAACGATATCCGCATGACTCAAATATTGAAAGCCCAGCTTCCTCTATGTTTTCCTAAACGACATTCATTCATCTATTTTTTCCCAAACGACATAGTCTAAGAATTTTATGTTTTCAATTTTTTGGCATACGACTTCTATTGCCTCGAAGTCTTCATAACCAGAAAAATCTGCGATTTCTATATGAAAAAAGAATATTTTTTATGATCGAATTTTCGCGTGCTTGTTTTTTACACACACTCGCGCACAGCGTTGAGGGTGGGCACCGCTGCGCACGGATGGTCCGCAAACCAGATAATCGAGAGTACAGTGTGCACTGTGAAGTAAATATATTTTCATTTTACTTTCCAGTGTTATTAACACATCAGCACCAAATATGTGACTGGCTCACTAATGGCCAAGTGATTAAACCGTTAATACTGGTAGTTAAAACCCGAACAAACGGGCTGGCTGTGTTGTTATCCCCCCCATGTGTAATGTGCATAAAATCGCATTTCGAAAGCATTCCTCTCTTTATATAGATAGCTTCGTGCCTTTGACATAATTAAATAACCTAAATTCTCATACAAAACCCTTTGGGCAAGCGTTCTATTGAAATCATTAACTAAGGGAAATGATTTCAAAGGATAAATTTCTTTCGCTAATTCTCAGTCTTATATCTTCTGAAATGAGCGTGTTAAAATACCCATTTTTTAGTGAATGCTGATATAAAGACACAAAGGTGATGTATAAGAGAAATATTAAAAAATTCATTTACGCAGAAAACTGGCTTATTCAATTGAAGACAAAACAAAAGGAAGTTATTTCTCTGTCTTTATTTCAGTTTTGTCTGAAATCATGGTCTCCCTGGGGCTCGTTTCTTGTACTCTGGACTATGGAAGCTTTCTCTGCTATAAGGCTTTCAAACAGAACCTCTGTTGTCGGAAAATTTTTAAGTATTTATATTCAACAAAGATATTGCAGTTCATAAACTTTCATGCCAGAAATCGAACCTAGGTTTAATGCAGTAGAAATTAACAAGTTTATACAATTCACTATAGTCAGAAGCGGCTTATTAGCCAAATGATATGGTAAATCAGAGCAGAAGACTGTTTCTAAATGCATGTTTATCTCACTTGATACATACTGCATTAAAAAACAAGTAACAGAGATAACGATATTGAAATAATTTACACAGGTGACAGGTGAGAGAGGATACGAACACCAGGCAGCTTACTACTTTATAGTTACTAGGACTATTCGGGTATCGTCCGGAATCCGCAACTGTACAACGTGATAATTCTTTGGCGCCCCAGAAGCCCGGCATCAGGAGCTTAATAGAACCTTTTGTTGGTGCAGTATATTGAAATTTGGGCATTTTAAACTGATATTTAAACATTTTACAATAATTGTAATTTACAATACAATAATTTTATACCGATGCACACACTGCAGGTGTTGCATAAAATATTATACATTAATAATTAAACATTAACGTGATGCATTTTATGTGCACCTAGGTTTAAACACTGGGAATAAATTATTACAATAATATTTGTTTTGCACATGTGTACGTTATTGTACATAAACATTCCACACTAATGATTAAACATTTTACTCTTGGTTACAGACCAGTTCTACAACGATACATACATATATACATAAATAAATAAACACACATAAGTTACCCTGATGCATTTTACATATACAACTCGTTGTGACGAGACGGCTCCCGTCCTGGCATCAAAGGCCTCTCGGAACTGAGTACCGCCCCGCGCTTCTTACAATCTACCATGTTGCGACCTCACAGAGCAAGGGCAGACAAGGCAATACCCGTACGGTCCCTGCCGAGCAGTAGCTTTGGATAGGTTAGTTGCTTTAGAGTGCTCATGTACTGGGCTCCATCATACACAGACTAAAAAGCACATTAACATGCCGCGCAAAAGCACTAGTACCACACAACGAGGCACTTAGGAATAAGGCAGCAAGTACTGAAGACTGGTAGTGCACTAGGTGACATGAAAAAGGTCCTGTTCCAAAGCCTGCAGTTTTTCCATTGTAAGTTTTAGTTTTCTGAGCAGAGCAGGCTGCTTAATGAAGAAGCGTATGAATGGTGCATCATCAACTGGTAGCCGCATGTGCCACGCCTCTGTGAGTGAGTATTCTCTCTTATGTAATGGTCTGGAGTACCAGCTTCACCGTACACACAGAGGTTAGATGAAACAAATCCCCTTTTACAGAAAAACTCTGGAAAAGGGCCGTAGCCAGTTACAAATCTTGTTACAAAGGGTGCCGAGATAAGTCGATCAGTGGAAAGTTTATGATAAAATCCATGAGCTCTTCTACCTTGAGGAGCTGCATCCATTCCTCTTGCCATTGTTTGAATGCCTTCTCCCAGATTTGTATCTTGAGATGAGATCTAGGTAGCAGAATGGGCACAGGTTGAGTATTGATGTTTCTTGCTGCTTTTTAAATATAAATAATTTATACAGTAAAACAATTGCTGCAGAGTGTAAAAAATTGATAATGATCCAAAGCCGCTCCTAGCGGGGGTGCAGCGCGTAAAAGTACGCGGGTGGTCAAAATCAGGGGCGGCCGGACTCTCGCGATACCACGCCTAAATATTTTTAATTAATTAAATTCATTGTAAGTATACAGTTTGTTAGTATATAATTTGTTATATGTAAGTACTTTGTGAATATGAAATAAAAAGTTTATTAATCATTGTGCATTGGGGGGGGATTTGGGGGCTGTAATCTTAGGAAAGTACTCGGGCAACCTATGGCCTACGAACGGCCCTGTAATGATCACCTGCTATGTTATGAAACGATAACAATTCAAATTCTCGCTTTATCGTCTGCCAATATTATTTTGAAGCATACGCTGTAAAATTTACCAGCCTATTTGTTTCAGTTTCGTTTTGTAATAAAATACAATTATTTATTAAATAAAACTTTTTACAAGGATTTAATAAGTTAAAGAAGAGAAAATGAAAATGACACAAATATTTCGTCTTTTATGTCTTGTCTTTGAAACGCTGTAAAATCAATCTTAATCCGGACTTTAGGTATCAAAATGCTTCATATTGCTGTTATTTTTATTTTTAAAAATATATAATCAATATACTGATCTCATTTACTATTTCACAACTCTGAGGACTTTTATAATAGCAATCACGTATTAAAATAATCCTCTAAAATTCAAAGGAAAAAACTAAAAGTCTATTAAAAATGTAAGAAATCCGCAATCATTTGTTAGAATTATTTTTTAATCTTAATTATTATTAACTCGCATACTCATAAATCAAATTTTTATGCACTATTCTGTCTTCACTTTTGAAAATTAATAGCATTATGTTAGCGAAGAATACCATCTCAGTTGCAATGCCAAGGGCACGGCTCAATTATAAAGAAAAGGCTCTTTTTATGGAGTCAGTAAAATTAATCACCGTTGTCATCTGAGTACTTGTTCTTCCATTAAAATCTCTATGCGATATAATAGAATTGCTGCCATTGCTTTCATTATATTAAAAGTTTCAAATGATTCACCCGGCTTCATTTAGAGAAAATTTACTTTTTTCAGAGTATTAATCATTGTAACTCATGTAATTTTTTTTATACTCAAAGAGATCCATGCAAATCAAAAATCTGTGCATTTTCTATTCTAAAAAAAACGTCGATGACTGATTTTTATTACTGTAGAAATTAAACATTGGATACAAACATTGACTATTGCATTTCTCACCCCTCGGATTCACTAAGGACAGAACAAACTGGTTATATGACCGTTTAATCCTTTTTTCCCTCTCATTTGTTAGTACGAATCTGTGTCTACCCTTCTTTTAATAGGCCTTATGTGATTAACCGCAAGAAACTACTTTTAATACATATTTTTAGAATTCAATTCTGTTTATTTCTATATATTCAAATTTCTCAAGTAAATATTTTAACAGTTATCAAAATGTAAAAATGTCCCCAAAACATAGGATTGTTATGCTTCTCTGATTTCCTAATATTGACAAACTTAAAAGTAAATTCTACATAAATGGAACATTTTAAGTAATAAATGAAATTAACTTTCTTCAAAATTCTTTTATGGCTTCCTTTCCCTAAAAGTCGATTATATCTTTGAAAATTTGTCTTTCAAAACTTCATTGTTAATCCTATGCATTTTTACAATTATATGGCGGCTCTTTAGAATTAAAAGTCCATCTAATGAGATTAGACAAATTTTATATGAACGCACTAGAATATCAGAGCAGAATTGTCTAGTATGCAGTGGCAAAATGAACATAGCGTATATAACATGCCCATAAAACCTCTCTAAAATATGCATCAAATATAAAGGTATAAATATAAAATAAGAAGGACAGGTTTTACCATAAAGCGAATCTAGGCGATTAGGAGCGCCAAGCTTTTAGGCAATAGCCTAGGTCCTAGGCTCCTAGGGTAAATATCTTTTTATTAAACAAAGGAAAATTATATATAGTTTAAATATTTTTTATTTTAAAGTACAACTTATTTTTGCTTAATAATAAATATTATTTGAATATTATTAATAAAAATAAATATAATTTGAATATTATCAATAAAATATATGCAATGAAACTTTTTATGGCAATTACCTGAATAAAATGTTTACCTCTGAAAGAAAGCGGTATTTCTCGAAGCATAAACATAATAATGGAAATAATATCATATATAATTATGTTTTCTAAAACGACCATCTTTACAGAAGATGAATATCATCTAGAATAGTGGATGATTACATTTTGCTCATATATTATACAGATAGTTTTATTGCATACATTATACAGACGATGTGTTGAAGTGCCTAAATTTTCTCTATCCAAAGCTGTCTTCTTGTCCCGGCACTGCAAAACACAAATACCTGAAGAGCTCATGTATTAAAACACCTGTTAATGTTATAAGGTATTTCTTCCACCTACTTAGCACGGCTTCATAGTTTAGTGGTCAGCACGCTCGGCGCGTAATCGAGAGGCCGTGGTTCGAGTCCCGGCGAAGGCGTTGCTCATTTTTCTCGTCTCTTGCTTTCAAAAATCACCTAATGTCTCTACAGTTGCGCCCGAACTAAAAGGTGATGAATGACGATTCTCCACAAGCGGGATTTGGCGAATGGGTCCCCTAATCCCCAGTCGCCCTTTAAAAGAGGTGGTATATAAGGTATTTCTCCCACCGTCTTAGCATGCTTTCGTAGTGTAGTGGTCAGCACGCTAGGCGCGCATTCAAGAGACCCGTGGTTCGAGTCCCGGCAAAGGCGTTGCTCATTTTTCACGTCTCCTGCTTTCAAAAAATACCTAATGTCTCTACAATGTTATAACATCATTCTTTCCCTTACGCAAATTAAGTGTATATTACGCACTTACGCAAATTAAGTGTTCTGTAAAAGTAAATTTTACGGACTCTGTTAATGTGAGAAAAGTTTTCAAATTATTGTAATGCCAGAAAACAAAATGTTAATTGAAGAGGTACAGATATTTGCTTAAAAGACTCATATGTTTTTAAGCTCCTTCTTTGAAAAATCTTACGATACATAGCTTCAACATGTTCCCTTGCCACTGAAATTATTTTAGCATTTTCAGTCAGAAACTAAAATGATTTTGTTACTTTAAGTAACATCTTTTAGAAAAATAATCTGAAGCTTTAAAACTGTCTTTAACTTCTTAACTGTGCATCATTGTATATGTATGATTAATTCATATATCAGACTATAGAAATTTTTCGTTACCAAAACAATTTCCTTGTATCTGTACTTTGGAGTTGAAGCTCAGTAGAAATTGATGGATTGGAAGAGAAGATGAAGAAATATTGAATATATTCATTTAGGTGAAACGTTTCGCTGCATAAGATAATTGTGTAGTTTACAAACTTTAATTTTTTTCTTACATATATATTGCTTACCAAACGAAATATTGCTTGAAGCAATGCATTTTAAATAACAAATAAAATGTCATCTCTTGGGGACGAAAATTCCCCTTTTTTATATTTATGTGATATACCTTGCGTGTAAAACTGAGTAATTAATTAAACTGAGTAATCGAGCTAATCCTAAAACAAAAGCATTCCGATGCATTTCTAAGTAAAACCATTGTTTTGCTAAAGCAAAGTGACATTTAAACACCCGAGCAACCGTCATGCTGACCCCATTGCCCTATTAAGGATATCTATGAGATCTTTATGAAGAAGACGACCTTGTCCATTTACCCACTGATTGCGTTTTTCTACTCCGGTATATTTCCTTTACAGGAAGCTTATCGAAACAAATATATTGGGCTGCAGGTATATTTTAGGATATATTTATGCCCTTTTCTCTTCGAAAATGGAGTGTTTAAGCTGTAAAATTGCTAATTATGTACTTAGAAAAAATTAACAGACGTAACCCATTGTTGGAAAACAGTTCATTTTCTGATAGTGAGTAATATTTTATTGCCTAGGTAGAAAATGGTAAATTTTTTTTACAAAGAAATGAAATATGCTTTATTTCGGCGCCCAAATCATGTAAATTTCAATTTGAAAATACCAATCTGATGATAAAAGTCAATTTCTAGGAAAAGAACATAATAATACCATAATTTGGAATAAGCATTTGCAACTCTCTTTATATCGCTTACAATTCACTAGAAGTACAAGTAAAACAATAGTATCAAAACAGACCTCTTTTATTTTTGATAACATGCAAAACTATTATGACTTGCAAGGTACCACGGGGCCTGCATGCTTCGCTTTCATCACCATTCGTGAGAACAGAACTAGAATTTATGAATAATGATACTGATTTTTTTTAATTATAAGGATTAATTTGGATTACTATATCACAGACCTTATTTTTAGTCCATTCTGTTGACTATTAATATGAAAATTAGCATTAAATATTTTGCCAAGCATTTTACTTATGTCACTTTTCGAACAGTAAACATATTCTACTACATTAATTACTTAAATATAAATTTTATTTACATCAGTTTTCGAGCATGAAACAGATTTAGGCTTTTGAATTAAGTAACGGATTAAAATTGCATTGTTCTTGTTCATATAACTAACAGAGTTAATAGTAGAACAGAAAACTATATTCTCTTTATGTTTATCAATAACATATCTTCTAATTAACAGCACTAAGTTAATTCTAATATAGTGTTCTTCTGTTTGTTTTTTTATTACGTGCTCCGCCCTTAGGCACTACACGGAAAGAGAGGGATGACCCGTGGAGGTCTTTTTAAGGGAAACTTGCTCTTATCCACGTCACGCATGAGGAAAACAACGAAAACGCCCATGCAGCCAGCCAGTCTCGAACCCCGGATCGAACTACCAGTGTTCAGCAGCTTTTACTGCTCGGCCGTTGGTGGGCGTGTTCTTCTGTTATATCAGTTCGATTATAATATTATCAAAAATCATAATGAATAAGAATGAATATGTTAGCGCAATTAAATTTCTTTAATTAATGCTTGTAACGAATTAATCTACCTTAAGAGTGCTAGGACTGATAAAATAGCACAGATTATGTTACTTAATTATGACAAAGTACACTGAGGCTATCTGTCTAAGAGGAGAGATGGCTTTATGGAGAACGTTCTCAGGGTAACTGGCTCGTATTCACTTAACACATGAGGAAAACCAACCATGCAGTCCAGCTCTTTGCCTGACTATCAGTATCAGGACGAACTATCAGTATTCAGCACTCTTTAACGTTTCGGCCACTGATGGCATTAAAGTAGCTCAGAAATTCTATTTAAAGACATGAACAATTTTTTTCATTTTCTATAAAATTTTATCGAAGACCTTTGAACAGAAATAAAGATCATGATTTGCATTCATTTATGACAAAGCAAGCCTCTTTTAATATGTATTGCAACAATTTCTTCAAGAATGTTAATCTTGCAGAATACTGTTTTGTAAATAATCCTCTTTTTTCAAAGCATATTGCCTCTTATATTTTTAATGTATTTTAAATTACACAGCTAAATGTATTAAATAAATGCTACCTAATTCTTGCCCAACTTTCCATATTTAGTGCCGCCACCTTATTTTACATATTAGTCAAACTGTACTTAAAGAAGTATTTTAAAAATGAGTGAATTTCTGTGAAATATTATAGGGGGGTCTTTTAAAAGTCACATATGAATAAAATGAAGGGTTGAACCTTGTTCCTCACAGCCCACCTACAGTTCATTCCACCGGTTTGGCAAAGCACATAAAATTTGCATGTAACAAGTGAGTTTTCAGTTGAGGTCAAAAGATTAAACACAGCTCCTTGTCAGAAGATGCCGTATCTCGATCTTTAATCGCCCCTGCAAAAGCATCAAGTTCCTGCGAAGGGCATCGAAGACTTCCATGCATCCAGATTAACTGCATTTTCTCCCGTTCACGACATGCAAACAGCGCCCCTTACTTTAGAAAAAGGGTGATCACGAATTGAGCCGGTAGTATATCTCATCTTCCAAAACTTGTTCAAACTAGTTCGGGTGCGGTGCCATCTGCAAGAAAGGACTTGTTCTCGTTTATCAAATTCCTATCACGATCTCTCGATGGGGAAGCCACGATTGTTTCTTCTTCAAACTATAACACAAGTGTATGATGTAACACATTTTATAAATATGTCTTACATTGTGAGTTCAGTAAACTTTTAAGATGCACTTTAAGTGCGTAGTAAGAGCAGCAAAGGAAAAGCGGCTCAATCAGAGTTGCAAAATAAGAGAAACTTTCTATAAGCTCTATCAAGTACTACTTGATAATTTTTATAAATGAACAGTATATAGGTAATTTCTCTAAAGCCTAAAATGTAGATTTAAAAATAGTGCTTTACTTGATGTAAAAAAATAGGCTCATATCTGAAACAAACAAATACAAACATTGCCCAAAATATAACATATAGACATACAAAATAAGCACTAAACATACCTAAATGTTATTTAATAATTTCATAACTACACACATGAATTTGTTATATGCGTTCATGTTTGTTGAAAATGTACGCAGAAAACCTCAATAGGTATGTAATTACAGTGCTATGGAAAAAAAAAACAATAATATGTATTTAATAAGTTTCTGTGAAGACTACTGACAAGAAGTATTCATCATCCTAAGGCGGACATTATGCAGAGCTGTCTGATCTAAAATTCCATATTTCTTTTAATGCAGCTAAGCCTTTCAGTTTCATCGCAAAGGAAATATTTGAAGAATAACTAAGGAAATAAACTTAGTCTGTCGCTATCAAATTTATCAATTAAAAAATTAAGGAAATTCCTGTGAAAAATGAAAGAAATAATGCATAAATAGTAGAAAAATAAAAATTGACTTTAACAGTAGCACAAGAGCAGACGGTAAACAAAGGAATACGTCTGACATCTGTGGGGCGCGAAAGGAAAATGGAATATTTTAAAAAGGGGCTAGTATCGATTCATTAAAAGATTCCTTTTTGAGATACAGCTTTCTTCAAAGTTATAAGGTATTTCTCCCGCTTTCCTAGCGTGTCTTCGTGGTGTAACGGTAGCACGCTGGGCCGGTATTCCAGAAGTCCGTGGTTCTATTCGCAAAGGCGTTGCAAACTTTTCATTTCTCCTGCTTCCAAAAAATACCTAATGTCTCTACAAGTGGCGCCCGAACTAAAAAGGTGTTGGATGAGAATTCTCCACACCCAGGATTTGGCGATTGTGTCCCCTAAAAACCCCAGTCGCCCTTTAAAAAGGGGAGTATATGAGGTATTTCTCCCGCTTTCCTAGCGTGCCTTCGTGGTGTAACGGCAGCTCGCTGGGCCGGTATTCCAGAGATCCGTGGTTCGATTCCACGCGAAGGCGATTGCTCATTTTCATCTTGCCTGCTCCCCCAAAAAATACCTAATGTCTCTACAAGGTTATAAAATTATATTTATAAGAAAAGAATATCAAACATATTTTTTTGTTGTCATTATTGCTTTTTGGTATAGATTTAGTAATAGTCATTGTGTTTTCATCATAACAGATTAAGTAGGGATTATAAGCAAGAAGGATATATTGCTCGCCACTTAGGCAATATGGTGGTTACCTCTCAACTGAAGAAAACTTAACACTGCCTGTTAACATAAATATACAGAACAGCAAGGGACAATGAAGACTGTTCTTTAGAGTTTTAAATTTATGGATTGACTAAAACCCTACACATGAAGAATAATGTACTGTCTAAATAATTCCACCCAAATTTTATTTTGAAGTTAGGTTATAGATGTAAAAAGAATATAATTTTTTTGACGCCATTGAATTCTTTTCAGGTATCATACACTTGCAGATATATAGACATTCATTGATTATTAGCCTAAAATCATTTACAAAATAAACACGGTTTTGAGTTTCTTCCACTAGTAAACACACTTCTGCTAAAAGAAAATGTTACATCTGTGGTTTCCAATATAAGTATAACTTTCTTCACATAATTTTACCTGTTTAAAAGGCTTATTGTTGCTTCAAAGATCTGTGATCTGGAAGATGATGCAAGAATATCAAAGACAGCAAAATAAGACTTAAATAAAATTTCCTATAACTTAGCATTAGTTCGAAAAGTACCTAGAATAATGCTAAACTTGGATTGCTGGTTTTTACAGGAAATCCTAGAATACATTACAGAATAACTGGAAAATGATTGTAAATTGCTTTCTAGATTCATACTACATAATTTTACATCTATAAAACATTACTTAAATTTCTGGATTTCTCGGTGCAAAATTTCGTGAATTTATTGGTAAAAAGTACAAATGAGTAAACAATTAACAACAAAAACATAAAATATACAGAAAAGAATATTACATTATAAATTTTACAAATTTTTTCATACAGAAAAATTTTAATAGGATTGCAAAATGTAGACTCTATTGTAATTGCAGGCAGCAGATATATGGACTATGGAATAGCCGTAGTTTTAAAGCCCCACACATAATATAATGCAAGTCCTCCTCTTGCGCAGCTTTTATCCAAAGGGGCGTAAACTGAATGAAATATAGATAGATGTTTCTTTGGATATTTAAAACTATGGCAAAAGTCTTCCAGTTTCTATAAATTATATGTTTGGAGTTTACACTATTTCTCTATTTCAAAATTGTTTGTATGAATTATTTATGTTTGTATGAATTTTACCAGAAATGTTTGTATGAATTTACGGCTAGCAAATTAGGAACCATGACAGTAAAGGAAATGCCTATTCATTTTCCTTAGCCATCTTTGCAGATGTCATTAAAGTATTATCTTGCATAATCGCTGTTGCAACGCTTCATCTGGGAATATAATCTCCATGAATTAATTGCGAACTGTGAATAGATTGCAGGGATGATGCTTTCAACTATTCTTCAAGAAAACACCACGTTCATCACCTCTCTTTCTCCATCTATCAGTAGAAACTGCGAATGAATACATGTTAGACAAAATACTTGATTAAATTTATGGCAAACTAAATTTGTTCTCTGCCAGTATAAAAAACAACATTCTTCTGACAATGTAACCTTCTCCAGTACTGAATAGCAAAATGATTATTTGTCCACTGTAAATGTTAAGGAGGAGAACGACTGTGAGCATAAGCATACAAATAGGTCTGCGATGACCTAGATCCATAATCAAAAGCCTACTAATCTGGATACATAAGGCCCATTCACGTGATTTAAATTATTAGTAATATGATTCGCACTATTCCTTTTGGTATTGAGAATAAGGCAAGATAGACTGCACTTACAGCATCAATGATGTAAGATCGACCCACAATTATATCAAAGACTGAAATATCACCATTCGCAGGTATGAATTTCTACATATACATGGAATAACCTACTAAGACCATTATTTCAGGGATTTTTCCTAGACAATTTAGCATATAAACTTTGACCTTGATGAAATCCAAATCATCTTTTGTTTTTCAAGCTAATACGAAAAAAATCTAGTTCAGGCATTATACGTTACTCCATTGATCTGAAGACACTAATTTATGTGACGGAAAGGTGGGTTTAGTACTTCAGTCAGTCATAATAATAAGTTATTCCATATTCTAAAATCACTTTTCAAGAGTTTTTCCATTTCTGTGTATTTGCTTATTCAAACCTCATTGATGAATGCCAAGAAAATGATTGAATGTATATTTAATATATTCAATAATACATCAACATGGAAGCTAATAACTGATAAATTTTCAGTCGTATTTTCTGTTAATAACAGCTGCAAGGTTCTGTGCGTTTCAATAGGCAGAAAGCAATTTCTTGAATAATATTAGGCTTTTTATTTGTTACCATTAATAATAAATAAATGTAGAAACTGGGAAGTTTGATATACATATATTTTTAAAAATACAAGCATCGAATTTTTTATAGTACCATTTTGAATGCTTAATCCAGTGTTACCTCAGAATTATTAAGCTTTTTCAGCTTTATTTAAAGCATATTAAATGTATCATATCTATGACCTTGTAGTTTTAGTTATTTTTGGATGCAGATAAAAAGCTCTCGGAACAAAATTAAATCAGTTTCATGCTTCTACTAGCTTCCTGCAAATGTAGCACTGTAAAAGGATTTCTAAAAATATTTTCTTGCATTTATAGAACAGACTTGAGAGAATTTTTGACTGAAACTTTCGCTTCTCAAAAGAAATGAAAAAAAAAAAAAAAAAAACGTGCGTCTGTGTACAGTATTTTTTCCAAGTGTTCAATAAAATAAATCAGTTTGCTTTCTTAATCATTCAGATTAAGTATTATCTTAATTGCGTATTTTTTTATGAACTGTAACTAAAAATTAAAATCCTACTTATCATCTTGACGTCGGTTTAACTGTCTAGCTTAGGTTATTTAAATATCAAGCTGAATTATCTCTTTCACTATAATAATAATAAAAAAAAACTAAAAAATAACCAATTAACTAACAACTGAAAATTCATGTGAGCTATAAATTATGGCACAAATTAAAACAATTTACACTACAGAAACTAAGAGTCGTTGGCTAGCAAACTATTCATTAGTTGGCGTAAAGCTACAAATGTTAAAGAACTTATCAACTGTACACCTGCGTATTGTTAACTCTAACTTACAGAGATTCGTTTCATTCAACTTTCAACATTCACTTGCCAAACGGCTATCAATATACGGCCAGTGAAAAGCGCAGAGTATGATGAGTATTTCACTACGACAAGAAAAGAACTAGGCTTAACTATAAACTTTAGTTAAGTGACACGTTATTTGAACTTTGTTCTCGAGTAACTGAATATCTATAACAATTTTGAATAGGACAAACTACTAAGACGGGAAGATAAAAAGAGCAGCAAACTGTAACACTAAAACTTTAACCGTTAGAAAATTCATATAATTGTCAAATGTTTTATTTATTTAAGAAAATACCAGCTAATTTATTTGAATATAAAGCCAAAGTTCTGACTGAAGAAAAGTAGTTCATTTATCAATTTAGTCTCCCTTTTACAAGTTGGTATTTTTTATATTTAATTAATTTATACATTGGAAGCCTAGTTACCAATTTTTATCAGCTATTATTTCTTTTCTTCAGCGAAGAATATAAGCATTCCACAGTATCATTCTCAAAGAAGCTATACAAAACCTTCCATACTAAATAATCTTTAATAAGAAACAGAATGTTAATTTTCTTCATTGTTAAACGTTTTGTTTAACATAATTAGGTCAAATGTTCTGAATTTGAGAAATAATATAAAAGAGTAAATGATGTTCTTGACAACTGTATAAAACTTCAAGCTTTTTAAAGAGATTAAATCAAGTTTTGAACGCGCTTAAAAATTATTTTTTTTATGGAAAGCACCACCACAGACAGTATGCAAACAATATGTAAATCCTTAATTATAAGTTTATTTTAAACCAAAAATGTTTATTTTACTATCGATTAGGAAAAATATAACAGAATAATATAGCAGCTTCGCAGTAAATATTACGTACATGCTTTAATGAAGTGATGTCGAAAGTAATTTAAATACCTAAATTACCATTAAGTAAAATATAACACGCCGAACAAATATTAATTTAGAAGTCAAACAACAAAAATCAGCATTATATTTTGAAATTTTCACAGGACTAGTTTCGATGGTTTTACGGAACCAGCAGCCTCAGCTACCAAAAAGCAAATGAACCAGATTATAGTGATAAGAGTGGCTGAATAGGAGTTAACCACCGGTAGCTTAACTCCTGTCCAGCCATTCTTATCTTATCACTATATCTTATCTCGCTCATTTCATCTTCGGCAGCTGAGGATGATCGTTCGGTAAAACCATCGAAACTATTCCTGTGAAAATATGCAAATATAACACTAATTTTTGTTGTTTGACTTCTAAATTAGTAATTGTACACTCAACAAATATTTTTAATAACTTCGGTAAAATTTCATCATTTGTGATGGCATGCATTCACTCTTTTTTCATCGTATAAATAATGTATATTAAATGCATTTTTGATATTGCAATTCTATCGTTACAAATGATTGTAAAGGATAATTATGCACGGTATTTACTCGCGTATTTTTCATTGTAGTTTTTTCAACATATGATTTAGAAATTTCTGATTTGTGGTAAAAATGTAAAATGTATGCACATGTAGAAAATTATTTTGTATTAGTGAAAGAATGGTATTGAAATTAATAAGTCTTTTGAAATGCATAACATAATAATATTACTGTGCCTTTATATATACTTTTTAATGTGCTAAATTTATCATTTAATCTGCCTCTTTAAAAGTAGTATACATCGCGTATTTTCCCCTACTGATTTTCAAGCAATAAAATTAATAGAAAAAGAGTGAAAATACGTGGGTAAATATGGTACATATAAATAATACAAAACTGTGTTAAATTGAATTCACTTCAAAGCCTAAGAATTATTGCCTGTTATTGAAAGAAATTATGAAATAACTAGTATACATGAATTGTTAGCCCAAAGGGACAATTTGCCCAGAAAGGCTATTAATTTAGTTTTGGCATTTTGCGTTGATTCACTATAAACGGCGAATCACTTTTTAGATTGTTGCCACCAAATATTAGAGCTCTGTATTACATGTAAAGAAATTAAATAATGAAGAATCTGCATAAATGTATGTATATGTCTCGCATTGTGATAAAACAACGGTACCTAGAGCCATTAAATTTTGAATAACGTACGTCTCCACCCGAATTTTTCCACAAAGAAGCAAAAATTTGGAATTTTTACGCTGTACGGGGGAGGGGAATTACCTCAAGCGCGCAAGACTGTGTATCGGAAATTCTAAAGATATGCGCTTTTAAATATTTTGTGACACTGCTGTTGAATTTAATTTTATGGTTTAAGTGCGAAGAACATGATATTTAATGTAACAAAAGGTAACACAACTTTTTTTAGAGTAAACGTTTTTAACGTAACGTTTTTTTTTTTTAACAAAACGTTAAAAAAAGCCCCTTTGAGCGTAATATGAAAACTGAAAGTTTTCAGATATTGTTTTTAAAATCTTATTATTATTTATTTTAAATTATATTTTTATTTACGTAAGCCTTTGGTTTTACCTGTTTAGTTGTTTACCTGGAATATACGTGAAAATAAAAAGAAAAACATAAGATCCAACATACTTTAAACTTACTTTAATATTTCACCGATACAAAATTATTTGAAATATTATATCACATTTTATAAATTTAAAAAAGTGGTAGTTAATCTCCATTTTGAAAATGAAATGGAAATAGAAATATTGGAATAAATTTCGTTAATTCCGTTTTTCTCCCACAAAAGTACACACAATACTGTAAATATTTTAAATAACATATAGAGCACTTCGTTTTAATTTTGTATTAACACCTTTGAATTGGAAACATATTTAACTTTTTCTCATATGTTAAAAGTCTTGGCTGACGGTAATAACTTGGAAGGTTAGATATTTAAAATCAGGAGGAAACCTTTCGTTATTACTACCTGGAGCTCCTTAACAAGCACTTTCCAAACATACCAGCTAAAACTAGTTTTAAGAGTGAAATAATAGATATTACGAAAGAGTAGATATTCAACTAGTTCACCTTTTGCTTCTATTACTCTAACCTTGCCTTGTAAAGTAATTCATAATAACCAGTTCAGCATTATTTTTCATTTATAATTTTAAGTCTCTTTATATATTTTTATGACTTGTTTTATTATTAATGGTTAATTAATTGTTTGGATAAGTGCCAAAATTTTACTTCGAATCCTAAAATCCTAAATAGTAGTTTAAAAAATTCTGCATTACTGGTTTGTATAAGGTTTAAATATCACCATGATACATATTAAAAGTAGTAGTTATTATCTGCTGATTATTAGATATACATCTATCTTTAAAAGAAATAGATTTCAAAATTTTTTATTTCCTATTTCATTTCATAACATTTTCAAATCAAGCTAAATTCTAATAGAATTTCGAAAACATTCAATAAAGTAAAGAAAGTAGCATTTCAAATTTTACAATAGCATCCATTGCTTGTTAATGAAATAAAAAAGTTAATTAATTGATTACAAATTTATAAATTTGATTGGTTAGGTATAAGTTTACAATTAAAATGCATACGGCCATCCTAAGAAAAGCAGTTTTGTAGAGCAGATGCTAAAGTAGAAAAACATACGTCGAAATTCATACTGAATATAAAAAAATCTTAAAAGTTTTTACGTTTTTCTTTTATAAAAATAACATCAAATTTTGATTTTTTTCGAATTACGTTCTATGAAACTGAATTACATAATGTATTAAAGGAATCTTTCATATTAAAATTGGACAAGGAACTATGAATTTTAAGTGGTTAAAAACGAGCTAATCTGTTTAGAAAACCAAGTAAAGTTAGACAATAACGCAATTACTTAAGGAGACTTCACTGTAAATATAAATGAGTATCTGTAAGTAAAAATGAATATATACTTCAAATATAAAAGAATACTTTACATATGAAAACAGGCTTTACATATAAAAGAATACATTAAGGTTGCTATATATTGAAATCCAAGTAAAAGGTTTTCTCTCCTACCCTTCTTACTCATATTTAATGCATATAAATAAAGACATGTTAAAACAGGGGATTACTTAAGGGGCTTCACTGTAAATATAAATGAGTATTTATCTGTAAGTATAAATGAATATATACTTTACATATAAAAGAATATTTATCTCTATTTTTGCGTCGATAATTTCAGGAAACATCAGAAAAAAATGTTTGGAGAAGGTAGGTAAAATAATTGAAATTCTCTACCAATAGATTCCTTTGTTTTTGACTTTAATGCGAGTGTATGTATGTGTTTATGTATGTTGCTTCCGTTCTCTGAGGTGTAATTTTCTTCAGTTATCCAATCAAAAAGTAATCTTTGTAAATACTGAAACACGTAATTACGCATTAAATAAGACAATAAAATTAAATCAATAGATTTTAGAATTATTATACAGTATCTTTGAATCGAACAATTTAGCTCATTTTTCATTATAATGCTGTCCCATTTATAACTGTACCTTTTAAACTCAAATATGCTTAACGCATTTAAAAAATTTTAGCTCAAAATTACGGAAACAATAAAAATAATAATAATATTTTACTTAAATTTATTTGCTTGTTTCTTTAATCAGTTATCATGAAATCTGATTTTTTTTAATGGCAGAAATAATAAACTGTAAATTGTACAATATAAGTTTAATAAATGATAAATACAGGAAGATCATGCAAGCAGTTTTCATAGTCACATTACTTAATTTAAGACGCAATTAGTCGCAGAGATATGTTGATTGTTCAGATATTTTCTAGAATCTTCTTAATTTAAAATGTCAAATTTTCGTTTATTGCCTTTCGAGTATTGTAAATTACCACAGCTTATTGAAAAGGCAGTTTGAAAAATTATAAAAAAGTATGTAAGACTAGTAGAAATTTATAAATAGCTTATGAATCTCCTTATTTTGGAAATTTTGAGTATTGAAATAATGCTTTCTAATAGATGCTTTACTTTTTACTCAAAAAAAAAAAATAATAATAATTTAATAAAAAATTTAGTTAGTTTCGATCTCTATTTCAAAGAAATGCTCAAACTGCAATCACTCTAGTTTCATTTTTATTGAAAATTAGAAGAAAAGATGACGTAAAATGAATATCACATCCTGTTAAGTAATCAAAACTTTAGACTAATTGGAATAACTGAATTGCTTTTTATCGATGATAGATTACTATTAAAAGGTGAAAGCTTTTACAACATTTTATAATTTTCTGCAACAAGCTGAAACCTCTGACTTATACAAGCAATTACATTAGTATAAGCACAGAGACTTCAGAATATTCCAGTCTCTTCAGAGTATTCAGTCTCTAGTAGCATAACATCGAATATCATATTATGAACTTGGTACAGCTAATTGGATCAGACTTTTATTTTGTTAAGCACATTAGCATTTTTTTAATTCAGAATAAAATATTAAATGATACTGTTAACTAATTAAAATATATGAAAGATACACTTACTATACTTTTCATAAATAAAAAGCATTGTGTTACTGTATTTGTTCCAATTATCATAACCATCTGAAAGAATCTAAGAAAAATTATGATAATTTTTATTTTAAGAAATTTTTTACAGTTAACATTTTTCGGGAATATTTTGCAACTTATTAATACAGTTTTTAAATTGTAACTATGATTATTTTAAATTTCCAGTATATTTAGTTTAAAAGACATCAATATCGACTAGCTAGTAAAGCCAGTTATATAAGTTTTTCATACAAGCCAATATACAATTTGTCAAACCTTTAAAATAGTGAGTTTTAAGAAATAAATTTTATATTATTAATATCAGCCTCCGTTTCTTTTTAATTTTCTTTTATTACCATTTATTTCATGCAACGCACTTTTTACAAAAAAATATATATATATACTCTTATATTAGAGTATATTTAACTTTCGGTTAAAATTTTTACAGATTAAAACTCTTCTATTTTGCTTATTTTGCTTTATTTTCAAGCTTTGAAACACACAGCAAGTACTCTTAATTATTTTATCCACTTAAATTATTGCAAACAACAAATTGGAAAGACCAAAATGTATTAAAAGGGTATGTTATACTTACTACTTTGAGCACTCTAATGAATACAATGAAAAGAATTAACAGTCAGCTACAGCAAAGTAAAAAAAAGGTTTGCAATAGCCAACTTTTCAAGAACATAATGGCACAGCTATTATGACTGCTATACTATCATTGGCACAAAGTATTGCATGACATCACACATTCAGTGTACATACACAAATAGTTTCAGTTCTGATTCTTTGCTATTTAACATTAAAATTATGCAGTCAAGTTTTCAGTCTGAGGTGGTAGAAACACAATCCATCGGAAGAACACTTTGTCAGTCGAAGTTTATAACAGTGAGCAAGCAATCGAAGAAATGTATTCAAAAACAAACGAATTCTAAGCAAAGTATTCATAGGAAGTAAGAAGTTCTTTATCCGCGCAATGGTTCATTCAATTAAAAATGTGCACATACCCGTAAACTTGACTATGTTAAAAGCGACATGAAGCAGAGGTTTACTCCAAAAATTACTTTTGAACGTCAACGTCTAAGATAATTATTTGAAGGAAAGGCTTTAAAATGTTACAAACTGGCTGTAAGGAAGTCCATATGTACAAAACATTAGAGCATAAAATGCATTCTTATGATGAAATAAAGCTAATGAACAATGTCACAAGTATAAGTTCGAAGTCATGTTTGTTGAATGAAGAGGATCCCGTGACAGAGAAAAAATTAGGATTCATGGCTCCCTAGACGGTTTTCCTCTAATCCTCCATTTTAACCATGAAAATTTAGTGTCCTTTGGCATAGAATGACGTCTTTTGATGTCATTATGTTTCCTTGAATCTGTAGGGACTTTCGGAGGTTTCTTTCTGTTAGATTCAGAAGCCAATGGCATGATTTCATCTTCCTCATAAATGTCACCATTTCGGTGGAGATCTGCTTTAGATCCCTTGTACGCTTTCTGATTCACTCGTTTCACCATGCGAGGTGGGCGCGATGGTGTCATCATAGACTGGCTTCTTGCAATGGTGCTACTGACCCTATCATCATTTTCGGACGACTTTTCCGGGTGACTAATACCCGGTATGTACATAACTAATGGTCGACGATGCCTACCTGAGTCACTTTCAGAACTAGCAGCCGATATTTCTGATGATCCAGCCACGATCCGTCGAATGTTAGGACTACTGCTGTGATATTTGCTACTTAATCCAGAAGCAGAACTATTGCTCCGTCGTACTGCAGCTCTTTGTCTGGCTTGATAAGCAGCGGCGAGTCCACCTCTTACATATAAGGGATCACTCTGAACCGAAGATGGGTCTTCTCGCTTCTTGGTTTTCTTTCCAGAGGTTTTTTCTTTAACTTCTTTGCCATTTACTAAGATTTTCACACCACTGGTATTAGGAACTTGCTTGTTCTTATCCTTACTCTTTAAATGGCGGCGGTCAAGAGTATAAGCTCGAGGACTTGGTGGGGGTAATTTTTTGTTCGGTTTCTCTCTGCGATCCACTGTATAGAATCTATCACTGCCTACTGAATTACCAGCCGGGTACGAAACTTCACTTTGTGCCATTTCTTTTCGATAATCTTCGTCGGCGTCTCTATACCAGAGTCCGCTCTCTATGTTAGGTTGGTTACTACTTTCGCCATCTGACCTAGGGACATTCTCATATGATATTTCTCGTTTCTTATAATCTACTTCTCGCATAACAGATCCAGCACCTCCAGTATTACGCCTGTGTTCGCCGTTACTGAGACTGCTTGCATCAGATATTTCTTCTTCTGCTATTTCTTGCCGTACTTCAGCGATATCTCTATGACTACGGCCTCTTCTCTTTTGTCTTTCTACAGCTTCCACGTCACCATCGACATTGTACCAATCTTCTTCGGTGAAGCTGTTTTTCGTTCCTTCTGCAACATCATCTTCTCTTCCTGTGTGGAGTCGAAATCCAAAGCTTTTCTTTGATGTTTTCACAATTCTCTCTCCTCTGTCTTCAAAATAATTATCTTCCAGACCATCATCATTCACATAACTATCATCGTTTGAGTACTGTTGTGATTTTGGAGGTGGTCCAATATACAGAGGCTCAGAGCGGGATTTAAATAAGCCACCCATCCTTCCGTCTTCTGTTTTCTTCTTCGAAATTTTATGTCCATTTTTTTTCTTTTTTGATTTATCTATTTGGCTGTATATTACACTTGTTTTACTGTTATGACCATTCACATCACTCGAAATCGTATTCGTAGTCTCACTATGTTTAGATTTGTTTAGAGTTGGGACATTGCTGAAAGCTGACACAACCCCATTCCTTGGACGAATAATTTTGTACCTTCCAAAACCATATAGTTCTTCTGGTTCATCTGAAGGAATATGGCTACACTGTATTCCCTTGTCTTTTGTAGAAGATCTGAAATGTCTCAACCAAGAGTCTTTTTGCTTTTTCGGTAATGTTTCTTTCTTTTCAGCTTTTCGAGTAAATAGCTCATCCGTGGATACTCCTTTATCGAGTTTTTCATCCTGCGAATGTTTGTTTTCGGTGTTGCTTAAATCACTTTGTGACTTGGCTTTTCGTCTGATAATAGTTGGTGAAGGTTCTTCGTAAACTATTATACGTTTGTTATTTCTCCAAAGCTGATGCTTCTCTCCAACAGTTGAAACAAATTCACCTTTGTCTGTTCTAGCTGTAGCAGTATTGACATCTGTGGTGTCAAACAGTAACTGATTACCACTATCCCATGCTTCTACATGATATTTGCTCTTTCTTTCACGATTATCTCCATCTTCAAAGTAATATCCATAACTATCGTCACCTAAATTATCCATAGATAGGGAAATGTTTGATTTTCCATTTCGTTTAACAAGCTCATTATGGCGATCAAACTCTCCATACAGAAATTTATCGGTGGAAGGATACGGAGATTTAACTTCTGTTTCAGAGCCATCAGAGATCACAATTTCTGTTTTGTATGGTCCGGATTCCGTACTTCTCCTATCTTCGTGCTGCATCTTTTTCTCTGAATTTATTTTCTCGTTTTTTTCTTCTTTCTTAACTTGATTCATACCAAACATTACCTTAACACCGTTAACAATAGGATTCTTTTTTAATCGATAAGCAGAAAAAATTCCTTCAGGCGTTGGAGCTCTAGGAAAAGGTTCAGATGTGGATGGAGGAATAGGAGGAGGCGGTGGAGGAGGCACCGGTATTTGTTTGGGAGTTGAATGCTGTCTCGGCGATCCAGGTGGTGAAACGGGGGGACTTCCCATAGTGTCACCTTCAAAAGATCTCTGTCGCTGAAGCACTGCTTCTTCGTTAAAACGGTTGACAATTTTTTTTACATAATTCCTTTTCACTGGAGGAGGATCAGAGGGCATCTGACTCGGATGAAGCGGAGTGAATTCATTCCCCAACAGAGCTGTGCGCGTTGAGTTATCTCCTTTGCGACTTGGAGTCTGAGTTCCACATTCTGAAGTCAACACCGGATAATTTAGAGCAGAAGGATTTGGGTGGTAGCTTATGATATCATCGTGATAACCGTTAACGTCAGCATCTCCATTGCTGCCATAATAGATGACCTCAGTTTTGTGCCGGAACTCGTTGGGATCTGGTGACTGACGGTGTTTATTCTTGTACACTTTGAACCAAAAACGCTTTCCCGGACTGCCTGGAACTTCCGTACCATTGACGTCAACCTCTCCGTTATTCTCGTTTTTAAATGAAGATGTATCGTTCTTTTTAGGGCGAGGGTACTTCTTAACGCGTACAGACTTGTTAAAGCTCACTTTCTTATTGCCTGAGATAGAGCCCTGGGACGTATTAGAAGCAGCAGAAGAATCCGAACGCGTCGATTCGTTGCGAGTCACCCCACGCAATGTCGGCGACGATGTCAGGAGGAGACTTCCAGGCATATTTGATATTTGTTTCGTTGGTATTGCTTTCGCCCGCAAAGTTGAAATTTTTTTTTGGTCGCCCACCGAAATTGTCTACTTTTCGATGGCCATTCCTGTCTGCTGCCTTCTATGGAAGTGCGTGGGATGACTGGGCGTCGGCTTGTTGTGGAAGTAGTTTTATTCCTTCATGACGACACCACGAACCCTGAAAGCAAATGAAAAAAAACAAATGTAATATACACATAGTATTTCAAAATGCATTATTTTATCATAACATTTCAATGAGGACTGTTTTTCGTACGTGAATATAAACAGTCTCTGGAAGGTGACTGATAATTATTTTTTTAGATTAAGAAATTATTATTAACAGTTTCCCAACGACTTATAGTTATTTAATCCGTTTTAGGATTAAAATATAAACGTGTTAAAATGTTTCAGTAAAAACAATAACATAGCTACAAAAAGAAAGTCACATTTGATATTTCATTCATAATTATAAATCTATTATTTTTTAGGAAATAATGATATTTTGCTTGCCAAAATCAAAGGGTATTAACAGAAGTAAATCTTAATTGTTACTTAATAAGAATCAATCTATACAATGTTATTAAACATAAACTACAATATTTTCTGATAGATAATTTTCAAAATATTAAATTCCATTTTTAAAAATTTAAGAATGATAGAAAAATGGTCTGCTGTGTATGGTAACAAATCTTTATTTAATATGGCTTATGATCACTTATGACAGAAATGCAGTACCTCACATCTTGATTTCATAAGAATTAGTCGAATTCTTGATCAAGCATTGAGAAACTACAAGTTGCTCATATACAATTCGGTGCAGCCATATATATGAAACTGCCATTCGGTGCACCATATATATGAAACTGCCATTCGGTGCACCATATATATAATTTTATACATCCTGAAGGGTCTGAGATCGCATTTGGCGTGGTACAATTTTGCATCCTAAGACATTCCATATATGGTCGATCGAATTCAAGTACAGTGGGTAAGTAGTCATTTAATTTTAGTGATATCTTCTGTTTCTAACTTTTCTGATACCACTTTCTCAACGCAGAGGAGTACTGTCGTTCATTAATAAAACATCTGAGTCAACAGCGCATATAAACAACCTTATATGATGTTCAGAAATTTCGTTCAGATATCTATGATAGGTCACAGAACTTTTTTAAAGATATGCAATTCGGTGCACCCATATTCGATGATTCCACCTCAAACTATGAAACTTGAAAAAGAGACTTTTCATAACAAAGAAAGATAGGTTGCATGTTTCTCACTCCCTCCAGATAAAAAAATGTCATGAATCCCAGTTCAGGTTATATTTGGATTGTTCAGGAAATAGTACATGGTCCCATTCCTTTTGGTTTCATTGAACACCACTTTATGAGCCACTGTGGAAAACAGAGTGGAACCCAAACCTTTTATTTTCTCGCATAAAATCCAATTTATGAAACTTTCGTGTAACAGCAGTACAGCTGATTCGAGTTTGCAGAACAGCGATTTGAGTAGCCTCAAGATGTAAAACCAATTAATTCTCTGGTAGTTACTTCATGGTTTTCTCGAGCAAGTTGTCAGTCGCCTAATTTTCTAATTTCTTGCACTAACCTTTGAGCAAAAGTCAAATCTTCTGTTCTGCTGCAGATAATAAACATAAATAATTACGTTATCAGACACTTGTTGAAAACTTTAATGAGTGAAGATAATTTTTCATATTATCTTTTAATTTTCAAGAGGAGCGTATTTTAAATCACCCAGATTTTTTTTAAACTTACACCATTCTTTTCTGTTGACTGAGAAAATACAATTAAAAATTATTAAAAGCATAAATACTGGTAGAATATTTTAATGCTTTAAGAAACATTATTTTTCAATTTATTGGTAATTAATTTTTAATCTTCAAAAGATTTCCAATTTCTCTTCTTGCATTTAGATATTTTGCTGTCCTTTAAGAATTATTATTCACAGGCAGTTTAACACAAAACACATAAATTCATGCAAAATAGTTTTGCTTTAAAATATTAGATAGAAATACTTTTTATAGCTTATTATTGTCTTCTTGTTACAAGCAAACTTTGCATCCATATCTTCTCTTATTTAATTTGTAAATCTTAACAAATGTCTTGTCATTCAAGTTTTTGATGTTACTGAAACAATTAATATGCATTAGCACTGATTTATTTCATCAACAGATTAAAATTTGCTTCCTTATTTAGAGACATTGCCTTTGGGAAATGCCTGCATTTTATTATAAATTTTCTTTAATGTAAGTGCGTAAATGTATTTTGATAATTTGAAATTTTCGTTAGAAGGTATTTATGAAGCAAAGAAAGATAAGTGCTCTATTAGAAAAATAAGCAGTTGCGATCGTGGTAGTAATAGGAGGCATTTTTGGTATAACTCCAGCTTTTGGGGTGAAGATAATATTGTTTGCCTGTTATCATTTCTTAGCTATACAAAATAAAATATTCAGAGCTCATAATTGAAATTAGAGGAGATTATTGTTTGATTTTCATAAAACTACAAAGTTTTCTTTCGACTAAGAATTTAACTCGAATTTTTGTGTCTGCTAACGAGTTTGATGGTCATTATGTTACCAAGCTGCAAATTTACTTTCACAGAAGATCAGTGGTATTTACAAATGTACATTGTAAAGGTATCTAGTCTTATCAACTCAAGGAACAGAACTCTCCTCGGAGAAATACTTTATTTAAAACAATTTCATTTGAAGTTCCAGTTAAGCAATATAAATCTGCTTCTGGCAGAAAATAATAACATAACCAAACGTAATTCTCTTAGCTACTAAGATTTAATTTAAACGAAAACATTAATTTAAAATATTCGCATGCCTTACATCGGAGAAATTTTCAAATATCGAAACTGAATTTCAAAGATGTTATTTAAATGAGCATTCATTATTAAACAAGTTGCAGCGTAGGCATGCATATTATGCTTTCTACTGTACTTCTTAGTTTAAAAGCAAAACGACAGCAAGATTCTTAGTATTTGGCATTGTCATTTTAAACAGCACATTTTAAATACAAGATTTTGTGCTCTGTATGTTTAATTTTGAGGGTTAATTCTTGATTTAGTAGACAAATCATAATTACTTAACCTGGCATTGTTCCAAATGTTAAACTGAAATGTGCATATCAAAATCAGATAAGAATTTGTTTTTAAATTAATTTTTATATTGTTTAATTTTTTAAATACATTTTAACTTTTTGAAATTTTAAAGCTAAACTTTTCGAGGTTTTTAAAATTTTTTTTTTAAATTTTACAGTAGGCTTAATTTTGCAATATTCTAGTTTATTCTAGTTTCTAAATAAGATGCAACTGCGAATTCCTTCAGTGTTACGAGTTTATACGAGTTTTGAATTTTTGATTTCCTTCCTCTTCGGTCATGGAATGCTGCTCATTGCACAAAATAATGAACATTTTTACTTCATTGTACGAAGTAAAAAGGAAGTATTGTAATCGCGAAAAGTTTCAGGCAGCATATATCAAAGAAAATATCCATTTTGACCGTATCGAATGAAATTTAACGATGTTTTTGCCAGATATCTGTACGTAGGTACAGAATAAAAGACTCTTTTCCTCCAAAAAAATTATAAAACTGCTTTAAAATGAATTCTGAAGAGAATTTTTCGTGGCGTCTGTACGAACGTATGTACGTACGTACGTATCTCGCATAACTCAAAAATGAGTAGGCTCAGAACGTTGAAATTTTGTATATAGGACTGCTATAACATGTAGATGTGAACCTCGTATTTTTATTGCAATCGGCCGCACCAAACGTATATAAATATATTTATATATATATCCACTCTGTTACCCGGCTCGGTGATCTCGGTTTCTTTACTCTTATATGTTTGTAAATTGTACATTTTTTGCTTTAAAAATAATTGAATTATGTTGTTCTTAAGGTTAAGGTTTTTATGCCTTTAGTAAATCTATATGCAATATTTTTAGAATTATCAACAATTTTAAAGTTGTTTAAGTGCTGCTAAGCCTAATAATGTTTTTGATGGCGGCCATTGCTTGTTTACATTTGAAACAGCAAAATAGTGGATTTGTTGCCAATCTAGAGAAACTTAGCTTCGCAACAACAAAGATAACGCCTTCATTTATTATTGTGAATTAAATCATACGTAATCCTTTCTGGAATTTTTTCGAGGAAATAAGTTTTTAAGATTTACATTGTAATTTTTAATACAGATATTTTGATTTTTTATGTATTTTTGCCTTGTCGAGAAGTGAGAACTGAATTAATTGAATGAGAAGTATTTAATCGTCTGTGAAAAACTGTTTCTTTTTTTGAATCGTCTGTGAAAAACTGTTTTCTTAATTTCTTTTATACTTCGTTCTAGCTTTATTATGGTATTTGAATAGAACATGTGGCAAAGATTAAATAATTCTTTAAATGATATAAATTTTGTGCATTCTGAGTTATAATATGAGTTAAATATAACGCTTTTAAGTAAACCTAGCGCCAGAATATCGCTATAGTAAACAAACAGAGTGAATTTTAAAGAGTGCATTTATTCTATTGTGGTTTATGCGCTGTTGGCGAAATAGATTTAATTCAATCCAATAAGTTTAAATGAAATGCAAGAAAAAATACGTATAATTTAATATTCCGTACAATAAAGTCATGTGGTGTACACATCAGATTTTTTCTTTAATAGAAATACTAGTTTCTGAGCTATGAATTGGAAATAAAATTTCTTTTTATTGGGATTTCTGAAACTCTACTGTTGTTTGGTCTTCATATTAGAACCTTGAAACAATTTTTAATAATACTTGAATATCGTGCGTATTATGAGAATTATTTATCTTCGGAATCTAGCTCGAGGTAATTTTATGCAACAATTTTACATTTATACATGCAAATTTTATATTAATAGCTTCAAATATTTAAAACTTGTTTTAGGGTCGCCAGCACGCTATAAATATGAATCTATAAAACTGCTGTTGAGGAAATGACTCATTAAAATATTTGGGAAGTACCAAAATTTTAGAAAAACTGATTTGTAACTATTTTAACTGAGATTCTTCTTTCAAAAGGGTCAACGAATATTCAGACAAAAAACAAATGTGTTCGAAGATGTGCTAAAGATGTCTAATTTATGACATTTATCTAATTTATTATTTATCAAGGTAACAACCTGAATACTGAGTATGATTTAATACTATATAGTATACTTGCTGTATTAATATTATGTAGTAGTAATAACTATGTAGAATTAATAAGGTATTAATACTACATAGTACTTCTGTGATACCATGAATACTTCAATATACGCGTTGAATCTGAACAAGAAGACAAAACTCTAGTGGATGATAGAGGGCTGCTATACGAGCAATATTCGTCATGCAATATATGGTTGGAACGCAAACAAACAGCGAGCCGCTAGGTGACATTGTAAATGGTATAAAAAGGGTCGGTCCTCGCACCCGACGGCATTTCCTGCTATAGATTGCCAAGACGATGGCTGGTTATACGAACCACAAGTTTCAGGGCGATTGATTGGTCGAGGTAGTCCCATAGCTTGGCCACTAAGATCACCGGATTTTGGACTTTTTCCTGTGGGGCCATATGAAAAGCCTAATCTACGATTGCCCCGTGAAAGCGAATATGGATCTAACCGCCATGTTCACCGTTGTTGTCGGTGATACTCGTGAAATGCCTGGCGTCTTCGCAAATGTACGTCAGTCCCTATCGCGCAGGTTTGAAGCATGCATTATAGTTGGCGGAAGGCTTTTTTGAGCAATTCCTTTGAACGTGTACATCAGTTACACTCCTGTTGATAAAATGCTTTCTGAAGTATTCTTGTGTTGATTCTTTAAAAGTGATAGTGGAAAACTACCCTTTAACTTCTCACCGCTTGCGTTCCGACCACACACTCTAGGACAAATGTTGCTTGTATAGCTGCCTTCTTCATCCGCTATAGTTTGCCCTCTTGGGCAGATTCACTCTGCATATTATTAAACTGTAATTAATTACTTTTTCTAAAACTTATCATAATGTGGAATAAATAAACAAAAAGAAATTAAACAGTCAAAAGCGTTAGGATTCAACAATCCATGCAATGAAATTTCTAATGTTATTCTTGATTTTTTTTTTTACATTTATAATAAATAATATTGTGTTATAAAGTACGCTGAAAAATTAAACTAATTTGAATTATGTGTTAATATAAACCACAGAGTAGAAAAAAATCTTTCGTCATATAAAACGGAAAAATATTTCGTCATATAAAACGGAAAAATCTTTCATATAAATTTATTTTAAACAATTTTAAACAGATAGCTTTCTAACATAATAAAAATTATATTAAGAAACGAAATGCAAGCACTTCTTTGAAAGAAATGTGCAGACAATAATTTACAGTTTATAAATAATGGTATTCTACATTCTATCGAACAAAGTTTTCGGCAACTTGAAATTAAATATAGAAAGTTCTTGATTTGAATAGACATGTCATAAGTGATGGAAGAGCGCACTATTTAAATCTTTGCTAATAAAAACTTCAAAAAAAGTGTATGTTACCATCACTTTTGAAAACAAGAGAAACTACACGCTTTACTTTGTACAAATCTAGCTTTTTTTTTTCTCGAGTTGATATGAAGCTAAATTTTGTCATACACGAGAAAAAAGGGTTAGCTTCAATTAGATATCTTCATTTTTTAATACTTCTGGTAAAGTTTCTAATTCTGAATGCTAGAAAGTATTTGCCAACAATGTAATTTTCTGAAATATCTTAACACTGTAACACTTCACATTGTGCAATGTCCAATATGTACTGAAATACATGAAATGGAGACCAGTCTTCTGGAACTAATGACGATTTGGTAGATGTTGTTAGAGAAACCTTTACGGCTTTCTTTTCCCCTGTAGCTTAAAACCATTCATCAAAAATGCCATAAAATGGAACAGTTGAAGGCCAGACCTTCTGTTATAACAGAAACTATTTCTATTCATTTCGAGAATGATATTAAGACTTCCTTCAGCCGCACCCAATGGATGTTGTGTAATGTTATGATATTATCACGTAGGCAGTCGAATGTTCCGATATCATCCTGAAAAACCTCATTACCTTTCAGTTCAGTACTGAAGAGGGAAATGCAGCACACAGTTGAATGAAACTAGTTTGCATTATGCAGATCCTGTTATATAAGAATATTTTTTTTTGAATACATATTTATACAGGAAATATTTTAGAGATTTACAGCAATTTTAAAGGAAAAAAGAAAGAAAGACGCCACATACAGCTCATAAGATAAAAAATATAAAGAAGTTAAATATAGCATATTCTAGGCAATAGTTTTTAGTTATAAAACGTTTATTTATTTTACAAATACCTAGCGCTTACGCCATTAGTTCACGGGCTTTTCAGGTACTTTTTAACAATGTCTTCATATTAATTATAAAATGAATTTGATTCCAATCCTTGTCTGTTTTATCACTGACTACCTTAAAATAAACTTATATCTTTTGAAGTAAATTAAAATTTGCAAGGTATAAGTATATTTGCAGATCTCACGTAGCACTATTGGCAACAACAGAAATGTATACTGGTTACATAAACAGAAATAAGTGTTAAATTAAAGTTTATTTTAAATAAGGCGTAATTTTTACATCAATTCTTTTCAACACCTCCTATTTCTTCCGTCAACTTTCACCAGAAGGCAAATTAGATTGAGTTCAAACAACAAGTGAATTTTTCGTTTAAGAGGACAGCTGTGGCAACGAGCCAGAAAGCAGTGTTCTATTCTAAGCCGTCTGTCTGTGTGCCGAGCTGCTTTATTTCTTGTGTTTTTTTAATGCTTAAAAAGTGCAGATAAGTGTATCCGAGTTTATTAGGCGCTGTAGCAATTTATCGTACAATACTTATTTTAGTATTCATATTTCTGTAACAATATGTAAGTTTAATAAACCGTTTAATTAAGTTTTACCTCTTTTTTTATTTATTTATTTGTTTTTCTGGGGGGGGGCTGTAATTGCTTAATACACTGAACAAAGAATTCATCAGAAACAAGAATTCACGTAAGCTCAATGAACAGTAAATTAGGTTTAACTACAAAATATGTAGATTTTTTAGACATGAATATACATTATATTGAATTTTAGGTATCATAAAATTACGACTTTATTATTTTTAAGATAAAATATATTATAGCATGTCTGCATCACTTTCATTTTTAAATTTAAACAGACTTTGTGTTAGAGGCATCCAAGGAATATAAAGAAGCTAAATATAGCATATTCTAGGCAATAGTTTTTAGTTATAAAACGTTTATTTATTTTACAAATACCTAGCGCTTACGCCATTAGTTCACGGGCTTTTCAGGTACTTTTTAACAATGTCTTCATATTAATTATAAAATGAATTTGATTCCAATCCTTGTCTGTTTTATCACTGACTACCTTAAAATAAACTTATATCTTTTGAAGTAAATTTGAAGTCCATTATTTTATCCCTGCGATAAATGATATAGTTCTATATATTTTTCGAAAATATTATAAAGGATTTTCCTTAAAAAAAGAAAAGGAAATGGCATCTAAGTTTTGAAAATCAGTAAATCAACACAGAAATGATAATATTCATGCCTTTATCGAAAGATTATTTTTAAGCATTAGACTATTTTTATAATAAAAGTATATTTGCTACATATTATTAGAAATACATTAGAAATTTTCAAATACGTTTGAAGGGTATAAAATTAAATTTTAAATATTTCTCACTAAATTTCTTCAAAATAAAAACATTTAAATACTTACTCAAATACCAAAATGAAATATTTTAAACTGAAAAAGATTCAGACCTATGTAGTGAATTTAGAATATTATTTGAAACATGTCTAGAGCTTAATATGTGCAAAACATGTATAGAACGTTTATTAATAATTTTGATCAACATTTCTTACAAGCAGAGAGTTGTTTCGATTTATAGAATTGAAACTTGATAAAACTTCAGTCTTAAATAAACGATAAAATGAAGTGAAAATACGTATATCAAATTCAAGCTACTATAATTAATTCATTAAGGATAAAATCTTTATTTAAGTACTTGTAAACAGTAAGTACCGGTATGTAATAAATATTTTTCTTCATCCTGCTTTGTATTTTATATTCGCTTTTCTTTAGCCGGCTTAGATTTATATTTGTTTACCCTTATCTTGACAGATGTAAACTTTACAATTTTGCAAACAGCAGAATGTATTTTCACTATCATCAAACTAACTAATCTTGAAAAGGAAGCAAGCACTTATAAGGTATTTCTCCCACCTTCGTGGTGTAGTGGTCAGCACACTCGGCGCGTAGGTTGGAGTCCCGGCGAGGGCATTGCTCATTTTTCACGTGTCCCTGCTTCAAAATAACCTAAAGTCTCTATAGTGGCGTCCGAACTAAAAACAGGTGATGGATAATGGTTCTCCATTACCAGGATATGGCGATTGGGTTCCCTAATCCCCCAGTCGCCTTTTAAAGGGGGGTATATAAGGTATTTCTCTCCCTTTTTAACATACCTCCGTGGTGTAGTGGTCAGCACGCTCGGCGCGTATTCAAGAGGTCTGTGATTCGAGTCCCGGCGAGAGAATTGCTCATTTTTCATGTCCTCTGCTTCCAAATACCTAATGTCTCTACAGTACTTAAAAAAAAGGAAAGTACTTTATAATTATATAATTTAGTAAGCGTTATAAATAAGACAAAAGCAAAAGATCTTATATATTGACAGATTTACAAGGCATGAATATAATATTTATTTGATGCATTTCGAGCTGTTCAGAATGTTCATAATTTATCTTCTATTTATGTTGAGTGAATGATTCACGTCAAATTAACAAAGAAGTATCATGCTAATAGACGACCATTTTGCGGCTGAATTTATCGGGTATATTTTGAAGACACTAAAAGCAACAGCGTAAATTGCATAAATTTCCAGGACTAGTTTCATATGTTTAAATAAATTTGTAATTTCTTCTGTAAATTTTTTAATCTAGTTAGCAAGCATAAACAGAGAAAAGCTAATTACGTAACTACAGTTAATCTAAATACGTAGCAAATTTGTATACTTTTAAGTATAGTGATAACAATAGATAACTTTTTTCTTTAATTGATAATGACGCAAAATATTTTACTAGACCCTTAATTTGCCAAGCCATTTTGAGCTCATGAAAGTGTTTATTACATTTTAAAGTTTTAAATTTAAAACATTTATTTACAGAAATGTTTACCTAATGGATTAAAAGTGTATTTCGAGATATTTTTCTTTATTATAAATTTAGATATTATATAACAATAATAACCACATGGCATGCAAAATACTAAAAATTTAAGAGTTTTGCAGTTTTTGATATGAAACAACACCTCAGTTTTTATACATAAATTCCACAGCTGAAGTTAATGAGGCAATATAATCCAAAAACTTAAACAAAAGTCTCAAATTCTAAAAAGAAGTTTGGCGTTCAATTAAGGTGTCCGAATACCTTTCAAACATGATTTTCGATCAAAATACCATTTTCGACTTTTCTTCTAACATTTTGGCGGGACTTTTTATCTTTTCAAATATGCTTAAATTTTATTTCTATATGTTTTACAACATGCGTTGTAATTTTACTTGATAACAACTATTCAGACCGGAAGTGTTCTGCTAAACGGAAATTCACTAATATATATTTACAACTTAACTATATATATTTACTATGTAGATCCTTTCAATATGAATATCGAAAATAATCAAAAATAAGAAAAAAAAAGTAAAATTCAAGACTTGCGACATAAGTTATGTTCAAATATCTGACAACAGAAGCGTCATTTTCAACTTTAATCTTTGCATTTAAAGTGCATTTTTTAAATTTCTAAGTAGAGTCCCAGAGCTAGTTTTACAGTCAACGAGCGACTGCATACGAAACATAAATTCAGAGAAAATACTGAGGATCAACAAATATAGTAGTTGATATTCTCAGATTAATAAACTTACCAGCCATGCTAAAGGGAATTATTAGAATTATTCCTTTTCTAATAATTAGGATTAGGGAATTATTATTAGAAGTCTGCCTGCCTGAAGAAATTCAAAATGCAAATGACAATTTTAATGATTTGTCATGATACACAGTTCCCAAAAGTTTTACAGTAACATTTTAAACACACGTTGAAGTTTGTCAGTATAATGATGGATTTAAGGTTTCTTTGAAATACTAGCACAGGTAAATAATATTACTAGCACAGGAATTTTTTATACAGAAAAGAGCTAGAAAAATTGAAGTTACTTTCGCAAAACACACTACTCATATCCCACTAAAGCGTACAAAAGCGTTGAGAGCAAAAAGGAAAACAAAAATAAGTGTTTTAGGTAGCTTAAACGATGAAATTTATAAATAAGGAGAAATTTGAAGTTTAATATTAAATTTGAAATGTGATATATATTTAAATATGATTTTTATTTATTCCTAAAGCAATATTTTTTACGTTATGCCTTTACCGGAAACATCATAACGTAAATAAATATGACCCAAATAACTTAAAAATCGCGCACCAAAAGTGTGTAAAAATTGAGAAAGTATCCTATATAGGCCGATTACTTTTTATGCTCATAATAATACAATTGTGAATTCCTCCAAACTTTCTAAGTTTCTGTATTTGTCACAACTTTAACATCTATAACATTTTAAGTACCTGAGCTATGATAATTAAAATGTTCATTTCCTAAATCAGGTTATAAACATCATAATATAGTTTACAAAATTCAAATATCTTGACTTTATTTTTAGTGGTCATGTTTTGCAGAAGAAACGTTTTTTGTCATTTTTACGTACTTTCCGAGCTAAAAATTAAAACAAAATCAATGTACATGTTGTTTTCTGTTCCATTCCAAATTTGTAATCATATTACAGTACATAATGAAAACAAAAATGGAGAACAAACCTCAAATACTTTGAAAAACTCCTCACTGAAAGTGTTCAAAGAAAGGCTTGAAATGAAAAACAGTAAAAGTGAAATTCAGATTTAACCAGTTGCGATAAAGATTAAATTTAGAGCCGTTTTTTAATATGTTTTCTGTGAACGTAATCTCATTTAAACCCCGATGTTTGTTACGTTCTAATGAATACTCCTCGTTTTCAAAAGACAGACAGACAGAAACAAGTGTAGGGGGCACGAAAACATCGCCATCGGCAAAAGTAGTATCGTGCCACTGTACTAACCATCTATGGAAGTGCACCCTCACGGGACGATCATTTCCGGAAAGTGACCACTGTTAGATTTTACTGTAGATCGAAAGTCACAAAAACTGTTGCAAAACATTTCTACAGCCAAACGCACATTTGTCTCCCTCTAATTAAAGTCTAGATTAAAGACTTTCATAGACTTTCGAACTGTTTGTCAAGGATTAAGAAGATATATAAAAAAAAAGGATTTCGGAGACTTTTGTTAAAATAATGCTTGCTCTCTGGAACTGAAAAATAAAATCAAAATAACAACTGTGTTCTATTTTATATCGCTTTTTGACCAGGGATAAAGGATTTTAATCACAAAAGGAAAAGAAATATGTTAATGGCATTTATGTTCTGCATTTAAAAGTACTAGAATTAGAGAGAGTGACTGCTGACAGCTGTATCAAAATAGTTAGTGCACTGTAGTGTCTTACTATAATCTAGAACCTAAAGCTCGAAAACTCCTTAAAGCTTATCCATTACTTTTATATTAGAGTCTTGCTGAATATGGATAGTGATTGAATAGTCTCTTTCTCACTTTTTAATAAGTTAGGCAATAATGTAAAAAAATCTATAATGTATATTGGCAAAAATCTATAATGTATATTGGCAAAATTTTAACATAGAATAAAAGAATAAAAATAAAATACAAGCCCAAAGAAAATCTGAAAGGTTTCAGATTTTAAATTAAGTCGAAAGGGGCGTTTTTTTACCATTTTGTGTGTTACCTTTATTTATTAAATATCATGTTCTTTGCACTTAAACCATAAAATTCAGTTTAGTAGCAATGTCGCAAAATAATTTTAAAATGAGCATATCTTTAGAATTTCCGATACACAGTTCCGTGCCCCGCTGGAAATAAAAAAAAAGGTTTCTTTTCCCCGTAGTAGAGCGTTGCCATTGCTCGCTTTTAAATCGTTGAGTTTGTTACTCAAAAATTTGTTAAAGTTTTACAAAATATAAAATCGATAATAAAACAAATTCCAAATTTCAAATTTGGTCTTTCACAGGCCCATATTCGTAGGAGGATTACGTCATTTAAAATTCGACATACATTTATGCAGAGTTTTCCTTATTTAATTTCTTTAAATATAATGCAAGACTCTAACATTTGGTGGCAACAGTTTGAAAAGTGAAACGAACATTTACAGTGATTCAATGCAAAATCGCGAAACGAAAACAATAGTCCTTCAGGGACAAAGTCCCTTTGGACTAATAATATTTCATGTATTTACGACTATACCTTAACATGTATAGTCTTCATACAGACAGGTGATATCGCCTTTCATGTATTACGACTATACCTCCCCAATGAAACATGGGACATATCCATATTTTGTTCCGTAATATTTATGCGAAAAAGATCATAACATAAATAATGTCAAATTCTTTAAATGCTATAAATGCTATAAATGATCATTTCAGTCTTTTTCATGCTAGATTTCACTAATTGAATAATTATTATGATATCGATTATTTCATTTAAACTAATTGACGGGAAAAAATATTACCGACAACAAAATGAGAGCCCTGAATTATGAAATAAATGGATTAGATTATTTAAGTAATGTCATGGAATCGAAGGTAGCTGCTTAAGATCCATCCAGGTTTTTGATCTTAAACACCCTGGAGGAATGGAATACGAGGATCTCTTACCTCTTCATCTACCACCGATCTTTCAAGAATCGCAAAATGAAGAAATGTTTCGCTTGTGATTTTGCCAGTCATTAAAAGATGTTAAATCATCAGCAGTAAAAATTAAAAAAATTCAACCTACAAAGCAACACTCTGGGAAAAAGTTGAAATATATCTATGCAATGGTTCGCACAACTGAAAATATAATATGCTGTATAGTATCAACTGAACGTGAAATAGCAACTATTATATCTTCTTTTATCAACCGCACCTAATCTGTACAGTCTATTAAGCATTTTCAGAGAGGGAAAAGTGAGAAATCGTTGCTTCTTCACCAGGAATCTCAAACTATCGTCTTTCGGTTGTTACTTAGATTTATTAATCACAACACTATAAAGATATGGAGATATAATGTAAATTTAGTTTTATCCAATTTTTGTACTGCAATGTAATTAACAAATTATTACAACTAGGTAAAGTATTTCATTTCAGATCGTAAAGAATCTTAATTTATACGGGTGGCAAAAATAAAATAACTTGAAAATGTTATTTTATTTTCTTTAAATAAAAAAATAATCATTATATTAGTCACGTTTAATAATACAGGCTTTCAACTCTATCCTACAAACCCTTTTAACTTTTTTAATTAAAGAATACTCTCTATTATACTGTAAGTTTTAACTGAAAATATGTTAGTGGAAACTTTGGAAGCGGAATTTATAACCCTTTATCCAAACTTCTTTTCAGAGACAACTTGATGTAGAACCATGAAATTCCTCTTCAGTGCCATATGGTAATTACATCGTTAATAACACCATTTGCATGGTGGGATATTAGTATTTGTGGATAAAAGACTTCAAAAAACTCATTCTCCTTGTCTTTCAAACCAACTTTTTCTTGCTACTAATTTCAGATTAGTAACATATATCCTTTTATAGCTTGTTTTTGTGAAATGTTCCTTTAGAAAAAAATTCTAAACCATTGTCGCAAGATTTATCTGCCTGCGATATAATAAAGAAAATAGTAAAATTATATTTCATATATAGTAAAATCTGCCACAACTGCCTTTCATGATGAATCTAATTATACAGTACGAATGACCTCAGATCGTCATTTTTTCTCTTAAACAATGCAGAACATTACAAATCACATCATCAGTTTGACCATGAATTTGAAGTCTCTTCTCCGCAACAACAATCACGACTGAATTGTTCAACAAGTTTAAAATTACCATATAAAGAACATACTTTGACACGAATGAAATAAATCATGTCATGCATGTCAATATATTCGCCACTTTGAATATTGCCTCAAAATCCTTAATAAAACTACAGGAGTCTAGTTTTTGATTTTCCTTTTTCAATAAACGTAACAAAAAATTGTTTAAATTTATAACCGTAAAATCACATAAATCGTTGACATACAAATTCTCAATGGATATAGTCAAGCATGTTCTCACACAAATACGCTGTATTTAAAAGTAAGTAAAACTATAATTTATCTAAACATTTAATTAGAAGTATGCCCGGAATTATCAGCTGGGAATCAACTACATCAATGAAATAGGCTACTCGCCTGCTTAAAATATACAAGCTGTTTATTACATCAGACAGCACCCATTTTGTTTAAAAATCTCGCATTGGAATCATTCAAATTTTTACTATTCTACCTACTATCTTTTTTTTACCATTTTGTCCATTTTCTGTGAATGCATGTTGGTCATCAATTTACTTTAAAATGCACAATCTTTTTCAAGCTTATAAGCATTTAAATTCTAATAGTTATTATTGTCACATAAATCAAATTTAAGCAGTCCTTTGTTTGTTTGCTAGCTGGAGCACTGAAAGGTGAAAAATTCCAGAATTTTTACTTTAAAAATATACTACTTAGTATGGAAAAAGAAAGATGGTAGTTGCCTTTTCAAGATTTTCCTTTCCCGCAAATTGACATTTTCAAAATTTTAAAAAAGAATTATTGGCCTTCAAATATTATGAATGTTTTTATACAACAATAAATAGCTATATTTCAACGACTTGAAAATATCAGTCCTTTGCTTAAATAAAAAAAGGATCATATATCCTAAACCAAGGATTAATTAACCCTTTCACTGCATATCTAATACAATTAAATAAATAATATTTTAAATAAAAATTACCATTAGCAGAGCTATTAATATTGAAACTCAGTTTTTGTCCTAATGAATTTCGAATTGTTTTCGCAATGCATTATTCAGTAAATAAATAAATAAATAAAATAAATTATGAAGAATCAATATGTACCTGTATGTTCCTCGCATTGTGGAAAAAGACAGCACCTAGAATTATAATACACATAGTCCTTCATCCGAACTTGCGCACGAATTTCGAATTCGTTTTTAATTTATTTCGCATTTTCTACAAATTTAAAGAATTTTTGTTTAGCAAACTCAGCGTTTTAAAAGCAAAAAGTGACAACATTATTCGAAACAAAAACATTTTTATCTCCAGCGGGCTAGACTGTTGCCATTTTGTAAAATGTAAGATATTTATTTATCTTTCAGTTTTAATTCCACAAAATTCGGCTATTTGAAAGCAGTGTTTCCACTGTCTCAAATAGAATACTTATTATCTCCACGCATGAGCTTGGTGCTATTTAATAAAGCGTAAGTTATTTAGCTTTCAGACTTAATCTTTATGTTACTGAGTTGCAAACCTAGTGATTGAAAAGCAGTGAAAGCAGTTCTTTAAAATATTTTTCGTACTTTTTAGTCTGATTGATTCAAGTAAAAATGCATTTAAACATGAGATGCCCAGAAATATTAAACATATTTTGGAAATAACACTAGCTGAACTCATTTAAAATATATACTTTTTTATTGATTATTTTAATTATATACTTTTTTCTTTTTTATGGTAACTATTTTAAGAGGCTTTTAGACCCCATCGGCTATTTTTCAAAGAAATAATATAGTAAATATAGAAAAATGTATGGCAACTCCTAACACTCCATTGGGATTCTAAAGATATGCTGTTTTTAAATAATGTGCCATTCTCTTGAATTCAATGTGACGTAAATGCGAAGAATGCGATGCTTAAAAATAAAGACCAGGAAAAAAATGTTATTAGCAAAAGTTAGTCCAGGAGCAGATTGGTAAACTGCGATGTTTGGCGACAGCATAAAAACCTTAACAAATCCTGTGATGCAATGATGAAATCCACATCCTTTCAGATTTCCTTTCTTTATTTTTTTATTAATTTTTTCTTAGTTATGACTAGAAGTGTGACCTGTAAACATTCTTTTGCTTAAACTGTAATTTTGTACATCTGCATAAATTCCTGAACACAACTTCGCAAATAAATATAAAATAAAATTACAAAAAGAAAAAAAAAATGAAAATATTACTCTATTTTTTAAATAAAAAATAAGAAGCATACAGTTCACACTAATAAAAACAATAAATGAATTTGAAAAATGACAAAAAATATTACGGTGTTAATGTAGGGTCTAGTAGTATGCGGATGCTAACTGGTTGTTCGAACTTCAAGGTGTAGTAGGTTCGGTTTCGTTTGTGTAGTTTTGGTTCAGACCCGAGATGTATCGCTACATCTTTCGTCTCTGCTCTACACCTTGGGTAACTCTCACGATAACGAGACATCTCATAGATCTCAATAATAAGATGATAATGACCGACCGAGCCGTGCCAAGATATTTTTTCACCTGAGGCAAAAAGGTAAATGCCCGCCCCTATATCTATATCTATCTATAGATAGATAGATAGATATAAACATATAAATAGTTATATTTGTATTAACAAAAGTAAATGTATTAAATCAAAATATCGTAATTCTTATAGCATAATTATACCATAATTCTTAAAGTATTTATAATCGTAGCTTTATAAATTAAGAAAAATAATATAGCCAATTATTTATAACTTCCAAATGAAAATGTTAAAAAGTTCGTTTTGATAAATAAGAAATAACATCGAAATGCACATTGCACATTGATGACTGTTATTTGTCTAGAAGCCTTAATTATTTGAAACTTCTAGAGACTTTGAAGCTTTGTCTTATGGATTTTAATACCGTGTTTACTAAGTTCAGCTGGTATAATTAGCATCCAAATAATCCACACAGTTGAAAGCATGTATAGTTAAATAATATGTTTCAATAATGCAAATGTTGAACCTCTAGACAATGAGGATAGTGAAACTAATCAAAGCCTAACAATAATTTTTAACTAATACGTTTACAAAATATTTTGAAATAAATATTTATTATTATAATTAAATATTAGAATACACGAAACTACGTTCAGCTTTATTTAAAATTTTTTCATCCTGACTGTTTCAAAAAACATATTTTAAATTAAAGCGTATCAAATTAAAAGGTATTTATCCCCCTTCTTAGCAAGTCAGCACGCTCGGCGAGTGTTCGAGAGGTCCGTGTTTCGAGTCCCGGTGAGAGCATTGCTCATTTTTCATTTCTCTGCTTTCAAAAAATATCTAATATCTCTACAAAATGTTTTAGATAGCGACCTCCCAAAAATTACCTTCTGACCCATTTGTGTATAGAGATCTATGTTTTGGAAACCAAATTTAGGTGATCTATGCGGAAAAATATAAACAATTTCAAAGTGGAAAATGATTCATTTGTCGCTTTTGAAGTAAATATTCCAAACATGGTAGGTATAATATCAACTTCATAATAAAGAAGAAAGTTCATTGTTTGAAAACAATAATATATGTCAATCAATAGTCTGGTAGGTAAGGTATTAAACGTCAGTAATTGCATCTAGTTGGATTTTCGACGGCAGAAGAGAATTTACTTTCGAGAAGTTTCTAAAATTCATCTGTCATCATATATATATATATATATATATATATATATATATGATGACAGATGAATTATATATATATATACCCTATATTATGATCTTTTATATGAATTATATTACATGAATGAGACTCAATTGTAACTAATGCATTATGGTATTCCATTGGATTTAAATTTAAAATTATGGTCATTTAATCATCATAAAATAAAAAGGAAACAAATTCGTACAATAAAATCGATTAGAAAGCAAAAATAAAAATTTTGAAAGCAAAATGATAGAAGTATGCGATTTTTACATAATTCTGCTATTTCTGCATCCCTGTAAATATTGTTCTGTTTATGATTTAAATTATTTTTTAAAATATACTCATTCTTTTTATTCTGAATTGTGTTTTGGAAGGCAATAGCTAATAATCTATGTAGATATGAGCATGTATTTACCGAAATAAAAAAAAAGTTTATCTTCTGTACGCCTTAAAGAATATATATATCACATTTTATGTATGTGTAAGTTAAAAAATATGTAAATCAAATTGCTTATTTGGCTTTGCAATAGTCCCTTAATGTTTTGTTACCACTTGGGTATTTCCCTTTCTGTTAACTGCTTGTAAAGAAATTGCCCTGAACTGAGTCGGCTCAAAATTAATCCATTTCACATGATTCTTGAATAACGTTAATGAAACAGGCATTTACATAAGTTATCATCTAATAATGATTTACAATTTAGGAATCAATACTTAAGACTAGCCAATGAGGACAATCTATACTGAAACTAAATCCTCCTGAAAGAGAATTTCAACATGTCGCCATTCGTTCTCCGCATATCCTGCTAACTAAGTTGCTGCCGCTTCCTCTCTTCTTGTCGCAACATTTTAAAAATATAAAAGTTCTTCAACAATAAACGTGCGTAATGCATCAGTTTATCAGTGATGCATCACTAATGCTTGTCTGTAACAAGACTGGCGTTTTAATAATAAATAATAGAATCGTTCTACTGGCCATGCTTGCAAGTATCTCATTCTTCTTTTAAAAATTATTATATATATATATATATATATATATATATATATAAATGCTCATTATCATTATTATTGTTGTATCGTTATACAGTGTAACCACAAAACAATTTCCCCAGTATATGAACCCCTAGCGGTCTATCTGCTCAAACAATCGAAATGAAATTTCATATGTTGTTACTTGAAGATTTGCACTCGAGACTAATAATAATAATAGATAATTTAAATAAGATAATTTAAAATAAGATAATTTAAAAGAACAGAGCTCTAGTGGTTACGGGAGCTCTGTTCTTTTAAATTATCACAGTCTCGAGTGCAAATCTTACAGTGAAAATATTTCGAAATTTTAGAATGGCAACACCCACGCTTTTCCTGCGTAATTTAAACGCATTGAAAAACTATATAAATGGCGTTGGAACTATACAAATGTGACGAAAATTGCAGGCGAACACATTTGCAAAGAACAGCATTATAAAGGATCCCAAAGCAATTTGTATGGTTCTTCAAAACGTTGATGAATTTGCGCAGGAAAAAAGTGGGCGTGTCCACTCGAAAATTTCGAAATTGTTTCATTGCATCTGTAAGCACTAATACTAACAAATAAAAATGAAAATTTGAAAAGAAAATATCAGACTATGTTTTTTAAAGCAGCAAATTTTGACTGTCAAGAACCAAAAAAGTTTTGAAATTATCAATAGAAATATTTGTTTTATTTTAGCATATTAATTCTCTATTCTTAAATTCATATCATGATTAAGATAAAATATGTGTACTTAGGTCAAAAATGGTGTTTGGGGAGCAATATAAACTTATTTTTCCAAACAATAATTGCCTATTACTTTTTAATCAGTTTTACTAAAGGAAAACTTTGATATTTTTTATATATTTCTTGAACATAGTATAAACATCAGAGGGAAATTTATCCTTATTTATTAAAAGGAAGATGAATTCAAAACGTTTCACAATATGTCGTTGTAATGATCTGTACAACATTCTAATCGGCGCTAACACACACATAGCCAAATCTACAACATCCAGTTAAGCAAGATATCCCCGACCCTTATAGAAAGTATAATATCAAGAAGGAAAATGATATTAAGTGTAATAAAATCATTTTCCATAAAATGTTAAAGCAAAATTTGTTTAAATAATAGAAAACCAACAGACAGGATCTCCCTACATCAAGATTCACTTTCCTTCCTACGTCTAGAAAATTCAAAATTCCTTCAACAAGCAATCAATTTCCCAATATTTGTCTAAAGATTTATTAATTACTTCAATATGCTAACGTCGGCCACATCTCGAAGCAGATCGGAAATTAATCCAAAATTCTATTGGAGATTTGTGCCAATGAAGTTTTAAGCACTCTTGTTAAATTATGTTTAAATCAGCCATTTTCGACCAAATTTTAACTTTTTATTTTCCCTTTATTACCTAAAATTGAAGCAGGACATTTACATCTGTCTTTTTCACCATGAAAACTATTCCACTGCAAGAAACAGAAATATTTTTGATGAAATGGAGAGTAATGATACTCACCTTCCCTCCCGGTGAGCTCCATTTAAATCCTCATCATGTTCGTGACACACAAGTGCAGAGTGATCACACTTCACTAATCAAAAGATTCATAGAACTAAGCACAAAGCCGCAGTCCCAGTCTGCTTGCTCTTTTCCGCAGCTAGAAAACGAGCTAGAGGCAAAGCCTCTGTAAATGATGTCGAAAATTACGAAATTTGTTTCCAGGTGTCTTGTTTACCAAGAAGGCGTCAACTGCGTGACTGCTTAATAAGAAAGGCTTCCTGCATGCACACTACACCTACAGAGATTTGAGAAAAGAAAAAAAAAAGCGCAAGGGATATGCAAAGCACTGCCCTACGACATGTCCTACGCTTATCGTTCCTTCCTTGCTTTTTCTGCCCACAATATAACCTCCAACTCTTACAGTGTGTCCTATGTAGGTGTTACTAAATGTGTGGAACTTGGCAAACGAAAACAAACAGTTGATTTAGATGCAAAATTCTACATCTACCATAGCTTCCTCGAATGATTCATCAAAATTTTGTTGAAAGAACGAAACAGCACTTGTTCTCTTGTGTGCGTTACTCAATCATTTTCAGCAAGGTTATGTTTCCGAACATTACCGAAGAGCATCCTTGTCTTAATTTATGATTCTGCGAACTATAAGTTATCTTTAAATATCTTGCAGTCTACTTTATACGCTGCAAAAATTGTGTAATGTACATGGAAAAATTCCGCCTGCACGCTGATAAAAAATGACAAATCACTAGTTCTGTAATTCGAAAGATAATAATAAAAATGTCGTAAAAATGTAGGTATGAATAAATCAAAATTCAAATATTATTTCCATTTTATACCTCTTACATACAGAACAATTTCATAACAAGCAAGAATACTTTCATTTACAATCGGTTTTTCGCGATCAGGAAGAAGATGTCAGATATTTGGACATCATTGACAGAAAGATCAATTATCAAAAAACTATACCTCTTAAGACAGGAACTACATTAGAAACATAAATTATAAATTAACTTGCTGTATTGTTTAGGTCGAAGTTAGCATGTTTCTGGAAGATCCTGCAAGTCAATAATTTATAAAGAATAAAAACCATTCACGTAATACTATACGGCGATCCTCTCTTCTATAAATTCTAGTATTATTACGTGTAAATTGCATGAAGGTTGCTCTGGGGATTAAATATTGCACATTGTCCATAACCTTAGCTAATTACCAACAGACAGAGGAATCAGATTAGCTCAGAAATCTGTAGATATTGCATCTTCCTTATTTGTACTTTCTTTATATCTGTTAGATAAATATTACTTGATATTCTAATATTTAATATCACAGTTAATTTATTTTTTTCTTTTTCAGAAGAACTTTCCGAAGCTTTCCCTTACACAGCACGTTTGAAACAAAATGACTATAGGCTTTATATTCTTAAATATTGATCCTTTCCATTCAAAATATTTCTCAAAATAAGGTAAACGATGTTATAAAAAGGCTTCAACACTGTAAAAATTATTCTGAAGACACAACTTCATACTAACACAAGTCTGCAGTCGATAATCTTCATAAAAAATCTTCTGCATGCTGTCAGACGACTTTTCATGAAAATTATACTGGTACAATGGAACAGGGTAGAAATATATATATATAATGTGATGTACCAGCTTTTGTCCGGAATAAATAGATTGGTGAAGAATCATAAATGTAGTCGTAGCCTAAATTATCAGACGATAAGTTTAAAAAACAGGATTCATTTATTATTATTCAGGAGAAATAGCAGTTACAAAAATCTGATCTCCGGAGTAAATAAAAAAGAATTACTACTAACTTTTTGTATGAGGTTTACTGCATCGTTACATTAAAGAAAAGACCCCGATATTCCTTTGCAAGTTCTTTTATAGCCTCTGGAAAGGCGGAGACGTTCCAAGAAATGACGTCAGCCTCGTCAGCAAAACAACTTGACTACGGGGCTGGGTATTTAATTCCACGTACTTTCAAAATAAGAGACCGTCGCCATTAAAAATGAAAAGAACATGCAGTTGGAATTTTAAGTGTATTCTTGACTATGGAATTTTATTATTACATATATATATATATATGTGTGTGTAATAATAAAATAATGCAATATACCCATTTTCTGTAACAGAAAACATTTTATTAGGATTTATTCATCTCCATAACAACTAGTTAAATTCAAAAAATTAATTCAGTTATTTAAATTAGAAAGTTGATTTCCATTACAATTAACGCAGTTTTGCTTTCGTGAATAAAAATTTCGCATAAACGTTGCCAGTTAATCGTAACTTCTTTTCCTTTTTCTATCAATGCCCTTGCCCTTTCCCTGTTAACAATACCATAAAACCCTATGCCCCAATGGATGACCTAACATTTTATACAGTCCGCATAGACAGAAAAGTTTAACTAGTATGATGTTCATTTTGCTTTAATAAGTTTAGAAATTGTTCCGCACCTTTTATGAACAAAATTCGAGAAGATAAAGGTAATCCTTAGTTTTACGAGGCCAGCTACAAAGCTAATGAGGGGTGCTATCTTACCCGATATTTAGCATTTAATCACCAAAATGAACAACTTTTGTTTCGTAATTTCTGGTCAAAACTACTTAGCAATAGACATTAAAAATTTATTTAAATAATAAGTAAATCTGTACTCGATTATCTCCACGATGTTTGCATTTAAAGGCATGGAAAGCTTTGTTGTCAGCTTATTAAAATACAATAGTACCTCTGTTTACTAGATTATTATCCATCGAGGTCTTTATTAAACGAGTTGGCAATTCGTTTTACTAATTAGGAAAATGTAATAGCATTGTAAAAGGTACAACAAAAATCAACAATATTTCCTAATTCTGTTATCAGTGATTGAGTATTTAACCTTTCTTATCACTCATGAGTTAGTGAATATCATTACTTTAATGGATTACGATAAAAGATATGGTTTACATGTATTAAAGACGAAAGCAATATAATAATCAGACACCAACTTGACAATGAATACGGAAGTATGATTTAAAGGATAAAAGAATCAGAAGACGTCTCTCAAGATAATCTTCCGAATTGGATAAATGTAGAAAACAGCAAACCAAGATTTAAATTTTCTGTGACGAAGAAATCATTTGCGCAATACATCCAAGAACAAAAATTGCAGTGATGAGATTTATTTTGAGAAGAAAAACACACAACCTAAAAATTAGCCATATTGAAGCTTTAAACAAGGCTCTTTAATTTTTGAGCAACATTCTGATATTTTTCCTGTGAATCTTTTGTTGACAGAACTAAAGTGTGATTTTGCAGTAGCTGATAGAATTCTAGGACTATCACAAGAAAGGAAATTAATTTTTTCATTCATAATAATAATAGTAAAATTAATGTGTACTAAAAGTTTATGTGAGAAATTAAATAAAATTTCAAGTTGCGTGAACTTGAAATGTTTGCAGTTTGTTTATTCCATTTTTTTCATGAATATTTCTGCAACAAAATAATAGCTTACGTCGATTATTTTTAATTGAAGAAAATAATTTTTATTTACTAATAAAAGAATAAATTTCAGCACTTATGCACTTATTTTAGAGTTTAGAATTCAGTGAAATCTTATTGAATGAAAGGTATCATTTAAAATTCAGCATCTATTAACTGACTTTTGATTACGTAAGGTAGTTACGGTTCCAGTTGCCTCGGGCTATTGAGGTTCTAAATATACCGAACATTTTACTGACAGGACTTTGGATCTATAGAAGTCATTTTTAAAATGTTAAACTTCTCTATATACAGAACCTTCCTACCCACCTCCAACACTGATAATGTTTTCAAAAAATTCTCTATATCATTTTGATACGAGTCTTTGTAAATGAAAGTTGTATTTGTTATGCCTAGGATTAATAGTTAAAAATATAAAATCTCCAACTGTAATATTTTTGATTACAAGACTATATATGATTGCAGCTCATCGGTGGAATTAATATAAATTTGTAGAAATTGTTAATGTGACCTTTAAATATGTCATCACTGACATATAAATTTACAAAATTTTTCTTTCTATGCCGTTTGTAGAAAATGAGAGGATCTTTCCTTTCTTATTTTGTTCAGTACTTAATAATACGTCACTTAAATGTATAGTATATAATTTAACTCTACAGTGGATTTTGTAGTTTAGAATATCGATACCTGTTAACTACATTTGTTGATTGGTAAAAAAGTCAATGGTGTGTTAGTAATTCACAAATTTAGAGAAATTTAATCATTTTTTAATATCTTCCCGATGAGTTTATAGTATTTCCCCGAAAAATGAATTACACTTGAGTTATTAGTGAAAATTTTAAAAATCAGATTCACTACTTTTCAATTAGTGTTATATAATTTATATGTAATTTGAATCCAATGTGTATAATTTCCAAAATACATTTTATTTCAAGATATATATATACTCAAAACATTAAAATAATCAATAACAATTACTGTTATTTCATTAATACCTTAAAACTGAAAATTTATTGAATTAATTAATTAGTCTGTAATTAAAATTATGTCAATTATTAGGTGGATTAAATGCATAACAAATTTTTAGTTTCCTTATTCTCTGAAATCGTCGAATTTATTTAATGTCATCAACGTTAAATGAAGTTTATAAAAGTCAGTCATGTTGCTACTTTACTTAGCTTAGAATTTTAATTTGTCACTTTGATTAATCTAGAATTTTAAAATGAAAGTCAATTATCGGAAATAAAGTCGGATACCCTTTTGCACAGATTTGATATTGTCTTCTAAAATTATAGAAGGGTTTGATTTTTTAATTAGCAAAATAATAGACTTGCTTGATGATATAAAATTGAAAATAATAGTTTTTTTTTTTTTTTTTTTTTTTTTTTTTATAGATATACAGATCAAAGCTAAATTTCCTTTTTCTAAAAAAAAGGCTATTATAACATAAAAAAACATACCCATTAAAATATTTTAATACTATAATTTTATAGAAGATATTCATTAATACGAAACATCACAAACTGGCCTCAAACAGCCGAGCGGTAAAAGCCGCTGAACACTGCTAGTTCGGTCCAGGGTTGGAGTCCCGGCGAACGGGCTGGCTGCATGGGCGTTTTCGTACTTTCTCCCATGTCTAACGTGGATACGAGCCAGTTTCCCTTAAAAAGACCTCCATGGGGCATCCTTCTCTTCTCAAGAAATCATAAAATTGTGACCAGCGAACTGAAGGCAATAATAATAAGCTGCTTTATTATTATTATTAAATAATTTTGAGTTCTAGTTTAAACCTGATTTTTGTCTGTGCATTTATTTTAGTAAGTACATAAGAAGCTTAATTTAAAAATATGAAAGTATTTAACATAAAAAATTTACTAAATAAGTACATTTTTCAAAACCATCTTTGAAACTGACAAAAGAGTAAAGATTTTAGACAGTTTGTAATAAAGAGAATTTCACTTCAGTGAGATGTAACACTATTTAAGCTTTTTATTTTACTTATTTATTTTTATATTTTAAGAACATTTTCTTTACAAGGCAAGTTGCATCATTCATCAGATTTAGCTTCGAAAGTCGGCCTGTATCCCGCAGTGTGCCCTTGACTTAGTTGGAGACTCTCCCTAACAGCAGACATTTGCTGAAATCTGAAAGATACCCGTCACGCTATGTCTCTAACTGACTCTGCAGAGCCCTATAACCTTAGTTGTAACCTTGGTGCCTTAAACAGAAGTCGGTATTTTGATAAGACTTTGATGGATGAGGATTTAAATCCATAGAATGCTGTCAGACTTTGACGGTATGTCTGACAATAAATAAGCTATTAAAATTAAATAAAATTTAGCTTTTTGTCACTTTGTTCTTTAAACATTTATTTTCTGAATTAATTCTCAATGGCATTTTCAGCCTGCATCGATCCGCATCTTAATGTTCGTTTCTGTGGTAAGGAAGTATACAGTAAATCTGCACCCAAATTGTTGAGATAGTTGGTGGGCACATAACAACACGTTTATAATTCAGATCCCCGGATGTATCATGGACCGTATCTATATATCTTTGTGGCTGTAAACTCTTTCGTCAATAAAGAGATATAATCCTTTCATCGGGAGCTCTCCGATAAGTTGATGGTAAAGACAGAAAGGTATTAAACCCTGGAATTTTATATCTCGTAGGACATTTCGTGAAACAAAAACTTTGATGAAACTGGGCAAGTTCAAAGTCTTATACTGGGGCTCTAAATGTATGGCCAAGACAAAACACCACCTGGCGAAAACGAGATTAGATTGCACATAAACAATGGAATGGCAACAACAAAAGCGTCAATTACAAATTTAGAATACTCAGCTCCATTATTTTTCAGAGTTAATGTTTACCAAATGTGTTTTGAATGCAGAAGTAAATCCTCTATAACCTGGACTGCAGAAACACTTTCTCGCTACCTTATTTTTAGCAAATCAGCTGACATTTTACTTCATTAGTTTCACACTAAGAACTAGGCTGTCTTCGTTCCATGAAAAATATTCACAAATAAGAATGAATTCCCAAGGTGCTATTTTAATTCATTACTATCCAAAGGTGTCTTTTCTAATTATTTTTAATCGGGCATTTCTTTTGTGTACAGAGGAGAACTATCAACTTATAAGGTATTTCTCCTGCCTTCTTAGCATGCCTCCCTGGTGTAGTGGTCAGCAAGCTCGACGTGTATGCGAGAGGTCCGTGGTTCGATCCCGACGAGGGCATTACTCATTTTTCATCTCTCCTGCTTTCAAAAAGTACATTACGCCTCTACAGTGGCGCCCGAACTAAAAGGTGGTGTATAACGATTCTTCACCACCAGGATTTGGCGATTGGGTCCCCTAAACTCCAGTTGCCCTTTAAAAAGAGAGTATATAAGGTATTTCTTTCTCCTTCTTAACCATGCCTTCATAGTGTAGTGGTCAGCACGGTCGGCGCATATTCGAGAGGTCCGTGGTTCGCGTCCCGGGGAGGGTATTGCTCATTTTCCAAGTGTCCTGCTTCAAAATAACCTAATGACTCTACAAACTAATACAAGTTGATTTTCTTTCTTACTGAATTATACTGCCTATGAGTTTGATGCCTTTATAAAATATTTACCAAAATATCGCTTATCTTCTTAAGAACCTCTGAAGTACTAATTATATAAGTTTTTTAACTGTGTGTAACAAAATAACTCCCAACATCATTACATACTTTTGCTTTATGAAAAATCGAAGCTGTTTATAGCTCGCAAATGTTTTTGTCATAATAAGAAAATGTGTCCGAAATAGCGTTTTGAGAAAAAACTTTAAAAGTCATATTGTATCGGATTAAGATTGATGCAAATTAATAACTGTGTAAGATTTCTAGTAAGATTGTTCAAAATGCTTCAAGTAATAAGAACAAAAAATTATATTTAACTAAAATTTAGCTAGCTAAGAAATTTTTCTGACATAAAATTGCGATGTTTTTATAAATGGAAACCTCTTTTTACTATATTTTTATTAGCTCATATTAGTGTGAAAAATATATTTGTCTTATACAGAGAAAAATTGCATAAATCTATTAAAGGCTGCTTCTCTCAGGTGAATTTTGCCTTCTCATGAAACTAAATTATGAAATAATTCTTCAAGGGAAGGAAATAAATTTTTATGAGGAAGATTTTACATTGCGATTTATGTAACATTATTTGTTTAGTGTGTTTTAAAAAGATTGCAGGATCAAATAACTCTTAAGCATTTATTCGTAGACATAACGTTCCAACTTAAGAAGGGAATCGAATAAGATGTGCTGTATGACAATTTTGCGACAACATCATTTAATTAAAATATAGCCATTTACATGCGTCAGCAGAAAAAAGTTTAAATATGTTTTGTGCGAAAATACTGAATGCATTTGTTGTTTCATACCTATTGAAAATTTAAAAAAAAAACTTTAAAGTTTCAAGTAAAAGCTTTATAGCTCACCTTATAACTTAAATGCATTTTCTGCGAACACTTTTGTTTTGAATATTTGAGAAAATAAATTTAAATTCTAGTGCTGTGAGCTTTAGTTTCAGAATTACAGAAATCTCATTTTTTGAGAGTTCAAGATTATGTTTAGAAATTTGTTACGTTACATAAAATGATTACTAATTATTGTAAGAAATCTAAAATTGCTTTTTGAGTTTTTGCTGGCTTTATATAACTGTACAAGGAAGTTTAAAACTATTATTGGATTAGAAACAAAAGGTGTTGACCGTAAAGTATTAACGCGCATACAGTCAAAAGTTGTTAATCCGGACTCGTCGGGACTTCGGCGATTCCGGATTATAGATATCATCAGTTTAAATCTCATAAGAGGGCATGCAGAAATTCTAAAATTAAAAATATGAAACCGTAATTTATGAAATAATGAGCAATTATGATCTAAAGGGTATCAAAATTTACAAAAAAAAGCTTAATATTTATTTGTTTACTTTATTAAACATTTCTTTCAATGTAAGTTGTTTAAGTTGCTTCGTTTTATGTGATAATACTTTCTCTTTAATTCTATAAACAGACATAATTTCTTGTTCAGTTACAAAGTTCCGCTGTTCAAGTCCCGTAATTGCTGTGCCGAGAATACCGACTAATTTGTCAATCGAAATTTTTTCGTTTTCACTAACCTCTCTGTCACCTTCTTCATGTCTTTATCCATTTTTCGCAGCAATTTCACTTTTTGTTTGATGGACATCGAAACATACTTTCGTTTTGTAGATCCTTTGGGAGCTCCAGCATCGGAAATTCTATTTGACATAATCGAAAGTTCAAGTTTACTTTTATAAAATTGCTCTTACAGTCTGCAAAAAATAATAAGCCGGATCCAATTCGAAGATTAAGGAACAACGCAATCATCAACATTAACTGAAATAGATAATTAGATAATTTTAGCTTATACCTGCCGTTATACATTAAACGCGCACGCGAAAACGTATTCTGTGCTTGCGCACACGCATATGCGCAGTCGTAAAGGTCTTACGCACACGCGTAAACGCCTATGCGCATGTGTCAATGCAGCGCATGCGCAGAAAGTTTTTAGCTTTGAGGTCCGGATTATAGATCATTCCGGATTAAGGGTGTCCGACTTTTGACTGTATAATAGATATTGAAAAGCAATAGAATTATTTTAAGAAATAATGCAGCAATTAAAAATTTAGAAGAGCATTCAGCCCTTCTCACATTTTTAGTGATATCATAAAAAAATTACACTCCGTTGTTCCCTGATCCTCGCTTTTCACGACGTTTAATTAATTTCATTCTGAATCCACTCTTAAATGAAACTTTTCAAAAGTTAAACTCCTGATTTGAATCAATTTACCATTGCGAAAACAGTTTTTAGCAATGTACTTTTAAAAAATCAATGTTCAAATCCATGATAACAAATGAACATCCGAGCCATAATATCGTATATACCTGAGTATAATAAATTCCATGTCCTACCAGCTTTACAGAGTAGTGGAGCATGTTTTGGAGGGTACGCAAGGCAAGAGCCAAAGCTTTCGATCGTGTTTGGATGGGCGCACTTATTTACTTGTAAACAACCTGGGCTTCCCAGATTACATTACACACATAATTAAGTTCTATCTAACAGGTAGACACTTTTTCATTCATATTTCAGACATATATTCTATCCGTCGAGCTATTTTAGCAGGCGCTCCACAGAAGTCTTAATTAGGCCCCACATTATATATAACGTTTACGTGACCAATTTTCCTCGCGCATCCAGCACTGCACTAGTAATGTATGCTGATGATACAGAGATTCTTGCTCAAAACGCATTCCATAGTCCAGTCATTCAACACCTTCAAAATTGTACTCATGCATTAGAGACTTGGCTAAGAAAACGGAAGATCCAATTTAATATGTTTAAGAGGATTGCAATCTTATTCACAATCAAGAAGAACATTGAAAAGAACTTGCAGTTTTTTGGTACAGCTCTGCCCTGGCTAAGGAAGCATCTTGGGGGTGACCTTCGCAAATTTTCTCACATGGTCGCCACACGTACATTCTATTATCCAGAGGTTTCGAGCACTCTATCTCCGATTGCCAGAAACAGCGTTCTATCTATTGTAACAATTTAATCATTTATAAACCCATTTTGCTTCCCATGCTTGTCCAGTCTGTGCATACTGATGTAAAACTGCTAGAAAGCAATTATAAACTGCATAATGGCAAATAACGAACTTAGAAAAAACAACATTAATGAGGTACCCGGGTGTTTAACACCGCTTTCCACAGAAGTACAATAAACTCGCAGAAGACGTACAGTGTCAGCACATTAAAATATGCTTTTCATGTATTTAAATTTCATCGTACTGAATTTTTAATAAATAGTAATACAAGGAGTACATATTTACACTTTTTTAACATATTATAGCACATATTTTTATGGTTTGCGTATTTTATGCGTTAAACATTAAAAGTGCAATACATAAACGTGACTCAACAAATTTTTTTTAATTCTAAATTGGCTCGTTTCAAATTAAGGGACAGACACAACTGCATTAGTTCACCTTTATCTCTATTTTTCTTTAATTTTAATTTTCTTTACATCTTTATATAATTAATTAACCTCATTGTACAAAAATAGAAGAATAAAAATAGGATCAGTTCTATATACTTTAGAATCATCTTATTTTACTGGGCAGTATAAGTTTCGAATGATTTTCATTTGTACACTTAGATATGAAATTCCAATTAGTGTTAAAAATATTAAAAATTCAAAGCTTCATGAATATAGTCTATTTTGAGTTTATAAAGTTATTTATTGAAATGCAAACTATTCAAAACAAATTTTGAAACTCAATTAAAGCTAACTTCAAATTTTGCATAGTATTGTTAAGCTATACGTTCAGAAATTTAATATAGATGATATAATATAAAAATTATATTATAATTTTAGAATTTGAAATATTTTTAATGAATCATTGGTCAACGATGATTATAAATATTACACTGTATGCGCCGTTATTAAAAATGAATTCAGTTAGTATAAGATAAATACCTTTGCCCATATTTGATTTGAGCTACAGCACCTATTTGTAAAACTGCTTGCCATTTTATTTTAGAAAACTTTTTTCTTTAAATAAAACTTGTTGCTTTATGGAATGAATCTTACGTTTCCTTAATATTTATCCTAGGCAATTTATAAATACATTGTCGTGTTTAAAATAGAGCAAATTAAAGACCCTTATTTCAGGTCAACATTTTAGGGGAAAAAAATGAATAAAGCTATTCACGCTCCTCGAATAGATCGGAATAAAAGAAGTCTAACATCTATTTTGGGTCTAAAATTTCCTACAGAAACTCTATATGAAATTACCGTAATCGCAAGAAATGGCTTCAGGCATTGTACAAACTGCCGAACTTCAAAACACTATCAGAACTATTAACCAAAAAAGAGGTCAGGCACATCATTCCCTGAAACATCACGAAATTCATAAACCCACCTCAAATATAGACGAGCAATACTATTGTATGCTGAGTACAGATTGTCACGAAGACTCGTCCGAGAATGTAATGAAGATCTAATTTGTCGAGATGTTTTTTTTTTTCAGCGTAGATTCTTTTCATCTTCTCCCCCCCCCCCAGAAGAAGAATGATTCATTTTCCCAGACAATTGATCGAGTTTCTAGAGCTGAAAACAAAATTTGTTCCTCGTGATGTAAATTCTGGAATAGAACTTGTTTTCCCACACCGCTAGGTGCTGAATCAACAACCTGGGACCTGTTCTCGTCTGTTTTAAATGATGTAAAAATCAGGGAGGGGTGAACATGTGAGGACCAGAAAAGTAGGATTTCACTGTCAGAGGCGTGGGATGGTAATTTAATGGCGACGTTTTTTGCAGCTGTACTGCATGATAAACATCTTTCAATTTTAGAAACATTTGGATTAATTTATATCTCTCTGACCTAGGTCACTGTTGCCGCGATTATGTGTGCTTTTGCAAATAAAAGAAAAGTGCATACATATGTAGGATAAAATGGTGTTAACTGCTAAAAATCGATGCACGGGTAAAGTTGGACAGAATGTGAGCTATTTCTTATGCTTTCGAGTTTCATAGCTATTTTACTATGCTGTCATGTTGGAACAAATTGCGCTCATATTTTAGAAACAGAAGTAATCGGTTAGGTTTCGAATATGCAAAGCACACTAAGGCTATTTGCCTGAGAGGAGGGATACCTTCGTGGAATCTAAATGAAACCGGTTTCTTTTCATGTTAAACATTAAGAAAATCATGAAAAACCAGCCAAGCAGAAATCCCCTGGGTTCGAACCCAGTTCAAACTACTAGTATTTAGCATTCTTAACCATTCAGACACTTGGAGAGGAGGCAGAAAACTACTAATCAATCAATCTCTAAACATAGGCAATTTATATGGAAAATATAAGCATTTATCGGGAAAATTATATGAAAGCAAAATTATTTAGTAATATATGCATATTAAAATTACTTTCCTTATATTTTAGTATAATTTAGTTTCATGTGTAAGTACCTTTTATTTACTATATTTATATTTAAATATATCTGACTATTATAAATAAAATGTATTCCATAAATTAAAATTAATTTATCTTAATTTTTTTACTTAAGTAATATATTACTTAAGTAAAAAAATTAAGTATTACTTAAGTAATATATTGGATATAGATAATCAACAAAAGTATAAATTACTAACTAAAAATTGGTGAATTTAGTTATAGATTTAGTCCATATCCTTTGATGTTCGTTCCGTTTTGATTTTAAGTTACTGCTCCTTAAAGCTTCGGTGTATAGAGAAGAAACAAAGGAATCGAAATTGAAGGGCTTCACTGCTGTCCATTAAGCTTCAGACGCTACTAGTGTAGGGACAAAGCGTACTGTCGATTCTAACACATTTATTGACAACGATGAACTGTCGAAGACATTAACAGACTTACGCAGTTATAAATATCAATCTTTTCAAAAGTTTAAGCAACTTATGACTGACTTCATAGAATCTAAAGATTAATTATACACTGTTAGCCATTCTTGGAAATCAACATCGATGATTCTTATAGAGTATTAAATGCATTTATAATGTCGAAATAATCGTATCACTTAAAAAAATATGTGATTTTAGGTAAAATGCAGAAAAGTATCAGAGTTTTCACAGTATTCTATCATTAATTATAAAAGGAAAAAAGGAAAATAATGCTCATTTTAATGAATAAAATATAATTGGCAGCCACAAAAGCAAAAGAAAAACTTTGAAAATGTGGAGAAAAAGTACGTTCATGAGGTGTATCTACAAATAAAAACTGGAGATTAAACAGGAAGGAAGACTAAAAATAAGGAACGTACCTAATCAATATTTCCATATCATTAAAAGATACATAATACAAGGTGCACACGGCACAGTATTACTCAGTTTAGACACTAACTTCATGGATAAATTTATGATTTGGCCCACCAACGGACGAACGCTAAAAGCCGCTGAACACTGGTAGTGCGGTCCGGGGTTCGAGTCCCAGCGAACCGGTTAGCTGCATAAGCGTTTTTGTGGTTTCCCTTGGTGTAACGTGGATACGATCCAGTTTTCCTTAAAAAGTCCTCCAAGGGACATCTCTTCCTTTCCGTGTAGTGCCTAAAGGTGGAACACGTAATAAGTAAAAAAAAAATTAAAAGCAAAAGATAAAAATTTGAAAGCTTTCAGATTTTATACTAAAGGTGCGCTCTTTTCACAGGGAGGGGGGGTCTAAACGGGATTTGAAAAGTGATACAGACATTCAAAGTCATTCGACGCAAAATACCGTTAGACATTGTAACACCTTAGCGTTGCTGCTCTCAGTAAGAAATGTAAAAAAACCTCGCTCATAAAGTATCCGTGCTTGAAGATGCACGTGACGTTAATGTTAGTGGAACGCTTTGAAATCCTCAAGTTTGTTGATCAAAAATTCGTTAAAGTTTTACAAAATATAAAATAGATAACAAAAACAAATTCCAAATTTGGTCTTCCAGATGCCCACATTCGAGTGGAAGACAACGCTATTCAAAACTTGATGTCTGTACGTATCGTTGCTTTTTCACAATGCAAGAGACACACATATGTTCATGCAGATTCTCCATTATTTAATTTATTTAAACACAAAGCAAGGCTCTAATATTTGATGGCAACAATTTGGAAAACGCAAAATTTCAAAACGAAATTAATAGCCCTTCTGGGCTAACGGCCTTTGGACTAAAAAAAAAAAAAACCTCTATGATTTACTTGATCACTGATTACAATATGATTGATTTTTTGATTTTCTCTTTATGTTGCTGACTGAAATGCTATTATATTTAAGTAGTTGTTTTCCGTACGGTTCGTAAATTTGATTTCAGTTGAATTTGTAAGACAATTTGTTTTTAATTCTCAAAAGGACATCATTTTCACTTCAAAATGCAAACAGAAATTACTAGTTGTTGTCCTATAAAAAGAAGGCGTCTACCGAAAACACAGCGGACGAAAGTGTCGGGAAGAAGACAAACGCAGAAACAGGCGTCGTACAAAATATTATAAAAATATAAAACTAGAAAAAACTGCGACGGTTTCTACAGCACACTAGGGCTATCTGCCTAAGGGGAGGGATGCCTTCGTGGAGGACTTTCTAAGGGGAACTGGCTCGTATACACGTTACACATGGAGTTTTAAAATGAGCATATCCTTTAGAACTTCCAATACAGAGACCTCGCGCGCTGGAGATAAAAATGTTTTTTCTGTACAGCGTTGCCATAGCTCGTTTTGAAATCCTTGAATTTGTTAATTTAAAAACAATCGTTAAAACTTTACAAAATATGAAATCGATAATAAAACAAATTCCAAATTTGGGCTTCCACATACCCATATTCGTAGGAGGATTACGTCATTCAAAATTCGATGGCTTTATGTACCGTTGTTTTATCACAATGCGAGAAATATACATACATTTATGCAGATTTTTCATTGCTTAATTTCTTCAAATATAATGCAGGACTCTAACATTTGGTGGCAACAGTTTGAAAAGTGATTCAACGCAAAATCGCAAAAAGAAAACAATAGTCCTTCAGCGACAAAGCCCCTTTGGAATTTAAAAAAAAAAAAAAAAAAAGAAAAAGAAAGAAAGAAAGAAAGAAAAAGAAAAAAAAGAAAAGAAAATGGGTGAAATAAATAAACAATTAAAAATCAGAAATGTTTCAGATTTTAAGGGTCCCCCAAAAGAGTATGTTAAAATTTTTTACTCTCTAACTGAGTTCTTGCTGTTAGACTCCCTCCTACTAATAATACATTTTTTTCTGTCTTTTTAGCTTTATTATTAAGCATCATTCTCTTTGCACTTGCGCCACATGCGATTCAACAGCAAAATTACAAAAATTTTAAAAGCAGTATATGTTTAGACGCAGCGTAAAGTGTTGGCAGACATTTCTGTAATTTTGTTATTTTTTTTTCAGCTCGTCATATCGATATTCAATTTTCTTACTAATATGGCTTTACGAAACTTTTTTGTGTTGTTTTTTAGTATTAACGTTTTGTGTGTTTACTTTATTTATTGAATATTACGTTCCTGGCGTTTACGCCACATAAAATTCGATTCAACAACAAAATCACAAAATATTTTTTAAAAATAATATCTTTAGAATTTCCAATAAGCAGTCTCGCGCCCTGGACATAAAAATGATTTTTCCGCACAGTGTTGCCATTGCTCGTTTTGAAATCTTTGAGTTTGATAATCAAAAATTCGTTAAAGTATTACAAAATATGAAATAGATACTAAAACAAATTCAAAATTCGGCCTTCTAGGTGCCGATGTTCAGGTGCAGGATTACGTTATTCAAAATCTTATGGCTCTAGGTACCGTTATGTATTTTCTTTAAGTATAATACAGGGAGATAATATTCGATGGCAACAATTTGAAAAATGATACGTCGTTTATAGTGATTCAACGCAAAATGCCGTTTCGAGACTAATGTGCCATTCGGGAGTAACGTCCTTTTGCGCTTTAAGAAATATATTTCAGGCTAATTTGAAATAGGAACTTGAAACACTAAGTTTAATAACTCATTGAAAAATTAAATCGTTCTTTGGATTTACCTGAGATTTCCACATATAACAGGAAAACTGGTTTCTCTTGAAAATTGTTCTAATTTCTCTCAGTATTAATAATCTCTTTTAATATCAAGGTTTTCGCGTAATTTACTAAATTCAGACAAAGTTAAAGATATGAGTATGTAAATTATGTCAAATAAATTACCATACAGTGCGTAATAATTATATATTTAATTCATGTACTGACAAAGTGGTTACATTTTTAATTACTGATGAAACTAATACTATTCTGATGTAAATAAGCAGCGCGCCCATTAATTTCGTTTTTTTTAATTTGTAAATTTAGTATTAAATCTAACTAACAATAGTAAATGAACCCATAATCTAAAGTTGAAATGATACCAATTTTACACTTTAGGGAACGTTATAAAAAAATGGCACTGTTAAGATGAATATTTATAACGTGCTCCAAAACTGAAACTGGAAGGTACAGATTGAAAATTCATAATTTTTCTCACATTTAATCTGAACTTTTAGTTTCATTTCTATAAATTTATGCTTCAGTATACAATGCTTCAGTATTCTTTCCCTGAAATGGCTTTTATTTTTTTATTATCTTTTCATTATCTTCCTTTCTAATCAAATTAATACCTGTAAGTGCATAAAGGCATAAATAATAATATGATTATAAAAATAAAATCAAAAGTAAATAATCAATATTAATACCATTGTGAAAAGTAAATAATCGGTTTTAAGACTTAAAATGAATAAAACAGGCAAAATTCTCCAAATATTTGCGTGAAAGAATTTAAATTAATCATGAAAAGCTGTTGATAAGGAAATGAATGAACCATTTCTCACTCTTCAGTTACTCTTCATCGTAATTTGCTTTCTTTTTCTTTTTAATTTTACCTTTGGGACATTTCTTTATTGTTCATTCATTTCATGCATATACCGTACTCACCCCGTAAATACATTTTTTAACATATCTTATCAGTTTAGGAATTTATCTCTTTATTATGCAGCAGCTGTTACCGCGCTTAAGAGTATTGCACTTCCTTTTGTACTTTCGCTTTCATTCAAGTTCCCTTAAACACGTATACACACAGACACACACATCTATATTTAAAAGCTTAAAGAAAGATTAATACAATGCAGTAAAATTATACGAAATAGTATAAAACTCTGAAGCATATATTATCGATTTTAGTTTACCTGTCGTTACCTTTCTTTGCTCAAAAATCGTTATTAACTTATTCAACCAACATCGCATCTTTACATATCCAAAAAGTACTAAAGCTGCAGTTAACAACCTCAAAGACATATTATTCGCAACTTGCGTAAAAATTTATCTTGGACTGGTCAGTGTGTTTACGTATATATGTATAAGCTATAAAAGATATATCGTAGATCAATCGACACATTGCTAGATTGACAGATATTAGATAGGCAGATATATATATATGAAGAGGGCAGGCAGACAAACGAACATGTTTCAAAGCTGCATGAATTTTCATCGCTTTAATTAAAATTTTATAAGGTATTTTATATCAAAGTAGTTTCAAAGGAGGATTTCCAATTTTCAAAGATGTTTCAGCGCCCTTACGAATAAATTCATTGCGTGTCCATCGAGATGTATTACCTAAACTTATCTACCAAAGTTGCTTCTAAGAAAAATGTTAAAAACTATTGTCTTGAATATGTTACGATCTTGCCTTTCTAAACGTTCTTAACAAGCATCATTCATATTCTGAGCAAAGTAAACAACTATTGCGCCCTCGTTGTTACAAATCACAACCCCATTGTCACAATTGGACACTACACAAAATTGTCTAGTGTCCATTTGTGAAGCAATTAAATCATCTTGCACATTATTCCTGTGTAGGGAAAGCCAATAAGAATATCACAAATATCACTAGATATCACAAAGAGTTTAATTCGATATTTAAAATTAGTTATACTTTTTTACTTTACTTTCGTTTCAAAATCTTTCCATAATTCATATACTAGGATCGCATTAAACAAGTTTGTTTGTCAATCTATGAATATTTAATCACTACTTTGGTAAAATTAGGGTCTATGAAAACTCGTAATAAGGATATTTTTAGGTTACCAATGAGAAAGGCACGAAAGAACTATATAAAGTATTTTCCCTCTCTTTCCACCTGCCTTTGTGGTTTAGCTAGAAGCACGTTCGACGAGTTTTCGGGAGATCTAGACTTAAGAATCCCGGGAGGACATTGCGAATTTCTTCAGTTTCCTGACTTAAGTCTTCAGTTTCCTGACTTCAGTCTTCAGTTTCTTTTTTCGAAAAATTCTAAAAACGGCTCTACAAATACACTCATCAACAAGGATGGGATTTAAAAGGAATATATGTATATATGTTCTGTTAAGAGATGTCTTAACATTCATAGATTTAGGCAAATATTATACTTTACCAGAAAATAATTTGGGAGCATGACAATGAAAAAAAATTTTAGATAAAATAATGCATTCATATAATGTTGATTCTTTGTGTGACTGCACTCACATTTCTAAAAAGGTTCTAAAATTTTAAAAAATCAAATTATTATCATTAACCTTGTACTGTTATTATCATTAACCTTGTAACGTTTACTTAACACTGTAAAAGGAACCCCAAACTCATTTACATACTCTACGTGAACACACAGTACGCTGTACACTTCAATTAAATTTCGGTTTACTTTTCACTGCTCATACGTTTTAGTTTACCTTTGTTTCTTTCTTGTTTTCAAGGTAGAAAGTTTCATGAAATCGAAATCTTCATACATATGTTATCAATTTTATATTAGTAACAATTAGTTTCAGATTTTTATAACTTTATAAAAATCTGAAATTCAAAGTTTTAACGGTCTTCAGAGTTTAAATGGTCTTAGCTTGAGACGGAATTAGGCAAATAACCTACGAATATTTTGCTTTAAATAAAAAATTCAGTCCAATGGTGTCTCAGCCTTAATAAGCGTCCTTTTAAATTGTCAAATAATGATCTTCAAACTTTGTTGGAAAAAAGTCATGAAATTATCTTACATAGGCACCTTTTGAACTTATTAATTAGAAGTATTTAAATCTCCATTTAATTTTAAACAAGGGAGAAAAGTCAATAAGCAGAAAAAATAGTAACTAATTAGTTTTGGAAAGAGAAGAATCTCGGTTAATTAGATGAAGAGAATCATTTCCTGGAGCATTGGGTAAATGTGTCAACTATTCCTGGTGAGCTGACTTTATCGCAAAGCCTTTCGAAATCATTTTCACGTGGGCTGAACTAAAATACTTAAAGATGTAAATGCATTCTTCTGGTTAATTAGTAAAGGGGAGTGCTATAAGGCCTCCGGTGAGCTGCCATGAGGCATAAATGAAAAAAGGAAAGTCAATGACTTCATTACCTTCCGTGATAAAAACAATCACCTGAAAAATATTAGGCTCGATTCCTAATGGAAGTAGAATAAATGCCGCATTGGTCTAAATGGAAAAAGGTCTCACACACTTAAATTTTGTAGGTATTTCATTAAAAGAAACATTTTTTGCCAGCAGCATGATCTCGCCTGTAATGGATTTGAAAGTACTCGACAAGACAAACAAATTATAAAAGCACTTTTCCGAGCGTCTTTCCGGTATAGCAATGAACGTATTCAGGTAGCAATCGGAGAATGCGCAGTTTAATTTCTGGAAAGGACGCAATTGACTTTTCTCATTTCCTTCATTGAAAATGTTTAATGTTCTCTGCAGTTCTGTTTTTTAAAACCTTTTTCTCTCCAATTTCGTAAATTATTAAATTAAAAATTAAAGTATATCCGTACAAAAATCACGATAATAAATGCAACTTGTGTAAAGAATTTCGGCAATGGATCTTAACAACTTCAACTCTCAACGGCTTTAAATAAGAAAACAAAAAGAAATTCTCATACGTGTGAAGAAATTTTAATGAAAGATATGAAAATGTAAAATATTTCAGTTCGACGAGATAATTTTCGATCAGCTACAAAAGAAAATTTCTGTTTGAAGTGGAAATTCGGGGATTTTTTCCCTTGGATATTATCAAACATTTCGAGTTAAATTAAATAACGTAAGGAAACATGTACAACCTTACATTACATCAAATTAATTATTATATATATGTATAACAATACTGGTAATACATTTTCAGAATATTATTTGTGGAAAATCAAATGCAACGTATAAGTTGTCAAAATTTCCTTTAATTTTTTTTTTTTTTTTTTTTTTTTTTTTTTTTTTATTTAACGTGTTTGAATATTATTATGGAAATTTTCCAGAAGAATTAGAAAACAAATGCCGACATACTTCAGCAAATCAGTTTTTAAGAGTATCTACCGTACTTTTAGATTGAAAGCTTCCTTAATTTGTTCAAAGTAAGATTAGATTATTGTCGTTTGGGGGAAATTAAATACTGCTTTTTAAACGTTGTAAAATCTGCTCCTTTTTTTAAATATTTGCATTCAAAAAACTCAACTGTTTATTATTTTCTTTACGCCACATGTGAAAATTATTTGTTGATTGATTCACAACATAAAAGTGGTTTCAGATGAGAATGGTTTATTAATGCAGCGAAAAATTGTATTTTAATTACCTTTCTATGAAGACAATAAATATTTTGCCGAGAAACTTTAAGGTTTTTAATATAGACAATTTGGTATAACTCATTAATCATCTTTCTCATTTGAAAAAAGAGCAACAAATTTGTCTCTTCAGGCTTGTAATCTGTTCAGAGATATTTGTAAGCTTCATTTTAAATCAGAACTTTCGTTCTTTTAGCCCGGAGTTTTGATATTTCCAAAGCTACTTTAAATTAAGAATATTTAAACACTAAATGAAAGCTTATTAACGAGTCTTATGTGATTAATACCTGAATTTTTCGGTTTTCAGAAGCTTCGATTCCGCTTGATATATGACGGTTCTGTCATAGCAGGTATATAGAGGCTACACTAGAATTATCACGGTTTTTCCTCAATTAACTGAAGCCGAATTAAGGTTCTTTCAATAGCTCTGCAAGATGCTAGACTTTCCATATAATTTTCCATAATCAATTATATCTAAATTTCATCAGCAGTATAATTTGAAGATTTGAAAAATATCATAGACTTTTATGGATTAATCTTCATGGATAAAACTTAAATGATTAGAATCTAATCTTTTTATCTTCAGGTAACTGAAATAAAAATACGATTTCCTTTGACTAGTTAAATGTTAATGTTCGTAAGTACTCATATATATTATCATTTTCAAAATATTTTCATGTGATAAACGCATTGATTAATAATCTACAATGTTAGCAGTCAAGTTTAGACTACTAAACTGCTATGCAGAAACAATAAAGAATGAAACATTAGGTTACTCCAAAATCTTACCATTCAATTCGCTAAGAACATAGTAAATTTTTCTAAGAAATTATAATGAAAAAAGCTTTTATTGAATGAAAAATTAGATACAGCTGAAATCTGTTAAAAGTTTTGAAAAATGAGAGAAAGAGCTTGAATGAATTTCATAAATTCATTTAGATATTTCTTAGGACATCAGTTGAGTAAAATTACATTTTTCGTAGAAAGAAAACAATCCAATCAAAATATATTAAAAGTGAAAAAGAATTTTGATGAATTTCATCATTTATTATTTTTTTTTTCATTTTAGATTGCGTTATAAACTGCATATTTCCTCAGAAAGTAAACAATCAAAACAATATATTTCTTTCGAGCCATTTCTTTACTTACTATTCTGTTATATCTAAATTCCATTGAAATGAAAAACCGCAAAACCGCTGTTAACGTTTTCTTAATGGATTTCGTCTTGAAGAGGTTGAGCGAATCCTGCCTTTACTTCCTCAATTCTTTATAATGTCGCAATTTGTTGCGTGATGAATCGTATTTTAGCTGTAAGTACGGACAGGGAAGTAAAAGATTCTTTCCTCAGATTAATGCCCACTGAATTGCCTTTTTTCTTCGCCTAAAATCTTTTATGCCAGGTGGGGCGTGTAAATTTGCCTACTTTGCTTACAGTAACAAATTTCACAGCGCAAAATTGTAAAGTAGTTTAATCTTCTAAAGTGAATTTTCTCTGTATGCTATGAAAAAAGTTAACTGTTGCTTTTCATACGAAGATTCCTTTTCTTACAAAATCTATTTTCTTATACATATCTTTTATATAGTTTCTTATAAAAAATCTTTGCTAGCGACTGCTATGTGGAAATAACATCTAAGTGACGTCAAATATAACTTCACTTCCTGCTCTGATCGATTCGTGTCCTAGTAAACTAATCAATATTTCCCACATTGGTAGGCATTTTTTTGGCATTTCCCCAGTATGCTAACCAAAACTGATTATGAAGTGGAGGATTTGAATTGTATTTTACTTCATAAAATTCGAGTTTGAATGGAGTTGCTCTATTTAAATTTAATTTTAGTATCTATTATTCAGCCTTACTTATTATAAGTCAAATCAACTGAGATTCTGAATTTAAAAAGGCTATGGATAAAACTTAATCTGTTTTCTAACTTTTAGATTAATGAAATGTGATGCTGAATGGTTTTATTCAGATTTTAGTTTCGAAAAGTCTAAGAAATTTTCAGTCTTGTTCACCCTTTTCTTCAGCCGTTTTGAGCTTAGGGTGCATTTCATCAGTTCAGAGTTTGTGGCTACAGGTATATTTATTTTATAATTCCTAATTAGCATTTAGTTATGAGCTCTTCGAATAAAAAAAATATTGCCAAAGTTACCAAAGTCCGTCGAAATGAAATAATTCATTCCATCGTTAAATTTAACATCATGGATTTTATATTCGAAGAAAAGATTTAAACTTTTTCACATATTTAGAGAAAAGTAGAAAAAAAATTCTAGTAGTTCTAACTTTTCAGAGTAGAACAAAGACAAATACGCATGTTTTACATGTTTGCGTGTTCCGACTGTTCCAGCCTTGCACGCCACCCACTTCTATTGCACCCCAGTTCTGGAAAACAAGGAATATATTGCCGAAAGGTGGTGATTGTCTATTAAGCTTAGCAGCCTACACTGCGGATTTGACCTCGTTTTGCCCAGTGATATACCGAGGCTTAAAAAAGAATTCGTAGGTGACAGGACAAAATAATATTGAAAGTGTGTTAATAACTGGTATGAGTCATTGCAAGCAAAAATTTCTCCCAAAGTCGAAACTATCGAGAATTTTTTGTTTGTGAGAAGTTTTGCTAGATTTCGCATAGTGCATTCGCAACCTATATTTTGCTGATTTTTTTAATCTAGATATCATTTTGTAACCTATATTTAGTTCAACATAAAAGACTTTCGTTTTAAATAATTTAATTTAATAGGCGCATATATTACAATTTCTGAATTAGCAATAAAAAAAGCGTTATACAAATTATTTTTCAGAACTCCATTTTTGGACTATAAATCTTTTGAGTCATCTGGAAATAAAAATTTTTTTTAATGCTTTCAACTTGAATTTTAGTAGAAAATTTTGAAAACGTCGTTCTTTTAAAAAGAAATAATAAAAGAAACAAGAACAATTCAACAAGCATTTACAAACGCACGGTATTGAGTCATGCGTTTCTGAACTAAGCCGTATTTACACTGGTAAACTATAACAATAAAATATAAGAATGGTGGTTCAATCATTGCTTTCATTATTATTTTTCTCTATAATAATTTAAATGTACGGTGAGGTATGTAAATCTCAAATCAATAGTTCATTCACTTCTATTTGAAGTAAAATCAATTCTCAAGTAAATGAAGGAAAAATCACGAAAGTCTTTTTCCCATAAAATAATTAATTTTTCTAAAAAGATTTCTTATAAAAATTGACTTTCAATTACATTACCATTAACTAATTATGTTTTAGCTATGTAAGAATCAATGTTTCGCGGAACTTTAATCACTTAACAGTTTTATAATCTTCTAAGCTCTCTAATATCGATGTAGCACTCGCATATATATGTAGGAGCTAGAAGAGCTATTAGTCCCGAAAGGGGATTTTGCGTCAGTTCACTATAAATGTTTCACGTTTCAAATTGTTGCCACCAAATATTACCGTACTGTATTGTATTTAAAGAAATTAAATAATGAAGAATTTTCATGAAGGTATTCATCTTTTTCGCACTGTGAAAAAACAATGGTACCTACAGCCATTTAAGTTTGAATGACATGGTTCTCCATCCGAATATTTCATATTTTATAAACTCTTAACGAATTTTTGATTAACAAACTCAACGATTCCAAAGGGAGCAATGGGAACACTGTACGGAAACAAATATTTTTATCTCTAGCGCGCTAGACTGTCTATCCAAAATTCTAAAGATTTTTCTTTTATATATATATATATATATATATATATATATATAAAATATATATATATATATATATATTTTCAGCCCAAAGGAACATTAACCCAAATGCTTTCGAAATGTGTATGTGTAGGTAAAGGAAAAATGCCCCTTTAGGCATAATATAAAATCTGAAAGCTTTCAGACATTTTTCAAATTTAATTTAATTTATTTATTTATTTATTTTGGCAATCAAACATAACTAGAAAAGTCCAGAATGGGTGACCCAAGGGCACATTTTCATAGTTTCCATTAAAACATCTTCAGTAAAAAGAATTATGCCAAGGCATTTCGTGTTATTAAGAAACTTTATTCGTCCCCTAGAGTTTTTTCTCTAGCTTTCACCCGATAAAACAGTTTATAGACTAAGAAGTTAGCTGTAAGAGAACTTGAGATACTTTACAAGCATTTTACGCATATAACTGCATGACAAACAGCCAAAATAAAAACTGGACAAAAAGGCAACATTAGTTTAGCGTTGATTTTGAATAAAGCGATCAAATATAGGTCCCTCTTCTAAACCAAAATATTTTTGCAAAATTTTTCTAGTGAGTTGCTTATAAAAATTTTTCTGCACTTTTCATATTTGCAAAGCGGTTTGCCCCTGTAGAAAAGGGACTTCTATCTGAATGCCATCGAAATCGATAGTGTTTTATTCGAAATCTACGGCAATTTAAGCTTGCTTTTCCTGATACTGAAGTTTCAAAGACTTGAAAAACGATTATCATTAATCACAAAATTCATAACAGAGATTTTAAAAGGTGCCAGCACCATTTATACATTTTTATTAAATACTTATATTATTATTATGGCAATTATTTGCAGAAAACAACTCATTCGAATGTTTAAACATTAAATAAAAAACGTGCTTTTTATTCATTTTCATGATTTTAATTATTTTTTTCAAACAGTTTCCTGCATTCATTTCATGCGATTCTGATTAGCGACCGCGTATTGCTTAGATAATTTACTGCGTTAAATATTGAGCTTTCACGCGTATGACTATGCTTATGTTTTAGCGTGCTTAGTCTTGTGTTCTATGTATTTTTGCAAATGTACTTGCATAGATTTGTATTTGTATTTATTTTTCATTTAATGAAATATATGTTTTATTAAAATCTACAACAGATGACAGGAAAAAAATGAAATTGAATTTAAAGTTAAAAATGGCTTACTCAAATTTTTGGTTTTCGAAAAAGTAAGTAACCTACAAAGGTTTGCCCGCACGAACACGAAGTAATAAGCCATAGTTTAAGTTCTGCACTGTCAAATGGAATTTCATAAGGTATTTTGAATCAATCTTCCAGAATTATAATAGATTAAGTGATTCTCAAGCATCGCTAAGGAGCTTAGTGAATAAAAGTTCCAAGTCCAGTAACTTCCTCCCAAATTCCACCACTTTCGAATGAGGATTTGATGAAATGGTAGAGTCCTCTCCTTGTTTTGAGATCATAGACTGTAGACCTACTGAAAGATGAAGTAGCGAAATCTCAATAGGTCTTGAAAAGAACAGCTGACTGCAGAAGAAGGTTAGAATAACTTTTTTATTTTAACTAAACGGAACAGAAATGCACTCACTCGGTGCTCACAATTTAACCATCAATTGTGGCTAATTCACTTTAACATAAAATAGTATGTAACACAATAAAGAAAAGATTAGCTACTCGACTGGTTCCTACTTTATCTAAACCGCTAAATTGGCTGCATACAGCAAAGCCGAGACTAAAATATATCAATATAATCTAAAGAAAATGGCTAGCACCAACTATTCAACTACAAAGTTACTAAATCAAACACGCGGCATAAATTCAGAATTAACTCTTCTACTGCGAACTCTTAAAACTTCTGCTTAAATACTGTTTCCAACTCGCTTAAATTTGCATATACGTCGTTAAATTTACATTCTGGTAGGAAAACGAAATCAGAATGGAAAGTTTCTTAAAATAATTGGTTATAAAAAATAAGGACTTTGCAAAATTATATATATATTCCTCTTATAAGTATCCCAAATCGTCTTTTTTGACCCAGATACATCTTATACCTTTGCTCGTAAATAAACATAAATTTTAATCTTTTATTCATTAAACTTTTATTAACTTTTACAGTCTAAATCCAAAAGTATCTTAAAAGCTGACAGAAAGAACGAATAAACCCCAGAGTAAAGTAATCAAATACTGAATCTTTGCGATATTTCAAGTCTTTCTGCAGGTTGAAGTTCTTCAGGAGTTAACATAATCAAGGTTCAGTGTCCTCAATTCTAGATCCGGCCTACAGATAGCAATTGAACAGGCGAAAAAGAAAATTTAATTTAAATCCAAATTTAGAACCTGAATTATACTGATATGCATTGAAAATATTTTCAGTATACTCTCGAGTGCGTTTATTTATTTTCACTTGCCTTTTTTAATCCTTTTTTTCCTGAATTAAGTTCTGTTAAACTTTATTCGTTCTAAAGAGTTGACATTTCTGGGGTTTAAAGTTAAAAGGATTGGATAAAAAATGCTCTTGAACTTGTTTAAATTATAGTTTCGTTGGTTTAGAAGATTTATTCATTTTAATTACCTTTGTCTCATGCAATTATTGCCCCATGCAATTTATTACCGTTGTCCCATGTAATGATAAATTTAAGAATATAGTTTCAATGAATGTAGGAAAATAGTTCTTTTCTTTCAAAACCTGATTCATCCAATCGAACTTACCAGACACCCTGACTCTGAACTGATATCTCTTTACTTGCAGGGGTAATCGACCTAACCAGAGCAGAAGATGCGGGGTATGGAATGATCTTCTTCTCTTTTTCCAATGGCTATGAATCTTAGTTGTAGGTGTCTGGACGCAGAAGGATCGATTGGAATGCGTTTGCTTCCTCTTCCGTCTCTGCATAATTATGCTTCTTTATACCATTACTTATAAATTGAGACTATTACTACAGAAGTATTTACTCATTCTTTTTAGCTTACCTAACAAGATGTTTTCTAGAGAAGTGAGAAACATGTGTTAAGCTAATTAGATGCAACACTTTGAATAGATGTAATGATAATTTAATACTGTTATAATATTTTGTTAAATATTCAAAATAAAAATTGAATTTTTGTTTTTGTTCTTACATTATACGTGAAAAATAACGTAAACTGACTCGTCTTTATTCACGAATAAAAATTTTTTGTGTTATTATTCTAAAACCAATGGAATAATGTCGAAATGTATTAATTATTTACGGCATGGAATAAATGAGGAAAACCCATTAAAGTCCCCGATTTTCAAACTTCTGAACAGGCGTATTTTGCTGTTTTGTTGTACAGCCTTCAAATGGGAACACGTCTCTTAAAGTTATCAAATTCAACAACTTTTCAAAATCTCAGTATTAATGGTTATAGGTTAAAGCACAGTTTCTCTGATTAATAAATCTTGTTGAGATAAACTTGGATACAGTGGGAGGTTAATGTAAAAACACTTACAAGCAAAAATTGTTACACATCTAAAGACAGTTGATTTCATGGAGATTTGTGTCCCAGAAATTACATCAGCTTTATATTAATCATATAGAATACCACAAAAATAGCTCTGAAATAGGTCAATCTAGGCGCATTTATAAGGTATTTTTCTCCCTTCTTTTCGTATGCCTTCGTGGTGTAACTAGAAGCACACTCGATGCGTATTCGGAAGGTCCGGAGTTCGAATCCCGGCAAGGTTATTGCACTCTTTTCACGTCTCTTGATTAAAAATTTAAAAAAAAAAAAATCTTACGACTCCACAATGGCGCTCAAAAGTTGGTGGAGGACTTTAATTCGTCATCACCACGATTTGGCGATCGGGTACCCTCATTCCTAGTCGTCCTTTAAATGGGGGGGGGAGTATATAAGGTATTTTATCCCTCCTTTTCGCGTGCCTTCGTGATGTAACTGGAATTGCACTCAATGCGTATTCGAGAGGTCGGGAGTTCGAGTCTCGGCTACGGCACTGCACATTTTTCACATCTCCTGCTTCAGAAAAACTCTACAAACTGAGTGCAAGAAGCCAATCACCGAACATATTAAACTACGAAGATGGTAGTTTTCAGCGCTTGTATTTGTTATCTAACTGACTCTAAATTTTACATAATTAACTTTAAATCTTACATCAATAACTTTGTAAGTTCTTTATTTTCGGAGAAAACAAAAGCTTTTAATCTAGTGCATATGAAGCCTGTGACTACTAAATTATAAAATTCTTTTTGCAATATAATTGATATGCTTGCTAACATTGTCCTGTGATTTTGAAATAAAAAAATTTTCTATTAAAATATTTTAAATATTATTAACTTTTAGATAGTTAAATACATCTCAGTATACGTGCCATGAACATTTAAGTTATCCATTAAATTTAACTAAAAAAAATACACAAAACACCATCTTAGGATAATATAAGCCCAGCTACAACAAAAAAGGAAACTTCCTTTTAAAAAGGAAAATGATGTGAAAACAAAATCAATATAATCCTTTCCGATTTTAAATCTATGACTTTAAGAATTATTTTTGTAAATTTATGTTCTAGATTGGGTGATATTCTTTATTTTTTGTAACGACTTCATACTCCCAATGCCTCCCAATGTCAGAAAAATCAGATGTGTAAACTATCGTAATAATAGCCCGCCGCTTATGTTTTCAGACTAAAAACTGACATTCTTTTTCTCAGCTAAATGGTAAACTATTGTCATTTAAAAATAATAATAATAATAATAATAAATGTTTACTATTCATTGCACGTTAAGTCCGAAAAACAAAGCAGGCTTTTTTTAATAATACTAACTGTAAAATATTTCAAATCTGTCTGCAAAGCTTCAGAAAAAGAGGAAAATTTCCTTCTTGAAAGAAATGATTTGTGGATTTATACTTTTATATGGATGGAATGTTTAATTTCCCCCTAAATGCCTGATTACACGGAAAATAAAAGGTATTTCTTCAATGTTTGAATCATTTTTGAAACGGTTCGGTATTATTATCTACATTAAATCAATTTACAACGTCCAGTCTGAGAAGACAAGAAAGAACAAAATTCAGCTTCTTTCATACTAAAAAATTCTAATTTTTCTTTTATTTAAGCCAACGCATGGAAAGTGAAACAGGTTCTACCGCTTTGGAATTGCCATGCGACGTATTTATTCTTGAGTTCCGAGTCGAAATGTCTCACGAAAAGGCATACAAAAATTGACGTAAAGAAGAGTTACGCAGCTAAAATGTCCAATGGTTATTTCAGCTGCAGTCTCTTAACGAAGAACAATGAAATCTTTTGTTTCCTTCAGAACTGTTTGTTTGTCTTCAGAGCTAGACAAAGCACACTCGAATTGCACACTCGAATTGCTAATTCGAGTGTGCTTTGTCTAGTTCTGAAGAGGGCATTTTCCGTCAAGATTGTTGATGACTTTCTGTAATCCTGGCTCATTATTCAATATGCTAAAGTATTTTTATTTAGTCAGGCGTAGACATCACGAATATAACAATATTATTAATACAATAGCATGTTAAGAGTTACAGCATTTTCAGTTAAACTTTTCGCACGATATACTAAGAATTGTAATTAAGCTGCATAATAATCAAGAATTTTCATTACCGGAATCTTGAAAATTAATTCGGTTGTCATTAGGAACTGATCTCGAGATCCTCTAGCTTGCTGGCTAGATATATTGGCCACTGCATCAAAAGACATCTTTACATTTTCTAAAATATCATTAAATATATAATCTTAATGATTAAGAATTTTTTTGAAAAATAGGAATTATTGTACTAAATTTTCAGAGCTTCTGCAGTGATAATGCATTTGAATCATCCTGGATATGCAGCCATGCTGAATTATTTTTGGAATGTTTGCACGATATTTTTAACTCTCACTTATTAATACTTTCATTTTATTTTCACCTTACTCTAGATTTACTCTTTTCGCATTCTAGTGCTGCCGCTAGGCCAGAATCCGCAGCCTCTGAAACAGGATGAATTTTAGAATTTAAACTAATATCACCTTTAAAACTGATTAAAGGCAAGTCCTTTTTAATAAAGTATGGTTTTCTAGGGATAACGCTCTTTAGGGCAGCTTCCATTGTTGCTTTCTTAGTTTTCACGTCCGATAAACGAAAGTACGAGGAATTATAAGACCATTTTTTGATATCTAAACTCAGGTGACCTTAACTCTTTGAAGGGCAGTGGTTACCTATAGTAACCACCTTTTCTATTGAACGTCTTACTCACTCGTGTGAGTGGTTTTAAATTCTGACCGTTTCTGAAGTTCCCTTGTAGCTCACTAGATGGCAAAGAAACATAAGCCAGTAGTTGATGCAGCAATTCTTCTTCAAGGAAATAAGCATCAGCCATCGAAGACAACATCACGACGATGTGCATTCTGCAGCACCAAGAAATGGCCTGTAAGAACAGTGTGGGAATGCAAAGTTACACTCTGCTTGAAAAAGAAAAACTGTTTCTATAAATAATACAGAAACTGATTTGTAGGGATGTTTTCTGTGGGCGGTGGTCACTGACACTAACCATCAGAAGTGGTCATTTTTTTCGCGCGTCTTGGACAAAATATGTATAATTGTCGCAAATAATTTCATTGTAACATCTGATACAGTAAATAAAACAAAAGTTTTGTTGAAAAAGTTAATTGCCTTTTCCTGCCCCTCAAAGAGTTAAGGGTTAGGTGGTAATCAGAACATGGTTAAAGGAGATGTCCGCTGGATCGCTCATCAAAGCTTGAGACATCAATGAAGAAAGTACGTTTATCGTTGCAAGCTGATGTTAGCTGAAAACAATGCAATCAAAAACGTCCCGGAGAAAACAACGCAAGGCAGAAATGTTGTGGTACAAACATCGTGGGAGAAAAGAAAGCAAGGAGAAAACATGGCATCGTGCTATAAAACCTCCTCGTCGAAACTAAAGTGGTTCAAAACCATCGTAGTTTTAAAATACCTCAGTAGAAACATTCTTGATAAAAATATAAAGCACTTACAAGTCATAGCATGATGGCAACACTGCAGACATGTTTTTTTCACGCTTTAAAATCTGTAAATATATATTCTTATAAGGATTTGTGAATGCAAGAAGAATATTTATATATTTCATAATATTTTTGAATTAATTAATATTTTTCCCTAAAATAGCAAAAAGGAAACTTAAACACCAAAAAACTGAAACTGAGGAGAAAATAAATGCTACGTATAGCAGTTAATAGAATTTTAAATTTACCTGCTTAAGCAGTTAATAGAATTTTAAATTTACTCTGGCCGGGACTCTAAACTCGGACCTCTCGAATACGCGCTGAGTGCGCTACTGTTACACCACGAAGGCAACTCCCCCTTTTAAAGAGAAACTGGGTATTATGGGTAATCACCAAATCCTGGTGTTGGCGCCACTGTATAGTCATTAATTTATTTTGAAGCAGGAGACGTCAAAATGAGCAATATATACATTATTGCAAAATACATACATTATTGCATACAGTCAAAATTTTACATTTTACACGATAGGCATGTAAAATAAACGATAAATTAAAGTAGTGCCAAATCAAAGAATAAAATTTAAATCTATATTTATGTGCACAACAGAAAAGAGGAAAATAAGCAAGTTGTTTTGTAAAACATTATAATCTTTTAATCACAGTATATAATCATTTTTGTTTTTATTTTTGTGTTTTGCAAAAATGAAATGTTTCAAAATAATATTGGGACTCATAATACGTATTTTACATAATTTTGACTGGAGACAGCACAGATAGCTTTCAAATTCTAGATTATGGCAGTATTTATGTAATTTGAGGATCTTACTATGATAATTAACTTTTTGATTCAATATTTATTCACGATTAAATTTTTGATTAAATATTATTTTAAAATTTAAAATTCACGATTATTAGAGCGAAATCAATAATTATTGCTTTTGCCTCTAATAGTTGACACTACATTCTTTCTTAAATAAGCATTTTTTCATTAATTTACAGGGTTCGAGTCCCAGTTTACTGTTTTATAAGCATATAAGGGGCTCTTGTAATTAATCTTGTATTATATAAATTAATAACCTCTGGCAGAAAAATTAGAGAAAAATAATTTTCTTTCTCTGTATCTAGTATTTGTAAAAGCTCAAATGCTTCATAAGCAGCTTATTTTCATTGATCATTTTTATTTATCGCTAGAATAAAATTCAATAAATAATACTTTATGTGCGTAATTTGGTGTGTGCAAAATATAATAGATTTAAGTTCCATGGTGAATGAGTAATAGTAAGTATAAATCTTCTTCATATGAACACAAAGTATTTGTGAAGTACAATAATAAATCTTCGGGTAAATGATGACAATACTCTTTGAGACCATCATTATAAGAACCATTTTTAGGAGTTCTTAACCACACTTATTAATATAATTCTCTGTCCTCAGATGTCTGTCTGAAAAAGTGACTTTTTAAATGAACAAGTGTCGATAATACAGAAATAAAACGTAGGAACTGTAATAAGCACTCATCAGACTGACATCGATCCTTTGAATAACCAACGACTCTGATGAATTCATAATTACCATTTCTATCAATGGGTTCCTCCCTTAAAGCAGGTAGCCTTCGCGTGCTTCTCCATGCTCGACCAAACACTTAGTAGACATGTACTTGAAGTAATTACTCGAGAGATAAGTATATATTCTTAAATTAATGGCGATAATAGGTTCTTTTGAGATAAGCCTGATGAAAATAATCCATCAATCATGGTAGCATCTCTACACCTCAATAAAGTAACAAAACAATAATTAGTATTAGTAAATTTGGAAGGAAAAAAAAACGTTAACAAGATACCTTATGTCTTGTTCCAGTGTCATATAAATATAATACATAAATATGCAGTTTTGAAACTTTCCAAAGCATAAATTGGGGTTAATATGCTTTAGTGGTGTCGAGATATAAAGCATTTCTGAAAGGGAACCTTAGAAATTCATTTCTGAAAGAAAATCTTCTGGCAGAAATTGTTCATGAAATGGTAATCTTTTTTTTCTTCTTTGAAATTCTAGAATAAAATTATTCATCAAGACTGAAAACGATAACTGTTTTCAATTTGAGAAGCGTGCTCTTAGTTACATTCCTAGCAGAAGAAAACATAAGAATTATGAAAGGTTTTCCTTTAAGTAACTTACGTAACTGTGGAAATTATCTGAATTCTGTTTGCGTTTTACGATATTAATGTGCAATAATTTTATATTGATATACATTATTATAAGTTTATGTTATAAGGTTATTTCTCCCACCTTCTTGGCGTGCTTTCGCAGCGTAGTGGTTTTGCATGCTGGGCCGGTATTCCAGAGGTCTGTGGTTCGATTCCCGGCGAAGGCGGTTGCTAATTTTTCATCTCTCTTGCTTCTAAAAAATACCTAATGTCTCTACAGTGTAAATGTTTGTTCTACACATTGCATGTATACTTGTTGTTGTCTTGTTCTGTCGTGTTAGAGATTTTATAACTCACTAATAATGAAGTTCCCTGGAAACTCACTAGTCAAGTTACATAATTTTCAGAAAGTGCTTCGGTGCTTTTGTCCATTGAGCTGCTGACTTTGGTTTGAGGAAGATAAGCAAGGAAAGTATTATATTCTCTTGCGAAAGGTTTATCTGTAATTGCATATGTCTAGAGCTGCTGGAATTACCTGCGTTTAACTATCTGTTAACTGAAATCTACAATATATTCACGAGATATAATACATTTGAGCATTTTGCTGCTGTTTGAATGTTGAACTAAAATATTTTTTCCGAATCTAAAAATGAAATAAAATGTGACAATATTTTAAAACTAGAAGATTCTTCATTGACATAAATAAAACATGGAATAGTTCTGGATATTTTTGAATTCTGGACACACTCTTTAAACATTAGAGACATTTTTGGACACACTCTTTAAACGATCACTTTCGAGAGCTTAAATGCAAGAAAATTTACTAAACCGCTTCATCCTTCTCTGTTTGAAAATTCCAAGAAGAGCGAGAGGAAAGAAACAGAATTAAAAATTATCTAGTATCAGTTTCAGAAAGTGATCTCATTTGAAAAATCTTCATTGTCCATTACTGTTTTCAGGTTCAACAAATATATTATTACGGAAACGATGCGATGGTTCTCTGCTAAGAATTTATCACATTTAAAAGGGTGTGGATGCGAGTGGAAGTTTAAAGTGTTCCCCATCTGTAACATAAACAACAGTTATGCCAAAAAAGTTTGCAGAATTAGATCCAAAAACACTCGTTGCCTTTTTTTATGCTGTTATATAAAATTAATCTGCATTTTAGAAATTGTTTTGTTGTTTACTCCGTATAATCATTGATGGTATTTTCGTAAGTATTATATTACGAGCTGATTTATGAAAAGCAATTCTCACGTGCTGTAGATAAAATAAAAGCATTCCAAAGTATTACGTAATTCGTAAAGACAGTCAGTTGCAGGTAACATACATTTGAAAAGTGACTCCACGGGTGAAAACAAAACCTAGCTGACAAAGTGAAATCAAGCCAATATTTTCTAAATTTTCAACAATATTGCGAATTTTATTTTCCATGAAATCGCAAATATGTAAAACGCAGTATAATCAGAAAGAATTTCTTTACTTTCTTTTATATACAGCATAGCTAACTTAACTTTAAAGCGTTGGTATTTACGCTTTTTCTATCTATGAATTTCCCATTTCATTGCAATTTTTTTTCAAGGTATTATTAGGTTTTTTTCCCTGACAAAGCCTTTGTTAGCATGGCTTGTTTAAAAGTCACTTTAATTGTAGAATTTTTAAAGCTTTTGATACTTGATTTATTCTGTGACATATTAATGGCGGCCTTTTTCTTTCCCTCACCCATTTTAATGTGACTGCGATCACGTAACCATCTAGTTTAGAGAATGAAAACGTGACAGCAGTTTCAAAGGTAACTGGGAGAAATCTCTGTTTAACATGGGCACTTCTATGTTATAAGTATACGATATCAAGCTTTATTATAACAAGATATACTCTTAATACTTTATCACACTTTTAGCATTCATTATTTTCTGTTCGAAATTTTAGAGCTTACTCCTTGTTCTGTATTTAAATGTAAGCAGGTATTTGAATTAATATTTTAAGTAATTCTTTATTATTTTTTATAACATAGGGGCCTGGCCAAACTACGAAACTAGTTATTTCAGCAGAAAATTGTTTGTTCTTAAATGCAATATACAGTATAACGGTATGAAGGAGAAATTGTAGAAATTAATGACTAAAATATTATTATTCAGATCATTTTTAAAAACAAATAATTACTTAAATACTAAAATCTTTGTAAAATACAAACAGAAATACAACAAAGATGCATTTATTTTGATCAGGTTGCTTTTTAAAATGAAAGTGGGCCAATTGCTTGGTAAACATCAGTAAATATTTCCATGTATTTAGTCTTACAAATTTGCATTAGTCTAAATTATATATTGTTACGGATTTTGTATTTAAATAGCTAATGTTAGCTGAATTATAAATTAAATTGTTTTATTCCCCGTGCAGTGCAGCGCGTGACGAATATTAAAGGAAAGCTAAGCCGGAATGTTAAAAATACAAGAGCACATGCATTTAACATTTAATAAATAAATATCTCTTTAATTTCGAGAAAGTTCCAGAAAATTCTCGCTCGCGATTTAAAATCATATAAAAAGAAGAAAAACCTCTCAATTCGTTTTATTTAGTAAGTTTGTTGTCGTTTTAAGAGTTTGTTTAGAAAACTGCTCTTGTTGATTGTAGCGAATTCGCGGATTAGCTTTCTTTAGCTGTTTTGAATTAACTTCTGTTGAACGTTTGAGTAGTTAAAAGATAATTACTGTGAGATTGTAATACTGAAAGAATATATGAAGGAATTTAAGCATTTTTATTGTGATAATAATAAAATTTTGTCCATTTTTCATCGGACTTGTGCATTCAATTCAAACGAACCCGTACGCACGCAACAATATATATGCATGGCCCAATGTCATTACCTACCGTTTGCGTTAGATAAATTTATTATTAACTGGCAGCGTGTCTGGCTTTTAAATGTACCGTAAAAATGCCTAAAGGGAACACCAAACGTTAAATTTAAAAACTGCGCAGAGTTTCACTCTGCAGAAAACTTTAGAAAAAAGAAGAAAAAACACAAATTTTAAAAACAAATATATTAAATATAATAAAATTATAATGAAATAAGCAATATCCCGTAATACATATATTAATTATCCTAATAAATAAATTAACCAACTTCCCGTTGCCTTCTCTCCACAAACGACCAGTATCCAAGAGAAACATTAAATTTAAAAACTGCACAGAATTATCGCGCTCATTTTTCCAAGTGGCAACAGTGCTGATTTTCACGTCATCAGTCCCAAGCTCAGTAAAATACTTCTTACATATTATTTAGGGTATTTTAGAAATCATACTTGATCAGTCCAGTATGCAACTGAATGAAAAACTGTTGCCAAAACCACATTTCTAAAAGAATGAAATTGTTTAAAATGATGCAATAAAATCGAAAAGATGAAATAAAAAAACAATCTGATTCGAATTTTGAAAAAAATCGCTTCGAGGTGCCCTGCTGTTTAGATGCACCCGTGTACCAAATTTCGTTGCCTTGGGTCTATAGCTTACGCGCAGCACGAACGAAAGACACCCAGACTCTTTCTTTTATTATATGTAGAGATACTTTAAAATATTTTTCATATAAATTTAGGACAAATATAATCAATTAATACTAAAACAATTATAAATTGTAACTCTGAATATATTTTCCTAATATGTTGAAAGGAAGCATTCTAATTTGAAATTTGAATTTATGTAGAAAGGAAGCCAGTCTAAACTACCAAAATAAATCTAAGCTCGAATTTCTTACATAAATTTTAAATTCTTTCCTAAATTTAATCGAAAAATCTGTCCATAATTTTTCTAAAATTTCATTCTGAAATTGAAACTAAGGTAATCAAAATTTTTTCTCTACACGATAGGTATGACAAATTCCTCGCACTAAATTTTCGTTTCTTTAGCATTTTCATCTTCATCAATACCAGATATAAAGCAGTTACTTCATTAAAATATTTTAACGATCACTTATAGGAAATTTTATCCTTTATTTGCCTCGGGTTTTAATTTGTGATTGGAAATCACATCCGACTAGCAATTGGGAAGTCCGGAATTCGTATCCCAGAGACAGCGCTGCTGATTTTTCATGTTCCCTGCTCCGAAATCTACGCAGTTAAAATAACTCTGTAATACTATCAAAATATTTATGGCAACTGAAATCTGAGTTTATTTATGTAATTAAACATATACACTGATGCCAACAAAACTAAAGAAAATTAAATTTAGTTTAGTAGAGAAAAATTATAGAAAAATTCTTTTCGTCAAGATTAATTATTTTATAAAGGTTTACGATAGGCATAAAATATGCTTCTAACGTTATTACATATTAGACTTGCGCATATGGAACTTGACTTCCTCTACCGTTTCGTAGCAATATGTTGTTTCATAATTTATATTTTACACACATATATAGATTAATTTTTATCATAATCCCTTTCAGTTTTAAGAAATTATTCTTGTCTCAGAAACTGAAAAAGGTCGATCTTCTGAATTCAAAGCGGTTGATATCTCTCCCCTTCTAAACAGATTGAAACATTCTGAAAATTAGATAATTATATAGTAAGAAGTCAGTCACTGATTGAGAAAGTGTGTTTTAAGATATTTTTGAATACTTTATGATTATGACCTAGTTAGTTAACTGCAAGGAATTTGAAGATTATTAAAACTTATCAAATTTGAGAACTATTTTTCATTTTTCAGTTCCTTTCTAAATTATTAGTAAACAATATCAATACAATATGAGGCCATTTATTAGTCAGTATAAACGGAACATCTCCCGGTCACTGAATATTAGACGGCTGGCAAATTGCCGTCTTATAATGCCATTTGTATAAAATTACTAAATTCGCATATCTTGTAACAATCGTTTGAGTCTAATATATGTTATAATATTTATTATAACTTAGCTGCAATTGCAGTCACAAAATCTTTCATATACCAAGTTGTTGATTTTTATAAGCTACCTGCAATACCTTTTCTCTCTTCTCTGTTTCGTTAAAAACACTCATCGAAGCTCTTGCTTTTGTACAAACTAATAAAATTCTTGAAATATTAATACAATCGTAGAATGCTTTGGTGACTTGTAGATGTCTATTGTACTGTCATCGATACACATGAATAATTTTCATATTCTAAAATGCAAAACTCTTTTATCTGTATGATGGCCAAGCTGAATGTGGAGCTCATATACCACGAGGTGTCACAAGAAACTTTACACACGCAAATTAAAAAAAAAATTTAAGGTATTTTCTTTAATCATATCACCTTTTAAGAATACATGCTATCCATAACTAGAAAATTATATAACTCCAAAATCTGAAGAATGATTGGTAATGATATTCTAGCACGCAACAGTACAACCCTCTCAGTTTTGCAAAAAAAAAAAAAAAAAAACAGAAGGTAAACCACCCATTTTTTTCAAATAAAATTTAGAACTTTATTTTCTCTTTATTGTTACCCCAATCAAAATCTGTTTGTTCCTCCTTACTGTTACCAAATACTTTAATAATACAGCAGTTTGTATCATTAAAAGAAACAGATCTTGAAATATTATTAACTTCATAATTACAAAATTACAAAAATAAAAAAATTCAGAAATGCGAGGGACATTAATTATAATACATGAAAATATGATTTTCATTTGCATCCAAAGTGCCTTCCGTTTCATTATGTAACATTACATCCCGTTTATCAATATATAATATATATAAGTTTCCTATTGTGAACTAAAAAAAACAAGATAGCTATCATTTTTACATGAATTTTCTGAAGCAATTGGAATCATGAGAACATTCCATACTTTTTTGTACCTTTTATTCATTGGTGACTCGGTGTCTTTTTTCTTATTCGCTAACATTGTGAAGAAATATATTACAATACTTTTTCTAAAGCTGTTGATGATACTACGATGTTTTTTTACACTATTACGTAATTGCGACTTGAGTGACTACACAGAACGTTATGCATTGCTTCTTTTAAATCCCTCTGGGCTATTTTCCCTAGTCTTTCTTGAGCGAATTGTTTAAGCATAATAAAATTTTTAACTTTAAAGACCAATAGATCTAATTTTATCTCATATTAACATATATACTTGAAAGTATCTTTCTGTGATGTTAAAACACTCACGATTTTAATCTAAACTTCATAAAATATGGAGAACAAATCTTTCTTGGTATTTTTAAAAAACAATGCGAATGTCAACGAAATTGAATTTATAAGTGTTCGGTTATAAATTTTAACGGTTACTTAAAAAATCCAAAAAAAGTCATTTTTAAATATTGTGAAGGCAATCACCCTCAGTAAAGGGAAATTAATTAAGTCAAACTTAAAGGTTAATAGCATGCTTATAAAATGTGATACAATAGGGCAAAAGTAATATAAAAAGTTTGAAATATTAAATAGCAGTATTGTTTAAGCATTTTCTAACTTGCTTTTTTATTTAAATTTTGCTACATATTTAAATTTTATTTTAATATTATTTTTCCCTCTTATGCTTTAACTAACGAAAATGCAGGAAAACAAAAACTGAATTTTTGTGATATGTTTTCGAGACTCACTTTTAATGCCGTACTTTCCAAATAACCCTTCCAAGTAATATCTGCGATGTAGAATTAAAAGCTTATTCTCAGTTTTACGCTCATTAACATTTTCTTATTACGTTAAAATTGTGTGCCGCTGTTGATATATTATAGGGCATTTCTTGTGCTGAATAGAATAAAATCTTAGAATGTAAAATTCGTAAAATCTAAATCTTCCTACCGTTCCCACTTTCACTCATTCAGACAAGCTGAAAAAAAGAAACAAACGTCAAGCGTCGCACACCACCACATTCATTTTAAACAGCTAGAAGCACGAATCGATAAATGAAGGTCGTCATATTGCGTCACAAACAACCACTGCCAGACCACTTTTACAACAGTCCATAAATGCACGAGTTGCCAAATCTCAATGCAAAATCTATGAGTCACTCAGACGGCAGGCTAGCTTGCCTGAAAACCCGGAAATCATCACACCTGATTATTTATGTAACCACAAATGACCCCCATGGTCAAGCAACCGTAGAAATTGTAAATGGGATGGATAGCAAACAAATAAATAAACTTTGTAGCATAGTCAAAATGGAAATTAAGCAGTTTACAGTATTTTACTACGGTGGCAATTTTTTAGCGTGTTGGAGTTTAATTAACTATTATTCTATTCAATTTTGTTTCAAAATTTGATCAACATTATTGTTTTTATTTGTAACTTCCTGAAACCTTTTTAAAAATAATACGCAATAATTTTACGTAGAATATTGCTTGAGCAAAAGATCAACAGCTTTCTTTTAATTTTTTATAAATATATAGGACTTCTATTTCTTGAATAACACCTTAAAGCGCATTTACACAACTAAAGACATTCGCTCAATAACAATCTTTCAGATTTAATTATTTTATGGAAGCTATGTTTATTGTAAAAATAAAAATTTTATCAAGATTTGTTTCACAGAAATTTGCATATTTTAAAATTCTCATTAACTATACCTTCATTTTTTATTTAATGTTAAAAAGTAATATTTTAACTGCCCACAAATAAGTAATTAATTTACAATCTTCAAGAAAACTTAAAGAAAGCACGTCTTGATTTTTTAATCATTGCAAGTCAAATATAACACATATAAATTAACAGGTTCATCCGGAGGGGATAAGAAAATCTTCCTTTGTCCCGGAATAAACGACAAGCTCCCGTCACTATTAGAATTAACTCATATTAACAAACTTAACTACTATTCAATCACAGTTATTACCAATGCCGTAACTTGTATCTTATATCAAAAATGCAAAATATAATAGATTCATCATAATTATTACACAAATAAAACTTATACCTTTTTTTAAATTTTTGCCAATTAAATTATATTGAATTAAATATTCTTTAGAAAGCTCACACGTAGATAAATAAAGATTGCAAAAGGAATATTATTTTCACTATCTGAATTTGTCTTTATCATCTCATTTACAGTTATTAAACTGAGGTAATTTAAACATTTTAATTATTCAGCGGTTTGGGTAGTTTCCTTTGAAAAGATATTCTCGAAAGATTTACTTTTTTACACTTAAATTAACACTGTAAACAAATTGCGAAATCAAAAAGGATAAAGTCATAGTCCAAGTTTCTTAAGAAGCTTAAAAGATTTATGTGATGGGTTTACGTACTGAGAGAATACAGAAACTATATCAACGGTTTATCATCTTTTGGGACATTTAAAAGATCACTTTTCGTTAAATCTAAGAATTACAGATTTATTACATATCTGCGTTGCGGGGAAGAAATAAAACTAGAATTTAATTACAAAAATGATATGCAAATGCAGTTAAAATTACATACAATAAAACAGAGTGGCCAACTTAGAACGTGCATTGACGCCAATAGGCCGTACAATGTTTTGTTTTGTTGATATTTAAATTCGTTCTGAAATAAATACAAATTATTTCAAGATAGTAATAACAGGTTATTTCGGGTTTTTTTAACTCAGGTGGTTACAACGAGATGAACGGAGAGAGGGTGAGAGAATGATCTTCTAACAATAGTGAAACTGGTGTATGGAAGCAAAAAAGAGTGAGAACTGTAACAAAACAAAGAGGCAGCTGCCCTTTGACAAAAACATCAGATTTCCCAAAACATATTTTCCAAAGACTGAATTTTTAAAAATAAGTAGTTAAATAAAAGACATATACTATTCACAGAGCATTCAGCCGCATTTGTCATTGATTGTAGTTAAAATAACATATTTTCTGCCTACATATATTCAAATTTGAAACCGCTGAACGGATTAAATTAAAAATTATAAGAATGATGGGTTTATTCTAAGCCGTAAAAACATTGGTTGCAGTAATTTAAGATAGTGATGACCACCATTTTTTCGGTTAACATTAGACTTAACTGAACATACGTGATCTTGCTTCATAATGATAGAGATTTTTCATTTTTATTATTATATCAGTTTCATAATATTAGTATGGTTTAGCTAACAGTATTATGAATATAATTTCTCTTCAATTAATTTATATTCTATTAAGTCTATGTTTCTTATGTTGCTTATTGGTTTTTGCAGAATTCCTCAGAAGCATGAGATTTTATGCCTAAAGTGGGACTTTGTCTTTCCTAATTCTATGGAAATGAGATGAGACCTTGTCTTGCCAAATTCTGCAGAAGCAGGATTTTTTTACTAAGATATATCTCTTAATCTTGTCACGACAAATGTGGGAAAGTTAATAAGGAAATGAAATTAAATGAATTACAACTCAAAGAAGAGATATCACTAGAGAGATTGTGATTAGCTAGACGAACATAGTTTAACGAGTCATCTTATAGATCCTGATACCGTTTTCTCTTCTAAATTTCAACACTTTCACTGAATAAAATATACACTTGCTCAAGTTTAATTGGAATTTAATTAATAATTTAATAAAAATGGAAACAAAATTTTACAATGTGTGCTTAAATCCAAAAATTTTGCAGCACACCTCATATGACCTCACGACGCACAGTTTGAGAAACACTAGTTTAAGCTGTGATCGCTAGTTTAAGCTGTGATATTACGCAAACAATTACAAAACAGGCTGTCTTCTGAATTCATTTAACTGCGGTTCAGCCTAATTCTATGAATTAAATTGTAAACATTAGAAATTATGTTGTTATGTTGCTATAGCATGGATTCCGATATAGCCACTTTAAAAGAATGTTGCTTAATTTCTTGATGTAAGTGCATCAGTATTTATCGAAAGTATTAAATTTAAATGCAACATAATTCAATAAAAAGCACTGTAGCCGATAAATGGTATCCGTGAATTCCATTTTAAAAATACTTATTTTTTCCGTAGTTGTGCCTCACAATAACATTAATGATCTATTGAAAGTATAAAAAAATAAATTTGTACTGAAATATAAACGAATATTGGCATCTTTTGAAACGAACAAAATTCACATTTACCCCTTAAATTGTGATTACTATCTAAATAAATTCATCTTTAAATGATTGGTTGAAATTAAAGTCTTCAACCAAATAATTTAGAAATAAGGTCATAATCTGATTTATGGAGATGAAAGATTTCATTATAAATCAAGCGGCTCTAGAGATATCTATAATCGTAGATTAAATTAAATATTAAGCGTGAGTGAATGTAGTTATTTCATTATTTAATTCTTTCTATTTTGCATGTCAAGATCTATTACTTTAAAGAAAGTTTTTGAATAACTGCAGGCAAGAAATGTTATTACAGAACATAAAAATTAACTAAGCTGTATTAGGTAATGAGTTAATTTAAAATATATCTATATACGAAAATGTAGGTTTTAAATCTATGTTAAGTTTTAACAATTTTACCTCATTTTAAAGTTGATATCAATGAAAATGAACATTAATATCCTCCAGTGGTAGAACGAAATTTTTGAAAACTGATGTATTGGATCTAAGAAAATTAGATCTCCTATTAGACTGCAGATGAAATTCAGGTTTCTCAAATTTTGCGACGCAAGTTGCAACAGATGAAAACAGGAAAAGATAAAAGTGATAGCAATAAAATTAATTGACTTACTTAACCAGTTTCTTCATCCATGAAAAACTGTGGTAATTATCGCAAGTTCACGTCATTAGATTTGACAAACATTGTTGCAGTAGTCCTTAAAATTTATAAGTAATGTTCCAACTGATTGTTTCTTATTTACAGGATCTGTGTCCAAAGGATGTACCTTTTCTTCAGAAATATTTTCACTCTCTTCTTGAAGATCTTCACCTGTTGAGTCTTCGGAGAAGTTGTTAGCCAATGGGCAGGTAGAAACTTCCCGGCATGCGCAACTACTTACCTCGCGCATGCGTCGTCACTTTCAAAGACTTCAAAAGAGCCTCAAAGAAGCCATATACGGATCTTGGCCCATTTTTTCCTAAAGATCATTTTGAAAATGTTTTGCTTTCTTTTTTATTGTTATTTTTAATCTATTCTTGTCCGTTTATTACTCGAGGAGAGTTTTCTCCTTAGGTTGTAGCACAGTAACCTTCAAACTCGAACTTCTAGCTTCTCTCATTTTCATTCGCTTTTATATTGCTTTCGCTTTTTGTTTGGCTATTAACATCGCAGTCGCTTTTATTAGTTATACTCGTTTTCGAAACCTATGGTATAACGAATGCAATCTCCTTTTCAACACGGCTGAAAACTTCCTTAGTCGCGGCTCAAAAATGAAAAATGTTTTAATATGAAGTACTTTTGTCTCAAGAAAGTCTTTTTTTTTTTTTTTTTTTTTTTTTTTTTTTTAGTTTGTTTGTTGAATTTTCTCTTTTTAGATCTAAATTAATTTCGAGTTACTCATGGTAAAATATAGAAGTAAGTTTACCGAATTTCGTAAGAGTAATCAGTGTCTAATAAAATTTCCAGTAGAAAATTTTAAAAATAATGAAAACGAAATTCTCAGCATGAAATACATATTTACATTTTTATAGTATGATTGCAATTATATTTTTCAGAAGATTGAAATTTCTTTATGTAATTCTGTTATTTGATAGACAATCTTTCATGAGCTCTTTAAGCTGCTTTATAGGTGTCTCCTATTTTTCAAAAGTTATTAAGATAACTATGATGAACATTTGAACTATATGAATAGATAACTATATGAACTATATAAGATAACTATATGAACTAACTGTATAAGATAACTATATGAATGAACATTTGAAGAATAATTCATCTTTCTTTTTTCCAAAATACCTAATGTCTCTACAAGGTAACAGACTTAAGCCTGTATGAAAATTCTATTTTGTGCTCATTGTCTTATAACAGCAAATTTTCTTTGAAATTTTCTTACTGTTATTCTATAAATGGATAAATGCCTGTATAATTTAATTACTGTCACTTTTCTCAAGGTAAAAAGACAGTTAATCAGTACAGAATTGAGAGCAATATAAGCATAGCATTCAGTTCTTAAAAATTCTTTACTGAACTTTAAATCGCAGTTTTATCTTATAGATATTCGAAATTCTCATTTGTGTTAATCGCACAGTATAGTACAATTTTATTTTATAGATTAAATTTTTCAATAGTTTTAGTAACATGCTGAATTAAAATAGCTGCTACTTGTCTTCTCCCTATACATTTTATTTACCACGCTTTGACTTGGAACGCATGTTCTATTTCGTATTAGTCTGTTTGATGCATCTGCAAATGTAATTACTAGATTGGCACTATTTAATTATATTAAAATTTTTAAAAAAATCGCAGTTGCATTGTTAACTAAAAATTCGGAAATTTCATTAGTTATTGAGAATTGTGTGTAAAAACACACAGAGCATTTAAAATACAAATTGTAAATACTAAATACGAACATATGGTAACCGTAATATAATGAGCATCTGTCTAAGGAGAGATGTCTTTTGGATGGAAAATCTAAGGAGGAATTAGCTAATATTTACTTCAGAGGAAATTGAAATTTTTAAGTTAAATATCTGTAGCCAGCCTTTCAGAGGCAGAAAATCAAACTCCAATAGAATAGTTAGATTTAAAAGTAGAGAATATAAGCATGCATTGATTTTTAAAATGGCACTTTGAATTATGAAGACAAAAGACGAAGCGATTTCCTTTTTTCTAGACAAGTATTATTGACTAAGAAGAGAAGTATAGTACCTCGAAAATTATGCAAAGTGCATCTAAAAGATTGTTCGACTACTTAACTTCTGACTATTTATTCGTGAACTATAGTTTAGTTTTTAAGTATGAATCAAGAAGAGATTTTCAAATTCTAACTATAAATTAAAAACAATATTGTCGACATGGCACTTTTTCAGAAAAATTATATGAAAAAAAATTATGCATTTCTCATACATTATACAATTATCAGTGAAAGAAATGTTTTTCACAGCTGAAGTAGTAAAAAATTTCTGTCTTCACATGATCAAAATAATCGAGCTATCCTTGATTAAAATTCTAAGCAATCATTTACAGATAGTAAGACATCTGTGTATATTAAGTTTTTACATGCATATTTCTAAACGATATCTCACGGGTCAAGTAAGCGTCTTTACAGAATTAAAAATCTTAAGTTTCATTTGTGGATATACTAAAATATGAACTACATATCTAATGAAACTAAATTTCATGTAATCCTCAAAATCTTCACTTTTAAACTAAATTAATGGGAATAAATTATGTAATATGTATTACTTTTCCTGAGTACTATTTTTCCTTCATATAACGGATCAACAATGTATTTCTTCTGACAGATTTTCAGCAGGTTCTATAAAAGCTATAGAAACTTCAGCAACAATTCTATAAAAATTCTAATTTCCTATACGTTTTTCAAAAATGCGTTATATGCTCAAAATTACCAAAGTCTGGGAACTTATCTATCGAATTCCCTTTTTCTACTAGAAGGATAAACCCTTAACTAGATGTTTAATAGCACAATCTTAGCATGCAGAAAAATATGAAAAAGTAAGTAAATAAAAATAAAAAATTTGCATTTAAATTAATAAAATTCGTACTTGTATTCTCTGTAAATATTTTTACTGAATCTTATAAGACCTCTGTCTGTTGTTGAGACTAATCTAACTTGCCTGACCTCATCAAAACAAGCCAACGAAATTCATCATGGCAAGAAGTGAAAGATTACGCCATTCGTTGGCAAAACCGTTGAGCACCATATAGGTGACTACGATTTTAACCAGGTTCCACGCCAATTTTGAGGTGTCCTTAACACACATGATAGGGCATGATGAAGTGAACTGGGCAGATACAATCGAAGTGAACGGAATAGCATAATTTCTCTCTGTTTCTATACCTCTACGACCAACTCAGATTGGTCGTACAGCTATTGACCTTCTGAACTAATTATGTAAGTGTAAACCAATTTTGAGGGAGGTGATTCCGAGGGTCACATACTCCTTTTCTCCTACCGCCAAACCATACGAGAGAACTTTCGGCTTGCCATATATTTAGATTGTCCCCAGGCTGCAAACATACTGCACATTTACCAACATTTATGCTTTCCTCGAAATTGAAACCTAGCCCTTCGGCACAATCACTAACCACTATCCCGTTTGGGCTGCAGACCTCTATCTTATAAAAAGTATTGTTAATTCGTCTTTGAAAATCATGTGCATAATTTGAAGAACAAAGGCGAACTTCAATCATTTTGATTTTTAAAAGTAGAAATTAAGCAGCAAGAGCAATAAGAATTTGAGAAATAGGTGTAAATTTGATTAACTTATTCTAAATTATAAACAAAATGTGCAGAATAACATTTTAATATCTCTGCATAAGTATATAAAAAATGCTATTCTACGCATTCTGTTACATTGAAAATGCTATTCTGCACGTTTTGTGCAGTAAAATTATTACATAATATTGCAAAGATGCATAAGTAACGCTGTTGTAATAAAGCGGCACAAATGGCAATTTACTTACGAACAATGTTACAGATCTACCCTAATTAGTTTTTCACGTGAAATAAATCTCTCTTTATTTCTGTATTTTTATTAAAAGTAGAGGGCGGATATAAAATCGAACTTTCCTTTATGAATATTCCAATTTAGCGGACACTTCCCGCTAAGTCCTGAATCCCCGGACCACTCAAATTATGAGAAATATTCTCTCCTTCTTTAGCGCATACGCACTGATAACAGAAAAAAGGCCTCTCTCCCTTGAGTGCCCGTTAAAAGCAGATTTGTCTATGTATGTATTAAAATAAGGCCTCCTCTGGCACAGTTGTAAATGGATATTATGTATCGTTTTAGGTATTAAAAGCCGGTTGTGTCTCGGACTCCTAGTGCTACTTCTAGGGCTGAGTTTAGACTATTGACTGGACATGACTGTCTTGGTGCTCATCTGTTTCGTTTCAATCTGACTGCCTCACCTTCATGTGCTTTGTGTGATTCTGGACAAGTCATGGACGCTGCTCATCTGGACGTGTGTTCTGCACATAAGAGTTTGGACTGTATTGCAAAGAAGTATTGGAGAGCTCAATGCCTAATGACTTGATGGTCAATGTCCAGGCATTTGATAAATACAATGTAACGTTTTAGGTGATGATGGGAAACATACCATTTACTATAAACTATTTATACACTTTATTTCCACTTGCTTTACAAGATAGAAATTACAGCATTCTTCCTCGGTAGTGGCGAGGATATCCTGCAGCAGGAAAGTTGGCTGAAATTATTCATGACCAATTCAAGAAACATAAGGGTAATGTAATAATACTATCTTATCCATAGCGGACAATTTTCAGGCCATTAGAACAACGTTAGAAAACTCGATATTCTATGTAGTTTTATAATGCATGTGGGTTTCCAGCAATCGACCATCGCGTCGTTTTGTGTCCAGCACACTGTCAAATGGGTGACTATGGCTTTTACCAATATGCAACCATGTGTTCAATACTATTTAAATATGACTGTATATGCAACTTCTTTATTGACAAACATTCAACTTTGTTATTGAAGTTACAAAGGAAAAAACATGTAAAATAAAATAAAATGAAATTTCATCTGATCTTCACGCTCAAATCCTCTTTTTAACATCTGAAAGCATTTTGCTTGTCATAAAATAAAAATAACAACTGGATTTGCAATTCACATATCCTTTGCAATTATCCAGCTGAAAAGCGTAATTTTCCTGCGAACAGAATAAAACCTGAACTGTTAAGTAAATTGAGCCAATGTATAAAAAAAATTTTACTGAAGCAAAAAACAACACAATAAGAAAGTTGCTGGCATTGAAAAGTATTGCACTATTGTTAAAAAATAAATATTTCTGCCATTACACTAACCAGGAAGTAACTCATAATTTTAAGGCTAGTTAAAATACCTTCTAGAAAAGCACCAAGCAAAAAAGCTAATTCTAATTAACAGCGATACTCATACATTTTCCTAGAGTACCTGCGTACAGAGCTGCTTATAACACATATTTCTCTGATGGAAATCAGATGACATATTCGAATCCTCAAATTGCAACATCTGCAATTTGAGCGCTTTACTCCATTCATTTATTACGGAAGCAAAGATCTTGAACAAACTTCTAACAACTGATGTTACTTATTTTCCTGCGCTAAAGGGCGCTTTACTCCATTCATTTATTACGGAAGCAAAGATCTTAAACAAACTTCTAACAACTGATGTTACTTATTTTCTAAAACGCGAATTTTTTACTAGTAGAAACAGTTATAAGATTTAATCAGAAAATGCCACTACATTTTTAGCAATAACTTCCAGTACGTTATATTTGATCTGACAAATCTGAAAAAAGTTAAATAAGTTCAGACTATACACATCTTGAAGTTTGTTCTTTGTTCTTTGTTCAGATAATACACATCTTGAAAAGCATAAAACAGTTACGGAGATAAAAGATTACCTTTTTAGATTTAATTAATAGAAGAGCTCTACAAAACGAAAATTTGCCTCAAGATTTAAAGATTCCAGTTTCGCTCTAAGAAGTAGCTTTACGCACCACATGATAACTTCTAATGCTGAAGGTACAATTAAGTATATTTATTGCAATGCAATATTTGATGACGGAAAAAAAGATGCGTTTAAAATCTGAAATTTCGAAACATTAAAAAAGCATTAAACATTTGCTTTTATACATATATATAATTTCTCTTTAAATATTTCACTACTTTTTGTTTTGTGTAATTCTTTATCCGTGCCTATATGGATGACGAAACACGAATTAAGTAATTGAACAATTAGGTTTGGAGGCAACTTTCCCTTGAAAAAATCTGTCTTTTGTCTGCTCAACAATTATTCACTAAATGAAAATTAATTTATTTAAAAAAAGATTTTTTTACGTTTTTAAGATGAAATTTTTGGATTATCTATTCTTTCATGTATTTAGATGTTTGGACTTAATTTACTTACGCTTTCTTAATTTGAATGATATTACAAATTAATTCGCCACAATAATTAATCATTTATTATTGTTTATAATTGAATTTTCATAATTTAAAATTTTAATTAGATTTATATGAATGAGATAATATCTTATTTGTTAAATTCATATATATATATATATATATATATATGTTTATATATATATGTTTATATATGTACCAATGAATAAATACAAGATAAAAAGCAGTTCAAACAGTTGCTCTCTTGTTGCCGGGGGTAATACTGCAAAATAAATAATAAGTTTATATGGGATGGATATGAGGTGTATTATTTATTTTAATTTATTCTGAATTACGTATATGTATACATATATATATATAATTATACATTTATATATATATAATTATAAATTTTTATATATATTTCCTTTAGTATCAAACAGAGAGTTCCATTGTAAATTCCCTTTTCATTAACACTTTTTAATATTTTCGTCATAATACGATTGTCAAATTTACTTAATAATCATTAGAACTTTCGAACATTACTTTCATTAATGAATGACTACTGTAGCCTCTTTTAAAGAAATAACGAATAAAAATATCTATACATAAAAATTTAAAAGAATCCGCAAGAAGTATTTTCCTTTTCCAATTTAAATAAATATGAATAATTTCTTGAAGTGTTTAAAACGTTTATTACGGAAATACATAACCAAACAGGCACAGTTTACAAATATTGTTACAGCAATTATTATATAATTACCTAAATCCTATGTCTTATTTACCTAACTTCAATGCAGGAACCTCTGTTGCTTGAAGCGTATATAATTGATATTCATTTTCAGTCCAAATACGAATTCATATTGATTGTGAAATAATCTGTTTTAGTTGATTTAATTGTGCTTGAAGTTTGGTAATGTTTTTCACCTCCTGTATATACACTTTGTTTTGGTATACTTCTCCCTTCCCACACGCAAAAAGAAATCAAGGTGTGTAGTAGAGAACAAATACTACTAAATAACATTTTTGTGCAACTGTGAAGTGCGAAGGATGACAAACGCCTCTATTTAAATAAAAATTTTGCAGCGCCCAGATTTAGTTTGAAAAAAGGGAAGGTCAAATTTACAAAACAAAAACTTTTACATCTAAAAACTTCGTATTTCTATTCTTTATGCATATTATATAATTAATTTTTTAATGTGTCAAGGATTTTAGTATAACCTTGTATATCCACTCTGCTACACACATGGATTCTCTCTTCCTCTTCGCGGGGGCATTATCTGTATCCTTTGATGCATCCTAGCCAACGTTCTCGGAAACGGTAATGTGAAATAATAGAATGATTCGGTAACTTTTAATCTCTGAACACTCTGCCATCTGGGAGGGAAAATATCATGAGTAATAAATATGAAATTTTACTATGAGAGATGAAAAATCTTCATGTACGATTTTTGTAAAATATCAATATTGCTCAAGAAACTGGTCTAACGAATTTCCCATTATAACTAAATATTCAAATGTATTAGTATTAAAATTGGAATATTCAATAATCTGACCTAACTGTTAGATAATACTGGTAGAATGATGAGACAACGTTTAATAAAAGTTAAAGTTGACAAGATATCATCCTCTGGAAGTATAAAATTAAATGTTAGAATCGCTGGTGATAAACAATTTATTTTTGTAATTATTTACTACTGGCAATTCCTGTAATTATTTACGACCTGAAAAATGCTGTTAATCAGTAAAATTTATGAACGTATATCCACAAGTGAATATCATTTATATATTTATACCAAAGAACTGCGTACGAAAGGAGAACAATATATGACGGAAAATCGACATGTAGCAGTTACTCGGATTGCGACAGAAATAATCATCAGTGCTGAGTCGATGGAAGATGTTTTACGTAAAATCCTTGATGTATCGAAAGTATGGATGCTTTTAATGTTGACCTACAATAATGAAGATAGAGTAACCGGTAGAAACCGCATATATATTTCCTTTAGTATCAAGCAGAGAGTATATACATATATATATATATATATATATATATATATATATATATATATATTCTCAAGCGTAACCGGGTTGATTACTCTTGAGAATTTATGTTATGATAAGCGCCGCTGAGGAAGATTATTTTTATTCAAAACTACGGTCAACAGATAAAACATAGATTTATTGCTATAATCCAGCATAAGTACAATAATACGTTGTATGGATTCCCATAGCCCCACTAGCTCAGAACGAGGAAATCCGCTAGAAACAATTTGGCTATCACATTTTCGAATGAAATCAGATAATTATTTATTGAATATTTGCCATCCCGTGATCAAGGTGTTTTATTACAACTTATTCACCCAACTTGACGGGCCACAAAAGAAAACCTCCATGGTAAACTTATTAGAAAAGTGCAGATTTTCCGTGGCAACGTACTCGCACACTTTCAGGTTTCCTACTTAGTATTGCGCACTTCGATTTCTTTCTCAACCGCTGTATTCACCAGGCCTAGCTCAAGTAACATTTTGCTTCGTTTCAAAAATCTAAAGCAGCCTCTGCTTAGTTCATATGATAATGACGATGATTACATGAAAGATACTGTTCAAGAGTGATTTTAGAGTTGTGACAATCAAACTCGATAGAAAACTCAAAATTATTTTGGATATTAAATTTTTATAAGTGTGTTGCGTTTATTGAATGCCTTGTTTATTCCGTTACTAAGTAATGTTTAACAGTATCTATATCTATATATATATATAAGCGGCTTAAGTGTTTGTCGCCCATAGTTTATTGGTTGCTTGCGTAACTGTAAATTGCTTTATTCCCCATAGCAGGGCAGCTCGGGACGAATATTATGAGAAAGCTAAACCGGAAAAATTAAAAATACAAGAGCACGTGCACTTAACATTTAATAAATAAATTTAATATCTATATAAACTAGAATTTGGAAATATGCAACCGGCAAAAACCGTCAACGATGAAAAAACAAATAAAATGGAATAAATAAACATCTTTATTATATGCAGCTTAAGTGTCTGCTTGTGGCCAATAGTTTATTGGTTGCTTGCGGAACTGTACTAGCCAATGGGGTGAAGTTACCACGGCACAGGGTTGCCGTTTCAATTGAGACGTAGGCAATTTCTTGTAAAACTTCCCTTTGCTATCCCCCCGGGGGTCCACGTAGAGAATTCTGCGAAGCTACTGGCTAGGATCTGTACCTAGGCAGTCTCGGCCACGGGGGTATAAAATTTATGAACTTGGTGGTTCTGAAGGCTCTGGGAAAGGTCACTTATTGGCCGGCCCCAGAGTCTGGCACGTCCTAGCGTGGCGTGGTACTAGTAACCCGGGGGTCTCCCCCGGGGTCGCTGGGTAATGTCCCGCTGCGACGGGCTCGCCCAAGCGACTGGTAGGAGCATTAGACGACCGGTGCTGCCTGGGGTACTTCCCCAGGTGGTGCGCTGCTCTCCTGGATGGTAATAGTGGAGGTTGAACCACCACGATGTGCCCAAAGGGGGAGTGGACCCGGAATGAGATTGAGTTCTCGATACGGGGAATGCCCAAATCTTCTTCTTCTTCTTCTTCTTCTTCCCTTTGCTATGACCATCAATAAGTATCAAAGCCAAACGCTTAAACGTGTTGGCATTCTTTTACCTGAGCCTGCATTTGGACACGGTCAACTTTATGTTGCCTGTTCAAGTGTTCGCGAAAGAACAGACGTAAAATTAAAAATAATGGATGGTCCTCTGCAAGGCGAGCTTAAAAATAATGGAAAGATCTACACAAGAAATGTTGAGTACAAAGAGATCTTTGACATGTGAATTAACATTTTATTATTTAAATCATCTTTATTTATTGAGCTATCGGAGGCTCTTAAGAAATGTACCGCCAGTGGTTTTCTTCATTGCACTCTATTTTAAGCAAGTAGAAGGGAAAACCCCGTGGGGCAGTAAGCAAAGGAGGGCGTGCGTCTTCGCCGCCTGCCCTGTGTAATTCAGTTTGAATTAGCAGACACCTTTGCACAAATCATTTTAATTACAATTTATAATATCTAAAACAGCCGTCATTTCGTATGACCGCTGGTCTTTCTAGTATATATATATAGAGAGAGAGAGAAATACATATATAAATGCAACGTGAACAGAAATTCTGGGGATTTATTTCTCAAATTAATTCAAACTTATGCTCTCCAAAACAACATCCTAAAACTTCTAGAGGAATGTTCGTGTTTTGCTAACTTCCGTTAGTTCATGAGAACAATAAAATAAACATATTTGCTGAAATCTACTAATTATAATTACAAACTGAAATAATAACAATTACCCATCACTATTTGTGGGACACAGCTTAAAGCCAATTCCGAAATCTGTTCAGAAACTCAGAATGCAGTCTCATTTGAAGTTAAATCCAAGGCGAACAAACTAGTATTAGCTTTTATAGGGATGACTTGTCAAACAGAGCTAAAAACCAAGAGTTTAGTGTCGAGCGGTTTGAAACAGAGCTCAGAAAGTTATTTTCTCTTACTCATTAACTGCCATAATGCTGAATCTTTAATTCTCTAAACTTAATTCGGCATCTGTGCCAATTACGATGAAGCAATAAAAATCATAAGACAAAAATAACTTGTAAAAAACTCGCTAAAACCTAAGCTTCTATAAAGATAATGCAGAAAATGAAAAAATCCTTTATAAACATCAATGCAATGAATTAAACAACATGTTATGATTTGCATCTTAATACAATAAAATTTTAATAAGTTTAAAATTTCAAAAGATATCATTTAAATGCAAACAAATTTTAAGCATATTTTTAGCTTCTATGGAAAAAATATTTTAACTAACAAATTTATTAATAGCAACACTATTAAAGGAGAAGTGTGAGATAATTTTCAATTTAAAAAATTTACTTTTTTCGGAAATCAAGATTCCGATAAAACTCATTATGCTCTGAGATATAAAAAAATGCTTTAATCCACTTGAAATAAAGTTGTTAATTTGAATCATTAAGGATGTGCTTTGAAATTTTTTGCAATAAATCAGCATTAAGCTTTTATTTAATATAGGTATGTATCCTTTTCCTTGTAAACGTTTTTGAAATAAATTATTGAAACATTAGACACTGTTTAGCAGATTAATCCTAAATAAAAACAAATATAAAACCACAGAAGTCAGTAACTTCAGTAATTCACTTTTTAGCTAGATATTTTATATGGGCTTTGTATTTCTCAGTCCAGTTCGTCTCCATGAATATTACTTGATTCATAAACTTATAGTTTGTTAGCTTTGAAAAGTCTTTGGATCTGTTTTCTGATGAAATTTTTAAGTTCTTGAATGCTTTATACTTGAAAATCGTCAGCTATATGAAAAGTATTTGAGTTTGTGTCTCCAACAGAAGAGCTTTAATAGGAGAGAATTTTCACTGGAGAAGTGAATTGCGCAAAAGTTATAATGCTTCGTGTTTTTAAAAATAAAAGCGTAAAATCTATTTAGGTACACATTGATTTATATTCTGCAAAATACCTGTCATCTATCTAATGACGTTAACTGAAAATTGAAAATCGTGGAGGATAAAAATTTTACAGTTGTAATGTAAAATGCTTTCGTTAAATATTTCACTATATTTTAATTCTATGTGAGTAGTAAAATTTGCTTTTCAGACTAGCGGCTTAGCCGGGACCCCGCTAAAGAAAAGCGCTCTGGCGGGAAAAAATATTATTGCAAGAATCATCAGCAGATACGCTAGAGAGAGAAAGAGAGAGAGAGCAAACGCTGATGAAAAATTTCCGTTGACGACTTTTCCGGCTTATTCCCCCTTTCTGCTTTTCCTCTTTCCAACACGTTTTTAACAACTTGATTGCGGTTACAAATCCCTTCCTGTCCTTTCCTGTCTTTTATCCCTTCTTACAGTTGATGAAAGACGCGCTCTTGATTTGGCGAAACAGTAATTGAAGAAGTTGGCAAATAATTTTTGTACTTTCGCTGAAAAAAAGCTGAACTTACTCGCTCGGCGTTTCAAGGGAAAGCTTAGATTTTACTTTTAAATTGACAAATGAATGTGAATCACTGCAATCAGTATTGCTTACAAAATGCCAGAAAAACTGTAGAAGCATGTTCCCCCCCCCAATGGCTAATTGTGAACAATTACAAATGTAACCCACTCCATTAATCTATACAAGGCCAGATGTGGTGGTCTCATTATTATGGAGGCACCTAATAGGTGGGCCCCCATCGCCTTTCCTATGAAGGGACGGACAGTTACAACCATGCCCTCTCCGGGATTCAAACTCAGGCCCTTCGGCATCGCAGTCAGCTTCCCTGACCACTATACCGACTGGGCGGCCTGTGGAAGCATGTTGTTCTTCCCATTCATTAGAAACTTGAAACGATAAATAAAGTAGAAAACGGATCATGCGTGAAATCAGTGTCTTTGCAATATGGAGTTGGCGAGCAGACTGTGCGTGATTTGTTAAAGAAAAAGGATCAACTTGTGCGGTTTGCGTGAGCACATGATTCCGCCGTGGGAATAAAGCAAAGGAAAACAATGAAAAAAAGCAACCCACGAGTACTTAGTTAGGCCCATATCATACATACATTTGTTTCAGACGAACAACCGTTTCGGACAATTTTTCTGCCTGGTTTGCCATTGAAAGAAAGACGCGCACGATTTTTTTCCTTCCTTTCGAAAAAAATTGCAAGTTGTTCATTTTCAACCAATCAGCTATCAGCTTGTTTGTAATGGATTTCGCTCAAAGCGATCTGTGGTGACTGGCTGTTGTGACAAAGTAGAAAAATTGTTTCAGACAGGTGTTCTTCCGAAACAAACGGATGTGTGATAGCAGCCTTAAAGCCATGCTAGAGTAGTTTAGTCAGCAAAGAGCCCAGGGAAACCTAATAAATGGATTGATTTGTGTAGAAAAAGCTAAATATTTTTTTCAGCAATTAGGGCGAATTCTGTGCATCATCAGGATGACTATGTTTCAAACAGCGCCATGGTTTTCGAGAGCTCGAAGTGCCCGTTGAACTTTTGAGTAGTGATCAGAATGAATCAAAAGACTTTTGCAATGATTCTAAAGACTTGATTGAGACTGAAAACTTGCTTCCAGAGCAAATATACCATGTTGATGAATAAGGATTATTTTGGAAATGCTTGCCTACCAAAACTCTTGTGTCTGAAAAAGAAGAGAATACTACTGGTCACAAGATCAGTAAATCTCGTGTGACAGTAATGGCGTGCTCTAACACGGCAGGAAACCACAAACTGAGCCTGGTTTTCATTGGAAAGACGAAAAAAAGCAAGGTCTTTTAAAGGCATGGAAGCCACCAACTTACCAGTCCACTATTTCAATCAGAAAAGGGGACCGATTAATAGAATAGTATTTCAGCAGTGATTTGATACAAAATTCATACCTCAGGTACAGACTTTTTTAAATCACAGGGCCCTTCTGAAAGAGCAATGTTAGTTTTAGACAACGCGCTATCCCATCTAAGTGAAATGACGTTAAAATTAAGAGACGGATAATTTTTTTTTTTTGTAAAGTACTTGCCGTGACAGCCCTACTACATCTTATGGACCAAGGAGCTATCACGGTGGCCAAGCGAAACTACCATTCTTCCAAGTTACGTAAATTTATCTAGGAAGAACATGGTTTTAAAAAATTTTCTGAAAAATTCAAGTCTGGATGATATTTACGAGAGTGCTGCCGCATGGCAGAAAGTGAAATCCTCAACTCTAATTAAATCTTCGAGAAAAACCCTTCCGGACTTAGAAGATTAAGAAAAATTTCAGGTTTCGATGCAAATACAGGCGTATCCAAAATTATGGTTAAAATTTCCTAAAACCCGTTACCAGCTGGTCATGCTCAAACTGCAAACAGTTGTCTGGTGGTGAACATGTGGATGAACAAAACATTTATGAATAGCTGGAGGGCGACAACAACTTGCCCTCATTCAAATGCCACATAGATGAGCAAATTGTTAGTCGCGCAAAGGGGGAAAGTATCAAGTAACATCGAAGGGGAGGAGGATGGAGGCAAGAAGCAGTCTGCTGATGATAAGTTCACGCATGGATCTGCACTTTATCACGTCGAGTACCTTCTGGACTACTAGGAAAGGGCAAGAGTCTGCTGACTGACAAAATGACACTATCCAGGATAAGATCATGGATCTTAAATAAAAGCCAATTGAGCGAAGAAACAGAATGTTCTTTTGAAACAGAATGACTTTTTTACGCGAATTTGGATAATAAAGTTTTATTATTTCAAAAATTTGTGTAGTGATTTAGCTCACTTATCTGATAGCAACATCGTCTTACCTCTCGGCTACGCGCCTATCGTTGGCTTAGAGTGCTATCACACACTCTTATGTTTTGGACGAATAGCTGCTCCAAACAATTTTTCCTCCGGCTTTATCATTACAAAAAAGATGCGAGACTTTTCTTTCCTTTCTCGAAAAGCTCTAGAGTGTATGTTTTTACCCAACGAGGGCTAAATTAAAGAACTTGAATGGTTTTTCTTTATCGGTAGTCTCTGAGTTTATAATGGAGACCTAGTCTCCTCTTTAGGTGGTAACCCCAAAAATAATCGGTGGTGACTGGCTATTTTATATCATCTGACAAAGCGGAAGAATTGCACTAAACAGTTGTTTTTCTGAAATATTTTGAATGTGTAACGCGGCTCTTAAACACATTACAGGTGACAGTACGAATTTGCCGAGCTCCATCCGAGTTTTAAAGAAGATTCCCCAGATGGAGGAATCCGACGATCTCCCATACCTCCCCTCCATCCTTTAACCTCCCCAGAGAAATTTCGGCTCTATCGTTTTTTAAGTGATCCCATAACTGTAAAGACACGATACACTTACAAATATCCATGCTTTCTCCGGGTTTCTGACGCTGGCCTAAAGCTGCGGCAGCAAGTTTTCTCTGCTATCATGCCAACGCTGAGGCTGATTTTTTCAAATTTACAGTTTTGTCAGTAAAAAGATATTTAAGCATTACAAATTTAGAAAGCCGGCTTAATAGATTCATATATTTTTTTAATTTTTGGTTCAGCTCGAATATTAAAATAATGTTAGTTATGAGACATTTTAAAGTAATTTTTTTACTTGTGTGATTACTGAAAGAGGTACATCCAAAAGACATCTTCTTGTGGTTGCATTAAGCCTCAATGATGCTAAACTTCTTTCCTGTTTTGAATCAAAGCATTAGTAATGCTTCATTGATAGTATTTTGAGAGTTATTGCTTTCGGTTCAATTCTACGAAATAATGACACTATTTATAAGCTTATTAAGCAGCACTTTTTTCAACTCCTGATTCAAAAATGAAAGGAAGAGAGAAAAAATAAAAGACCTCCCGCCTTTGCCCTTGCTTTATGTGCGAAAATCCGTCACACGCAGCTAAATTCTATTTAAATACGCATCACTCACCTGTGGAAAACACCTGTAGAAAAAAATGTTCTATTCTTTAAGAATCCTAAGAAAAATTATTCTCCACTGCTAACACAATTGTATAATTCTCGGCGGCGTGGAAAGTGTTTGACCTTGCAGGCGGAGAAGGTCAAAGAAGAATTCTGAGCGGGCGGGAAGAGGCTGATGGAGCGAAAGGGTTCCAAATTTCCAAGCAAAGAACACTTTTACTCAACCTGGTCACGTGGGAAGGCGATTCGGAAGGTGGGCGGTTGTTTTCTACTTCGGTTGATAAATTGCAGAAATTCATTCGAGGTGAAATTTTCTCACAGGGTCGATATTCATTTTCAATATTCCGGCATTAGCAGTATTATTGATCACATGAGGGTCAACGATGTTTCAGCTCCATCAGCCGAAGGGTCATCGCACTAAAAGAGGAAAATTGCGTAGCATTTTGAGCCGCAGCAAATTTAATTTGAGAAATTCAGGTATGACGTACGAGCCTTATTTTTGAAAATACACAGTTTGCGATAATCGAACTAAATGTATGAATGTAATAGTCCGTTTAAATAAGCGCTGAACATTTCATGCACTCTGTTTACTGCTGAATACAAAACAGTTGTTCGGTGTTGTAACTCGGGGCCGGATTGTACTGCAACGTCTACTGACATTTCCGTGATTTGCAATCATTGCCAAGCCCTATAGGTGACACTTTGTGCTATTCCAAGTTTCTTGGATACCTCTCATCCGCGTCCACGTTCCAGGAGACTGATAATTCTACCACGTAAAAAATCCTCCACATGCGTCCTTTGTATCATAACTATTCGGTTATGGCACTGAGCGGCTTACAGAACAATTGTGAACAATTTTATTTCTTAGCTACCATTCCTTATATACACTTCTCTTATATTCTCGTCATTGTGACGTTCTATCGGCGTCATCTGATGGCTTCCTGTAATTTTCATATTATTTCATATTATATGTGTGCGATAATTCTACAAGTGAAATTTTTACTTTAGAGTTCGATTTCCGAGTGTTTCTGAATTATCCTTAATTTATGGACATGAGTGTAATTCGTGAATTTTGATGCTCAGTCAACATATTGTTATGAAATGCCCAGCGCTGCGGTAAGATAGCCTACCCGCAAAGCGGGTTCAGGGTTGCCAGAAAGTGACAAAGAAAGGCAGGTTTGACAGATTTGGCTCGAAATCGCCCATTTGGCGGGGAAAATTGACGATGTACCATAGACGGAGCGAAGATTTTTCTAGAACGAATTCTTACCGGTTTTCACCAGAATGTTCTCGAAGGTAGGTCAAAAGCTATAAATACCTTGCCTATACGCTGAGTAACAATGTAACGAAAGAGTATCTAGAGTACGTTGATTACAATAGTAGCGCGTCCTGAGTTCCGACAGATATCGACCGAGTTGGAAGCTGTACTCTAGCGCTTTGCCTATACGCTGAGTAACAATGTAACGAAAGAGTATCTAGAGTACGTTGATTACAATAGTAGCGCGTCCTGAGTTCCGACAGATATCGACCGAGTTGGAAGCTGTACTCTAGCGCTTTGCCTATACGCTGAGTAACAATGTAACGAAAGAGTATCTAGAGTACGTTGATTACAATAGTAGCGCGTCCCGAGTTCCGACAGATATCGACCGAGTTGGAAGCTGTACTCTAGCGCTTTGCCTATACGCTGAGTAACAATGTAACGAAAGAGTATCTAGAGTACGTTGATTACAATAGTAGCGCGTCCTGAGTTCCGACAGATATCGACCGAGTTGGAAGCTGTACTCTAGCGCTTTGCCCTGAAGCTCTCTTCACCGTTATAGCCTGATAGCTGAAGGCCGTGTTGCTGATTGTTTCAGTGTGTTTATCGCAGTTTTTTGACGGCTGTAAACGAGTCTTAGGAACTCTTTTGTGGAACACTGACGAATAAATTGCGTTTTGATTCTTCATTAAGTGTTGTAATCAATCACTCCAAATTTACGAACACGTAGAACCCAATAATATTATCATACTCTTGAATTTTTCGTAATCTGTAAGTAACTGAACAATTCGATTTACACGTGATAGTTTGTAAATTTTTTGAATTATGCAAGAATTATTACTCATAATTTGCCTAATTTTTTCTAAACAAATCTCTGCAATTAGTAAATAGGTTGGAATATTAGTTATAAGAACCTTAATAAAAAAATAAATGTTCTGAAATGCCCATAATCCTGAGGCTTGAAGTAAAATGACATATTAGAAACATGAAATACACATACGCAGCTGAAACTGAAACATGTTATGAATCCTTACATTATGTCAAAAAACAAACTGTTCTTTAGTCTAGAATTGAAGTTGGAAAAGTAATATATAGGGTTATTATGTATGATAAATCGATCAGTTATTTTTAACACTATATTTTTCTTACAAAGTATTGAAGAAAAAAATTACGTTTGACATCTTTCTATTAATCTACATATTTCAATGAGAAACTGCGCTTGAAATGAATGAAAAATTTAAACTCAGAATAGGAATTCTATTTAGTGCTCGAAAACTATTAATCCAATGTAGGCCATCGGTTGCATAACAGTAATTTATAGTTATGTTTGTTGGAGAAATGGAAACACTTTCATATGCGAGCCAATTACATGAGGAAAATGCTTAATAATGAGATGCTTGAAATTCAATGAGCGTCGCTACAAATTAGAATGCCCCGTTCGACCTTGCTCCGGGCAGCAGAAAAATTACCTGCTTTCGTTTTTATTGTAGGGGGGGGGCTCCTAGACTGTTCTTCCTTTTGCTACAACGCGATAAAATCTAAGTGGAGAGCTACGGTTACAGAAAAGCTTGTTTTATCCACCTTAATTACTATGACTAGTATATTCTATCATGTAAAATCTTATGTTGTTTTAACGAGACCTTCTGAGACTGAAAGAACAAAATAGTTACAAGGCATTTTTCCAAGTAGTGACTTGTAGCTTATTCTATGGAAAAATACTCAGTTGGTTATTATGCAGAACTTGAATTGAATTTGGTATTAAAATTAATTTTATTACACTTGTTAAGATTATCATTCACAACCAGAGCTTAGATTTCTTCATATGTGTCAATTCTTTTATCACAAACCTGCATGCATTTCATTAACTTAGATCACGAGACAAAGAAAATCAGTTTGAATAATGTAAAGAATTATTTTTTTAAATTTAAATGTTCAATGTGTAGGGTTTCCCTTATTTTGCATAAAAAATTATTTTAAATTTGATATCTTTCCTGAACTCATCAACTTTCCCTCACATTTCCTCGCTAGGATGTAACTTTAAGTTAAGTGAGTATTTAAACGAGTCAATCTCTGAGTTTATTCACAACGTGTTTTCGCTAGCCAGCGCACGTTTCGTTGCTATCTCGCTGTTAAGCTAGTACGCCTCTTGGCCATTTCGGATAATTTTCAAGCCTGTTAGGTTTTATTGAGTCAACCTATGGTAGCAACACTTTGATGTGCTAATCCAGAACTATTTTAATTAGACTTTGAATTGATTTGTATTCTACGTTTAAGTTTCACCGCAAATTGACGGTGTTTTTACACAACACGAAGATCGTGCCTTTCTGTTATTAGATGGAATTAATAAAGGGTTATTTTTCACCCTTATTCTTTGCTGGTATTTTCATTCAAGCCTGTGCGAGAATTCGCCAGGTTCATTGTAGAATCTAATTTAGTTTATGTGGAATAGAAGAGACAGATCTTACAAATATATGTATATAAACGGACATTGCTGTTTTTGCATTGCTGTTGTCAGATAAAACTTGTATAACTGTAGTTTCAGAATTAATTAAAGCGACTTAATAAATCAATTGCAGAATTTGTACTATGGTATTCTTTTGTCCCATTCAATATCAAATACCCTATATATATGTATGAATAAATAGATAGGTAGATAGAAGCTAGATATAGATAGATAGATACATATAGATATATTTTGGTATTTCCTATTGGGAATGAAACAAAGAGGTGCTAGGAGGAACTAGGTATTATAGTAAAACATCTACTAGTTTGCATATAGGACTGCTATAGCAACTCTATAGACAAAATTTCAATGTTCTACGGCTAATAGTTTTTGAGTTTTGCGAGACTCATACGTACGTATAGACGTCACGAAAAAATACATTTTGAATACATTTTAAATACATTTTCCAATGTGTTTTGGAAAAAGAATCCTTTTCGTATCGAGAATGGAATCGATAACAGTCAAAATCGATGTTCCCGTTCAAATATGATACCCGAAATAAAATTTCAGCCACTGTCGTTTTTGTGATGGAAGTCTTGTATGAACTAGTTCCCTTCAGAAGGGCTTTGATTTTAAAGAATTATCTTACTGCATAAAAAAACGTAGCACCTCTTTGAAAGAATCATGCTTGATGACAGTCATATGCTTTGCTAATCAAGGAAAATTATCTCTGAAAATTTGAAATCGGAACAGTCAAGGGAGAAGACGTTTCCTTGAGGAAATGGAACTGAAGTATGGTCTGCCAATGAATACGTAATGGTCTGCCAATGTATGGTCTGCCAATGAATACGTAAGTATTAAGTATGGTCTGCCAATGAATACGTAATGACGAATAGAACGGAATTTCTAGTGGCTTCATTAATTTTGAAGATTTAGTTGTTACGAACATCAGTGAAAATCTACAAACGGAAGAACTGAGAAATGTTCGAAAAGTTCCAGTAACATACTGAATGATTCCGATAATAAAAAGCAGGCTGCAAAATGTATTTAAATATTTCCCGACGTTTCCCAAAGTTTTGAAAATTCTCATTCACTGCATTTTTTAGAATAAAATTTCACTCAGAAATCCTAATCACATTATAAGGTATTTCTCCCACATTCTCGGCGTGCCTTCTTGGTGTAGTGGTCACCACACTGATCCGGTATTTCAGAGGTCCGTGGTTCGATCCCCGGAGGAGGCGATTGCCTATTTTTCATCTCTCCTGCTTCCCCCCCCCCCAAAAAAAAAATCCTAATATCTCTACAACGTATATTTTCTTGGCTCAGCAGTTTGTGATGTCACTTTATTACTAATACCAAACTTAATTTTAACTTGAATTATACTAATTTTCATTTGGATTTCTCTTATGTTTTAGCGACGATTTTGGAGTTCCCTTCCACGACACCTTGCTAAATTCAATGCACAGAATTTTTTTCAACAAACAAATTTAAGAGTTTCTCTTAACCTTATATCCTGCTTAAATGGGGATGCACGTGAATGTATAATTAAAATTTTCTCAAAAATCAAAAGAATAAGGCAGCATTTTATATTCTTAATGTTCAAAGTAACCACGAGATGTTGCTACAGATATTGAGAATTTTATCATTGATTTCGTTTGAAGATATATTTTACTAACATAAATGTTCTGTTCGATGGATTTTAAATCCTTATTTTTGGTAGAAAATGAAATGCTCAGTGACAACCAATGCATTTTTTTTCTTTGCTAGTATAATATATATAAGATAAAAAAATACGTGAAGCAAAACTCTAATTTGTAATAATCCTTTAACATTTTAATTTGGCGTTTTTCTCTTTCTGTCCTAAAAATAGGAAATGCTCAAAATAAAAGCTCTTTAAACTGTGTCATTTAAAAATTAATCCATGTCATAATATTCTTGAATAATACTGAAGACGCAGATGCCAATATAAATCTGCAGCCAATAATAATTCTAGAAGCTTAAATATTAACCAGTCAGCATAAAAATAACCGAAACTAACTCATTCTGAACCAAGATTTCATCTTGAATACGTCACGTTCGTTCTCTGCTGCTAACTTGCTAATGCCCATTGCGCTGCTTCAAATGTATTTTAGAATTCCATAGGGTACCGACGCAGTTTTTCAAAAAAAAAAAAAAAAAAAAAAAAAACAAGAAATTACTGCGCGACTTTATACAAAAAAAATCTGATGTGTACACCACATGACTTCCTTGTACGGAATATTAAATTATACGCATTTTTTCTTGCATTTCATTTAAACTTATTGGATTGAATTAAATCTACTTCGCCGACAGCGCATAAACCTCAATAGAATAAATGAATTCTTTAAAATTCACTCTAGTATTTGTTTACCATAGCGACACTCTGGCGCTAGATTCACTTAACAGTATTATATTTCGTTCATATTATAACTCATAATGCACAAAATTTATATCATTTAAAGAATAGAATTATCTAAACGTTGCCACATGTTCTATTCAAATACTATAATAAAGCTAGAACGACGTATAAAAGAAATTAAGCAAACAAAACAAAAAAGAAACAGTTTTTCACGGACTATTGAGTATTTCTCATTCGTTTAATTCAGTTCTCACTTCGCGAGAAGGCAAAAATGCATAAAAACTCAAAATATCTATATTAAAAATTACGAAGTAAATCTTAAACTCTTATTTCCTCGAAAAAATTCCAGAAAGGATTAGCATTATTTAATTGGCAATACTAAATGAACGCGTTATCTTTGTTGTTGCGAAGATAAGTTTCTCTAGATTGGCAACAAATCCACTAGTCTACTGTTTCAAATATAAACAATCAATGGCCGCCATAAAAAAAGGCTTAGCGGCACTTAAACAACTTTAAAATTGTTGATAATTCTAAAAATATTGCATACAGATTTACTAAAGGCATAAAATCCTTAACCGAAAGATAAAAACAACATAATTCAATCATTTTTAAAGCAAAAAATGTACAATTTACAAATATGTAAGAGTAAAGAAACTGAGATCACTGACCCGGGTAACAGAGTGGATATATATAAATATATTTATATACGTTTGGTGCGGCCGATTGCAACCAAAATACGAGGTGAACATCTACATGTTATAGCAGTCCTATATACAAAATTTCAATGTTCTGAGGCTACTCGTTTTGAGTTATGCGAGATACGTACGTACATATGTTCGTACAGACGCCACGAAAAATTCTCTTCAGAATTCATTTTAAAGCAGTTTTATAATTTTTTTGGAGGAAACGAGTCTTTTATTCTGTCCTTACGTACAGATATCACGCAAAAATATCGTTAAACTGCATTCGATAGCGGTCAAAATGGATATTTTCGTTGAAATACGCTGCCTGAAACTTTTCGCGATTACAATACTTGCTTTTTACGTCGTACAAGGAAGTAAAAAGAATACTAAAATCGATCGTGACTGCAAGCTTCTTCTTTACACATCTAACACTTCACTCACCACAACTTACGCCCTGATGCGGTGAGTGATAGAAGGGATCTGAGGGGACATCTGTCTCTGGACGCAGCAGCCAGGTGAGAAAAACTGATGTTGCAAAATTTTAGAATTAAATATTTTCCATTCTTAGCTAACATGAGGGAGCGCGAAATCTTCACTTGTCCCCGGGGCACTGCAAACCCTAGCTACGATTTTGCATCGCATTCCAAACTATATCACATAAACATATAATTGTATGAGAGGGTAGAAAACCCACCTTTTCACTGTTCAAATAATCAACTATTTAAAAAAAACTATTGAACTATAGTTACCCATGAAAACCGAATTTAGTTTTTGCAGGCGCACAGATTGAATATATTATTCATTTCAACATATTCGTTTCTAAAACAAAAAGGAAAAAAAAAGTATTAGAAAATTACATGTTACTAAGGAGCAACTAAAATACACATATGAAGCGAAAGAAAGAGATCCAACTTTTAATTATACTTGTTTTAAATGTCCGAAATAATAAATCCTTCGGTTTTTGTAATCTCAGTCAATAAATTTTGAACGAAAGTGGCAGACTTCTCACAATAGGAAATTACCATTTCTTTTAAATGGACAACTAAAGAACAGGTTCACTTGACCTTCTACCATCATAAAATAGTCGTTTTCCAATTATTACATTCTTTTTCTTCTCCATTATCCTATCTAATTTGCGCACTAGATCAAACAAAGACTAAGCTACTACCAGATTTCTCATTTTTTGAAACCTTTCGCAGGCGGGAGGGGAGAGATTATTAATTTGTTCCTTCTCCTCACTCGGTCGGCACGAATCGTTTTCAATGGCAGGGTCACGGTATTCCGTTGTCTGGCAATTGTTTCAAATGAACTTTTGTGTGGTATTATTGCATTCCATGAGATTTAGATAGACTGAAGAAGAAATATAAAATTTAGATTTAGATATATTTATTCATCTCTGCAGTTCTGTAACCAGATGAAATGCTATATTTCTAGTAATTTTTTAATACGCCGTTAAGGAGTATATCAGTTTTAAACATGTTTTCATTTTGTACAATTAAAAACAAATGTTTTAGAAGCAATTATTAAGGTCAAAATTAATTATTTTTTAAATTTCTGAACTACTGTATCTCTCTTATTGTATTATCTCTTCACAGAATATTTATCAGTTCGAAATTAAGTAGTCTGAATGAATACTTTCACTTCTCTTTAACGAAGAGTGAATGTCATTTTGCCCTACAATTAACGTTCCTCTTTATCGCTTTAGTTATTTTATTAACATAATTTTTACGTAAAAAAATTTTTTAAATCAATACCTTGGAAGCAAGGCGCCTGGAATAAATATTCTATTTTCGAATATTGGTTACCGTTTGCAAAATTTTACTTGATACAAATCGGAAATTTATATTTTCCTGATTGGATTTCTTCCGTGTAGTTATTTTGTATAACTTTTCTAAACTTAGGTTTTAAATAAGGCATAAGAACAACTTTGTGTTTGATGAATATTTATTTGAAATTCTACCTGTTTCGACGGCGAACAGGTATACAGAGACAGATTTAAACTTGATAAGACCCTAAGTTATTTGAGATATGGGGCCCTTTATAAGTTTGTTATAATATATTTTAATTTTTTTTGGGGGGGAGGTCCTAACCTATAGCTTGTGTAGCTTATACATAAATTCGGCCCTGCAAGTATAGGTCCCTCATCGTCAGAAGGAAAAACATTCTGTGGCCTGTCCTTGTTCGCCTTCGAAATCGACAGAGGTTCGATGAAATCTAAGCCAAAAATAAGGTAGCTCTTTTGCCTAATTTTTAATTTCTTTTCTCTCTTAAACATAGGTTTACTGCTAACAAATTTTAAATACAATATTTAACAATAAAATCCTGTTTACATTATATTGTAATAAAAAAAAGGTGTAATAATTGTAAATTCAAATAATTATTTCTTTACTTCCCTGAAAAATCGCACACATACTACCTAAAGATAAGAGATGTTCAAAAATACTGCGTTGATTAAACGGAAGAATAATGTCACTAATTTACTTTAGTTTTGTGTAAGTAGTTTCGTATGGTTGCGGTTTACGTAGGCGAAAGCAACAACACAATGCTTAACAAACCCATCCTTTTGAATTTTTTTTTAATGATCACTTTCCCTTTTCTGAAGGTCACATTACCATTTTAGCCCCGCCTACTTTGCTCCATATATGGAAACGACCTTGAATACCCTTATGTCTCCAATCGTGTCTGTCAGCTGTTATGCTAATAGAATAGAATTCATAAATTTTTTAAAGACTTGCGTTTTCGAGCAAGCATACTTTATAGCTAAAAATTTTTAAGAACATTGCAGGGAATTCAAAAAAGTAAACTTTCAACGCAAGGGGCTTTTCGTTGATTTATTAAGCAACTGACACCTGTTTCTATAACTGAATTCTTTGTAGAGAGAAAAGCGATGGGGCTGATAAGATGAAAGCCACATAGAAGGAATATTCAGAAGGAAAATGTTAAGTACCAAAAACCTGAATGAGATATTTTAAAATATTTGTTACAATAAGCATGTTCCCCATTTTTTTACCATTTTTATATATAAGAACCAACATTACTGAGACATTTGTCGTAAAATAAAACCAGCTTTTGAATTCCATTTTCATAAATATGTACCACCTGTTGTTATCCAATTCTGAGCCTCATTTTTTTCATCTTCATTATCGAAACGCGTTGGCCAGAGAGAACATATTCAAACTCAGAAAAATGTAGCAATTACTTGGTGCTAAATCTGAGCTGTAGGGGGGGGAGGAGGATACATTTATTTCCACCCAGATGATTTAATGACAGCTTGAATTTGATCGGTGATGAGAAGCTTAGCTTAGTCATGAAGCAATGCATTATAGCAGCGTGGTCCAACTTTTAGTTACCCGAAGGCCAATCAAACGTTAGTATAGGCGAATGAGGGCCAGAGACATTAAAGAAAGAAAATGAATTACATATAAATCACTAGTTTAATATATCACTTTTTTACAGCCTAGAAATCAATGTTATAATTGTCACTGTTTTTTTTTTTTTTTTTTTATGCAAGTTTATCAACGTCCACTGTAATTTCTAGAAGGCAAAGTCTCAGGCTCGATTTCAGTATGTTTTCACTTTCAGTGCGATTTCTAGTTTTTGATTTAATTTGTTTGAGAGCAGAAAAAGCACTTTCACACAACTATGTACTGCCAAACAGCGATAGCATTTGCAAAGAGAATTTATGCAGTTTGGGAAAACGTTCTTTAGAAATCAGTTTCCAGAAATGTTCAGTGACATCACACTTTTTAGTCTGGTAGAATAGATCTGCCTGTAGATCACAAATTTCAATTTGAATGCCACAAGGCACCTCACTTACTTCAATGTCTATATAATGGATTAACTATGGAAGTTTTGTTTTAGGGGGTCAAAATCCTGGAATCAGTCCTGAAACTCTTTCTTGATATCAGTAATTATTTCATGAAACATACTAAAATTTGTGTCATTTTCTTCTTTCACTTGCTGACAAAATGGGAAGTGTGCCGTATTATTTGTCTCTCAGAAAAGTGAGATTATTTGAAAACTGGATTTCTTCCAATAGATTTCTTGATACTCATGCCCAATGTTTTCTTTTTTGAGAAAAGCAAGAATTTTATTCCTCAACCCAAAAAACTGTTGCAGACAATTTCCAGCACTTAGCCAGCGCATTTGACAGTACAATGAAATGTCACCATACTCAACATCCAAATTGTCCACAAATGCAATAAATGCTCTGCGTCTCTGGGCATTGTCTCCCCATATTAAACTCACAATATTTAAAACAGTTTTCATTGTCTGAGCCTTATAATTTCTATTATTTATTTATTATATTTAATATAATTATTTATATTTGTTATTTATTATTTAAAGCTGTAAGAAGGGTCTTTTGTTTTCCCAAATTTTGAACTAACATTTTTTTTTTCCAGTAAAGAAGGAACTTCAAATAGATTCAAGTTCGAATGTAATAATAATATAATAATAATAATATAATAATAATAATCTGTTCAAAGGTAAAACCCTGGACAGTAAGGTGCACAGCGAGATGCTAGTCCGTGTTGACGCTGCTATCAAGGAAAAACGTCGGAACTGAGTTCTGACGCAAAAAAAGTAATGTTCCATCAAGATAATGCAAGAACACATGTTTCTGCATTCACCAGATGGACTGAGTACAGACTCGAATGAAATCTTTCACCACACACACCATATAGCTCCAACATCGCTCCTTCAGAGTTCTGCCTTTTTCACACCTGCAGCTACATCTTGCTGGTGCTATCTTCCATTGTGCTCAGTATGTCCGAAATGAGGTTGTTGTGGACTCGCGGCCACCAAGTTTCTGGACCAAAGGCTTTGAAAAACTACCAAACCGACAGATAATCATAGATTTGGGGGTTGATTACTACCTGCACTAAAGATACTGCTTTAATGGGGTTTTTTTCACCTAACTTTAATTAAGAACTTTTTTGGCTCAAAAGTTTCAGCATTACAACCAGATAATTTTATAACTAACCTATTGGTTTCATGCTTTTTTTCTTAAAGTTTATTAAGAGCGTTTTTTGGTGGAAAACTTTTGTTAGAACCAGATATTAGATATTCCCTTTGTTATTCGCCTCGGTGAGCTCAATTTTTTATTCTTATATATTGACAAATTGTGCATATTTTACTTTAAAAAGTGTTTCAAATATGTTGCTTTTATGTTCCGGTTTAGGATTTTACGCCTTTAGTTAGTTGTAGAATTGTCAAAAATTTGTAATGTCATACTTGTAGAGTTATCAACAGATTAAAAGTTAGTTAAGTCTTGCTAAGCCTAACGAGAGCACCATTTGTTTACATTTCAAACTCTTAGTGGAATAATAAATTAAGTCAGTTTGTGTACCACCTTTAGCGTCGTTTTGCCGTGTAGGATCAAAAGTAAACTTTCAATTTTGGGCGCCTAAAAATCTGTTTTCCTGCCTTTTAGTTGAATTGCTTTTTTTTTTTTTTTTTTTTTTTTTATCAGAAACTTTAATTTTAATTGTAAATTTAACTGACAGTTTTTAACTGTATTTGGTGTTTTATGCTTTTCTGTATTTTACAATTTTATGAAGATGTTTTAAATTTGTATGCATTTTTGCCTTGCTGCGAAGACAGAACTGAATTAATTTAACGAGAAATACTATATTTCTAATGAAATTAGAGAAAAAAAGATTGAATGAAGTGCGGCAAAAATATGTATAATTTAACAGGCCGTATAAGTGGCCGGTGTCCACATAAGATATTTTTTTCCCTTGTCAAAATGATTTAACAATATTTTTCGTCCACCTTCTTTAAGACTACGCAATTAGTACTTTTTCTCCTTTATCCAAGAATTAATATCATCATATCCGATCCTATTATATGTGAACTCAGATATCTTATCTATACAATGCTTCGAATTTAAGCATCAGATTAAATCACTAATTCCCCTTTTTTACTAATGAAATTTAATGCAGAATCCTTTTCGTTTCGTTTAAAATGATTAGTTATAAAATATCCCATTTAATGTCAATATTAATATAGAATTTGTTAATATGTAAAACGGCAAAACATTAACAATATAATTATAAATTAGACTTCCTTTTAGTTTTGTTATACACAACATATCTGAGCCAAATATTTTTCAATGTTAGTTTTTTTTTTTTTTTTTTTCCGGGGGGGGGTGTCCAGTGATTTTGACCTTATTCCCTTTTCAATTTGGAATTCATTGCTTGCTTTTTAGATATGAACGCTTTTAATAAAACTTTAAAACTTTAATAATGCTCTCTTGACAACCCATTTTGTCTAATATTAAATTATTCTCGTATAAAATGAATAACTACTAATGATCGTATGAGTAAGGATTCTGGTGGTCCTCAGTAGGAATTACGGTTCCTGCTACAAACGGGGAAATACCCAAGCCAAGTTACGGTGAGCTCAAGCTAAAACTATATTTTTACTGAAAATTCTCTGAACAAACGTGTTCTTCATTTGTCCACCTTCCAGACTGCATTCTCTTTTATTAATAAAATTTTATTTGTTGAGACCTCAAAGGAAATACGTAAAATTTGAAATGCTAATGTAATTATAGCATACCTTGCTACTGTGTCTCATTCAATAAAGATAGGAGTGTTACTTTAAAAAACATGTCCAAAATAGAGAAATAAGTAAATTTTCTAACTCAAGTTGTTTCATTTGTCAGAGTTCTTTACATATTTCTTCTCATGCTCTGCTTAAAAAGCTGAGTGTTGGGGTAAATTTCCATCTTGAACAATAAGATTTATCCCTTTTCGTCTTCAGTCATTAGTTACTGTGTTTATAAGTCATTTCTCCCTACTACCTGCATGCTTTCGTGGTGTAAGGGTAGCACACTCGACGCGTTTTCGAGAGGTCCAGATTCGAGTCCCAGCGATGGCATTGCTCATATTTCGTGTCTCTTGCTTCAAAAATAACTAATGACTACTACAGCAGCTCCCGAACTAAAAGGTGGTGGGTGATGATTCTTCACCATCAAGAATTGGCGATTGGGTCCCCTAATCACCAATTGCCCTTTAAAAGGAGGAGTATATAAAGTATTTTCTCCTTCCTTTCTGCATGCCTTCGTGGTTTAAGGGTAGCATACTCGGCGCGTATTCGAGAGGTCCAGGTTTGAATCCTGGCGAGGTCATTGATAATTTTTCATGCCTCTTGCTCCAAAATTCCTAATGACTCTGCATGTTTTATTTAGATCAATGCAAGACGAATGAATACACACATTTTGTATTGTTATTGTCTTGAATATTTTTTACGTATAAAGCTATATATAAGGATTTTGTGTGTTTTATTTATTGCGAAAATTTTATCTTTCTGCAGAATTATTAACGTTGTTCTTTTTTAACTCCATCATAAAAGAAACGTTTTATTTTTAAGAAAAACATTATGACTTTTCGTATTACCCAGATGTATCGAACTTTCGTTGAATTTCACTTCCAGTTAAGGAAAACATATTTCAGATTTAGATATAGGCCACTTTGAAACTTGACTGTATATTAAAACTATTTTTTCTAGCTCTCTTTTCGATATCCTGCACAAGAAAAAAAAAACCATTACTTTTTTTTTGGCCATTTGTTAAAACATTCCGCGTTTAATTTTTTTTGTCTGAAGTTCAGAAATTTTTGGTATCAGTATTCTATAAAAAATAAGCATCAAACTAGGTCATTGAATGGATAAAATGACAATTTCATGAATGGTTGAAGCTTCTTAGGTTGATCCATTTTGACTGTACTTTTTTCACGTAGATCTATATTGTCAGGCAGAATTAGTTCTGAATTAAGCAGTTTTTCAAACACGTGACACCATAATGACCGACACTCATAGTCACGTGAAGTCACACGTAGTCCAACTTCATATTCACAAGAAATAAGACGTGTTCAATGGCGTGATCTCTTATGCCGAACTATTTTTTTCCTAGCACTTTTCTCGTTATCGGGAAAAAAAAAAAAAAAAAAAAAAATTAAATGCTAGATTTTTTTAAGCCATTCCCCTTTTGCTCCGGTCAGGAAGAGCCATGAATTTAAGAGCGGTATACTATATCTTTTGAAATACGTTTGTCTCTGTAGAACAGAAGCAGCAGGCTGAAATATTACCATATATAAATACATATAGAAAAATTTCATATTCTACGCTTTTTTATTTTTATTTATAGACGAAGAAATTTATTTTTAGCTCAAAGGGCGTTAGCCCAGAAGGACTATTAATTTTGGCGTTTTGCGTCGATTCACTTTCTGCGTTGATTCACTTTTCAAACTGTTGCCACCAAATATTACAGCTTTGTATTATATTTAAAGAAATTAAGTATTGAAGAATCTGCATATATAAATATATATATATATATATGTTTTTCGCATTGTGATAAAACAACGATACCTAGAGCCATCAAATTTTGAATAACGTAATCCTCCACCGAATATGAGCATCTGGAAGCCCTAATTTGGAACTTACAATTTTTTTTATTATCTGTCTCATATTTTGTCAAGCATTAAAGAATTTCTGATTAACGAACTCAACAATTTCAAAGCGAGGAATGGCAACACTGTACGGGGAAAAAATCATTTTTATCTCCAGCGCGCGAGACGGTGTACCTGAAATTCTAAAGATATTCTCATTTTAAACTATTTTGCGATATTGCTGTTGAATTTCAGTTTATGGTTTAAGTGCGAAGAACATGATATTTAATAAATAAAGGTAACATACAAATTGTTAAAAAAAAGGCCCCTTTGGATGTAAAATCTGAAAGCTTTTAGAATTTTTTTTAAAATTATTATTATTGTTATAAATGCTTTTCTAAACTGGGAAAAAATTATAAGTTTATAATAATTATTCCAGTTAGCAGTGAAAATATCCCGAATGAAAACGTCGCATAGAAAACAATGCAAAAAGAAAACATCGCTAAAATTATGATGCTTCTTCCTTTCATCAGAACTCAACAAGTGCCTTGTAGAAATTCTATTATATCTTATTTAGAATCTCTTTTCACTTGTGCGCTATCCTCGTGCGAAGTCAAGGAAATATTGCAGTACCGAAAAATTTCAGGTATCCCATTTAAACGGAAATATCCACTTTGACTGTTCCCGAATCCATTGGAAGTTTTTTTTTTTTTTTTCGTGACGTCTGTCCGTCCGTACATATCTCAAAAATTATTAGCCGTAAAATGTTGAAATTTTGTATATGGAACTGCTATACAATCTAGTTGCGCACTTCCCTTTTTTATTGCAATTATACTCTGAAGTATACTTTAATTTAGCCCCTTAATTCCTCCAGCTTGAGCCCTTCCCCCTCTCTACTCTAAAAATCCTAATAACCTTTTCGAAACTGCGTCATATCTGAAAACTAATTCCGCATTATGCCATCTTAACCTTCTGCATAGCGTATAGTTCTTAAAAAAATCAGCGAAAAATCTTACAATACAATAAATACCGGTGGCAATTCAACTACGTGTTGTCTTTTGTTTCGACTTTCCTAGTCGCGTTCTTTCGTCGCTCTGTTGTCTTTGTCTTGCTACTAACTACGTCGTTATCTAAAATGTGATACGCTATATAAGGTTGTGGGGTGCATATTGCGCTCATGATGATGTGTGAGGAAGAATACCTGTATGTTTCGATAATTATTTCGTTGTTTAGCAATAAAAATTCAGTTCGATTCGGCCACGTCAGTCTACAAGTCACTCCTTCGTTGTGCATCATCCAAAATACGCAGCGAAACAACTGCCCAAATCTGTTACAGTTATCGCCCAGTCATTAAGGTAATTACAGTTATTATTATTATTACATATATATATTTACCTACCTTCTTTCCCGGCTTGGAAGTCTTTACCGGGTCTTTATTTTTGCGATCATTGGTCATAGTCATATACTGCTTCCAACCGCAGAAATGTTTTAAGTAACAAAATACTCATATTTTGACAATGTTAAATTTTTAAAAAATAATTTTCAACAAATAACGAAATCTGTCTTTTAATGCAATCTCCCGTTTCCTATACGAATATTTGGGAAAGTTTCATACTCGTTATGACAAAATAAAATTATAAGCTCAATTCCCGACAACAAAAATTGGCCGGTATATTTAATTTCAAAATTTGCAATTTTTTATACCATTTTCAACTTGCCTTAAGGAATTGATTAATTAAGTTAGACTAATTCGAGGAAGTAAATTTAAATGAAGTGCAGCAAGAAATTTTGTATAACTTAAAAAGGCCGTACAAGGAAGTCATATGGTGCTTACATCAGGTTTTTTAAAAAGAATACTGCCATTCTTACTCAAATCTGTAAAAGAAATGAATGTAAAATCAGAAAGAAATTTACAATGAGGCATGGAACAATAACTGAATTGTAAAACCAGATGAAATGTCTCTGATGAAGATCACAGTGACATATTTTGCTTTCTTCTACTGTTATAAAAAGTTAATAATGGCATAATTCTGTTTATTTTGGATTGATATGCACTTCAAGCAAACCCATCATCAACAAAATTAAGTTTTAGAATTTTAGTTCTTCCAGTTTCTATGTAAGCATCAAGAATAATATGAGTTTTCTGCAGTTTTTCATTCGACGTGAGATAAATATCTTTAAAAAATCAGACGAAAGTGCAGTTCCTAGTGACGGACTGACCCAGATTAGCGAGGCTAAATCTCGAAATATTTCAAGCTTAAACACTAGAACAGACATGCAGAATGGAAAAGAGTGAAACAGCCAAGTAACTAACTACAGAATGAAACAATTTTTGATGAAAAATAAAACCAATACAAACTATATAAACTAAAAAATTACTGCATAAATAAGCAAATTTTACTAAAAATATTAAGATAAAAAATATTCGTAGTCATCAGGAGAAGACTTAAAAAAATGTAAACGCGAGATTAAAAAAATGTAAATTGTTTTGAAAAAGCTTTATATAAAGAAACCTTTCTTTTTGCACTAGGAATTATGTATCATAACTTCATAGATGGCGCAATAAGTAGACAAAACAGAGAATGCAAAGCTAGAACAACTGATAAATATGCAAGGAAAACTGATTATCTAATGGCTGATAAAGTTATTTCTTTAAATATAACTGTATCAATAAAATATGTATTATCAGTCGCGGCCACTTATGTAAACAGAAGCTGTAGACAACTAATCTGAAACAACAATAACTGAACAATTCTGAAAAAAAAGAGAGATTTGCAAGATGGACTTGCGAAATGTACCACGTAATGGGTTTGCCAGTTTCTTGCCTGCTCTGATGATGGGCAGGTGCGTTTTGTCGTTGCAATTGCGTAATGATGTCACGACTAGAAAAGCATCACGACCTGCTCTGCCTCAAAAGCAATGAGTATCAAGTCTTTTTAAGTACTTGGGTGCTGTGGTAAAAAGGACCAAAAGAGGTGTGACGTCTACCCTTGAAAATTTCCCGTTTCCTTTAAAAGTTGGCATTCCAGTTAATTTTTTTTTAAAGGCCTTTATGATCTTTTAAAGCTTGGTCTACTGTTTGATACAGTTAGTGCTCTAACTGACGATCTTCATTGCTTGGGATGACTGATCCAAGAAGATAACAAGATTTCCATAAACTTTGACAATTCAAAAATTGAAAGATTGTTTTATTATTATTATTATTTATTTATATATGTAATTTTGTATAGTTGTTGCTTTTGCGGAGATAAAATATGATATGAAAATAGAAACGTTATTAAATATAACTTCATAGAATCTGGGCAAATTGGAACTGGTGGGAAATTAGGTATAAATTATAAATTTTGTCTTAGCTTTTCATACAAGATGTGCACTGGGAACAGTAGTTAACGCAACAAACATTTCTTAAAATATATCATCATTAAAACATAAATATGAAAATCAAAAGTTGTTATTTTAACATATATTGGTATTTAACCCCGAACAAATGTATAATATAAAAGTAATTGAAGATTTAATATCGCTACGAATAATACTAAGAAATTAAATGTGATAGAGAATTTATGATTTTTTAGTTATATTTAAACTTGCTCCCCGGATCTCGCTGTTAAGCTGAAATAAAATGCAGCCGCACAAACCCTCAGTTCCTGCAGAAATTAAATTAACTTTCACCATTACTGAATAAATACAAAAATTAAAATCTAATTCGCGCGAGATGACATTTCACAGTAAATTAAGAAAACTGTCCATATATCGACAAATTTGGCGATACAGTAGAATCTCGGATCACGAATGCCTCCCTTCACGAATATTTTGGTTCGAGGACAAAGTAGTTGAACAAGAAACTCCTCGGATAGTGAACAGTGTCTCCAGGTACAAGCACTCAAGCCGGCAAAATATGATTTTCAGAGGTGTTTTGAGGTAACATCTGACAGAAAATTAACAATCAGTAACTCCTGCAAATATCATTTTAAAATTTATGTTGTTTTAACTCCCAAATAAAAAACTGGAGAACTAGAGACTTAGCAGGAGGATGAATCTGCCTGGAGAAAATTATGCCCAGATTTGGGTTCCAGGTAGAGACTTTCAGCGATTTGACACTTAGGATTTTTTATTATTTTCTATGATATTTTGCCTTTATAAAAAAGGACAGGCTGGAAAGTTAACACTGAAGACGTGAATAAATTACTAGAGAACTTTGAAAAAGAGCTGGGCAAGAAAGAATTAGAACACATTCAGAAGTAAAAACAAAAATTTTGCATCCAAACAGTAAAATCTTAATCATTTACCATTTATGCGTCCAATATTCTTTGTACATCTGCTTAATATTGTAATTATCTTTCTTGTTTCATATTTACTTACTTCTGTTGGTTTTGGATTATGAACCTGTGCACAAAATACTGTTGTAAAGTTAAGCAATCAGGTGTGTTCCAGGAACGAATTGATCCATTTTACATTAATTCTTATGAGAAAATAGTTTCGTTTGAAAAACAGCCTTCAGGAACGAATTAAATGTGAATCGAGGTTTGTCAGAATCATCCCTCAAGCTGAGCAAATGTTGAGATCTAATATCTTCAACGCTATCTACCAGATCTGTTTAAATCTATAAATGCTTAGATATGTAAAATTTAAAATAAAACACCTCCAAAAAATTATAAAACATCCACATAAATAACCCAAAAAGCTATAGAAAAAATTCAGAGCCAAATAAAATAAACAAATAATTTCTGTGTTTTGAATACAGTGTACACAAATAGGGTATTTAAAAAAGATTACATGATTTAAAATCCGTTGAATCTAAAACTTCTTGAACAGTTAGAAAAATTTACAATTCACTTTCAAAATCTTAAGGTTTCTCAAAGTCCAGTGATAGGATCTGTTATACATAGTTCATGAAAATTTAGGTTTCAAAATGTTAAATATCCTTAATCTTATTTTATGTTCCTAAAGTCTGCTACTATTCTGAAGAAATTACTTATTGAGGAAATTAATTAACTTTTCTCTGCTGAGAGCAAATTTTTCTTATTACGAATTAAAGTTTCTAAATCATCTGTCCTTTCTCCATCATCATTCTACATTTTCTATATCATCGCATTACTTCAGATTTACAGTAGTGCAAACCGATAAAAGTTTTAAGTTTTCTGGTTTCATTAATTTAACCGAGTGTTAAGAAGAGCCCCAAGCATGAGAACAATATTTTCCACCACTCTCCGTTAGTCTACAAATTTATTAGGTTTGACAAAGCGGAAAACACAAAAAATGCCTTCGTTGGATTCGAACTTCGGACTACTTGTTTGTTGGACATGCTTCCAACTGCACCACGAAGGCATCAAGGAGGGAGAAAGTACTTTAGAAGTCAAACCCCATGATACCTTTAATAGGGGTTTCTTTGATAGGGTTTGTTTAATGTCTTCTGCTTTGTAACTTTAAACTAAAGGTAATAGTATAATAATAACTACATAGTTAAATAGTTATTAGTTATTATTATACTAAATTAGTTTTATTATTATTATAACAAGTGTTTCGTGTACTTAGTGAATATGATGAAAATATGTTAATTTTAAGAATAGCGTAATGGTACGTACATATCCATGAAGACTGTAAATCTAAGCAGGAAAAATAAAAATTTTGATCCCATAATAAACATTAATATATTTATAAAACATTCATATATTTATTAGCAACTGATTTAATTTGAAATAAACCTCATTTATGCGGAAATACATATAATATTAAAAAATTAAGCTAATTAATATTTAGTACAAAAACTGAAATTCGGCATTTTAAAATGTAGGAAATATATTTTCTCTTCTAACCGATAATTTAGTAAGCAACGGACTGCATCGTGATTCCTAAAATCATATCTGAATTTCATTAGCTTTACCAGGATAGTGAAGTTATTATAAAAGAGATTTATTTCAAAATTAGAATATGATTTTGTAGGATCTTGTCAAAAATTACGAATCTACTGTTCTGTACCATCAGGAAAGGTGACAGCAGTTCTATATTGACAACAATTAATTTATATTGCAAGTTTCAAACACTATCGAACTTACGCCGTGGGTAAGGTTGAATAACCACTAAATATCAGATGTTGAAATACAGCAGGTTTCCAAGCAGGTTTACACTACTAGTGACGATTCTGGAAATGTGGGATTAAAAGCAATAAAACTGTTCAATGAACTTGTTGAAAACGTGATAGGAAATGCGGGTAAAGCAGGCGCAAAAATAAAATTTACTTATTATACCATTTCTCTAATCATTTTAACTTTCACACACCCATTCGTTTCGCTTTTGTCTTTTCCTCTACTTATTATTATCCTATAACTCATCACTTTTAAATTTCGCTTTTTAAAATGCACAAATATTTTAGTTCAAACAACATACAAAATGTTCTGTAATTTTAAGTAATTATAACTTCTTTTTCGTGTAACTATTGCAAATGATATTTGTTCTCACTTTGGGGTAAAAAGTTGCGAGTATTACAATAAAATTTAATAAATGTGGAAGATGCGCACTCATTTTTTGAAAGAATTTCATTAAACGAGTTCCTGAAACAAAACGAACTGGCAACGGCTTCTCTACTGAAAGGTAAATGATTACTTGTCCATTCAAGATTTCTGTATGCTCAAAATAGTTTATGTAAATAAATTTTGAATAGAATACTACATTTTCCCACTTTCCGAAAAAAGATAAGCTTTTTTTCAGTATGAAAATAGTGTAAGAATATTAGTAGAAGTTATCTAAGAATATAAAAGATATGCTTCATAACAAAGAAAAAAATCTACGGTCACTGTTTACCACAGAAAATGAGACTACGTGTTTATCTAAAAAGTCTGACGTGGACACTACATGACTTCCGTGTGCGTATAATTAAATTATACAGTTTCTGCTGCACTTCATTTAAACTTATGTTTTTGAATTATTCGAATTTAATTAACGCATCTCTCAAGAGGAGTTGAAAATGATGTCAAAAATAGCAAATTTTGAAATTAAATACTCCGATTAATTTTTGTTGTCAAACTTCTTGTATTTTGTTTTCATAGTGAGAATAAAACTTTCCCAAATATAAATATAGAACCTGGTAGACAGCATTAAAAATTAGATTTCGTTATTTGGTCAAAATTAATTTTTCTTTAAATTTGACATTACTAAATCATGAATATTTTCATCTTATAAAACCTTCTGTAACTGGAAGTATACAGTGGTAGCCAAAATTGTGGAATTTTTATGTTTTTGAACTTTGTATGCTTATAGAAACTGTTACGTTTCGCAAAATGCAAACTTGTATATATCATTTTAAAGAGAATTTATTACTGAATTCAATTCAAGAGAATTTATTACTGAATTCAATTGAATTTTGTAAAAATTTTTAATATTTAGTCAAGAAGCAATGACATCAAATAAAAGAGTAGATTGGACACCTAGGAAGAGATGTAATATTATTGTGTTACAAGAAAGTGGTCTTTCCTATGCTGAAATTGCAAGTTAGGTGGGTGGTTCATCCTGACTGCATTCATCCTGACTGCTACATCCTGACTGCATTCAAACAACTGTGAAGAACCCAGTTAGTGTTATGATTTGATCATGTCAGCAGATGGTATTGGTCGCCTTCATGTCATCGATGGGACACTGAATGCCAGAAAATACATTGACACTATTCTAGAACCAAAACTTCTACCTTCCATCAGAGATCTCTTTCCCAACAATGCTTCGTTTATTTTTCAGCAGGATTCTGCTCCTTGCCACACGGCCAAAATATCGAAAGAGTGGTTTCGTACAAAGAGCATTAAATTGTTGTCATGGCCAGGAAACAGTCCTGACCTCAATCCTATCGAAAATTTGTATCACTGTTTGAAAACTCTTGTCCGAATGAGGCGCCCATCAAATAAAAGGGAACTAATTGAGGCTATAATTGTTTCCTGGCATCATGTAATAACGAAAGAAGAGCTTAAAACTCTTGTCAGCTCAATGAAACGTCGATGTGAAGCTGTAATCAAAAATAAAGGGTACCCTACTAAGTACTGATAACTCACTGCAATCATCACTATCTAATGTATATCGATAACTATTATGGTTTAACTTTTTTTGTATTGCAAATAATTGAATTTTGTGTTTTGTATTGAATTCAGTAATAAATTCTCTTTAAAATGATATATATAAGTTTGCATTTTGTGAAACGTAGCGTTTTCTATAAGCATACAAAGTTCAAAAACATAAAAATTTCCAAAAGTGTCCACAATTTGGCAACCACTGTATGATTATGACCAACGACTGCGAAAATAAAGGCCGGGTAAGGACTTTAAAGCCGGTAAGAGAGTAGGTACATATATGCATATATATGTATGCGTATATATGTATAATATGTAAATATACATATATATGTACATATATGTAAATATATGCATATATATGTATAAATACATACTGTTGGTACCGCTGCTTGCAGAAAAAAAGGAAGTGCACGACTAGATGTTATAGCAGTCCCATATGTATATATGGAGCTACAGGTCGAGCTTAGCTATACATGAATGACTGCTACAAAAAGAGATTAGTTTACTACTGTGTTGTGACTTGTCTTACTTGTCTAATAATAGCATCACAAGTCTACGAATTTTATCGGGTCGACAATCACAGGATTATATCTGTCACTGGCATGGGCCTTGAGTAACAAACAGGTTTACTGTACGATTTTTCTTTTACGGGATTCAAACCAACACCTTTTTCTGTAAGGAAGTGTTGTTCAAGCTCGGGTCCAGCGATACGGCAGCTAGCAACTTATCTATCTGTGAGACAATTTACAATTGTAAAAGAGAAGAGGAAAAGGATTGATTTCGAAAGACAAAAGAAGGTTTAAAATTAAACGATATTTCGCAAGAGTGGGACACCAGCATTGTAGTGAAATTATAGAATTCAAAAAACTTCAAAACCGAAAGAAGGATATCCCATAGTTAGTCAAAATGCAGACTTTTGAGTATTTAAATGTAATGTAAAATATTTTAATTAAGCAAAGAGATAGGTGATTTAGGAAACCAAATAACTCAATGGCTGTGGACTTTCGAATGCGTAATTTTTATTGGCAATGCATTCAAAGGCTATATGCCTTAAATTGTTCAATACAGCAAAGCGTATATCTCGAAAAACATGCTTTCGTGAAGAATAAAGTCTCAATATACATTAGAAAAATAACAAGAACCATAAATCATTCAATACTTCTTCAGTCGACTGGAAACGAATTCGGAACGGACTATGGCTATCTTACTCAGTCAGTACTAGTAAGCTCTATGTACCTTAATGGAGGACGACAAGATTGCGTTCACATTGCAGTTTGAAAAAACGGCAAAATACAGTACATCCAATCTATGCAGAACAGGAACAATTCACAAAGTGAACTAACTACAAATGTTCAGTTCTTTTATTCTAGTACTTATTTATTATTTCGTCGACAGTGAAAGTTGGCTACCCTTCGAACCCACGGATAAATAGAAAGGGCTAGCTCATTTCTTTGTTCGACTCCTCGCCGACGCGAGCCTAATGGGGGGACTCAAGGTTCTTTAATATACTAAGGTTAGGCCAGGAACGGAAAAAGCGTGCCATTGGTTGCTGGTAGTGACGTCACCCGGGAGACAAGACGCATCGGCCGACGCGTCTGCTACATGATTTTGGTAATGGAAAAAATGTAAACTAAAGCAAAATGATCATTTTATATGTGGTAGATACACCTAAAGAACCTGAACACCTGAGAAAATGTTTATTTTATGCACAGAATTCGTACGAATGCTGAAAATAATTGTAAACATTAAATTCTTTTCGTAAAGGAAAGCATTAGAAAATGAAAAACGATATTTAAGTTAATTAAGGGAAATAAATATTGTAAAACAAGGTATTTTTCAATATTTTTTCGTAGTATTGTTTGCACTAAATAAATCTTGTTGAACAGAACACATGATGGCATAACTGCTAAGACCATGGTAAAAACATAATCAAAAAGTATTATTCTATTTATTTTCATTGCTCATGCACTTTTTTTAATACAAATGAACTTTGACATTCCATGAGAAATATATGATCGTGATTTCAGTTTAAATTACATATCTCAAGCAAAAATATATATAAAAAGATTTGACTTAACAAATTCATATTTAAATACTATAAAATTCTACAAATTTCTTAATATCCGTCATTATACTTTTAAATAGAATACTTATCTCATTCTTTTTAAAGTGAAAAGTCACTTCATACTGATTCACTTCAGATTTTAGCAGAAGTGCGTATATTTTCAGTATAATCTAAAAGTACTCTTATAATCCCTTACATTCAACAAGATTTCTATATAACATTTATCCTGACGTGATTATTTGCTATAGTAAATAATCTTCGATATTGGCATCCTATTCTTCCTTCCATACATTAAAAATGGAACAATTAAAATACATTTTCTTACACATATACGCACAATTATAATAATAATAAACTTGCCCCACATCTTAGTTTCGGCCCACCAGCGGCCGAGCGGTAAAGTCGCTGAACACTGGTAGTTCGGTCCGAATCCCGCGAACGGGCTGGCTGCATGGGTGTTTTCGTGGTTTTCCTCATGCGTAACGTGTATACGAGCCAGTTTCCCTGAGAAGGTCCTCCACGAAGGCATCACACCTATTATGCATATAGCCCTAGTGTGCTTTGCCATAATTAAATACACCACCACATCTTAATTTCAATTCAGCCTGTACACAAATTAAATATTTTTAATTACTAATGTATTTTTATCAGGTTATTTCTTAAAATACTTTTGTTATACTCGAAATATGTGTTCAATATTGAATTATTTTTCTTTCTCTTATAATTAAAAACAAGTTATATGGAATCAAAATTAAAACATATGCAGCAGTTAAATAAAACTGAACCGAATATCTTACTTACTCTTTCGCTATTTGTATTCTGGCATTATACACAGATTTGTTTTCCTTCAGGTTCAAGCATGTGTAAGTTATATCAATTAAATTACATCACACATACCTGTATGCATCAGTTAAATAACACTGAAGGAAATATGTCACTCACTCATTCGATGTTTGCATCATAGTGTGGTCGAGAAATTGTTCTTTCCTCACGGTGAGGCATGTATCAGTTTACTTAGTTCGCAAAGCTTAACCCAGACGCTGCTTCAATGCATAGAATTACGTTTGGGATGTAAAGAAAGTAACCAAAACATGTGAATGAAGTTGGATACGCGAATTTATTAACTAATCATTCAGGTACTCAGTATTGGTAAACATGACACTGAGTTTAAATATCTCACTACGATGTAAGTCTCATACACAAAATGAAGATTATGATAAAAAATGATTTAAAATGAGAAATTTTTCAATTTAAATGTAAAATAGCAGTAAAATGAAAAATAAATGTAAAATTACATCACATTTATGTATGAAAATTACATAAATTCATTAAAAAAAATAGTTATTTTATCTGGTTGTAAAGAGTGTTTTCCGCCAAAAAACGTATTAACGTGTATAATTCTGACACAACGCTATAGCACAATTTGCCACTTCCGCCTAGGTATAATAGCAAATTAACAACACAAATCAAATCAAACTGTTGATGCAACGAAAGTAAACAAACGCCAAGAACTAACGCTGTCACCCACATGACGTCATGCGCATGTGGCATAACTTTCTCCCTGCACTGCGCATCGCTCTTGGGCCCCCCCTGGGGGGGACTTAACCAGTACCTGGAGGTACTGACTTAACAGGCAGTAATCTGACGTCACTGTGATGCCACCTGTTCTGACTTCCCGCTTTTAAAACTGTAGTTTCATTCAGCTGCGAGACGATTTTCTAGAGGTTACATATCCCAAATTAATTTTAATCATATATATATCTGTTTTCTAATAATGTATATATTTAAAATAATTTATATATATGTAATTTTAGTCAGTTTTTATTTTAAATTCTATATTGTAAAGTACCGTTTACGTAATATGGCTTTTTGCGCTGTAGTAACGTGATGAGATAGTTTATTTCATGGGACCAAAGGATCCAAATGAGATTTTGCTTTTGACGAAAGAATGGATACACAAATGTCAAAGACAAGATTCTATTAATGTGAAGAGCGGAAAAATCTGCAGCGAACATTTTCTATTTATGAATATGATATGAAAAATCGCTTGTTTGGATAGCCACTAAAAGAAACTGTTGAAATGGAATGCTGTGCCGAAAGTAAATTATGATGACAATAATAAATCGAAATTGATGATGACAATAATAAATCAAATTTTAATGGTTTTGAAATAAAACTCACAAATGAAAATGTAGATATTCCTGAATGCCCTAAGTTTAAGGATAAACAAGAATGCATTGATAATTTGAAGAACAAAATAATATCCTTAGAAAATTGTATTAAAGTATTGAAAAATAGAGAATAGAAAAATTTTAGAATGTTTCTTCAGCGGCAAAGAAGGTGGACGACATCTAGACAGAAATTGGTATCAGAAATTAAAATCTGTGACTGTGTGTATGGTGACTATGTAGAAAAGTAGTATTTGAGTGTGGCTTTCATCTGTATATAATAAAATTTGTTTCCTATACTTTGTTTATTTTTTTATTCCAAAACGTAATCTACTTTCTGGATAGCCCTCGTATGTCATATATGTTTAAAACTATGTCAATGTAAAATTGTTTTTTGAGTAAATTTAAATAGCTGCTGTTATAGTTATCTTAGAAGTAGTATAAAAATTCTTTTAGTTAACATGCAGATGAAGAAATGATTAGAAATAAACGTGCATTAAATAAAAAACCTGCAAATAAAAATAAATTTTAAAAAACCTACGGAACATTATGTTAAAAGAATAGCACATTTTATCTATTATTTTAAAATTGAGTCTTATTAAATTTTTTAATGGTTCAGTCTAAAATGCATAAAGCAGTAACATTGTCTCTTCCAAATTATAGCTATCTTTCACACACAAGCTCATTTCAAACGCTGGTTCAAAAACGCTAATTTCCAAGCTGTGAATTGCATCTGCGCGCTCAGTGCCGTGATGACTTCTCACTTTCTGCTTCAGGGGGAAAAGCTCTATGAGCTAGCACGACTTCGAACCATAAAAACTGGCGGAGATCCCTCCAAAGTCGCGCTAATCGTTCCTGTAGAATTCTGAACGAAATGAAACCTCTTTATTTAATAAAAAAATCTGACGTGTACACCACATGACTTCCTTGTACGGAATGTTAAATTATACGCATTTTTTCTTGCATTTTATTTAAACTTATTAGATTGAATTAAACCTACTTCGCCGACAGCGCATAAACCACAATAGAATAAATGCATTCTTTAAAATTCACTTTGTTTACCATAGCGACACTCTGGCGCTAGGTTTACTTAACAGCACTATATTTAACTCATATTATAACTCAGAATGCACAAAATTTATATCATTTAAAGAATTATTTAATCTTTGCCACATGTTCTATTCAAATACCATAATAAAGCTAGATCTATGTATAAAAGAAATTAAGCAAACAAAACAAAACAGAAACAGTTTTTCACAGACGATTGAGTATTTCTCATTTAATTCATTCAGTTCTCACTTCGCGAGAAGGCAAAAATACATAAAAACTCAAAATATCTATATTAAAAATTACGAAGTAAATCTCAAACGCTTATTTCCTCGAAAAAATTCCAGAAAGAATTAAGCATGATTTAATTGGCAATAATAAATGAATGCGTTATCTTTGTTGTTGCGAAGCTAAGTTTATCTAGATTGGCAACAAATCCACTAGTCTCCTGTTTCAAATGTAAACATCAATGGCCGCCATTAAAAACAGGCTTAGCGGCAATTAAACAACTTTAAAATTGCGCACATCTACATGTTATAGCAGTCCTATATACAAAATTTCAACGTTCTGAGGCTACTCGTTTTTGAGTTATGCGAGATACGTACGTACGCACGTACGTACATACGTTCCCACAGACGCCACGAAAACTTCTCTTCAGAATTAATTTTAAAGCAGTTTTATAATTTTTTTGAAGGAAAAAAGTATTTTATTCTGTCCTTACCTACAGATATCACGCAAAAACATCGTTAAATTGCATTCGATAGCGGTCAAAATGGATATTTTCGTTGAAATATGCTGCCTGAAACTTTTCGCAATTACAATACTTCCTTTTTACTTCGTACAAGGAAGTAAAAAAATCAGCATTCGACTCACTTCGCTTTTGCCTGCAAATAAAATAAATTAAACCTGCAAATAAAAAACCTAGCGTTTCATTAAAAAGAAAAATCCTACAAATAATTGTTCCAGTCTATTATTGTTGTGTCGTCCATTTTCAGCTAACTTCTCACGTTTAATACACATTTTTATTTATGGTAGAATATTTTAACTTCGAAAATAATCCATTTCTTACTATTCTGATAAGGCAAGTCTCAAATTTTAATCATTTCTTTCAAAATGCAATTAAAAATATAGCAATAACTGTTAATATACATGTTGTTTATAAAAAGAGAACGTGGCTTATCTAGAATCAGTCGAGGTTACATTAAGGTTTTGTTCGGGGTATTTGGTTATCGCAAAGCACTCGAGGACTCTCTGTTAAAAGAAGGGATACCTTCGTGGAGGAGTTCTAATGGAAGCTGGCTCGTATATGCATTGCACATGAGGAAAGCCGCGAAAGCGCTCAAGCAGCCAGTCTGTTTCCAGGATAAGGGCCTCGAACCGAACTACCAGTTCATCGACTTTACCGCTCGGCCGCTGCTGAGCCCAAGTGTTATTACATCAGATAAAAGCGCAAATGTTATGAGTATGCTGTAGTCACGCTTATCCATAATTAGCGCTAAAACGTACTGCTTGGCGACAGTTTCAACGGCCAGCGGAATAACTTGTTTATACCGCTATTCTTCCACTTGTTCCCTACAGGGTCGGATTAAGCAGTGAACTGCCGTAAGCAGTATTTAAAAAAATTTGCCATCCCTACGTGTATTTGCTCCTATTTTTCCTCTATTTCTTCTTTCTCGGTTTTAGTTTAGCTGAACCATCCTGTGGTGAAGCCGGCAATGGAAATTTTTTGCTGGTGCATCCTTTCACTAATGCCCTGAGCACGTGCTTGCTTTGCTTAACAGTTAATCCAGCTTTGGTCCCCTGGTAACGAAACTATGTAATTTTTTGCTACAAAAGTCCTTAAACAAAAATTATGAATCATTTTTATTACCCTTTTAAAGGGCAATTAAGAAAACTTCAGAACAGAGCTTTACATTAGTACTTTAATTAAAATGCACAATTTCTATTGATAAAATCTTTGTAGATTAAAATGAGTATTAATATTGCCATGACCTGAAAATTTCTGTTTACTAATCTTAAAAGATGAACGCATTGTAAATAATGTCACCTTCTAAAGTCTCTTCTAAAGTTCTGATTCTAAAGTCTAATGTTACCTTCTAAAGTCTTACAGTGACTTACAAAGACACTCATAAAGTCTTGCAGAATATCAAAGATTACAGCAACACATGGAGAAACAAAAATGAACACACAAAACAAAACTTATGGACTCAGTTTGAATATTATTATTGTATCAAATATTTAGCAAACAGTCGTAGGAATGCACTTGTATGTAAATATATAACATGTTTCCTAATCATTTCCTTAACTCTTTATTATTTAAAAATGTCAAAACCTCAGAATTACAGTACTTTTAGTAAGCTCTGTTACCACGAACGTAAATTCCCAGTGCAATCAATATAGTCTTCAAATGAAAATTTTTCAACTCAAGTTACATATGTGAATTTATTTTCAGGCATTATTTTAGGCAAAATTATTTCTAGTGAAGATGTCATAGAAAAATCTGAAAAAAATTAAGCAAGAACGTCATATAACTTCACTCGAAGAAGAGAAATATTTTACAAGCTCGCCGGCAACCAAGTGGATAAAACCACTGAACATTGCTTATTCGATCCCACCCTAAATTCCGGTAAATGGCTTAGTTGCCTGGGTACTTTTCTCTTTTTTTTGGGGGGGGGGCATTTAGCAAGTTATGTATAATGGGACACATTTTGTACAACTTTTACACACCCCGTTTTTATAAATTACGGATGATTTCCAGGGAAATTTCACATATACAAAGCCCATTCAAAGAACTCCTCCTGCATGTAAAGATTCAAATCAAATATTGCATGAACGCGAAAGTTATTTCTTGCATGTAAAGCTTCAAAAAGTTTAGTTTACCAAATATTTATAATTGCGTTGTGACTTGATAGTCATTAAATTAATTTAAATTTATTCTATCAATGTCCTGATTTCTGTAAAAATTTTAAAATAGTCAAGTCTCGAAAACATTATAAATAACTGCAAATATGTATCTTTAATAAACAGCCATCTTAAAAGATTCAAAATTTTCCTTCATGCTGCTGCTGATTTAGTATTCTTCTTTGCATCTCAATTATTCGCTTTCCAGCCGAGCTTTGCGTTTGGTCTTCCAGTTTCCGATTATAGGATGAAACTTGCCTCACAAATGAAAGCCTTTTAGACAAAAAATTATCTGATTACTATCAATGATTCTGAAATTCTCTTCGAAACAAGAATAAATGTGATGGAAATTTATGTGAAAATTTTGCTGATTTGCCGCTTACTTTGAGAAAGAGAAAATGCTTCTTCTAATCAAGGCATCAGAAGGCAAGAAGGAATATCTAAAAGAAGAAAAAAATCTGAAATGTTTCAGATTTGAACGGTCGCCCAAAAGGATTTGTTAAATTTTTTACGCTGTCGCTGAGCTCGCAGTCTACCTATCTCCTTTCGCGCGCTCACTCATGCCTAACCCCCGTCCATTTTTTTAGCTATATTATTATAAAGCTCCGTTTTCTTCGCCCTTGCACCACATATAATTCAAGAGCAAATTCACAAAATTTTTGAAAGCAGCATAGCAGCATATGTTTAGAATTCCCGGTACAGTATTAAGCTGTTGGCGTGCACTTTTCCATTTTTCTTTCTCAGTCTTTACTCAGTTCATCATATCAGTTTCAATTTTCTTAGTAAGATGGCTTATAAAAATTATTTTTTGTCTTTTTAATAGTAACTTTATTAAATATAATATTTTTTTGCACTTAATGCCATATAAAATTAAATTCAATAGCGAAATCTTAAAATATTTATAAGCAACATATCTTCAGAAGTGCTAGAGGTTGCCATACATATTTCATATTCGCTATATGATTTCTTTAAAACCTAGTAGCTTGAGCGGTTATCCGCCTAAAATAAGTAGCATAAGAAAGAAAGGCTATATAATGGTTTCAATAGATCTAGTTAGTGTAAATTCGTAAAAGTATTGAGTGTTTCTAATTAAACATCTTATCATTTTAAAAATCTTTATTTAAATCGATCATATTAAGAAATAAAAAAGATAATTTTAAGAGCTGTATTTATTGCTTTTAAATCACTTAGTTTACTACTCAATAACACTCCAGTTTTTAAAGTATCTTAGACTTTACTGAATGGCAACATGCTGGCACGTGGAAGATAAATGTATTTGATTTCCGGTAGCGGCAATACATTGCTTTCATACAGCCGAGTTTGTTAATTAAAATTGAAAGATATAAATATCTCGCATTTTTCCAAATGGAAAAGGCCTGGCTTCGCTGGAGATAAAAAGGCTTTATTTCGAACAGTGTTGTCACTGCTTGTTTTCAGATAGTTAAATTTATTAATAAAAAATTCATTAACTCTTTACAAAATATGAAGTAAATAATAAAACAAATCTGAAATTCAAAATTCGGATAGCGTCGGATGCCTCTAGGTAGCGTCGTTTTTTCACAATACTAGGAACATACATACACACGTGCAAATTCTTCATTATTTAATTTTTTTTTAAAATAATACAGGGTATATAACATTTGCTGGAGAAAATTTGAAAATTGAATCAGCCATCTAAAATAAACCGACATTTGAAGTGATACTCCGCAAAATCTTAATAGCTCCTTTGGGGCCAAAAACAGTGTGAAGAGTAAAGTAAGTGAATACAAGAGTAAATATAAGAAGAAAATTAATGACTTTAGAATACAATGGATTGAAAAATGCACGTGCTTATGAAAATTAAGGAAAGGAAAGGAAAATTGAAAAAGTAAAGTTAAGTAATTCTTAGAAAGCTTAAAAGAAAAAATGTTGAGGAAATGATGTTGTATTTGTGCTAATTATGAGCAATGAACATTTGTTTTTCTAATACCGTAAAATATTTTTTATCTTTTACAGACTTTTTACCTATATTCCACTCAAATGGCTTAGTATTATTGTAAGTTAAAGAAAATATTGGTATTTTAGCTGCTTATATATAGCTGCACGCGCTTTACAATTTTTGTTGGTCTTTTGCTTTTAGTTACTTATTACTATTTATTAAATATTTTAGGTTTTATTTTATTAGAATTTTTCATATATATTTTGCATAATTTTCAGTTAATTATATTTTTCTGTGTTTAAAGGGGTTTTAATTTTGTACGTTTGCAATTCTGCCTAAATATAGTACATAAGGATTTTTAGTATTATGTAAAGAGTTCCCATGAAACAGGACGATAGCTTGTTGGAATCTAGCTAGACTTTTTTAAAAGTCTGCCACTGAGTTGCAGCATTTGGACATTTTTTGTCATTCTGGTGATATTTCGGAAGTTTCTATAAAAAGCATTTTCGAAAGCGTAGGGGCGATTTTTCCTGAATGCTCTAGCAGTCCGTTTTCTCTTTTCTGCTCTCTTGGTGAAAGTATAAACGCAGCCGTCATGCATTGCTTTTCAGTCAGGTGAGAATGAGTATAGTTTTTAAACTGGAATTACTGTTATTGTAATTATTGAAATAAAAATTCAATAACTTTAGTCATTGCTCAGGGAGCGACTTAGCCATTTTACTGCTTACAAGTTGTGAATTTTCATCTAGCATTTTATTCAGGAGATTTTTATGAGCCATTATGAAGCAACGCTATAAGTAAAACCTGTAATGACTATTAATGATACATTTTATCTTTAATTTAGAGCTAAAATAATGGTAAAGCATATCAATACTAACTTCTTTAACGTAATTATTAATTTGCTACTTTTCATTAAATAATTCATTATTAATTTGATTTTAATTTTTTTTAATATTTAGATCTGCTGAGGAGCTAAGAAAAGAATTTTTGGTACTATTCGGTTTCGAGGGCCGTAAAAAAATTTCAGCGAAAATGTACACGCAAAAGAGCCGAATCTAGCAAATGTGCCCATTTAACAGCGCGCCAAATCTAGCATACGTGCTGATTTCAGATTACAGTTCATATAGTTCTATATTTCTTAAGACGCCATTGAAATACTAGTTTAATTTTTAAATCCTTTTTTGATTTTAAATCTTTTTTTATATCCTATGGATTTAACAATTTGGGAATTGCCCATGACGAAAAGTCGGCGAGAGAATTTTGGGTAAAGTGCAGAATCACTACTGCTTGACGCGTTTTTAAGAATTGCACATACTCGGTATCCATGTGCACATCGACCTATTTTCACTTAAAAAACAATCCTAGAATTGCACAAAAATGGCACTGCACACACCCTCGACTTTATCTATATACACATCGACCTATTTTCACTTAAAAAGGGCCCACCAGCGGCCGAGCGGTAAAGTCGCTGAACACTGGTAGTTCGGTCCGAGGTTCGAATCCCGCGAACGGGCTGGCTGCATGGGCGTTTTCGTGGCTTTCCCCATGTGTAACGAGCCAGTTTCCCTTAGAAAGTCCTCCACGAAAGGCATCCCCCCCTTAGGCAGATAGCCCTCGTGTGCTTTGCCATAATTAAATACACCAACACCATCACTTAAAAAGTAAAAGAAAATTGACAAAAATCCAATTGTTTTTACCCTTGTAAAAAGCGGCAAACAAATAAGTGAGTGATTCTGCACTTTACCGAGAATATTTTCAAAGAAAAGGCATCATTCATTATAGAAAATTACGTTTGAACAACCAACAAGATGAAATTATGCTTTAACGATAAATCGGTAGCGAAATAGCGGTGCAGGCATCCATTCAGTTATGTTTAGCAATTTTTATATAAATTATAATAATGATCTGAAATAGTTATTTACTCTTATGCTTCTAGTCAGTCATGTTTAACCTTTTTCCTATAAATTATAATAATAAAAAAGTATTATATGAAATTAACTTTTCATCTAAATTAACACATCAATCTTAAATAGTTATTTACTATTATACTTCCTTTCCTGCCGCAATTAGTTTTGGCAGCATTGGCATCAACAATAGTTTGGCGATTTTGTACGGCCCTCGAAACCGAATAGTACCGAATTTTTATATATTATCCACTAAAATGTGAAAATTTTATCTAGCCTGTTTATACATACCTTCTTTTGTGGGTTTAATAAAAAGGATGCACATAATCTGCCAAACTTTGTTAAAATGCAAGTAATGACGTTCTGCTATGTGAGATTCCAAGGTGCTGACTTTGGACAAGTGCCGCTACATTGGTAAGAGGCGCCTTTGTGCAAAATTCTGCTTTAGAATCTCCCTTTTTACGTAAAATAAATTTTGGAAATAAAAATTTAATTCCATTCAACAAATTTTTATTTATTAAAAAAATCACACCTAACCATTCGCTAGTTCAGTTTGTACTTAATAAATATATAGTGGCATATATTATATATTTAGCCTTCCAGTTTTAACTGCTTGAAGGTTCTTATTAAATCCTCCATAACTTCATTTTCTGTTAATATCACTAATAGATTAATACATAAAGCGTTCTTTAAAATTTTTATCAGCTTTAGCCTATATGACACAAAAACGTTTATGTTAGAAGTAAATAAAATGAGATAAATAATAATAATATATGGCAAGATTTGGAAATGTTTAATTTAATTTGTTTTCGTAAATATTTTAAGGTTCCCCAACACGTTCTGAGAACTTTATTTAAAAAGTGTAATATAATTTTAATCATCTTTTAAACTCTTTTTATGAACATTAAAGACAGATTATCAATATTTGAAATATATCACTTTTATTTTACAAAAGTATTAATTAAGTATGGAAAATAAAGAACGTTTTTCAAAGCTTTAAAAAATGCCATATGAAAATTACAGATATTTTTTAGCAGTACAACTGAGAAGTACATTGTGATAAAGTATATTCTTCTTTCTAGTGCTTCTTCTATTTCAGCCAATCTATAATCTATTTATTTCTTAATAATTTTAACCTTAGGTGTAGCGAAGGACGCCAGAATTGGCAAAATCGTTCTTCCAGCACCGAAAACATATTTCATGGAATAAGCACCAGGATGAATATGAACAATTTCGCCAGCGTCTAGTAATCATCTGTAATCTCTGGCTTAAATTGTATGCCCATAAATTTAAGTTCTTTTCTTAACAAAATACCTTTGGTGTTGAACTTCATAAAACACCTTTATATCTCTTCGGAGTAAATATTTCTGTGATAAATTTTGAAAATGCACTTCATATATATATATATTTTTTCACAGAACACACATTTCAAATTACAAACAGTTTACATTTTTTTCACATACCACTTCACTTTAATTTCCTTCAAGCAAACATACATCTCTTGATTAGCTCAGTTACTTAACTCCCTAAATAATTGATATTGCTACCTTTAGAATTTTTAATTTAATTTAATTAATATTAATATTAATATTTACAAAAAATTTTTTACTATAACAAAGATAGAAACTTGACACTCAACTTTACCTACATAAGCGCCATCTATATAATTTGAAGAACACACTTCTCTTTCACAACACTTTTGCAGACCCCAACACTCATATAGTAGGTAAGTTAGAATTAAAACTTACTATTTACTTGCTTTAAGTATTTTTTTTTAATTTTTTATGTAGTATCTAAGTATTTTCTAAATATGAAATTATATTTTTTAATTTATATTTATTTTAAAAATTGTGAATTAGTTCTTTTTGTTTCTTTTTGTTTCTTATTTCTTATTTCTTATTGGTTTATATGGATTATTTATAGTTCTTTTATAGTTTCTTTTTATTGATATGCATATTCGTGTAGGGGAAGTTTCTGTAGACAAGGATTTCTAAAATACATTGCTTTCTAGATTTTTATATTATTTTATAAAAAATTTTTAAAAAATTTTATTTAATTTTTTAAGAAAAAGTTTAATTCTTGACTTTACTTGCTTGTTTCTCAAAAGACTTAATTAGTATTTTCCTTTTTGAACTTTAATTCTTAAATGTTAATACTTAAATGTAAATTTCTAAGGATACCACTTTATTGGAATTACTTTTGGTTTTGACTTTTACCCTTGCCTGCATGAATGACGAAACACGAATTGAATGATTGGAGAGTTAGGTTTGGAGGCAACTTCCCCTTGATAAGTCTGTCTCCTGCCTACTCTACGATCATTCACATATGCATTTTTTAAAAAAATTGTTTAAATTAATTTTAATTTATTAAATTAGTAGATTTATTTATTTTCATGGATAGATTTTGCACTTGATTTGCTTATGCTTCTGAATTTAAATGATATTGTAGATTAGTTCGAGAATTAAATCTTTTACATGTTTGCATATTTTTAAATTATTTTAAATTATTTTGTCTTTTTTTATTTTTTTAGAATTTAAATTTGCTTTTTTACTTTTTTACTTTTATACGTATATATATATATATGTGTGTGTGTGTGTGTGTTTAAATTAGACTCATTATTATTTATTATAATTAATTATGTTTTTTTTAAGTCATTATGTTTAATCATGGTCTCTTATGGACTTTTCTTGCATTTTGTTGCAATTAAGTTTTTGAAATTTGAACTAAGAGTCGGTGATGGCAGGGCATTAACTGTACATCGGTAGCTTTACATTTGAACAGCAATGGCACATACTAAAATCATTGCACTCTGCATATTTTTCATACTATTCGCATTTGCAATCCTGTAGTACTTTTGCAGCTTATTAATAAAGACGTTATGTAATTTTTAGCTACTTCTTTTGAAACCTAGAGACGACACCATTTTGAATTTCTCTATATACTCAAATCTGATTACATCTATTTTCTAAATTACTAATATAGCAAACCCTATTGAAAATATAAATTTTTAAAAACTTTATCTAAATTAATTTCTAATATATTTCGAGCATTTCAAATGATCACATTCTCTGGAATCTCCTTTTTCTATTCTCCTCACGTACTCTAATAAATGCAAAGATGAAACTTGTTTCACGAATCTAAAAGTATGCTCTATCAAATTTGTGATTTTTCACCAAAATTGGCCTTTTCAACGTGTTAATGTATCTTAAAACACTACATGTATGCTTTATACCTTTTTCCAAAACTTTATACAAGATCTTCTGTTTTCAATCGAGGCCATATTACCAGTACTCCAATTGCCCGAATTGCTAATTTGTCTCAGATTCATGTTTAACAGTTTTCTTTAAAGCAAATTTTAATTCCTGTTGTAATGTTTTTTAATGAAATCTTATCAGAATTAATTTTTTTTTCTAACTTATATTTTCAATTGAGGCTGCACCTTTAGCATGTACACTGCGAGGAAAAAAGAAATGGGACAATTCTTTATCTCTACTTCTACTGGGCCGATTCACAAAATTCAAATTGCGTTTTTCATGTCTCGAAAGCGCGACTTAGGATATATATTAGATATATATATAGCATTGTTCTAATACAGGTATCTAACATAAAATCGGACTTTTTCTGAAATATGTTTTTCCATAGTTTGTTTATACACGACTCATTATGCCTAGATATTAAATTTTGTAAAATTTGGTGCGAAATTTACGGAGAAATTCAAAAATTTATCTTGGCGAAATTTTTTCAGTTTGAGCAAGAATAATTCACTTGGTGAACTTGTTAATATATGGCAACCAATTTTCCTTTTCCTTCCATTATGCCGGAGCGGGAAAAAAGGCACCTCGTTCCTTACTTATTACATTGTGCATGAGCGGAAAAAAGTGACATCGTTTCTACTTCCAAATAATTTTAGCAAAGTGTTTAAACCATATCTGATGTTTTATCGCTTTCAACAAACATGCCAAGTTTCCAGGCCCGCCATTATATAAATTCACGCGTATCTTCGGAAATTCTGAATAAAAAATTGTAATTTTTTGCAGGTATGCTTAGATATACATCTACTTTAAGATGATGGCAAAAAATTTTATAGATTATAATTCAGCTTTTTTTTATAAAAATTTATAAAAATTACTTAAAAATACAAATTTTAAAAATAAATCAGAGAAAATGGCTGAATTTTATTTGGAATGAACCTGAATTTCGAAATGTGAAAGGAAAAATCGAATAAGCTTAATAAAAAAGATTAATAAATATATACCAAACTCAAATAACACTGAAGAGCTAAAATTTTGAGAGCTAATTAATTTTTTAATTTTTTAAAAACTACTCATGCAATTTTTACAAAACTTTTTAGTTTGGCGTAATTTGAGACATAGAATTGAAATATGGAAAAAAATGATTATTTTACTTCAGAAAAAGTCCGATTTTGTGTCAAAATAACTATATTAGAATAATGCTATAAATAAATCTAATACATATCCAAGTCGTGCTTTCGAGACATGCAAAACGCAAGCTGAATTGAGTCAATCGGCCTAGTAGAATGGGAAATATAGAACGGTCCTCCTCCCCCCCCTTTTTTTCACAGTGTACTTCAATAAATCCCCAAAAGAATCCTTTGATAGAAACTACTCTTCTGGTAAAATCAATATCATGTAGATATTGATTTTACCAGAAGACTTGCGACTTAAAGACTTGTTCTCAATGAGCCATATCAGGAGTCGAGCCAAAGAAAAGTCCTTAATTTTTTCGATGTGACTTACAATTTGATTATTATAGTTTAGCGGCCGAATTAATAATATTTCAAGTCCGAAGGGCTTCTAATGTAGAAGATTACAATGCATTGTTTAATATAGTTTTAAAATAACAAGCGTGAGCTACACTATTTCGTTTACAAAAATGAAAATGTTTCACTATTTTAGAAAAATAGTGTTCAGAAAGAAAGAACGTTTTGCATAGGGAGATATTTGATTGATTTACTGCAAACATTATTTATAACATATTTCATCAAACAAACCAAGAAAGGAAATAATTAATCATATTACAATAATTATTGATTTAAAATATATATCCCAGAAATCAATCAAAATATAAACTGAAATTTTACGGAAAATTTTGTTTGGGAGACCATTTGGCGCCCCTCTGCGAGCGGCGCCCGGAACGCGATAGACCACTTTGCCCCCCTCTTGCTACGCCACTGTCATACTGGAGTTCGAAATTAGTACTTCCTACCATTAATGTTGCTTACAAATTGTCGTTTGTTAATCATGATTTGAAATGAGATTTTACATACTTCATTTTCGAAAATGTCTTTTCGCATTAGTAAGTAATCGCGAATACGGATAAGGGTCCCTCATGCATGTTATTTTAATTGAGCCTATTTATCTTCTGAAAGATATTTATAAAACTGAGTTAGATACTTTTCTTTAAGCACCATTTTCAATAAATCATCAATTTTCAAATCAATAACTTCGATTTGAAGGCTTGATGGAAGCTCCTCAATTATATAGTCAAATGGATTTTGAAATATAGAAATACCTTTTATACTTGCATCAAGATCCACAAATGCTGTTGTAACTGTAGTATAAGTTCAGAAAATATATCCTGCGCGAAATTTTTGGGAATTGTTCGAAATTTTTTACAGCACGGGAAATACTTAAATTCGTTTAATATTATTTTGCATTTCAAACAAAGCAAATTTTCGGCGATATGCTCTTACTATAGAATACGTTTCATGTGAGTACTGTTTTTCTCTGTAATTGTAAACTGAATTCGTTGAGATATTCCATGACGTCTCTCGTTCATAGCCATTCACTGTTTAGTAATAAAGGCTGCGGTCGATTTTTCTCATTTTAAACGTATTTGTAAAATGTAATATATCTATAACGTAATACAATAATATTAACTTAAATAATTTTAAACATATTTGTAAAATGTAATATATCTTTCAGTTCTAAGAATCTCAACGAAACTTTCCTATCTCTTAGCCATCAAGGAGTATGATAAGGTAAGTAATATTCAGCTTCGATCTGTAATAAAATTCACAAAACTGGCGATATTTAAACCACGAGAGGGAATGCAATTTATTGCCGATACAACGGATTCAATAACACATGATAGACTGAGATGTTTTCCTGAAAGAGCTTGCTGGTGAATAACACAGTGAATTACCAGAGGTTTTAAACATTTAGCATATTCATAAACCTTAAAATTTTCTCCAATTAATCCTCCCCCTGTTCCACACATATTTTTTATACCATCAGCTGTGACACATTCTAACTGATTCCATTGCCAATTGTATTGTGTTAGTTTTTTCTCGACTTCCTTGAAGATATCTTCACCTGCAGTTATTCCACAGACTATTCATAGAAGCTAATTCTTCAATCACCTCAAATTCAGAATTGACCTCTCGCCAAAAGATAACTGACAAACCGAAACATACCTGTTTTTTCAGGAGACATTTCTTCACGAGCCACAAGCAAATATGATTTAATTAATTCACCATCGGTAAATGGCTTTCCTTTAGTGGCTAATAAATGAGCTCTTCGTGAGCTCATTTATCATCATTTCGTAAGCTTCATTACCATTTTTTTATTTTTTCGAATAAATTGCGCTGTGATGATGCATTCTGTTTTAAACTTTACAATCTTAATGATCGTCCATTTTGTGTGAGGTGTGACTATCGTGTCGCGTGCTCAGTTTGGTAGCGACGAATTTGTTATACTGCTTTCGCACAGCTATTACGTCATTGTATATTAAACATAAAACTTCGTCATTTAAATCTATGACATAATATTTGGCACTCCATTCTGCTTTAAAAGCACGACATTCGAGGTTTACTTTTCTCTTTTTATTTGTTTTTGTTCTTATCGCTCATTGCCTTGATAGATGATACGCGCATCACTATAGCAAAATTGTCAACACGCTCGCACGGCGCACAATGCACAAACATTTCGCTTGCTGGGAGTGCTTTTGAAAACAACGACAAACGAGAGACAACGACAAACGACAAACGACAAACGAGAATATGACAGTAGCGCCACTTCGCGATTATTGCTCACAACTTTTCAACTCAAATATCGGCCATTGCACAATAACGCGTAATTTTTCATGTAGAAACAATATCATCCCGACGAACGGGTTTGGCCCGCGGACCATAGCTTACCGACCCCTGGTCTAGTCCACTATTTCCCAAACTTTTCTCATCACTGAATACTTTTTAAGTTCTAAAATTTTTAATGACCATTAGAGTCAATTTGGGTTTTTAGTTATAATATATGATAACACAGATATATTATATAAACAAAATGTACTTCGTACCTGTAAAATATATATATGTACCTGTGTATATTGTACCTGTAAAAGAACCCTTTTTCAAATTTCTTTCTTTTAAATTTTCAAAACTTTTTCTTAATTTCAGTAAAAATGACACTTAAAAACTAATTAAATGAAACAAATAACAGAGAAAAATTAAAATATTTTTCCATGAATTCGATGCCTTTAAGTCTTCTAACTAAAAATTCCCTTAGTGTTAAACATAATATTAGAAACTTACATTCTTATGAGATGCAGCATCATGTCGGTTTCTGTATTTGGGTTTTGTTTTAGCGTAATGTGAAAAATCTGCCCCACACAGATACGTTGTCATATAAAGAAGCAAAATATGAGTAACTCATTTTGCGAAGTTGAGACGGTCTTCTGCGAGCTTATGCAAAGTTTACTTAACGGCAGTTCTTTAACATTTTGTTTTTTGCCGGAATCAGCTATCAAAGCAATTTGCTTTTCGAAATCGGATGCGGTGTACTTGTTACCTTAGCTATCGTCGTGAAAGAATTTTGAATCCAGTATTGTCCTCCAGACACTGTAAAAGTCATGATTGTAAGTTTGAAAATTGACTGCAAAATCATGAAAATACTGTAATATTTTGTTGTAAACTTTACTGTCCATTTTTAAACTTCCTTCATTTAAAAAGTCCTCTAAGGCAGGAAAACAGTCGATTTCAATTTCTTGTAATGAAGAAATCCAGAATATTCTGATATATCTCCATTGCAGTGGAAAACTACGAGGGCCATCCAGGAAGTAGATTACGTTTCCGTCTGTGTCCGCTAGGGGCGGGGCTAGCGCGGCCATCTTGGGGTCAGAGCGTTGCGCAGCTCAGTCTGCATCTAGCCGTGCTAGTGAGAGGTTCGTGCTGTGCTCCGTTCAGATACTGTGACGGTTTGAAATGTCTGCGTTAATTGAAAATCCCGCGAGCTGCGAGGTGCGCTCAGTAATAAGGTTTCTGACTGCAAAAAACTGTAAACCGATAGAAATCTATCGGCAGCTTCGTGAAGTGTATGGGGACAACATTATCACTGAAGGTGGAGTGCGTCAGTGGGTCATAAGATTTCAAAATGGCCGAACCAATGTTCACGACGAAGATCGAAGTGGGAGACCCAGCATAGTGACCGCCGAACTTCTCGAAAAAGTCGATGCTAAAGTCCGTGAAAATCGAAATTTCACAATAACGGAACTTTCTTTGAGTTTTCCACAAATTTCGCGAAGTTTGTTGCACGAAATCATCAGCGAAAAGCTTGGTTACCACAAGTTTTGTGCAAGATGGATTCCAAAAATCTTGACAGAGGACCACAAAAATCAGCGAATGGCTGCAGCGTTGAACTTTTTGGACGCTTACCATAAGGATGGTGACTCTTTACTCGATCGCATCGTTACTGGTGACGAAACATGGGTGAAACATGTGAACTGTGAAACGAAATTGCAATCAATGCAGTGGGGGCACACAAGTTCTCCCCAAAAACCCAAGAAATGCATGCAAACAATGTCGGCAAGGAAGATGATGGCGACTGTTTTTTGGGACAGAAAAGGTGTAATTTTGGTGGACTTCCTGGAAAGAGGCACTACAATAAACTCTCAAAGGTATTGCCAAACTCTCCAAAAACTCAGAAGAGCAATTCAAAACAAGCGCAGAGGAATGTTGAGCTCTAAGATCTTGTTGATTCACGACAACGCCCGGCCCCACACGGCAAATGTCACTCGTAAAGTTCTTGAATCTTTTAAGTGGGAGTTGTTTCCTCATCCGCCGTACAGTCCCGACCTGGCACCGAGCGACTTCCACCTATTCCCAGCAATGAAGAAGTGGCTGGCTATGCAGCGTTTTGATGACGACGCACAGCTGCAAGAAGAGGTAACGAAGTGGTTGAAGGCGCAGGCGGCCGAATTTTTCGACGAAGGAATTTCCAAGCTCGTACATCGCTACCATAAATGCCTTAATTTGTATGGTGACTATGTAGAAAAGTAGTATTTGAGTGTGGCTTTCATCTGTATATAATAAAATTTGTTTCCTATACTTTGTTTATTTTTTTATTCCAAAACGTAATCTACTTTCTGGATAGCCCTCGTATAATATTCATTAAAACAATAGTATTTTTAAAGATTAAAAAAATTTTACATTTGTTAATTAGTATCTGTAAAACTTTATTTAGCAGTATGAAAAGAAAGATAAAATTTTTCAAAAAGTAGAAAGTTCAAAGAAGACTAATAAATTTAAAATACTAAAGTGACGCTGAAAACTACTTTATTTCTGAGTAGAAAATAGAAACACTAACAGAAATGCATTCTGCGCATGTTTCGCTGGCAGTGTAAGCGATCTTGCTACATTGCTAAATTTATTACGCGTGTGATTTGAACCACTTTGTTTTATTTTTTAAAATTGTTTTAAAAGCTTCTTAAGTATATAAAAGCAGACAATGTTTCATTATTCTCTAACCTTAGTTTCAAAATTTTCGCGGAACACTTATTAATCATTTGAGGAACAAAGTTTGGAAAAAGGTGGCCTAGACCAGTGGGTTTCTCAACCGCCGATCCGTAAGAAATATTTGCCGGTCCGCGAAATATCCAGAATATGTGTCCAAAAATTAAAGTGTCATCGGCCGACAACAGATAATACAACAGCACCTACATTACAGTAACAATAGTTTACTAGTTTAGAAAATAATATGATCGATGATGCAAAATATAACAAACTGGCAACTATGTACCTAATCGCATTTCATAAATTGCCGCGCCGTACCCTTAGTACACCAGTTAGTGTGCCCCTGTATGCCTGAGTATCGCTGATTACTTGAACGCTGTATATCTATCGTAGTGTTTAGGCGTCTTAGGTTGTTTCGCTTTTTATCTTGCTTACATTCTTCTGAACGCTTGGACAGCTGAACACTACACATCAGCGTAAGTTGTTAATAACCACTGAATTAAGTACTGTGCTATAACTACTATTTCTTTAACTTTAGGTAGATTAAAAATCAATAACCAGGATGAGTAAGAAGAAAAGGAAAGGGTAAATATGCTGATAAAATTTTAATCAAATTTAAAATAAGAGACTTTGCGTATTTTGAGACCGAGATTTTCTAAATAAAAGTTTTAAAAGTCAAGGAAAGACATTTTCCCATGATTACTTCCCTAAATTATGTGAAAAATTGGCTACAGTCGAAAACATCGCGGCAAAAACATTGCCGACGAAAACTTCGCGGAGAAAACAACGCAACGAGAAAACGTCGTGGTACAAAACATCATGGGAAAAAGCATCGCAAAAAGAAAGCATCGCAGTTCTAAAATATCGCGGTACAAAATATTGTGGTCGAAAATAAAGAGTTTAAAAACGTCGTCGAAAATATAGTGGTAAAAAATAAAGTACCTACAAAATCATCTCATAACGATAACATCGCATACATGCGTTTTTCAAATCGCATAGTGACATATTATGTAACTGACTCGGTGTCCGCCGATAACATCGCGGCAAAAACATCGCAGACGAAAACGTCGCGGAGAAAACAACGCAAGGAGAAAACGTCGTGCTACAAAACATCGTGGGAGAAAACATCGCAGTTCTAAAACATCGTGGTACAAAACATCGTCGTCGAAAATAAAGCGGTTCAAAAACTTCGCAGTTTAAAAACATCGTCGTCGAAAATATCGTGGTAAAAAATGAAGTATCTACAAATCATCGCATGACGATAACATCGCAGACATTTTTTTCAGGTTTTAATAATTGGAAATGGATATTCCCATAATGATTTGTGAGCGCAAGATGTAAAGAAGGATAAATTTTACTTTCACAATTTTTTAAATAACTAATAAATTTTTGCTGAAAAAGTAAGAAGGAAACTTAAGCATAGATAATTAAATGCAACTTATAGCTTATACTTTTCATGAAAAATTACCAGTAAAAGCATTACAAAAATTATTTATTAATGGCCTTTGTTAGTTAACTATGTCGGTTTAAAATTCCATTAAGTGCTATAAGTTGCATTAATTTTCTATGCTTAAGTTTCCTTCTTATTTTCTCAGCAAAAATTTATTAGTTAATAAAAAAATATGAAAGTAAAAATTATCCTTCTTTCCATCTTGCGCTCACAAACATTATGGGAATATAAATTTACAGTTATTAAAGAATGTCTGCGAAAAGCATGTCTGAAAAAAGCAAATCTGCGATGTTATCGTCATGCGACGATTTGTAGATACTTTATTTTTTACCACGACATTTTCGACGACGATGTTTTTAAACTGCGAAGTTTTTGAACCGCTTTATTTTCGACGACGATGTTTTGTACCACGATGTTTTAGGACTGCGATGTTTTCTCTTTGCGATGTTTTCTCCCACGATGTTTTGTAGCACGACGTTTTTGCCTTGCGTTGTTTTCTCCGCGACGTTTTCGTCCGCGATGTTTTTGCCGCGATGTTTTCGACTGTAACCAACTGACTTTCGTCATAACTAACAAATCGACTTCCAAAACATTCATCGCACGCTATACATGAAAATGTTAACGATATTTTAAGAATAAACAGAAACAAAACAATATATATTTTTCATTAAAACAATATCAGATTAAGAAATGTGATAGAAAAAAATGTGATCATTAACTAAGCAATTTTTATAGAGGTAACCTCATGCAGTTATTTATCTTCCTTTTTCTAAGCATTTTTAGACTGTATTTTTCATGAAAAATTATCGGTTAAACTTTATAAAAAAAGCTTAATTTATTAATGACCTTTCTTAATAAACTATATAAATTTAAAATTCTATTAAGCTTTTTAAATTGCATTAATTGTATACTCATTTTCAGTTTAAAAGCTTAAGGTTCCTTCTTATTTTTTCACCAAAAATTTATTAGTTCGTTCAAATATATGAAATATAGAAGAAAAGAATCCTCCTTTCCTTCTTGTGCTCTATGATCTTTATACGAACATACATTTATAACTTTCAAAACCTGAAAAGGCATGTGTGCGATGTTATCGTTTTCAGAAATCAAGTACAATTTTTGAAGGACAACCGAATGAGTGGGCATATGGGAAAATTTGAAAATAAAGTTGAAAAGTTTAGCAGTGCCAGAATTACAAAAAAAATCAATAATAAGGTAAATTACATAACATTTATTTCATTATTCAAACCATGAGGATTATTTGTGCCATTTTTAGACTATGAGTTTCTTCAATTAGAAGATAGAGAATGTTGGTTTTAGCTCCAATATCTTCAACTTTTTGTATGGTAGGCAGCTTGCTTTTAAATATTTTCTTGACCTGGCAAAGTTTAGCGCCAAAGGCCTCTTGAAACTGTCTCATAACTGTGAAGAGCTCTATGAATTCTGAAATGCTATTAGATTTTACCTTTTTTTTATTTTATCATGATTAATATTTCTAGTATTCTCACAGTGATAAGAGGCGTTGTTAATACTTTCAACAGCAGGTTCAGGCGTGATCATTTGCTCATTTCTTTCTTGCTGATTTTTGCACCTAACAACTTGAGCATAACTTGTTCCACGCCTAGTTCTTGTTGTATTGGGCCGTTTCACAAAATGCGAAATGATGAGAATTTCTTGCTCTCGCGTTAGGAGCTTTGATGTCCTATTTCACTAGTTTGCAGTTGCTCATCTAGGTTTTTCAAGAAATCCTTTTCGATCACGGTAGGAATTTCTGTGAAATCCTGCACACCTGAAACACCTACTCGGTATGTGGCAGGTTTCAGATGAATAGTGCCACTTCTGCAATTAAAACACTGTGGCATCTGATTAGATATGTAATTTTACAACTGTGGTCGAAAATCATCTACATTACTTCTAAGCAAATGGGTCTGGAGACTGCACCACTTTGTGCATATTAAATTCACATTGTATTAACGCCTCCCTTGTGATATATTTATCCGCTTTAGAGGAGAGACCTCTTCATAGGACTTTAATGGACTTTTTGTATTTTGGGTTAATTATAATATGTTCAACCTTGTTATTCGAAAACAATTTGTTATTGGGACTGTTTTACGAATTTTAATAAATTTCTGTTATTAAAATAACCTTCTGCCCTCAAGAATTTAAGAAGCCCATAGCCTTATCTAGGTTAAAGCCGCATATGTTTCATCAAGAACTCACACATTACATATGTCTGTTCCAGCTAAAATCGCTGATCTTCTGCTGCTGTTCTTTCCAGTTTCCTGAGAATACTTAAACTGTATAGTATCGTCAAATGGTCCCAGCGATATAGGTAAACGATGTACTAATGAAAAATTTAATCTTTTTTTCTAGCTGAAGCATTTGCTTGGAAACTTTGAAACTAATTATGATCGCATTGAAAATTCTGTATAAAATATTTATTTCGTAAAAAGTAAAATAAAGTGCATTAAGATGCTTACTGCATGAGAAAATTAGTTCTTAAAACATTTTTAAGTGAAAATTTTGTTTCTAAATGGTGGAGTAAGCAAAAATAATTTGTCTGTACATCAACTGCAGCATCTACCAAATTCATAAGTGTCAAAGTCACCAATAATGCCGGTCGATAAGGGTATGCCGGTTATTATTGAATTCGTACCGAAACACCGAAAGTTTCATGCTTTTATAAAGATGACACAAAACAAGGTTACCTGAAATCAAAGATATTCAAAAATATTCATTGATTTTAGGTAAATAAATGTTAAGATACAGTTTTTACTTTACAATTAATAATATTAAACGTCTTATTTCTACTTTAGTCACCACTTTTGTTAAACAAAGCAAATCACTGGATCCACTTTTTATTCGTAATTCTTATTGATAATAAGATTTAACAAACTGGCCAGTTCTAAGAGATATACTTAAAAATTTGCTGTAATGAGCGATTTAGCAAAATCTGATTACACTTAATGATTTTCTAAGAAACATGTTGCCACATTATGTCTCAGAGCCTCCTAAATGAGATATCCCATACTAAATAACATATTTTCTTGTTTTAAAATGCAGTTCCATTGAAATTTGTTTTATTAGAACCTGCGTCAGTGACTGATACATATTTTCCGAATTTATGCTAATTTCGTACAAATATGTAAATAAATTTCTATATGCTTTTCATTGTTACACAATTATACTATGCAAAAGAAATTCTTTTCGCTCAATTATCAGAAAAGTGCTGAGTCATTGAAATTTATTTCAAACTTATTAATTAATGAATGTGGATTTTGAAATTAAAATTATTGCTAAAACATAAATGACTCAATGGCTATAAAACAACAGATACCTGCCAAAAAATTATAAACGCTTTCATCAACAATGAGGGCATTTTTAATAACATTTCTAAGCTAACAGACATTTCGAAAATCATATCAAATTAGAAAAAGCGTATCGTAGACCGTTGTGACTTAAAATCAGAAGATACTGAGAAAGATTTATTTTAAACATGAACGAGCAAAAAAAGCTTGTCAATTTTTTCAACTGTCACGACTTTGATATCTGGCAGCAACCTGTATCTCATTCCCTTCATCATTTGTAAAGGAATTCATTTTTAATGAAAGAGAGTTTGGGCTTTGATGATTCCCCAAAATGGCGAATATAAATCAGCAAAGAACATGCATTAAACTTTATTTTCGCTATGGAATTTCTGTTACAAAAACGTTAGATGCGTTGCAGAAAGCCTTATAGGACGATAGTTTATCAAAAATACTATTTTGAGTGACGTAAGATGTTTAACGAAAACAGCAAATATGTCGAAATGATGAGATGAAGTCAGCCCAAGTTCAAATTATTCCAAAAACTTTAAATGTTTTCCGAAGAGAACAATGTGTTTCCAGTGGCACAGAACATACTTTCTCAAGATGACCCCTTCTAATACGCAGCATTACTCGCGAGAAGCATGAATGTATGCTTTTGTTATAGAAATAGTCCAATAGTCGAGCAAATGGCATTCGAAAGAGGATGCAAGATCGAAAAGACAACATCAAAATTCAAGGTAATGCTGATTCTTTTCTTTGACTGTCGTGGTGCTCATGAATTTCTGTCAGCTGGCCAAACTGTTAAAAACCATATTATTTAAGTGTTTTGAAACATATGTGTGAAAAAGAATTCGCAGAAAATGGCCTGAATTGTAGCCATACAACTCATGGATTTTGCATCTTAGTAATGCTAGTGCTCACAATACTATCGTTATTCATGAAATTTGCCAAAATATTTAACAGATACATCTTAAAGTTCCATAGTCACTTGATGTCATACAATTTGGCATTTTCTTATATCCGCAGTTAAAATTACCGAACCATGGTTTCAGTCTGTTGTCTCAATAAAAGAAAATCCATTGCGAGTCCACAAGAGATTTCACTAGAACAATTTTAAGACATATTTCGACGACTGAAAACTACGATGTCATAAGAGCACTGCAGATGGAAGATATCCAAAAGTTTTCTTTGAAGGAGATGTTTTAAATTATTGACCAATAAACTGACATTGATGAAGCCATTCTCGATATTTTTTATCAATAGTGTAATTCGGTAAAGTAAGTAAACACAATGTATTTAATATGCGCGTTTACATGTTTACTACGCGTTACGATATTTACTTCTAACTGCGCATCGATGAAAATGATGCTGATTTGCATAAAAGAATCGACATTCAGAACTATTGTTTTTCGAGGATAACTAGTTTAAAGCCCGCTTTTAGGAAAATGTTACAGTAAAAAAAAAAAAAAAAAATGTGAAAAAAAAATGTGTTATCGGAGGTGTTAAGCTGTCCTCCTCTCTGATGCTCAACAAAGCAAAGGAGAAACTACCTCTACGTATAATAATATGAGTGAGAGGAGTAATCACATTTTTTGAAAGGTCGTACCTACATTACCGTATCTTTCTAGCATCAGCCTGTCAGCTGTCAGAACAGCAACGCTCCTTCATATGTCTTTACACACCCATTCGCACCCGGATGCGGATTCTACATTCAGCCATCCCCGAATTTTCAAGGACACTTAATTGCAGAAAAATAAGTAGATCTTTTTCAAATCACTCCCCTAAGAGGAATATAAATCTGTGAGCAGCGGGATGTAAATCAAGAATAGCTATTAATCGAATATCTCCCTCTACACACATACACACACACAGATATTCCCGGCTGTAACTCGTCTTTTACATTTTTGTCTCAACAGGTTGAAAACAAAATTTATTTTATTTCGCTTGCACATTCTATTTGTTTATCATTAAATCTGCCATAATGCACTGATTAGGCATTTTGTATGACTAAACTGAGGAAAGCCGAAAATTTAAAGTACTGGAATCAAAATTTTCATCGATAAACGTAATTTTGATTGTACCTTTATTCTACATTTTCAAGTAAAATATTTTTTGTTGTTGTTGTTTCATCGCCATAAATAAATATTCTAAATATTTCAAGAATCAATAAAACACTTTCTCTTTTTAAGGAGCAAAAAATATGCACAGTATATTCAATTTGGATGAGAGGGGCTTGTGTTATGTTCTCTCGAAACATGTGATAAATCTCTTTAAATTAGCTATACCTAAAACTAAATTTTGTTTAGTTTAACTGTTTAGGTATAACTGCTTTTATTATAATTACACAGTTGAGGTGAATGCTTAAGTGCACGCAGTGAGTAATGATGCACCTTTTTACTTCCTTGTACGAAGTAAAAAGGAAGTATTGTAATCGCGAAAAGTTTCAGGCAGCATATTTCAACGAAAATATCCATTTTGACCGCTATCGAATGCAATTTAACGACGTTTTTGCGTGATATCTGTACGTAAGGACAGAATAAAATACTGTTTTCCTCCAAAAAAATTCTAAAATTGCTTTAAAAGGAATTCTGAAGAGAATTTTTCGTGGCGTCTGTACGAACATATGTACGTACGTATCTCGCATAACTCAAAACGAGTAGCCTCAGAACATTGAAATTTTGTATATAGGACTGCTATAACATGTAGATGTTCACCTCGTATTTTGGTTGCAATCGGCCGCACCAAACGTATATAAATATATTTATATATATCCACTCTGTTACCCGGGTCAGTGATCTCAGTTTCTTTACTCTTACATATTTGTAAATTGTACATTTTTTGCTTTAAAAATGATTGAATTATGTTGTTTTTATCTTTCGGTTAAGGATTTTATGCCTTTAGTAAATCTGTATGCAATATTTTTAGAATTATCAACAATTTTAAAGTTGTTTAAGTGCCGCTAAGCCTTTTTTTATGGCGGCCATTGATTGTTTATATTTGAAACAGTAGACTAGTGGATTTGTTGCCAATCTAGAGAAACTTATCTTCGCAACAACAAAGATAACGCGTTCATTTAGTATTGCCAATTAAATAATGCTAATCCTTTCTGGAATTTTTTGCGAGGAAATAAGAGTTTCAGATTTACTTCGTAATTTTTAATATAGATATTTTGAGTTTTTATGCATTTTTGCCTTCTCGCGAAGTGAGAACTGAATTAAATGAATGAGAAATACTCAATCGTCCGTGAAAAACTGTTTCTTTTTTGTTTTGTTTGCTTAATTTCTTTTATACATCGTTCTAGCTTTGTTATAGTATTTGAATAGAACATGTGGCAACGATTAGATAATTCTTTAAATGATATAAATTTTGTGCATTCTGAGTTATAATATGAACGAAATATAATACTGTTAAATGAACCTAGCGACAGAGTGTCGCTATGGTAAACAAATGGAGTGAATTTTAAAGAATGCATTTATTCTATTGTGGTTTATGCGCTGTCGGTGGAGTAGATTTAATTCAATCCAATAAGTTTATGTAAAATGCAAGAAAAAATGCGTATAATTAAATATTCCGTTCAAGGAAGTCATGTGGTGCACACATCAGATTTTTTTCTTTCTATTTGACCCAATTTCTCTCTGGCTGTTTTTTATCTTCTCTTCCATAAAAGGCACACTTTAAGACTGAGATTGTGAAGATTCAAAGTGCATGTCTGAGAAATACAGAAAGATCCACACCGACTCATATTGATTGAAGTTGAAACATATATATATTACGCTTTGTGGAGTGGCAACGTAAAGCTTTTAAATTGCTGAGTTTTTATCTAAAATTTGTTAAATTAGCGAAAAATATATGCATATAAAGAGTGCAGACCCAGGGACTGGTTTTCGAGAAATTTTATGTAAACAGTGCCATTGCTCTTGTTTTCAAGATCGAGTGTGGCAAGTTTCATAAAGATCGGAATTAAACTGCGGATTTGTATAAAAGATGAACAAACAAACATTCGTTTACATATATGTAGGTTTTTTTTATGATCAATGTAGAAAAAATCAGTAAGTCAGAAGTGGAGAAGGAAAAAGAGCTTTTTATGAAATATGTCTAAAGTAGCATGTTTTACATTATTTTTTCAAAACGCATTTCGAAATAAATTTTTTTGTAAAATAAAATAATGTGAAAAGAAACATTAAAAAGCTAAAGACAGTTGGACCTGAGGATATTACAATCGGACTATTAGTACACGCATGTATGAGACAAATTTATGATGATTGTTATTTAGAACTTAAGTATTCATTTTTAAAATCTGACAAATGTGCTCTTCCTGTCAATAAATATTTAATATAAGGATTCAAAAATGTTAATAATAATTTTAAATTGTTAAAATGTTTTCAAAAAAATTTTAAAGCAATCATGCAGAATTCACGTAAAATCAATTAGCCCAAAGTGCTTTGCCTTATTTGGCACATTCTACTTTCATTACTAAGGGAATCATATTGATTGCAGGAAAACATGCAGTATATATAGTGCATGCTACTTATGCATGCTGGCATAGGATAGAAGTTCAGTGAGTATAAAATGGTATGAGTTTATGGTATGAGTTTTCAAAATAAATATATAATAACAATAATTTATGCTGTTGTAGTGGTTTAACGGAACTGGGCTTTTCAACTCTTATTTACTTTCTTTTCATTTAATTGCAACATTTCATACACCTAAACTTGCAGCTTTAACTGTAAAGAAATTGTACGTATGTAACTGCAATCGTATCTTTATCTGAGTGAATAGTGGAGATCCGATGATGCTCGTGTTCAGAAGCATACTTCCTTGTAACTTCATCTTGTTAAATAAAACGTTGTTATATTTTTAAAATGATTACTGACTTATTTTACTAAGCGAATTAGTTCTCTTCCATTAAAACGAACATGTTTAATGGCCTGGTACATTGTAGTGGTGCACCCGATATAGTACAGTGGTGACACGGACGTGATACCCTTCCCATATCCAAAACTGTACCCGGGGAAAAAGGGCTGTTTACAATATTATATTTAGCTCGCGCGTATCACCAGATTCCTTTTAATCTAAACGACGTAGAAATAAAACTGCTGTAGCAACACATTTAGTTGTTTGAATTTCTGTTTGCGCCATTTGGCCTCTGTAATGCAAGGCAGACTCGTCAAAGGTACATACATCAGGTGTTAGGTGGCCTAGACTTTTGTATACCTTATTTGGATGATATTCTAATCGTGTCTTCAAATGAAGAAAAGCACGAAAGCCATCTTAAATAAATTTTAGATTACCTTAGACAGCATGAATTGAAACTAAGCCCAGCTAAATAAGTGTTCTAGGAAAATCCTCTATGGATGACCTCTATGGATGACCTCTCCATAGAGGTCATCCATAGAGGTTCTCCATAGAGGTCATCCATAGAGGTTCGTAAGACTTCCGGGGCAAAACCCTCCTTGAAAAGACTTAAGCAAAAGCCCAAGTTTCCAAAACTTGAAACTGAAGGGCGATGTTTCTAAAATTGCTATCGGCGCTGTATTAAATGTATTCAGTTGTAATGACTTGCAACCTCTAGCATTCGTTTCGCGTAAACTGAACATTACCAAGCAAAGGTACAGCACTTATGCCAAAGAGCTCTCAGCAATCTATTCAGCTATAAAGCACTTTAAGCATAGTTTGAAGGGCAGCCATTTTTACAGTGACAATGGACCATAAACCTTTGACCTTCGCTTTTCAAAAAGGTTTGTTTCAAGTTCTCTTCGGCAACTCAGGTACCTCGAAGACGTATCACAATTCAGTATGGATATCAGACGTGTTACTGAGTCCAATAATATTGTTGCAGACACTTTATTCCGAATATTTGAGATCCACTAGCTTCAACCGACTTTTTCCCTATGGCTGAGGAACAAGCTAAAGCCCATGCCAAGCCTGGTACATCCCTTTAATTCCAACTTTTTCAAATGTGTCTTAATTTAAAACTTTACTAAGTTCGACCATACTTTCCAGAGAAGTTACGCTACTTAATCTTCACAGACCTCCATTTTTTATCCCATCCAGATATTAGAGCTTCCCATAAACCTATTCAAGAACTGTTTATGTGGCTAGGGAGGTTAAAAGACATATCGAATTCAGTATAGTCGTGCATAAACCGTTAGAAGTCAAAATTCATTGACACATTTGTAGCCTTTTACAATCGTTTTCTGGTCCCATTAGCGGCCGAGCGGTTAGTCGCTGAACATTGGTAGTTCGGTCCGAGGTTCGAATCCCGCGAACGGGACGGCTGCATGGGCGTTTTCGTAGTTTTCCCCATGTGTAACGTGTATACGAGCCAGTTTCCCTTAGAAAGTCCTCCACGAAGGCATTCCTTAGGCAGATAGCCCTCGAGGCTTTGCCATAATCATACACACAGAATCGTTTTCTGTTGTTGCTCAAAGATTTTAACACGTTCACCTCGACATCAGGGAAGTCATGCCTTCATATGAGGAATATACATATCTTGTCCCTTTATAGATCGTTTTCTTGTTGGCCTGAAGCAATACCCGTCAAGGATATTATGCCTGAAATAATAGATCTCACGTTTGTTACACACTGGATCACAAGATTTGGAGTCCCAAAAACTGTAACTACGTACCAAGAACCGCAATTCTAGTCTCGTTTAATTTCGTCACGCAACTAAATTTTAGCAATTCGTCGCATCAGAACTTCCGCAGCATATCACCCATCTACCAATGGACTGGTTTGTTGAAACATTAGGATTTTTTGAAGGCACCCAAGATGAAAAATTAGCAACGCCTTCCCCGAGAACCGAAGCACGGAGCCCTGGAATACGCACCCAGCGCGCAGACGACTAGACCACGAAGGCGGGAGAAATACCCTTTTAAAAGGGCGACTGGGGTTTTTAGGGGACACAATCGCCATATCCTGGGCATGGAGATTTATCATCCACCACCCTTTTAGTTCGGGCGCCACTGTAGAGACATTAGGTATTTTTGGAAGCAGGCAAGATGAAAAATGAGCAACGCTTTCGCTGGGAATCGAACCGCAAACCTCTGGAATACGTGCCCAGAATGCAGACCACTACACCACGAAGGCATGCCAAGAAGGCGGGAGAAATACCTTATAGGTTGAACGAATTTACCGAACCCTTATGCAAGCCTTAAAGTGTCATATTCTAGACAGAAACTTTACAAACTATTCTTCTTGGCTTCCACTCAGCTTCCAAAGAAGCTCTTAGTAATACTTGTTCTGAGATACGCTATGGAAAAGCTTTGTCATTCCCAGGAGAATTCTTATGGCACTCTAACTACCTGTTTCAGACTGACGTTGAACGTTTCTTCCAGCAACTAAGATACATGATGCGGAAATTATCCCCAGCTTATACTTTTGCAATATTAAACCTTTCTGTTTTGTACATCACTCCTTAACTTGCTGTCATGTTTTCGTGCGCAATAACACAGTGAAAGCACCCTTGGCACAACCGTAGAGTGGTCCCTATAACACTGTCAAACGGACTGGTAAACTTTTCACAATTATGGTAAGTGGAAAGGAAACACTTATGGGAATTTACCGTTTGAAGCCAATCTTCACTACTCACTACGACATATCACAGACTCCATTTAGCCCTATTGACAGTTTACCAATGACTTCGGTTATTCCTAGTGTCAGTTCACCAACAGTACCAGTTAATCCTAGCGATATTTCAACAACCCCGACCACTAGGTCAACGGAATCAACAAGCGAAGTACCATACTTGCGTGAGAAGAAAACTACTCGTTCTTGGTAGGGTAGCGATATTTAACAATACTTATGATGTGTCAGATCCTACAGTAATTGGGGTAGGAGAACACTATGGCGATTTAAACGTAGCTGAACTTTTGAACTCTTATTTACTTTCTAACTCTTTATTTAACTGCATTATTTCATATATAACCAAAACTGTAATTTGAAAAAACTGTATACGTGTAACTGTAATCGTATCTGTATCTCAGAGAGCAATGTAGCTCAACTGGTGTTCGCTTGCAGACGCATGCACCCTTGTAACTTGTTCTTGTTAAATAAAAAAATTGTTAGGTTCTGAAGATGACTACTGATTTATTTTACTAAGCGAATTAGTTCTCTTCCGGTATAATGAACATGTGTAATGACCTGGTATACTATACTGGTGTACCCGATATAGCTCACTGTCATCAGCAAACTTTCTCCCTCCCTGAAAATGTAATACGATTAGAATATGAGAATTTTGCAACATATGAAGCGCTACTAATTATTAATTTATTCTTATAAAATCAATAGAATGAAATTCATTACAAACGAATAGCAGTTCCATAACATGGAATTCAGAATAGCTTTTAATGGAGAAATGGGCAAATATTATACTTGAATAATACATACGTTTAGGTTTTGAACTGTAAAAAGCAAACCAAAAATAACAATGCACTGAATGTGAATTAAATTACAATTTAAGAACTACAAAATATATTTGAATACACTTACTTATACAATGGACGCTCGTTAATTCGAAACTTTAGTGAATTCGAACTAATCCAAAAGGCCCCAAAAATTTTATTGGAATTAATGTTAAAAATATCTCATTAACTCGAACTAAATTTTTATCACTTAATTAGAACTAAAAATTTGACAAAAAAATTTCTTTTTCGTCATTTAAAGGAGAAAATACACGCTGAATTAATTATTTTGTGTATCAAAATCATCTACATTTCTTTTTTGTTTAAAGAGGCAGACGCCTGCATTCCTAGGCTATTGCCTTTCCGCTAAACGTTAGTGGCTATTTGCCTACTGTCTACCTCTTATCAGTGCTTAACGGACAGATCTCCCTGTCCTAACTTGTTTCCTTAAATTCATTCCAGAACCCTTAATGAATAGGTCGGGGTAGGGGGAATCATTTGTTTATTTGGTGTTTATGTGAGTATCGTTTGCTTCATTTTATTGTTGCAAACAGCGTACATTCCTTTTGTTTTTCTTCCTTTAGTTTTGAACTTTATGTGTGGCAACAAGATAATAGATTGATAGAATTGTGTTTGTGACAGCCATGTAGAATGGCTCGCTTATTTTGTATCAATTATTTCGCATCGCTGACATATTATTTATAATTAGTGTAATGAAATAAAAGTGTAGGAATACAGTCCATTTGTTGATTGATTATAGTTTGTGAAACATATTAAGTTTAAGAACACATATTGTTGGTCAAAAGTCTAGCCGGAGAGCTAGTGAAGATAGTGACTGTTCTAAGTGTATTCTAACAACGCAAATATGCATATGGTTGGTGAAACATTACTCCACTTTGTGAGGTAAGTGGATTTTGAACAAAAATTCGTTTAATTTGTTGTTAAATTTTAAGAACAATGTTGTAATACAGCACAGAATTCGATTTCATTTTAATAATAGTGTTAAGTGATTTAAGAACAATTTCTGTTTTTGAATTGATCAATTATGAGTGAACATATAACTTTAAAAAAAAAAGAACGGTTTTACGCAGGAGCGTTACTAATTATGTAAAGAAAATTGAAACTATTTTAACTGCAGATGAAATTAATTTAATAGAACTAGAGGAATCTGTCGAATTATTGACACAAAAAGAAATTGAGTTAAAGAAGCTTGAGTCTGAAATCGAAAGTTTAATTACAGATACTAAAGAATTAGAAAACGAAATAGATAATGTTCAGGAGTACACAGATAAAATTTATTTGTGGAAATTTAAAGGTGAAAAAATATTAAAAAATCAAAATAGTAAAAATAATTCTAATGGTGTAATTTCAGAACAGGTTCTTGACAATATTAAATTACCCAAGTTAACATTACCGACTTTTGGTGGTAATATTACAGAATGGATAGCTTTTAAAGATCTTTTCAGTGCTTGTGTAAGAAATAATACAAATTTATCTAATGCTCAAAAATTGCAGTATTTGAAGGCTTCGTTGAAAGGTGAAGCATATCGCATTATTCAAACCATTCAAATTTCGGATTGTAATTTTGAAATAGCATGGAATCTGTTAGACGAAAGATATTCAAATAAGAGAGAACAAATTTTTGCATATATTAAACGCTTTCTAAGCTTACCAACTATTCAAAATGAATCAGCATTTGCTACTTTAAATTTAGTTGACAATATTAATGAAGTAATTGGTTCTTTAGAAGTATTGAATCAAACCATTGATAATTTTGGTGACACTTTAATGACTTATTTAATTTTGCAAAAATTAGATCCTTCTACAAAATTATGGTGGGAACGTCAGTTAAAATGTAATGAAATTCCAAAACTTACGACTTTAATTGAATTCCTAAAAAACTATGCAAGAACACTTCAAAATAGCAAATCAACAAGTAATAAGGTACTTAAATCTGTGTTTCAAAATAAGAATAATGTTCTGGTTGCTACTTTGGGTTGTGGTTATTGTAAAGAAGATCATAGTTTAGCCAAATGTTCGAAATTTCTAAATTTATCGGTTCAGCAAAGGATAGAATTTGTAAAATCTAATCGTTACTGTTTTAATTGTTTATCTAATATGCACTTGCTCAAAAAATGCAAGAGTTTAAATACATGTCAACATTGCTTTAAAAAGCATCACAGTATTTTGCACATTGTAAATAATTCAAAGAATAAAACTCAGTTAAACAGTATATCTCCGCCTACGCAATCTATCCCTAAAAGAGATGAATTAACGAGTAATTAACGTTTCAGCCACAGTTTGTGCCTCTCATTATGATTCGAATGAAAAAGGTAATCAAACCAGTCACATTTTATAATTTTGAATTTTGAACTTAATAAAAGTTCAAAATTCTGAACAACAGTTTGTGAAGTGTAGATGTTTATGTGACACTGGATCTCAGAGATCATTTATTTCAAGGGACTGTGTGAAGAAATTAGGATTACGAGTGAAAGATAATTCCATTTCTGTATCATGTTTAGGAGAATTTAATACTATAAGTAATGGGGAAGTTGATTTAGTATTCACTTCTCATTTTAAAAGTGATATTCGTGTATCAACATCAGCGTTTGTACTGGACAAGGTGACAGATAACATTCCCTATGTATCTTTGCCATCAATCATCTTCGATATCTTCAGTGATTTAAAATTAGCTGATCCATTATTTTACAAGTCACAACCAGTTGACATTTTATTTGGAGTAAATGAATTTCTGCATTTAATGACGGGAGAAATTGTCAAACGTGGTCCTGATCTACCATTTGCTCTAAATTCGAGGTTGGGATGGATAATTTCGGGCACTACAAATTTTGAATCTACAAATTTTGAGCAAATTAAATCATTTGAATACAAACACAGATGAGTTAGTAAATTCTTTCTGGGAGTTAGAAAAGTTTCCAAATGTACAACCTTTAACAAATGAAGAAAAACTTTGTGAAGAACATTTTAAAAACTCGCATTTTAGAGACACATCAGGTCGTTATTCGGTTGCATTACCATTCAAACATAACAGAGATATTCTAGGTGACTCCCGTGAAGTGGCGTACAGAAGATTTCAATACTTGGAGAAGAGGCTGTTATCTATGAAAGAAATTTACAACCAGTATATTCAGTTTATGAAAGAGTACTTTTCACTAGAACACGTAGAATTAGTGCCAGACACTGATTATAAATTAGAGAATAAACACTATTATATCCCACATCACTTCGTGTTGAAGGACTCTAGCTTAACAACAAAATTGAGAGTTGTTTTCGATGCGAGGGCTAAAACAACCACAGGTGTTTCTTTAAATGATACACTAATGATAGGCCCAAAAATACAAGATGACTTAATTTGTATTTTACTAAGATTTAGACTTCATAACATTGCAATAACCGCTGATATTAAAATGATGCACAGACAGATAAAGGTTCATGAAAAAGATAGAGATTTTCAGAGAATATTATGGAGAGATAGCCCGTATAAATAAATACAAGTTTGTCGTTTGAAAACAGTTACATATGGAACTGCAGCTGCTCCATATCTTGAAACCAAAGTTTTGAGTCAGTTAGCGATTGATGAAGGATTGAACTTTCCAAAGGCAAAGAATATAGTTTTAAGAGATTTTTATGTTGATGATATGTTAACTGGTGTAAAAGATAGTTCGGAAGGTATTGTATTGATAGACGAATTACAACATCTGCTAAAAAGTAGTGGCTTTGAGCTTCACAAATGGTCGACAAGGGAACCGTCATTGTTAAAAACATCTGGCTTAACAAACACAGATAGTGACAATATTCATCGTGTAATAGAAGACAAACCATTGAAAGTTCTGGGATTGGAATGGCATCCGGAAAATGATGAATTCAAATATAATGTCGGTGTAATAGAGTATCAAAGTGTTCCGACTAAAAGAATTATTTTGTCATTCGTAGCAAAACTATTCGATCCATTGGGGTGGATAGCTCCGTTTGTAATTCTCGCTAAAATGATCCTTCAGCAATTGTGGAAATTACGGTTATCATGGGATGATCCTGTAACAGAAGAGATTGATCGAAATTGGAGAAATCTATGTAGAGAATTCTATAAATATCTTTGAATAATCTTTTGAATTCTATAAATATACCTAGGAAAATTCTGCTACCTGATTATTTTCGATGTGAACTTCACGGATTTTGTGATGCGTCTGAAAGAGGTTATGCAGCAGTTATTTATATCAAAACTTGCAATAACTCTGACATTAATGTTAAACTCGTAACAGCTAAAACTCGTGTAGCACCATTAAAATCTATTACGATTCCAAGACTGGAATTATGTGCAGCAGTGTTATTGGCACGCTTGATTCAGTCTGTAAAAGCTGCATTAGTTATAAATTTTGATTTAGTGCAAGCTTGGAGTGATTCACAAATCGTGTTGTCATGGCTAAGGTCAGATCCTAAAAAATGGCAAGTATTTGTATCCAATAGAGTTTCTGAAATACAATCCATCTTACCACCTGAGAACTGGAGCCATGTTGATGGAAAGGAAAATCCAGCTGATTGTGCTTCACGTGGGTTATTTCCTTCAGAACTATTATCTCATCAATTGTGGTGGAATGGTCCTTCTTGGTTAAAGTGCAGTGAGATTGCCTTGTCTAAAAATATTCTTATAGATGAGGCATTACCAGATGCACGTAAAACAGTCTCATTTGTAGTTTCTGAACCTGTACAGGAACTTGCTATTATATCAAATATATCTTCATTTCCAAAGTTACAACGCATATTTGCTTGGATATTAAGATTCATATCGAATTCTAAAGTAGCATATCTAGAAAGAAATACGTCTTTTTTATCTAGTAATGAAATTCGAGCTGCTACTTTCTGTATTGTCCGAATAATACAGCGATTTCACTTTTTTAAAGAAATTCAATGTTTGGAGTTGGGAAAGGACTTACCTACAAACAGCAACCTCCTTAGCTTGTGTCCAATTTTAGATGACAACAAAGTGTTACGTGTAGGAGGAAGACTGAAAAATACGCAACTATCAGAAAATGAAAAACATCCAATCTTATTACCTTCAAAACACAATCTGACAGAAATCATAATTAGACACTTTCATGTCAAATATCTGTATGCAGCACCGGAACTTCTTCTATCTTTAATTAGACAGCAATTTTGGATCATAGCTGCTAGATCTGCTATCCGAAAAGTAGCAAGATCTTGTATCACGTGTTGCAAACTTAGAGCTAAAACTGCAAGTCAAATAATGGCTGATCTACCGGAATCTAGAGTAACACAATCGCGACCATTTCATCGAACTGGAATAGATTTGTCTGGACCGTTCATGATTAACCATCGTGCAGGACGTGGACAAAAATCATTTAAATATTACGTATGCTTATTTGTGTGTTTTGTAATCAAGGCAGTACATCTTGAAGTGGTAGAAGATTTGTCAACAAAGGCATTTTTAAGTGCATTGAAACGATTTATTGCAAGAAGAGGGAAACCATTTGAGATTTATAGTGACTGCGGTACTAACTTTAAAGGTGCAGACAAAGAAATCAGAAAATGTTTTTTGCAATGTAAGCAAAATCAAGAAATTCACAAATTTTTGTCTTTAGAGGAAATTAAATGGATATTCAACCCGCCATCATCTCCCCATTTTGGTGGACTATGGGAATCGGCAGTAAAGTCAATGAAATTACATCTAAAAAGGACTGTTGGTGATACTGTGCTGACCTATCCGAAATTTCAGACCTTGATAGCGCAGGTTGAGGCTTGTCTCAAGTCTAGGCCATTGTGTCCAACATCGGCTGATCCAAATGATTTAACTGCATTAACACCTGGTCATTTCCTAATAGGAACGTCTTTAACTGCCATACCTGAACCAGACCTAAATTATAGTTCCTTCAATCACATTGACAGATGGCATGTGAGACAGTTCATTTTTCAGCACTTCTGGAAAAGATGGAGTCGAGAATACCTGTCTCAGCTTCAACAAAGACCTAAATGGCAAAAAATTCAAAACAATTTAGAAGTCAATGACTTAGTACTCATTAAAGAAGACAACCTTCCGCCTCTTAAATGGAGGTTAGGGAGAATAATTGCTGTTCATCCGGGCTCAGATCATAGAGTCAGAGTTGCTAGTATTAAAACTGGTCATGGTGTCATAAAACGACCAGTCGTGAAATTGTATCCTCTTCCTATTCAGACTAAAAACTATGAACTGCTTCGCATATAATATTTTGTGCTATTTTTCTTATGTTTATTTTTTATTACAGACTAAGAAGTTTCAAAATGCTCCAACTGTTGAAATCCCAGGGGATTTCAACGAGGGCCAGGATGTTTATGTGAGTATAGTTTGCTTCATTTTATTGTTGCAAACAGCGTAAATTCCTTTTGTTTTTCTTCCTTTAGTTTTGAACTTTATGTGTGGCAACAAGATAATTGATTGATAGAATTGTGTTTGTGACAGCCATGTAGAATGGCTCGCTTATTTTGTATCAATTATTTCGCATCGCTGACATATTATTTATAATTAGTGTAATGAAATAAAAGTGTAGGAATACAGTCCATTTGTTGATTGATTATAGTTTGTGAAACATATTAAGTTTAAGAACATTTGGGGTTATCAGTTTTCTTAAAATTTCAGAAAAATCAGCGTTGACTACATATTCTAGAAAGCTGCGTCAGTTACATCTACAGAGCAGCTACGTTAATGTGTTCTAGTTTTCTTAATCACTATTTGGTGTGAACGTGTAAAAATTCAGGATGTCTATACATTGAAAGTACAAAATTCTAACTTAAACAAAGGTAGGAATTTTTAAAAAAACTAAAAAATGGCGAATGTTAGCAGCTTGCTGTGAAATTAAAAAAAATGCCTTGGCTACTTATGTGAAAAAAACAAGGAATCAATTTTAGATTCACGGGGAAAATCTATACTTTCTAGAGGAAAGAAACGCATCAGAAATGCGTCCCAAGAAAATCTAGAAAAATCTCTACTGCTATGGTTCACGAGGATCTTGAAATTTCCCAATAAATGGACCCCTATTGCAGGTTCAGGTGGAAATGTAGTGGGACACCCAATGTTTACTATAAGTAATGTAGGTATAGTCCCATTACACTTCGGTTTATTTTTAAAGTAATATTCAAAATAGTACATAGTATAATAAAACACATAGTATAATATAACATAATATAACAGTATAAATAGTAAGTCGATATTTTGATTGATATATCTATTAGATATAATTCTAGTAGTTATAATAGCTATAATAATAGTAGGCTAACAGTCATAATTTATAACAGTTCTTAATAGTTCCTTGAGATAAAGTTTATTATATGAATCTGTATCTTCTTCCTCTTCTTTTTCCCTTTTTTACTATATCATTATTATTGCAAGGGTTTGTTTTTAAGATAATTAGATAATAAAAGTTTTAGATGAATTGCAGCTTCAAAAATGAATTTTGACATTAATTACATTAGTGCTCACATAAATTTTTGCCTATTGAAGATAGATATTTGATTGTATTTTCTATTTTACTTTTTAAATGTTTGTTTGCAATTGCAAAACGAAGGAAAGCATTGATATTTGAATTAGGCAATTTAATATGAGTTGACTTTGTTAAGGGACATTGAGTATTATAATGGATTGGATCACCTTTATTTCCACATACACATTGCTTAGAGTTAGAGATGTTGAATCTGAAGAAGTATGTGGGAAATGGCCCATGTCCAGTTAAAAAGCGGTTTATATAACCATTGACCATTGTACATGTATCATTTACATGAGGTGCTATTTGATTTAATTGTCTTCCTGTATTTATTGTTGTCCATTCTTCTTCCCACATTTGGAGGCTGATTTTATGTAGATATTTCTTGAGGTATGATTTCGGCCAGGAGATTTTTCTTGAAGGGATATTATTGTTGGTAGTAGCTGATTTGGCTGCTGAATCGGCTTCTTCGTTACCAAGAACTCCAACGTGAGCCTTTATCCAATAAATGTTTGGTGATATTTGAGGATATTGGATAATTTTGTTAAAAATATCTTGAATTACTTCAGATGTGTGTTTGAGATTTTGTAGAGCTCGTATTGCTAATTGACTATCCGAAAAAATATTGATTTTTTGTAAATTGTTATCGATAGAGTATTCTATTGCCATTCGAATTGCGTGTAATTCTGCTTGGAAGATACTATTTTCCTTGAAGAGACGATTTTGGAGAGTTATTTTCTGGGTTTGATCAATTTGTATTATACATGCACAGCCAACTCCTAAGTCTATTTTCGATCCATCTGTATATATTATTGGTGGAGATATATGATTGGTTGGAGGTTTTACTGTGCTATATATTTTAGGATTAGAGGCAGGATGTCTTCTGTAGGGATTGACTGAAATTTCAAAATTGTTTGGATTAAATATTTCATCATGTAATATGCAGGATTTTTTTAATTTGAGAACTGTGGCTTTTGCATGTTCAGTTTGTGCTAAAGTATGAAGAGGTGCTATTCCTGAAAGTACACATAGGGCATCATGTGATGTTGTTTTATAACATTTTGTGATCCGGAGAAGGAATGGACGTTGTATGGCTTGCAGTTGTTTTTGTTTCCGAACAGTCATAGGCTGCGCCCAAATTTCTGCACCATATAAGACTATTTTTTTTATTACTGTATTGAACAATATTTTTTGAATATGAGGATTTAGTCTCCAATTTAGTCCTTGGACATAACGTAAGTTGTTTGCTATTTTTTGTGTTTTAGTTCTGATATATTTGAGTTGTTCAATCCAGTTGAGGTTTTTGTCAATGATTATGCCTAGAAATTTAAATTTTGGAACTATTTTTATTCTATTATTTTCTATTGAAAATTTTGGTAGTCGAGTGATTTTTTGAAATTTTTTATGGAAAATTATAGCTTTTGATTTTTCTTCACTTATTGTCAGTTTCAATTTGTTGCATTCAGTTTTAAATGATGAAGAGTTTCATTTACATTATTTTCCAGAATATTTCTTGTTCTACCACTGATCACAAAAGCTGCGTCGTCAGCAAAAGCAACACTTTGTGTATGGGTTGGCCATTTGAAAGATGTTATTGAGTTAAACGTGTAAGGTTCCAAAGGTCAGCACTAAGGCAGGAACCTTGTGGACAACCTCTTTGTTGGGCATACTCTATTATCTTATTGTTGTATATTATAAAACTTTTTCTTTCACATAGATAATCTTGAAGTAAGTTAAATATATTTTTTGGACAATTTGCTTTTCTTAATGCTTCAAGTACAGATGGCCACCATAATGAGTCAAAAGCTTTGGTTAGATCCAGGCAAATAAAAGCAGAATGCAGATTATTGGAGTTATTGATATGAATTTGGTTTAAAGCTGAATCTATGGCATTCGTTGTCGATTTATTCGGGATGAATCCAAATTGATTATTGCTGATAAATTCTATTTTTGTTAGATGATGTGGTAGGCGATTTGCTATTATTCTTTCTAAGACTTTTCCTATTGCCGGTAATAAGTTGATTGGTCTGTATGACTTTAGAGTATTTGTATCTGCGCTTGGTTTGCTAAACAAAATGACTTGACCAGTTTTGAAATGAGTAGGAAATGTTCTTAATTGTAGGCACTTATTACTGAGATCTAAGAAAATAGTTCGATCAATAGAATGAATAAGTTGGACTATTTGGTTAGGTATTCCATCTGGTCCTGGTGCCTTATTTCTTGCTAAATTTTTTATTATATTAGAGATTTCCTTCAATGTAAATGGAAAGTCATCCATTGTATCATTGTATCTGGAGCTGTATTATTATTTCTGATGTACGATTGTTCAGGAGTATCGTCTTGAGAGGAGTCTTGTAGAAAAACTTGTTCCATGATATTAGAAAGAGTTATTAAAGTTGCATCTTGATCTTGATGTTGAGATTGATTGAGGTTTGAAGTAATGGAGATTTGGGTTGGTTTAAAAACTTTGTTCATACAGATCTTGTAAATATTTCCATATCTTTCTGTGTTTTTGGTACAATAATCTCTCCAGCATTTATTTTTAGCTGATAGTATCATTTTTTTATACATTGCTTTTTGTTGTGAGTATATAATGTAAAATTTATCTTTCAGTTCTTGAAGTGAGGCTTTTTTCATTTTCCTATAGAATGCTCTTGTTTTGTTTCTCTGTATCCTTAATTCTTTAGTCCACCAGTTTAAGTTAAGTTTATTATTTGGTTCTTGGGTTATAAATGATTGTTTGCAGCAGTGCTGTATGAATATTGTAAGGTTTTCCATTGATTTATTGAGTGTGATTTTATCAGATGAATTATTGATTTCCCGGTGGATCTTGAAGAGATCTTGTTTCATGAGCTGAATAAAAGTTTTAATAGATCTTAGATTAATTTTAAACCGATGAGCTAAGGTTATTTCAAAATTAAGATCTATTCTGAATGAGATTATTTTATGGTCAGATAGCGATATGGTATCTAAAACTTCCCATGATAAAATTTTGTTAGCGATTTGATATGAGGTTTTAGTTAAGTCAGGCCATCCACGTCCATGTATTGTTTCATACGTAGGTAGGCTGTTATCATTATTATGAAGAATTAAATTATGTTCTGCTATAAAATCTTCGACATGCTCACCTCTTATATCAATATTATTATATCCCCATATTGTATGGTGGGCATTAAAGTCGCCTCCTATTACGTGTTGATATTTTGAATGTTTCCTTATTATTGAAGAAAGGCTTGTAATATTATTTTCTAAATTTTCTAATGGCGATGCATAGAAGGAGGTGATGATAAGTTTATTTTCTTTATTATTTAATAATATGGAAACTATATCTTTACTTGTAAAGATTATTATTGGAGATAAGTATTTGTTATTCATGATGATAGCTGATCTGACTGAAGATTTATCTGAAGATTCATATTGAATACAATTCCAACAGTTTGGTATTCCGCTAACTTTTCCATTGACGCAGTAAGGTTCTTGTATGAGGATTATGTCTGGATTGAGCTCGGCTGAAATTTGGACCAAGTTTGTCATAGAAGAGTGGGCTCTTTGAAGGTTAATTTGTTGTATTTTGAGAGTCGAAAATTCTTTATTTTTAATTAGTATTGGTGACATATTAATTATATTGTTACGAATTTGGTATTTAAAAAAGCTAATGTTAGTTCAATTATAAATTAAATGGTTTTATTTCTCGCGCAGTGCAGCGCGTGACGAATATTAAAAGAAAGATAAGCCGGAAAAATTAAAAATACAAGAGCGTGTGCGTTAAATAAATAAATATCTCTTTTTGATTTCGAGAAAGTACTGGAAAATTCTAGCGCGTGATTTTAAAATCTTATAAAAGGAGGAAAACATCTCAGTTTGTTGTAGTTGCTTAGTTTGTTGTTGTTTAGAAAACTGCCGTTGTTGATTGTAGCGAATTCGCGGATTAGCGTTCTTTAACTGTTTTGAATTACGTTCTATTGTACATTTAAGTAGTTAAAAGATAACTACTGTGAGATATTGTGATACTGCATGATAATTTGAGAAAATTTAAGCATTTCTGTCGTGATAATAATAAATTTTTGGTGTTCATTTTTCATCGGACTTGTGCATTCATTTCATAACGAACCCGTACGCACACAGCAATTTTTGGTGTCAGAAGTGGGATTTGAATGCCAATAACAAGAGCGATGGAAGAGCAATTAAGGCATTTAATATCAGCCTTTGCCTCATTTAAAGAAGAAATGAAATTGGGCCAGGAATCCCTCAAGGAAGAAATGAAAGCTGCACAGGAACAAATGAAGTTCGGCCAGGAATCCGTTAAAGGAGAAATGAAATTGGGCCAGGAATCCGTTAAGGAAGAGATGAAATCTCTTAAAAATGAGATGAAAGCAGGTCAGGACGAAATGAAAAGAGAAATTACCTGCGTAATAGAAAATAAATTTGAGGCTATGGAAGGCAGAATAGACGCGGTTGAAACTAAAGTTGGACAAATAGAAGAAAGAGTTTCTTCGGTAAAAGAACAAGTAGAAGAAAGAATTTCTTCTGTAAAAGAACATATAGAAGAGAGAGTTTCTGCCGTCGAACAACAAATTGATGATAGGGTTTCTGCTGCCGTCGCCAAAGAAGTTGACAGCCTAAAGAAGTGCATAGCGACGGTAGGAAACAATTCTGAAGGTTTCAAATTTTTATCGATGCCTGCTCGTTCCGTTCTGAAACTATCTACATATGATGGGAAGACCTCCTGGCAGGTGTATAGGACACAATTTTCTATCGTTGCGGATGCGAATGGATGGGATTCCCAAGCTAAGGCCTGTCATCTCGCCGCTTCTCTGAGAGCAGACGCAGCGGATATCCTGCAGACGCTTCCCGAAAATCAAAGGCTAGATTTCGAAGCTCTATCCGGCGCTTTGGAGCTGCGCTTCGGCGAGAAATGTTTAAAAGACTACAGCAGGCTCCAATTAAAATCTCGTCAACAGAAGCTCACCGAAACGCTTCAGGAGCTCGCCACGGATGTTGAAAGGCTGTCACATCACGCCTTTTCGGAGTGCCCGACAGAAACAAGGGAAATCCTGTCCCTGCAATATTTCATCGATGGCATCCGGGACCCTGAAATACAGAAAGCACTGCGAATGGCGGATGTTAAAGATCTGAAAAGCGCTTTAGTGTATGCCATGAAATTTGAGGCAGCCCAGCAAGCCACCCGTCGAGACCACCATCCAGTCAGAGCTGCTCAAGTCCAGGAGCCAGGGGATCAAGTCACTGCTCGTCTAGACGATTTAACTAGACAACTGAACGCCTTGAGACAGAATATTGGTGACAAGAAACCGACCGTAAAGTGCTGGAACTGCGGTGCTGAAGGACACATTCGACGAAACTGCAGAACACCCCAGGGCACGGATACTAAGACCGCTCCTAACAAACAGCAGGGAAACTAATTAGTGGCCATCTCGCGGGGCGGAGGTTGCCAGATCATGAAAGGCCCCAGTTTAAAGCGCTTCAGATTTCTGCAGTGAGAGGCGGCAGTAATGGACTTTTCATAATAGGACATATTAATGGAGTTCCCTGCAATATGACGATAGATACAGGAGCCAACGTTACCATCATCCGAAAAGATTTGGCTCAACAACTGGGAAGCAAACTTATCTGGACGCCGCCCTGCGTTACCCTACAGACTGTGTCCGGTGAGAAGATCAACATCGATGGAAAAGTAAATGCTAACATCACGTTTGGAAGTGCCGCTTACCATCACACGGCATATGTAGCAGAGATCACTGATTCTTGCATACTCGGATTGGACTTTCTAAGGAAATACAATTTTTCCTTGGACTTTAAAAATAACGAATTGCATTCTACATCTGAGGACATAGCGTTATTTGGAGTCAATGATGAAGTTAAATCTGTCCATAAAATCATAGCACAAGACAATATCACAATACCGGCAAGAACAGAAATTTTACTTCCTGGATCCATAGCCGAAAACAGAAATTTCCGCTACGGCATCATAGAATATCCCAATAACTGTAATAGCCCAAAAGGAGTACTAGTAGCCTCAACACTCGTCGACCTATCCAGAACGGTTATCCCGGTGAGAGTCGCCAATGTAACTGAGAAGGGGAGAATTATTAGGAAAGGTGAAGTGGTTGCAGCATGTACTCCAGTAACCACCGTTGAAAGAAAGAGTAACATCAAAGAATCCGTGTCCTCAGAGAGAATTACATCGGAGTTATTGCAGAATGCGCAATTAAACGATCAAGAGAGGAATGCTGCCGATCGCGTCATTAAAGATCTTCAAGTTGTTTTCTCCCGCTCGTCTTCTGACGTGGGTCGAACTAGTTTGACACAACATAGAATAGATACCGGCGATCATCCCCCGATCGAGCAACATCCAAGACGTCTACCGTTTGCTAAACAGGAAGAGGTGCGAACACTGTTAAAAGATATGAAATAAAGCGATCTCATCGAGCCTTCAGTAAGTCCATGGGCATCTCCCATCGTCCTAGTCAGAAAGAAAGACGGCTCAACAAGATTTTGCGTCGACTATCGCCGGTTGAATGAGGTTACGAAGAAAGACAGTTACCCTCTTCCTAGAATTGACGACATTCTAGACACTCTTTCTGGCAGCAAGTGGTTCTCAACACTTGATTTAAAGAGTGGGTATTGGCAGGTAGAAATACAGCCTGAAGACCGAGAAAAGACGGCATTTACTACGGGACAAGGGCTTTGGCAATTCAAGGTGATGCCGTTTGGACTGTGTAATGCGCCGGCAACATTCGAACGTCTTATGGAAACTGTTTTGAAAGGCCTTTCCTACGAAGCCTGCCTCATATACCTGGACGACATCATCATCGTCGGAAAGAGTTTTGAAGAACATTTAGAAAATCTTAGGAAGGTGCTTCAGAAACTGAAAGAAGCCAATCTGAAGCTGAGTCCCGCTAAATGCAAATTGTTCCGAAAGGAAGTGACTTACCTGGGACATGTCATCTCTGCAGAAGGTGTGCGCACGGATCCTGAAAAGGTATCAGCCGTTAAATCCTGGAAACGTCCCGAAAATGTCCATCAGCTGAGAAGCTTCCTAGGGCTTTGCACCTACTATAGGAGATTCGTGAAGGACTTTTCTTCCATCGCAAGACCCCTTCACAAGCTGACAGAGAGCAACCAAAAGTTCTTGTGGACGAAAGAATGCGACGATGCATTTAACAACTTAAAGGAGGCTTTAACATCTGCTCCAATCCTGACGTATCCTCAGCTTGACCGACCATTTATTCTCGACACCGACGCGAGTAATGAAAGTGTTGGTGCTGTTTTGTCCCAAGAAATAGACGGCCAAGAACGTGTAGTGGCATACTGGAGCAAGTGCCTGTCTAAACCGGAGAGGAATTATTGTGTCACCAGGAAAGAGTTGCTCGCCATAGTCAAAGCTGTAGAACAGTTCCATCACTATCTATACGGCAGAAAATTCCTGCTCCGCACCGATCATGCATCATTGACCTGGCTTTTAAATTTCAAGAATCCTGAGGGTCAAATAGCCAGGTGGATACAGAGAATCCAAGAATATGACATCACTATCCGTCATCGTAAGGGATCATCACACGGAAACGCCGACGCCCTGTCTAGAAGACCTTGCCAAGAAAGCTGCCGATATTGTTCCAGGGTGGAAGCGAAATACGAGCTGCTGACTCCGGTCGCAAGACAAATTACAACATCAACATCGGCTGATCGAGAACCGTGGAGTGATGATGAAGTCAGGAAAGACCAGCTGGAAGACCGCGACATTAAACCCATAATTGATTTAATGGAGTCATCAAAGAGAAAACCTACCTGGCAGGACATTTCTATCTGTAGTCCTACAACCAAACAATATTGGGCACTCTGGGATTCACTTCACATTCGAAACGGCGTCTTATACCGGAAATTCGAATCGGATGATGGGAAGACGTTCCGATGGCAACTTATACTTCCAAGATCCCGCATTCCTGATGTCCTTAAAGAGTTACATAGCACCCCTACTGGAGGTCACTTTGGAATAATGAAGACCTTGCAGAGAGTTCGTGAGCGTTTTTACTGTAATAATGCAAAGGATGACGTGCAAAAGTGGTGCCGATCTTGCGATGCCTGTGCAGGTCGGAAAGGACCGAGGAGACGCAGCCGAGGCAAGCTGCAACGTTACAACGTAGGGGCGCCTTTTGAACGTATCGCCTTTGATATCTTGGGATCTCTGTCACAAACTGCTGATGGCAACAAATACATGCTTGTTGTCATTGATTACTTCACCAAGTGGCCTGAAGCGTTTCTTATTCCTGATCAAGAGCCTGTCACAGTAGCTGAGGTGATGATACAGCACTGGATTTCCAGGTTCGGAGTGCCTCTTCAGTTACATTCCGATCAGGGAAGGAATTTTGCCTCGGCAGTAATCAAAGAACTATGCAAACTACTCGGCATTGACAAAACTCAAACGACGCCATTGCATCCCCAGTCGGACGGCATGGTAGAGAGGTTCAATCGAACCATCCTTAATAACCTCTCATTAGTGGTTTCCAGAAACCAACAGGACTGGGACAAGAAATTACCACTCTTTTTACTGGCTTACCGCAGTGCTGTCCACGAGACTACCGGCTATTCTCCATCACAGATGCTCTTCGGTCGTGACCTTCGTCTGCCTTGTGATCTATTGTTTGGCCGCCCTCCGGATGCTCCTTCATCGTCTGAGGAATATATTCAAGATCTCCAGGCCCGGTTTGAAGTGATGCACAACTTTGCACGAGAGCGAGTCAACTTGGCGACGGAGAAGATGAAGACCCGCTACGACACAAGAGCTACTGAACATCAGTTCCACGAAGGAGACAAGGTGTGGTTGTGGAATCCGACTCGACGGAAAGGACTTTGTCCGAAATTACAGTCACCTTGGGATGGCCCGTATACAGTCCTAAAAAGGCTGAATGACGTCGTGGTTCGGATTCGTAAGTCTTCGAACTCTAAACCTAAAGTCGTTCATTACGACAGGTTAGCTCATTACTATGGCCATAGTACGTAATGTAAATAATTGTAAATAGTATCAGACCATGGTCCTTTTTGTTTATAAATGTGTATTTAGTATTTGATTTGTATTTAGTAATTGATTTGCATTTAGTATTTGATTTGTATTTAGTATTTGTTTTGTATTTAGTATTTGATAGCATTTGATTTGTTTAAGTTAGTTATTGCATTTATTGTTTATATTGTTTGATATTGTAATGTAATGTTTATGCCTCAGTTGCATTTATGCCACAGTTGTAAGTTTAGCTTCCTGTCCAGGGATTGTACTGCCCGGGACGTGCAGTCCTTGGGAAGGGGGCAGTGTTACGAATTTGGTATTTAAAAAAGATAATGTTAGTTCAATTATAAATTAAATGGTTTTATTTCTCGCGCAGTGCAGCGCGTGACGAATATTAAAAGAAAGATAAGCCGGAAAAATTAAAAATACAAGAGCGCGTGCGTTAAATAAATAAATATCTCTTTTTGATTTCGAGAAAGTACTGGAAAATTCTAGCGCGTGATTTTAAAATCTTATAAAAGGAGGAAAACATCTCAGTTTGTTGTAGTTGCTTAGTTTGTTGTTGTTTAGAAAACTGCCGTTGTTGATTGTAGCGAATTCGCGGATTAGCGTTCTTTAGCTGTTTTGAATTACGTTCTATTGTACATTTAAGTAGTTAAAAGATAACTACTGTGAGATATTGTGATACTGCATGATAATTTGAGAAAATTTAAGCATTTCTGTCGTGATAATAATAAATTTTTGGTGTTCATTTTTCATCGGACTTGTGCATTCATTTCATAACGAACCCGTACGCACACAACAATATTGTTTTGGTGAATTAAAGTGAAGAAGTGGTATTAACTTGTTAGTGGTAAGGATGAAACTAATCTAAGATGTCATATTCGGTTCTTGTAATTACTTTGGTTACTTCTTTTTGATATATTGGGCAGTTTGGTGCATAAGCAGGGTGATATGTATTAAGATCCGTATTATTAGCATCGTTATGTAATTTGCAATTTATACATAAGGGACTTTCTGCTTGGCATTCTTTGATATTGTGATTGCCGCCACAGAATGCACAATAGTTTCTATGTTTGCAATTTCTGAGTGAGTGTGAAAAGTCTTGACATATGAAACATCGACGTAATCCAAAAAATTCTGCGATTTTGTGACTTCTCCAGCCGTAGTTTATAATATTTTGTTTCATTAGTATTTTAAAAGCTAGAGGAGAGCATTCAATTATCCATTTTATTCCATTATTTCTTTTGTCATTAATTTTAAAAGAGGGTATGAATTCATTTTTATCCAAATTAGTTGCTTGTTTAATTATTTCAGTGACATCTTCTGGACCAGTATTATTAGGTAGATTGTTTATTGTGCATTTAGGTTTTCTTTTGGAAGGTATTTTGAAAGAAACTCAATTATTGATATTTTTATTGCTTTCCAATATGGAATTAATCTTGAGTATTTCTTCTTTGGTATTGCATGAAACCGCAATACCACCTTTTCGGATAAGTGAAATCTTTTGAATTTTGTATCTCTGGTGGATAAATACGCTGAACGGGCCTTATGAAAATCCCATTCTGAGTTTTTAGTTTAACTGTTCGAACTTTGCCATCCCGACCAGGAATTTTCTCTATAATTTTACCCAAAGGCCAATACAAGCGTTTTTTGAAATCATCGCCTATTAAGACTATCTCCCCAATTTTAGGCAACCGGGTTACTTTATTTTGTGGTTGTTTCATTATTAATTGCCCCAAATATTCTTTTCGGAAGCGGTTCCTTAAATCTTTAAGAAGTTTTGTGCGGTATTTAATTCTTCTCAAAAAATGCTGAGAGTCAATTTTATCTATATCTGCTACATTCGAAGTACAATTTTCAATCAAAAACATTGACGGAGTTAAAGGGATAGCATCTTCAGAGTTCTCCAAAATATATGTTAAAGGTCGAGAATTAATTACCGACTCACAATCGCAAATTAAGGTTTCCAGTTCTTCATAAGATAAAACCGATTTTCCCAAAGAACGTCTTAAAAGTTCTTTAACCATGCGAACTAGCCGTTCCCACCAACCTCCCCACCAGGAGGCTGTTGGTGGATTGAATTTCCATACTATTCTCTTTATTTTTGCCTCATTCTCTATTATGTCCCAGTTAAGTTTAGACATTTCGTTATACGTTCCTCGGAAGTTAGTCCCATTGTCAGAATAAATAGTTCGTGGTCTGCCACGTCTGGCTATGAATCGTCTTAAAGCCAAAAGAAAAGATTCTGTTGATAACGAAGTCACCAGTTCTAGATGGATTGCCCTGTACACTGCGCATGTGAAGAGTGCCATCCAAACCTTCTTACCGTCTTTCAAAAACAATGGGCCAGCTAAATCTACTCCCAAAATTTCAAAAGCCCTATAATCTCCTACGCGATCTTCAGGAAGGGGAGTCACTTCGCAAGACATCGGTTTCGCTTTATATCGTTGACATATTACACACCCTTTTAACACATTACGCACAGTTTTACGTTGTTTTAGTATCCAGAATCTTTCTCTTAAAATAGATTGAAGCATTTGAGTTCCAGCATGACAATGTTTCTTATGAACTGACTCAATTAACAATGTAGTAAAGATACATTTACTCGGTAACAAAATTGGTGTTAAAAATTCAGAATTGTCTTTACGTTCCAATATTCTAGTTTTAACTCTTATAATATTTTCATTATCAATGAATACATCAAGTGGATTAAGAGCTCCAATGTCAGGGAAATTTGAGCTTTGAACCAACCGAATCAAAACGTTTTCGGAATTTATGATTTCAGCAACAGTTAGTTTAGATTCTTTACACAAATTTGACTTCTTCCTACAGTTAGAAATAAAACGTAACACCCAACCGGTTACACGAATAATTTTCTCATAATCAGAAACTCTTTCTGCATACCAAGGAGTGGTATCCTCTGAAAAGTTAACATTAATAAGTTTTACCTTCCTCTTTTCCAAGTCAGCTTCGCTCGGCTGACAAACAATATTGGTAGGCCAAAATTCAGGGCTTTCTCTTAGCCAGAGAGGTCCCTTAAACCACTCCGAGTTAATCATTTGTTTAGCAGAGCAACCTCGAGATAACACATCTGCTGGGTTCATATTACCAGGCACATGCCTCCATGATTCAGGTTTTGTCAACTTAGTAATTTCTTTAACACGATTGCTTACAAAGTTTGACCAATTACCAGGATTTCTGATCCACCATAATGCGACTGTGGAATCACACCATAAAATTACATTTATATCAAAATCATTAAGAGCTTTACAAACAGAATATAATAATCGGGATCCAATGCAACAGGACATTAATTCCAATATAGGAATCGTCAAATTCTTAATAGGAGCTACTCTAGATTTTGCTCTTAAGAGAGTAATTTTTACACTGCATGAATCAACACTTCTCGCGAAAATACATCCTGCATAAGCATATTTGCAGGCATCGACAAATACATGCAATTCAACTGTTTCAAAGGTTCCAATGAATCGGGGTATTGCCACATTTTTCAACAAAAGTATATCAGATAACCACACAAAAAATTTACTTACAAAATCATGAGGCAATACCTCGTCCCAAGAAAATTTCAACTTCCATGTTTCTTGTAACAAAAGTTTTGGAAGCAAAGTTATTGGTGCAAGTATTCCAATTGGATCAAAAATTGATTGTACAATAGACAGAATCAGTCTCTTAGTTACCTTAGTATCACAAGTTATCATATTTACATTTATATTACACCTTAAAGTATCATTGTCTAAATTCCACAATATTCCTAAAAGAGGTGTGTCCCCAGAATGTTTTGTAGTATATTTGGAAGCAACATTGCTCTCCCATCCCCTTAAATTAAATCTGCCTCTCGACATAAGACTTTTGGCCTTTTGAATTAAATCCTCTTGTTCCTCAATATTGTAAACACCCGTAATACAATTATCCACATAGAGCGAATTTTTTAATTTGTCAGCCACATCTAAAAAGTCAGATGGACAATTATTCAAGAGATATTTAATAAACGCACCTAGTAGATAAGGGCTGCAGGAAACCCCAAAAACTACTCTGCAGTGCCTATACACTATTTCTCCCTCATCACTTGGATAGAAAAATCGCAAGTAATCTCTATCCTTCGGAGAAATTCCTAACTGCAAGAATGCTTTCTCTATGTCTGCACTCAGACCAATAGGAAAAAATCTCATTCTGTCTAAAATATCAGGGACTAATTCTATTAAATTAGGTCCTTTCAATAAACACTGATTCAAAGATGGTTTTCCCTTTTCACAAGATGAAGCATCAAAAACGGGTCTTACCTTAGTGCTTTCACTATTCATCTTAATAACCGGTCTGTGTGGTAAAAAGTGGCATTTATTGTTTAATTCCTTTTCCGGAACCTTTTCTATAATATTTAAATTTTCCCACTCTCTAAACACTTCTTGATATTCCTTCAAAGAATTATTTTCTTTTGCCCTCTTTATCATTTTTTGATGACGTGTGAAAGCAATGCTTTTATTATCTGATAAATTGGTAGATTCGCATTTCCAGGGTAATTCTAATTCATATCTACCATCGGGCCGAATAGATAATTTATTCTGAAAATCAATCTCGTAGTCGCAATGAAGATTTTTCGTTTTACTATTTTCCGTCGGGTCGGAAATACCCAAAACTTCAAGCTCCCATAAAGATTTCAAAGAAGCATTATTTACATGTAAGGAAAGACTTATTAGGGCATTATCCCTGACAGTATCATTTTCTTTACCCATAACCGTCCAACCCAGTTTTGTTTTGACTGCAGTTAAACCAGAGGGTAATTCTAGGTATTCGTCAGTTAACAGTTTACCAATGACATCTGCACCTATCAATAAATCAATTTCACTTTCCTCGCAAAATGTGTCACTGACCTCAATTTTCCTGCTTTTCAATTCCTCTATAATCTGAGCATTCTTGATTGTTGGAACAAATCCACATATCTTTTTTTTCAGAAAAAGCTTCAAAACAACACCTGAAAGTGTTATCTAAACTGCTTATGTCAATAGCAAAAACAGAATGGGTTACAGGCGCAGTTTCCCTCCCCCCAAACAAACCATGAATTACTTTCTCCTGTCGAATAGGATCAGCCTTCATTCGCTTCATAATTTTCTCCCCAACGTATGATCGTTGGGATCCCGAATCCAAGAGAATTCTAATTTTTCTCTCTCGATCTTTAACTTTAATTAGAACACATAAAGTTTGCAAATAAACTTTCTCGCTCTTACTATTATTAGAAAGGGAAACATCCAACTTAGAGTGATTTTGTTTTACAGAACTAACATTCTGAGGACACATAAATTTTATATGATCACAACTGCAAATGGGGCATTTAATATTGGCTTTACATTGGTTTTTAAAATGCCAATTCTTAAACATGAAAAACAAACACCTTTCTTTTGTACAAGTTGCCTCTTTTCATTTAAGCTCATATTTTCAGCTTTAAAACACTTAGCACTCATATGAGGCTTACCACAAAATATAGAAACATTTTGCTTACCTTTACTGGTTTCATTTGTACTTACCAGCGCGGCAGCTGTTGCTAAATCTGAATTACCTGAAATAACATTTTTATTAAGACGCTTAACAGAATGAGTAAATCCTGATTGTGCTAATCTAATCATTTCTTCCGATTCTACTTCATGCCTTAAAAAATACATTAGTTTTTCAAGCGTTCTTTCAGAACTCTTTTCCTGTCCCTGTTCAGAAGTTCGACTCCGCTCTCAGGCACGTAGAATATTCTCAGGTAGGCACGACTCTACTAAAGGTCCCAAGAAATCAGCAAACTTTTCCTTGGTGCGTCCTAAGCTTTCCAGCGCTCGTAATTTACTTTCTATACTATCATAAAGTACTCCTAAGTCCGACGCCGTTCTCCCTGTTGTAGCATTCTTTGTAACAAGCCCAAGCAAATCTCTTACATAGATCTGCACCAGAAGGTCTTCTCTACCAAATCTTTCTTTCAGCTGCTCGATAGCTTTAGGATAATTCGCGGCGGTAACAGGAAAACTGTTCAAAAGTTGAGATGCCTTTGAGCCAGGTACTGCACTTTGCACTAAGTACAAAAATTTATCTTCCGGCACAATATCCGCATCTTCATGAATTTTGGAGAATTGGCTCCAAAAGCCTAAAAATTCTCTTGCATCTCCAGAAAATTTTTTCAGCTCAAGCTTAGGAAGTTTGAACTTCCTGTTTTTATTTTCTTTAGGATCCGAAATCGAAACTGAAGCAATATCTGTAGTAACATTCATCGAATTCAGTTGTCCAATTTTATTCTGAAGTTTCACCTTTAAAGCTATAAAGGAATCTCTGTATCCTTCAGCCGTATTAAATTCATTCTCGAAATCCGCTTCCTTGGTTTGTTCTAAAACACTGCTTTGAGTACTGTCCAAGCGTTCAAATTTGTCAATTAGTTGCCCCAACAACACTTTCAATCTCTCAGGATCCGTACAAGTAGGCAATTCTTCTTCCACAATCTTCGTAGTTAACGTAAACGAAGTACGTTCACTTTTACGTTTTGCCTTTAACAACTCCATTTTAACAAAACGCCTAAATCAAAACTACTCGAAATCACACAAACGTCCTGTCAAACGGACGCCAAACTTTTATGTTGAAACTAAATAACGTTTGCATAATCCGAGTTCAGAAAACAAAACATTTATTTTACATATTTTAAAGAAATAACGTTCTGAAACAACATGTTTCATCTACACAATCAATCGACGCTTTCACCAGAGCATTACGCCATCAAACTTGGCACACATCCAAAAGTTCAAATTGAAGAATTACAGAAGCGTTGTTGCCACACAAGAAAAGACATATAGTTACAACTTCACACAATAATAAAACAAAAACACACTTTTGAAAAATAGACAATAATAATAAAAATAGTAATAATAAAATTCTTAACAATATTTTCTCGATTATGCAACACTTGATACAATATGTTGAGTTTCACAGAGATAAAGGCTATTTAAAAGATCTGGCTCCAGTCGTTGTAATATTAGTTTAACATTGAGTATTGTTAAATTTTAATAACTTACGAACTTGATAACCTTGAATGACAATATCTTTTCAGTCCTTGGCGATATATTCCTAAAGATTACATCCTCTTATGTATCTTTTTTAGGGCTTTAAAATGATATGAAAATAATATGTGGCCAAAGCTCTGATATAAACGAAGACGTATGCATTAAGTTCGGTAAGAAACTGTCAAGGCTTTACTCTACTTACCTGCCGAAAGATATTTTTAATGAGGACGACAATGCAATCTTTTATAAACTATTCCCGAACAAGACATTCCATTTTTAAAGGAGATATTTGCGTAGCAGATAAAAGCGGTAAAGAAAGCTTTAGTTTGTGCTAATATGGATGGGAGCGAAAAACTTAAATTATTAGTGACTGGAAAGTCCAAGAATAGATTGATTTAAATAGCAGAAGTGAGTAGTATTTTGAATTTTCTAATTATTAAGATTAATTGATTCTCTGCTATATGTAGAAACTTCTATATGTTCTATTATGTGTATTTAAATACAAATGAAAGAGACATAAGTGAAAGTGAAAACTTAAGTTATGGAAACGAATATGTAATAAAGTTAAAGTACATTCATATTTTCGGTGGATGGATTTATGTTTCTTCTCAGTAAGAATATTTGAATAACCGAATATCAGATATAGATTTCTGAAAAAAATTTAATTTTAGGAAAATTTTATTTGAATATTTTAAATACTTTTCAAAATACAGACCTTGTTTAAATTATTTTACTGTACAGGTTATTGTATATTACTACTTGTTAATGTAAAAGAATTTAACGGATCTAGATCGGATTCTTATTACGATCGTATCTGGATTAAGTGTTCAATGGGGATCGATCACTAGGGAGCATTTTACTTTTATAACTGTCGCTTTGAATGTTTTGCAGGGATTTACTTCAATTTTTAGGCCAAAGGAACGTTAGACCCAGAAGGCTTATAGTCTCAAAACGGTATTTTGCTTCGTTTCATTTTCTGCATTGGTTCACTTTTCAAACTGTTGCCACCAAATATTATCGCCATGTATTATATTTAAAGAGAAGAATCTGCAAGAATGTTTTTAACTGAAGCCTACTTTAGACTTTTAAACATTTTTTTCCCAAAGCGCAGATCTAATGCATCACATGGAGCTTCGAAATCCAGCCTTTGGTTTTCTGGGAGAGTTTGAAGGATATCCGCTGCGTCTGCTCTCAGAGAAGCGGCGAGATAACAGGCTTTAGCTTGGGAATTCTATCCGTGCGCTTCCGTCACTATAGAAAATTGTGTCTTGTAAACTTGCCAGGAGGTCTTCCATCATATGTGAATAACTTTAGAGAGGGACGAGCAGGCATGTGTAAAAATTTAAAACCATCAGAATTGTTTCCTTCTGTAGCTATGCATTTGTTTCTTAAACAAACTTCAACTTCTTTGCGTTAGCAGCAGAACTCTGCCCTCAAATTGTTGCTCGATTTGTTCTCGAACGGCAGAAACTCTTTCTTCGGTTTCTCCAATTCTGTTTTCAACCGTGTCAGTTCTGTCTTCTATAGCTTCAAATTTATTGTCCGTTATGGAAGTAATTTCTCTTTTCATTATTTCTTGAACTGCTTCAATTTGCTTGGCCAACTTTCATCTCTTCTTTGAAGGAGTTGATCGCCCCTTCCATCTTCCCTTGAACGGCTTACATCTCATCTTTAACAGATTCTTGACTGGCTTTCAGAACTGCTTTAAAGGATGCTTTGCCAGCTTCCATCTTTTCTTGGAATGCAAAGGCAGTCACGAGATGTCTTAATTAATTCCATCGCTCTTGTCACTGGAATTCAATCGCATTACTGACACCAAAAATTGTTGCGTGTGTACTGGTTCGTAAAGATTGAATGCACAAGTCCGATAATAGGTTACTAAAATTTAATTTTACCAAAAAAATTTCAGAACTTTGGAATTTTCCAAAGAAATACTCATACAGGTGTCACAGTATCACACAGTACATTCAGTAGTTACGCTTCAAACTACTAAAAATGTTTAACACGACGCAATGCAAAGCGTATCTAAAGAGAAAGTTAACTCAGATGTCTCAGTTCACTTTTGACTAAACAACAATAACTAAGCAACTGAGAGCAGATGCTCTCTCTTCGGCATTAAATAGTTTTCAACAGACCGCGAGGTATTTCTAGTACTTTCTGCTTCTTGAAATTACTGGAGAGAAATATGAGGATGTAATTACGGTTACAGCTAACATAGTGGTCAAATACATTTGTTCAATTCCAATACATATTATGGTGATACAGGGATCGGACCAAAATGTCGCCAAATGGTGTTTTGGCAAATTCTCCCCAAATTTGGCAACAAAATAAGTCGCCCAAACCGTTGTCAGGTTGGCGATATCTCGCCAAATTACCGAGATACCCATTTACTCAATGTTAAGTGGACTTTGCCCCTGTATTCTTACTTTTCCGGCATTGCGTTCTCTTAAAATTCTTCTCGTGTTGCATTTCACAGAAAAATACAACAATTTTACTTATAATTCTGCTAAATTTGTCTATCTAAGTACAAAACTTTTAACAATATGGATTTAGAAATCAAAAGGTGCCTGCAGGGACCTCTATAGAATGATTAAAGTTGATATTGAAGTTGATAACGTAAAATCCCAAGGCATAAATACATACCTTGTTCCTGATTAAGCACAGCCAGTTGATATAATCATTGGTTGGATATGGATTGATGTCCCTCATATCGCTTATGTCAGAATAGCAAAAAGATTTCACTTCGGATATCGTGAAGATGAACCATTTAGTAACTTCCTTATTGATGAAAAAATAAATCGAGTCTACTTTAAAGCTCTTGAGGCAAATGAATCAGAGAAAAAAACTGTCAACCTTGTCAGTTCTCAAGCAGATTTTGTCGATATTGGATTAATTATGATAGAAAATCCTTCCGAAGGTATCGGCTATTTATTAGAAATTAAAAATGGCGAAGTTTGTATACCAATGATTAACGTTTGCGATAAAAGTGTTTTGCTCCAAAAAGATCAATGCGTTGGGAGGGCAGAAGAAGTTGAACTATGTTTAAATACGGAACTTTCTGAACTGAGCTCGAACCCAACTAAAAGGGAAAATGTTAACTACATAAAAGTTCTTGTAAGTTTAAGTGAAGTTAAAATTGGTGAGGATCACGACGTTGGTCACTAGCAAGAGTACTACTTCAACAATTTTAACTTCACTTTCAACAATTTTAACTTCAACAATTTTAACTTCTACAATTTTAACTTCACTTAAACTTACAAGAACTACATAAAAGTTCTTGTAAGTTTAAGTGAAGTTAAAATTGGTGAGGATCACGACGTTGGTCACTAGCAAGAGTTACTGCATCTTCTGAATGAATACAGAGATTGCTTCGCCCTAGATATTTCAGAACTAGAATGCACTGATCTCATAAAATGGGCATTAAGAAGAAATCCAAGGTTCAAAACTAGTATGTATGAAGCCTTATAGAACAAATGTCTCTGAAAGAGCTGCGATCAAAGTAATAGTTCAAGAATGGAAAGAAAATGGATTCGTAACAGAAACGCAATCCCCATATGCTAGTCTTCTCATATTAGTAAAAAAAAAAAAAAAGACTGGTGAATTCATATTAGTTGTTAATTACAGGTGTATCGATAGTCAAACTATAAACAATAAATTCCCCCTTCCTAAAACAGATGATTTATTAGAATAACTGCATGAGTGCAGATTAAAATGTCTCATATCGATGCAATCAGTAGAGCTCCTGTTATTAATTCATCAAACATCATGCAAATTTTTGATAGAAAATAATTTAGAAGCTTGTCAGACCTATATTTAGCCGAACAAATTCTTATGATACATCACGCAGATGAAAAGTTAAGAGAATTAATAACGATCTTGAAAAAAGACCAAAGTGAAATAACCAAAGAAGAAAATCAAAATGTGGAGAATTATATTTTGAAAAGGAATAGACTTCCGTATGAGAAAAAGCATAGGTGTGAAGTTTCATGACCTTATGGGACATTTTGCTGTTGACCGGACTGTCTCAAAAATCAAGGAAGTGATGGCAAATGGCACTGGTTAGTTCCAAGTGGAAAAAGACAAGGTCTTTCACATCCAATCCCACCATCCCGGAGACCTTTTGCAACACTACATTGACCATCTTGGACCTTTCATCACAAGTTCTAAAAGAAAAAAAGGAGTTGTTAGTCATCATTGATAATACGACTAGATTCGCTCGACTGTATGCTTGTGACAAACACATCTTCGAAGCACGTACTGAAATCATTCCTGTGTTTCATAGAAGAGTTTGGATTGCCAAATCGTATAATATCATATCGAGGTTCTTGTTTTACTTCAAATGAATTTCAAAACTTTTTCAATAAAATGGAATTCTTCATACATTAAATTCAACCTTCCACCCACAAGGAAATCATATGGTCGAGGGAATGAATAGAACAATTTTATCAACTATAGTAACATCAATGAAAAGTAAAGATCAAAGGATTGGTACAAAATAATTAAAGAAGTTGAGAAAAACTTTAATAACAGAATCAATAAAACTATTGGAAAAACACAATTTGACATACTTCATGAATATATACCACTATTTCCAGATGCAGTGTTGAGATTATTGCTGATGAAGAATAAGAGGTTTGGAAGAAACCGGAAAAACTACAAAAAGAGGCTAGAAAAAAAATTGCTGGGGAATTTTAAAAAGATTTAACTTCTTGCGACAAGAAGAAATCGGTATCTCTATCATTTAAGCAATTAGAAATAGTAGCAGTTAAAAGAAATACAAAATCTACAGGAGAATCAACCTAAACTCAACGTAAGTATCATCGTCCAATGGTTGTTACAGAAGTACTTCCGAGCGACAATTATAGAACATCACAAATAGAAGAAGGCTACGATGGTCGCTTTTATGCATCAACTGCTCATGTAAGTCAACTAAAATCTTGGAAAAATGCGGAAGGAAATGATGACGATGACGATAATATCGAGGACAAACTTAAAAGTGAAATAAACCCAAGCGAATAGTGCGTAAATCATTGCATTATAGAGACTTTTGTGTAGGACTTATAGATTTTTTTAAATTACATTTCGTTTTATTTCTCTCTTGCTTACTGTTGCGTGCGTACGGTTTCGTAGTAGATTGAATGCACAAGTCCGATAATAGATTAATAAAATTTATTATTAAAAGAAATATATCAGAACTCTGGAATTTTCCTCAGAGATATTCGTGCAAATGTTCAGAATATCACGCGGTAATAATCAGGAGTTATACTTCTAACTACTGAAAACGTTAAATACAGTGCAATGCAAAACGCATCTAAAGACGAAGCTAATCTCAGTTCTTGCGGAACTAAACAATTCGGAAGAACAGTAACTAAGTAACTAACTAAACAACTTAACTGAAATGCTCTGTCTCCGGCTTTTTATAGTTTTCAACAGGTCGCGAGATATTTCTAGTACTTCCTGTCTCTCGAAATTACTTGAAAGCAATACATAGTGGTTACAGTTAACATAGTGGTCAGTTGCATTTATTTAATTTTAATACAAATTAAAGAGATACCCATTTATCAAATGCTTGCCCCTGTATTCTAACATTCCCCGAATATCTTTCTCCTAAAATTTACCTCGCGCTTTATTACACAGAAAAATACAATTTTTAACTATAATTCTACTAAAATTAACTATCTAAATACAAAACTCGTGACATTACCCCCTTTCCAAGGGTTGCACCTTTCGGGCAGTACAATCCCTGGGCAGGAAGCCATACTTACAACTAAGGCATCAATGCAATAATAAACATTACAATACAATAAAAAATAACATAAGTAATAATTGCAATAAGTAGTTTAAGACAAATCAAATACTAAATCAATAAATTAGTGCACAAATTTACAGATTTATAAACAAATAGGGCCATGGTCTTACAATATTTACATTATATACACTACGTACTGTGGCCATAGTAAGAAGCTAACATGTCGCAATGAGCGACTTTAGGCTAAGACTTTGATGACTTACGGATCAAAACTACGACATCGTTCAGCCTGTTTTGTACTGGGTAAGGACCATCCCAAGGTGAATGTAGTTTACGAGAGAGTCCTTTCCGTCGAATAGGATTACACAACCACACCTTATCTCCGTCGTTGAATCGATGTCCTGTAGCTCTCGCGTCGTATCGGTTTTTCATTCCTTCCGTCACCAAGTTGGCTCGCTCTCGTGCAAAATTGTGCATCCCTTCAAACCGGACCTGGAAAGCATGGATGTACTCCTCAGGCGATGAAGGCAAATCCGGAGGGCGACCAAACAAGACATGCAAGGCCGACGAAGATCGCGATCGAAGAGCATCTGGAAGGGAGAATAGCCTGTAGTCTCGTGACAGCACTGCTATTAACCAGTAAAAACAGTGGCAACTTCTTGTCCCAGTTTTTTTTAATTTCTGGAAGCCACCAACGAGAGTTTATTAAGGATGGTTCGATTAAGCGATTCCACCATGCCCAATAGGGGATAGGGCCTACGGGCTACCGGGCAGATGCCCGGTGGACCGGAGCGATTTCGAGCCGATCAAGAAACTCGAACGATCGAATCAACACAGAAGACTCTGCGAACCAGCCCTGCACGTGAGCGAACCTGGGTAATACTTTCACTCAAAAGTATATCTTCCAATGATATACAAAATGCACAGATACGACAAACAGCGAAATCTACTCTGGATAATATATCCACTTTTAGAATAATTTTGTCTGCTCACGTGTATATTTGAAAATATTTCAATATACTAAGCCAGTAATGAATCATTTGCAGCCTAAAAGATTAGATTACATCCTAGCATATGATATGGTTAAGGAGGCTACAAGCTCTAAAAGCCATTTCTAAAAACTTCGAAATATTTGACGCATCAAAATCGTTTGCAACGGATTTAAATAATAAACTAGAAAGGCTGGGTTGTGATATAATTACAAAAGAACTATCTGCTAGAAGATGCCGAAAAGTGACACAAATGGACGACGAAGAATCGGCCGACTATAATTTGAATTGCTCTATCAAATAATTCGAAGTTTAATTTTATAATGGATAACACCATTTTATCGATAGAAAGTAGGTTTAAAGGACATAGGGAGTTGTATGAAGACATATCACTTCTCGATCCCCAAAACTTTTCGAAGCCATTGTTCATCAAACACCTTCGACTATTTATCTGTATTATTAGGTCACTATGCAGGTGTAACAATTGATAATCTTATGGATGAATATCAGGATCTAGTAATTAAATGGGAAATACAAAAAAAATTCAATTGAAATCATTATTTTGAATCTGATACCGAGTCAGAAGGAGAAAGGGCTCTATCTATTTAATGAGCATTCATCCAAAGCTAAATGCAATTTTTGAGAAAAGTGCGTCTTGTGTGCATATAAATTACTCTTGAAATATAATTTATATAGCAATGCGTACACCAGTGTCTTTTTTCTTGTAAGTTTGGACTCACCTTATCTACAACGCACGAAACAGCTTTTTCAAAATTAAAAATTGTAAAAAGTAGATTAAGGAGTAATATGGAGAAAGCTAATTTGGAATCATTGCTATTGATGAACATAGAACAGGATATTTTGTCTAAAGCGAAAATTGAAGGTATAAGGAAGAAAATATTTGCCCATGCACCTGGAATTAAAAAATACTGAAATTTCTAATTTTGAATCAACCGCTGTTTTGTTTATATAATTATTTAATCACTGTTATTTGTTGTTTGTATTTTATTTGCATATATATGTAATAAACACAAAGTAACTGAAGTGGAGCAGGAATTTGGATGACGTATTAGTGTTCATCCATAATGACTAGAATATTGGAGACGAAGGCAGATTAAATCTTCAGTTTTATTTTCAACAATATGTTACGGCTGCACACTAGTCGGAACTTGATAACTTTGTAGCAAGAAAGCAGCAGCGAACGGACAGCAGTCTAGTTAGGCCAAAGCGTGGAAAGCAAGTGCGTAATGTTCAGGATGAAATCTCAAGTCAGACTGAGTTAGTTTGGGTTTTCAAAGCATTTTGACTGGATAGTTAATATTGCTGTAAAATTATTATTGGCTGCTTTAGTTCAATTTACATCACCAGAATTACGTAAGCGTCATATGACACAGATTTTTCTCGAAATGACACAGTGCAAATAGATGTTGCTATTTTTAGAATATAGAAGCGAAATTAATTTACGCTGCTAATTTAATCTTTTACATATTCTTTATTTTTTTACCTATCCCCCTTCAAGAAGAAAAAGACGTAGCGACAGAGAAGCTTTTTTAAAGAAAAAGCGTTAAAGCACTAGCAAGTGAAAAAAAAAAAAATAATAAATCATAAACTTTTGATACTGTAAAGTGCAATTTATAAATATCAATTTTTTAAATAAATTTTTAATTTTTAGAGTCTTATTGAATTTTTCAGCATTTCAGTCCGAAACACGTTTTATTTGAGAGTTCACATAATGATAATTCTTCAGGTAAGGTTCTTATTATCACAGAATATCACAAAAAAACTTTTACATAATCATTACTTATAATTAAAAGTAATGCACATAAATATTTATGATACTAATTTCCATATTGATAAATTATGTTTTAACACCATAAATATAATAGGAGTAACAGTTTCAGAAATTATGGTTTCACTGTTATTATCTTTCATTTCCAATTCCTTATTTTACCAAACTGGAAGGCCTCGCAATACTTCTAAACAAACTTCTCCATCAATAAGGCTGTCCTCTTGAGCTAACCAGTGTGTTCTCTGCACTGGTGAACCAGGGTGCCTAAGCAGTTACTTGAAAAGGCCTCCGTTCCTTGCATAAGGTAACTGGCCTTTGAGAACTGCACTAATACCTTCCAGAATAAAAAAAATAGTATAAAAATGATTACACACACTCATAAAATGATACCCTCCAATATTATCTTACCTGAAGAGGGTAAAAGGAACAGAGGTAATTACAGGCCTCTGTTTAGGAACCAGTACACCCTCAATATACTCTATACTTAACACACAATCACCCATAAATTTGAATATACATTTACCATAATTTCATATTACTTATCTGTACTAATTTCACTTATTTTTTACATCTACTTCATTTTAGAATAATTATAAAATTCGTATTCAAAATTTTCAATAAAATTTCAAAAATATAGAAACTTATCTTAACAGCCTTCCCTAGAAGTAATTAAAAATCTAAGAATTCTTTACTTACTTTACTAACTTATTAGAATTCAAATTTCTAATATTATCAAATTACATTTTTTCATATCACAGGGTTACATTTCAATGCCTAGTTTATTAAGGAAAAAAATATCAGTTCCCAATGTAGATTCAGTTACACAAAAGCAGAATTGAAAATAAATTTCTGGCACCTACTTCAATTGTAATTTAATCCTATAACTACGAAAGAACATCCTCATTTATTCTCATAAAGCCGGATCAAGGTATGTAGTTCGATAACCCTGAAAGCACTGGAATGATTTGAAACGTTGGCACTTAAAATCATTCGTCATTCTGCAATAAACAAACGCTGTATTAATTTTGAAAGGCTGGCTCTAGATTTCATTTTTAAGCACTCTTAGCAATTCTATAATTCGAATTTTTTTCACATTTTCATATCGCTGTTGAATTACGTTGCAGATATTAAATCATCGCATATACTGGATTAAATTTCCAAGAATGGATTTTGACTTCTGTGAAGCACAGGCACATTTTGATGATTTAAAACACTCTTTTATTTATTTTTTTTTCTTCTAAACATTTAAGAGATGGCTTTACACTTCGTTTTCACTGCCTTTAGCACTTTTGGACTTGCAGGTACTCGATATCCATTATGAATTTCCGTTATACATGGAAGTTTGAAGTGATGGTTGGTTATTGCAGACATTTCCACTATAATTCCAACGCACTGGACATGTATCCTGTCGACTCAGTTGTAATAAAAACAAAATCAGAAGTAATTGAAGAACAGGACGAGGAATTTGGATGACGTATTAGTGTTGATCCATAATGACTAGGAAATTAGAGGCGAATGCATATTAAATCTTCAGTTTTATTTTCAGCAACATCTTACGGCTACACACAAGTTGGCACATTAAATGTGCCTGTTCCAAAAGACTTACATTTTTGATAACTTTGTAGCAAGAAATCAGTAACATACAGACAACAGTCTAGCTACGCCAAAGCGTGGAAAGCAAGTGCGTAATGTTCAGGATGAAATCTCAAGTCAGACTGAGTTAATTTTGGTTTTCAAAGCATTTTGATTGGATAGTTAATACTGCTGTAAAATTATTATTGGCTGCGTGAGTTTTAGTTCAATTTACATCACCAGAACTAAGTAAGACTCATTTGACATAGGCTTTTCTCGAAATGACTCAGCGCAAATACATGTTGCTGTTTTTAATATAGAGAAGGGAAATTAATTTGATGCTTAGAGCGTCCATCCATTTTTGAAGAAGAAGCAGTCGAGACGGATTAAATTCCTTTTATTTAATTAAATTCCCATTTTGCGGCCACAATTCACTTGGCACTCCACTCGTGCCTATTAAAGAACATTTACAATTTTTATATTATTGCCATAGAACCCAATATAGCAGGACACACATGATTCCAGAATTTCATTTGGGAACTTCATCTATCTATTTTTAGAACAGATAGATGAAGTTCCCAAATGAAATAAAAGAGATTATAGTGAATTAAATTTAGAAGTTTGCTTTCATATTTTTAATCTTACATATATTTATTTTCTAAAATTAATTTTTATAATGGTGATGATGACAATGATAACTTATATGTATAATGGCATTTCATATGGGGCTTTAGGGCCAATATATTTTTTCTTGGCAGGGCCGATTTCTTTGGCCAATCTGCCATGCCGTCTGACTGGGGATGTAAAGATGTCATCTGTGTTTTGCAATGCTAAGTAGCTTGCAGAGTTCTTTTATTACAGCCGATGCAAAATTTCTTCCTTGTTTGGAAAGTAACTGAAGAGGCACTCCGAACCTGGAAATCCATTGCTGTATCACCTCTCCTATCGCGACATCCTCTTTATCACGAATGGGATACGCTTCAGGTTACTTAGTGAAAAAATCAATGACAACGAGGATGTATTTGTTGCCTTCAGTTGTTCATGGATCAGTTCGTGGATCAGTGCCATCAGTTGTTCGTGAATTGTTTTATGATCTTTAGATAGATTTTTTTTCAGTTTTTAAGTATTGGGAATTTTTAAATATATTAAAATCTTAAAAAGCTTTACATTGATATGACTACTTTTTAGAGAAAATATTATTTGTCAATGCTTTTTTTCTGTGTTATATTGATTTATTTTTGGAATTTAAATGATTTTTAGTATACTAATTGAAATTTACTCAGCATTTGCTTAATATATATACTGGTGTGCAAAAATTAAGGACGAAGTCGAAAAATTAGCACATCAGCTGAACGAAGAGGCAGAGCGGACAGAAAGACCAATCAGGAGATTAAGTAAGGTGATGTACGGTAGCACATGCGCAGATATGCAGGTAGACGTAATGTTGGAGTGTCTGAGTAGTATAAAGCATGTTGTCGGTGTAAGATCAGTATTTCTGGCAAAGAGATTGCACGCCGTATAGCAGTTAAAATCACACCGAGTTGCTGCCTCAGCGAGAAATGGTGAATAATCAATCTGTTAGACGACATCTGGATGCTTTTACCCGAGGTCGAATCATTCGGAAGTTGGAGGAAGGCCGCAGTGTGACAAGTGTGGCTGCAGAGTTCGGAATTGCTCACAGCATCGTTTCACGACTTTGGAGACGATTTCAAACTACAGGAACAGCTATCCGAGGGTTTAGTAGTGGTCGTCCACGAGGAACCACACCCACAGATGACCGGTATATTGCCTTACAGGCCAGAAGAAACAGGCGGCAGACAGCGGAAGAAATCGCTAGACACACGACACAGGCGACTGGACGATCGATATCGCGTTTTACCGTGGCCAGAAGACTGCACGGTGGTGGTCTGTTTGCACGACGCCCTGTACGGTGTGTAACTCTAACGCCTGCCCATCGGAGAAGGCGTTCTCTGTGGTGCCGGGAACACCGGAATTGGAGAGACAGTGAATGGGGACGAGTACTCTTTACAGATGAGAGCAGATTTAGTCTGAGTAGTGATTCTCATCGCATACTCATCTGGAGAGAGCAGGGAAGCCGCAATCATCCCTCGAACATCATTGAAAGGGACAGGTATGGAGGTGGCGGTGTTCTCGTTTGGGGAGGCATCATGCTTGGTAGTCGTACAGACCTTCACATCTTCGACGCAGGTTCAGTCAACGGGACCCGTTATTATAACGAGATTCTTCTTCCATATGTGCGTCTTTTTAGAGGCGCTATGGGTCCGCAGTTCCTTTTCATGGACGACAATGCACCATGTCATCGCACAGTAGCTGCCGAACAGCTCTTAGAGAGTGAGGATATTGAACGTATGGATTGGCCGGCACGATCTCCGGATCTCAATCCCATCGAGCATGTATCGGATTTTCTAGGCAGACGCTTGGCAGCTCGTACCTTACCACCAGTAACGATCCCGGAGCTTCGATTGGCGCTGCAAGACGAATGGGCAGCAATGCCTCAACAACTCATTGACACCCTCATTCTCAGCATGGGCAGACGCTGTGAAACCTGCCTAGCAGTCAGGGCAGATCATATTCCCTATTAAAGACCGGATGTTTCTTGCTGGACACCCATCACAGGGATGTTTCGGCCTTCAGTCGCATTGCGCTCCATGCTACTTTTTCAATAAAGCTTCTTTTTATCCCTCTGATTTCTCTTTTAGTAAGTGTTGCTTACATTACTCATGTCCTTACGTATTGGAGATCTTACGGTATTAAATGTGTTGATTTGGAAAGCTTTTGTACAAAGTTATATTAAAAAAACCGTCTCGTTCTTAATTTTTGCACACCAGTGTATTTTAACTGTAATTTTTATTTTTAGTTTGCACATAGTATTGTTTATGAAAATTGCAATATTTTAAGAGAGTACATGGGAAAGTATTAGTTTATGAAATATCAAAATAGAGGTTAGCAGAACATAATAATATAATTAAATAAAACTAAAAAAAATCCCAACATTGAGTTCCGAAAAGGATTGGTGTTAACTGCAAGAAAAATAAATAAACAAGCCAAAAAAAAAAAAAAAAAGAAAGAAAGAAAGAAACTGGAAGGTTTCGGATTATAAATTACGTCCAAAGGGGCGTTTTTTAACGTTTTGTCTATCACCTTTATTTATTAAATATCATGTTCTTTGCAATCAAACCATAAAATTCAGTTCAATAGCGATGTCGCAAAATAATTTTAAAATGAAGATCTTTTTAATCTTTAGAATTTCGATTGACAGTTCCGGGAGCTGGAGATAAAAAGGTTTTTTCCAGAGAAAGGCAGGTTAAAGGCAGAGTGTTGCCATTCCTCGCTTTTAATTGGTGTTTTGGTGTATTGAGAATACATCAAAGCACACTAGGGCTATCTGCCTTGTGGGAGGGATGCCTTCGTGAAGGACTTTCTAAGCAAAACTGGCTTGTATACACGTTACACATGGGGAAAACTACGAAAACGCCCATGCAGCCAGCCCGTTCGCGGGATTCGAACCTCGGACCGAACTACCAGTGTTCAGCGATTTTACCGCTCGGCCGCTGGTAGGCCTTCTCGCTTTTAAATCGTTGAGTTCTTTACTCAAAAATTCCTTAAAGTTTTACAAAAATATGAAATCGATAATAAAACAAATTACAAATTTCAAATTTGGTCTTCCACATGCCCATATTCATAAGAGGATTACGTCATGTCATTCTAAATTCGATGGCTTTATGTACCGTTGTTTTATCACAATGCAAGAAATATACACACATTAATGCAGATTTTTCATACTTAATTTCTTCATACATAATGCAGGATTCTAACATTTGGTGGCAACAATTTGAAAAGGGATTCGCCGTATATAGTGATTCAACGCAAAATCGCAAAACGAAACCAATAGTCCTATAGTGATTCAACGCAAAATCGCAAAACGAAAACAATAGTCCTATAGTGATTCAACGCAAAATCGCAAAACGAAAACAATAGTCCTTCAGGGACAAAGCCCTTGGGACTAATAAAACTAAAATTGTTCAACTGTCACTCAAAAATTAGAAGAATGACTCACAAACAATAGTACAGGGGACAAAAACGTTTAAAAATAACTTAACCTGAAATAAAAATTAGCACTTTCATAGAAGAAATTAATTCAATTAAACAGCATGGAACTGAAATACTGTATCTTCAAAACACAGCATATTAAGAAAGCAATTATGTATTCATATCGGACGAATAAAACTAACAGATTAATATAATAAATGAAACTTTAAATGAATTCAATTAAACAGCATGGAATAGAAATATATATTCTAGGCATACTATTTTACAAAGGCATTTATGTACTCATATAGGAAGAACTATAGGAGGGCATACTAGAAATAATTATTTTAATCTCCTAAACTTGTTTAATGATACTAAGAGAAACACTATGGATGTCGGATTCTCGGAAAATCAAAACGTCGCCCAAAGTAGGGATAACAAAACAAATCTGGCAACTTTTGCATTAAAAGTATTCTTTATTATTAAATAGCAATATTCGTCGCTACTAAAAAACAAGAGAATTAATTATAAATAAAAAATATAAGGTGGAATAAGGAGAATTAAATATATAATAAAAATATATATAAAAAACATAAGCAAAAAATATAATGTGGAAATGAAAACTTAAAATTAGAAAATATAGCTTGAAAAACTGCGAAACTGCCAAGCATTATACTGGAAGTAAAATTCACAGTTCAGGTTCAAGCATTGTTTGTTGTTGTTTACATTGAGAACTTGCTCATTGAACCTAAATGAACATCAGCTCTATCAAGGAGGTTAGAATAGAACCTCCTTGAGCTCTTTGCGTTCATTTTAAATTTAGCCACAGGAATATCTTGGTAATTTCTCAAGTCATATATATAGGACAAACGCGACAAAAAGTTTCGATACAATACTTGTTTTCTTGAAAAAGGCTTATAAAAATATAAGCTTTTATAGGAAATTAAATACTTTTGAAAAATAAGAACGGCGTATCGTCCATATCGTCGATGAACACTTATTCTTTTGACATAAACCAAGAACGAGAAATACAATCTCTCTATTGTGACAAAGTCCAAAAGGCATTATAAATCAAATCAAAACATGGGTGGAGGGAACTATTTTTTGCTATTCTTAGTAATAGATATATCTAAAGATGCTAAAACGTACTGAGCCACAGGTACATATTTGTGCGGAATAATGATTGCGTCTGATGGCATTGACAATACGCATATTGTTTGTTTATTTCGGTTGATTTCGGTAAAATGGAAGTCTGCGATCACCGAGGCAAGCGGCAGCACGATCGCTGCGCTCCGTAAAAAAGTGGAAATATTTCCTTTCCTCTTGGTGATTATCAATTAAATTTCTTTGAAAAATGTTTTTTTCCCCTACAACACCTATATCATTCCAATGAATTTCGGCTCCGATGTTGACGAGAATAAAACAGCGGACAATGTAAGGATATACTCCAAAAGCCTGGAATTTTAAGATAAGTACTTTTCTTTCATCTAAACTAAATCAAATTTCTTTAAATAAGTGCATTTAAATCAATTAATCTTAATTTTTCATCAGTTTAAAGCATTAAAAAATACTTGAAATTGCCATTGCTTGTGGCTTCCTTTGTGTATCAACTCCAAACAGACGCCAGCGTTATCAGTTCACGTCTGTCAACACTTACAAAACCCTTAAGGAATCTCGAGAGAGGGAAAATTTGGGGATGAGAGGGATAATTTGGGCATCGCGCTATTTCCCTCTCGGATCTTCTGGATTCTCATTTCTTTCTAGATCGCTTGAATATAGTTTCGCCTTTAAATAATATTATACCTCACCGATTTTTTCTCATACTGTTCTTTGCTATCTGTTAAATGTCCATATGTAAGGGATGGTTTATTCTTCACCGCATTAAATGAATTCTTAGAACTATGAGCTTATATCAATAACAGTGTGCCTCATTGTGTTATACTAACATTATTTAACTAGTAATAAATTATTATAGTAAAATAATTAATCTTGTAATAAATTATGATAGTTAAATTAATAAATGTTTAATTTGTGTTTTTAATGCATATACTCAGTAATTTACACACACACACACATATATATATATATTTGGTGTGTGCGATTGTGGTCTTGTATTGTATATATTGTATATGGTTCTCTGTTGTTAGTCTGATGCTGTTTTTTGAAAAATGTATGAAAATGTTGAGAATGAAAGTAGCATAAGTTACTTTGGTTAAATTAATGTATACTTTTGTTTGATGACCTTTGTTGATATCTCAGGATGCAAGCGTACATATTACTTTATATTCCATGCTAAATACCTTGATACGAAGCATTTTAACACCGTCAATAATTGTTTTTTCCCCAGTAACACATCTATTCACCATTACCAAACACACTCACTACACAAACACACATGTGAGACACTATTTATTGTAAATGAAGACATTTTCTTCTCCTTTTAACTACACTCATGGACACAATCGTATTTTAGGATATTTCCTACTTCTTTTCCTTTTCATTCTATAGGCCCTTTTTTTTTTTTTTTTTTTTTTTTTTTTTTTCCCTCTATTATTTTTGGGCCATTTATTTTAAATTTTATTTTGTCCCATCTTTTCTTCCTGGCCTTTTGAACTCGTACAAGATGTACGAAGTTCCTTTTTACTCTCCTCAAATGCGAAATTGCCCCTCTTTCTATATACCTTTCCTTCGCACCTATGCTTGATTTTTCGCCCATCGGTGCAGAAAGACTTAGCGGGTGCAAAACAAGACATCTGTCTACTTTGTCTGTCTGTCTGTTTCGGTAAAATGTGTGCAAAGGATAGCATTTTTGGCAAAATTCAATGAAAGTAAATTATACTCTGGAATTATTTGGCAGTTGATTGTGTCCCAGTGGACTGTTTTAATTTTCTGCCATGTCTGCTCATTTCATACAAAGGTGATGAAGTTTTAAGAATTATTAAGAAAATACATTATAAAATAAGTGCACGCAGTGTAATATGTAGATAGGCATAGTGTAATTTTTTTTTTTTTTTTCATTTTAAATAATTTCATCACATTAACTCATTTTATAAATTAATTTTTATAAAAGTTAAAGGTGAATTGAATTATTTTTTTGTGTTCCGATTAACAAAAATGATGAACAAAGAAAGATGTAGGAAGAATGATTTTACTAACTTGAAATAGAGCCAGCCCCCCCCTAGAAAGTCTTCCAGTAAGGCATCCCTCCTTTTAGGCAGATAACCTTTGAGGGCTTTGCCGTTATTAAATAAATCAAACCAAACTAAGTTGAAATGTTGCTGTTAAATCCAAAAACAAAACTTTATATAAGAAACTCTAAATGCTGATGGTCACTAGTAGTCCAGCGGTGCAAAAGCGCCGAAAACTTCTTATTGGCAGACCGGATTTCCTAATTCTTTTTCTTGTGCAATGTGAATGAATAAATTTTCCATAGAAATTTTTCGATGGAAGTATTCCTCATTGGGTAGGTAGCCACAGCATGCTTTTCCTAGAAAGCTACTCTTGAAGGCATCCAAGGTTAAGGGGGCAGGCCTGTGTGGATCAATTAGCAGAAATTTTGAAATATATGAATTCAGATTTCAAAATAATGATTGCTAACACAAACAAAAGTTATATCAAAGAAACCTAAGGCAGCAGCTTGATTGCATTTTAAAATATCAAATACTGTACTTATTATAGCATTATTCATTCAGTGATGCAAAGCACATTAAAGCTTAATTTGTTCAACATTGTACAACCAGGAAAGCATTTATTTCCTTCACAGAGTGTGAAGCAAACACAAGCGATAACATTACATTTCAATTTCTTTAGAACAGTGTTTCTAAAACTACATATGAATGTTGCCAAATTAATTATACAAAAAAAGAAAAAAAAAAAAAAAAAAAGACATTGCACATGCAAACAAAAGCATAAAATAAATTTGAGTTCTAATATTAAAAATGACGTCTGTATCTATTAATGTCAGAGAAAGGGCAATGTTGGTAATTATTGGTTACTTTAAAAAGTAGATGACCAATGTAGTTAAAATTATTGAGAATGGTGCTTTGACATGAACAGGGCTTAATTTCTAAAATTAGAAGTACTAGAGCACTATAGAAGACCATCAACAAAGAGCATGAAGAATAAATAAATAATTAATGAATTTGAATAATTTTAATTAAAATTCAAGAAGATATAAAGTTGTTTGACTTCTGAATAAGATATAAAGAGTTAAATAAAAATGTAATACGTTATTAAAAATGTTAAATAATAAAATAAAGTACTAGACGACTTATTTGGTTAAAGTATATTTATGGGTACCCCTTGGCGATTTTTGGTGGTACATGAATACCGAGTTTGTGCAATTCATTGACTTGTTATTTTGTCTTTGTGTTAAAAATGTTAAATAATAAAATAAAGTACTGGACCTCAACTTATTTGGTTAAAGTATATTTATGGGTAACCCTTGGCGATTTTTGGTGGTACATGAATACCGAGTTTGTGCAATTCATTGACTTGTTATTTTGTCTTTGTGTAGTGAAAAATCGCCGCTACACAAAGACAAAATAACAAGTCAAAGAATTGCACAAACTTGGTATCTATGTATACATTGACCTATTTTTACTTAAAAAAAATCACAAACTTGGCATTGCGCACTCTCTTGAGTTTTTCCATGTACACATTGATATATTTTCACTTAAAAAAGTCAAAAGAGCACCCAATTTTAGGTAAAAGTATATTTATAGAACATTCAACTACTCAGGTTACCATAAATGAAACAACAACTTCACAATAATACAAGGGGTACCCTTCAGTCTACTCTAACATTTGGTGACTTATTGGAATTACAATTTCACCCAAAAACTAGGAGATAGTTCAAATTGTCCCTGGTTGTACAGTACAAAGTCTGGAATCTCCGGAACTTTGACGATTCCGGATATAGATCATCAGTTTAAATCTAGTTAGATGGCATGTAGAAATTATAAAATTAAAAATATGAAATCATGATTTATGAACTAAAGAGTATCAAAATTTACAAAAAAAAAATTGCTTAATATTTATTTGTTTACCTTATTAAACATTTCTTTCAATATAAGTTGTTTAAGTTGTTTCTTTTCTGTGCTAATACTTTCTCTTTAATTCTGTAGATAGACATAATCTCTTTTTCAGTTACATTCGTTGAAGTCCTGTAACTGCTGTTTCGAGAATTCCGACTAACTTGTCAATTGAAATTTTCTCGTTTTCAGTGACTTCTCTGTCACTTTCTTCACTATCAGTAGCATTATTTTCTGGATATAGAACTATACTACAGATTTCACCATTCATCAATTGATTGATGAGATTGAGAAGTATTGTCATCACAATGAAACACTTTTTTTATATGATCTTCATTTATTACCACTTCTCCACATTTCCTGACAAAATCCGTTAATTGGAAAATTTCGCCTTTGCTTTGTGATATCCGAAAACCTTTAAAATTAGTGGCTATCATCATCAAATTTAGCTATCCTTCACTATACATATTTGGTTATGCATCATGAGCTGGGCAAATAACAACAAGGTTTTCCGTTTTTCGCCTTTGCTTTGTGATATCCGAAAACCTTTAAAATTAGTGGCTATTATCATCAAATTTAGCTATCCTTCACTATACATATTTGGCTATGCATCATGAGTCATTATACTTATGTCTATTTCTTGCACATGCTTAAGGCTTATCAGAGTTCTGAATCAATAAATTCTGACATATACTTAAGCCTTATTGAGGGCCGGTGCTAGATATCTTACCGCCTGGTGCATTCTCTGTGAATTCTAAATTCTGTGACTTGGTGCGGCCATACGAGCCCTGGCGCTGGTTCTGGGTTTATGTGAATAACAAATCAGTTATTCTTAATTCAAATAGCCCTAAATGTAAACTTTGGATCTGTGAGTATCATCAACAAATTTTATTTTTAGCATATGGAAATAAATTTTTGGTAAATTTTTCCTCGTCAACATTTTTTAACGCATTCAACTGAAATCTGTCATCATCGCCAAGCGTAATATCAACATAAAAGATTATCATACTCTTTAATTATTCAATTACTAACATAAAAAATTGCTGGTTGATCTTTACATTACGGTAACTGGTATTTTGGCGACATTTTGGAGGCGATAAAGATTACTACCTGGGACTTTGGTAATAATGTGAGCAGTACTGAGTTCCGATTACGCATTATTTTGTGTGGGGGAAATGAGAGATCATGGGATATGTCATGTGATATTAATGGACGAATTACGGTTCTTTAATCGGAAAAGGGGGGAAATCGGGAAAAAATCTGGAAATTTTGTATTTGGCTTTATTCTGTGTTGTGTGAAATAGTGTTTGTGAATTTTTGGATCCCATGGCCATAAGTAAAGTGAATTCGAAATGGGTATTTAGTGGTATTGAAAAGGATAGTAAAAAATGTTTTTTAAGGTTGTGTGAGAGAGAAATAAACATGTTTTATCATGTTATTTATTTTACCTGGTATCTTGCTTTGAAAGATAAGTATGATTTTAAAGATTCTGAAAGAGAATGAAGAAAAGTGTATCCGCCACGTAATGAAGATTCTGAAGGAGATTAGGTAAGTTAGTATTTTTAATTATTTTTATGCATTGTTGGAAATGTAAGGTGGAAAGGAATTTGGTATTATTGGGAAAATTGTTATTAGCAATGATTTAGTTTAAAGTAATTAGGATTGTAAGGTAATTTTTATTAATTGAATGTATGTGCTCATGTATATTTTAAGTGGTGTTTTTGAATTTAATTATATTTTAATGAAATGATAGTTATTTTGTGAATTTTATACTTGTAGGAATTTGGTGTATGTTTAAGTTGAAATAAATGTGCATGGAAATAATTTAAATATTTGATAATAAATATTTGTAATGCTTCATGTATGAATTCGTTGGTGACGTGTATAATGTAATAGATGATTTAGAGGTAAAAGTTTTTGGATATTTTATTTATTTTATATGTGGAAATGTTCATATTTGTAAAGGGTAAATACTTTTTCGCGATCAGGTAATTTCATATATGTTCTTTTTACCGGGTTTAAAGATTGAGAAAATTGTCATGTATTTTCGTGAAATTTTTCGAATTTATGAGAAAAAAGCAGTGTACATGAATATAGTGAAGAGTGTGCGCAATGCCATTTTTGTGCAATTCTGGGATGTTTTTTTAAGTAAAAATAAGTCGACGTGTACATGGTTTATGTGTATGTGTTACTTTGAAAAACGCGTAAGGTGTATGGTATTGTGCACTTTTTCCGAATTTTGCAGTGAATATTTGTCATGATTAAGCAGTTTTGTTTGATAAAATTTCTAGCATAAGTGTAATTCGGCTAGTAGATTGTTGGAAGAAGTGTTCAGTAGATAAGAAGAAAAGAAACATGTCTTTACTTCGTGAAGACAAAATGGCGGCGGGGAAAAAAAAAATAGAGGGTTGCTGTAAGGGAGTTGGTCGCCAAATTTTCGCTAAAAAATCGCCAAGTTACCGTAATGTAAAGATCAACCAAATTGCTTAGCATCGTATTCCATATTTTGATTCTACAACTCAAATTAGGCCTAAATATTAAATTTTGTAATTGTTGGTGAGAAATTTAAAAATTTACCTTGGCAGAGTTTTTTTCAGTTTGAGCCAAGAATTTTGGCAAACTTCTTATTTTATAGCAACCTATTTTCCTTTTATAGGTTATAATTAAAATTTTTTGTGAAAAATTTATAAACATTTTTTAAAAATACAAATTTTAAAAATAAATCACAAAAAATGGACAAATTTTATTTGGAATGAATCTAAATTTCGAAATATGAAAGAAAGAATCAAATAAGTTTAATAAAAAAGAGATATTAATAAATATGTATCAAATTCAATTAACATTAAGAAGCTAAAATTTTTAGAGCTAATTTTTTAAAAACTACTCATGCGATTTTGCAGACCTTGGCAGTTTGGCATAATTTGAGTAGTAGAATCGATATCTGGAAAAAAATTGGCTTCGCACATATCATGCAGAGCCTTTGTTTAGAGTACAGGGAAAAGTATGTGAAAGTAATGTAAATGTGTTTTCCTGTGTGGACTGAATGTGAATTATATAGCATCCTGAATGGGAATGATTTTAAGAGTTAGTAACTTTTTCTTCAAAACTTGCAGAATTCTGGATAAAATATGACAAATACACTTCATTATATCTGATTTTTATATTCTTGGAAGTTCACTATAATAGTATAAAATTCATTAAATGTATAAGAAATTGGATGGGGCTGAGAAGTTGATTTATTATTAGCCAAATTCATTATAGCAGGGTTCAAGTTCAGTTAATTATTTTTTTCTGTGAGACTGTTTTCTTCTGAGCAACTATATTCATGTGGGCATGGTCAACCTTAGCAGTGGTTCTCAATCTTTTTCACCCCATGCAGCTCTTTCATCATTGCTAGATGATCATCTTCCTCATTCCAAAACTTGAAAAATACAAATACGTTTATTTAAATTTAGATTGCTTTTTAACTTGTTTTATAAATTAAATAAGGTATAGAAAATATTGGTAAATACCAAAGACGTATAGATGTCACAAAGATTAAGTAAAGTTGGTTTCAAGATTTGTGTAGGTCAGTCAAACATTTCAGTGCCTTTCTCATTAAATTCTGTAGTTACAGGTTTATGAATGGAGGCAATGTTATATTCATTATATGAACTTGCATACCAAGCTGTTGCCACAATATAGTCAGCACAGGATGTTACAAATGTGTGTTTTTTCTTTTCCACTGATAATGGGGCAGCTATCCACTGGGTTCGGTTAGTTTCTTGGCCCAAAACTCCATTATCAGACTGTTTAATAATGTTGTGCCTGTGCTGTGTCTACCAGATCTATCCTTGTAATGCAAATCAAATATATACACCTAAAGAAAAAACTTTCAGCCAAAATTAATATTAGAAATGCCTAGATAAACAAGACAATTCATAATTTGCTCTGTGGGAGCCAAGCAATCCAAGAGAAAAATTCCATAATTAAATTCAGCAGCATATAACATTCACCAAGATCTGCACCTGCATGGGGCAGTCATATTGTTAAAGGGTGTAGTAGAAGAAACTGGATGGGGCTGAGAATTTCATCTATTATTAGCCAAATTCATTATAGCAAGATTCAAGTTCAGTTATTTTCATCTGTGAGACTCTGTTTTCTTCTGAGTAACTATATTCATGTGGGAAAAGTGCAACAAAAGTGTAACTTTTATTGCACTTTTGTTGTGATAATGTTTGATTTATAAATATTTTGTTGCTTGTAATAATCCATACATATCAATTTGTTGTGAATACTGTTGTACGTTAGAATTCATTACAGATTCGGGCAGTCATAGCTGATTTTCAAATAATTTTCTATAGCAGAGGTGAGGAACAAGCGGCCTCCTTGAGTTTCGTGTGAAGCCTTTAGCTCTGTCCTCTGTATTAATTAATATTTAATTATATAGATTTTGCAATTTGAAAATTAATAGAATTAAATAATGTGCTACCATCTGTTGAACATAACATGAATTAGAATGCTACAGTGTTGCAGTTCTAGCGGTCTTTCATAGTCTGAAATTATTGCCATTCTAGCACACTTTCAGTTTTCCAATGTCCAACTATAGAAATTCTATTTTTTTCTTATTTTTGACCATAGCTCACCCTTACTTGAAATACACTAACCCTGTTGCTATAGTAACTGCCACCTGTCAGACATTGTGACAGTGGCTGTTCTGAGAGGCAGATAGTGCTTTCTCCCTCTGCTTCCCTCAGCATTCCCCTTATGTTATAGATTGGTGATTTGTAGTTATCTGAGCATGCTTGACTTATTCTGATGTTTTACTGAAACACAGTTTTGTTGTGTATTTTTGGCAAGTATGTGCTTTCTTAAAAATACTATGCACCAACAATAAGCATCTTTTAATGCTTTTGTAAAAACAAAAATGACACTGCAGTTGCTGTTACTTACAAAATAGCACATATACTTGGAAAAAGAAGCAGACAATTTAATAAAATAGAAATAATTAAAGAATGTATTGTAGGTATGTTAAATCCAGAAAAAAATGATAAATACAAACAGTTACCTCTTTCAAGAAGAATTTTAACACATTTGCAGCATGAATTAGCTGAAAATGCAACTGAGCTACTTTGTACAATTATACAAAATGAAGCTGTTTATTTTTCAATTGCTTTAGATGAAAGCATTGATAAAACTGACTCAGCACAAGTTTTATACGAGGTGAGACTGAAAAGTAAGGTGATTCACCCATCCTTTCGAAAATGAGAACAGCCCGACGATCTGGTACATGCACGTTATGATCTTCGGTATGCAGCATTGAAGTTCAGGGTTATTTGCAAAGTTTTGTGTTTGTTCGTGCAGTCACTTAAACGTGAATTTGTGAGTGCATTGCATAATGGAGCAGAAAACAAATCTGAAATCTGTTTTAAAATGGGTAAAACTGCTACAGAAACCTTGGAAATGCTTCGAAGTGTGTATAGCGAAGAAACTTTATTTTGCAAGACAGTATTTCAGTGGTTCAAACTTTTCCATGAAAACGTGGAGGATGAGCATTGCAGTGGAAGACCACTGACCAGCAGAATGACAGCAAATGTTGAAAGAGTTAGAAAGTTATTTCTACAAGATCGCAGTTTGTCCATCTGAATAATGGCAAACAAATTGAATCTTCGTGAAATCGTCCGAACAGTATTGACGCAGGATTTGGGCAAACGGAAACTTTGTGCGACGTGTGTCCCTCATTACTTAAGTGATGAATAAAAACAGCAGCGATTGGACTCCTGTGGCGACTTCATCAATGCAGCTGATAAAGATGACATGTTTTTGCAGTCAATCGTCACAGGAGATAAAACGTGGTGTTTCACGTATGATCCACAAACACAACGCCAAAGCATGGAGTGGTGCAGTCCCTCATTTCTGAAATCGAGAAAGTTTCGTTTCGAAAAATCAAAGGTTAAGGCAATGTTGATTACCTTTTTCGACGCACAGGGAATTATCCATAAAGAATGTGTACCGAGGGTCAAACAGTTAATGGTGAATTTTATTGCCATGTTATGAAGTGCCTCCTGGCTCGCATTCATCATGTTCGGCCCCATTTTGCTGCATCAGGCATGTGGTTTCTAGCATGATACTGCAATATGTGTTAGATGGTTTCCTTGCATAGCAAAAGGTTATGGAGTTATTTCACCCTCCTTATTCCCCAGATCTTGCGCCAGCAGACCTTTTTCCTCTTTCCACAACTAAAATTGGCACTAAAGGGACACTGATTTTCAAGCATCTCAGACATTCAAGCTGCTGTTACCAAGGAACTTAACACACTCTGTAAGGAGGACTTTTTTAAAAGTTTCCAAAATTTGTATGAACATTGTCAGAAGTGTACTATAGACAGCAGGAACTACTTTGAAGGAAGTGTTGTATTTGTATGTAAATATATAATACAGTTATTATTATGACATCAGTCACCTTACTTTTCGATCTCACCATGTATTTTATTCATGCTTTAACAAAAGAGTTTCAATGTTACGAAGAACTTCTTGCACTGGGTACACTAACTGGAAGAACTCACGGAGTTGACATTTTTTTAAAAACTTCAGAGAGGTATACCATCGATTTCAATTAAATGTCAGTAATTTAGTCAATATCTGCACCAATGGCCCACCTTCCATGAGAGGTAAAAAAGAACGATTCATTGCTTTATTAAAAAAAAAACTTGAAAAATTGATATCATTTCACTGCATTTTGAATCAGAAAAATCTTTGCACAAAAATAACCATTTTACAAGACACTCTGGATAAAACTATTTCGATTGTCAACTATATTTGCACAAATGCAATGCGTTGTTTCAAATTTATGCTAAATTTAGATGAGGAAACATACAATATTTATCTATCGTACTATTACAGGGTTCACTGGCTATTAACAGGACAGATTTTGATAAAAGTTTTAACTTTTTAACGAGAACAGGGTAAACTATGTGATCTATCAGATGAAGCATTTTGCAGAAACACTGTATTTTTTCTCATAATATGACAAAACAAAACAATTTAAATATTTATCTGCAAGAATATGAAGCATATATATGAAATGTGGCAAAAGATCCAAGCATTTAAAAAAAAATTATATTTTTCAAAACATTGCTCTCTTGCTCGGATATATCTGCAGAACACTTCCCGGAGCTAGCAAAAATGTCAAAATAAAACATTCAATGAACATGTAGGTGTCTTAGAGTTTTTTTAAAAGAAGAAGGTACTGCTAGATTTTCAGACTTTGACGAGCACACTTCTGCTATGGAACTGGCATTTGAACCACATCCAAAGCTCCTATGGAACTATAAAGAGTTATTTGAGTTGCAAGAAGCTAATATCCTCAAATCTCTTTTTGACGCTAAGAAAGGACCCCTTAGAAATCTGGGAAAATGTTGTTGAATATCCATGCCTACAAGAGGATGCACACCTTTACTTTTCCTGCTATGGAAGTACTTACTGCTGCCAGACAACATTTTCTCTCATGACAAAAATTAAAACTAGTTTAAGAATGCTAATTACAGATGCTGATTTAGAGGATCTACTAAGGCTATGTGTTAGGAAGTTAATACAAATATTAAATTAATTCCAGGCAAGAAACAGATGCAGATATCCCACTAAATTAAATTTCCCATCGGAATTTAATATTATTTAACATACTGTTGCTGTTTATTTTTTAATTTAATATTAATTTTCTATTGTTTTTCTTTGTAGTGTAATAAATTTATTCAAAAATACTTTATTATTTTTATTTGAAACAGTATTTAAATATATGTACAGTAAAATTCCATCCTTTAGATCATTCAGGTTTTTTTTTTTTTTTTTTTTTTTTTTTAAATCAAGAAGATATCTAATGTCATTTGCATTTTTCTTTTGCACTCCATAAGAAGTTGTTGATAAGGGGACAAGACATCCGTGACATCCCGTCTTGCTTTTGAACTTCTATTAAAATGTGCGTCATTTTCAATAAATTGGTCCATAATTTCTGTTATCGTGGTCAAACTGGTTTTTAGAAATGCTGTAGAAAGTTCTTTTTGCTCTTTTTCAGAATCACTACTTTCAATATTTTTGTGATGTTCTTGGTCTGCTAATTCCTTCAGCTCAACATTAGAAAGACTTTCTGCTGTTTCTTGCAAAATTTCTTCAAGATCTTTTACAGTTACTTCATCTAAACCTGTTTGTTTCGCTAATTCCATTATTTTGTTCATATCAACAACAGAATCTCTAGTGTCATCATTCTTATTTAAATCTGGCCAAATGTTTTCCCACATTCATTTCAAACATTTTTCCATTTTCCATTACCTCATTTCAAGAAAGATTTATGTTTTCTATAGCATCCATGCTATTATAGTTCCTCGAAAAATCTCTTATTCATTGTTTATCTTCACTATCTGTTTTTTTTTTTTTTCAAACATTTGGACAAATGTTTGAAATTGGTAGCAGGTATTAAGCTTTAAAATTTGATATAACACCTTGATCTATCTGTTGGATTAATCCAGTTGTGCTAGATGCCAAGAAAAACACTTCGACTGGAATACATGTTATTAAGTCAGATAAATTCTTTAAGTGTCTTGGAGCATTATCCATTAAAAGTAGTGCTTTTGATTCAAATTTTTTGATTTCCCAATAGCATTTAACAGATGGGCAAAAATGTTCAGTGAACCAATTCTGGAAAATTTTTAGTTATCTATGATTTTTTATTAACTTCAAAATTATAGGTAAAGTTGATTTTGATATATATTTCATAGCTGTTTGGTTTTTTTGGGGATGATAAACAAGAAGTGGCTTTAAATTCAAAATTAAGTCTTCATTGGCATTAGCATTCAGGAGAAGTGTCAAGTGATCTTTCGTAGCTTTAAATCCTGGTGCATGTTTTTCTTCACAAGATAAAAATTTATGTTTTGGCATTTTTTTCCAAAATAGGCCCGTTTCATTCACATTAAAAACTAATTCTAGAGGATAATAGTTTCCTCGTTCAGTTATTGTTCTTAATGTCACTGGGAATTCAGCTGCCACTTTTATATCTCCACCTACTTCTCATGTAATCTGTATGTTATGAAGATTACTTTGATGTTTAAATCTATTAAACCATCCTCAACTTGCAATGAAGTTTCAGTTGTGTCACCTGTTTCAATCTGAATGTGATTAAAAATTCTTCTTGCTTTTTCCATTATAATAGCTTGGCTTAGTGGCATATTACATTCAATTTCGTGGTCAATCCATATAGAAAGTCGTTTTTCCAGCTCCTCTGTTGTATGATTTCTAGAACGGTTATTATAGCTTCAGAGGTTTTTATAGTTGTAGTTGCTGATGACACTATTTTTTCTTTATTCTTGAGAATTGTCCTTATTGTTGAAGTTGAAAAGTTTAATGCAACACCGATTTGACATTGACGTTCACCACTATCTAATCTTATAAGCACATGCATTTTAGTTTCTAGCAAAATGCTTTTTCTTGTTGCTTTATTTTCGTGTTTCTTATTATTACCCATATTAAAAACTAAAAATTGTAATATTTATCACTATATCAATCATTACATTACATAAACTTATACTTACAATAACAGCAATAAATGATTGAAATAATTAAAATGTGTTTTGTATAACACTAGAGAAGTAATGCAGGTAAATTATTTTTGATTCGGAGGAAGCCCAGTGCTACGTGCAATTTTCAGGGAATTTCACTATTCCAATAAAAATACGTTAAACTGAAATAGCGTTAAACAGACTGGCGTTAAGCTGTGTCTTACTGTAGTTGTTTGTTAAAAATTTATTTGTTATTATTATTATTTATTTGTTAAAAATTTAAAGATTAATGTTATAATAAGTTGTTAGCCATATGTGAATGCAAAATTATTTTGTATTGTAAATTTTTATTTTAAGAAATGACTTAATGTTTATAAAGTAATAAAACTATAATAATTTTACAGGAGGTATATCAATTTATGCGGCCTCCTAAAATACTTAATTTAAATGTGGTCTCTCATGGTAAAAAGTGTTCCTCACATCTGCTCTATAGCGACTGGTGAGTTTTGAAATGTATCACAGCTTCCTAACAGTTACTGCTGTAAATCATTTTACAATTACTGCTGTAAATCATTCTATGGCATCATCCTCAAAGGATGCTAGTCTAACTAGCCCAAAATCTGGGAAAATTATTTCATAATTTATGTATTAGCAGATGACAATTCTATATAAAGTCAATTAGCTTTACCATGTGACTTGTTTTGCTGTAAATTATCTTGATTTATATCAGGGATGCTAGTGGGCTATTTAAATTATCATTGTGGGTGTTAGAGGGTTTCATCCAATGATGAAAATTAAGGAAGGTGATCAAAACACATTCACCCATATGCAGATGTATACAAATATACCGATATGAAAGTTCTCTATTTGGCCATTCCCATGCCTGCTGCACTGTAATGTTTCCATATATTTATATGGCTCCGTTTTTTTTTTTTTTTTTTTTTTTTTTTTTTTTTTTTTTTTTTTTATAAATTATGTCTGTGTCATACACAAAGTATAAATAAATGGATAAATTTAATTATATATTTTTTACTCAACCTGCACTCAAAACATTATTTTGCAGTCATACTAAATTCAGTTACTAATTAAGTGGGTGGTAGGTATAAAAAGGTTGACTACCTTTGATTTATATTGTCAAGTGAACTACTGTTATTTATAATGTGATTCATGTTGTCATAGACATCATATCTTCCCAACTTTTTTTGCTATAAAATTTAGATTTAATGTATTTAACATTTCTGCTTCTCATTCTTTTTTAAAGACATGCATATTTTCATTATAATTATAGATCTCATAGATTACTCAGTAATGTGTTTATAATCAAATTTGTGTACATTTTGTTATTTAATTGTTCAAGAATTCTTTCTCATCTTTTAGTTACATTTGTTAACTTTTATATATTGCAGGAAGCTTTTTAGTTTGTTTTCACAAGTAAGGAATAACTCAAATATGACATGTATAGTCAAAATTGGTCGAGACAAATACTGCAGAATGTATCTAACTACCATTGTAAATCCTGATGGATCATCATATGCTATCAGATATCATGAACCACGAAAAATCATTAAGGTAAGTGTGCTGCTTTTAATTACGTTACTAAAGAAAGTTTTACTATCTCTCCCTCGTCATATTTTTTGAATGTTTAAAATATTCTAAATGGATTTTGTTGTTCTTCCTGATTCTCTGTTTATTAAAAAAAATTCATTTAGATATGTTGTTTTGATATCAATGCCTGCAATCATACATTCTTATTTAGTGCAACTTAAGTTATTAATGTGAAATTCATCGTGATTGATATAATCATACACTCTATGACGTAAAAAGGCAATGCACCAAGGATTGGTCCAAATTGGATGAAAATAATAGATGTGATGTGCATGTATTAAAAACAAAATGCTAACAATATGATAAGAATTGAATGTTTTATTCAGGAAATACAGTTACAAGAGCAATAAAAAATAAATTATTTGTTGATTCACCTCTGACTCTGATGCAGGCTGTTATCTGGTTGGGAATTAACTCATAGAACTGGTGGATGTTTTCCTGCAAGACTGCTTGCCATACACATTCCAACTGACTAGTTACATTGCCATGATCCAAAGATGGTCAGAGATGCCTGCTCATCCGAACTCAAATGTGCTCTATTTGGGAGAGATCTGGCAATTGCACTGGCCAGGAAAGAAATTGGAGAAGCACAAAGACAAGCAATAGAATGGTGTTCCATGTACAGTAAGGCATTATCCTTTTCAAATGTAAGCCCAGGTGTCTTTTAAAGGAAGGGCAACATTACAGGGCATACAATCTTGTAGAGATGCTGGGCCTCGGCCCAGCATCTCTACAAACATGCTTGGTGATGTGCAGTCTTGAAGAGCAATCAGAGCAGTGGCTGCCGTGACTTCAGTCCTCTGTTCATTCAGTCACATGTCAATGGTCATTGCAGTTGCTGGTATCCCAGTCAGACCATTAATAAGGACACATCGGAAGCTGTGAGTGCCAATCAGACAATCACTGTCATCGCTTAATCAGGAAATAAATCACCAATAAAAATTTTATTTCTACACCTGAAAGAAACAGGTTATTATTATTTAATTTATTTAGCTTTTATTATAGTGTAATTTTAATGTGTTTCACTGCTTGCTGCATATCATTTGCTGAGTTTTAATACCTATTCATTTTAGTGTTCACCACTTTATTATTTCATGTAGATTTTATAACTTCGCTATTTGCTGTTTTATAAAATTTATTTGGGATGAAAGTTTTTTATAAACTACCTTGTGTTTGGACCATATAACCTTTTTGGTTATGTGCCATTAACTCAACTACCACGACTGTGTAATCACTCTCCATTGACTGCTACTTTCTTGATGCTCTTTACAGCCAAGGTTCACTCATTTCTGACAGCATCACTTCCATCCAGATGTCTAGCAATCCTGTGATTTGACTACTCTGCTTCCCCTAGTCTAATTGCATATCCTCTTTCAAATGGTAACTGCACATACATTTCATGAACTTATCTGGGATACATTGGTACTGTTCACCTGAGTTGACAGAAACACATTTATATGGAAGTTTTGTCTTACCATTGGAATAGCCTGTTTCATACAACGACTCTAGCTAGTCAGTCACCGGCCTCCAAAAGTTTATCATTTGCATAATCTGTCGTCAGATAAAGGCATATGCAATTTTGTTCTATTCAGCTAATGCCTTGTTGTGTTGCTTTTTATGGTATAGAATTTTTTTATTTATTTTAGGCACTTTGTAATATATGAAAAATTTTTAGAACTTTATTTTACATTGAAAATAATTCCAAGATTTTAGTACTCTAATGCAGTGATATTTATGTACATATATTATTTTAAAAGTCAGATCTCTTTGTAAATACCATTTGAAATTTCACGCATGCTTAAGAATAAGTGAGTAAGTTTTTGACATTGTTTGTGCAAAATCTTATGCCACATATATTCAAGCACAGTTTGAACACTTTGCAGTGTGAGGTTAAAATGTTTAAGAAAATCTAATTCCTTGCTGGTTGTAAAATACAATCAGTTCTACAATACAATTCTTAAACAGCAAGATACAGGAAAGCTGCTTATATTCATCGCCATATAAGAGAAGTGTATGGGGAGAGTAAAATGCAAAAATGAGTGAGATGGTTCAAGGAAGTTCATGAGAAAGTCCTTTGATCAGCCATCAGTAAGTACTGGTTGCCAGACTGTATGATTTTTCACAAATTTATTACTTTTAACAAACCTGTGAGATAAAATTCATATGCGTATGATTTCACAAAATTTTTGCTACTCATCATTTTCATTTGCTACTTTTTGACTTCAGAATTTTTTATATATCATAGAACATTTATATGTTAAAATAATGTATCTGCTAAAATTAATTTATAATAAATAAATAAATAAATAAAATTATTTAGGCTAAATAGAATTTGGTATGTGGCAATTCTGAGATCATAGAGCAGGTGAAACAGCACCTGTCTGCAGTGTTTTCACATGTTTCATTGATTGCTTTGCTTAATCTTCTAAAGTTTGTCCATAAGCAACTGCAGAAAAAGTTTTCGTGGTTTTCCCCATGTGTAACGTGTATACGAGCCAGTTTCCCTTAGAAAGTCCTCCACAAAGGCATCTCTCCCCTTAGGCAGAAAGCCCTCGTGTGCTTTGCCATAATTAAAATACACACTTTATGCACATGTGTTTTTGTTTATGTTTCTTTCAAGTGGCTTTCTGAGGGAGGAGTATCTCATCTTAGTGCAGTTTTTAGTTAGTTAGTTTTTTTTTTTTTTTTTTTTTTTTTTTTTTTTTTTTTTTTCTTTTTGTATTTTATTATTATTATTGCAAAGGCACTTTATGTCATTGGCCCCCATGCATCAAAGATATATGAGATTGGAACATGAAAATAAAAAATAGAAATACAAAAGACAAAATATTAATTAACCTCATTATAAAAACTACATCAAAACTGGGAAATGGAATAACAAGTGACTACATTGTATTAATAATAATAATAATTAGTCTCTCGATGTCAAATGCATCAACTCTCTAGCCCGCCAATATTGACTATATGTTTTCTTCCTTCATTGAGGAACATTTTAGCAAATTATCTCTGTTCATCTCAAAATTCTGGTTCCACAAAGTAAACAAGGGACTACCATAGATACCAATGCAGTGCAGATGTTTAGCGAGAATATCATATCTGGTCTCTAAATGAAACACCACAACTGTGATTGATCTGGGAGAGTCTGAGATATTACAAATCGAATCCTCCCACTTCCATTCCTTCAAGTAATTTAACTTCAAAATTTTTTCTCGGGATATTTTTTATTATTCTTTTCATTGATGTAAAAGGTACCCCACTATTATTTGATTGCAAAATTTCAGTTCCCTTTTTTTAGCTAGTTTATCAGCCCATTCATTACCAGTAATTCCAACATGTGTTGGGATCCACTGTACCACAACAATCATCCCTTTTGAGAGTAGAAGATAAAGCGTTCTTCTGCAAGATTCAATCATTTTTTATTCTGCAACATTATGTGCAAAAATTGCTTGAATGGCTGAAAGGGAGTCTGAAGAAAAGAACAATATTTTTGAGTTTTCCTGACATTTTAAATTGGTAATGAAAAACACAAAACCAAAAAGCACAAGCACTGAACACAATAAAAGATAAGAAATTAACTCCGACCGATTCGCAAACACTATCAGCCTTAAACTAAAAATGGCGACTGGGAGGAAGTGGACGTGTCAGTAAGATTAAGACGAGAGAGGGCGTTGGAGCGGGCGTTGCAAGGGTGAGTAAGAAATCACTTACTCATCAGAGGGGAAGGTTCCGAGAAGGCCGAGGGATTTTTGCTCAGTTTTGTGAACATTTTTATTTTCTTTGCTTTACGCTTGAAAAAAAAAAAAAAAAACTTTTGTGCGGCTGGTGTGGATAATCGGGAGTCTACTGTATTCTTAAAAATCAGTTTTGCATGTTTTCGGTAGTGTCTGTCCTTTCATAGGAAAATTGATGACAGCATAATACTTGATTTTATGTATATATACACTCATATATCTATGTATCACATTTGTAGATTTCTAAGATGTCGCTGTATTATATATTCTCTCTACACTCCTTTTGAACATATTCTGTGTTGGGCTGAAAATTTATACTTATATAAAGTATATTTCATGAAAATGGACTAAACGTTTTACGAATCACATAAATTCCATTAAAAAGTTCCTCATAAGCACACTTATTTAACTCACACAGTTTTATACAAAAATTGTATATAACTAATTTAGGGTAATTATTCTGTAATGATATAACAATATATTGAACTTTCCTTCAGTGTTTGCAATAGCATCGTAAAGTCTATTAATAAGGTAATGATAAAATTTTCACACAAAAGCATGTACTGTAGAAATGCAAAAAAAAAAAAAAAAAAAAAAAAAAAAAAAATTGAAATCAGGAATAAATGAATGTTTTGATTATTAGTAAGCACTTGAATTGGGAAATGAACTCCTGTTTACATCATGAAAATTAAGATGTTATTGAGTGTTATAGGATTAAACATATCCCTGTAAAAGTAAGATATAATTACTATGTTGTTATATATTGAATAAAAAAATTAATTTTCACATTTTAAACCAGAAAATCTGTTATGAATTTTCTGAAACTAAAATTTCTTTAAAGCAATTTATCTGTAAAAATATATCAAAAGTATAAAACAAATTGCTCCTAATACTTTGTTGTTGTTGTGTGTAAATGTTTTCTTAGCCATAAAGACCTTTAGAAAAAGTCATTGCTATATTAAATTATTTTTGTTGGGCATAACATGTTCCTTCTTACTATGGATAAAATCATGCTTAGAGAAACTAAAATTTAGTTAACACAATATCAATAATGTTCAAACAAATATCAGAAAGTTAAATTGTAGTAAATATAATTACATTATTATCTGTGGGCTGGTTATTAATTGTCTCCCATTTTTATTTGATTTCACTCCTGATAGTTTAAATCTACTCATTCATGATTTGTACATGTTTCACATTAAGAAAATTGTTATGAATTATAAAGCTAAAGAAAAAAAAAAAAAAAAAAGAAAGAAAGAAAAAAACCCCTTCACTTTAATCACACACTTATCTTGGTTTCAGATATTAAGGTTACATTCCAAATATGAAAAAATTAATTAAATTAGGTTGTTACTTAAATTCAGTTCCTTGCATGAATTTTCTGGAATTACTTATATACTATTTATTCTGTTACTGGTATTTGATGATAGAACAAAATGGAGAGGTAATTTTGTAATTTATGTTTTAGTATTATGTAAATTTTATTATTAGTTTTATTTTATTTTTAAAAGCTTCCTTTAGATACAAGCACATTAACTCCAGAAGAATTGGAGATTCATTTGAACAGAAGAAAAGTAGAAAAGAAGATAATATATGAAGAACAGATAGATGATGATTTTGATGTGAATCGTTACAGTCACTTATGGAAATCAAAAGATAAATGATCTTGTATAGTAATTTTAATATAAAATATGTATTTAAAATTAAATTTCTTACATATGCTGGATTAAAAAATTGAATTTATTTAAAGTACTTTTAAAAAACTTTGCCATATTTTTTACTAAATTTCCTGAAGGAAAAAATCATCAAAATGTTGAAAAAATTACTTATAAACTGAAACTTTTCATCTCTCTGAAAATTAAGAGCTAAGAAAATAATGCGAGAAAAATAAATAAATAATACATGTTTAAAGATTTAATGATTCATACTTGCCAGCTATTTGAAGCTAACACACAAAACTGCTTTATTTATTATATATAAAAGCAATAATTTTGGAAGTCGTCTATATATTTATTGTACATAATTTTGACTATATTTTATACACATTAAGATATAGTTTAAGATAGATAGTAACTTGATGTTTTCAAGAAATGCATAATGCTACAATAAATGTTATCAGAAGTACTTTCCTATAATAATGGAACAATGCTATCTTTTTTGAGGAAGTCTTTTTGGCAATTAGATTTCTTTAACTTTGATGTAATCATGTTTTAAAGTTCTGACTTATAAAGTGTGAAAATCTCCCAGAATATTCCACATTTCATTATTTAATACTTTATTTTAAAATGTATATTAGTTATTACCTAATTATTTGTGAAATATTCGAAAATAAAATATTCATTAAAGGAATTAAATCACTTGTTAAAGTAGAAATTCTTGTTGTAAATTAAAACTAATATTTTGTCCTTTAAAAGTATAGCTGCATATATTCCTACAATATTTCAAAAAACACTCGACTATCAATATTGAAATAAATATGATTTTTATAGTAAAGGAAATAAAACTTAATTCTTTTTTTATTTGTATATTTTTTACAAAAAGTTATTATTATCATTCAATTTCTAATGTTTTTAAAGCCATTTTCATAACACCTTCTCGTGTCTTATTACCTCCAATGAACCCACTTGCATGCACAAAAACACATTTTGGAATTCCACTTTTAATACTCAATTCTTCATCATGAAGACCTTGCCATTCTGCTTTTAAAGATAATCTAGAAAAACAAAAAGTGCATGTAAATTTATTTTGCTAAAAAAAAGCAGAGATAAATCTAAGGTCTGGTTAAATTATACTTAATGCTGATAGCCTTTAAGATAAATAACATAAAATATAATTCAAATGTGTGTTCATTTCACTTAACAATCATAGTGTGATATATAAATTCTTTAATTGAGGAAGAAAATAGGTTGGCATTTATAATATTAAATGCATTAAAGACAAATCTAGGCTCAATAGCCAAAAATAATAAGTACATTGTCTTTTCCAGCAATCGTATAACTTATCTACTTGTGTGCCATTTAAAGGGATATTATCGACTGTGTTATTAATTTGATAGTTTTTGTATTCATAATTCAGACACATATAAATACACGCAAACTATCGTGGAAGTATCAATTAAGTCTTCGTTCTAAATGACAATTGATTATAACATGAAACATTAAACAAAACTGTATTACTCTCTAATTCCTTTAAATAAATAAAAACTGAAGTATAAGTTACTTCCTTTTCTTATGTCTCAAAAAAAGCATTTTTTTATTTGAAGTATATTTTAAGATTATTTTCTTATAAATCATAATTAACTGACTTCCTTTACATAAAAAGATGTATTCTGTCACTTCAAAAAGTCACATGACTGCATTTGATAGATATGTTTTTATGCATAACTTTCTATCACGTCAAAGACTTCCCATACATGCATTTTAACATTCTACATTTAAGATCAGATTTTATAAAACAGAAATTTTCAGACTGCTTAAATTATTGACTTAGAATTCTTTCTTAAATAACTAGAAATGCACATTAAGAACAAAGCTAGAAAAATAATCATTTGTTGAAATTTATGTGAAATTAATAATTAATGCATCAGTATGTATAGGTAATTGAAATGAAAAGCAAATATTGAAATAAATAACATTTTTCAGGGCACTTGTAGTTTTAATTTGAGGTTCATATATTAGAACAAATAATTATTTAAAAGTCTATATCAATTCTTTATTTGATCAAAACTTTTTATTAATTAAAAGAAATTATAATTGCTACTTTTCAAAAATGTAACTTTTGAAAAGAATTCCGGATTAAAATAACAAAATATTGCAAAAGCAGTAAAACAATTCATTCTGAATAATGTAGAAAGAAGACATTTGAAGAGTAAAACAGATATCCATACTTTCTGAAGGAAAACATAATCACTATAGAAGTTGTATAGCAATAATTTGTACATTTCTGTTCGAATTTAACCCTTAGCCATTATGCAGCAAAGGTGGAGTTCAACACAATTTTTTATGCAGCCTCACAAAGAAACAAAAATATTTATATTATCAAAAAAAAATCTGAAAGGATTCAGACTAATATCATCTGAGAAGTTTTTTTTTTTTTTCTTTTATGTTCTTCGTAAGCATCTTAGGTTGCCAATCTGCTCTTGGACTCACTCCTAACACTTTTCCTCTTGGCCTTTTAGTTTTATTATTCATCTTCATCGCTTTCTTCGCAATCATGCCATGTACAATTCGACAGCAAAATTATAAATTTTTAATATCAACATATATTTTGAATTTCCAATACAGTGTTACGTGTTAGCATAACATTTTCCTATTTTTTCAGTCTCAGTTCATTATATCAGTATTCTACTGAGATGACTTACAAAACTTTTTTTCTTTTTATTATTAACTTTGTGTGTTTATTTATTAAACATCATGTTCTTCGCACTTACGTCACATAAAATTTAATAGAAAACTCACAAAATATTTAAAAACAGCATGCATATCTTAGGAATTCGTTTGTTAAGGGTTGCCATGTATTTCTATACACTGCTGGCCACCTAAATTGCAACACCAAGAAAGACAAGAGATCTATCACAAAAAAATTTATTTAGTAGATAACATGTTGACCAAGTATCAAATGATTAAATTTATAGACTTCTGTGAAGCGTGGTTCCTTTCAGAATCAGTAGCCAGAGTAGTCGCCATCGTTCGAGATTACAGCTGCCACACGCCTTGGCATTGATTCAAAGAGACTTTGGATGTGTTCTGGGATACAGCAGACCAAGCAGCTTCCACACTAGGTCAGTCGTTCAGAAACCATGAACCACATGTTTTCTATCGGCGAAAGATCCAGAGAGCGAGCCGGCCAGGGAAGCAATTCAATCTGGCGATTGATGAAGAACCCTTGAACAATGCGTGTCACGTGTGGTCGCGCATTATCCTGTTGAAATATGGCTGTGGGCAAGCCCTGAAGGTAAGGAAGGACAACTGGCTCCAATACCTCAGAGACGTAGCGCTGGCTGTTTAAAGTACCGGCAATGCATATTAGAGGAGTGAGAAAGTGATATCCAATACCGCCCCATACCATAATACCCGGTGCAGAACCAGTGTGGCGGTGTATATCGCAACTGTTCAGCATCCTCTCTCCACGGTGTCTCCAGACTCGAATCCGACCATCGTGGTGATGCAGACAGAAGCGTGACTCGTCAGTAAAGAAAATTTCATTCCATTCTGCCGTTCACATCCTTCTTTCGATGCACCATTGGCGGTGGAGACGTCTGTTGTTCTGCGTCAAGTGTAGACAAAGCAATTGACGCCTTGCGGACAGACCACTTTGCTGTAAACGGCGTCGAATGACATGCGCAGACACTGGATTATGCATTACAGACTGAATGTGCTCTGTTCTGGTTCGTGATGTGACTGCGTGATCCGTCACTTCCATGCGCACAATGTTCCTGTCATCACGTGAAGTGGATGCAATCGAACACGTCGGCCCGTCGTACCCTCCTGCATCCAAAGGTCACATATCTGCATTACAGTTGTTTGGTTTCGTCCAACACGACTACTGATTTCCCTGAAAGATAATCCACACTCTCGGTAGGCCACTATCCTTTTTCTGTCGAACGCGGATATTTGATCAAACGATGATTGCTGTTTACTACGAGGCATAATTGATAGTTTTTTTGAAAAAACACAAGTGCCAAACTTGAAATCGTCGAAAACTCCAAGCCTTAAATAGCGCTTTGAAGTAATATCACAGGCACACGTGATGTGCGTCTGCGCTGAAATTCTAATCATTTGCATATCTCACCTCCGCTAATGCATGTTGTAAATTTCATGTTATTTGCATGCTTCCTTCAGGGTGTTGCATTTACGGTGGCCAGCAGTGTATATTTGCTATATTATTTATTTAAAAACTAGTCTCTTGCATAGCGAGCCTCCAAAAATAGTTATCATAAAAAAGAAAGAAGTAGTTAATTGTTTTAATGAGTCCAGCTAGTGTAATTTTATAAAAAAAATTTATATTTCTGATTAGATATCTCATGATTTTAATGCATTTTTATTTAAATCAATCATATAAAAAAGTAGAAAAAACAGTCTTAAACTATGTTTAATATTTGATGGTCATGAACGATCTCAGTTCGCTTTACAAGCTGCTGAAGGATTAAATCATTTAGTTTATTACTCGAAAACAGGGTTCGTACACATTTCCTTATATGAAAATTAAGGACTTTTAAGGACAATCAAAGAAAAAATTAAGGACCTATCAGCAAACAAAAAAATGAATAGAATAAAGCAATTATCCATACAACCGACTTCATGCTTGTAATTTCACTTTAAAAAACTAACAGAAATGTGTATTATGCACTATTATTAAATTCAATTTAATACTTACCATAAAACAATTTTGAAAATTAAACTAACTCCCTACCAGTTATGAAGTAGATAACATTAAATTAGGAACATAATTTCTTGAAAAACATGTATAAGTGTATTTTACACTAATAACAGTCACTATTTTAGAGATTTACATGATTATTATTTAACTTATTTGATATTTACTTAAACACAGTCAACTACTATTATAATCACAATGTAAGAATATTTTGCAGATTAAAATAACTGATTTGTAAACATACAATTTGTTTCCTTGGTTTTTTGAAAGATACTAGAATAATAAACTGTACAATAAAAGATACAAAACATTTGTTCTTTTTTTAAATCTGAAATCTTCTTTTTCTTTAACTATTCTTCTAAGTTCATTTGCTTTAATAAACAAATCAATGTTCATGCTGGTCTCAGCTTCATCTGCTAAAGCATCTACTTCTTCATTAATATCTTTAATGTCCCTTTGAAGAAATTTTTTCTTCTGCTTCATATAATCAATTTCTTCCTCAATAATATTTCTTTTCCTCTTTGAATTTTCAGATTTAGTTAAAGATTTTTGTTCTTCTAAATACTGAACTTTTAAATAACGAACTCCACTTCTTGCAGAAGCTGCTGCTGATCTCATTTCTTTATTAATTTCGATATTAAGAACACCTCCAGAAAATTTTATATAATCAAATACTGTGCGTTGAAAAATGTATGATGAGTCACTTAAATTTTCAATTTCAATTGCTTTATTTACAGAGAAGCCCCTTTCCACAAAGGCCTGTTCATGTGACAAGATAAGAATACTAGTCACAGTGAATACTTGAATAGTGAAAATATACATTTTTTACTATATATATATATATATATATATAATTTATTTCCTAAACAGTATTGATTAATTGATTATATTATCTCCTAAGTTTAATTAAAGTAGAATTATTTTAAAAGAGTGAATCCATACTGGTAAGTTATATTTTGAAAGATGTATATATATATATATACAGTACTAAGTCCGAGATCCGGACATCTAATATCTGGAATGATCTAAAATCCGGACCTCAAAGCCACCACCAACCAATTGCGCATTAGATTTTTTCCTTCATCATAAAAAAACATGCCGGAAATCCCGATTCTTAATCTCAGTTTGGCGCTAAATAAAATATCTCATTATTGAAGAAATAATTATTTTAGCATAAATTTGTGTGATTAGTAACTTGACTCCATAGCTGTGTATCTGCTTGGCATAATCTCAAACCGAAACATTTGTTAATTTTACACCAACTAATATTTTATATCCTTGATGCCGAAATCGCGAATCATTATTTATTGTATTTTGCTTTCATCACCGCATGTTTATCAACGGATGACAACTTGAGTGATGAATCATGCAGCGACGCCAAATAACAGAGTATTATCCGATTACAGATTTAAGTTTAATGCGCTAAAATGTTGACAAGGGGAGATTTAGAAGAAATTTCTTTCCTTATGCTAAAAATAGATTTTGTTAATAATACTCATAGGACACACGATTATATTTAGTGCTATTTGAATTAAGAATAACTGATTTGTTATTCACATAAAGCCAGAACCAGCGCCAAACCTCGCATGGCCGCACCAGGCGGCAGAATTTAGCGAAGTTAAACAGAAGTTTTTCATTGCGATGACAATGCCCAATCATCAATCAATTAACAAAGGGCAAAATCTGTAGTATGGTTCTAAATCCAGAAAATACAGCTACCGATAGTGAAGAAAGTAACAGAGAGGTTACTGAACGAGAAAAAATTTTGATTGACAAGTTATTCGGAATTCTCGACACAGCAATTACAGGACTTGAACAATGGAACTTGATAACTGAACAAAAAATATGTCTATAGTATTAGTCTAAAGTATTAGCAGAGAAAACAAATCAAATAACTCACATTGAAATAAATGTTTAATAAAGTAAACATATAAATATTAAGCTCTTTTCTTTTGTAAATTTTGATACCCTTTAAATCATAAATGCTTCATTATTTCATAAATCACGGTTTCATATTTTCAATTTTATAATTTCTACGTGCCATCTTAGTAGATTTAAAATGATCTAATATCCGGAAAAATCTCAAATCTGGGATCGCCCGACGAGTCCAGACCTTGGACTTTGTACTGTATAAATATGTATATATATATATAAAATACGGAATGTATATTTTCAGTTAAACTTCTACCCAATAACTTTAGTAATTCATGAAAGTTAATTTTGCATCTAGTTAATTCAGGAAAATTAGTTTCAATTAGTTGTTTTCAGCTTTAAAAATATTAAAAAATTTTTAATTAGTTATTTTCAACTAATAATTGTATCGCCATTAGCAAAAATTATGCATTACTATCAACAACATAGGTTTTAAACCAAATACTTAATTGTCTATTGAAGCTTCAAAACGTATTTCCGAACTTCACTTTTTCTCGGCTAGCGTTACCGAATTTGCCCTTGGCGACCTAAAATCGAAATGGAGCCAACAGATTTCCCGCGAAATCGATAACAGACCCTCTGCAGAAATAAACTCATAATCCCGATATCCCATACATATAGTATGTGCAAAAGAGAATAAACTCCGTAGAAGGTGATAAAAAATTAATTTATGGCTTAATTGAAACAAACACAGAAATTAAGCTAAGCAAAACCGTGTAAAAACAAATTGAAATGATAAAACGAAACTTAATTTTCATGTGAATTTTCAGCACTGACTCTTCCATTCTAGAAATTTCAGTTTGTTTCAGACAAAGACCACATTTAAGGATTGCCATCCATCAATATCCAGTCTTTGTAGTCAGCTTGATGAAGCCACAGTTTATTGAAAATGCACTTTCCAGGCATCTCGTTCCTATTGGCGTCGGAAGGGTTGTGGCCTTTCAGGTTGGGATTGCTCTAATTTTAGCAAATATTTTCAGAATCTTCCCCCCCCCCTTTTTTTTCTCAAGCACCTTCATCATCACTTTCGCCTCTTAAAGAACTTCCGGCTTCACGCTTTCGTCACACTCTGCCTAAATTTATGGATAACACCTGTTTCGAAAGATTGCATGAATAGCCAATCAGGCACCGATACTTTCGCTCGGGTAGCTAATTGTTTTTTTTTTTTTTTTTTTAATCGTCTGCAACACAAATCCGCCAACAGATTGGTTAAGAGCCGTGTAATTTTAATTCCATATTCATGAGAAATCGTAATTCACACTTAGAATGGCAATCATTAGAAATGATAAGAAATGTCAAATGAGCAAAATTAAGGACCGTTTATTCATTTTGGCCAAAGTTAAGACTTTTAAGGACCAAAAATCATTTTTGAAAAAATTAATAACTTTTAAGGACCGTACGAACCCTGGAAAACCTTCCAGAATAAATATGAAAGTTAACGGGTTTTAACAAAAGTTTCCCGCCACTTCAAATAGCATCTGTGCAAACAGTTTGTGTAGGCATGTTTAATCATATTGTGTCAAACAATTTTTGGCATTTGAAAGAAAAAGATTTGCTTTAGAACACCATGTTGTGAAATTTGTAAAAAAATATCTTTATCGTATAAGGTGTTTGAAATGGAATTATCATGCTACCAGATAAAAACCATCATTTACTTCTGGTTCTGTAGCAAAAAGTCAGTGACAGAATGTCACCAAATCATGTGTACAGCTTAAGGTGCTAATGTTGTATCATATGGCACTGTGTAGGTTTGGTACCGAAAGTTCAAAAATGGATTATGACACTCGAGAAGCAGAGCGCTCTGGATCTTGTGGAAGAAGATCAGTGTGCAATCACTCAAAAGCTTGCTAAGGAGTTAGACGTTAGTGCCATATCTATTAGTCACACTATGCATCGCATAAACTTGATGTACAAGTTCAGTCGGTGCCGTTAGATAAAGACGGAGGTGTTCGGGCCTGCACTAATCTGCTCGAAAATCAATGCAAGGACCTAATTATGGACTGGATCGTGATAAAAAATTTACTTCCAACAACATAGGTCAAAAAGGGAGTTGGTCTGCCCTAAGTGAGCCCACCGGCTGCGTCCCAGACTGCAACTTGACTAACTAAAAGATCATGCTTTTTATCTGGTGGAATTGTCATGGTATTATTCATAATGAGTATCTGGAAAAAGGTAACAACCTCAACAGTAAGGTCTATAGTCAGATGCTAGTCCATGTTGACGCTGCTATTAAGAAAATGTCAAACTGAGTTCCGCCACAAAAAGGTAATGTTCCATCAAGATAATGCAAGACCATGTGTCTTGCATTACCTTGGGCTCTGTACGAACTCGAATGGGATCTTTTGTCACACCCACCATATAGCCCAGACATTACTCCTTTGGACGTCTACCCTTTTTCACACCTACAGCTACATCATGCTGGTGCTATCTTCCTTTCTGCTCAGGATGTCTAAAATGAGGTTAATCTGTTTTTGGGCTCACAGCCACCAAGTTTCTGGCTTTGAAAAACTATCAAAACATTAGCAGAAAATCATAGATTTGGGTGGTGATTACTACCCGCACTAAAGATACTGCTTTCATATTTTTTTTCCTAACTTTATAAAGAATGTTTTTTTGGCGGAAAACTTTCGTTATAACCAGATAAATATTTTAATGAATGGCAACACATTGGGGGTGGAAAATAAAAGTATTTTATTTCTGACAGTGGTAACACATGGCTTTCAAACAGCTAAGTTTGTTGATTTAAACTGAAGGATAAGTATCTTGCATTCTACTGGATGGTAAGTCTGGAGCACTGGAGATACAAATGTTTTATTATAAACAGTGTGCCACATTTTACTTCCTTGTACGAAGTAAAAAGAAAGTATTGTAATCGCGAAAAGTTTCAGCCAGCAAATTTCAACGAAAATATCCATTTTGACCGCTATCGAATGCAATTTAATGATGTTTTTGTGTGATATCTGTACATAAGGACAGAATAAAAGACTCGTTTCCTCCAAAAAATTATAAAACTGCTTTAAAATTAATTCTGAAGAGAATATTTCGTGGCGTCTGTATGAACGTATGTACGTACGTATGTATCTCGCATAACTCGAAAACAAGTAGCCTCAGAACGTTGAAATTTTGTATATAGGACTGCTATAACATGTAGATGTGCACCTCGTATTTTGGTTGCAATCGGCCGCACCAAACGTATATAAATACTATATTTATATATATATCCACTCTGTTACTCGGCACAGTGATCTCGGTTTCTTTACTCTTATATGTTTGTAAATAGTACATTTTTTTGCTTTAAAAATGATTGAATTATATTGTTCTTATCTTCCGGTTAAGGTTTTTATGCCTTTCATAATTCTGGAAGCAATATTTGTACAATTATCAACAATTTAAAAGCTGTTTAAGTGCGGTTAAGTTTTAAATAACATGGCGGACATATTTGTTTACATACGAAACAGCAGAATAGTAGATTTGTTGTCAATCTAGAGAATGTAAGCTTCACAATAATAAAGATAATGCTTTCTTTTATTGGGAATTAAATCATGCTTAATCCATTCTGGAATTTATTCAAGGAAATAAGTGTTTAAGATTTACTTCGTAATTTTTAATACAGATATTTTGAGTTTTTATGTATTTTTGCCTTGTTGCGAAGTGAGAACTGAGTTAATAGAATGAGAAATACTAAATCGTCTGTGAAAAACTGTTTCTTTTCTGTTTTGTTTACTTAATTTCTTTCATACATTGTTATAGCTTTATTATAGTATTTGAATAGAACATGTGGCAACGATAAGATAATTCTTCGAATGATATAAATTTTGTGCATTCAGGATGTCATTGTAGTAAACAAATATAGTGAATTTTAAAGAGTGCATTTATTCTATTGTGGTTTATGCACTGTGCATATAATTTAATATTCCGTACAAGGAAGTCATGTGGTGTACACATCAGATTTTTTTCTTTCAAATTGCTGAGTTTGATAATAAAAAATTTATTAAATTTTTCCAAAATATGAAATAATTTTTTTAATTGAAAAGTTAGGCTTTGAGGTACAGATGTTTATGGGGAGGACTATGTGTAGTAAAAATTTGGTGACTCTAGGTGTTATTATTTTTCCATAATTCAAGGAACATCACGCATACAGATTCTTCATTATTTAACTTTTTTTCAAAATAATACATGATGATAATGTTTGATAGCAACAGTTTGAAAAGTGATTCAGACAAAAAAAAAAAAAAAAAGTGTGATTTAGAGTGCTATTAGTTTTGAGACTAAAAGCACTTCTGGTGCTAGTAAGTATATCTAATATAATGCCCCTCCAAAGAAAAAAAAAAAAAAAAAACTATAATTTGTTTCCTCTCTCATATAGTTTGGAGATGCCTTTCCCTTCAGTTCATAAAATAAATTACTAAAAATGCTCCTGCCATCTTGTAAACATCCTGTAATACATAACCTAATCCGATATGAAAGTGTTTGAAGGAAATTTTGCATGTTTATTATATTTACATCACACTGCTGTAACGTATCAGGAAATCAAAATTCAGAAATTTATTTTTACAGGTTCAAAAATCAACTATGTTTCTACATCACAATGATTTCACAGGAATATTTACCAAATAAAAAGCCAAGTAAAAGTTCTTCCATATTACTACTAACTTTGAGAGGTATAAATGGTTATTACTGTTACTATGCATAGTGTTGTTTTAATTTATAAAATATTGTTACTGTGAATTCATTACTCTTCCATCTGCAGATGACTCAGCTAAAATATGTAACTAATCATGACATAATATTTATTTTTTCAATAAATGCAATTTACTTGGTACATGAAGAATGAACTACCAGTGTTTTCTAACCATTTGGCCTTTGAATAGCTCCTATAAAAGACCAAATTTAAAATTTATGCTAGAATACTTTCCGGGGGGGGGATTTCACCAGAATCATATGTCTTCCTATGTATTTTATATAGTATCAGTTTTATTTCATAATGTATTGAGAACTACGAAATTCCAAAGAGGAAAACTTTATGCAATCATGTTCAACAGCCAGGAATTTAAAACCTTAAATGAATGAGAAGTATTTTGTGGCTTTAGTCACTTGGTTACTAACTGGCTTTAAAAAAAGACTAAACTAAGTAATCTTTAGAGGGTCTTTCTATTTCATTTAAAGGTTTACCAAGTTTGTAATTGTTTAATGATAATTTTACTTCATATGATGTTGAAGAAAGAAATATGGAATACTAGTAATGTATGTACTTAATTCTAAAAATTATATCTGCATGCAAGATGCTGAAAATTTGAAATTCAACAAATAATATGCAGATAAATTCTGAAATAACAAGGCATTAACAGGGTTTGTACACATTTCTGCACATGGGAATTAAGGGAATTTAATAAACAAAAGCAATTATTGATATTCAGACTTCACTTCTGTAATACCATTTTAAGAATAAAGTAAATCTCTAAATAGAATGCATTATTATTATTAAACATAATCTAACATTTAGCATAATTATGTATGTTATAATATTTATTCTAAAATGATATAGGCTATTTTTAATACACATAAAAAGTTACAAATCATATATATTTCATAGCAACAACTCACAACAAAATCCTTATGTGTTTATAAAATTTTCTAGATAATTTAGCTAATTCACATCATTCTTCCAGCATCTTTTCTAAGTTCATTTGTTTCAATAAAAAAATCTGTACTCCCACGAGTTTTCCCTAATTTCGTTAATGCTTTAACAACATGAAGATGTTCTCAAAATGTTTCCTCAAGGATTTCAGATTTAATTGAAGATTTCTGCTATTCTAAAGAAGTGCATGAATTTAGAATATATAGATGAAACTGCTAATTTTATTTCTTTAATAATACAGGTATTGAGAATAAGTGTAAAATGATATAAGGTCAGGACTGGTAGAGGCATTATGGCAAAATTTTAGAAGTTAGTGAAGCACTGAGCAACAATATTTAAAGATTAGAGATTAAGGCTTAACGAAAGTTTTAGAACTTAAGACAGGCACTGGGCAGGACCGTGACCCAGATGGTATAGTGGTTAAGGAAGCTTATTTCGGTACCTAAGTGCGCAGGTAAGACATGAATGTTTATAAATGTATAGTGTCGGTGCGGCAAGGCTGCACTCTAAATATGCGGCAAGCCGAAAGTCCTCTCGTATGGATTGGTGCGTGAGGAGAGGGGTGGGAGACACCGGGATGCTCTCCCTCAAAATTGGGGGTGGAAAATAGAAGTCCAACCTCTCTTTGGAGTAGGCTCTGGCAGCCATTGTTCCATGTAATATGGACAAGACAACAACAACAACTGGGCAGGACCCATATAGAACCAAATCAGGACCTACAGAGATTGCACCAAGTGACAAAATGCCTACCCATGTGTATGGTGCAGTGAGAAACTTTAACAAATTAAGACAAACCTCTTAAATTTTCTTTTCTTTTTTTTTTTTTTTTTTTTTTTTTTTTTTTTTAATAGAAAAATTCCTTTTTTCAAATGCCCATCCATGTGAGAAGAGTAGAACCACTTTTGCAATTTCCCACCTTGTGTCTACTGAAAAGATGAGAAAATAAAGTGAAGATAAACATGTTAAAGAAAGACTTTTTAAGATCAAAAGTAGAAAATTTAAATAAGCTTGTTCTCACTGTTCTTACAAAAATTCTTCAAAAAAAAAAAATTTGTTCAAAATTTCTAATTAAAAATTCATTCATTATATGTCTTAATACCATGAAGATATTTTTCATTTTGTCACATTTTTCTAAAAATCTTGTTTTCAAATCTTTATAAACCTCCCGAGGCGCCAGGTCTAAAAATTATCTCACTCTTAAGAGCAAAAAGCCAGAAAATTTTTTAATAAAAAATTCAGAAAAGTATAAAATGAATTTCTAAGAGAAAATTGAGAGAGATTTGATTATTTTAAAACAACTACATAGGTAAAAACTCATAAAAAATATAAAATAAGAAGGCTTTTTTTTTTTTTTTTTTTTTTTTTTTTTTTTTTTTTTTTTTTCCATTTGCACACACATACATGTTTTGAGAACATTTGGGCTAAAAATATTTAAAAAAACAGCATTTCTTTAGAATTTCCGATGGACACTCTCGCATGCTGGAAATATATATATATATATATATTTTTTTTTTCTGTATAATGTTGCTATTGTTTGCTTTGAAATCATTGAGTATGTTATAAAAAATTTGTTAAAGTTCTATTTCTACAAAATAGACAATAAAACAAATTCGAAATTCAGGCTTTCAGGTCCTCATATTTGTGTAGAGGACTACGTTATTCAAAATGTGATGGCTTTAGGTACCATTGTTTTTCACAATGTGAGAAACATACATATGATAATATTTGGTGGCAACAATTTAAAAAGTAATACAATACATTTAATGATGCAGCAAAAAATACCATTTCGGGACTAATAGCCCTAATAGGCTAATGCCCCTTTGGGCTAATAATTAAGTGGCTTTAGTGCTTTGGAAACTGTGTTATATAGCATTTGTTATCTTATTTATTTTTCAGAATCAAAATATTTTTAAGATGCCGAAATGGAAAGTAATGTCATTTTCAAATCTGACATGGAAAAATAAAAATGTTTTGTGTTAATACTATTTACACTTTTAATAAATAATTATTATTTTAATTATATTTATGGATTTTATTACAATTGTTAAAAAAATCGAAAAATTTGCAAATTTCCAGATAAATTTTTTATATATAAATAGATTTTGAAATTGCCAAAATGTTAATGAGTCACTAAATTTAGCACCACATAATAAAAAACTTGTATCAAAAAGGAAAAATTGTTTTGATGTAATATTTTATGAACTCTTCCTTCTCAAAAAAGGAATTATTTTGAAATGTTAATGTTCCAATATAAGCAGGGCCTTGTGTCGGAAAATTCAGGAATCATACCTGAATTCTTTCCTACTTAATCATATTAAGTAGGAAAGAATTCAAATCATAATTCATAAAATACATATTTCTCAATAAATCACCAAAACATATTCCTCAAAAATGTTAATTAACACTCAAATGGACTTGGAAAACGAATAGAAATGTCAGATGAGTAAAAGTAAGGGCTTTTTGCAGATTTTGACAAAACCTAAGGACCAAAAATCATTTTCAAAAAAACCTAAGTATTTTTAAGGACCATATGACTGTAAAAATACTTCCTGGAATATGTTTTAATATATTCCTCTTTTTTTTTTTTTTTTTTTTTTTTTTTTTTTTTTTTTTCCAAATTAAATATCCTGTGGTTCCGATATATATCTGAATATTAGCAGAGTTAATTACATCACAAAAAATACTTTTTTAGGTTTTTGCAATGTAATTTATCACCAAGTTCATATAATTTGATTATATTATAAAAATTATCTTGTATTTGAACTATAACATACCTGTTTTCAAATGAAAAAGGTGAAACAGAAACACACTGGATTCTCCAATTTCCATTCATGTCTGTATAAATTACAAATTTTATGGGCTTTTCAATATTAAGAGATTTTTCCAATTCAAACAAGTGTTCTTTCCAAGGACAGCCACCATTATCCAGTTCAATAATTTCTCCACTTGGATGAACCTTAATTCATAAAATTGTAAAATTAAAAAATTAATGATTCTGATTATAGTGATGTTAAACTACAAATTTTTTATAATTGCTGACACTTACTGACATCCTATTCAGTATGGCAGATTTTACAATATCTCTGGCCGGTAACCAGATTTTACCATAAAAATTGACTCGATCTAAAAATTCTTGTTCTACTAGATGACTTGCCTTTTTGAAACACACATTCTGGAATAAAAAACGACTGTCAAATTTACCGTACAAAAATACTTTATAACAAATATATAATCATTACAACTGCATAATCTATAAAAAATTAAAAATAAATAAGGAAAACTGATTCAAATATATGGGCACTAATATTGTTAGTATTTCAATATAACTGCAGAATCTATAAAACTGCAGAATCTATAAAAACTATTTCAACTGCAGAATCTATAAAAAATTAAAAATAAATAAGGAAAACTGATTCAAATATATGGGCACTAATATTGTTAGTATTTCAATATTGTTAGTATTTCTGACTTTTGTACATAATATATTGTTGCAAAATGCCCAGCTTCAGAAAGATAGCTTCCCTGCAAAAAGGGTTTAGGGTTGCTAGAAGGTGGCAAAGAAAGGCAGGATTGCCAAATTTGGAGCAACATCGCCCATTTGGCGACAAAATTGGTGATATGCTATAGACGGAGTGAAGATGTTCTGGAAAGAATTCTTGGTTTTCTCCAGAATGTGCTTGAAGACAGATCAAAAGCTGTAAATATCCTGCTTGTATGCAGAGTAGCGGTTTATTGTGAAGAGTTCTTTAGTGTGTTCAGTTCAGAGATTAGCTCGAGAGCGATCGACAGAGTCGGAAGCTGTAGTGCTTTGTCGTGATGCTGTCTTCACTATTATAGCCTGAAGGCTGTGTTGCTGATTGTTTCAGGGTGTTTATCGTAGTTTTTCAACAGCTCTAAATGAGTCTTTGAAATTCTCCTGCGTAATACTGATGAATAAATTGTGTTCTTCATCAAGTGTTATGATCAATCACTCCAAAACCACAAACCCATAGGATGCAACAATATTGTTTTAAATAAATACTAGACTCCAGTTCAGAACAAAACATTTTCTAAAATTACATTTTAAAAAAAAGGATCGAAGAATATTTTGAATAATCAAAGCATTAGATAATTTTTTTTTAATTCTCTTCACATTTTTAGCACCTAAAACTATATTAAAATCTTTATCTAATTTTTACTTTTGATTTTGCACCAAAACTGAATTAACAACATTTCTTTTTTTATTATATTGATTAATGCATTTTATAAATAACTATTATATATTAAAAAAAGTTTTATAGTGAGATATACTCCATGAAATGTTACCATAATTCAGATAATACAAAATTCATAACACTGCTTCAAGGACTGCACGTCCCAGGCAATACAGTTCCTGGATAGCAAGCCAGACTTACAACTAAGGCATCAATGCCATAATAAACATGACAATACAATAACAAACAACATAAAAAATAATTACAGTAACTAACATAAAACAAATCAAATACTAAATCAATAAATGAGTGCACAAACTTACAAATTTAGAAACAAAAAGGGCCATGGTCTTATACTAATACTATTTACAATGTATACACTTTGTACTATGGCCATAGTAAGGAGCTAGCCTGTCATAATGAACAACTTTGGGCTCAGAATTCGGAGACTTATAGATCCGAACGACATCGTTCAGCCTCTTTAGGACTCTGTAAGGACCACCTCAAGGTGACTGTAATTTAGGAGATAGTCCTTTCCATTGAATCAGATTCCACAACCACACCTTGTCTTCTCCGTTGAATTGATGTCCTGTAGCTCTTGTGTCATATTAAGTCTTCATCTTCTCCGTCACCAAGTTGACTCGCTCTCATGCAAAATTGTGCATCACTTCAAACTCTGTTTAAAGATCTTGGATGTACTTGTCAGACAATGAAGGCACGTCTGGAGGGTGACCAAATAAGAGATCACAAGGCAGATGAAGGCCACGACCAAAGAGCATCTGAGATGGAAAATAGTCGATAGTCTCATTGACAGCACTGCGATAAGCCAGTAAAAACAGAGGTAATTTCTTGTCCCAGTTGGCTTTTCTGGAAACCACCAACGCGAAGTTATTAAGGATGGTCCGATTAAACCTCTCTACCATGCCGTCTGACTGGAGATCTAAAGGTGTTTGAGTTTTGTTAATGCCAAGTAGCTTGCAGAATTCATTAATTACAACCGATGCAAAATATCTTCCTCGATCGGAATGTAACCGAAGAGGCACTCTGAACCTGGAAATCCAATGTTGTATGTATCATTACTTCTACTACTGTGACAACCTCTTGATCAGGAATAAGATATGCTTCAAGCCACTTGGTGAAGTAATCAATTACAATGAGGATGTATTTGTTGCCATCAGCAGTTCATGGCAGAGGTCCCAGGATATCAAAGGCCATACATTCAAAAGGCATCATACAGGGCCAGATTTAGACTTGATAAGACCCTAAGGTATTTGAGATATAGGGCTATTTATAAGTCCAGATATTATATGTCAGTGCCAAATATGACTTTTGGATACCTAGAGGGTTAAACTGAAACACAAGAAGTATAGAGATAGCGAAATAATAAGTCTTTAACTTAAAATCATTTTTATTCATAGCAAACTTAAAAATGCAAACTCTGGTAAAAAGAAACAAAAGTTTACTTAAAAGGCACAACTTAAAAAGGCTTATTTTCTAAGCTTTTAAAATATGTTATACGAATTAAGGAATTATATTAAACTAAAATATTTTATTTCTTGCCTTTGCCAGAGCAAAGTCACTGATGACATCATCAAATGATAAACTGCATAGTTTGTCACTTTCTATGCAGATCTGACTGAGGGAGCATAATTTATCTTGAAATGATGTTCTAAATTCATTTTTATCCTCTTCAGCTGAGAAAAAGATTTTTTTCCAGAGCAATATGCAACCATTATAATAAGAAACAATTTCAAAATTGCTTATACATTAGGGAATGCTGATTGGATACGATCGTTAAATAGTATTACCCTATACAGATCCTGATGTATCAGACTATCATGTTCCGTTAAACCATAGGCTTGACTATGTTTAAGATACTGATGAAAATGCTTGACTTCTACAAGATTCATGTCCACATCTTCAGTATATTTTTGGCATAAAGCACTAACTTCTTCACGAATATCTTCTGTAGCTTCTAATTTTGTTAAGAATGAAAACTTTTTTGCAACATCATTGCGCACTGAGGCCCTCTGTGCCAGATTTGACTCTAATGTATCCATCACAGGTATAAATGTTTTGAATCTGAACTTGTCTCTTGGCTCAATGTGCTATAAAGCATCATCTTCATCATCATTGATAGGCCTTCTTCTACATCTGCTTTTCTTGTAATCAACATCAGGCAATTTTTCCTTTGCCTTTTTTTTCAAAATGATCGAACGTATACCTGGAACCTTTAATAAAATCAGAAAGTGAAGCATACAATTTACTACATACATTTAGACTAATTTGGGGGTCTTGCAGTGATTGACTAGTCTTGTGAAATTCCTCCAGCAAGTAACTCCACAAATATAACATTACCATAAATTTAACCTCCTCCATTTTATTCAAAATGTTTGTAGCTTGATTTCTTGGCTCACCTTTCTCTGTAGTATCAAAATGCAGCTGATGCAATGCAGAAATTATTCTATCATAACTATGCACTTGTGGCCACTGAATGTGCTTCCCATCTAGTCTTTGACAAAGACTTTGGAACTTTTGAATCATCTTCGAAGAATGACACATTACTGCCCATCTATGTGTAGATGATGAAAAGAAATTATATATTTCTTGAACAATTCCAAAAACGTTTAGTGCATCTAAACAACAGTCAACTGCTGCTCTACCAACAAGATTCAGAGAATGGCCAGCCCATGGAATATACATAGCATGTTTGTTAAAATTCAATATTATTTCTTACATACCCTTGTATTTGCCAGACATATTGGCAGCATTATCATATGATTGACCTCGACACTTAATAAAATCTATTTTGAACTCATTTGTAAAAGGTAGTTGTACACCATCTTAGCCATACTTTTCCCTGTGTTTCTACCCCTCTCTAGGAAAGTTAGAAAGCGTTTAATAGGCAGCCCATCATCTGGTGAAATCTAAATCTTATGGGTACAAAAGTCAGTAGATGGAAACATGGTTATGGAAACTAAATTACAGGAAATAAATATTTATACTTAGTTATACAAAACGAGCATTCTCTTTCACCATTACTCCAGTGACAAATTACAATTTTATAAGATTTTTAAGCTATACATTTAAGATAACTGTCTTACACTGCACAGCTTCAGTATATTTAAATAATTATATTACTGTAAAAATATCGTATAATTCGTTTCATTTGATGATTAATGTGAATCATTTGTTTTAAATAATTCAGCATTTCCTAAACGCAATTTTCTGTTCTCTTAACAAATAGAGTATTATGCAAAAGCATAACAAATTTGCATTAATTAATTACTCCAGTTCATAAAACAATTATTGTTACCAAAGCTGACTTACAGAAAATCTGTATTACTCACTTCTGAGAATATACACTATACTATGACCTTCATAGCAATGCTTAAATACTATTCGTAGCTCATACAGTAAACTAAATGAAACTCAGCTGTTTATGTGTTAAAGTACACAAGTTTCTTTATTTAATCAACACATATGGGGAGTAAACACTTATTGTATACTGACTTGAATGATAGCAGTAGTAATTAATATATAATAATTGAAAATAAATTTAAAAATTATTACAGTCAAAAGTCGTTAATCCGAACACCCATAATCCAGAATGATCTATAATCCAGACCTCAAAGCTACAAACTTTCTGCTCATGTGTCACCGCACATGCACTGCGCGTGCGGCAACGCAATGTGCATAATACCTTTATGCATGCGCATAATACGTTTATGCATGCGTGTTTAATGAATAATGGACGGTATAAGCTAAGCTAAAATTATCTAATTATCTATTTCAGTTAATATTGTAGATTGTGTTGTTCCTTAATCTTCAAATTCAAACCGGCTTATTATTTTTTGCAGACTGTTAGAGCAATTTTATAAAAGTAAGTTGGAACTTTCGATTATGTCAAATAGAATTTCCGATGCTGGATCTACAAAGGGAAAGCATGCTTCAATGTTCATTAAACAAAAAGTGGAATTGCTGCAAAAAATGGATAAAGGCTCCTTTGTTTCTCTAACCATTCCGAAATCTGTTTATCAATTTCACGCTGCTCTGAGGGGGGGTGACATCGCGGCGCATAATGAACTGGAAGTTTATCTGTCAGCACTATCCTTATCTTCAGGGCAGATGTTTTTATTTTATTCCGCTTATAATGTAGTATTTCATCTCGATGTACTCTGTCTTTGATATGATTTAAATCAAATTCCTCGTCATTATAAATATCACGAATACAAATCAAATAGTTTTCTGGTTGCAATTTTCTAATTTCGACTATGCGCAATGTATGCTTTACGCATGTGCACGTTGAAAGAAATGTTTAATAAAGTAAACAAATAAATATTAAGCTTTTTTTTTTGTAAATTTTGATAGCCTTTAGATCATAATTTCATAAATTATGGTTTCATATTTTTAATTTTATAATTTCTGCATGCCATCTTACCAGATTTAAACTGATGATCTATAATCCAGAAAAATCGATAATCCGGAATCGCTGAAGTCCTGATTAAAGACTTTTGATTGTATTAAGAATGAAGTGATTATCAAAGAGAAAAATACCAGATATGCATGAACTTTATAGAAGCGCAAGAAAAATCAAAGATTTTTTGCTATCCACAAATTTCTACAAACCGCAATGAAATCAGGGCATTTGGAATTATTTTAATACAATTTTTCAGAGCAAAGATGAGGATTCGAAAAATGTGATTTGATGTAAATATGAAGTAACATGAGATATAGGCATTCTTGCTATCCTTCTCCTTTAGTATAAACACGATTGAGTTTTTTATTTAATTTAAATAATATGAAGATATGATGTTTTACAATGCATACTATCAAAAAGTTATTAATTTAATCTAAACGAATCTGTACAACACAGAGCTGTACCATTTTTGCGTGAATCAGGCATTTGAAAATAATTGGACACATGTACTGTATGTATAAGAATTTGGAACGTAATAAAAGTGTTTAGGAGAAGCAGTTATGAGATTAGTTTCAGATATTAAAATCTGATGATAAGGCTCTGATGCTTTTTAAAGTACTTAATTTTTCTTTAAATTGGACTGTCGAAGTTTTCATTTGATTTCTTTATTGAAATCAGAAATGATTTCACACTGTTAAAATGTCAAAAAGGCATCAATACATGTTTTAGCAATGATGTTGTAGTTTTTTACTAGACGGGAATTAAAGAAAGTTTCCTTAGTATCAAAATCATAAAAAACAACCTTATATTTAGCGTAGGTATAATGAAACACTCAATCGATTTCGAGGGCAGCTAAAGGTCCCTCCTCATCAGGAGAAAGAAATACATAGAAAGAAGAAAATAGGAATCACAGAAACACGTGGTGCTTATCAGCACTGCACGTGGTTATAACTAGATTTTTAATCAGAGTTGCACTGGCCGCCTACTTTTACTGAGCCAGGCTGTCTGATCAAGCATAAAGAAATATTAGCGAAGTTAAAATAGGGAGCGAGGGGCAAATGCACATTACGCTCAAAATCTGAACTTCAAATAATGGAAAGCAACCACTGAACGGATTTTTATACCCTCTGGTAGTACCAAGTGCGAGGAGGTAACGCCATCTATCGGCAAAAATAATTGAATTAAGACAGTAGAATTTTAAAGGCATTAGGAAGGACTGGATTGGACTTCAAATCATTAACTAAACTTTTTAAATCTTTGTGAATGTGAAAAGCCTCAAGAAAATCCAATTCGTCTATGGAAGAAGCCTTTTGGATGATTTTTGCAGACCCGAAATCAAAATTATGGTTAAAAGTCCAGCTATGATACGCTATTGAAGACTTGTTAATTTCTCCTTTTTTGACATAAGATTCATGTTCCTTGATACGAAACTTCAACGCTCTTTTTGTTTGGCCAATATATCTTAAACCACACTGACATGATATACTATAAATTCCCCAAGAATTCAAGACAGAAACGCAATCTTTTAGAATCGAAGGGTGAATTTTATTAATAGGGGAGAAACCGACTTGAAAATTGAATTTCTGGAGAATCCGTGCAATTTTATAGCTAACAGAAGGATAAAATGGAAGCACGACAAGGTCATTGATATTATTTCTAACAGTGGAATGTCTTCTTTGATGGGAATCTGAAAATTTTTTGACGGCTTTATCAATAATCACGGGAGAAAATCCACGGTCAATCGTAACTGCTCTCAAATAATTAAGTTCATTGGTAAGCAAAGATTCAGAGGAACCGCGCGCTAAAAGTTTGTTCCGCACGCTGTTTTCTGCACGCTAAAAGTTTGTTCCTCTGAATCTTTGCTTACCAATGAACTTAATTATTTGAGAGCAGTTGCGATTGACCGTGGATTTTCTCCCGTGATTATTGATAAAGCCGTCAAAAAATTTTCAGATTCCCATCAAAGAAGACATTCCACTGTTAGAAATAATATCAATGACCTTGTCGTGCTTCCATTTTATCCTTCTGTTAGCTATAAAATTGCACGGATTCTCCAGAAATTCAATTTTCAAGTCGGTTTCTCCCCTATTAATAAAATTCACCCTTCGATTCTAAAAGATTGCGTTTCTGTCTTGAATTCTTGGGGAATTTATAGTATATCATGTCAGTGTGGTTTAAGATATATTGGCCAAACAAAAAGAGCGTTGAAGTTTCGTATCAAGGAACATGAATCTTATGTCAAAAAAGGGGAAATTAACAAGTCTTCAATAGTGTATCATAGCTGGACTTTTAACCATAATTTTGATTTTGGGTCTGCAAAAATCATCCAAAAGGCTTCTTCCATAGGCGAATTGGATTTTCTTGAGGCTTTTCACATTCACAAAGATTTAGAAAGTTTAGTTAATGATTTGAAGTCCAATCCAGTCCTTCCTAATGCCTTTAAAATTCTACTGTCTTAATTCAATTATTTTTGCCGATAGATGGCGTTACCTCCTCGCACTTGGTACTACCAGAGGGTATAAAAATCCGTTCAGTGGTTGCTTTCCATTATTTGAAGTTCAGATTTTGAGCGTAATGTGCATTTGCCCCTCGCTCCCTATTTTAACTTCGCTAATATTTCTTTATGCTTGATCAGACAGCCTGGCTCAGTAAAAGTAGGCGGCCAGTGCAACTCTGATTAAAAATCTAGTTATAACCACGTGCAGTGCTGATAAGCACCACGTGTTTCTGTGATTCCTATTTTCTTCTTTCTATGTATTTCTTTCTCCTGATGAGGAGGGACCTTTAGCTGCCCTCGAAATCGATTGTTTCATTATACCTACGCTAAATATAAGGTTGTTTTTTACGATTTTGATTGTCACATTAGCGTGTTTCTCTTCTAGTCTAGTTTCCTTAGTATACTTTTTAACTGAAGAAAAATAGATTATTTGATTTCTTTAATATAAGAAAAATAAAAACACAATGTGAAATGAAATATGAAAACAAGTTTATACCTTTCATTTTAGAAACTACGCAATTGAAACTGAATTTCAGTTATTTACTTAAGTTCAAATTGAAATTGGCTGTATTTATGAAAATAAAAGTACACTGCTGGCCACCATAAATGCAACACCCTGAAGGAAGCATGCAAATAACATGAAATTTACAACATGCATTAGCAATAGTGAGATATGCAAATGATTAGAATTTCAGCGCAGGTGCACGTCACGCGCACCTGTGGCGCCACTTAAAAGCGCTATTTAAAGCTTGGAGTTTTCGACAATTTCAAGTTCAGCAATTGTGTTTCTCTTGTGATTTTTTCAAAAAAACGATCAATTATGCCTCGTAGTAAACAGCGATCATCGTTTGATCAAGTATCCGAGTTCAACAGTGGAAGGATAGTGGCCTACCGAGAATGTGGATTATCTTTCAAGGAAATCGGTAGTCGTGTTGGACAAAACCAAACAATTGTAATGCGGATATGTGACCATTGGATACAGGAGGGTACGACGGACCGATGTGTTCAATCACATCCACCTCAGTGCACCACTTCATGTGATGACAGGAACATTGTGCGCATGGCAGTGACGAATCACTCAGTCACATCACAAACCATACCACAGCACATTCAGTCTGTAATGCATCATCTAGTGTCTGCGCATGCCATTGGACGCCATTTACAGCAGAGTGGTCTGTCTGCAAGACGTCCATTGCTTCGTCTACCCTTGACGCAGAACCACAGACATCTCCACCGCCAAAGGTGCAACGAAAGAAGGATGTGGATAGCAGAATAGAATGAAATTGTCATGCTTCTGTCTGCAACACCACGATGGTCGGATTCGAGTCTGGAGACACCGTGGAGAGAGGATGCTGAACAGCTGCGATATACACCGCCACACTGGACCTGCACCGGGATATCACTCTCTCACTCCTCTAATACGCATTGCTGGTACATTAAACAGCCAGCGCTACATCCCCAAGGTTTTGGAGCCAATTGTCCTTCCTTACCTTCAGAGCTTGCCCACAGCCATATTTCAATACACAACCACACGTGGCACGCATAGTCCAAGGGTTCTTTGTCAATCGCCAGATTGAATTGCTTCCCTGGCCGGCTCACTCTCCGGATCTTTCGCCAATAGAAAAAATGTAGTCCATGGTTGCTGAATGATTGACCCAGATTACATCCCAAGCTGCCATACCAGATCAACTTTGGCAACGTGTGGAAGCTGCTTGGTCAGCTGTACCCCAAGAACACATCCGAAGTCTCTTTGAATCAATGCTGAGGTGTGTGGCAGCGGTGATCTCCAATGGCAGTTACTCTGGCTACTGTTTCTGGAAGGAACCACACTTCACAGAAGTCTATAAATTTAATCATTTGATACTTGATCAACATGTTATCTACTAAATAAATTTTGTTGTGATATCTCTTGTCTTTCTTGGTGTTGCAATTTAGATGGCCAGCAGTGTACTTCCACTACTTAATTTTGTAGGAATAGCTTTACAGCTTTTGTTAAAATTAAAAAATAATGAAAATATAAAACTCCTTTTCTTACATTAAAAGAAATATTTGTTTGTCCCACAGTATAATGCAGCGCCATTATACGGAGTTTTCAGAACCTTCGATTGACTCTCCAAGAATTGGCTTTCTGTTATAAAATTTCCAAACAAATTTATTTGCTTATTTAAATGCAGCAAAGAACTGAAGTCTGTCCCAATAAAAAGAATTCCATGAAGTTATATTTTACCTTAAAATCAGTTTTTCTTCCCCTGTTTGGCAAAGACTTTAATTCATCAGTGTTTTATAATATGCGAATTTCCAAGTTATCACAATGAAATTTTAAATTCCTTTGTGAAAGATTCCTTTCTTAATTTTTCTAAGCTTTTTAAATACGATTGCATAAATTAGTATCTTCTCAATGTCTATTTCTGCAAATGATACTTTAAAGCAAAACTAGATGTGATAAGCTTAGATAACTAAATTAGACGTAATTAGAGGGTTAGATGTAATTTTTTAAGTTTATAATAACAAAATAAAATATCTCGTTTGCAAAAGTGAAATATATTAATTTAAAATAAAATTTTTATTTCGAATAAAGTTTAACGGTGAAGCTTAAATATACATTTCGAATTATAGTAATTTTCATTACGTTTATAAAATTGTCTGCAATAGGTTAAATTTTCTTAAAATACAATCTGAAATTTGGTTTTTTTATAACATGAAGTAACTTGTACTTTTAGAGACATATTACTATTAATTGATACTCTTTTGTCACAAGTGAAATTTTAACTTCCTTCATATATAAATAACAATGAAATGCAATTTCTTTATTTTTATATTGTTGTCATTTAAATAATTTATGTATCTAGTTAAAAAATTAATACAATAAATATATTATCTTAATCTCTCAAGTAACAAATACTTTTACACTGGTTTTCATTTTTTCTTAATATATAAAGTTACTACGAATTAGTTTCCTTAGAAAGTCCTCCACCAAGGCATCCCTTCTCTTAAGTAGGCAGCCCTCGTATGTTTTGCCATATTCAAATAATTTGACCTAAACTAGGAAATATTTTTCTCTAACTAAATCTCTTAATAAGGAAATTCGGTTACTTTAACAACCCAAATATATTATACGTAAAAGTGAAAAAGAAAAGAAAAGATCTGATATAATAAATTTTAAGACTAATCTCAGAAATTTACATATAGGAAACATGTAGAAAAGTTCAGTGTTTTAAAGTAATACGCCATTTGCAAAGTTATAATAATTAAAAAACGTGTTCTATATAACTAAAACGTGGTTATGAAAGTATTGCATTATTTATAATGTGGCGCTATGTACTACGCATGGAAGTAAGTAATTATTTTGTGAATAATTTCGAAAAATAGCTGAACACAATGAAAGTACTGCAGTAAAATGCATAAAATCAATTCTTTTTTCAAATTTTCTTTTAACATTAAAAACAACAAAAAGTGAACTATACCTACCAAATAAACCTGACTTCCTAAATAAAAATTTCTAAACAGTGAGACAAAAATAAGACAACTTTTGATAATGGCCCTTGCTTCCACACTTTTTGTAATACAAATAAAAGTTAATCTACTGCCAGCATTTCTTTTTGTTCATAGCATTTAAATTACGCTTTTATTATTATATATTAATTATTACTGATATCATTCACTTCAATGTACAACAAACAGTGCTTACCTGAAAATCTAGCACAGACGATGTGTTCGGTGAACAGAACTAAAAAAATGGTTGCGAAAATCCTTGAGACAAACAAACACTATGCAGACAACAAACTCTTTTGTCAGTCTCTAGACACACTAGATAAGGTAGAATGTGAATCCATTCACCACAGAATATAGTTCAATGATTTTGAAATATCACATCAATATAAAAACAAGCTAAAACCTGTTAATATTTTAAATAAAAAAAAGAAAGAACTAAAATTGTAAGCTATTAGCATAAAAGAATCATTTATTTAGAAAGGTTTACTGAAACACAATGCAATGAATTGGGGGGATTGAGATCAGCACGCAAGAATACCTCCCATTAAAGAAGAATCACATCAGCAAGGTCAAGAAAGGTCAGCGTGGGGAAGACTGCAAATTTCTTGTCGTCACATTAAACGTTTGCTGCGACATGTATGTGACATCCGTACGACATTCACATCCACATCACAATGCGACATTTCTCCGACATTGTACCGTGGTCATAAACGTAATGTGAAGAAAATGCAACATTGAGAGGTCACTGCAACATCATAGCAACTAAGTGTGCTGTATGGGAAGTAAGTTGTAAACTCCTCTAAAAATAGTACATCATGAACCTACCACTTTTATATATATATATATATTTAAAAAAAAAAAAAAAAAAAAAAGGGAGATTTTATAATGAATAATTCAGATTATTGAACTAAAATAATCTGAATTTACAATGTGATTCTGATATAAAATATGTTGATATGTAATTAGATCTCCTAAGTTTTATGTTCAAGGTTTATTTCATTCTGTAATTATGTAACACTTTTATGCTGAGAAAATATTAAGTAGAGAAGGAAAGCTTTATTTACCGTAGTAATTTTCAATGAAAACAAAAATAAAAATTTTGTCTACATACCATTGTGTAGATAAACTTATTAATTTGCCATTAACTGATGTAAAACACAATGAAATACTAACTGATTATATATTGGTTGAATCTTCATAGAAACCTTGCAAATCTCTACAGATAAAGCTACTTCAAATCAAACAAAATTCTGTAAGAAACATCATGCTGAAAATTACTAGGGCTTAAGTAACTTTCTTTTCATATGCCTATGTTTCACACATACATACCTTATTAATGAAGATGTTTTATTATATGGAAATAATTAGAAGGCTCTCTTGACAAAGAACACACAGAGGTAAAGATTCGCTTCTTCTATAATAAAATCTTGAAAATATTCAAAAACCTACTAGTGTGAAATTTTTGCTGATCAGCATGCCTAACTAATAATAAATGCAGCATGCCTAACTAAAAAATAAATAATTCTCCACACTGCAAATATCCTGAAAGCTTAGACTAGACTAGAATGTCAGACTTTGCATAGAATTGTATCTGATGTATAATGAATCTTAAATTAGAAAAACAAAGTAAATTTTATGGCAAATAAATTGCCCTCTCCTCCTTTCTTTTTTTTAAAAGGTATTAGAAAATTACTTTCATTAAATAAGGGATTTGAAACTTTGCTTCACAGTTCTTAAAATATTCTGCCTCTGAATTATATAACAATTTAAAACTGACACACACTTAAACAATTACATTTCTAAAACATTATCCATAAATTAAATAACAGAGTCCTTGCATACAAATATAACTAAGCTTGATCAATATGGTAATTCAGCTTTCATAAGTTCTGTAACACTTTTCAAGTAGCCTTCACTAAACATAGCTTTACTTTCAGATTTAAATCTCTGCTTTTTATAAGGATGGATTTGTTCAATTGCCAGATACCCTTATTCATGAATTAACAGAAATTTATTTTTAAAGGCTTTCTATCATTTGTGGAAACAAAAAATTGAAACACATTATTCACTAAAATCCCAGCTTTACTTTAAACATATTGATAGCAATCATACAGAATCATCTGTCCAAAAGCTACAAAAGAACAGCTGAAGTTAACTTTTTTTTTATTTTAGACAATAAAGAAGGCAGACATAAATAGTTAGAATCTATTGTCTGCTTCCTTATAAGAGCTCCTCATCTATGTCCTTAAAGTTTCATTGTAATGATACATGTATCACAATTTTAAATGCTATTGCTTTGAGTATTATTCGCATATTTTCTTGAATCAAATTTTTACTGTTGAGAATCTGAAAATGCTTGACTTTAGGAAACAAGTAGTTAATTTTTCAAAGAATGCATTTCTCTAATTTGTTCTGTGTATGTTCAGAAAGTAATTTTTTGCCAGTTTCACAGAAACAGTACTGTTGCTATCAAATTGTTATACGAGACCAATAACAGAACTATTAAAAAATAAAAGTATACTACTACTTTTCATTGGTGAGCTGACACTTACTTCATCTACATTTCTGGCATTCCATGGTGGATTGCAATGTTTTACTCTAGCACTTAAATGAGTATGAATTTTGTACCTGGGGAAATACAATAAAAATTTGTGCATTTGAAAAGTTATTAAAAGATTCTTTTAATTTAAAACAAAAATACACATATCTCTTTTAAAAAATAAATAATTCTCCACACTGCAAATATCCTGAAAGCTTAAGACTTTGTATAGAATTGTATCTGATGTATGATGAATCTTAAATTAGAAAATCAAAGTAAATTTTATGGCAAATAAATTGCCCCGTCCTCCTTTCTTTTTTTTAAAAGGTACTAGTAAATTACTTTCATTAAATAAGGGATTTGAAACTTTGCTTTACAGTTCTTAAAATATTCTGCCTCTGAATTACATAAAAATTTAAAACTGACACACACTTAAACAATTACATTTCTAAAATGTTATCCATAAATTAAATAACAGAGTCCTTGCATACAAATTAAAAAACTCTTTTTGCTTAAAAATACTGTTGTATTTTTGTTTATAGATTTGATGATGCTGAATCTAATACAATATTTATTTTTCATTATCGCCACCAATAAAGAAAACTAAAAAAACTAGACAGTGTTAAAATACTCCTTAAAAATTAGTGTTTTTATAATTTCCATCATAGAAAAATTTATAATAACTCACTAAGAGCTCCACCAACAACTGGTTAAGACTGTTGAAATTGGAAGTTTGACCACAATGGGCTGACTACATGGATGTTTTTCATGGTTTTTCCCATGTGTAATGTGAATACATGACAGTCCTCCATGAAGGCATCTCTTCCTTTAGACAGATAGCCCTTGTGTGTTTTGCCAGATAACCTAATAACTCAATATAAAAAATTAAATGACAATCTACATTTTACATAAATTGAATTATAAAAAACAGTACTGTTCTATTATCTTCATTCTTTCAGTGGCACCAACTTAGGTCTTTAACAGATTATGTATAAGCATTCAACAATAATTAGCCACTTATATTTACACAGCTTTTTTTTTCCACTTCACCTTTCTCCATATTACAAGTATATTTATTAAAGTTTCTATGCTCATCGAAAACAGTTCTCAAATTTTAATAGAAAAAGCAATTTGAAGGAAATATTGCAACTAGATGTACAAGAGGTTCAAACAAATTAATAAAAAATTTAAGTATCTCAGGAATCAATAATGATAGCTTCCCTTTTTACTTCCTTGTACAAAGTAAAAAAGAAGTATTCTAATAGCAAAAAATTTCAGGTATCATATTTTAATGAAAATATACATTTTCTGACCGCTATTAAATGCAATTTAACAATGTTTTTCCATGACATCTGTACGTAAGGACAGAATAAAATACTCTTTTCCCCCAAAAAAAATTTATAAAACTGATTTAAAATGAATTCTGAAGTGATTTTTTCGTGTGTCTGTACGTACGTACGTATCTCGCATAACTCAAAACCAAGTAGCCTCAGAACGTTGAAATTTTGTATATAGGGCTGCTATAACATGCAGATGTGCACCTCGTATTTTGGTTGCAATCGGCCGCGCCGAAAGTATAGAAATATATGTGTATATATATATATCCACTCAGTTACTCGGCTCAGTGATCTCAATTTCTTTATTCTTATATGTTTGAAAATTGAGCATTTTTTCCTTTAAATATAATTGGATTATGTTGTTCTTATTTTCTGGTTACAGTTTTTATGTCTTTAGTAAGTCTGCATGCAATATTCGTAGATTTATCAACAATTTAAAAGTTATTCAAATGCGGCTAAGCCTAATTATTCTTGCCATGGCAGCCATATTTGTTTACATTTGAAACTTAGCACTTAATGGACTTGTTGCCAATCTAGAGAAACTATGCAAAAACAAAGATAACACCTTCTTTTATTATTGCGAATAAAATCCTACTTAATCCATTCGGGAATTTATTTGAGGAAATAAACATGTAACATACTTTGAGTTTTTATGCACTTTTGCCCTGTCGCAAAGTGAGAATTGAATTAATTGAATGAGAAATACTAAATCGTCTGTGAAAAACTGTTTCTTTTTTTGTTGTTGTTGTTTGTTTAATTTCTTTTATACATCGCTTTAGATTTATTATAGTATTTGAATAGAACATGTGGCAACGATTAGATAATTATTCAGATGATATAAATTTTGTGCATTCTGAGTTATAAAATGAATGAATTGTAACGCTGTTAAGTAAACCTAGCCTCAGCGTGTCGGTATGGTAAACAAATATAGTGAATTTTAAAGAGTGCATTTATTCTGTTGTGGTTTATGTGCTATCGACGAAGTAGATTTAATTCAATCCAATACGGTTAAATGAATGCAAGAAAAAAATGCATATAATTTAATATTCTTTATAAGGAAGTCGTAGCGTACACACCAGATTTTTTTAATCTAAAATACGTTAATAAAAACCTACTTGCAGACTAACAGATCTTAAAATGTGTTTCTTTAACTTTTCAAAAAACATCAAGACAGCATTCAATTCTCCATCCAAGTATTCTGTTCTGCAACATTTGAGGCATCATAAATTCTCATGCAATAGCAATGCTTTCTCAAAGATTGTTTTGTCTTTGAGTCTTTTTGTCAACACCCAAGCTAGACTGGGGAAGTCAAATCAAACAATCACAGGCCCAATAGTGCCTTCCTTTCTAATTCAATTCAGTGGAAACTTGATTAGTCAATGGTGATAAAACTAGACATATTTCTTTTTCAGAAAAACAATACCGAATAATGTTATTACTGTTAAATATTTATACAGATACCCAGACACACACATAGATGTATATATTGCATATGGAAATCTATTTTGAAACTGAATAATAACTCTTTCTTGTAGATAATAGAAACATAAACCAGTTTGTCTCAATCAACCTCTAAACTATTATATAGGATCTTCCTATTCTTAAGACACTCACATCACAGTTATCTTTATTTTGCTGATTCAAATAAGATCATTTGTGATGCAGCAAAGCATACAAGGGCTATCTTCCTAACAGGAAGGATGCTTTTGGGGAAGACGTTTTAAGGAAAACTAGCTTGTATTCACATGACATATGGGAAAAATTATTTTATTTTGCTGGAGAGTCATATACATATTTCTATTATTTGAATTTCATTTTTTGCTGGAGTGTCATATACATATTTCTATTATTTGAATTTCATTTGTCCATGAAATCGATAATGTGGTTTCTTCCAAATGATGTTTTAGTGACTCATATGATCATTTTGCAGTTGTCTTAATAACCTCCATAATAATATTTCCTTCTCAGGTGCTGAAATTTAGAAATGGTTGGAGTTATGTGGATGGTCAACTGTAAACAGAACTTATTTATGCCGATTTAGATTATTTAACCTCCAAGTTAGATAGAAAAAACAAAACAAAAACAAACAAAAAAAAATATTAAATTATTTGACATTAAAGAGAATATACGAGTACTTTATAGTAATAATAATTAAAACAAAACCAACAGTCTGAAAATTCTAAAACTTTGTATTATCATCAATATAATAGAATTATTATTACATACTTTGGTTCAGCTCCATCAAAAGGGTCAATGCCGTTATCAATAGCATCAACTTCTTGAATAAAATTTTCATAAATTTTAGAAAATATAATGTTTACTTCTTCAGAATCTTCAGGTAATTCTAAAATCTTAGAAATGATCTGATGTCCAAAATGATAATATACTAAACCAGCACTACTGAGTTTTATTGTCCATGGATATTTCTCATTTAAAGCATTCATTGTATAATCAAAGGATCTGAAAATATAATTTTTTTAAACATTAACAAATTAATTCAGACTAAAATACAGAAGATGTTTACACATTTTTACAATGATTTTGATAAAGAACTTTAAAAAGAGCAAATGTTTTGGAATAAAAATTTTTAGCAAGAGCTTATTATTTGAAATGAGAAATATAACCTCTACTTCAAAATTTACTCTTCCAAAATGTCGCATGTAAACAAGTTGTGGATTGAAGGATATGTTTTTGCACTTTCCAAAGACAAACATTTCTATTCCGTAATTCAAAAACATTGTAAAATGCGTGTTATTAAAATTTCTAAGTGAAAAATAAGCAACATTATTAATCAGAAAGGTAAAACTGTCAGTTGTTACTTCTACATAGAAAGAACACTCCAAATGAATACTTGAAAAAGTTATGCCCTATTTCTAATATTTCTAATGTTCAAAACTGTTGGCAACAAGAAAAAATCCGCAGATGCAGAAATCAGTTGCAAAGTCTTTAAAATGCATCTGTAGCCAGAGCCATGCCTACAATTTATTTTTATTTATTTATTTATTTTTTAATCTGAGGTAAATACGCTTCCCTATATACAATGCAAAGTGACCCGCTATTTCAAAAAAAGGGAAAAAAGACGTGCATACACACACTTATATACAGAGTACCAGGTTAATTATATCAATAAATTTTATATGCACATTTCATTCATTAAGCTTCAAAACATAATATTAAGATATTTACAATAATGTTTAATCATAGATTTGTATATTAAAAATTGACACTTGTAATGATTTACAGTTTTTAAATGAAAGGTATTAAAGCATTCCTTTCTGATAAACAGGAAATAATATCAATAAAGTATAAATAGTAGAGTGCCGTGCCTAATATAAAGATTACTGAACTTATTCTTTCAATTGTTTTTAGTAACTAGTCCCACAAACCGCTTAATTCAACTTTTTTTTGTTGTTGTTGTAATTGCTGCCTGTCAACTACTTTTAAATTGTGCATTAGCCCACATGCAATGTAAGTTTGAGACACTGCTGTAAAGCACTGTTTATGTAATATTTCTTCTTGCATTGTAGAAAAATGCCCTAAAATTCATAGAGATGAGAAAGATAGCGATATTGTATTTCATATTTTTCCGAAGGACAATTTGTTTCTGGAGAAAAAATCAATACATGTGTCAAAGACAGGATTCTATTAATGTGAAGAATACAAGAATTTGCAATGAACACTTTTTATGCAGTGATTGTAAAGATGGCATGAAAAATGGCTTGCTTAGATTGCCGCAAAAGAAACTGTTAAAATCTAATACTGTGCTGAGAAAAGAAAAATAATGCAGAGTGCTTTTGAAAAATTACACAAATTAAATTTGAAGAAAATTCATTTTGAGGTCGATTGCAAAAATGATACAGTCAAAAGTCGTTAATTCGGACTCGTCGGGACTTCGGCGATTCCGGATGATAGATCATCAGTTTAAATCTGGTAAGATGGCATGCAGAAATTATAAAATTAAAAATATGAAACCATAATTTATGAAATAAAGAACAATTATGATCCAAAGGGTATCAAAATTTACAAAAAAAAGCTTAATATTTATTTGTTTACTTTATTAAACATTTCTTTCAATGTAAGTTGTTTAAGTTGCTTCGTTTTTTATGTGATAATACATTCTCTTTAATTCTATAAACAGACATAATTTCTTGTTCAGTTACAAAGTTCAGCTGTTCAAGTCTTATAATTGCTGTGTCTACCGACTAATTTGTCAATCGAAATTTTTCCGTTTTCAATAACCTCTGTTACTTTCTTCGCTGACGAGGAATTTGATTTAAATCATATCAAAGACGGAGTACATCGAGATGAAATACTACATTTAGTAAGGAATTATAAGCCAAATAAAATAAAAACATCTGCCCTGAAGATAAGGATAGTGCTGACAGATCAACTTCCAATTCATTGCGCGCCCCGCCGCGTTAAAGATAAACAAAGGATATGCCTTTATCCACTTTTTGTTTAATGAACTTTGAAACATACTTTTGCTTTTTAGATCCTTTACATATTAATAAATATATATCAGAAATTCTATTTGACATGATCGAAAGTTCAAGCTTACTTTTATAAAATTGCTCTAACAGTCTGCAGCAATCTGCAATATTAACTGAAATAGATAATTAGATCATTTTAGCTTAGCTTATACTGTCCGTTATACATTAAACGCGCACTTGTAAACGTATTTTGCGCACGCGCACAAGCATATTCGCAGCCATAAAGGTCTTACACGCATGTGTCAACGCGATGCATGCGCAGAAAGTTTGTAGCTTTGAGGTCCAGATTATAGGTGTCCGAATTAACGAATGTTGACTGTAATAGGAATAATAAATCAAATGCAAATGATTTAAAAATAGATGTAAATATTGCTAAATGCTCTAAATGTAAAAATAAACAAAAATGCATTGATAATATGTAAAAAAACACAGCTAGCTCAGCATTTTAGCTAATTTATAATCGTATAAAACATAAAAGTAATTTTGCATAAAAAAAAGATCTTCCTCCTTTGCCCCTGTTTTGAAAGATAAGTAATAATCTTTAGATACTGTGAGTAAAGTTGTTTTGTCAAACTTAAGACAATGATCTTGTATTATTTAAATGTAATGCATGTATATAAACGTTTGACAATTATTTTTACAATACCTGTTTTTATATAAAATAGGAAAAGAAGCATGCGAATGATAAAATGTATAATTAGGTCGAAAAACAATCTTAGATTAAATTTTGAATAAAACTATTGATTTCAAGGACAGTCAAACATATGTTCTTTAGCTGCAGGAAGGAAAACTGACATATATATTCAAAACTATGACAAACCAATTTTTTTTTTTTTTTTTTTTGTTGTTTGTTTGTTTGTTTTTGTTTTTTGCCTAACTTTAAAAAGCTGTTATTATAGTTATCGTAGAAAGAATAATAGAGTTCTTCCGCTTAGTATGCAGATAAAGAAAAGATAAAGAATCTTTTTCTTCAATGGCTAGACTGCCCATGATGGACCCTTGCCTTCCTCAGAATCGAATTCCAAGCTCTTCTACCCCTAGCCATGGGCATCCAGTTGGTTATTTTTAAAATTCTTAAGTCTGTTTCCAAACAGTCAAGCCACCTAAGTTTAGGCCTCCCTCTTTTTCGGGTGCCGAATGGTCTGGCCAAGAAGATCTTTTTAGTTACTCGATTTTTCACTCCATTCTGCACAGGTGTCCTGCCCATTTAATTCTCTTAATCCTTATATATTTTACTATATATATTTCTTTAAAGGATTTATAGAGTTCAGAGTTAGTTCTTCTTCTCCAGATATTGTTACATTTTATGCCACCAAACATACTTCTCAAAATTTTTTTCTTTCAAAAAGATAAAGAATGCCATAGTTTTTTCTTTATGATTTAATACTAAATGCACAAAATAAGTATTACAGTCAAAAGTCGTTAATCTGGACTCGTCGGGACTTCGGTGATTCCGGATTATCGATTTTTCTGGATTACAGATCATCAGTTTAAATCGCATAAGATGGCATGCAGAAATTCTAAAATTAAAAATATGAAACCGTAATTTATGAAATAAAGAACAATTATGATCTAAAGGGTATCAAAATTTACAAAAAAAAAGCTTAATATTTATTTGTTTACTTTATTAAACATTTCTTTCAATGGAAGTTGTTTAAGTTGCTTCGTTTTATGTGATAATACTTTCTCTTTAATTCTATAAACAGACATAATTTTTTGTTCAGTTACAAAATTTCGCTATTCAAGTCCCATTAATTGCTGTGCCGAGAATACCGACTAACTTGTCAATAGAAATTTTTTCGTTTTCACTAACCTCTCTGTCACATTCTTCATGTCCATTTTTTGCAGCAATTCCACTTTTTGTTTGATGGACATCGAAACATACTTTCGTTTTGTACGATCCTTTGGAAGCTCCAGATTCGGAAATATTATTTGACATAATCGAAAGTTCAAGTTTACTTTTATAAAATTGCTCTTACAGTCTGCAAAAAATAATAAGCCGGATCCAACTCGAAAATTAAGGAACAACGCAATCATCAACATTAACTGAAATAGATAATTAGATAATTTTAGCTTATACCGTTTGTTATACATAAAACGTGCACGCGAAAACGCATTCTGCGCTTGCGCACACACAAATGCGCAGTCGTAAGAGCTTACACGCACGCGTAAATGCCTATGCGCATGTGTCAACGCGGCGCATGCGCAGAAAGTTTTTAGCTTTGAGGTCCGGATTATGGGTGTCCGAATTAACAACTTTTGACTGTATTAACTTTTTAAATGTTATAAATGTTTACACAGTAATTACATCTTCTCTTCTAAATTAAAACTATTTTTTATACATAGTTTTTTAAGGCTATTTTTTCAAATTTAAAATGTCTATTTCTTTGCTGCGAATCGCATCAGTGTCAACATGACTACGTTATTATACTCTGTAATTACTGTGAAGAGATGTGAGTAATTTGGAGGAAATTTCTAGAACTGTGAAGTGTTTCTTTTAATAAAATTAATTTTATCAAACTATTGTTAGTCCTGTGTGCATTCAATCTATCACAAACCCATATGCATGCACCAATTTTTGGTGTCAGAAGTGGGACTGAATGCCGGTTACAAGAGCAATGGAAGAGCCATTAAGACAGCTCATGGCAGCTTTTGCTGCAAAAGGAAAGATGAGTGTGGGTCAGGAAGAGGCCATGTAAGGTCAAGAAATCTGCCCACATGTTGAAAGCCTGTCTCGTTTCAGCTTTTCATACTGCCCATCAGAAAACAAGGGAAATCCTGTCCTTGCAATACTTCATTGATAGCATGCGATATCTCGAAATACAAAAAAAAAAAAAAAACTTGTAAATGGCAGATGTCAAGGATCTAAAAAGCACTTTAGTATACACCATGAAATTTGAGGCAGCGCAGCAATTCTGTCTGTTGAGAAGAAACTGTCACCCAATCAGAGCTGCTCATGTCTAGGAGCCAGTGGTTCAACTAATTGCATGTCTAGACAATTTAACCAAGTAAGTCAATACCTTGACATGGGACAGTAGTGGCAACAGACCGACCCTAAAGTACTGGAACTGCAGTGATGAAGGTCACGTATGGAACTGCAGAACACCCCAAGGCACAAAAAATAAGATCACTTCCCAGTAACGGCACAGGAAACAAAATAGTGACCATCTCATAGAATGGAAGTTGCCAGATATTGGGAGGTCCCATTTTAAAGCACTTCAGATTTCTGTAATCAGTGGCGGCAGTAATGAACTTTTTATCATGGCATATATCAATGGGGTTCCTTGCAATATGACCATCAATACAAGAGCCAATGTTACCATTATCTGGAAAGATTTAGCTCAAAAGTTGGAAGGTAAACTCATCTGGATGCTACCCTGTGTTACCTTCCATGCTGTGTCCAGTGATAAAATCAAAATTCATGAAAAGTTAGGCTTTAATATCATGTTTGGGACTGCTGCTTACCATCATACAGCACATGTAGCAGATATTATGAACTCTTGCATACTCAGTATAAACAAAACCCAAATGACACCTTTACATCTGCAATCAGACAACATGGTAGACAGATTTAATTGAACCATTCCTAATAACCACTCGCTGATGACATGCAGAAACCACAAAGTTAAAACAACTAGACCTTACTTCCATTCTTACTGGTGCTGTCTACCAGACTGCTAGCTGTTCCCCATCCCGGGTGCTCTTCGGTCATGAACTTTGTCTGCCTTGTGATCTAGTATTTGGTCACCCTCCAGATGTGCCTTCATTGCCTGAGGAGTATATCCAAGATCTCCAGGCATCTGATACGATACGAGAGCTAATATGATATTGATTTAACAATGGTGAGAAAGTATGGTTATGGAATCCGATTAGACGGAAAAGTTCTGATAAATTACAGTCACCTTGGATGGTTGGTCCTTACACAGTCCTAAACAGCTGAACAACATCATAGTTTGAATCCATAAGTCATCAAATTCTAAGCCTTAAGTCATTCATTACGACAAATTAGTCCCTTACTATGTCCATAGTACAAAATCCCCATAGAGTACATAATGTAAATAGTATATAAGACCATGGTCATATTCCTATATAATTTTTTTAATTTATACATTTATTTAGCATTATATTTGTCATTTATTGAAACTACTGTTTAGTACGGCATTGATTTTCCTTCCTATGGCTTCCTGTCCAGGGTATGTACTGCTCGGGTACTTGGGAAGGAAGCAACATTACAAATTCTGCACCTATATAACTACCTTTAATAAAATTATATATGAAATTGTGGTACTTTTATGTGTGTGTGTAACGTAACATGAAAATGTAAAGAGGCGATACTTTCCAGAAAAGTAAGAATACAGGGGCAAACACATTTAACATTGGGTAAATGGGTATCTGGGTAATTTGACAAGAAATTGCCTAAAGTCCCCAGAGTTGGCGACCATTTAATCCAGTTCTGTATCACTGTAATAAGTATAGTAATTGAATAAATGTAATTGATCACTATACTAGCTGTAGCCACAATTCGACCCTCATATGCATTCCAGTAATTTTGAGAAGTACTAGAGATTTCTCCGCAGCCAGGGAAAACTATATAAGACCAGACATAGCATCACCTTAATAGCAGTAATCGTTAGTTCAGAGCTGAATCTGGAGTATTGCGATATCTGTGAGAGTTTCACCTTTGCCTTTTAGATGTGCCCTGCATTCTTGCATTGTGTTCAACTCTCTTAGTAGTTTGAATTTAAACTGTATGATACTAGAAGAGCTGTATGAATACTTTTGTCAAAAGTTCCAGAACTGTGAAGTGTTTCTTTCAATAAAATAAATTTTATAAAGCTATTGTTGGTTCTGCATGCATTCAATCCATTACGAACCCATGCGCACACATTATTATAAATAGTGTTAATAAATTATGCTATTTTAAACATGTTTAAATATATCTTGATGTGTTTCAAAGCTGAAAATTAATAATCATAATTTTCTGAGAGAAATTTCTCATACTTAATTTGGTGTCCCTTCTAGTTATTCACCTGAGGCAAATGCCACATTTGCCACACCCTTGTTCTGGCTCTATCTGTAGCAACAAGAAATAAAAGAATAAAAAAAGATTTACAACTTAGAAAATCTAATAAACATAATGTTCATCAGCTTTTGTCAAGTTATGAGGCTTAATGCCGAACAACTCTATATGAAAACAATTTTAGCAAGAGATAAATAGAAATATCCTGTGACCCTTAAAGAAGCTTGGAAGCAACCAAAAAAAGTCTGATATGAATACCCCATGACTTCCTTGTATGGCCTATTAAATTATACACATTTTTTGCTGCATTTCATTTAAACTCATTTCCTCAAATTTTATTATTAGATACATTTCTCATTCAATGAAATTAACTTTCGCTTCACGGTAAAGCAAAAATATATAAAACTCAAAAAATTTTCATTTATATATATATATATAATTAAAATCAGACTTTCTACGCAAAAGCAAGCAATTTGGCCAGTCGACAAGAAAACAGATTTTTCAGTGAGAAAAATTGAGCATTTAATTTTGGGCCCATGCGCCAAAAAGAGACTGAAGTTGCAGAAACTGACTTAATTCACTCTCTACTAAGAGTCCCAACTGTAAAAAAAAATGGCAGTTTCTTTAGGCTTTGTAGCACTTAAACAACTTTTAAATTTTTGATAATACAACTATTGCTTGCAGATTAACTAAAGGCATACAAAACCTTAAACAGAACATAAGAACTTAATTCAATCACATTTAAAGCAAAAAATGCACAATATACCCAACATCTAAGAATTAAAAAACAGCTCACTGAGCTGGGTAAGAGAGTGCATTTATGTACATGTGTGTGTATATATATATGCGTTTATATATATATACATACATACATACAGTCAAAAGTCTTTAATTCCGGACGTCCATAATCCGGAATGATGAATAATCCGAACCTCAAAGCTACAAACTTTCTGCGCATGCATAAACGCACAATGCATTCACGCATGCACATAATACGTTTACGTATGCGCGTTTAATGTATAACGAACGGTATAAGCTAAGCTAAAATTATCCATTTCAGTTAATGTTGCAGATTGTGTTGTTCCTTAATCTTCTAATTGGATCCAGCTTAATATTTTTTGCAGACTGTTAGAGCAATTTTATAAAAGTAAGCTTGAACTTTCCATTATGTCAAAAAGAATTTCCGATTCTGGAGCTGCCAAAGGATCAACAAAGCGAAAGCATGTTTCGTTGACCATCAAACAAAATTGCTGCAAAAAATAGATAAAGGCACATCCTTTGCTTCTCTAACCATTCCGAAATCTGTTTATCAATTTCACGCTGCTCTGCGGAGGGGGGGGGGACATCGCGGCGCGCAATGAACTGGAAGTTGATCTGTCAGCACTATCCTTATCTTCAGGGCAGATGTTTTTATTTTATTCGGCTTATAATTCCTTACTAAATGTAGTATTTCATCTCGATGTACTCCACCTTTGATATGATTTAAATCAAATTCCTCATCATTATATAAATATCACGAATACACATCAAATAGTTTTTGCAATTTTCAAAAATGCAAAATTGCAATTTTCTAATTTTGACTTGCGTAATATATGCTTTATGCATGCGCGCATTGAAAGAAATGTTTAATAAAGTAAACAAATAAATATTAAGCTTTTTTTTTTTTTTTGTAAATTTTGATACCCTTTAGATCATAATTGCTCTTTATTTCATAAATTACGTTTCATATTTTTAATTTTATAATTTCTGCATGCCATCTTACCAGATTTAAATTGATGATCTATAATCCGGAAAAACCGATAATCCGGAATCGCTGAAGTCCGACGATTAAAGACTTTTGACTGTATATGCATTTGGTGCAGCCAATTGCAACGAAAACGAGAGATGCACAACTATAGGTTGTAGCAGTCCCATATACAAAATTTCATCTTTCTATGGCTACTCGCTTTTCAGTTATACAAGATACATATGTAAGTACAGACATGTAAAAATTTCTTCTGAATTCATTTTACAATCCATTTTCGAAAAAAGTCCTTTATTCTGTTTGTACATATAGATGCAACACAAAAACTACATTTAAATGGATTTGAAAGTGACAAAAATTGATATTTTCTTTGAAATATGATATCTAAAATTATTTGCGATTACAATACTTCCTTTACTCCATATAAGGAAGTAAAAAAAAAAGGGTAATTTATATTGAAAATGAAGAGAAAAAAGTGTACAGATCTGGTTTGATCAATACAAAGAAAATTTCAGGAAGGGATTTATGACTGTTGCAGTATTCTCTTACAATGGGAAATTAAAAACAAGAGTGGGGGGATGTTAAAAATTAACTGAACATACTATCAAGAGGAAGTTTTACCCCCAATATTTCATCTATGGACTATTACATCTCTGGTCTCTTGAAAAGAGCTCTTTCTAGGTGCAAACCCAACATAATTGATAGTTTCTAAAAAGTAGTAAAATAGGAATGGAAATCTGTGCCTCTGAAAATGTTATGAAAAGCCCTTTTTTCATGGAAATTATAATGCAGACTTATAGTCCAGAAAAAAGGCTATTCGATTGATTTTAAATATTAATTAAATGGGCCCAATTCATTCTAAAAATGTATAAACACCCTCTGTAGTAATAAAATAACAAGCATAAAATATTATAACATAAACATTAATAATGAAAATTACCTCTGATGGTGGTCATATCTATGTGTTGCTGGATCATACACACCTCCCACATCAACAACTATATCACAATCATTTAGAATATTCATGTCTCTAGATCTGAGGAAGAATGATATTTATACATATAACACAAGTATAGATAAATTTTGCTGTAGATGGAAGATATTCTAAGACAGAATAAGCACAAAAATTTTAAATTATAAATTAAGTAAAAAAAGAGCATATAGATATTATTCAAAATGCATATAAACAATATAAATGCAGAGCGTATTCTTTTGTGTGTGAATTATAAAAATGCAAAATGTTCATGACTGAAGTTTTCGCAGTGAATGATATGTTATTTCCGTTCTGTTGCAATTTGAATTTTGTCTACATTTACCTGGAACTGGAAAAAGGTGACATCATGAATGTTGCATTTAAAATTTCAGTGGAAGCATAGTTACTCACAGGTGCAGCAGAAGCTCCCTAGATTTGGTAGATGCTCACTAGGTGCAGTAAATTCTTGCAGGTGAAGTAAAAGAACAGAAGAACGGCAGCAATTAGTACCCACTACATGTCAATGCAACTCTTTTAACTCTGAATTTATGAACCGATTGATTAATGCTACTAGCCTCCTGTTCACTGTTCTTGTTGGATAATTTTCTCATGATGCGGTAACAGCACATGTAATTGTTATCTTCCCCCCCCCTTTCTTTTCCTTCTCTAAGTAAAACAAAGCGTATCTAAACATTTTCATGACCAAGACAACCAACAGACTAAAAGTAATTTGCCATAACTACATTTAAAACAACATAAAATAATTTAAAAGTGTAAAATGCAGACATGATCTTGGTGTATGTGAATGGACGTACTATTTCACCTTTGGCAATGAATGTGTTAAAGACCATTTAAAAAAACTGCTTACCATAAACCACCAAAATATGATGCCCTATATGTGGAATAGTGTGGAATCAGTTCCTAAGTTATACTTTCAGAGATTAAGAAATTTTCAATATCAGAATTAGTTTTAAGAACAAAGCTATACAATTTTTTCAGTTCAGACTTATAAATTATCATATTACTACCATTATCTAACATTATTGTATTACAGTTTTCACATTTAGCAATCAATCTTTTGTTAGGATTAAATATGGCAACTGTAGTTAAATCAGTTATTACCACAAAATATATTACTTTAGTAGCTAAACATATAATGATATACACTACTGAATGAGGAATGGACCAGAAAAAACAAGTACCACCTTTTGAGTTATATCTCAACCAGTAATAACTTAAAATTTGCTGTGAATTTGATGCAATAAAACTTGTGCATGGAGATATAATTATTTAACTTGATAATATTTAGAAATTAATCTAATAAATAGTGTTCTTTTGACATTCCATAAGGAAATTTTTTATTATAATTAAAATTGCTACTTGCAAATCTACTTCCGCTAAAAATAGAAATAAAAATTTTAACTTGTTTTTAAAAGAAATACAATTTTTATTTTCCAAGAACAGAATAACCTTGCAACATATTGTGATTGTACACATCTTATAATGATTTTTTCAGTGTCTTTCAATTCTTTAACAGTTAGAGGAACTTTTACATTTTTTACAACTGGCTATAAATCTGCAAACAAAACTTAATACAAGCTTAATATAATGTTATTGTTACGAAATGTCAAGCTCGGTGAGATGGCTTCCTCGCAAAGCAGTTTTTGGGTTGCCATAAAATGGCAAGGGAAGGCATGGTTGCCACATTTGACGAGAAATCGCCCATTTGGTGACAAAATTGGTGATATGCCATGGACTGATGGAGAACCTTTTGGAACAAATTCTTACCGGTTTAGCCCAGAATGTTCTCGAACACAAGCCGAAAGCTATATAAACCCTGCTGGTCCACAGTCAGTCAGTATCGAAAGTAAGTACCTCGTCGAGAGGGCGAGTGAGAGTGCCTCGTCGAGTGCAAGATAGTCAGTATCGAGTTGGTGTCTCGTCTTGCGAGTCAATCCCCCAAGTTGACAGCTGGGCAGCAACTGCCGAGTGGGTCGTCGAGTTCACTGAAGGAGTCTCTTAGTGTATCGTGGTTAGTGCATCGTCGAGAGAGCGTGTTGAGCTCTGGGAACAACTGAACCGAAGAGTCGGGAGCCGTGCTCTGTGTGTCATCGAGTGCATCGTGAGTTGTAGCGCGGAGAGTCTCGAGAGTACGCGGAGCTCAGAGAATGACCAAGCAGAGTCAGAAGCTGTACTCTGGAAAGCATAGTCGGGTGCTTTGCAGGAAGCTGTTTCCACCGCGATAGCCTGATAACTGGAAAGTTGTGTCGCTCATCGTATCAGCGTGTTTATAGTAGTTCATCGACGACTGTAAAGCGTGCTTTGGAGCTGCCCTGACAATACTAGCTAATAAAGTGTGTTTCGATACAAGTGTCGTTGTTATTCACTCCAAATTTACGAACCCCGTACAAACGTGAAGGAAGAAAATAATGTAACAGTATTAAGGACATTAAGAATATGATCTAAAACAAGAGAATTACAGTTCAAATTTAGATTAATTGAGTCACTGTCTTAAAATTTCGGTTCCTTGACATATTTCACATCAGCCATATAAGATGAAATTGTATTGCAGGGCTTCAGTTCTTTAATTAAGAATGTTGGTCCATACCATTACAAATTATTATACAGAAGATCATTAGACTCCGTTCTACATGTTATCAAGTCAACTGGATTATTATTAGTGCTAACATGTTACTATAGATGAATAAGAGTCATATAGCCAATAACAAACATTCAATTAACAAAAATATCTTGAGTTGGTGTGGCTCCTTCTCAATCCATAAGACTACTGAACAACTAGTGAAATAATTCACCTTGTCTATGAATAGTTAATGGCCTTAATAGTCTTTTCATCAGCTTTATCCACAGAACTGCACCACAAAGTTCCAAACAAGAAATGGTAATTGACTTTAAAAGCAAAATATGAGACTTGCAGAAATCTTGATTAACATTCATCTGAAGATGATATTTATTTCACATACATTGCAATGTCATAGGCTTTCCGGCTACCACTGCATAATCCCATGATTTCTATTTGCTGTACTCTATTGGTAAGACCAAACCACTCTGGTACTGGGGATATTCTAAGAACTAGGGATGCAATAATCATTGAATATTAAGACCATGAAGAAATGTCTTCCATTCTTCAAGTCATTTTTAGGAAAAAGTGTTATTTTTAAGAAAAAGGACTACTTAGTAATAAATAACAATAGTTACCTTATTATTTCAGCACTTTTATATTCTGCTTTAGCATATTTCAGCAAGGAACAAGCAAGAACTTCATCACAATGAAATGTGCCATTATGTGTCCCAATTTTTACTTTGGGTACCATCTTTGAATTAAATGTCAGAGCTGTTCTTAAAAATAATTAAATGGTGAATAATTATTTTGCACAAAATTAAAGCATCAACAACAGCAATACGATAAAATAAGTTCAAAAGCAAACTAACCTTGAACAAAGAACAGATAATAATGAATTCTCCTAAATTGATTCGCATTTAGTTTAAGATCTAAAAATTGTGCAGAATATGCTTGCCACAATATTTACATAATTTGTGGCAAATTAAGCTTGAAAATACATTTTGCTAACTCACAGTTGAATACATTTGATCACTCACTTGTATAGCATCTTTTGCCTATCACTCCTATGTAGCTTGAAATTTTTACTAACCCTCAATTTAGTTTTGTGTTCTCAACATTTCCTTTTTCGGGATACCCAACGATGCATCTGAATGTTAGAACATTGATTTTTCTACTGTCTCTGAGTCTGCAGAAAACCTGAAGGAAACATACAAGGAATTCCTTAAAAACACTTTCAGAGATGACACAGAGAAAAATAAAAGCAAAAAACAGAAATAAGAAATCAAAATTAAGATTCCAGTTCTGATTTCTTCAGCATCTGCAAATGGAAAAACTGATGATGATCACATAAAAATGGTTTTAGATATCATCAAACAACATGGAATGGATAATGCCTTTGCTGTGCTGCTATCCAGTATACTAGAAGGAAATTCACAAATAAAAATCAACGAAGCAAAGACTTACATACTGAGAAAACTGAAAGTTCCACACTAAGCACAAATAAGAAACCCCAAATAAGACTGTCAAGATGCCTGAACCAACTGAGTCTATAGAAATCCACAACCAAAACTGCTTTAAGACCCTTGCAAATACTACTAATAAAGGAGGAAAAAAATTACCAATGATTTGACGACTGAAAAAATTCCACCAGTTGTGCCAACTCACAAAAATATTGACTGCCAGTTGCCAGCTCTGACTTACTAAGCGGATGTAAACAAAATTCTGAAGCACAGGTCAGAAGAGGTTCAATCCTTCTATATGCAAGAAATAAAGAAAACTTTATTGGAATCCAGAAGCTAAAATTAAGAGGTATTCCATTCTCCACCTATTTACCCAGCAGCAAAAGTATGCTCTAACTATTAATTAAATTAATTTAAATAAATAACTATTTTTAAAAAATATACTCTAACTTCCGAAGAAAGCATAAAAATGATTTAATAAGCAGAAATTTCTCCATATACAAAGTCAAACAATTCACCTAAAAAAGGAAAGAAGGAATTTTTAAACTTCCCATCTTTTCCTTGGAATTAGAACAAAACAGGTTGTGTCATTTTTCAAGTACACATCATGTGCCTCAATGTGCACACTGAAGAATACCAACATAGTGCTTCAACTGACAAAGATTTGGGCACATTCAGCATCAGTGTTTCAATATCACTTGATGTGTAGCTTGTGGGAAAACCACAGAAGCTCTGAATGGCAAAAGCCAAAAGAGGAACCTCCATGTGCATTTTCTGCATAGGTCCACACGTGTATAATTACCATGGATGCCTGAACTACAAGAAGCAAATCCTGGAAATACATAAGAAAATTCAGGAAACTCCTTCAAGATCCTTTCAACCAACCAAAGAATTTACAAAATTAACAGAGAATCCTAAATATCTCCAATCAAACAACAGAAGAAAATACATCGAAATTCTCAAAAATACCTCAGAAAATAATAGAACTGGCTATAATAATTAGATAAATATATTAAAAGAATTTTCAAGGTCATATAAGAAATGCAGAAAGCCCAAACTCCCATTGAAATACCCAATATACTTCTGAAAACAGCTGAAATATTTTTCTAAATTTTTTCCATGACCTTCATCAGTCCAGAAGCAATAATGTAACATCTTTTCAGTATACGAATGGAAATGAAGAACTTTTAGCAAACGCCTGTGTCGACAGATGGCGGCACTTGATTGGCTCCTTCCCCCCCCCCTTTTTTTTTTCTTTCGTACTGAAAAATTTTGCACTCTTCAATTTAACCTAAAACCAAATCCTTAGGTCATAAATTCATGATGGTGAATGCCTCTGTAAGCAAAATGCCAACTGTACTTTTAGTTCAATAGAATGAAAGCTTGAAAAGCCAGAGTGAAAAATTCTAATTATTCTGAAATAATTCAACTGATTACTAATTGTCAATACTAATAACTCCTTTTAATAGTGTTCATGATGATCCATAATGAAAATTAGCATAGATACTAGTATTCTACTTGAAAATTAAACATGCAAATAAAATAAACAAAACAAATTCATTGACAACATGCAAACTTTATATTTTCTGTTATATAACAATCACCATTTTCCTAGATACCACTCTGGTACTGGGGATATTCTAAGAACTAGGGATGAGCAACACTTGCAAATCTACGAAGCCATGCTAAATAAAACAGATCATATTCTTTCTGCATGTAAATTACTTATAAGTGTTGACAGAAATTCATAGTTTTGGGGAAAAAAAATCTACTGTACAATTTTATTTTAAACATCTAAAAATGCCAATAAACTGATGATTTCATACATAATGCAGTCATATTAGTGAGATGATGCTGATTTAAGATTACTCAGAAGAGTGTGTAGAGATTACGAGTCATTTTATTTGGAGTAAAAGACATGAAAAATGTAAAATGCCCTTGCTGAGACTCAAACTTTGGAACTTTTGACTGTTAACCAGATATGCTTTCCAACTAAAGCATGAAGACACATAGTAAAAAGGAAAAAAACCTTATATTATTATCAACCACCTCAGAGCAAGTCAGGAGGGCAGGACCCAGTCCGCAAACCCTGATGGTAATGAATTATCGTCCAACACCTTTTAGTTTGTGTGCCACTTGTAGAAACTATAAAACATTTTATTTGGAGCAGAGGGTGTGAAAAATGTTAGTGCCCTTGCTGGATCTCAAACTCAAGATCTTGTGATTGCTAGTCATATATGCTTTCAAAATACATCATGAAGGTAAGGGGTAAAGGGGAGAACCTTGCAAGGGGACTGCATTTATACATTCAATAAAGTATTCAATAAATAATAAGCTAATTCTATAAACTTTATACTGGAAACTAATTCCCATGTCATTTGAATAAATATAAAATCCTTTTTCCTTTTAGAAAAGATGGCATAACAACATATATCTTGAATGACTTGGTCATAGATCCACATATTACAAAATTAATAAATCTGTGTTCATAATGTTCTACTAATCACCAGTCCTTATAATTTAATGTAAAGCATTCAGCATAATGTACTATCTTCAGCAAAGCAAGAAATTTTTATTGAACTTTTCTTACAATATTATTTACTATTAATCTTCAAATACAGGAATTATGCATAAAAGAAAACATAATATCTAGATTTTTATAATCATAAATTTCTTGCAATCTTATAAATTCAATGCAACACTACGAAGTAGAATAACATGAAACCATTTTAATGTATCTCTTTAAATGTGCATTATATGAAACTATTTAGCTTACTAAATACTGAAATAGAAATAATTATATTTACCAATAAATGATCTTGAAAAAGTGGTCCAAACTCTAATCATCAGATCTAAAACATATTAAGAATAAAACAGATTAATTATAAATAACAACTGTGTATAATGCTGAAACTAAATTTCAATCATAAAGTAATTAACATAAATTGATTTGGCAATTCAGTAAGTAATCCTTTTCAATGCAACACTGTATAAGAATTTAATAACCCTTTTAAGTATAAAACTGTATAGCATTTTCTCTAGTAATATGCAGTACAAAGTCCAAAATCTGGACATCCAATATCCAGAATGATCTAATATCCTAACCTGCAGGCCATTTCCAAAAAATAAATAAATAAAATAGAATAAAATAACCTCAGGCCTCCCCTCCTTACAAAATTTAAGGTGGAGAATTTAATGCTTGGCAAAAAGAAACAGGCATGCCACAAATGTAATTTTTCTCCCAAATAACTTAGATTCCTGCATGTCACTTTCAAACACATACTGGCTAGAGAACTGCACTGAGACTAATAACAGTATGATGACCGGCATTGTACTGATTTTGGTAAGGTCACACACTTTCGGCCCTTGAGTGGTTAAATAGGTTATTCACTTAGGTGAAATTTTACAATGTTTTTCAGATAATCCCCACTAATTCCAATTTCAGTGAATATCATGCATTTCACATAAGTTTACCTCTTTTTATTTTTCTGGTCCTATAAGATCAGAAGTTAGCCATTAAGCAAAAAACATGGAAGGAAACTTAAAATAACAAGAACTTAGATCATAAAATAAGCAAAGCAACAACTTTGTATGCGGCGTAGATTCAACCAAGGACTCTATCGATTTTATGGAGAAAAAGGTAAACGTCCCTCTTCACCAAGAGCTAAAAAATTTGCTCTTGATGAAGAGAGACCTGTACTTGTTTACATTCGAAATCGATAACACTTCTTGTCTAAACCTAAGCCAAATACAACGTTATTTGCTTTGCTAATTTTATGTTTTACTTTGGCGTGTTTCTCTACTGTTTTGAAGAAATCAGCGATTAATCAGATGTATAGTTACATGAAAATCACAAGAATACATGATTCTTAGAAAATGAATCACCGCCTTACACTTAAACAGTAAACACTACACGTTCCTAAGTTGAGAACAGTTCTTCCTGATACATTTTCCTAAATTCAAAACCATAATGAAAGGCCAGTTTATATAGTGGCTTGTTATTTAATGTATGTGTAGTTTTGATCATAATTTGGTTTCAGAGGAAATACAACGCGATTGATTTATATATATATATATATATATATATATAAATATTTGCCAAATTCAATTAACATTGAGGAGCTAAAATTTTGAGAGCTAATATTTTAAAAACTACTCGTACGATTTTTACAAAACTTGGTATTCTGGCATAATTTGAGACGTAGAATCGAAATATGTAAAAAAATTGGTATGTTATTTCAGAAAAAGTCCGATTTTGTGTCAAAATACCTATGTTAGAATAGTGCTATATATAGATCTAATATATATCCTAAGTCGCGCTTTCGAGACGAAAAACGCAATTTGAATTTTGTCAATCGGCCCAGTAGAACGGGAGATATAACACTGTCCCCTTTTTTTTTTTTTTTTTTTTTTTTTGAGCAGTGTACATGCGGTTTGCTTTCATGTGGGCGACATGTGGGTAAAGTTCCCAGAATAGCCATGTGGCGACAGTTTAGCCAAAGATTCTCATCTCACTATAGATTCTTTGGTTTAGCTTCTTAGGATGTGATCGACATTTTATTATGCGAATGGAAGGAAATATCCTGCAAGGAATAGGAAGAAGGGAGAAGAACATTGTGTAGTCTCCAGAACACAGACTTGGTGGTGACTATTTGGCATTTCTGAGGAAGTAGGCAACGTTTTATTACGACAATAGAAGTAAATATTACGTAGGTAGGGACTTTTGTATCTGGCTGCATATATATATATATGTAGAAGTAAATATTACGTAGCTAGGGACTTTTGTATCTAGCTGCATGCAACGTTTTATTACGACAATAGAAGTAAATATTACGTAGCTAGGGACTTTTGTATCTAGCTGCATATATATATGCAGCTAGATACAAAAGTCCCTAGCTACGTAATATTTACTTCTACATATATATATGCAGCCAGATACAAAAGTCCCTAGCTACGTAATATTTACTTCTATTGTCGTATTAAAACGTTGCCTACTTCCTCAGAAATGCCAATTAGTCACCACCAAGTCTGTGTTCTGGAGACTACACAATGTTCTTCTCCCTTCTTCCTATTCCTTGCAGGATATTTCCTTCCATTCGCATAATAAAATGTCGATCACATCCTAAGAAGCTAAACCAAAGAATCTATAGTGAGATGAGATTCTTTGGCTAAACTGTCGCCACATGGCTATTCTGGGAACTTTACCCACATGTCGCCCACATGAAAGCAAACCGCATGTACACTGCTCAAAAAAAAAAAAAAAAAAAAAAAAATAGGACAGTGCTATATCTCCCGTTCTACTGCGCCGATTGACAAAATTCAAATTGCGTTTTTATGTCTCGAAAGCGCGACTTAGGATATATATTAGATTTATATATAGCACTATTCTAACATAGGTATTTTGACACAAAATCGGACTTTTTCTGAAATAACATACCAATTTTTTTACATATTTCGATTCTACGTCTCAAATTATCCCTGAATACCAAGTTTTGTAAAAATCGTACGAGTAGTTTTTAAAATATTAGCTCTCAAAATTTTAGCTCCTCAATGTTAATTGAATTTGGCAAATATTTATTAATATCTCTTTTTTTATTAAACTTTTTTGATTTTTTTTCTCACATTTCGAAATTTAGGTTCATTCCAAATAAAATTTATCCATTTTTTGCGTTTTATTTTTTAAATTTCTATTTTTAAATAATTTTTATAAATTTTTCGAAAAAAATTTGAATTATAACCTATAAAATTTTTACCATCATCTTAAAGTAGGTGTATTTTTAAGCATATCTGCAAAAAATTAGACTTTTTTATTCAAAATTTTCTAAGATATACACGAATTTACATATTTTCGAGTTTTGAAATTTGGCATCTTTTTTTTGAGCGATAATAACGCCAAATGTGGTCTATGGATTTTTGTTACAGTGAATTGCCACAGCTATTTTTAACCTTAAATTTCAAGTAAGATTTTACGAAGAATTAATTATATAACATTTTTTCCCTCAATGAATCGTAATAAATATTTATTAATACTATATGAAAAGCTATTTTTTTAAATTATAAATGATATTATTTAAATTTTTAACTATTTTTTTAAATTTCTCTCTATCTTCCTTTTTTAAAAAAAAAATAAGAGTAAATTTTTACCTTCGGCGTTTTATCGTCTGCTACTTTACTTCGTTTAAATCGAATTGTCTAAAATTGAGAATTTTCGTTTGATATTTATTTGAATTTTATGACATTAACTGCATAATTTATTTCTAAACAAACTGTTGCTTTTGAAGTGGCTGAAAGAGCGGCTGATACTATCATACACATTTTTAAAGCACAGTATATTTTTATAGAAACATAATATTTAGAATAATCATTTTTATAAAAGTCAAATTATGATATAAACATACAGCCTTCTAGAGACTGAATTAATGAAAGTTCAATGGTTATGTAGAAATGATCTGCAGCTACTTAATGTTTGGATAAGTCAGCAGCTTCTGTGGAAAAGTAAGAATAATTCTATAAACGCCACCCAAACATTCAGGATTCAATTAACAACGAGGATACGATGTTTATTAAATGAATTTAAGAAATTTTAAAACATAAAAAACCAACTCATTTTTATCCTCAAATGTATTTTTTTGCGTAGCGTATTTTCATTATCTCCTTAAAATTCTAATTTAGAATGTAATTGTCAAGAACTGAATCCTAATCATCAGTAATATAATAAGTAATTATTATGGTTATTAATAAATCCTTCTTATAAAGTAATTGCAAATATTTCAAAAAACTTTCTGTCTGAATTCAAATATTTTTCTATGCAAATATTTTAAATTTTATATTAATCAAGATTGCACAAGATATTATTTATTTGCACTTCAATTCTTACCGTCAGTTCCAGTAGAAGTTACAAATCAATTATATTTAATTAAGGATTGGATTGGATTATTTAATTATGGCAAAGCACACGAGGGCTATCTGCCTAAAGGGAGGGATGCCTTCGTGGAGGACGTTCTAAGGTAAACTGGCTCATATACACGTTATACACGGGGAAAACGCCGATGCGGCCAGCCCGTTCGCGAGATTCGAACCTCGAACCGAACTACCAATGATCAGCGTATTTACCGCTCGGCCGCTGGTGGGCTATTTAATTAAGGAATGACCATCTAAGTTTAGAAACAGCGTACCGTAACAGCAATTCAATTATTGGCGCCGTATCGTTCATTTTACTCCTGATTGGCAAGCTACATGATTTTTAATGAGTATTCGGGTTTTCAAAATCGTAAAAACAACCTTGTATTTAGCGTAGGTATAATGAAACACTCAATCGATTTCGAGGGCAGCTAAAGGTCCCTCCTCATCAGGAGAAAGAAATACCTAGAAAGAAGAAAATAAAGGAGAAGGAGTCACTGAAACACGTGGTCCTTTTCAGCACTGCACGTGGTTATAACTAGATTTTTAATCAGAGTTGCACTGGCCGCCTACTTTTACTGAGCCAGGCTATCTGATCGAGCATGAAAAATTAGCGAAGTTAAAATAGGGAGCGAGGGTTTTGCTAGTAACTTCCCTTGGAAATCGCGCTTAAACTAGGTTAGTTGGTTATTTGAACATAGAAAGAACATGGGAGCTATTTGATTAAGATGCTTTCATAGAGAACCTTTGTAAAGAGAACCTAGAAAACTACGAAAACCAACTATGCAGCCTGGGTTAGACTTCGCAACAAACAATTAGTATTTAACAATCTTCAAATGCTAGGCAACTGGTGAGGCTCCAATAAATCTCCAATTTAATATTTTATTTGTAAACATTTAAAATATTGTTGTATTCTTAGACACAAAAAGCAGAATTTAAGTTTTGTTAACTTGTTAGTAAACTACCAAGCCGTAGTGCAAATGAATATTCAATTTCTTTTGCAATAATTGTATTCACTTAATATTTTTGGAATATTACGTTTGTCTTACAAGCTTCGGATCAAAACGATTCTGCAATTGCTCGAGTAGTTTACTTTTAAATGGCTGTGTATTAAGCAGATGACTTTTAATCTTACGTTTTCAGTCAGAAAACGTATTCCAAATGTTTTGTATTGCATGACAATGCATCTTTTCATTATTCAATAACCAATCGGAGAACCGCTTGTGCTCCGAAAATAAGTATGTGTACTCAATTGTCCTGCATGATCTTCAAATTTGTCTTCTTATGATTTTTTCCTTCCCAAAACTAAAGGCCTCTCAAAGGAAAATTTTTTGACATTGAAGAGACAAAAGGAGTATGACATCTACTTTTAGAGGCATGTCAAAAACAGATCTCTACCAGTACCTCCTATATACGAAGCCAAGCCTCTAGGGTTGCTTGAACGTTCTGACGTCATCTAAGTCGTCATTCCTACCATCTTCCTCGTGGCAAAGAATGAAAGAATTTCGGTGTCGTAGCGTAGTGAACTGACTGTTGTTTGAAAGTGTAGTGTGCTCTAATAGAACATCTTTCATTTAAATTACTTTATTTATTTTTTATTATGCCACATAAATGCTGTGTTGCAACATGCAAAGGAAATTATAAGAATGGCCCGAAGGTGGCTGTATTTAGTTTTCCTACGGAAGAACAACTGAGAAAACAATGGATTTGGAACTGCAAACGAAAAGATGGATTCAAGCCTACGAAACATTCAAAGGTAAGCATGCATTTCATTTTTAAATTAGAAAATTCCTGAAAGATTAATGTCATTGAAAGAAACATGACTTGAAAATGCGAAAACAAAAAATTCTCAATGCAAGGGAAATAATTTACTAAAGTTCCATTGCATTCAACCATAGAAAATAAAACAAAGTTTTAATTACTTTCTATACAAGCATAGTTATATATTTATTTACTAGGCAGAAATTTCTCTTATCCCATTATGAATGAGTATTATTAATGAATTCTTTCAGTAATTTATATTTTCGGCGTCGGGATCTTTATAACACGCACATTGATTTGGGATTGATTAATCTTTCAGGAATTTATGTTATACAGAGCTTATACTGAATTTTAAAGTGATTATAAAATGGACCCTTTTCTCAATAACTGTCAATAGAAAATCCACCAACCTTATAAAGTTCATATTATAACTTTAAGTAGATAAATATAAAATGCTTCAAGTCGTAATTTTAAAGCCGTTAATTTAAAGTTGTTTTAGATATAAGTATTTAACTGTTTGGGTATACTATTTCTTTTGATTTAGATAAGTCTCGTTCCACCTATTTTATTTTATTTTTTTTCTTTTTAAAACTGAATGTATGCAATGCCCCTTTATTATATGCTAGGAGCATTTGAGAATGCATTTTGCTCGTAACTCATTTGAACAGGAAATTAATGCTAATTATGCAATGTTCTAAACTTTATTAATTCTAAAATCCTTAAAAAAATTATGAAATATATGTAAAAGAAAACAATCGTATAAATGGACTAGTTTTGAGAGTAATTATTTTAATTTCTGGAATAAGTTACAAGGTGTTTAAATTAAACTGTCTTGTTCAAATAATATTGCCTAAGATTGTAAGCTTACTAGTTTTCATTACATGTTAGCATAAATCCTAATTAGCCTATTAAATTGTTTCATGCATACACACATCTATAAAAGTACGAGTTTCTTATGCCAATAACACCTACCTTGTTACAGTGGTTGGTTCATTTGCTACTGGCAGTAAGTTCTTGTGGGCTTGAAATTTACATTAATTTCTTATCTAAAAACACTTATATAAGGGGTTTTGTTTATTTATACTTGTTGCAGTGGAATATGAAAATGTTTCATTGTATTAATAAGTTATATAACTTTTAAAATTTTTGAAAAAAGTTAAGAAAATTATATGGAAAATAAGCAATCTAGTGAGCCTTCCACAGTAATATAATGTCAAACACGATTGATGAATGTGAATATTTCACTCCAAAATTACATAAGAATAGCCTAAAATATTTAATTACTGCAAATAAACTGTTAAATATACAAATTCTTGTTTTTTTCTTTGTGTATCATATTTTAGCACTTATACATGTTTTCAATAATTCAAGAAAAATGAATTTTTTTAATGACTAATGATGTTTTATGCTCTTAAATATAAACATTCATAGGCACACAAGTAAATTTGTACTTCTGGTTGTGAACATATCATTTGTAAAAATGTTTAGAAAAAGAGCCAGTAACTTTATATTTGAATGGTACGAATGAATGTGGTTAATCTTATTCTTATCCATCAACTGATGGTTAATCTTATTCTTTTTATAACTGTATTATCACCATTTTGAATGTAATTCCATAACCAAGTGTTGTTTTCAAATAACTGAAGAAAGAAATATTTAGGATGTAGCAATTATATATACATGAGCAATTGTATGTTACCTGAGGATGTATCAATTAAATATTACTTATGTTATATGCATTTGACATATGACAACAAACATGTGCTAATTATTTGCACTTTTCAAAACTTTATGACAGCATCCATGGCTCTTTTTAGCCCAAAAGAGTTAATAGTTTTGTTTTAAGATTTTGCATTATTCACTCTAAATGGCTGCATCACTTTTTTGCGTTGTGCACTTTAAATGGCTATATCTCTTCAAATTGTTACCATCCAAACATTATCGCCCTGTATTATTTTTAAAGAAATTAAATGATGAACGTTTTCCACTTCCCTTAAGCAGATAGTTCTTGAGTGCTTTGCCATGATTAAATAAAAATACAATAAAACCCTTATTAGACTGCATGTATTTAAAGGATGGCGAATGCTTACGATTTTATAATTGTTTAACCTTTTGATACATGTTTATTTATTTGTTCTTTTTCATATTAAAAGGTGTGTGAACTTCACTTCAAGCAAGAGGACGTTCTGAGGCAAACTGAATTCTTTGATGAGAAAACTGGAAAGAAGATCATTATACCATTGTCATATCCTCGTTTAAAGAATGGTGCAATTCCAAGTCTGTTTCCTGATGGTCCGAGTCATCTTAGTTCCAGTGTTTCATCAAGGGAATCACCAGAGCATAAAAGACTCAAAAGAGAACAAGATGCACTCGAAAAAGCCTTAGCCTGTAGCTTAGCTGAAAAGGAAGAGTATGAACGAAAACAAATGTTTTATAATTTAGATGAACTAAAAATTTGTTTTAATACTGTGAATTTACCAGATAACTGGATAGTTATACACAGGCCTATACATACTATGATTCTTAATATTTCTAATGACAATCATCCAAGAATTCTAAAATCATTATTGATTGATTGTAATTTGAATATATCTGTAGCAATTAGAAATATACCTATTAAATCACTGAAGCAATATGTAATCCCATCAAAAATTAACAACCTTAAAGATCTTTTAAGTATTTTAGAGAAATTAGACCTATTTGCCTCAAATGATTCATCTGAAGACAGTATTCAAAATTATTTACAAATTGTAAATGAATTAATGACAATTTTAAAAGAGAAAATTCCACATAAAAACAATGAAATAAATTTTCTCGTTGAGCAACTATCAAACTTGAATTCAGAAAAACAACAATATAGGTATTCTGCAGACTTTCTAATATTTTCCACTTTACTTCACAAAATTTCACCACATGCATATAATTTTATTCGAAATTCAGAAAATATTATTATCCCTCATCCACGGACCATTCAGAAAATTTTTTCAGATTTTAATATATATCCAATAAATGAACAATACAACCAAAAGTTCCTAAGCTACATAAAATTTAAATTTCAAGAACTATCAGAAAAAGATCTGCTTGTTATTTTAATGATTGATGAAATTCATCTAAATCAAGCATTTGATTATAAAGGTGGTAATTTGTGTGGAATGGCATATAATTGCAAAAATGCTGCATCTAGTGCATATGTTTTCATGATTCGCAGCCTATTATCTGTTTATAAGGATGTTGTACATATTTTGCCGGTGAAAACACTTAGTGCGGATAATTTGTATATTTATATTAAAAAAATTGTTGTGGGATTAGAAAATATTGGGTTTAAAATTATTGCTATTGTCACTGACAATAATTCGATTAATAAAAAGGCTATGTCTCTGTTTTCCGAACCACCTAAAGTTAGTATTGTTTATCAAAACCCTGTTGACAAATCTAGGCCAGTGTTTTTTATTATTGATACAGTGCATATTTTAAAATGCATTAGAAATAACTGGATAAATCAAAAAAAATAATAATCAGAGTATGTTTTTCCCAAGTTTTGATGATGCTTCACATATTGAAACTGCATCTTTTTCTTGTATTAAAAAATTACATGAATCTGAAAATGGTAAGTTATTAAAGTATGCTTATGGTCTGACAATAAAAGCTCTATATCCAACTAACTTAGAAAAACAAAGTGTAAAGCTTGCATTGCAGATTTTTAATGATAATGTTGTTGAAGCATTATTTTCTTTTGGGCAGCAGAAAGAAATAATAAATTTCCAAGAAACTGGAAACTTTATTAAAATAATAAACACATGGTGGTCAATTGTAAATGTGAAATCTATTTTTAAAGGGGTTCATAAAAATAATGTATTTGAAACACCTTTCACTGTGGCAGAAAATGATGAAAAATATGTTTTTATGAATAACTTTTTGAATTGGCTAGATAGTTGGAAAAATTTGAATTTAACCTCTGGTTGCCTAACCAAAGAAACTCACTTTGCAGTATACCATACAACGTATGCTTTAATTGAGATATCAAGGTATTGTATAAATGAGTTTGGTTTTAAATACCTTTTACTTGGAAAAATACAAACAGATATGTTAGAGGCTAGATTTGGTAAGTACAGGCAACTGGCTGGAGCTCACCATAATATTTCTATCAGACAGGTTTATGAAATAGAGGGTAAATTAAGACTTCAGAGTACATTACCAACCCTAATAAATTCTTCAAAATTTGGAAATATTCCTCTTCGTGTATCTGATTTTAAAGACACTGAAGAACAAACTTTTGATGACACTGATGTACAAACATTCATAGATGAAATAACAGTTGAAGATAGTGATATACACGACATAAAATTGGATGTACCTATTTTGACTTATATAGCTGGATATTGCTGTTATAGTATGCTAAAAAAGTTAAAATGTGATGTATGTAAATCCAATATTACTATTGATAAGGAGTTAGCTTTAGAAAACGATGAAAATATTCATTCATGGATTAAGGTTTTTGATAGAGGTCTTATGTATCCTCATCCTGATATTTTACATGCTGTTATATACAATTTTATTGTTGTTAAGAAACTTATTTCAGATGAATATGAGCAAAAATCTTTATTTTCGGCAAATCCACGAGTTACAGTGTGTAAAATTACTCTAAATTTACTTCATGAAAATTTTTTTTTAGAGTTGAATGACTGTCCTAAACTTCATGACCCTCAAATTATTTTGAAAAACATCATACAAGCATCAACGAATATTTTTCTAAATAATTACTGCAAAAAGTTGAATGATAATCTTTTAAGTAACAATTTAAATAAGCAACGGAAATTGAAAACATTAAAAAAATAATTTATGCATACAGCAGAAATGACATATACTATGTTTATAAGTTAGTAAACTTTATAAAATAAGATAGTGACACTAATCTATTGTTTCTTATTATCTTCAGACTTAATTTGTAATTCATTTTATCTAAATGAATATTTTTTGCAGAATGTAGATAGTATGTTAAATAAAAAAATAGTGCTTTTTCTATTTGTGTTGCGAAATCTTTACCAGCTCTTTCAAAATGCATGCACACACACACACACACACACAAAGCATTTGTAATAGTTAACTAATTATGACAGTAAAGTGCTAAAGTTGTTAAGTCTCTTATATAATATTTTGTGCAAAATAGGTGTATTTATTGTAAACTAGAGAAATATTGATTTTTGAAGATAAAATACTTTGCCAATTAATATTACTATTGTTTAGATTTTGAAATCAGTATCTTGCAATTTTTTAATATTATTTTAATTGAAGCAGACATGTTTATTACATTAATTTTACACTGTAAGAAGAAAATAAATACAATTTGTTTTTACCTACAATTCCATATGAGTCATTTTTATAGATATTCATGTATTTTTATGGAGGAAATTCACTGTATTCTTATACAATATTTTCATTGTAATACATGCTAAATTCTGTCAAAACTAAAATTAAATACTTTGGAATTAAAATTTCTAATGATGTGGTTGTACATATACAGGGGAAAACTTATCAAAAATAAATTGAGTAAAAAAATATTTTTAATCCTTCCCAGCTGTAAGGCTTCATGCAGTTATACTAAACTATTTTGATATTAAAAAGACTTAACTGTAATAAAAAATAAGTAGCATCAAGTTACATAAATAAATAGTCATCCCACCCTTTTTCCCACTGTAGTATGCAATGCCATTTCCTATTACTTCCAGTTATAAATTTACTGGTACAAAAAATTCAGGCAAAAAAAAAAATAAATAAAATCCTTTTTATATGTTTTGCATCCTAATTGTGTTGCTTTCCTTTAATAAAAATCTGAATTATTTTGAAAATTTTAAATCTTACTTTACATCTTAACAATCAGGCTATATTTATTTTCATTTCTAATAGGAAAATACATAAAACTTGTTATTCTTTCAATTCTAAGAATTGAGGACATTTGATCTATTTAGATGTTTTAAAAGTTCCTACTGATTACCCTGATAAAAATTCCAGTAAATACATATATAAACTTCATATTTATCATTTGCTAAAAAATTCTCAAATAAGTTACAATGAAATGCTTTCAGGAACAAAAATTTACAAGTTACAAAAAAAATTATATGCACATAATTTGACAAAAGGGGTGTTACAAACATTTAACAATAAGAATGAAACATAAGAATTTTGAATTCCTAGCAAGTGTCAAGTTTGTTGAATTTTTACAATTTTTCTTTTTTTTATTATTGGGAAGATGCAGTTATGTATTCTCAAATAATGATCTAATTTAAAATGCCTAAATATATGAAATGTTTTGCTACCGTATTTTAAAACTACCAATGAATAAATATTGATAGATGCTAAAAAATAGTATTTTTCAAATCATTCTCCAGGTTTCTCATCTGTTAAGAAATTCAGTCCCACACTGAAGTGAAAAAAAAGCGGAAAATGACTAAACAATTATGTGTAAATTTGTATTTATGAGAAACAGAAAATGCCGTTAAAAATTGATTAAAATTAATTTAAGGATTTTTAGTGTTAATCAATTGTAAACTTGCTTAATTATGCGTTATCCTCTTTGTTAAGGAAGAAAATATTTAATAAAATATATATTCTTCAGAAAGCAAACCAGCATCAGCCAGATATTCAGTATATATTTATTACTACTAATCTGAAGTATGTTGAATTAATTTCTTTACTATACTGTTATTATTTTAAGCATAAAAATATATAAGGAAAGTAAGGTTAGTTATTTGAAATTAGAAAATGCAGTCGATGAAATCAAATCGGAATATATATATTTGCACACACACACATATATATATATATATTTAAAACCAAACGATATAGTAAGCCTTATGCAAGGAAATAAAAACTACTTTTCATTTTCTCTCCTCTTAAAGGAATAACAGCGATAAGTGGTTTCATGTGGCAACCATGCTTTCTGTACATAAGGACGACTTTAGTGACGTAGTGTGCGGCGTGCCGTGGCTTCGTTTATAGGAGGTACTGTCTCTACAAGCCTTCTTCCATTACATGTTGTGCATTCAGACAAATAGTTGCATCAGCGTAAATTCTATAATCTATTTTTATTACACTTTATTAACATACACTTTACTTTATTAACATACAGTGAATATATACTAAACCTTTTACTTCAGCATCAGTAATTCGGAATTGTTGTCGGAACTAGGACTTAGAAGATAAGTCAAATTGAATATTTCGATAATTCAATAAATTCATGGTCGAAGTTTCAATATTTTATTTTCGGAGGGAGGGGAAATTTTTTCAGTTTTGGTCTAATATCCTAAGTATATTTGCTTCGATTCTTTATTTTTTCCATAAAAGCGAAAATCTTACGCATGGTATACATATAACGCATAGCTTCAAATTAAAATTTAATAATATACAGGGTGGTTATAATTAAAATTTCACTTTGAAACGGTCATAAAAGGAAAACTACTGGGTCAAGTGTTATCAAACTTTGTAACCGTGTAAAGGATGTCATGGGAATTTATTTTCCGCGAAAAAAAAAAGTTGGAAACCTCACCACCAGGGCAAAATGGCGCTGTATGCAATATTGTTAAACGAAATATGGGTCGGAATATAACTTAACCTTTTGTTACACGGGTTTAATATGTTGTATACCCTTAAGAAACTTTGAAGTAGGCAAATTACCATTTAAAGGCGTTAAATTCGATAAAAGTCGAGTGCGCCATCCGTGTAAGTGAGAAATTCGTCCGTGAAAACCACGAATTAGCGATTAGAAAATGTGAGGTCGCAAATCACTCGCACAAGTGTGTACAATCTGGAAATCGTTTTCTTACAGATCGCTAATTAGTAATTTTTGAAGTCTGAATTCGGCACTAAAACATGAAGATACTGATTCAAAACGCTTTTAATTGATTTGGGCCAAAGAAATCTCTCATGTTATCTATCTAGCTTCATTGCATTCTCCTACTGCATTCGATTGCATAGCAGTCATTCCACACCGTTTAGTGGTGAATGACAGCTAGTATTATAACTGAACCATTTTTCTCTGAAGAGCAGTCGACAGCTGGACCACTGTGATTGCAGCTCACTTAAAGTCAATGTTAAAATGTTTCGTGATACATGAACTGCAGTAACGTGGCATTTTAGATACTACGATTTTTATGCAGGGCTGGGCCCCACCTCACGTGTGTCGCACAATTACTTAGGCAATATTTCACGAATGAAAGTCTTATAGGCCAACACTTCCCCTCTTCCCACCAGACCTCAACCTCTGTGACTCTTGGCTATGGGGTTATCTCAAAAGCACTGTTTATGGTGATAATCTAAACAATTTGCCAGAAATGAAAAATGTGATACACTGACATTTCCGTAACATTCCTCCTGATATGCTGTTTTCGTGGTTTTCCCCATGTGTAACGTGTATACGAGCCAGTTTCCCTTAGAAAGTCCTCCACGAAAGGCATCGCTCCTCTTAGGCAGATAGCCCTAGTGTGCTTTGCCATAATTAAATACACACAATACATCTTGATATGCTAAGAGCTGCTATCGAAAATGCAGTAACAGGATTTAACTTACTTTCGGAAAATGCTGGACGCTACATTGAACCTGCTTTGTAACACGTTTCGGAAAATATTAAACGCAATTTAAACAGATGTTTTCATGTCTTATTTCATTTAACAATATTGTATACAGCGCCATTTCCCCCCTGGTGGTGAGTTTTTGAACTCTTTTTTTTTTTTCCGCGGAAAATAAATTCCCATAACCTCCTTTACACGATTCCCAAGTTTGATAACATTTGGTCAGGTAGTTTTCCTTTTATGACCATTTCAAATTGGAACTTTAATTATAACCACCATGTAAATTAAACTTTAAAAGTTTGACAGTTTGGTTCAAGTCCCAGCTTTAAAAATATATATATAAATATAATCTTTTATATTAATCTTCTTAGAAAAATTGTTTTAAGAAGCTAATTTTTCCCTCGCGTTATAGATTGTATAAAAAACATGATCTTTAATATGATTTAGATTGTTTCAGCCGATATAAGAATCGGGTTACTCGGTGGTGAAGAATAAACACTGCTGGACTGTTTTATTTCTTTGTCATTTAGCAAAAAAAATATTTTAATTAAAATATTTATCCTTTGGACTTTGCTCTGTACAATGTTTATAGTTAAAATGTCTAGAAAATGAAAAGCTGTCTTCAGCTGAAACACAGTTGATGTAATTGATATTTTAAAATTTTGACAAGAATGCAAAATTTATGAAAATCTAGCAATCGAAAAATCTTAATTTTCTTGTGTGAGCGCTTAAAATAACTGTAGAAGGAAAGAAGAAAATTAGGGAGAAAAGCAAGCAAAAATTTGCAGGGAAAATTTGGCTCTTAGACATACCAAGATGTTTCAAAAAGTTGGACGCTTTTGAATATACTTTCAGGTTACTTCAAAGAATTTAGGCGTTCAAAGAGAAAACACTTGGGCGTGTACACCAGCAAATACCATCAATTGAGCTTGTGTTATCAGAAAAGACAAAAACGATATCATTGCAGATTAAAGTGAAGAGCGACTGGTTTTAGACTATGTGGTTGTATAAATTTAAATTACGTTATAGAACATCATATCGTACCATAAATGGAGAATCCCATGATTTTCTCAGTCGAATGATTTGAAGATTCAGGAGTTTATCCAGTATTGTATGTCAGTGTCACCTAAAGACATTTTTTTTCCCTCCTGATGTAACAGCGGCCGAGCGGTAAAGTCGCTGAACTCTGGTAGTTCGGTCCGACGTTCAAATTCCGCGAACGGGCTGGCTGCATGGGCGTTTTCGTGGTTTTCCCCATGTTTAACGTGTATGCGAGCCAGTTTTCCTTAGAAAGTCCTCCACGAAGGCATCCCTCCCCTTAGGCAGATAGCCCTAGTGTGCTTTGTCATAATTAAATAAACCAAAACCTCTTGATGAAACCAGTCTTTTCTTTCATCTCATACCTTCAAAATGTTTAGCCTCTAAAGACTGATAAAGGCTCTGACCAAATATTGATGAAATGGATTGAATTGGATTATTAAGTTACGTCAAAGCAGGGTTATCTGCCTAAAAGGAAGGATGCCTTTGTGAAGAACTTTCAAAGGAAAACCAGCTGGCATACACGGTAAACATGAGAAAATCCACGAAAACACCCATGCAACCAGCCCATTTACCGGGATTCGAACCCGGGAGTTAACTACCAGTGTTCAGCGACTTTACCACTCGGCCGTTTGTGGGCCTTTATGAAATGGAAGGCGATAACTTTATTTAAAATGATTGTCAGAAATATCAAGATATTTCGAAAAGTTGGATGTTTTTTAATATACTTGCGGAATGCCTAAAGAAAAAGAGCAAAAATAAAGTAGAATGCCTGAAGAAAAAGAGAAGAAAAATAAATTTTTGGGTAAAATTTAGTATTTGTATTTTTTTTTAATTTAAAACTTTTTAATCTTATAATATTTGATTCTTACGATTTCAAAAATAAAATATTTGACTAAAATATGAATAACATTTAAGAAACCAAATGTAGGATAAAATTGTGTAAAGCAATGGGCACAATGATAAAACTGTTTAAAGCAGTGTATGCAAGTCATACTAAGTTAAAATGTCGGTTATACATCTCTCTTATTTATATATATCTTTTCTGAACGGAACATTGAAAGGCGTGTTAAGTATGCTTTTACTGTATTTGCTCTTTTAATGTATGCAGTTTTCAAACGCATCGTAATCTGGGTTACAAAGTATTCCTCCGAAAGAAACGCAATTCAAATAAATAAAATCAAATTCTGGAAAATTTATTTAAAATGCTCAGTTCGAAGAAATAGATAAAAAATTTTAAAACAATTATCTGAAGAGACAATGCAACACAAACAATTAAAATAAAAGTATAAGAATTTAAAAATTACCTAAAGTAATAACTATGACAAAAAATATATATAAAGAAAACTATTTGAAAAAGAAATAAACGCTGCACCTTTATTTACGCAGTTCGAATAGGTAAATAGAAATTTTTAAAACAGTTATTCCGGAAAAAAAAAAAAAAAAAAAAAAAAAAAAAAAAAACCATGCAAATTAAACAATTAAAATGAAATTCGAAAAAGAAAAAATTACTTAAAATAATAAGTTATAATTAAAAATACAATATAAAGAATATTATTTGGAAAAAAGGAACGATGGTGACTTTTTTTCCTCTCACGGGAAAGGAAACTAGGTTGCCATATATTAAGAAGTTCGCCAAGTGAACTATTCTTGGCGCAAACTGACAAAATAGTGCCAACATAAATTTGTGAATTTCTCCGTAAATTTTGCTCCAAATTTTTATTTAAAATTTCATATTTAGGCGTAATTTGAGTCGTAGAATCGAAATATGTAAAAAAATTGGTATGTTATTTCAGAAAAAGTCCGATTTTGTGTCAAAATACCTATGTTAGAATAGTGCTATATATAAATCTAATATATATCCTAAGTTGCGCTTTCGAGACATGAAGAACGCAGTTTGAATTTTGTCAATCGGCCCAGAAGATCGGGAGATATAGAACTGTCCCCCCTTTTTTTTTTTTTTTTTTTTTTTTTTAGCAGTGTACATACATACACTTGAGACTTAGTTGTAAAAATGGAAGATCAAAGTCAACGATGCTCCAAATAATGTACTTTCTATAGACTGCAAGTTATTTATTTATAAATCCATGTTGCGTCCCATACTTTGTTATGTCTGCCTCTCAGCGTATTTCCAAACCCTACCCCACTTTTCGAATTTTTGACGTCACGGAAATATCGACTAGTTTCACCTGGCAAGACGGCTAACTTTTTAGTCCGTCACAATTATGTACAGACACACGCCAAAGGTGTACGGAAAAGTGTACCGTGACGTTACGTCCTTCTGGATGGGTTACAATATTTGGCTTTTTATCATATTTCGCGGTGAATTATGGCAAAGATTAACAGTTTATCGTGCGATGTAAACAAACATCGAAGATTTCGTGTTAGGGTGCAAACGTTGTTGTAGTCAAAGAATATCTTAGATATTCGTTGTTTGTAGTGTTCCCTTATTAATAAATTTCTTCTGGTGATAATTCAGTTAAAATCACTGACAAAAGTTTGATAGAACATGTGAGAACTTCCATTGCAGTGTTCTTTGAATTAACATTTATTTCCTGCTAAACATATTATAAATAAAAGAACAAAACAATCTCAATTTTTAATATCTCTGTTAGTACTTCATATATTTTTTTTAGTGGTATGAAAAAATTTTGTGCATATTGATTTAAAACTATTAAAATCAGATACAAAACTGAGTTTTTTTTTTTTTTTCCTTAGGAAAGCACTAAACTGTTTAATTATAAAAATACTATTTTAATACTGAATTTTGAATGCATTTTTTCTGTTGATAATTTAGTTAATCGTAAAATGACTGTGCTTTCGCATAAGTTAACATCATTTGTGAAGTGAATGACACTAAATTTCAGATGTGATAATTTTTTAAATTGTTTCTGCCTCTGAAATAAAAATTTATTCTAATATTTTGCGACTTTTTAAGTGTATCAAAATGTCAATGTTCCATCGGCACTTGTGCAGAAACATGGGAAATTGACTCATCGTTTGTTGTAATTATTATGTCATTTAATGTGAGCAAAATGTTGCAATGTATTTGATTTTTTCCTTAATGAATTTGAAATTATGAAAAAATAACGTATGGTGTAGATGATGACAGAAATTTTTAATGAATGAATTTAGAAACTGTAAGATGAAAAGAATTTTACCTTTGATCTGATTCACAACTGCATGTCACAAAACATACTTCATAAAGTATGCCGAAGTTTTATTCCTTGCAAAAAACATGATATCTATTATTCAAGTTTGTGATCAGAGAATTATTATAGAGCGATGAAAGAATATGATCTTCATGAGGTGAGCTGTAATCTTCATAATGAGGAAAATTTGGAGTTTTATTCCTTGCAGAAAACATGATATCTGTTATTCCAGTTTCTGATTAAGGAATTTTTATAGAGCGATGAAAGAATATGATCTTCGTGAGGTGAGCTGTATTCTTCATAATGTGGAAAATTTGGACGAAAGTGCAAATGAATTAATAAGGACTAACCTCCTTGGTGCATTTTCTGCATCTTCTAAATACATATTTTGAAACCATGTTTCAGAAAACACAATAATAAACTGTTTTAAGCAGGATAACTTTTACTGATGGCAAAATCAGTCACTTCCCCAAATAGATCCAAGTACCAAATATGAAAAGAATGTCTTTGAATATGATGATGAGAAAACTTTCTTACTTATTATTCCTCAAAACTGGCTCACTCAGTGCTCATAAACTGTGTATGAATGAAATTTTTCATGACAACTGCATGCTGTCCACTATTATTGAATTTTTAGCTCTTATTTCTTAATGAAAGTCCTGTGGAAACATGCAGTTTTATATTTCTATTATTCATTCATTTTATATTTCTATTATACATTTATTTAGTTAAACTGTATTGCAATTTCGTTGGGTATATTTCTCATCATTTAATATTATGATTCAGTTTTTGCTATCAACACAGATATGAACAAATGTAATGATATGCAAAACAGTGTGTGCTTTTTTTGTAGAAAATGCAATCGAACTTCCCAAAGAGAATAACCTCTTACTTAAATAGATTTGTCTTATGGGAGTGGTTATCTAAGAAAATATGCTATTAGTGATGTTCTATTATCAGCCATTATTTTATTTTATATCAAATATGCTAATCATTTGCAAAGGGCCTCTTCACATAAATTTTCTCTCCATTATACATGTATAAATCAACTATGAATGCTTTGGCACAATCAATAAAGTATTACTACTTGCACAGTGATGTTTTGGTAAAAGTATATTTACGAGTACCCATTGGTGATTTTTGGCGGCACATGGATATACCGAGTTTGTGCACATTGACCTACATAAATGCAACATGAAAAATTACAAATTATGATCAGAACAAGAGAGTTATAATAAAACATTGGTATAACAAATACATTTGTTAATGGAAAAAAACATCACAGAATTGCACAAACTAGGCATTGTGCACTCCCTTGACTTTATCCATGTACACGTTGACCTATTTTCACTTAAAAAATCACCAGAGAATTGCAGAAACTTGGCATTGTTCACTCCCTTGACTTTATTTACTGACTGAGTATATTTACGGATGTACAGGACATTCAACTACTCAACAATCAACATAAATGAAACAACATCTTCGCAATAATACAAGGGGTACCCTTCAGTCTATTCTAACCGATGCTTTATATACTTGCCTGTACTTCTGATGAAATGATATTGTAGCTTTTGCTTACAATATTTTATGAATAATAATTTTCTTTTCTGTTAAGAGCATGTATAGTCCTCACTGTACCTTTATTTACTTCATCTTTATGATATGCATTGCTATGCTTAATTTGACATCTGCTTTCTATTTTAAATAATTTTCCTCCTTTTTTTTTTTTTTCCCAAACTCCTTAAAGGATGGGTCTTTGGGAGGAAAAATTAATGTCTCCTAAAGTGTCATGTGCTGTTCTCAAAGTGGGCCAATCTTTTTTTTCCTGCTTTTTTATTTTCAGCTTTCTTGCAGATAATCTTTTTAGCTCAAAGGGGCAATTTTCCCAGAAGGGCTATTAATTTTGTTTTGGCATTTTGCGTTGATTCATTATAAATGGTGAATCACCTTTTTCAATTGTTGCCACCAAATATTAGAGTATTATATTTAAAGAAGTTAAATAATGAAGAATCTGCATAAATGTATGTATGTTTCTCACGTTGTGATAAAACAACTGTTTTTAGGGCCATCAAATTTTGAATAATGTATGTCTCCACCAGAATATGGGCATCTGGAAGCCCTAATTTGGAATTTGTTTTATTATCTATTTCATATCTTGTAACGCATTTATAAGTCTTTGATTAAGAAACTCAATGATTTCAAAGTGAGCAATAGCAGCTTTGTATGGGGGGAGGGAACATTTTTATCTCCAATGTACGAGACTGTGTACCGGGAATTCGAAAGACATGCTCTTTTAAATATTTGTGATATTGCTGTTGAATTGAATTTTGTGATTTAAGTGTGAAGAACATGATATTTAATAAATAAAGATAACACAAGATGTTTAAAAAAAAACCTCAGGGCATAATATAAAATCTGAAAGCTTTCAGTTTATTTATTTATTTATTTTCAAAAAGTAGTCAATGGTTGATCATGTTAAGATAAATGACTTGGTGGTTTCACAAAATGAAATTTGCTGTCCGGTTCCGAAACGAAACGTAAAACAGATCTGATGAATTGGAAACGGATGAGTAATTACACGAGATGTCACTCAAAAAGTTGCACTAAATGTATTTAATATGATACATAATTTCTATTTTTATTTTCTTTTATATGAACTGTTGATAAATTATGATTAGTCATGTATACTTCAGATTGAAACTGCTTTGTGAAATCAGGTAAGGTATGAGGATTGAATATTAAAATTATCATACACAAACTTAAGAGCGTATTTCATTTCTTAAATGAGTTGAATGAAAATTTTAAATGGGTGAATTATCTGTTTTCTTGGTACATTCATTCTGCTAAAACAGATTACAATATTTGGATTTTATTTTTGCCTTGTGATTTGGTGCAGTTTTTTTAATCAAATCAATTAAATTGCTACAAAAACTCAAGAGGGAGTCATACAGTGAGCTATAGTACAATGAAATTAATAAATACACAGATATTACATGATTTGTAATTTTTAAAATGTTTTATTCTGTAACATATTACAGATAAAAAATGATTACTACATGAAATGAAATAAAAGTTCATCAAATTTGACATAATACCATAAAGGTCATTGTGTGTTCCTGTTGGTACAGGACACATATCCACCGGGTATCACAATTCTATCCATAAACATAGTAAAATTTCCCTGCTGATGGTCACCAAAGGAGCTATAATGCAGTCTTGGAGTTTTAATATTATTAGCAATAGGAGCATATAAATATAGTCTAAAGCACATTCCAAAAGCAAAAGATTACGGAGTGTATGGTCAATGATCTCATGGTCATCTGAACAACATTGAGTCATCTTCTGATATTGATCAATCCAAAAAAGATAGAAATTTATTATTAGGTAATGATGTACAACAGTCTTTCAGAGAGGAAATGTGTATTTTTCTGAATCATATTTCATTTAGAGAAATAACAACAACTATAACGTATTAAAATCTGACATACCTTTTACAGTGTTTCTGTAGAAAAAAAGAACTCATGTACATTTATCAGTGAAATGGCATATAAAATGTTCAAGTAAATATAATTTCTATTCAGTAACAGCATGACAATTTTCCATGTCCAGTACACAAACGTACCTATCCAACAAATGCTTCACCACTAGATAGTGGAAGAATTGTCTTCCATGCATATGATTGCAAAATTTATATTGCAGCATCTGTAAATAATATGGATTTAGTTGTAATCGACATTGCAAAATCTTCCCTGTGTTTGGTTATAGAATACATATTTGCTACTAATGTAATTTGTAGACCTATCCTGTTTGTGGATTACATGCAGTGGTGAGCTATGAAAAACTTGACAAAGAGTTTGCATTTTATTCTATATAAAACAACTTATGCAATTCTAATGAACTGTTATATTTTTTACAAAAACAGAAAATACTAATAATTGTATATGAATGAGAAAAACGTAATATCTTTTACCAATAAATCACAAAATATCAATTTTTAAATATTTCAATACATTTACCATTATCAGTCTCAGGTTAATCTCATTGATTGGTGATAAAATGCATATAATGTATCAAGAAATATTTCAAAATGATTTCTTTAATGGTTTTACTTACTGAATCTTGTGATACTACTGTAAATAAGAAGCTAAGCAGTATACAGTGATAAATTACAATATTAAGAAAAATATCTAAAAGTTTGATTACAGCTACTTTTTTTTCCTTCTTAATATCACACCAGCTGTATGTGAACAAACTGCAATTAAATCTTTCTTCAAATAGTTTTAAAAAAAAATAGGTATTAATGTTAACCATTCATTATACATGCATGTGTAGATTCAGCAGCAGCATTTTCGGAGTCTAAACAAAAAGAATCAGTTGTATCTATCATAGCTTAGATATAAATTTAATAAAGGGTTAATGCAAGTTTCCTATAGTTCAGTTACTAATTTATATGTCAAACTAAATTTTTGCACTGTTTCATTGGAAATGACTGGCCATCTGGGGTTATTGCCTTTATATAAGTAGCCAGTATTCTTGAACTGTCAATACCATCATAGGATACTCTGCAGGCTTAGAATCATAGGATGCTTTGTGTACACTGGTGTGCAAAAATTAAGGACGAAGTCGAAAAATTAGCATATCAGCTGAACGAAGAGGCAGAGCGGACAGAAAGACCAATCAGGAGATTAAGTAAGGTGATGTACGGTAGCACATGCGCAGATATGCAGGTAGACGTAATGGGGGAGTGTCTGAGTAGTATAAAGCATGTTGTCGGTGTAAGATCAGTATTTCTGGCAAAGAGATTGCACGCCGTATAGCAGTTAAAATCACACCGAGTTGCTGCCTCAGCAAGAAATGGCGAATAATCAATCTGTTAGACGACATCTGGATGCTTTTACCCGAGGTCGAATAATTGGGAAGTTGGAGGAAGGCCGCGGTGTGACAAGTGTGGCTGCAGAGTTCGGAATTGACATGACAATTATGTTAAATGTTAAAACTAAGGCCATGGATAATCAGAAAATACCAGTAGTTAATTTTATCTTTATTGAAAAAGAAATAATAATTAACAAACTTCAAATTTATACCTATTTAGTGAACAAGAAATAATAAGAACATAATATTATCAAAATACCTTTATTGTTTCAAATAATAACATCAGGAGTAAACAAATTAAAACAGGATGAACATACAACATTTTAAAGAACCTTATATTAAAGTTGCATTAATGAAAACAAAATGTATGACATCAATAACTATTTGAACAGTTAAAAATTTTACCATACATTTATGCTGAATTATATTTTATGCAATTATTAACATATACAAACACTGCAAGAATGTATTATAATTCTGCATAAAACTTCACACTCTACTCATTTTAAAGATATAAGTAATTAATAACAACATAAAATTAATTACATTATAAAACATTATAAATTTTCACATAAAATTATCAATGTTTATGTAAAAATACCAAAAAGTTTCTTTAAGGCCATTTATTTTAATATAACGAGTAAATAAAGCAGCCTTAAGGTACACTGCACACCAAAAAAGAAATTCAACTGGCATTTTGCCCATTTTTTATGATTTATTTTTAAAATTTGTATATTTAAATAACTTTTTAAAATTTTTTGAAAAAAATTTTGAATTATAACCTATAATATGTTTTCCATTTTCTTAAAGTAAGCATACCTGCAAAAAATTAGAACTTTTTTATTAAAAATTTCCTAAGATATACGTGAATTTACATTTTGGCGAATTTTGAAAGTTGGCATATTTATTATAAGTGACAATAACGAAAATGTGGTTTATGCACTTTATTAAAATTATTTGAAAATATGAACAATGACTTTTTCCCCGCTCATGTACAATGGGAAAAAAAAAAAAAAAAAGAAAGGAAAATAGGTTGCTATAAATTAAGAAGTTTGCCAAGTTAATTTTCTTGGCTCAAACTAAAAAATTGCACCAAGATAAATTTTTAAAATTACTCCATAAATTCCCCACCAAAAATTACCAAATTTAATATCTAGGCATAATTTGAGCCATAGAATCGAAATATGGGAAAAAAAATTGGTATGTTATTTCAGAAAAAATCAGATTTTATGTCAAAATACCTACTGCTGTTAGAGCAATGCTATATATAAATCTAATATATATATATATACGCTTTCAAGACATGGAATGCAATTTGAATTTCGTTAATCGGCCCAGTAGAATGGGAAATATAGAATTGTCCCCCCTTTTTTTTGCGCAGTGTACATAAAAATGTAATTTTTTCTTTGGTATTACCATCTTTACATTCTTGCCAATAAAATATATATTATCTGCAACTTGTAACTGAAAATACCTCCTTGTTCTGATGGTTAAAAAGATTATGTTACCTTCAATTTACAAACTTTATCGCACTAGCGCACATATATGATTTAAAAACAATGAAATGAAATGTACAGCTTGATGAAATGTATGAGGTTTACTGATGAATAATTAATTCTTAGAATGAATACTTGCATAGTTTCAAATGAACCACAGAAGAAAGAACTTGAAACCATAATATGAGAATATCAACTACAGCAAACATAATAAATCCAATTCTACAAAAAATAAAATATGATCAAGTTAAAAAAACATCATATACATATTTTCTGCTACTAACTTTCTCGTTGTGTAAATAAGATATTAAAAAAAAAAAAAAAAAAAAAAAAAAAAAATTCACTACCGAAATAAACCTATGCTTTAGTAACACAACTCATGAAGAACTGATGTGAAACCTCCAGCAATTCATTTCATGCAGGAAAGTTGAGCATCTAACAACTTTACTTTCTTTTCATACTCTTGCCTCGCAAACATTAGCTCTTGTTCTATTGCCCTAAGTTTTGCATCTCTTTCACTTTCCATAGCATTGATCTTAACTTCGTGCTGCATCTGCATTAACTTCAATTTAGTTTCCTGAGCTTGTTTAGAATAATTTTCTTGCTGTAATCTCCTTGCCAGCTTTCGCTGGTTTTCAGATCGCAGTAACTTTGCTCGCTCCATATTGAGTTGAATCATTGCTTCATTCTGAAGTTTAAGATTTTCCAGCCTGTTTTCATGATATTTTTCTACTAATTTATCAATTAGGGTTGTAACTGCCTGATGAGCAGCATCAACAGGAGATTCAGTGAAGAAATTTATTTGATCATCAGACACCATCTGGAAGGATATTTATTTTTAAAAACCAGGATACAGTTAATACTAAAACAGACTAAACTGTTTGATTAAAACAAAGTATAGTATGGGTAATACCTTTATGAAGAACTTCTTACAAGCGGAAAAAATTCATGCAGCAGTTCACTAAACTAATAAAAATAGAATTCAAGGCCAAATTACCACTGTTTCACTGCTTCAGCTATTGGGGGTATACTTAACATAAGCTAAACTAAAATCATCCAAAACATGCACAAATACCATGATTAAAAAATAACTTAGATAAAACATAACTGCAGTTTAATGGATAAAGATAAGTTACTATCCAAGTATTAACAGTTGCTAAGCATTAAATCATACTATCCCTGAGCCATAATAATTGCATGGCAAAAATACTTAATATATGAAGAGAAAGTTTATTTCATGAATTATACAAGTGATATAGTAAAAATGTGATAATCCAGAAAGTTCAGAACTCTGGTAATGTTAAGTTATCAAACATAACAGATTATAAAATTAATCAAGATAATACGGCAAAATAATTTTATAAATGTGACTTAACTTATTGTAAGAATGCAGACCTGTAAAGGAAGTTCTACATAATTTTAGAAATACACTCTAAATGGCTGAAAATTTACTTGAATATACATAATTCCTTACTCTTAATAAATTAATGTTTTAGAATTTACTATATTGTCTTAACCCTCTGAGTGTTAGGACCGGATAAAGCTGCTCATCAGAAGTTTTGCTACTTGACACATATTAGCTTATAATTTAAGATATTTTGCTTTTTTACTTTTTTAATTATGTAAATACAGTCAAAAGTCGTTAATCCAGACTCGTCGGGACTTCGGCGATTCTGGATTATCAATTTTTCCGGATTATAGATCATCAGTTTAAATCTCGTAAGATGGCATGCAGAAATTCTAAAATTAAAAATATGAAACCGTAATTTATGAAATAAAGAACAATTATGATCTTAAGGGTATCAAAATTTACAACAACAACAACAACAAAAAAAAAAAAAAAAAAAAAAAAAAAAAAAAAAAAAAAGAGCTTAATATTTATTTGTTTACTTTATTAAACATTTCTTTCAATGTAAGTTGTTTAAGTTGCTTCATTTTATGTGATAATACTTTCTCTTTAATTCTATTACAGACATAATTTCTTGTTCAGTTACAAAGTTTCGCTGTTCAAGTCCCGTAATTGCTGTGCCGAGAATACCGACTAACTTGTCAATCGAAATTTTTTCGTTTTCACTAACTTCTCTGTCACATTCTTCATATCTTTATCCATTTTTTGCAGCAATTCCACTTTTTGTTTGATGGACATCGAAACATACTTTCGTTTTGTAGGTGCTTTGGGAGCTCCAGCATCAGAAATTCTATTTGACATAATCGAAAGTTCAAGTTTACTTTTATAAAATTGCTCTTACAGTCTGCAAAAAATAACAAGCCGGATCCAATTCGAAGATTAAGGAACAACGCATTCATCAACATTAACTGAAACAGATAATTAGATAATTTTAGCTTATACCGTCCGTTATACATAAAACGCGCACGCGAAAACGTATTCTGCGCTTGAGCACACGCTTATGGCCAGTCGTAAAGGTCTTACGTGCACGCGTAAACGCCTATGCGCATGTGTCAACGAGGTGCATGCGCAGAAAGTTTTTAGCTTTGAGGTCCGGATTATGGGTGTCCGAATTAACGACTTTTGACTGTATCATCTAAATGAATGTAAGTTTATAAAAATACAGACTAAAATAAGTAATTATACAAACTCAATTAATATATGCTGTTTAAATACCAGTTTCATGACGGATCTAAAATCCTGCGCCGTTCAGAGGGTTAAAGACTTTGAATACTTTCTTGTCTAAAGACTTAAGTTTTGACTACCTACCCGTCTAATTTTTTTGTCAAATCATCAATAAAGAGAATAGATTATTAATTTCTCCACTACTTTGTAAATATAATACTCTGTAAATGTTACAGATTATTAATTTTCTTTAATTTAATCAGCTATTTGTCTTTACAAAGGATGACTAGAGAATTATTCAAAGGAACACTCTGAACTCAGTTCAGCAGTTTAGAAGGTTTAATCCTAAGGCAATTAATGATTTTACTTTCTTTAATGGAATTGAACCAAAGTAATGCTATTCTTGAAGTTAATGCAGAATGCTTCCATATAATAAACTCATAACTTCAACAGACAGCACTATCAGATATTACATGCATCAAATTATTGGGTATACCATACCACTAGACGCTGAATTTTTATTATTTTTATAAACTAACTCATTTCCACAAAAATTCTTAAAATTTTCATTTAACTAAAAATAAATATATTTAATTATACTAAAAATAAATACATTTATCAACTGGAACAGCCCCAAAAAACTGTCTAATAAAAGTAATAATTATCTATTATGAGGTGCCTTTGTACTTTTCTGTTAAAAGGTTACCACTCAGAATCAAACATAGTGTGAAATCTAACTAGAGGGTGGCAACCCAATTGATACATAAAGTTTAATGGAAAAAATATCTACTTTATAAATAAATTTTTATATATATATATATACACACACCGAAGAGCCATTACATTATGACCAACCTCCGTTTATAACACTGGGTTCACTCAGGAATAAAACCACTGCACGGCTGATGCTAAAGTAAATAAAGCGACTATGCATTGTCTTTCTAAACATGGCATGACCAGCGACATAATGGTAAAAACCTGATATATCAGATAAAGGTCAAATCATTATGGCTCGGTGACTGGAAACATCAATATCAGAAACGGCGAGTTTCGTGGGCTGTTCATGTGCAGTTATTGTCAGAACATATTGAAAGTGGCGTATGGATGCTGAAACGACAAGTTGCCGTCCAGCAGTGTGTCGTCGATGGCGCACTTATTCCACAGGAGTGTAGAGATTGTCATGAATTGCTCGCAGTGACTGAAGAGCTACAACAGCCAAAATCACCACCAGCTACAACAGTGGCAACCCAAATAGTGTTTCTCAACACACTGTGCAGCATACATTGCTGTGTATGGGCCTATACAGCCGGAGGTTGAAGCATGTCCTTGCAATGATGGCACATCATTGGCAACTGTGTCTGCAATGGGCCAAGAAACATCGAAACTGGACATCAGAAGAATGGAAGGAAGCTGCATGGTCCAGTGAATGATATTTTCTGGTCCATTACATTGACGGGTGTGTGTTAATACACCGATTTCCAAATGAAACCCTAGTTCCCGGATGCACAGCTGGATAAAGATAAGCCAGTGGCGGGGGTATTATGATACAGAAATGTTTTGAAGAAACACATTAGGACCCATAATTCCTACAGAACAATCCACAACATATGTGTGCTACATGAACATCATTGCAGATCAGGTTCACCATTCATGACAACATTATTTCCGGTAGGGGATGGCGTTTACCAACAGGATAATGCACCATGTCATAAGGGTCGAATTGTCAAAGAGTGGTTCAAGGAACATTCCAGTGACTTTCAAGTCATGTCTTGGCCTCCAAATTCACCTGACATTAATAGCATTTCTGGTCCCACCTGGAAAACTAAATTCGTGCTGCCATGCTACCACCTTGCAATGTGTGGGAACTGCAGGATCAGTTGGTGAGCTCTTCGTACCAGACAGACTACCTATCAGCACCTAATAAAGTCACACTACCTATCAGCACCTTATAAAGTCAATGCCCCGCCGGGTGCCAGCATTTTTTAATGTTAAAGGTGGTTGGTTCTACATGTTATTAACAGGGTGGTCGTCATAATGTAATGGGCCTTCAGTGTATATATACTTGTATATATATTTAATGTGTACTTGTATATATATATATATTTAATGTGTGCAATGCCGAGTTTATACAATTCTTTCTTTCTTTAAAGTGAAAACAGATTGCAGCGTACGTAAGCGAAACGAAATGGCAGTTCTTCCCCTCTTCACAGCAATTTATGTTCGCTTTATACATATTAAACATTATATGCGTATTATATTTGTCCAAGCATTCACAACACAATATAAATAGGCCACCATTTTTGACGCTTTGGCAAATTTAACAAAAAATACTGATGTTTCTGATATCAAAATACTTTGCAATTTCAAAAAGATTTAAACTGACAATTTATCAGATTAAAGAAAGCTACTTGACAATATTTTGTTCAGATACACTGACATTACTTCATAAAGAAAAAACATAAAAATGATAACTATAGCCACAAGTAAGCAATGAGTACGATAAAGGCCAAGCAAAGACTACTTATTATTCAATGATAGACTGCCTTTAGAATTTGATTCCTCTCCTTCTTGAATGTTATCATAGGATTTTTTAAAAAGATACAGACCATATGAGAAATTTTACTAATAGCAATGATATAAAGGTAGAGCATATATAATTTTCCTAATTTAAAAAATAAATTCAACAGAAATAATCAGCAGATAAAACATCTGAGCTGGTGCTTTCTGATTAACCACCCAACACTCTTGCATATTTGCTGATCAATCCTCAGTGACGAATTTTTTACCAATCCAACATGTAAAAAACATCAAAATCTCCCCTCTTTTCTGCCTGATAGCATCATTAACCATTTGTTAGCCATATTCTATACCCACAAGTTTATAAACAAAGTTTCCTAGGTATATCCTACCATCAGGGTTCGTACACATTTTTGCACACGGAAATTAAGTACTTTTAAGGACCATTATTAAACAAAATTAAGGACCTATGAGCAAATGGGAATTGAATAAATTCTATTAAAAATATTATGTATGCCTAAACTTCATTTTTGTAATGCGACCTAAAAATAAAATAGATCCATAACTAGGATGCATTATTAAATATTAATTAACATAATTATTAATAAGTTTGAGAATTAAGTAAACTTTGTAAATTTACAAAGTAGAATTAAATATTTAACACTTATAATAGTTGGACATATTTGAAAGAATATAAGTGACATATTATTTACGTTTTACTAACAGTTTGCTTTTTGTTGATTTTTTTTCATGTCTCATTTTGTCACATACTTGCTCAGTCTAGCAGTTTAATAAATCATAAGTAGATTTTATGTCAAGCGGCGTTAAGTTAAAATGAGAAGTAAAATCATAATCAGCATGATTCATTATAAAAGACTGCATGTTGCCACCGCTGCTGCTTGCCTACAGAGACTTGCTGATCAGAACAAACCTGAAAGGCCTAATGTAGGCATGGTTGATAAGTTTTGAAAGTTAGTTGGGGGTTTGTCTGACACAGAGAGTATCACAGCTCCATGTAGAGTTCTAGGGGTTGTAACCCAGTTTATATACTTTAAGATTCCAGTAAGCCACTAAAGCACTAGAGGTGATAAGTTGTTTTGTATTATTTTAAGTCTCACTAGATGCAAAGAATAAGTTTTACGTGAATTTTTACATTTTTGTGTTTTATCTTGTGACCACAGTAAGGATTAATGAAAGACAATAATATGCAGAGATAATTTTTAAGGGTAAGTTAGTTATACAACCTTAGTCATTATGGATCGACATGTCCACTATTAAATTATATTTATTGATTAAAAATACAGTCAAAAATTTTTATCCGGACTCGTCAGGACGGTGATTCCAGATTATCGGTTTTTCCGGATTATAGATCGTCAAGTTAAGTCTGGTAAGATGGCATGCAGAAATCATAAAATTAAAAATATGAAACTGTAATTAAACATTTCTTTCAACGTGCGCATGTGTACAGCATACATTACGCATAGTCGAAATTAGAAAATTGCAACCAGAAAGCTATTTGATGTGTATTCGTGATATTTATAATGACGAGAAATTTGATTTAAATCATATCAAAGACGGAGTACATCGAGATGAAATACTACATTTAGTAAGGAATTATAAGCCGAATAAAATAAAAACATCTGCCCTGAAGATAAGGATAGTGCTGACAGATCAACTTCCAGTTCATTGTGCGCCGCGACGTCCCCTACCCTCCGCAGAGCAGCGTGAAATTGATAAACAGATTTCGGAATGGTTAGAGAAGCAAAAGATATGCCTTTATCCTTTTTTTGCAGCAATTCCACATTTTGTTTGATGGACATCGAAACATGCTTTCGCTTTGTAGATCCTTTGGCAGCTCCAGAATCGGAAATTCTTTTTGACATAATCGAAAGTTCCAGCTTACTTTTATAAAATTGCTCTAACAGTCTGCAACATTAACTGAAATAGATAATTTTAGCTCAGGTTATACCGTCCGTTATACATTAAACCCGCATACGCAAACGCATATCTGCATGCGTAAACGCATTATATATACCCGTAAATGCATTATGCGTTTTTGCATGCGCAGAAAGTTTGTAGCTTTGAGGTCCGGTTTATAGATCATTCCAGATTATGGACTTCTGGATTAAAGACTTTTGACTGCATTTGCTAAAAAGGCCCTATTAAAATCACAATCTAATAAAATTTCACAGTTTAAAATACATGTAATTAATGACATTAATTCTTAAACAATATTAGGATAATTACACATTAAAAGCTACAAAACATTTATGTTCTGCATGCGTCTTTTTAATGACGCATAATTTTAATTTTTTGTTTATGTGTCTTTTTAATTTGAAGCCTTCCCAGACATTTTGGCCAATTTATATCGATTTCCTTCTCTTTAAGCATCTTTTCTAATAATCAGAAATTTGTCTCAATATGCAAACCAATGTTCTCACTAGTTCCTGCATGCTTATCTCCTAACTTGTCAACCTCTCCACAATGTACCTATGAGGGTTTACTTCATCTGGTAAAAGTCTGCCGCCTCCGACTGACGTAAAGCAACTATGTCTGAATGTAACTACAAAGTTAGACAAAGGTTTAAATAAGCCCCTTATTTAATAAGAACTTATAACATAAAGGCATGTTCTTATGCTAAGAAAATCAATTACAGCTCATAGTGATGAAATTAGACAAGAAGAGTCAAATTCATCTTAAAAATGTGGACTAGTGGTCAAAGACCAACAGTTCAATTTTAATTTAAGCTAGCTCAGTAAATCTCTCATATCAGGAAACAGAAATGGGAAATTAGAGTAAAAGCTGAAATTATAAAAACCGGGTAAACTACATAATAATAACTATACATATCTTTGAAGAATAATTTTCTTTATGTATTCAGTTTTTCTTCAACACATTTCCTTTTTACTTCAAAATGTTTGAATTTAATTAAGGATTTATGTTATTCTAAAATAAAATAAATGCATAATTCTAATAAATAAATGCATTTAGAATGTGTAGAAAAAGCTGTTAATTTTATTTCTTTAGCAATATGAACATTCAACAGAAGAAATATGAAATACATATGGTAAGGGCTGATTACAGAGCTAATGTGGTAGAATTTTTAGAATTTAGTGGCACACTGAGCAACAAAATCTAGAAATGGCATAACTTTTAGAATTTAGAGCAGGCATTGGAAGCAGAATTTAGAAAGGCACTAGACAGAAGAATGTAAGATCCTCAGAGATCACATCAGGTGAGAAAATGTCTAGTGCCAGCCGTGTGTGAGATGCATTAAGACATATTAGATGAATCTTTTAAATTGCCAGTTTTCAATTTCTTTATTAATAAAAAAATTCGGTACTTTTCAGTTTCTCCGACTCAAATCTCACCAAGCAGACTTTGTTGGCGACAACATACAGTATACACATAAAAAATATTAACTAGATAAATGCTAGTTCTAAGAATTTTTTATTTTGAAGGCATAAACATTTTAATATGGTTTAAAATTTTGTAAAAAGACAATAAAGTTGTAAAAAGACATTAATTTAAGAATTTACTATGCTATCATGGTTTAACATCCTGATTCGCCATTTCACATCACGTGACCCCAAGCGATCTCACCTTACGTAAACTACACTGCAAAAATATAATTCTGTCAGTAATTATTTACATTAATTTCAAGTTAAATCTTAATTTGGAGTACAAGTTTAAATGCAAGAATTATTCAATTTGTACGAATAGCTTACTCAGAAATTATGTAAAACCGCAGTGCTTTACTTCACTAGTGCATTCTCATTAGAATTGATGAATTTAACCCTTGATTTTGCCTTTCCTATATTTTCGCCTTTGGGTGAGCGGTGTGATTGCGTTCTAATTGACTTGATTGCAGCAAATGGTCTTAGGACATAAAATTTAATTATCTTTGTAAATGTTCTATGTAATTGTATGACAGTGTAGAAAGAAACAATCAATCTGGTAAGAAATGACTGCGACTTGTTTTGAAAATGAGACATAAAAGGTTACCAGCGAAGATATTCCGTTTGGCATCAATTGTACCATTATTGGCTACTTTATTGTTTGCGCCAGCAAAACGGAAAAGTACGAAAAATTCCTTTATAAAATGCCTGTCCATGTGATACGATTAAAAGCATTTTTGACATCTCCCATGCTCGTGTCTAGCGAAAAGTACAGAAAATAAAAGGAAGATAAACTTGTTAAAAAAGATTCTAGTATCAGAAGTAAAACATTCAAATATTATGTTTACATTGTTTTTCCAGGGTTCCCCAAAAAGAAAGAAATTCATCGCAAACTTTTTGTAAAACACATCTACTACATGTTAATACCATGGAGACATTTATCATTTTGTCACATTTTCTGGAACTTTCTAGAATCGTGGGTCTATAAAATTCTTGTCATCAAATCCTTCTAAATATTCCCAGGTGAAATGTCTAAAATCCTAAAGAAAATTATTCCTACCAATTCTGAAATAGCAAAAAGCCAGAAATATTTTGGAGGGGGGGAACACACATAGGAAAAAGTGCAAAATTAATTTTATAAAGAAAACATGCATATTCAGAGACAATTAAATGGGAAAACACTTACTATGAAAAAATTAAAAAGAAGACATTTTTAATTAATTACACGGCTAATTTTGTTTTTGCTAAGAATTGTTTCATAAATTGTGCCTTTATAGCATTACACTTTGTTTATTTTTCAGATTCAAAATATTGTATAAGTTGCCAAAACGGAATTTTATCATATGACAGTGAAAAATAAAAATGTTTTATTTTATTTTTAAAATATAATTTCAATATATTGCAATTATTTTAAGGAAATTTATCAATGCTACAAAGCTTTAAAAAAAATTGTCGAAAAATTCCCAGATCTCGGAATTAAAAATTTTCTATAGAAACTGATCTTAAAATCACCAAAATGTTGATAGGTCGCCAAATTTAGAACAGTTTAATAAAAGAATTCACATCCCCAACAGAAAAAAGTTGTTCAAGAGATCTTTGTTAGAAAAAAATGAAATAATTTTAAAATGCTTATGTTTCACTTCTTGCTCGGAAACTCGAGTATCCCACCATTTATATTATATTAGAAATAGGAACACATGATAATCCATGAACCCTTTCACGAATTCAAAAGATAACTAAATTTGTCAGTGAATCGCCAAAAATGTCCCTCCAAAATGCTAATGCACACTCAAAATGGCAATTCCAAAAATAAGACAGAAATTTCATATAATTAAAATTAAGGACCTTTTGATTTCGGGCTGATTTTGCCCGAAATTAAGGACTTTTAACGACCAAAAATTGATTAAAAAAAACTAAGGACTTTTAAGGACCGTACAAACCCTGTTATAGTATGGGGGAAGATAATTATTGTCATTTATTAAAGTTGCAATTCTTTATCGTGTTCTGTTAGATGTTAAGTATAGCATATCATTATTTATAATGCACTTACTATTCACAATATTCAAAAGGCATAGTGGTATATAGGATTATTAGACTGCAACAATTAATGTTTTTCTCTTATTTCTTCTTTGCACTACAACTTTAAAAATCCCAATCTCAATGCATATGTTTAATTAAAAAATTTCAAAAGGATTCTAAATTTCAACTGTCACAAACCATCAAACTAAACTAAAGGCCTGAAAGTAGAAAATTAAACACATTACAAAACATATCTTACCTGGTCAATAGGAATAGGTCCACCAAATCTTGCTTCTGGTCTGTCATTTTGCCTTGGTTCTTCAAGATCATCTATAAAAAAATACAAATGTTAAAAGATGACATAATTATATATCAGCTACAAATACATAGCAGAACACAAGAATAAGTTCAGATTTTAACTACTCAGAGTAAAAGGCTCCTTTCAAACAAATTCCGAGTTTTGTCAGACTGTTAACACTATTACAAATATATCTGCTTTGTAATGAAAGTTTTCTGCCAAATAACATTCTTAATAAAGTTAAGGGGGGAAAAATGAAAGCAGTGTCTTAAGTGCGAACAACGGTAATAACCACTTAAATCTACGATTTTCTGCCAACGTTTTTGGTAGTTTTTCAAAGCTTTGACTCAGAAATTTGGTGGCCACGATTCCAAAAACAGATTCAACCTCATTTCGGATGTCCTGTGCAAAATGGAAGATAGCACCATCAAGATGTAGCTGCAAGAAACATAGAATTCTGAAGGAGCAATGTTGGGCCTATATGGTATGGTGTACAGCAAATGATCCCATTTGAGTCCATACAGAGTCCAGCCAGTGAATGCAGGTACATGTGGTCTTGCATTATCGTGATAGAACATTATCTTTCTGCACCGAAACTCAGTTTGATGTTTTTCCTTGATGGCAGCATCAACACGGACTAGCATCTCGCTGTACACCTTACTGTCTAGGGTTTTACCTTATCCCAAGATATTCCACCAGATACAAAGCATGATCTTTTAGTTAAATTGTGCTTTGCGATGCGCCGATGGGGTCGTCGGGTGCAGACCAACCCCCATTTTGGTCTGTGCGTTTGAAGTAAATCCACTTTCCATCATAAGTGATGATCCAGTCCTTGAACTGATATTCAAGCAGATTAGTGCAGGCCCAAACACATCTGTCCTTATCTGCTCGAGTCACCTCATGCACACACAGCGATTGAACTTGTACATCGAATTTATGCGATGCATAGTGAGACCAAATGGACATGACACTAATGCCTAACTTCTTAGCAAGCTCTCAGGCGGTTGAATACCAATCTTCTTCCACAAGTTCTTGCAGGCGGGCCTTATCAACATCAATACAGTAGGCTGACCAGAGCACTCTGCTTCTTAAATGTCATAGTTCTTGTTTTTTAACTTTTGGTAACAAACCTTCCCAGCGTCATACGATACAACATTAGTACCTAAAGCTATATATATCATTTGGTGAAATTCTGTAGCTGATACTGAAATAACAGAAATGGAAGTAAATGATGGTTCTAATCTGGCAGTATGATAGTTCCATTTCAGACACCCTGCACTTAAAGATATTGATATTTTTTTACAAATTTTACAACACGGTGTTCTATAAAGAAAGTCTTTCTTTCAAATGCAAAAAATCAATATGTCAAATTGCAACAAAATTTTGAAAACGTCTTGACAGGCCACAGGTTGTGCATCCCTATGTACAACCTGTATATGCTTCTTGTTCAAGAGATATTGCTCTAACAGATTATCAGATGCTTCGACATCAGAACACTTTCTGAAATGAATACCATTTCAAAATACTGATCAACTGAATACAGGTCAGATTTAATTCAGCATTCAAACTGCCTTCCATTATTTATAGAGCATATTGAGCATTTGGCTTCAATATGGTAAACCATTAGAGATAATGATGGTGATTATGCAGCTGATTAAGATGGTATATATTTTCTGTTTTCCCATTTGTCATTCCAAACTGAGATTTCCAGGTACACCAAATAAAAATTATTTACAAGCTTTAACATGCCACTGAAAAACTGCAGCCCAGACATGCCCAGTACTGTCCTTCCTTGTCAGTCCCAAACCATCATCTGAAGTAAACATATGCAATTCAGGCCAATATGGAAAATACTTTATTTTCTGCTAAATCCTTGAATTATAGAAACTTTTTTTGGGAAGGGTATGTGTGTGTTTTATTTTTTAGAATAGCACAAATTTTTACTACATGTAGCTATAAAGACTGAAGACTGTATAAAAAGTTAAGATTTTGGTAATTTTTAGAAAACTAATTTATATTTTTTTAAAACTTAAAAATACCATATCATGAATATTTTCCTTATTTAACACACTTTTGTAAATAAGTGTATGCCTATGACCAGGCCACCAAGTCATAGAATTTTGAAGACATGATGTATATACAGTTAAATGAAATGAGAAATGCCATATTCTTTTTATGTCCAGTTGTTATGTATTACTTAAGTCCCAGGTGTTTTATATCAGGAAAATGTTTCATTAACAGGATTCTTAGAGCTTTCAGAGTGATCTAAACATAAGCTTAGTTATATAAAATGAGAAATGTCATATTACCTTCAAGCTGCTGAAATATGTGACATTTCTACCTTTACAAAGTTTTGATTGTTGTAAGGGTTTTAACAAAAAAAAAAAAAAAAAAAAAAAAAAAAAAAAAAAAAAACAGTCTTGATTTGAATAATAAGAATATTTCAAGTTTGTAAAAATTTCACAACATAAATCCTTTATCAATTTCTGAAAGAAAATTGCAAAGACTGCTACAGTTGAGGATATTCCTACAAGAAAGTCACTAAATCATTAGGACTTCATGCCAACCGACATTATAGATACTGATGAATGATCACACTGAATATGTTCATAAATAAACTGCAGAACTCCATATGATGTATCTTCGGTATTTAAAACGTTTTCACAGCGATAAATTTTAAGCTTGAAAACTTTCAAAATTTTCTGAGTAATCATTTATAAATCTGAGGTCACCCTGAGTTATGTTATCACAAACCCTGATGGTCCACTTTGCTTTGAGATGGTTATACACCAACAATGTTTACACTGCCTACATGCTAGCTATACATATCCCTAAAGGTACTTTAATAGCTTTTTGACAGTATTCTGGTTAAAATTACAAATCTTATTATGAAATCTATATTAAAAATTTTATCAGCTATTTTCAATATTACATTTGAATGTATTGCCTTGCACACTGGCTCCAATTAAAGCACATCACAATTAAAATAAATGCCTAATTACATTACCCATTAATAAGAAACATGTATTCACTAATGTTTAAACATAATAAATAACATTTAAATTTAGAAATTAATATAAATTACAGCAATACTTAAAATTATTTCTATAATAAAAGGATACAAATCATTACTTACCTGAACCTGAAATATTTCTAATATGCTTCTTTGTCTTTTCATGCGTTTCAAGAATGCCTTTATGAGCTTTAATCTTTTGATTACATGCTCTACATATAGCTAACTTCGGATTATCTGGATCTTCCTCAACCCACGCTATCATAACAGTAAAAAAAAAAAAAAAAAAAATTTATAAATAGAATGAAAATATCTGATATCAGCTGCTAATTTAGTAAATTTTAACTTAGTAACCTGGCAATAGTACAACTAAATGGTTTACTAACTTGACAACAAGTTCAAACTTACTTCATTTCGATAGCACTCTGTTAGCTAATCACTGAACTATAAAACAGTTTAAGATACTGGCAAAAGGGAAAGAAAACACAAATGTATTCTACTTTTAATGTCAGGAGACGAAACTGGAATACAGTCAATGGCCAATTAATTAACTAAGAAAGAAGAGATTAACTAGTCCCTATTCTTCAAAAAATATATATATAATAATAATAATAATACAGTCAATGGCCAATTAACTAAGAAAGAGGAGATTAACTAGTCCCTATTCTTGAAATAATAATAATAATAATAATAATAATAATAAATTGTTTACTGCGCAAATCAGATAGAAAAATTAGTTATATATTATCAGTAAAAAACAAAAATTGTCTAAGAAAAATAGAAAAAGATAAAGAAAAATACATGAGATAATAGGAGTGATGGCAGATGATGCCTTGCTAAATAAATTCTGCCAAGAAATGAACATTTTACAAACTTTTTCTCAATAACATTGCTCAAGTTCTCTTGTAAATATTACAGTCAAAATTCGTTAATCCGGACTCGTCAGGACTTCGGCGATTCTGGATTATCAATTTTTCCGGATTATAGATCATCAGTTTAAATCTCGTAAGATGGCATGCAGAAATTTTAAAATTGAAAATATGAAACCGTAATTTATGAAATAAAGAACAATTATAATCTAAAGGATATCAAAATTTACAAAAAAAAAAAAAAAAAAAAAGCTTAATATTTATTTGTTTACTTAATATTTATTTGTTACAAAATCAATAACACAATGAAAACAGTACCATAGGGGATCAATTCAAAATTTTCAATAACTAAATTATATGCAAAATACAGTTCAACATACATTACATTATTTTAAATGTTTCGCAAAATCACGAAAAAAAGCATTCTTTACAGTTGCTGCAATATAAACACACTAAGTAAAAGTTTGCAATTGCGTGTCTCTTGTTTGGTTAGAGTATATTGAATGTTATGGTTTCGTTTATTGAGATTACGGCAAAGCACACTAGGGCTATCTGCCTAAAGATAAGGATGCCTTCGTGGAGGACTTTCTAAGGGAAACTGCATCTAGCCCGTTCGTGGGATGCGAACCTCAGACCGAGCTACCAGTGTTCAGCGACTTTACTGCTCGGCCGCTGGTGGGCCTGAATGTCATGGAAACCCTATTATAGCATAATTGGTTATGCGTGACTGTTGTGAATTTGAATGATGGGAAAAGATTTGTAAAGGCTTGTTTGTGTGTTGGATGTTCGTTAGGAAGTACATTGTTATTTTGTAGATTACACGGCAAAATGGCTGAACGTGGTACGATTAATTTGAAGTTCCTGTATGATTTCGAGTTTTTGCTATTATAAGATTTGAAGTTTACTTAGGAGCTATTATAAGTGTCCTGTTTGTACGAAGGAAATGCGTATGGTTGAATGCCGAAGAATAAGTTTGACCCTTATTTTTGCGAATTTAGGGGGCAACGCCAGTTTACAGATTTTAGTTCAGATAATTTTAAGAAGTTTTTGGATGCTGTTAAGGAATTTTGTTTGACTAAAGACGTAGAAATTTCTAGATAAGGCAAGTGGATATTTCCTTTATGTAGTGCTAAGATAAATTTCCTTTTTTATGTTATTTAATTACTTAATTTAAAATGTAGTTTATTGAGATATATATTTTTTGTCAGCTGCTCCTTTGACTTTAGAAGTGAAAATAGATTGATGCGTACATAACTCGGCGTCCATGTACACACCGATCTATTTTCACTTAAAAAAACATCAGAGAATTGCACAAACTAAGCATTGCACACTACCATAACTTTGTCACCGTATACATCAATACTATTTACATTAAAAAAAAAAAAAAAATCGAGGTAAAATCCTAGTATACTGTGCAGGCTTGGCGCGATTATCGCCAACACCAAAAAATGACCCAAAGAACGTCTATGTATACACTGTATACAATGTATATACATGTGTACACCGGATACTAGGATTAAACCAAAAAGGAAGAAGCTAAAACAAAGTTGAAATTATCATGGTAACCAGAAATGGGGTTTCATTACCAAACTGAACAAAATTTGTCGCTAATTGAAGGGTCACCCAATTCTATACTAGAGCATAACACTGTTGTTTCCATTCATTTGTTTCCTAAATTATTCGGAAGAAAACTTCTGCTTTCAACTCATCCTGAAATTTAATTAAAATTGCAGATTCAATTCGCATTTCCAATACATAGAAAATGATACATTTTACGCAAATTTGTTAAATGCGACTTGTGGTATCAAAGTTACACAGTGCTTTAATTTTCCTTAAAATGCACATGCATTTGAATCCATATACGGGTAATGAATACTCAGAAATAAAGCAAGTATAACAAGCTATACTTACGGAATAAATCCAACCATTCTTTTTTAAAAACACGAGATTCATAATATAGTTTCCACTTTCCCTTAGAGCGTCTAATTTTTTTTGCTTTCAGGGTTAGTTTCTCATTTACAGGCTCATCACTGTCAGAATCACATTCATCATTTTCTGAATTCGCGTTGAATTCCGAATCAGAATCATCGTTCGACATTTCTAAAAATTAACTACCTTCAACTCAGAAACCCAAAGCTAAAGAAGAAAACTAACGCGCTTTTCGCTTTGCCACAAACGTATCGCAAATTTTCGTTAAATTCAAAATCATCCTAGCCAAGGCCAGCGTTGATCCTGAAATCATGCGTCTAATGTAAATTAAAATATTAAATTGCTGATTGTTGAAAAGCACGATTACACCTTCGAAATATATTTTTAAACTGACACTTAAGTACGATGCAGACAGAATTTCAAACAGTAATGTTATTTTTTTTTCTCGAGTAATTTCTTTCGGTTTACTCCAATTAAAAATCAGTCGCCAAGTATAATTTAAAAATCAAAGATTAAATAAATGAAACATTTGAAAGGGTTCTTGACAAGACCCACTCTAAAATCGGTATCACATGAACCTCAACAGCGAGTTGACAGAAATATTTCTGCGACTTTTCATTTTCGGGATACCTAATTGATTGACTTACACGAAAACCAATTATTCGATAAAAAAAGTACGGGGGGGGGACACAGGGAACATTTTCATCTCGATTACAAAGTGTCCGACATATGTAGCCGAGAAGAGTATTTCTAAACCGTACCCCATTTCTTGAACTTTTCACGTTATGGAAAAATCGACTAGTTTCTCCCAAGGAGGTTAGGCCAATCTAGTTGGCCTTGGTTAGGCTCTACTGTAGTTGAGTTCACCTGTTCCAGTAAAATTTTAGAAACCTTGGCGCATACGATAAGCAATCAATGGGCGAGATTTTTGCACTGGCATAAGAGATTAGGGATTCTTAAAGGAGGTAATGAGATAAACATAGTAACGATCTCGCAAAAAATATAAATACTTACACATCAGCTAACAATGTGATAAAAGTTGATACATAAAGGATACATAAATTCAAACTAGTTGCTATAACCTAGAGTATAAAAATTTACTCAATTATTAAATATCTTATTTAAGTTTTGAAAAGGAGATCGTTAACTTCAACAGAACTTAAAAAATTAGTGCATTCATTCGCCAACGCTAGTAATCACATAGTGTGAAAGTGTGTTCTTTTATATAAATGCATACTTTGACTTCTTTCTGTAATAAGAAAACATCGCTCAGATTTTTGGAAACTGCATCTTTACATTTCAACATTTTCATAACCATACGCATAATGTGTCAATACTTGGGTTTTCAAAGCAGAAAAAGTTGTAAAATGATACACATCCAGAAATAAGTGTCAAAAGTAGCTAGTTATCTGATACATATGTAGATCATATCAGCACGAATGTGATATATTAATACATATATGAAATCGGATCCAAAAGTAATTGCCATGCGTTTTCGTCATAAATGCACATTACTTGACTTTTGAAGCTAATTTAGCAATATAACAGAATTAAATTAGCAATCAGTTTCCAAACAGACAGAAACACCTCTTAATCCCGTTTTTCCCCATATATTTCTTTTTTTTTTTCCCTAGCTCCAGTTCCTCACATGACATTTACTTCCGTTGGCATAATGAAATGTCAGGAGGGTCTCAGTTCTGGCCGAAATCCTGTCGGGTTGTCGTAAGAATTAGCGAATTTGTGTAGAAAAATTTTACTACCGCCATTTTAGTTTTTTGACAGAATTGTATGCCAGCCGTCGCTCTTGCATAATATTCTAGCATTGCGTACAAAGTTAAAGTTATTTCATTCTGGATAGATTATTCTTAAAAAAGAAATTTGCACTTTTTGAGGGAAGATATTTTCAATCTCGTTCTAATTTATTTCGCCATTTATGTAATATGGATGATGTACTACCTGAATCAGTAGGAGGTAGTTTAATTGGTCCATCTTGCGACAGAAATTCATTAACCTATCAGCAATTAAGAGAGCATACTGGGGATGCACGATATTTTATTTGAATGTTATGAACTTACATCTCGCCCGTACCCTTAAGGCTGATATCACACGGCGGTTTGTTTCGGAAGAACAACTGCTTGGAACAATTTTTCGGCTTTGTCACAACAGCCAAGATCGCTTTGGGGTTATCACAGGGGAAACTAGTTCCCCATTACAAGCAAGCTGATAGCTGACTGTGAAAACGAACAACTTGCAATTTTTTTGGAAAGGAAAGAAAAAGTCGCACGTCTTTCTTTCAATAGTAAACCAGTGAAAAAAATTGTCCGAAACAGTTGTTCGAATGAAACAAACGCCGTGTGATATGGGCCTAAAGGAGCCATGTTGGAACAACTAAGGCTGTTCTCCGAGGAATATTCATTTGGGATGAAACTAGAAAGAATTAAAAACATGTTTCAGATGGATATGTGTAGAAATGTAGAAAAATTTTGAAAGGTCGACTCAGGCGAACAAAGTTCGCAAGCATCAGGCACCCGCGCGGCAGCGCTATCCCCGGCTAAACATGTTGACGATTTTCGATCTGTAATGTGTCCGACTATAGAAGAGGGAGAACATTACGTTGAAAAACTCATAGGGAAAAGCAATTATAGAGTTTCCGAAGTAAACATTACGTCGATCAGGAACAGTATAGGAAGTGGAAAAAGTCCTCGATGAAATGTTTCAGGGCTACACCAGTGGCGACGCTCAAATTAGGGCTGGGAAATGCACGTAAGATGAGGAGTACTTTAACTTAGGAGGAAGCTGGTGTTGGTGTTGGTGTATTTAATTATGGCAAAGCACACGAGGGCTATCTGCCTAAGGGGAGGGAAACCTTCGTGGAGGACTTTCTAAGGGAAACTGGCTCGTATACACGTTACACATAAGGAAAACCACGAAAACGCCCATGCAGCCAGCCCGTTCGCGGGATTTGAACCTCGGACCGAACTACCAGTGTTCAGCGACTTTACCGCTCAGCCACTGGTGGGCCACTTAGGAGGAAGCAAAAATTAAGGAGTGCAAAAATACCCAGCAGTCTTAACCAAAGCAAGAGGTGATACCAAAGGTTAAACAGTTAACTATAAACATTTAAATACAGAAAATTATATATTTTTAAACATTCTATTATATATTTTTATAAATGTATTAAAGAATTAATTTTAAGAGACCTACTAAGCATTAGCACAAAATAAGCGACGTAGAAAGTTGAGTTAATTTAAAGCGTTTATTTCCTCCACAACAGAGTAGAGGACGTTAGATTTAGTACCTAAGTCATTTGCAGCCTGCATAACAGGCAGTTTACTTTTAAAAATTTGCGTGACCTTGTGTAGGTTAGTACCAAATGTTCTTTGAAATCCAGATAGAATTTTCATTAGTTCCAATAATTCCATCAGATTACTGCCGTTTGGCAAACTACTGGAGTTCATACAGTTTCTACCGTTGGTGAGATTTGTAGAAAAATTTAAGTCTATAGTAGCAGGTTCCGAAGAGGAGTTGGCATTTTCTTCTTCACTACCTGATTATTTTAAAGTCTGAGCATAACTCACACCATTGCGGGGATCAGAAGCGGGCTTTTTAGGTCTCTTAAGACTAGGAAATTTTTCATAACCCCTATACGAGGCTGGGTGACCCTCTTTTCCGCAGTTGCAGCACTTAGGGACGTCTAAACTTCCTTTATAGCTGTCCTGAGTTTTATGATGTCCAACGCATTTCACGCATCGTGGGGAAACATGACAAGTCTCCGAGGAGTGGTGCCATTTCTGGCAGTTAAAGTACTGCGGAACTCGGAATTTCGAAACATATTTTTCCACCGTAAGTGAAAATAGGCACAGTCGATTACTTCATTTTTAAATAACTGTACTTGAAATAAGGGCATGGGGGCCCGAGCCCTATTTTTTGTCAGCCACACTATAAAATTATGAGGGTACACTTTTAGCTATTAGAAACTATTTATTTACAATCTTAGAATGTATAATCACAGAGAACTGCAATACCAGCATAGTTCTATTTTCCAATCTGTATCCAAAGTGTTGCCAATTACAAGTTACTAAATATTAAATGTTACCATTTACAAATTATTAAATATTACATCTTCCGTTTTTTTAAAGAGTTCAAAAGTTTTAACAGTCTAAAATCAGTCCAAATACCTGGCCGGCTTTCTAATCAGTCTCCCACTTCTAGTTCTTAGCTCACCGTTCCTTGTTTCTGAGTTAGCAGAGTTTGGTAGTTGATCTTCTAAACTTTGCCCTTGAGAATATCTGGAATCATATCCTTTTACATCTATTTCCTGTGTATTAACTCCTTGTTCTGTTCCTCTGATATTCTCATCAACAGCTGAACTGTTTCCTCTAATATCTTTTATATTTCTTCTCAGTACTAATCCACCTGATCTAAGTATATATGATCTAGGCGTCTTATGCACTTCTACAACTGCTGGTTTCCAGCGATTATCTTGATATACCCGAACACAATCTCCTTTATTTAGCAATGGTAATGTTTTTGTATGACGATCATAATATGACTTCTGTTTAGTTCTTTCATGGTTGATTTTTTCTTTTACATTTCTCACAACTTGAGGTTTAAGTAATTCTTCAGATGTAGGAAGAATCGTTCTTGTTCTTCTACTCATAAGTCGTTGAGCTGGTGATCCTAGCATCTCATTAGTTGGAGTGTTCCTATGAGCTAACAATGCTAAATAAGGATCAGCATAATCTGCTTGAGCTTTCTTTAACAATTTCTTCGTTGTTTGTACTGAACGCTCTGCTAATCCGTTCGACTGTGGATGGTATGGACTGCTTGTTATATGTTTAAATTGGTATTTCTTTTCAAATTCTGAAAATTCTTTATTTGCAAACTGAGGTCCATTATCAGATATCACTATCAATGGTATACCGTATCTTGCAAAATGAGATTTCATGTAACTGATCACTGTCTGACTTCGAGTATCCGGTAGTTTGGAGATTTCAAAAAAGTTGGAATAGTAATCTACAATTAATAAATATACATCTTTGTTAATCTCAAATAAATCTGTCGCAACTTTATACCAAGGTAAATTGGGAATTTCATGTGGTATCATAGGCTCTCTTATGTTTTTGTTCTGGTATTCATTACATATAGAACATTTTGAAATTTTATCTTCTATCTGCTTGTTCATAAATGGCCAAAACAAAACATCTCTAGCTCTTTTCTTACATTTTTCTATACCAAAATGACCCTCATGAATTAAATTTAACATTTCCTTTTGCATAGATAAAGGAATAATTACCCTTCCTCCTTTGAAAAATAAATCATTTTCCATTGTCAACTCATCTCTGTAGTCCCAAAATACTTTGACTTGAGGTTCTACCTGATGTTTCCTTTCTGGCCAGCCTCTCAGAATATATTTCTTTAAGCACTGTAGTGTAGCATCACATTCACTTTCTTTCTTTAACATTTACAAAGCCAGTACATTACATCTTTAACAATAATAGAGAATGGGCGAAATTTTTCACATACAGTTATGTCAACGCTTCTAGCACTAGGAAATAATAGCCACAGCTCGCCCTTCACCATCAAATTACAACAAATTTTACATCGCAACCTGCAGAAACATCTCTCCTTCACACGGATCAAGGCACATGCAGAAAATGAGGGAAATGAAGCAGCTGATAGCTTGTCCAAGCAAGCGGCCACCGATCCAGAAGCTAAACAAATCACAATCCCAGCCCCTCCTTCCTACCTCAAAGAGCTATTACGAGCTCAAGGCTTAAACCTTTGGCAGGAAGACTGGACGCACTGCACAACTTGAAGACGTACATACAGCTACCTCCCGAAAGTCAGCACCGAACGCAACATTGCAATAGCTCCTCTCCCGTTTTATATTACGGGACACGGTCTATTCCCAACCTACTTCAATAGACATGGCATAACGACTACGGATGCATGCGTCTGCGGAGCGTAAGGCTCCCCAGACAACTACGTTTTTGAGTGCCATCTGGCAGTAGGAAATCACCTCCGTCTTCCCACCAACAATAGAGAAGCTTATCACCGCCTCCTTATGAAACACATAGCGGCAGTAAATACAATCTGCAAGGTTGACAACACACTCAAGAGAATGGGCCAAGATTTACGCTCTTCTCAGCCACCTTGATTAGCTTAAATCACTTTTGTTGATCCGCCCCTAGCTTCATTTTGCCAAATGTTCTCGTTAGCCCCGTCTTCTTGCTATCGCTATTTTCGGTCTTCTCCGGTTGCCGATAAGGATAATGCTTACTTTGAGGTTTCGTTTGAGACGAAACCTCGAATACTGGTTCTGGCGAAAACTTGCTGAATGCGTATTTTCAGCTGTTCTTTTACTTTGGAATTTCACGGCGACTGTGAGTGTGGATTTCTCACCTCCAGAAAATCCGGAATCGAAGAAAGTAGACGCGGCAAAATTATTTCGATCAATTCACCACCCGGCCTCTTTCCATACAATAGACTGGGCCCACCAGCGGCCGAGCGGTAACGTCGCTGAACACTGGTAGTTCGGTCCGAGGTTCGAATCCCGCGAACGGTCTGGCTGCATGGGCGTCTTCGTGGTTTTCCCCATGTGTAACGTGTATACGAGCCAGTTTCCCTTAGGAAGCCCTCCACGAAGGCATCCCTCCCTTAAGGCAGATAGCCCTCGAGTGCTTTGCCGTAATCTGATAAAACCAAACCATACAATAGATTGAAGATTTGTATTTTTCTCAGAATAAAATCGGTTAGATCTTTGACATTCGTCTGGTTCATAATATTTTAATGGCATTTTAATACAGAAAACCAATGAGTTAACAAACTAAAAATAAAATAATATTCTAGTTAGTTTGGAATTATATGCTAATAAATGAATGAAATTGCTTATTAACAATGTTAATTATTATGAAAACAAAGTCATCCCACTTAAATCTGATTTGACTTAGACACCAGAAAGCATGAGAATTTATTAACACTATTCATTAAAAAATAGTTTTTAATTTTGTTCGGGAATTTTTGTTATAAAAAGTAGGAAGAGGGTACATATACACTCTCCCTATGCCTGCCAATGATCAATGCATTATTGATATAACATAATAACCTAAGATACAGATAATAAATAAAACAGTTATCTAAATTGTTTCAACTATTTTGGGCATTTTAGCTTCATTTCTTTAGACCTCAATGGTACAAAGATGATGATTATAATTGTGAATGACAGATATAAAAGTGAAATAAAAGGTATATAATAAGTAATATTGAATTATTAATACATAATATATCATAATACCGAATTACAGAAAGTAAATAATGCCTGCTTGTTTTTAGAAGTTATCATTAAAGAGATTTATACATTTTTACAATTCTTGAGGCAACTGAAATAAAATTCTTGTTCAACATTTTTAAACATCATTTCTGGAATCAGTTTCTCAAAGCTCTTCATTCTATTTATCAAAAACATAATATTAATATTTAACAATAGTTTTAATATTTTTATAACATACTATTACCATTTTCTCCAGACTACTAAGAGGTTACTAAATTGATAGGGAAAGCCAAAGGAAAAATATTTTTCTTCTCTGTACTAGCTCATAAAATGTATTTACCTAGTTTATTGAATTTTAAATAAAAAATTACAGATTCGATACTATTGTGCCCAAAATATTTATAACATTGAAGCTCAATTTTTTTTCTTTTGATATTTAGTTTAAAATAAGTTTATAAAACTTGTTATTTTAATACACTCAAACCTGTTTTTGCACAATTTTTTTTCGTGCGGTATATGAAAATTTCAATCCAACTGGAACATAGTCATATGATTATGTGACAGCAGTTAAAATCTATGTAGGACTCCAACTTTATCATAAATTAGAATGTCATTTATTTGCAATGAATGCCAATTCTGAAATAACTTCAAAATTTCAAAAGGAGGTTTTTTTTTTTTATATATATATCTGGCTACCGAGACATATACAAGCATCTAGTGAAACAACACACATCGCCAAAAACTGATCACCGACTGCATAACTGAAAAAAGTCAACTCTAAACGAGCGCGAGATAGTATCTTCAAATGGAGAAAGTGATTTTGAACCAGTTTACAGAAAGAAAATTTACTGTCAGACTATGAAGGATAATGGTTATATATTTAAAAAAGTTTTGTATGTACATACGTATATAAAATAAGTATGTATGTATACAAAATATTCAAAAATGTTCACACGTGTATTTTCCATATCAGACTCTAAAAATTTTTGGTGAGATTCCAAGTAGCTGCCAAGCCTCATGTCTTGATTTCGTTTAAAAAAGCAGATCCAGTTATTTCTTAAGGTTTTGAGTTATTTTCTATACAAGACTTTTTATGCAATCCATATTCACAGAATAAATAAATAAATAAAATATATATAAAAAAATTTTTAATTGTGTTGTGAAAACTATTTTTTATAGCTACTTGCAAAGTTTTTTTTTTTTTTTTTTTTTTTTTAACGCGGTCCCATCCACTGCACAAAAACAGGTTTGAGTGTATATTAAAACCTTATCATTATCATGCAGTAAACATGAATGTTAATAATCAATTTGTTAAAAATAAAATATATTCCAAGAGAGTCATTTAATGTGATTTAAAATTTTCACTTATATCTACAATTTAATGGTGGAATTATGTGACTGGCATTCAGCATAGTTCAGGTAGTTTACTTTTTACTTCACAGCAATATATACCTGTTTTAGTAAGAAAACTATTTATTTAATATAGGAAAGTATATTTCATTTGCTTTCATTTACATTTAATGAAAAGTTTAGTTGATATAAAATGAGCAAACCAATATTTTCAGCCCTGTGGTTGTTGTATTTTACCTAAAATTAGCAATTTAAACTTTTCACTTCACTCCATATACAGATTTGCCATCATAATTATCTTTCTTTTTTACTGTTTTTATGCACCATACGTTTAAAAGTCAGAACCTTATTTGTGAAATGTTTATGAAACAAATCTATTTACTCAATATCAAACACTGCTTGGTAAATAATCAGAAATTAATTCATACAGTATTTTTTCCATTTGTAAAGCAGACATTGCTGTTTAAATCAACCTATCATTACATATAATTTTAAACACGAAGTTGTTAATGAAGCTTGAAATGCATACAATATCCTTCACTGCAACTAAAATCTCTGAGATCTATCAGCTATGCAAGTTCAATTACTAAAAATGCCGAAATAAGCCTCTTTATCAGTAAATACTTTATGCCTATAATAACTTTTCTATGATAATAACGCTTGTTTTCTATTTAACCTTTTGGACTTTTCGAGTTCTATACATAACAAGAAACATTTGCCAATTAATCAAGAATTGCACAGATAAATTAAAACATACTTATGGCCACACAGAGAATTCAGTATTTATTAATAGCAATTATATCTCTACATCAATCCTGCATTCAAAAATTTTCATTCCAAAAGTTAGAGACAACATAAACATGTGTTTTTAAGAAAATAAATCATATTTACTAAAATTTATCACTTCTAATCTTCAAATTCACTATCATTTATGCATTTGCTTATTTTTGGTTAATGTGAGCAGGTTGCATTGATAGAGTCCGAGGACCACACATGGACCCATTCCTGCATTAAATACTTGTGTAGCTATTTTTAATTTGCTTTTATTCCCCAATTTTCCGATGGAATTTTATTTTCCAAATAAGTATACAAAAGTATTTTTTTTTCCTGCAACATTCAGTAGCTAATTCTGACCTTCACTTTTAATACTGTAAGTGACCAATCTGACATCAGCTTAACAAAACTATTCTGGCTGTTCATGTCACAAAGTAGGCTCCTGTTGCAATTTTGTGCTTCATTGGGAATGAACAAGTCTATCTTGCACTCGCTGAGTTTGCTTTTTCAGGATATGATGAACAAGACTTTCTTTAAATATTCCCAGTTTTTATTGTGGGCAGTCAAACCAACTTCGCATATTTCAATAACAATGTATTCTTATGTACTATGTTTGGCATAATAAATAAAGTTCAATAGATGATTGCACTTCACTGATTCTTGAAATAAACACTTACTATACAAATATTTTTGAAATTTTTTTGGGTCCATAATACCATTCATGAATGTTTTTGCCAATTTTTTTGGGTTCATAATACCATTCATACATGTTTTTGCCAATTTTCTTGTTTCTTCTAGCAATAATGATAATGATACAATTATTTATTCTGAGAATACTTCAAGACCTGACAAATTGTCTGAAGATTTTTTTCCCTGTTATGATTCCTCAGATGAAGATAGCAAATACCTTTTATCATTGGCGTCAAATACCTTCTCAAGATTAGTTACCTACAGCATAGCAATTCTGGAATGATAATTCGTATTGCAAAAACTATATTACAAAGTTTTGAGTAGAGTATATTGCAAAGAATGTGAAGTTTCAGTATGCACAGTTCTTTGCTTTAAAATAATTTACCATATGCAAAATGAATTTTAAATTGCTATTACAGTAATTTAAGAGGCCAATATATATTTTCTGTAAGCATATAATATTTGTGTAACAGCACCTTTTTAAAGTTAATATTTTCAAGATTTAAAGACTTTAAGCAAAAAAATTGAAGAAAATGAACATACAAATGAAAAATATATAATTTCCCATCATATACAAAAAATATTAATCAAATCTGATATAAAATAATTTAAAGTGATATGATAAGAGGGAGGTGTTATGATTAGAGAAGTGTTGATTTAAAATTTTCAAGACACAGCAAAAATATTTGTACCAAAGAAACTTGTCCTATGATGGAACAATGCATGTATCTGAAATGTCCTTGAACAAGTGGTGAAGCATGTTATTAGCAATCACTTAGAGTTAATAATTTCCCCTTTTACATCAAGGATTAAGGTTTTGTATTTACCTTGGAGTTGCATTTTACAATTTATTATATTGTACTGAACACTTTCAGAAAATTTCTACCAGATAAACTACTGGGAAAGGTTTTCGGTTTGGTTTAATGATGATGGTAAAGCACACTAGGGCTATCTGTCTAAGGGGCAGGATGCCTTTGAGGAGGATTTTCTAAGGGAAACTGGCTTGTATGCACATAACACATGGAGGAAAACATGAAAAATCCCATGTAGCCAGCCCACATGCTTAGAAATGAACCCAGGGCAGAACCACCATTGTTCAGCAATTTTACTGCTCGGCCACTGATGGGCTTACTTGAAAAAGGAATCAAAGACCTCAACTAGTGATAGAAGGGATGTAGCTTCTTTATTATACAGGCTGTAGCAAATAAAAGTGGTCACTCTGTTCTCCGAGCCGCTTTTATTTGCCCCACCCGATATAACATAATGATACAAATTGTGGATTGGATTATAGTAAGTATTACAATTTGTTAAATGAATGCAAGTATGCTTAGATAATTATAGTCAAAAAAAAAAAAAAAAAAAAAAAAAAAAAAGATAATTATGTTTTAAATGATTAAAAAAATGTTTTTAGAATCACCAGAAGTTTTTTTTTTAATTGAACTATATTACAAAAAATTATTAGCATTTCTTTGTAACTGACCTTTTCAGCACTTCAGGTTTTATTCATATTAATATGATTTCAGTGTATTTTTACTTCTTAACCTCGATTAAATTAGAAAAACATAGTAAATTTACAAATTTAGTGTCTTAAATTTTAACATCTGTAAAAAATATAATAATAACAATAAAAATCATAAAAAAATTCTTGTTATATTATTTTAAATAATAAAAAGATTATTTCAAACGCTTTTTCCTCTGAAAATTCTTCATTACCTGAATAAATTAGTTCTCAAGTAATTTTTTTAAAAAATAGATCTTTGATCTTACTTGCATATTATGTAGGAGAATCTTTTATTGAAACATATAAATAAATAGAAGATTTTTATGACATAATTTAAAAAACAGTATTAATGCTTTTTTCTAATATTTACAACAGATTTTAAAGTCAGTAAAAATAACATTTATTAATGCAGCAGAAAGAGAAGAGCAATTTTTGTAGAAATTAGATTTCTGTTTCCCTAGAATTAATATTTAAAAAGTACAAAAGATAATTTAAACTAAAAATGAGTATTATAGTGCTTGGATAAACAAAACTTAAAAGTAAGCTTTTCAAATAAACTAAAATTTCAAAATTTAAACTTATATAGAAATTCATTATCACCACTACTTTAAACAGAAAAATTTTTATTGCTGAATTCTATATTTTACACATGCAGCATAGGTTCTAACTACAAAATTCCTATTTCAATTAGTATGAATAAACTCAATCTGAGAATGAGTTCATTATAAAATTTGTTCAATTCAATAAAACATATATAAATATTGAGTATATATGCATACAATTAATAAAATTATGAAGGATAACTCTTATATAAGACAGTAGAGTATATGTACATTTAATACAAAGTAATAATTACATATTTGACATCACAAAAATTAGCCTCGGGATGAAAGATATGTTAAAAATATCAGTAAAAATTATCTATGTATTATGACTAAACATAATTCAGCGGGACCTCCAACTCTCTGGCCATAATTTCATCACAAAACCTTGAAATAGACGATACATCTTCTTTGGCAAAACACAAACTTGGAAATGTGTAACAAGTTGACCCCAGTGTTTTAAATAATCTGTAAATAAAACGTTAAGGTTTCCATACAACCATATTGTCAATAGCAGTGACTGAACCTTTTTTTTTTTTATATGTGATATACACATCATTAGCTGATGGAACTTTGATAATTAGTTTATGGTATGTTCAGTTTCAGCAGAAAATAATTTTGATTAGTTAAAACTAAAAAATTAATTTTGCTTAGGACCTACATCTTTTCTAACTCTAGCAAAGTGCATGGATTTTTAATTAAAATATGATTAGAGTGTTAATCACTGTTGCATGGTTATGTAACCAAATAAACCAATTATACAAAATAGATAACAAAATAAATACTAGATATGTTTACACTTTCTGAGGAATTGTGTAAGATGTGTTACATTATTGTATGCAAACTGGGAGTATGAAATCAAGATGATTATGTCATAACATATGCTATATTACATAGTTTATTGTTAATATCAAACAGATGATAAAAAATAAAAGTGATCTAAATTACTATTAAAACTCTGCAAGAAATAAAACTTGAATACAATTATACAAATTGTGCATACAGTGTAGCAACAGATTTTATAAAATTAAAACCATAACCATATTAACTAATGCAATATATAAAATAAAGCAGAAGTAATATAATAAAAAGGAAATGTACATATTATAATGAAAGGAATGATAAGAAGATTAAAAAAAAATAAGTAGTAATAATAATAATAATTAAAAAACTCTCACAAACTTTTATATATATTAAGCTAAAAACAGTAGATTGTGGTTTAGTGTGGTAACTTTAGTGAGAAAGAGTGGTATAATATGAATAAAATTTCACAATGCGGATATAAATTTATTTAAGGGAATAACATCTGAGAATGCTTCACGGACATAAAAACTAGACAGCTCATTAAAATATACTCTAATTATAAGAGAATGCTGCAAGTAGTATCTATATCGATTCACTCTCTCCAAGCAACAAATATTGACAGATAAACCTAGAATTACCTACCTATATCCCAGCCAAAAGACCTTCCCTTTGATAGTTTATTAAATTAAAATCCCATTATTCAAGTTTGTTTTAATTTGTTTATCCTATGGTTCAGTGGCTGTCTGTGGATTATTTTACTACAGTTCACAAAACCATTTCGAAAATTAAATATGCAAATATGACGTAATTTACAAATTAAAATACATTAATGTTTTCACAAGTTAAAGAAAACAATGCAACTAAAATAAAACAAGTTCTCATAGGTTAAAAAAATGTAATATTTTATTTCTTACGATGGAATGTCATAAAACTATAATATTGCTTACAATATACCTATAAACACTTATTACAAAATAGTCAAGTACAAGTTCTGTAAATTAAATTCACTTGTCTGTCTTTTCTTAATGCAAATAAATCAATAGGTTTTCATTGAATTTAGGTAAGTCATTTATGATGCTTTTTTCAATTCAGAGCATGGCTAGAGCACCTAGTCTGTCTTCGCTTATAGTGATTCTTAAAAATGTCTTAACACGTTTTAGAGTTGAGAAGCATCTCTCTGCTTCATCAGTGGTCACTGAAATAGTAACAATAATTAGCAAACGTTTGTAAGTCTTCAAAAACGCTGGTAAGTTGTTTTCTATGATAATTGTAAAAGACTAATGGCATCAATCACCTTTCAGAAATTTGGCTTTCTGTAACATGGAATAAACACCAGTTGTTTTGGTCACAATATGAGTTAGAAACTTTTTTCTCGTACTTTGGAATTTTGGAGCTTCAAAGAGAGAAAATAGCTGAGTACAGTTCTATTTATTTGAATGTTTTCTCTCTTACATTTTCTTGAAGTTTCACGATTCTGATATCTCCTTTGTCATTGTACCCATTATCTTCTTTTCCTTTTCTAATGACTGTTGGAAAACTTTTGCTTACTTTCTAATGAGAGCTACACCTGTTAGTATGTTCTGAAGCAACATGTCGCATAATATTGTAAAACACTGCAAGCAAAAACATAAACTCATATTCTTTTAACATACGGCGAATAACCCCTGCTTGATTTATTACTACAGGTTGTTTATATGCTGAGTATTTTTTCCATGCATTCAATTAAGCATTCCCTACATTCGTACACTGAATTAATGGTTCGACTCTTAAAATTCCATCTAGTAGCTGGATACGGCATCCTTTCTTTCTTACAGCTTCATCTGGAATAGCAGTTCTCTGTGAGAGTCATTGAGAAAGTTAGTAATATCCCTGTGGGGAAAAATACGATCTTTTGGATTCTGACTGGCTGTTTGTCCAACAATCAAATTGAGCTGATGCATGTAGCAATGCACAAATTGTATATTCTTGTAGGTACGCTAAGTGAGTTAAAAAAAAAAAAAAATTCAAGCATAATGCATTACCATTCATTACGCTTGCACCATCGTAGCTTTGCAATATTAATTTCTTAGGCTTTCCCACTACTTTTTCCAAACTTGCTTGGATACGTTCAGCTATAGAATTTCCATCATACCTGGATTCATGAATCCCAGAATCTTTCAACAGTTGTCCATTATTTAAAATGTCTTAGAAAACAACAACCAATTGGGAAGTGGGTGAAGCATCAGTAGTTTCATCTGCTATTACTGAAATAAAACTTGTTCTTGATCGCATTTTTTTGTGTGGTTCTTAAAAACAGTGAGCACACAGTTTAATAAATAATTATGAATTTATTTTGACATTTCTTTAAAAATATTGGCACTAGTGAGATAACCCTAAGAGACGAAATTCAAATCATCAGACGAGAATCAAATTCTGCTGAGAAGATTATAAGACCACTGAAAACTCCCAGATTTAATGAATTCTCAGATTCATCATGCCCTCGAAGTGCAAGCTCATATGCATTGCAAAACAAAACACAATCAATATATTTTTTAGAACACAATGACTTTTATAGCCTCCTTATTGTGTCTTTTAACATTTGAACTAAATGCACTGTTGTTGGCAAATATGTGCCTTTCAAATCAAATTAAATTCTAACATGAAGTTTAAATGTGATTGTGAGTATTCACACGTTTTTATGAGTTAGATGTGATAAATCAGCAACATCATAATTTACTCAAATACTAAATCCCCATTCTGTTTTACAAACAGGAGATATGGAAAACAAGAGTTTGTTAGTTGATTCACATTTACTAATCCTCAAACAATTCTCACATAAATCTGGTTTGAATTTTCTTTTTAAATCTCTAGATTTATATTCTTATATTTATCTTATATTTCTTATCACAAGCTGTTGGCATGAATAGTTTCATTTCAATATTTCTTTCCAAAGAAAATGCTGAAAAAATGTAATTGATTTAGTTCCAACACACTAATTTTACTAAATGCCATTTTAACTGTTTGCACTAGTTTGCAAAAAATATGTATAAAAAAAAAAAATGATAAAAAAGGGGGGGAGGGAAAAGAGAATTAACTAACAATTGTATGCGTAACAAACCAAGGGAGAACTCGGACAAGATAACTGCAAAAAATGCAAATTTGCGCATACTGAAGAAGTGCGAATGGAGGCAACCTCAGCGGTGCCTTTTTTCTCCCACTCCTCTGTCCACAGAAATTGGTTTTCAAGGGCATTTCTTCGATCACACGTGCAATCAAGGAAAAACCCAAACCTACTACATTGTAAGTTAGCTATGTTTTAACGTAATTAAAAAGGGGGGAGGACTCGTATTGAAAATGGGCAAAAGTCTGGAAGTGTATTAAATATTATTTTAATTAATTTGTTAATAAATTTATTTTTTCCTTTTTCTTTGGGAGTTCACATGCTCATGTGCACAAAAAGAGAAGCCGCCACTACTATGGTTATCACCATTTATTAAATGTTTTCAGCCTGATGACCTATTGAATATTTACAGAGAAACTGACAACAGATGATCAGAGGTACACTTATTATCCATCTAAACAAGCATCTTATTAAACTTGATTGTTTCAATAGTCAGAGGATTATTAGAACTGGAAAATGCTTTAATGTCTTAAAAATATCCAGTTAATTGGTGAAAATGGTGTATTTTTTTCAGTATTACCTGGAGTTAAAAGACTTGGCATCGTAGATGGTGACTGTTGTGTTAGAAAAATAGAAGTAAAATTCAGTCTGAAATCTTTCACAATATTTCTGCATACAAAGACAGCAAAAAGTCAACTGTTTGCCTCGGAGGTAACTGTGTCATTTGGAACATGGCTACCATATTTGCAGCTATGCTTTTTAAATAGCTGCTGATATACAAATGCAAGTATATTACTTTTGGCTGAATTTATGGGAAAAGAGTTTAAGAGTAAGAAATTGTGCACACATCTTGGCAGGGATTTCAGACCTCTTTAACCTCCAAGCAAAAGTCATATCTTTTCAAAAAGTAAATGTACACATAAATAAAAATAAATAATATATATATATATATATATATATATATATATAATGGATGTGCTTAATAAAATATCTGATATTATTCATTGAGCAAAAGAGATCAAATGTGATGTTAAGGTTCTGAAATGGTAAAGTGCATTGAAGCGAGCATTGCTGGGAAGCGCGTAATAGAGTAAAAGATTTTGCCTACGATTAAGAAACACTAGATTCTGATTACCATAGCAGATTTTCCATTACCTACGGTGCACTACGGGGAGGAATACTACTCTACACCCCTCCAAAAAGCTCTTCCTGATTATATGATGATTACATGAGTACAAATGGGAAAAAGGTAAGTTGACTATATGATATTTACACTTCCATCTATTTTTTTTACATGGTAGCACTTCTCAAAGTAAGTGACAACACCTTTGAAAAAGCAAAACCCAACATTTCATGTATCCGATTCACAATTTGAAGGCAATTTGTTTAGCACCTTCATTGCTTCAGAAATGGTAAGCAATCTCCAATCCATTTGCAAAATCATTAAAAATCAGAAAAAATAAACTAATATTATATCTGCAATTTAGAAAATATAAACTACAAAATAAAATTAAATAAACATCTACAACTCAAAACTATCAAAATGTAGAGCTAATGAAACTTCTTTCAATGGAAAAGAAAGAAAGAAAAAAAAAAAATCTGCTCTAGTAAACAATCAAAGAGATAAGTGATAAAATTCCCCCTTCAGAAAAACACCCTAACAATTTCTTAGTTGGTAACCAACCCTCCTCTCCCCCCCCCAAAAAAAAAGTGCAAAAGAGAAACAGGAAATTTAAACACAAATGCGGACTCACTTTTCTATTGTGAATGAGCTTATTGATGAAAATACTGCAGTGAAACCACAGATATAGTTATTAGTCTGGTTCTGATTCCACTCTGGGCTCCCCAGATTTTCGTCGTTTGATTTTGGGAAAGATTTGAAGTTAAAAATTTAAAACTAATATAGAATAAAGAGATTAGCATACAGCCAAGAAAATAACATAGAAATTTCTTTTCAAACAATTCCTGTTATATCCTAAACTAAATGAGGGTCTTTATCCCTCATATCCCCCCCCATTAATAAATTTTTTTGAGAAATGAGGGTCTTTAAAAACTAAACATGGCTAAAATGTATGGACTGGTTTCTATTATGTTGCCATCTAGTATAAATAATGAAGGTTCAAAGTAACCTATAAAGCCTTTTATATTCAACTTTTATGTGTGTATAGAGGGAATTTTTTGGATGTGCCGGAAAGGGTTAACCGAAATAAAATTTGCTCTCAAAATGTAGCAGCTAACCTGCAGCTCGACAAAGAAACCTGGCAGATAAACACATGGCTTTTCCAAATGCATGAAAACTCGATTATTTATCAATCAAACTGCCGACACAAAGGTAGCATTTATCACAATCATTTATTACAAACTGCTAACAAAAGCACATACAGTTGAGTGTTCCTGTTTTGTTTAACAAAGGCCAAAGACAGTGCATTTAAGACAAAGACATACCTTTCTATGCATTGCAAATACATAGGTAATGACACCACCATACAATTTAACAATAAGAATAATTTAATTCCATAAAACAAAATACTGTACATTCAAAGCAGTAAATAATACTTTTCATTCATTAGCAAAGGGAACAAAAAAATGAAACATAAATCTCTGCAATCACATAAATGTAAATAAATACTATGAGGTAACAAAAAGGATATAAAACTGTCCAGGGAGGATGGCCACCATTGATGTAAAGAACATAGGAGTAACCATCTTTGGCAACTCCATGCACTGAATAATACAAAGGTAAATAGGAATGAAGGGAAAAATTGCGCCGCTCATAAAACTGAATGGCTGTCGTATTTGATGTTAGGACATGTAAGTAGACAGCTTTGCAACTGTTTCCATCAGGATTTTTTGTCAAGTGGTCAACTAAACTATTTAACAGAAGAGTAGCTGGAGAGGAAAAAATTAATATAAATATATAGACAAATAACTGATAAAAATGATACAGTTTTTAAACAAAAGTTTAACTCTTAAATAACAAAAGACTAACAGTTTTGCTGCAACATCCAAATTGATTGCTAGTTTTATGGAAGCCTTGAGTACAGTTGACCATAACTCCAGTCTGCCACAGTGAAATATACAAGAGTTTTTCACCAAATCTCTGAGATCTCTGAGTACACTTTTCCAAGTTACAGTACAATAATTAATGTAGTAGGATAAGAGTTTTCTATGATGATATGCATAATATACTATAGTACAAATGTACTTATATATTGTAAATGGTTTATGAGTAGGAGAAAACTATTCCAAAAATAAAGTCTCAGCTCCCAGTTAACATAAATTCTTTTAACACAAACTTTTGATTTTTCATTACCTTAGGTTTCATGTTAATGAGGGTTTACTATAATTAATATTTCAATAATCATATATTAAATTATGTAAGAAATTCTTTACTATGTATTTTGATGTAAACTTTGATACAGGTATATGAATCAAAATATTTTATATTATCTTTTGGGTACAGTAATTTTTAAAAGTTATTCAGCTTGAAATAAAATTAATTATTTTTGTAAAAGTTAAGAACTTTAGAAAATTACAGCATACATTGATCAGAAAATTCTTAGTACAAGATAATCTAATTTTTGATACATTATGATTTGAAAACTTTATTAATAATCAAAATATTTATAACATTAAGGCTGCATTTACTTTTGGTAAACGTTTTGAAAATATTTTAATTTCATAATAATATACATATTCAAAAAATATTTGTAATCCTGGAAAAGTTTTATTATTATTATTATTTTTGGTAAAGTCACAACTTTTACATGTTACTGATACTAAAATAGATTCTATGCCATTCATTTCTTGTAATTTAACCAACTTGATATGATAGCTCAGATTTATTACAAAGTCAAATAAGATTAATCTGGACCAACTGCCACTGAAAATGAAAGTGATTAAGATGCACCTCCATTATTTTCCCTCACCCTTGAACACAATCCCCCAAAAACAAACTACCATGTAGAGCTGATAACGCTTGTACCATTGCTAGATATATTTTCCCTTCTTCTAATACCTAATAAATATGTTTTTTTTTTGTGATAATAATAATAACTGTGTTTCTTACATACAGCAAGGTGGATTAGCCATTAACAAGGCAAGACAATTTCATTCTGTTTTATTTATCTGCTTGTCGCCAAAAACTTGCATTTAGTTAGTAAACAAATGAACCGCGTGAACCTTCAACAATTAAGGCTTTTCCTCACTTTTTTTAAATACATCTAAACCAACTGCTTCGTGATTAAACTCATTTTTAATTAATAAAAACATTAAATTAAAAAAAAATTAAATCTTTATTTAAAATTTATGTTTGTCACATAAATAAAGTGTATGTCTGTTTCTTCTGTCTAAATTATTAATTATTATAACAGCAACAGAAAGGAAATTAAATTATTGACATATATTATCAAATATTCAGTTGACATGCATTAACCTTAATTCAGTGACATTATGAAAGTACAAATGCTAGTTTTAAAACCAACTGCTTCATGATTAAACCCATTTTGTTTTAGGTTGGGGGGATTTAAAATTATAACTTTATTCAAAATTTATGTTTGTCATATAAATAAAGTGTATAATCCTCTTCTGTCTAAATTATTAATTACTATAACAGCAACATAAAGGAAATTAATTTATAGGCATATATTATGAAATATTCAGTTGACATACACTATCCTAATTCAGTGACATTATGAAACTACAAATGCTAATTTTCAAAAATGGTTTTATATCTTTAAGCAGCCAATGCTTGCGGAAGACAGACATAATTTTTTGTCTCTTTGAAATTAACGTTTTTTAGTCAAGACACACAAACCTGTATCACTCTGCAATCACTGCTTCTGGGTTAGAGACTTAACTAATGGATCACTGCAATCGGTTCCGTAAAGTAAGGTTTTATAGAGAAAGTAAATTTATATTTTGCCATAGTGCTTGATCAATATCATAAATTGGAAATATTTAATCTAATTTAATTCCAGAACTTCAGAATCAGTTTTGTTTAGATTTTCCAACAGCAGATGTATTATAAAACATACATTACTAAATACTAATAATGGCAAATGGCCAAAACAGGACCGATATGACTGCTGAAAATATCTTTTAAAGATATTATTTCAGTTAATTAAATATTTCTAATGAATATTGTACCCTCCACAGTGATAACATTCTGATAACTGTGCTCCTTGTGGAAAGAAAAAACAAAATCTGATAATGATGTCAAAGTGGAAAAACTTTGTATCATTTTATTTCCAAAAATGTGATGGCAACAAAACTGAGAAAACATGTTACTATCTTTCATGAATTTATAAAAAATTTGATCATATCATATTTTCACTTCCTCATGATTTTATGTTAGTAATTACAATTGTTATATCCAAATCCAAACCATACCTATGCCATTTCTTCTGAATTCTTCAACAACACCCAGAGTAAGAATATAAGCTACTTTAGTATTTTTGGCAAAATGTGAAGAAAGCAGACCTTGGTCCTGCAAAAAGAAGGCAGACATAAAATCTTAATATTAATTATTCATTGCAAGAATATAATTAAACTTGGTCAGGTTAAGAAAATAAACAAATTATAATTAATAACACACACAGAAAATTTTTAAATTGGAAAATACAGACACTTCCCAAAGAATTATTTTCCCTTAAAATATTAGTTATAATAAAAAACATACTGTCACAAACTTGATTTAGAATCAAAGAAAATTTATTTTTGAAACATCTCAAACAAGAATCATAGTACAAATTTTATGAATGAGGTATATTTATTAAATTATTGATGTTATTATATAATTATTTAATTAAGGATAAATAATATTTAAAAAAATTGAATAAAATTTCTCCCCCTCTAATACTGTATCAACATGTCTTTGTATCTAATAAGCACATTTTGTTTTAAGTGAATCGATAAACATCTGGTTCTAAAACCATATGGGCAAAGCATCCCTTTAATGAAAATATTTAATGGAATACTTTGTAACACTCCTACATCTGTCATGGCACTGCAATATGCATTTTGGAAACCTCTGTGATCAGTTATTATGTAACTTACGATGTTCAATCATCTTATTTAGCATATTATTTCATAACAACATATACCTCTTTGTTACATTTTGATTGGGATTTAATTTCTGCAACAACTAGTCCAATAATTTGCACTCTGTACACAGCAGCAAGGGAAAAAAACTTGTTGCTGGAGGTAATGTCCTTGTACCAGCTGTCAGGATACCTTAAATAAAGAAAGAGACATTAAGTAATTTGAATACAGTAGGATAATTGCAGTAATAAAAATATACTCACCACACAGAAATTAAAAATAATGTATCATATTTACTTGCATATCCCCCCTTTCCCTACTAAAGTTATTGCTTGAAAACCAGGGGTAGATAATTATGCAGGGTGTACTTTTTCTGAAGAGACGGCTTTGATAAACATAGCACATTAAAAAGCACACATAAGAACACACTAATATTAATATATTTTGCATTTCAAAGGACTTACTAATTTCAATAATAATCTTTTTGCTTACACAAAATACTTTCCTATTTAAACCTATGTTTTACATAACCATAACTTTCTAAAATATATGCAGAAAAAAACTAGGGGAAAAGTATGCGAGGGAAGAAATATGCGACTATAGTTTTTATACAAATTTCTTGTCCATTTGAAAGCAATAAGATTTATAAGATATTTTTTAAGTACGAAAGTTGATTTTAATTACATTACTACTTATATATAAGCAATGATGAAAATATCTGATGTCTAATTAGTACTTACTTTTATACAGCAGTTAACATATGTAACACGCTAACATATATATGTAAAATATATAAAATACATGGGTTAATAAGTACAGAATTTTACAATAACAGTTTCCTTACTGTTGGTGGAAGAGTTACACAAAAATGAAATTCAATTTTTTATTCCGTTTCCATACAGCAAAAATTTAAATCTGTAAAATTTTTGTTATTTTAAATTTATTTAAAATTAAAAAATTCCACACTTTTAAGTGCAAAATTTGTGAAGACATGCTTTAGTAAATTTACTTACAAATATCTCTGTAAATTCTGAAAACTCTTAGGCTAGCAAATTTTTCATTCACTGGAATTTTTTACAGATATGAATCAAAGAATACTACTTAAGCATATAAAGTCTATGACCACCTTTTTTAAACACCCAATAAAATATCTATTAAAGGCATCAGTAAAATTAATCACATTAAAACTTTTAGCTTATGCGTACAGCAAAAGAAATAGATGAATGTATCTAATTTTTGATAATGTCACTACTAGTCTACATAAATATCTGAAAAATAAGGATTACTGGTCAAAACATTTTTAAATACAGAAAACATTTTTTTGGGTGAAACTTTGAACAGTTAATTATAAATATAAAAAAATGATAATTATTGGATATAAATGAGATTAAGTGATGACCAGATAGTTTGGAATTGCAGAATTTTGCATTATGTGGCTAACTAGAGAGAAACATAATTGTCAGGCTCCTACATGTGTTAGTAATTATTCTTATTTTCATATTGTAACTTTGTCATTGATTTATTGAATACAAATTCATAAAATGCACCAATTAAATGCTGATTAAACTAACTTTTCAAAACTAATGTGTAATGTTAAAAAGTAAACTGATTTTATATGCAAAATTTACAGAGTTTAATATTTAGTTTTCTTCCCCCTTCTTTAAAGTAGGCGAAGATATAACATTAGTTAAATCATAATTTCTTTCTTCACAACAGCCTAAAAGAACTTGTAGTTCTTTTAGGCTGTTGTGAAGCCTAGTTGAAATACTTTCTAGGAGCCTAAACTGAGCTCCTAACAAAATTATATACAAAATTCGTCATAAATGATTTTTTTTTTCATTTTAATAGAAAAGGATGTTGTATTTAATAGGAAATACAAATAAGTTCATATAAAAAGATAATAGCATCTCATTAATTGTTTTGGATTTTATTGATTTATTAGCTACACTTTATGTCAGCACTACGTCCAAGCTCAAATTCTCTATTTCCAATTAGAGTCATTCTTTATGTGCTCTAAATAATCAAAAAATTCACTCTACAATGATACAAACAAAAACGTGCCAAAGCTCCCATGCCTTTGCAGTGTAATTAGAAGCACATCTGGTTAGCAATTGGAAGAGGAAATATGAAAAACAGGCAATGTTTTCAGGAGTTCAAAACCCACTGAAAACATTGCCTGTTTTTCATGTTTCCTCTTCCAAAACAGATCTATTCAATCTACATATTGATTAAAACACAATTAAAAAAATATTTACTAGTTAAACATTTGGCTGAATCTTCATATAAAGTTCTATAAATGACTAGATAGATTAAGACAATTCAGATTAAATAAAACTGAATAAGAAAAATTATGCTGAAGACCACTAGGAATTGAGGAATAAATTTTGCACAATTTACGCTTCATTAATTCAATAATGAAACTTAAAATGTGCAAATTTTAATTTTATTGCTGAAAAACACTTTTCATTCGTAAAGGCTAAAAATGAAAAGCTGGGAGATATATTGATAAAGCAAAAGAGTTGGCAGTTATACTAATCCTATCTAATATTTTCTGATAAGATATATATAATATACTTAAACAACTTTGCTTTACCAACTGAAAGTTTCAAAAGCTGTTATATGCTATCCTTTCGCAATCTCTTGTATTATGAATAAAATATTGTGTAAAATCCTAGTATACGGTGCAGCCTTGGCGCGATTTTGAAAATTATCGCCAACACCAAAAATGATCCAAAGAACGTCTATATACTATACACTATATACTATGTGTGTATATACATAATATATACTATATATAACTATTGTGGAGAACTCTTTATTATTATTATTTGTCCGCTGCCCCGAGAGAGGGCGCTACCAGCTTTCTCCCTCTTCCTCTCTGGAGGAAAATTCGAACTGGTTACTCGGTTCCTGGCTGCCATCGGTAAAGCACGCACTCACCTCTCTTTCCCTCCGTGATGTTATCGTAGCTGTAATATGACTTTCTTGATTTTTACTCATGCAGACTTGCGAACTGAAAAATGCTCATCTTGTAACTACATGCAATGTGATTGTGTATAAGTGAATATATGTTAAAATATATATCATCCTATAATTAAATATAAATGTTAATATTACCGAGTCAGATTTTGTTAACATTCAATGTGCAATCAAAAGTGGCATCCATCAACAACAGCCATAAATGGTGACTCGTCAAGTTAGTGAACACGTGCCTCCTGTAACCTGCTTGCATCCTCAAGTTCTGTGATTATAATGTGCTATGAAGTGAAAATTATTTCTGTTCATGCAAACTACTACCGTACTCCATCATTATTTTCGTGTCATCAGCAATATAGTGTGAAAAACAGTTGGGCCTGCTTAACAATGTGCTTGTGAATTATCATGTGTCTCATGCAAATCGTCAAAGAGCTTTGAAGTGATCTCCATATAAATCGTACAACGTGGCTACATATCATAAAATAAGTTTTTTTCGGAATATTTTTTCTACAAGTGAATTGTGTTGTGCCGAATCTGCTGCTGACTGAGCAAATATTTCTCGCATTATTCGGAGGTAAGCCACGCAAATTCTTAGTATTACTTATGCTTATATTCGGATAGCTTACCTGCAAAAGTGTTTCTCTCACGTTAATGTTTACATTAACTTTATTTATTTTGCACTAGTGTCGTATGTGAACTTATTAGTGACTGATTATTGTGTATTTATTTGTGTCACATTGGCAATATATATTTGTTTTTGTGAATCATGGCTCCACCACAACCCATTGCAGACGATCTTAATATTTCACGTGTTTCCGTCAAACCTCCCCCATTTAGGAAGGTCAACCCTACTTTGTGGTTTGCACAACTAGAGGCCCAGTCTGATATCGCCAGAATCACTGTTGACTCCCCGAAATTCAATCATGTGATATCTGCAATCGAATCTGATATTCTCAATAGCGTTTGTGATATCATTTTACACCCACCTGTGACTGGCAAATATGATACACTAAAAACACGCTTAATTGAATTGCATTCTGAAAGTGAGAAGTCAAAGATACATACACTTCTTCAAGGGCTAGAACTTGGCGATCAACACCCATCACAATTACTTTGCCGTATGCAAAACCTTGCTGGAGAGACCGTTAGAGAACCTTTGTTGAAATCCCTATGGATATCTCGTCTCCCGCAAAATACACAAAGTATTCTTGCTGCCTTAAGTGATGATCTTCCATAACTAGCAGTTGTAGCTGATAAAATTACAGATCTCACAACTCTCCCGCACATAAATAGTGCTGCTACGGCATCTACCTCTCCCATCGAACAGCAAGTTGTAGAGCTGACAAAGCAGGTAAATGAACTTTCGCTAGCCCTCAAAAACAGCCGTGAGCATTCCTGTGAACGAAGAGACTATTCCCAACGTAGCAGCAGGCGTCATAGATCTAGTGGACATTTTCGACAGTATAAAGAACCGTGCAACAACATCTGTTTCTACCATACTAATTTTGGTTCCAAGGCACGAAAATGTGTTTCTCCGTGCAATTTCCGGCAGTCGGAAAACTAGATCGGCGATTGCTTGCCGGCCAATGTTGCGACCACCACATCAATCGAATTCTTTTGGCCGACTCATCCTCAAAGCTGATTTTTTTTTAATTGACACCGGAGCCGATTTATCTGTCATTCTTAAGAGTTACAGTCAGCATGCCAAAATACCAGCTGCATTGGAACTCTTTGCCACTAACAGCACTAAAATTGAAACGTATGGCACCAAACTTTTGACCATCAATTTAAACTTACGTCGCTCATTTACTTGGCTTTTATCCTGGCAGACGTAAATCAACCCATCATAGGTGTTGACTTTCTCACAAAGTTCAACTTACTCATAGACGTTAAAAACAACCGTTTAATTGATGGACAAACAAAACTATATTCTTGCGGTAGACTTCCTAATGTGAACCCGCTCAGTACTAGCATTCATATTTTGATGGGTAACTCAAAATTTGACAAAATTCTTGTCGATTACCCTAGCTTGACAAATCCTTTGCAAACTTTTGAGAGGCCACCAATGTCAATGATTTTCCATCACATTGAAACTAAAGGACCTCTTATTTTCTCCAGACCTAGAAGATTATCTCCAGAATTACTTCAAGCTGCACGTCAAAAGTTTGATTTTCTCCTATCAAAAGGCATCATTCAGCCTTCAAAAAGTCCTTGGGCAAGCCCCCTGCACATGGTTCGTAAGGCTAATGGCGACTGGAGACCGTGCGGGGATTATCGTCGCTTAAATGCCGTTACAATTCCGGATCGCTATCCCATACCCTATATTCAGGATTGCACTCAAATGTTTTCAGGAAAGAACATATTCTCAACACTTGATTTAGCACGTGCCTATCATCAAATTCCTGTTAACCCTGCAGACATTCCGAAAACTGCCGTCACAACCCATTTTGGTCTTTTTGAATTTTTGGCTATGCCGTTTGGTTTACGAAATTCAGGCCAAACTTTCCAACGTTTTATACATGAAGTTTTATTTGGATTGGATTTTTGCATCCCTTATTTTGACGACATCCTTATTGCATCGACTAGCGAAGAAGAGCACATCCGTCATCTTCGTCAAGTGTTTGATCGTTTGAATAAACATTTGACATTAAACCCTAACAAATGTGTACTCCGAAAACCATCTGTTTCATTTTAGGTTGCCTCATTACTGCCTCAGGTGTAAAACCCCTGCCTGAGAAAACAAAAGCAATTGCTGACTTCCCAAAACCTACCACTATTGTCGAGCTCAAACGTTTTTTAGCCATGATAAACTTTTATCGCCGCTCCTTACCAAAGGCAGCCGAGACCCAAGCTTCACTGAATGAACTCTTAAAAGACTCACGTAAAAATGATAAACGTCCTGTTCCTTGGAACGACGAACTTAATCAGGCATTTGAAAAATATAAACACGACCTTAGTAATGCTGCAACTCTCTCCTAACCAAAAGCTGAGTGTTATGGTCGACGCTTCTGACATTTCCATCGAAGCTGTCTTAAACGTTCGACATTCTAATGACTACCAGCCGCTAGGATTTTTCTCACATAAGCTGTTCCCTACAGAACAAAAATACAGCACGTATGACAGAGAATTATTAGCTATTTACGCAGCTATTAAGTATTTCAGGCATAATCTCGAAAGTCAACACTTCATTATATTTACTGATCACCGACCTCTAACTTATGCATTCACATCAAAATCAAATTCTGCTTCCCCGAGACAAATTTGGCATTTAAATTATATCAGGCTGATATTCAATATTGATTGATATTGATCAATTCAGCACTGATATTCAGCATATATCAGGTTCCAGCAATGTCGTCGCGGATACTCTCTCACGTATTCAGGGCATCGAAGCCAATGCACCACTGGATTTCACACTTATTGCTCACTCGCAAGCCACTGATGAGGAGCTAAAACGTCTGAGTGAAGACCCAAACTATTCGCAGAAATTCCAGTCATTACAACTTACTCGGGACCTCCAACTATTGTGCGATACCTCCAACAACAGACTGCGACCTTATATACCACTTGAGTTCAGGAAAAAAGTTTTTGACTGTTTTCACAACCTATCGCACCCAGCTATCCGGGCTTCCAAAAAGCTCATACAAGAAAGATTCGTTTGGCCATCCATGCTAAAGGACATTGCCAACTGGACTCGTTCCTGCATCATGTGCCAATGTTCAAAAGTTACCCCGCACACACATAGCCCTTTGGAAAAAATTGCGATGCCATCCGAAGGATTCGACCATGTCCATATAGACATCGTCGGTCCTCTGCCACCATCTGACGGTTATCGATATCTACTCACCTGTATTGACAGATTTATTCATTGGCCTGAAGCTTTTTCAGGACATCTCTGCTGACTCTGTGGCTCGACAATTCATCACCGGTTGGATTGCACGATTTGGTGTACCATCATTTGTGAGTACTGATCAAGGTCGACAATTCCAGTCACACCTTTTCGCTTCTCTGACATCTATGCTTGGAATACACCGAAGTCGCACCTCACCATACCATCCTTCCGGCAACGGCTTAGTGGAACGCTTACATTGCAACCTGAAAGCAGCCCTGAAGTGCCGTAATGACACCCGTTGGACTACTTCACTTCCTCTTGTGCTTCTTGGTTTGCGTTCTTCTTTCAAGCAAGACCTCGCAGGTACATCCGCTGAACTTATCTACGGCACACCCCTTCGATTACCATCTGAGTTCTTTCAGCCATCCTCTGCTCCAGTCAATCCAGCATCCTTTGTCCAGACTTTCCGAGAGGCGATGAAGAAGCTGTCTCCGACTCCTACTTCATGCCACAACAAATCTGCCCCTTTCGTGCACCACGCACTGAGCACTTGCACTCACGTGTTTGTGCGAAACGACGTGGTCAAACCACCACTCCTCCATATGATGGACCCGTCAAGGTCTGTGCACGTAACAATAAGCATTTCACCATTCTCGTGCGCAAAAAGGAAACCGTTCTGAGCATAGATCGTCTGAAGCCTGCTTTCTTCAAAGCTTCAAACACTCAGGTCCCTGTGACCAGCGATCCTCCTGACTCCCCGGATCCAACTGCTACTCCGAATACTCCTCCTTCGACCGACCTTACGCTTCCTCCCAGTGCTCCACCAGTCGTCACACGATCGGGAATACGTGTGCGCTTCAACACCAGATATTTGTGAACTGATTTTTTTCATTGTACCTTTGGTACTCAGGGGGGAAATACTGTGGAGAACTCTTTATTATTATTATTTGTCCGCTGCCCCGAGAGAGGGCGCTACCAGCTTTCTCCCTCTTCCTCTTTGGAGGAAAATTTGAACTGGTTACTCAGTTCCTGGCTGCCGTCGGTGAAGCACGCACTCACCTTTCTTTCCCTCTGTGATGTTATCGTAGCTGTAATATGACTTTCTTGATTTTTACTCATGCAGACTTGCGAACTGAAAAATGCTCATCTTGTAACTACATGCAATGTGATTGTGTATAAGTGAATATATGTTAAAATATATATCATCCTAGAATTAAATATAAATGTTAATATTACCGAGTCAGATTTTGTTAACATACAACATGCAATCAAAAATGGCATCCATCAACAACAGCCATACTATATATATTCTTTTAATGACCCATTTACTACTCATCGTATATGTCCCGCTTTTACTGCTCATCATAAAGTCGCCAAAAGTAGCCAAATCCCATGTGCACCAGATACTAGGATAAAACCAAATACTGTTATGAAATGTAAAGGCGCGGTAGATGGCTTCCCCGCAAAGCAGTTTTACGGTTGGCATAAAAATGGCAAGGGAGGGCAGGGTTGCTACATTTGGCGATATACCATGGACGGCTGGAGAACCTTCTGGAACGAATTCTTACTAGTTTAGCCCAGAATGTTCCCAAACACAAGCCGAAAGCCATATAAGTCCTGCTGGTCCACAGTCAGTTAGTGTGTGTGCTTCGAGTGCGAGTTAGTTAGTATCGAGTTGGTGTCTCATCTAGTTAACAGCCGGACAGCGAGTGCCGAGTGCATCGAAAGAGTCTTGTAGTGTATCACGGTTAGTACATCGTCGAGAGAGCGTGTTGAGTTCCGGGAACGACTGAACCGAAGAGTCGGGAGCTGTGCTCGTGTGTCATCGAGAGCATCACAAGTTGTAGCGTGGAGAGTCTCGAGAGTACATGGAGTTCTGAGAACGACCAAGCAGAGTCGGGTGCTTTGCAGGAAGCTGTCTCTACCATTATTGCCTGACAGTGTGAAGGCTGTGTCGCTGATTGTTCCAGCATGTTTATAGTAGATCTTCGACGACTGTAAAAGTGTTTTGGGGCTGTCCTGATTAATATTGATAAATAAAGTGTGTTTCGATACTTCATCCAGTGTCATCGTCATTCACTCCAAATCTACAACCCCGTACGAATATGAAGGAAGAAAATAATGTAACACAGAGTTCATAGCCACATTTTAGTTAAAAAAATAAGCACCTATAAGCACTTTTCAAGCACATTTTAAGAAAAAAAAATAAGCACATGTCTAATTACATCATACACAACTGCATAACCTTAAAAATTAGACTTGTAATTTAAAATATGAGAAATGCAGTATTTATTAAGAGCGAATAAGCATTACCTCAACCATGCAAAATAATAACTTTTTTTTTTTAAATTTTAAATAACAGTTCAATTTACAGAACTAGTTTACAATGAGCGAAAAAAAAAAAAAAAAAACTATTCAGAACTAAACTATATTACAAGATTTAATGATGAAATTTCAGTTCAAAATAGAGAAAATAAATAATAATAAGGCATATTTATTGTATTCGCTTGGAACCTAATAATAAATACAATTTATTTTTCCACTCATATTGATATTTAAATCTAAATTTTGAACATTTTCTAAATTTTCATTGTACTCATGTCCAAAATTATGTTTACATGCATAAATTCACAGATTTCTCAGAGACTATAACTTATAATTTAATGAATTTTCGTGGAATCATACATAACATGATGACACATAAATGCAAAAGAAAAAATTGAAGATCACCTCATATGATATAAAATTGTAGCATGAAACAATAAAAATGGTAAGAAAGTGTGACAAAGAGAGTTAAGAAAAAAAGGAATGATTCAGAAAAAGAATTAAGCCTTACGAATTTAATATGGAATATGATCTCCCCTGACTTGTACACACATATCACAACGTGTTTTAAGGCTGGAAATAACGTTGTTAACCACAGTTTGGGGAACTAATCTCCACTCTTCCAGCAATGCCGTCTTTAGAGCATTTACATCTCTAGGAGGAGGATGTATACGCGCAATTGCTTTTCCAAGGTAGTCCCATAAGTTCTCTATCGGGTTAAGGTCAGGAGAGTTTGGTGGCCAAGGTATTCGCTTAATGTCTTCACTTTCAAGGAATTCATCAACGAGGTTTGCTCGATGTGGACGGGCATTATCATCCCTAAATAAAAAGTCAGGTCCATGTGCACCCCTGAAAAGTCTTACATAAGGATCTAAGACCTCATCTCGATATATCTGGCCTGTCACAGATCCGCTGCTGAACACGTGTAGGGGCGTACGTCCATTGATCATTATTCCACCCCATACCATCACACCTCCACTACCGAAACGGTCACGTTCCACAATGTTCGAGAGATCATTTCGTGTTCCTGACTCCCTCCAGATGTAAACATGTTTAGAATCACCAGTTAAACTAAACCGCGACTCATCAGTAAAGAGAACATGGGACCATTGATGTTCAGTCCAGTTTTGATGTTCTTTACACCAATTAAAGCGATCTCTCTTTTTCTGTGAAGACAGTAAAACACATACCCTTGGCTTTCTGGCATAAAGGCCTGGCCTTTTTCATTAAGCCTTCTGTATATTGTTTGCCGTGATGCAACAGTTCCAGTGGCGGCTGCAAGCTTTGAACTTAACTGGCGAGCAGTAGCCTTTCTGTTACGACGGGCAGTTAATGCCAGATACCGATCTTCAGAAGCAGTTGTCATTCGTTTCCGACCTTGTTCAGGCCTCCTTACAACACTTCCATCATTTTGAAACTGTTTCCATAGCTTAGAGACTGTCTGTCTTGAAATATTCAGACATGTGGCTGTTTCCATGACTGACTGCCCTGCTTCTAAACGGCCGATAATTTGCCACTTTACAGATTCTTCCAAATGATACTTCGAAGCCATAACAAACTGCTTTGAGTCCCTACACACTGAAATCAAACGCTATGTTGCAGAAATTCACTCAAATATTCAGTTTGCTCAAAGCGCTTCAAAAGATTCACCCTTGGATGACGTAACGCCTAGATTTGCATATCACAAACCATTTGATTACTTTTGATTGGATAATACTAATTAGGCTTGGTTTTCACACATTCCCTGCAAATACGGATCACATTGATTCGATATTTCATTGAATATCATCATTTTTGGGTATGTAAAGATAATTTTGGACATGAGTATCAGTTTTCCCTTAATGGATATTACAAGCAAAGTAATTTAAGTAAAAAAAGGAACATTTCTGAAATCAGAAGACAGAAATTTGCTTCATGCAGTCATCCTTTAACAGTAAAAGCTTAACTAACCCGCATACTTGGAAACTGGCGAATATTCGAACAGCCGAGCGTAACTTGAAAAAGAGGAGCGGAGGGGGAAGGGTAGACTGAAGCCGCTCTTTAGATTTTTCTGCTAAATAAATGCTTTTGACATTTCGATATGTGCATCATACAAAAATAAACCAATGGAACTGAAAAATATTCTTCTTAGCAAGCACAGCAAAACTCTTAGTGTTCATAAACAAATCTCAGACTGAACATCAAAATTAATTATCTCTGCAAAATATTGCAAACGTTATTGCGCAATACGTGAGCCGTGAATAACGTGATATTACGCAATTGGAATCAACAGCTGCCGGTATTGGGAGAATAAAGAACTAAATAACTGGGGTGTTTTTCATTCTAATTTTCAACAGACGGCGTTAAATTTCCGGAATAGAATCATTCTTCGCTTGGGTTGGTAGACCGCAGAACTTTTATTCATATTATTCCTTAGAAAGCTAATCTGTGTTAAAACACAAACATTTTTGGAAGTTTACTATACTTCAGCAGTTACTGCAACTATGTTATTATAAACATTCATACATATAATATAAGCATAACGATCATAATAAACACAAATATGAACTTGCCAAGCAGAACGAGAATGCAAATTTTTAAGATCTTGATAGAAATTCAAACGTATGTAATATTTGGGTGGGAGGAAAATAATTCTGAATGTACCAGAATTTTCTACTGCTTTCCCAATTCTTTGACCAATAGAACGACGGGCACCTGTCTGTACTCTTTGTGCACACCAAAGGTTATGTTAATGCAGAAAAAGGGGGAAAAGCTGTTTCCGGGAGTATGATTCACCATTTGACATTCCATATTAGGAAGAAGAGTTGTTTATTTAGTTTCGGCTTTGGTACGGGGAAAAATAGCGCGTTCATTAAAAAAAAAAGCACTAAAAGCAAAAAATAAGCACTAAAAACAAAAAATAAGGGCTTTAAAGAAAAAGAAAGCACCTATAAGGGCCTTTATATTTTATTTTCAAATATAAGGACTTATAAGCACTCATAAGCACCGCTACGAACCCTATAGTAACAACTGGTGTCAGAAGATAAGAAAGAAAAACACAACAAGACTTATCATTCTGCAGGCATTAATTGCAAAGCTGACATGTATAAAAATGCTAATTTCACTTTCAAGTTTTTATTAGCTCCTATGACATACTATAATTAGTTTTATGCTCAGTCTTAACAGATGAATTTTAAGATAGTTTTTAAATTATATAGCTTGTGATGTAACAGAATTTTATTTTATGATTTTCACATTTATCATAAATTAAAAGTATACCTTTTTGCTCACCACATAATCTTCCTGACAATATATATAATAAAAATAAAAATTATAATTTATACAAGGATCAAACACTGTAAGTGGAAAAAATTCCTGAATAATTTTCAAAAAGACAAAATTTATTTTACTTGGCTCCTATAAATGAACATATAAAGCAAGTATTCAGATAAAATTCTTACAAAAATAATTCCTAATACTTCAAGAAAATAAGAATTACTAAGAAATATTATACTAGTAAACATCAAATAAGAACTGCAAAAAAAGGATGATTTTAGCTCAAGCAATAAAATTTTTAGATTGGATAAAACTTAAATAACTAATTGAATTGCAGATATTATTAGCATTAGCAGGCATATTTTCTACCTACATGGGTAGAATTGAGCAATGATAAGAAATTCTAAAAATAATTCATTGATAAAGTACAAATGAAATAAAAATAATTATTCAAGTCATTTATTTACATGTAATTTTTCTCAGTTAAAGTGATATCTAAAATCATTTCCACATATTTAAAGATAATACTTCATTAAATACCAAATCAATCTGATTTTTTTCTTCATAGAATAAACAGAAGACACACCTAGTTATCATTAACAAGGTTAATTATCTATCAAACTGATAGATCATAATTATCTATCAAACTGATAGATCAAATCAGTTTGATAGATAATTATGATCTATCAGTTAGAATAAAAAACTGATTAATTATCTATCAAACTGATAGATCATAATTTGATCTATCAGTTTCTGAAATGCAAATAATGGCATGATGTAATTCTATTATGTTACAAATACTTTGCAGAAAGTATGTTTACCAGCAAACTTTTGCAAATCAGATCTGAAGTAAATGTTTATTGAGTCAAATCTATTTTCTTTTCACGGTCATTTATTTTTTGGAAGAATCTTTGATGTGGAGAGCTATCAGCTTTTTAGAAAGAGGTTAGACAATGACAATTACAAAATAACAGAATGCTTCCAGAGAAACAGTTTCTCCCTTCTTGAAATAATTGTTGCTAGGAAGTTGAGTCTAGAAGATGAAACACTACTGCTTCTTAAGATTTGTTTCTACTTGTAACTGTTCATCATTGACCGTTATGCAGCAGAATTTAGAGCTGCCACTCGAAATTTTGTATCATGGAAACATTATTTATTAGCCCTTTTTACCAAAAAATCTAAGGTTTCTGTTTCACTAATTTCACTTGAAGAAGACACATGAATAGTGCACAGAACATCACAGTTACAATTTACAATATTGGGCTTGCATTCTTTATAATCACCAGTTCAAGTTTGGCTTAAAATCTGAATTTTTAGACACATCTGGAAAGAAACAAGACAAACTATTCTTACCCATATCAGAAAAAACAACTGTTTCAGCAGTACAGGTTTGATAAGTGGTACAAAGAGGAAGAGTGATCAATAATTATATTTGCCTACATGTGTTCAACAGAGGCATTGTGACTGCTCAAAGATAACAAGATATATATTTACAGCCCTGCACAAGACTTTCATGAAGATGACTATAAATCTGTGTTTATATAAATGATATTGTTCATTCACATTAAACAAATTTAGTTTCACAAATTTTTTTTGAACCTGAAGTCACTGAAGAAATAAACTGGTTAGGAACATCATTTGCTTAGAAACCAATGGATGTCAAAAATCTACATATTTGCAAGTTATTTTTTCCTCAAACTTGTCAAACGTTATTTGAGCTTTATTTGTTTTATCATATTGTTTTGTATCATATGCATCTATATTCAATCTTCTAGCTTGTATTTTATTGTAACAGTGCTATCTATCACACAAAATATATTCATACAATTTTATTTCGTATATTTCTAAAAAACTGGTTCTTATTCACACAGATATAAAGCAAATTTTGAACAACACTGTAGAACATATTACTCAAAACAAATAATGAAGTAAATTATTAATAAGAAACTATAATTTTAACATGTCAAGATTTAAATTAACGAACCTACATACTAAAAGTGTCATTTTATCAGGGGTAATTCATCATTAGCATAAAAAATGTAGTGGTTGTTTTATCATTACCGCTCTGTCTTAAATGATGCTAAAAATATAAAATTAATCACGGGCAAGCAGCATACTTGTTTTCAGCATATATTATGGAAATATTTAATAGCCAGTCAAACAACAAGTCATATTTTCACAATAATACATTAGATTCAAAGCAATGTCAAATACAAAATATACCGATTGATGAAATTAAGAGTACACTTTCAAAATTCAAATGAATATGTATGCACTGCACAGAAATCGATGAGTTTTTTGAAACATGAAGTTTTTAAAAATTCAGTTAAAAATTTAACTTGTAAATCTCTCAAAAATTAAAAATGAGCCCTTGAGGTATAAATGCTGTTTCCTTAACATAGTAATAATATAAATTTACTTGAATATATGATGATAATATCTGAAAATGAACTGCAATCATAAAATTTAATTTATAGGAGAATTTGAAGATTAACTTTCTTTTAAGATTATTTTTAAAATATTAATAAAAGGCATAATCAGAACAGAAATGATCAAAACATAAAGCATAATCTCACTCGATGGGAAACCATTCTGTGCATAGTTTTTTCACTTCTGGAACATCATCTGGACAAAGAAATCTTAGTTGAACATTACTATCATTGCACAAAGGAACTTGCTTGCTCATCAGCTATCCCATCCTGAGGAAACAGCTTTGGCACTTAACACTCTGGAAAAATTATAGCATTATAATACAAACTTATTTTGAAAGCATTAAAAAAATGTGAAATGGAAAAAAATAATATATATAATAAAAATAAAAATTATAATTTATATAAGGATCAAACACGGTAAATGGAAAAAATTCCTGAATAATTTTCAAAAAGACAAAATTTATTTTACTTGGCTCCTATAAATGAACATATAAAGCAAGTATTCAGATAAAATTCTTACAAAAATAATGAACATATAAAAGCAAGTATTTATATAAAATTCTTACAAAAATAATCTTCATGAAACTTTTCAATTAATATTTTAGACGAATTATTTAACATTCTACTGATACTTCATGTAATTCAACTGCCACTTGGAACTTCATTTGTCATTAAGATATGGCAACAGACTGCCAATAAAAGTCTGCTTCCTTGTTACAACCATGCTCTTAAACTTTCTTGCTACCCATGCACTCAGTCTTATTCTATTAGAATTATTCTGATTTTCAATGGGTCTGTGGAATTAACAAAAGGATGAAGTGAAAATTATCAATTGTTTTTAGAATCATGGAATATTATGAAACAATCAAGAATGTCCTAATGTTCATATAATGGAACGAAGCAGGAAGGATGAAACAAAATATCTAAAACAATGGTAAAGTACAGCAAAAGCAGAGAGACAAATCAAATGACAAACAGCTAAATAACAAATTAAAATAAAATAACTAATCTAAGCTACACTGAATCTCTGTCTTGGGCTCAAAAACATTTGCATCAAATTCTCTTAATTAAGAGCAAAATACCAATTTCTTCAATTCTTAGGCTGCCAACTAAAAGATGTATCTCTTAATTTCAGTACAACTATCAGAAAAATATGTTTGATTCAGAGCAAATAAAATAATTGAAAAAAGATGCTAAAATATATTTAGCAAATCATTTTTCAAAAATCAGCTCTTTTTATTTTTAACTACTATAATATATAAATATATAGAGACTTAAAGAATCTTAAAAGTTTAAAGTAAATTGGAGTCAAAGCAAGGTTATTCCTCAACAATATTAATAATAGGAATTGTGTATAAGAGTTTTAACAGAATATCAAACAATCAAAATTAAAATAAGAATTCATAGTAGTACAAACACTAAAAATAAAAATGGGGGAAAAAAAATAATAAAAATAAATCTCCTTTTACTAAAACTCCAATTCAGAATTCATTACGGGAAAATGAATTAAAGCTTCAAAAAAGTCGATTAATATGTTTCAAAAACATGTTTCGTTCTCCTGGTCCATTTGAGATCAAAAACAGAAAAAAGAATCTATTAAATTTTCGGTACTTACGTATTAACGCAACCAGGCCAAAATTCGCATAAATCGCCAAATTTGGCGACCCTACTTACGGCAACCCTACGTGTTATACGTAGTTTTTCGTACAGAAATTATTTTTCTTACTGGTTAGATTGAATGCCCTGAAATACTTTAACTATGGGTATTTGGGATCTGCCTGCGAGTGAAAAAGATGCTGTTGAATTGTTGCAGGGATATGGAATTATACCGAATGAACATACTTGTAAAAATTCTCATAAAATGAAAAGCAAATCTTCTGGAAATGTAATGTTGAAGAGTGCAATCAACATTTGGGTGTGAGAACCGGAAATCGGTTTGAAGGTAGCCGAATTTCATTTGTGACAGCGGTGCACATCATTTATTGTTGGTGTAAAGAGTTAACCTCAATTAAATTTTGTGCAGAAGAGATGGTGCAGAAGAGAGATTGCTGACAAAACTGTTATAGATTGGAATAATTACATGCAGGAGATATGTGCCCTTGAAATGGATGAAAAAGAATGAAAGCAAATAGGCGGCGAATGACTTATTGTGGAAATAGACGAAAGTTTATTTCGGCAAGACGAAAGTTCGGCACATTTCTGCCGAAAAAATAATTCTGCAACTTATTCAAATTCGAAACCGGAAGGGTTTAATTGCTATTTTATATTTTAAAACAAAATAATATAAAAAACTGTATTAAAAATTATCTGTAATTAATAAATGTACATTTTCTTTCTATTCATACTTTTTTACTCAAACTTACAAATCGCGCCACCTGGTTGCGATAATACGTAAGTACCAAATTTTCATTTAAGACACTAAAATTCACATAAAACCAAAAACTCGAATCTCAAATGTACCAGGATTTCCTTTACACACTTTTGAAACACTTGGTAAAATGAATAAAACATAACATTGTGCTAAATTAACTACTCAATAAAAAATAAAAAAAAAAAAAAAAAAAAAAGCTATACATTATGTAAAAATGTGTAAAAAGAACATTAAAAAAAATAGTCTCAAAACATTATATGCAAATCTGAAATTCAAAAGCAAACAAATAAAGAGCAAAACAAATATACTTTAGACCAAATTGTCATTTAAACAACATAAAACGTACCAGGATTTCCTTACACGCCTTCAAAACACCTGATAAAATAAATACATATAACATAACACTATGCAAAATCAACTAATCAAAAAAAAAAAAAAAAAAAAAAACTTTACATTATGTAAAAAGACATTCAAAAAAATCAAATTGGTCTATTATATGCAAATTTGAAATTCAAAAGCAAATAAGTATAAAGAGCAAAACAAATATACTTTAGACCAAACTGTCATTTACACAACATAAAACATACCAGAATTTTCCTTACATGCCTTCGAAACACTTGGTAAAACGAATAAAACATAACATTGTGCTAAATTAAACTACTAACCCCCCCGCAAAACTTTACATTATGTAAAAAGACCATTAAAAAAAATGAAATTGGTCTAAAATCATTACATGCAAATTTGAAATTCAAAAGCAAATAAATACAAAGAGTAAAACAAATATACTTTAGACCAAATTGTCATTTACACAACATTAACAAATTGGGTGGTTCCTGATTATTCTAAACTAAACTTTTAATGCCAAGAAAATGGAAAACTTTTCACAAACATTCTTTCAATAATAAAATAAAATCTGAGCTTTATCAGCTACAAACTGGAAATAAATTGAAAACAAAAATTGAAAAAAAAAAAAAAAAAAAAAAAAAAAAAAAAAGCAAACTTACTGAAACCTTAGGATGACATTCTGAATGAAAATATACAGTCAAAAGTCTTTAATTTGGGCTCGTCAGGACTTCAGCGATTCCGGATTACAGATCATCAGTTAAAATCTGGTAAGATGTCATGCAGAAATTATTAAAAATATGAAACCATAATTTATGAAATAAAGAGCAATTATGATCTAAAGGGTATCAAAATTTATAAAAAAAAAGCTTAATATTTATTTGTTTACTTTATTAAACATTTCTTTTAACGTGCGCATGCGTAAAGAATATATTACGCATAGTCGAAATTAGAAAATTGCAACCAGAAAACTATTTGATGTGTATTTGTGATATTTATACCGACGAGGAATTTGATTTAAATCATATCAAAGATGGAGTACATTGAGATGAAATACTACATTTAGTAAGAAATTATAAGCCGAATAAAATAAAAACATCTGCCCTGAAGATAAGGATAGTGCTGACAGATCAACTTCCAGTTCATAGTGCCGCGACATCCCCCCCTCCCTGCAGAGCAGCGTGAAATTAATAAACAGATTTCGGAATGGTCAGAGAAACAAAGGATATGCCTTTATCCATTTTTTGCAGCAATTCTACTTTTTGTTTGATGGACATCGAAACATGCTTTCGCTTTGTAGAACAGAATTGGGCAGCTCCCGAATTGGAAATTCTTTTTGACATAATCGAAAGTTCAAGCTTACTTTTATAAAATTGCTCTAACAGTCTGCAAAAAATAATAAGCCGGATCCAATTAAAAGATTAAGGAACAATGCAATATGCAACATTAATTTTAGCTTAGCTTATACCGTCTGCTATACATTAAACGTGCACGCATGCACAGAAAGTTTGTAGCTTTGAGGTCCGGATTAAAGACTTTTGACTGTACTTAATTCTTTAGACAACCAAACTGTGTTCTTTGAGAATTCAAAGCTGTTCTGTAGATACAAAAAATCGTAGTTCTTTGAAAAAGAATGCGTAAGGTTCAAAGTGTCCAACAGCAGAATTAAGCATTTACAAATGTGTTCAAAATGTCCATCCTGTTAAACATTGTGTGCAGTCTGTAAAAATTATGACTACCAAGAAAAGTGATCTTTGACTCCAAAATATGGCAGCGTAGGAAACTTCTAAAAGATGCTGTCTTCTATAAAATCATAAAACACGAAAGCAATGCTGGCTAAAGTTGAGGAAAAGGGGAGAAAAATGTTATAAAGGATAAAATTCTTCACGCAATCAGGGTACACTACATCTTAGAAACTAACAGGGAAGTAGCTAGAGTTTCCAGTGCCCGGGGACAACTGAAGAATTTGCACCCCTTTCTGTGTGCCAAGGATGTAAAACATTTCATTAAAAAATTTCGTAGCATCAATTTGGCGCCCCTTGGATGCTGCGCCCGGGGACAGATGTCCCCCTTTGCCCCACCCTAGCTATGCCACTGGAAACTAAAAAACCCTATTTTTTTTTTTTTTTTTTTAGTCCAAAGGGATTTGAATCCCGAAGGACTATTAGTTTCGTTTTGGCATTTTGCGTCGGACGGATAAATGTCGGTTCACTTTTCAAACTGTTGCCATAAAATGTTAGAGTCCTGCATTATATTTGAAGAAATTAAATAATGAAAATCTGCGTAAATGTATGTATATTTCTCACATTGTCATAAAATAACGGTACATACAGTCATTGAATTTTGAATAAAGTAATCCTCCAACGAATATGAGCATGTGGAAGACCAAATTTGAAATTTGAAATTTGTTTTATGATCGATTTCCTATTTTTTAAAACTTTGACGAATTTTTGATTAACAAACTCAAGGATTTCAAAGCGAGCAATGGCAACGTTGTGCAGAAAAAACATTTTTATCTCCAGCGCGTGAGTCTCTGTATCGGAAATTCTAAAGATATGCTCATTTTAAAACTATTTTGCGATATTGCTGTTGCACTGGATCTTATGGTTTAAGTGCGAGGAACATGATATTTAATAAAGAAAGGTAACACACAAAATGTTAAAAAACGCCCCTTTGACGTAATTTAAAATCTGAAACATTTCAGATTTTTTTTTTTTGTAACAGCTAGAAGATATATATGTACTATTTTTGAAGCATAGAAGAGGAATCAGCTAGCAGTTGTTGTGGCTTATGGTGAAGGTTTACAGATGAAAATAACAAAACATGAACTTGAAGAATTTTCAGTCTTTGTTTCCAAGCATATAAAATCACCTCTGTGGATATTTATCCAATCATAATGAAATCCGATACATTTCTACGATTCAATCATAATGAAATATGATAAATTGTTATGTACACTGGTTTTTAACACGAAATGATGCAGGCATTTTACAGAAGTGAAGTGAGGAGACATTAGCAAGGTAGAAGCTAGCAGAATAATGACGTAATTAGTTTGCCAGAGGTATTTATACCAGAGTAAATGCAATTCTACAGACAAGCTATGATTGGTTAATATTAGTTTTAGTTGCCTTTTTCCAGTAGCGTTCCGTAACACAAAAAAATCTCTAATGGTAATTTTGAGGTTGCCAATTATTTTTTTAAAGCAGCTATCCTATTTTGTTACATCTTACATATATATTAAAATTAATTACGTAAAAAATTGGGGAGGAATTCATACAAATTTTTTCATTTTAATGTTAACAGATTAATTAAATTTACTATTATATAAAAAATTCAAATTTAATTTTATAGAAATTATAGAAGGTTTCTAAAAATTATTTCATTGATATGCATAAGGGTTTAAATAAAATACATGCAGAAAATTTCTAAATTTTAGCAATTTATTTGTCTCTTATTTCAAGCTTTCACTTTAAATTGGGGCTGCTATTAAAGCATGATTAAAGATATAAAACCATCAGAAGAGAAAAAGAACAAACGATAACATTTGATTTCAAAATTTGAAATCAAATACAAGATGAAGATAAATACAAGCTCGTTTTTGATAAGAGATATAAACGATAGCAAAGAAAACGCTGAATAATTAATTTCGACAAAGTGATCAAACTCACAGAAGTGGAAAACTTAAAAATGGGAAATGTTACAAAAAAGGGATACAGTCAAAAGTCATTAATAAGGACCTCAAAGCTACAAACTTTCTGCGCATGCGCATAGGCATTTACACATGCTCGTAATACTTTTACGCATGTGCGTTTAATGTATAACAGACGGTATAAACTAAGCTAAAATTATCTAATTATCTATTTCAGTTAACGTTGCAGATTGCGTTGTTCCTTAATCTTCGAATTGGATCCGGCTTATTATTTTTTGCAGACTGTTAGAGCAATTTTATAAAAGTAAGCTTGAACTTTTGATTATGTAAAATAGAATTTCCGATGCTGGAGCTACAAAGCAAAAGTATGTTTCGATGTCCATCAAGCAAAAAGTGGAATTGCTGCAAAAAATGGATAAAGGCATATCCTTTGTTTCTCTAACCGCAGCGTGCAATGAATTGGAAGTTGATCTGTCAGCACTATCCTTATCTTCATGGCAGATGTTTTTATTTTATTTGCCTTATAATTCCTTACTAAATGTAGTATTTCATCTTGATGTACTCTGTCTCTGATATGATTTAAATCAAATTCCTCGTCATTATAATTTGCTTCTGATAGTGAAGAAAGTGAGACAGAGGTTATTAAAAACGAAAAAATTTCGATTGACAAATTAGCCGGTATTCTAGACACAGCAATTATAGGACTTGAACAGCAGAACTTTGTAACTGAACAAGAAATTATGTCTGTTTATAGAATTAAAGAGAAAGTATTATCACATAAAATGAAGCAACTTAAACAATTTACATTGAAAGAAATGTTTAATAAAGTAAACAAATAAATATTAAGCTTTTCTTTTTTTTTTTTTTTTTTTTTTTTTTTTTTTTTTTTTTTGTAAATTTTGATACCCTTTAGATCATAATTGTTCTTTATTTCATACATAACGGTTTCATATTTTTAATTTTATAATTTCTGCATGCCATCTTATCAGATTTAAACTGATGATCTACAATCCGAAAAACTCGTTAATCCTGAATTGCCGAAGTCCCGACGCCACCCAGATTACAGAATTTTGACCGTATTAGATATATATTTCTAAAAAGTAAAGTCGACTTTTTGTTTCCAGGAGCAATGCTACATTAATTTATAATTTTCATTATTTAGAAAAACCTGAAGCATTGATAAAAGTGAATCTCTCTTAAACACCAGATTTAATACAACCGTAACTTAATAAGAACATTCATAATTATATTCTTAATGGAACATAAAACTACACATAAATATTGAAAATAAGGTGGACAGAAACTCATCTCCAGGGGCATGAAATTTGGCTGTTGGCAATTCCCTACTGAGCAAATTGCACCATGATAACTGCTTCACATTCTTCAGGCCAGGGGTAATTAATTAATTACTTTTTATGAAGGAATGGGACTAGGTTTGAGTTACTAGCCATTTGCAGTTTTCAAAATGGGAACTGTTCGGATTGGTCATCAAATAATTGACATATACACTGACTACCAATAAGTATTTGGACACCTATGCAAATGACGATATCTGCAGTCCTAAGGTACGTCACAGACTCCGCCAGTATATATCGTGTAGGAAACAGCATCGGCTTTAGTCGTATGCAAGATGCCTCGCAGTTCGAAGCTCTCTGATTTCGAGAAAGGTATAATTATCGGGTATCACAATCGTGGCCGATTCTTAAGGGACATATCCAATGATCTGAACTACCCAAAATCGACAGTGGCCTATGTGATTAAGAAGTGGAAGGTGAGCGGTGATTGTCAGAATGTGCCCCGAGTCGGCAGACCAACAAAACTGGGAGATAGAGACCGACAAGTGCTGTCCAGAGAAATTCGGAAGAACCGCACCCAACCGATGGCCCTCATCCACGAGCAGTTTCAACAGGCATCCGGGAGTATTGTTTCAATGAATACAATCTGTAAGGAAGCACATCTGCTTGGTTTTCATGGTCATGCTGCTGCCCATAAGCCTTTGATCACAAAGTCCAACCGCGCTGCTCAGTTAATGTGGTGCAAAGCACATCGAAATTGGACTGTAGATCAGTGGAAACGGGTTCTTTGGAGTGACGAATCAAGGTTCACCCTTCACCATTCGGATGGCAGGGTCTGGGTCTGGCGTCTACCTGGAGAACGTCTCCTGCCAGAATGCATTGTGCCAACAGTCAAGTTCGGCGGAGTTGGAATTACGGTCTGGGAGTGTTTCTCCTGGTATGGGCTGAGACCCTTGGTCCCCATTCATGGTAAGCTCAACTCTGATGCCTACTGCACTATTTTGAATGACAATGTGCTTCCTACGTTGTGGCAGTTTTACGGGTTGGACCCCTCTTACTTTCTGGACGACAATGCCAGTTGTCATGTTTCGACGTTAACTATGGCTTGGTATGGTGCCAATGGAATTCATCGAATGGACTGGCCTGCCCAGAGTCTAGACCTGAACCCTATCGAGAATCTCTGGGACGAGTTGCATTGCCGAATTCAGGGGTGCACTACCCATGCAAAATCGGTGAAGGAACTTCTAGGTCTTCTCAAAGCAGAGTGGAAGAAAATACCACTAGCTGTCATACAAAGACTTGTGGAAAGTATGCCCCGGAGGGTCCATGATGTAATTACCTCTTGTGGAGGCTCTACTAACCATTGATTTTGAATAAAGTTAGTTTTTCTTTTTTATCACAGGTGTCCAAATACTTATTGGTAGTGAGTGTATATTGTTTCATTTTAAACAAAAATTTAGGAATGAAATGTTCTTTTCCTAAGTCTCCTTTTCTGGTCAGTCTTTTTATCTCAACAATATTAATATATCCTTGCTTAATTTCTAAATTACAACTCCTAGAAATGATAGATTATTATCTATACATCTATATACAGTCAAAAGTCGTTAATTCGGACACCCATAATCCGGACCTCAAAGCTACAAACAGGGTTGCCACTCAAACAGGAGAATGAAATTCCCCGACTTTTCCAGGTATGTTTCGAGAAAATTCCAGTCTATTTGCGTAATGTACGCTGGCTGTGCTAAGAGGTAAATTAATTATGGTATTACTTGCACTGTGTAGCAAATTCACTTCATTATTCAATAAATCCCAGAGGATGTTTATTCTTAATTATTCTTGGTACACTTTGTTTGATAATTTTGTTTACTTTTCCACTTAAGAAACTTAATAAAATTTAAGATATATACATTGGATAACAATTGTACGTTTTATTTAATTATTACTCATGATCATCACCAGTTCAACATGAGGCTAATCCGGTTCTTATAAATCACAACGCAATGCTAAAAGTTAGGTTAGATTTTAGGTAAATTTAATTTGTGTGAGGTGTCTTCTTAAAAGGCACCTTAACACTTGAAAACACAAATATAATTATAATAAGAGTTGTTTTCTCCACTGAAGATTGAGATTAGAATCTGCCCAATCTGGAATAAAATAAGGCTTTTTTTGCAGACATTCTGCAGCTAAATGAAAGAAAGAAATCTATTTAATGATATTTTTTTTACTAAATTGAGGTATTTTATATTTATTACGCAGCATACATAAGGAAAAAATATGTGCAACATTAAATGATATGAATAACATAAAAATAAAGATAATTACTTAAAAATTGAATTAGAATAATCAACGATATTTTAGCGAATATAGTTATATATGGTTATCCTAGATGACTGATTACTATTTTTTTTATTTTACTGCAAAATGACAAGGTATTTATTAAAAAGAAAAGAAACAAAAAAAGATTTTGCGTTAAAATCCTAGTATACGGTACGGCCTTCGCATGATTTTGAAAATTGTCGCCAAGAATAAAATGACCCGTTCACTGCTCATCACCATGTCGCCAAATCCCGCTGTACCATACATGAAGATTATTTTAACCAAAGAACGTCTATGTAAAGAAGAAAAGGTTCCACACACGTAAATGCTATTACGCCGCTAGAAAGAGAAGGGAAAATTTGCCAAGGGATTTGGCGACGGAACCTGGCGGCCAGAATTTCCCTCTCCGCGATATGTACAGGAAATTGAGAAACACGTGTTAAGAAGAAACGTTATTTGACAAAAAAGAAAACTTCGAAAATCCGTTTCTAGATTATTGAGAAAAATCCAAGAAGAAACGTTTTATCAAAGAACATTTTTTCTTGGATTTTTCGCAATAATTTTAAAAAAGGATTTTCGTAGTTTTTTTTCCCTCAAAATAACTAATCCATGAATTAATTTACTTGCGCCAAAAAATATTTTCTTTTCCTTTAGAGTTTAAAGAAATTTTAAACGATATTCGTTTTATGAACTCTTGATAACGTGACCTTCAAACTTCGACACCAGTTTCGAGCTTTGGCGACAGATAAATCACGCATGCACAGCTGTTTCTCTCTATGATGGAACGGAGCCATGTCTGTTGCAGAGAGGTTTTCCTTCTTTACAATACATATTTTTTGATTCTAACCTTCATGGTAACGTATACTAGGATTAAACCCATTTTGTTTTATACGAGAACAGGTATTTTCTTTAGTTCATGCACTGCACATGCGATTCTCGAGGTTACTGGAAACCAAAAGTTGCGGGAAACTTGCTTTGCCTTTCTAAAAGACAATCAAATTGGAGCTGAGAAAATTGGTTCTATGCCAGCTGCCCAAATGACACTCACGTGATACACAATTCACCAAAAAAGTGATCTCTTCCGACGTTGGCGCAAAACTCGCCATTTTTGGCGGGATCGTTGTATGAAATTCCCTGACTTTTCCAGATTTTGACTAAAACACTTAAATTCCCTGAATTTTTTGGTCAATTTCCAAATTCCCTGACTTTTTCCGGTTTTCCCGGTAGCATGGCAACCCTGTACAAACTTTTTGCGCATGCGTCAACACGACGCATGCGCATAGGCGTTTACGTGCACGCTTAAGACCTTTACGGCTGCGAATATGCTTGTGCGCATGCTCATAAAACGTTTATGCATGTGCGTTTAATGTATAACGGACGATGTAAGCTAAGCTAAAATTATCTAATTCAGTTAATGTTGCAGACTGCTTTGTTCCTTAATCTTCGAATTGGATCCGGATTATTATTTTTTGCAGACTGTTAGAGCAATTTTATAAAAGTAAGCTTAAACTTTCGATTATATCAAATAGAATTTCTGATATATATTTGTGAATAAGTAAAGGATCTAAAGCGAAAGTATGTTTCGAAATCCGAAATCTGTTTATCAATTTCACGCTGCTCGGCGGGGGGAACGCCGCGGCGCGCAATGAAATGGAAGTTGATCTGTCAGCACTATCCTTATCTTCAGGCCAGATGTTTTTATTTTATTCGGCTTATAATTCCTTACCAAATGTAGTATTTCATCTCGATGTACTCCGTCTTTGATATGATTTAAAACAAGTTCCTCGTCATTATAATTTGCTTCCAATAGTGAAGAAAGTAACAGAGGTTATTGAAAACGAAAAAATTTCGATTGACAAATTAGTTGGTATTCTCGACACAACAATTATAGGACTTGAACAGCGGAAATTTGTAACTAAACAAGAAATTATGTGTGTTTAATAGAATTAAAGAGAAAGTATTATCACATGAAACGAAGCAACTTAAACAACTTACATTGAAAGAAATGTTTAATAAAGTAAACAAATGAATATTAAGCTTTTTCTTTTTGTAAATTTTAATACCCTTTAGATCATAATTGTTCTTTATTTCATAAATTACGGTTTCATATTTTTAATTTTGTAATTTCTGCATGCCATCTTACCAGATTTAAACTGATGATCTATAATCCGGAAAAATCGATAATCCGGAATCGCCGAAGTCCCGATGAGTCCGGATTAATGACTTTTGACTGTATATATTCTTCTGCAGATGCATATCTTTGTTGACCGTTGTTGCTTTGTTTTTTGTGCTAATAATTTCTCTTTAATTCTATAAACAGACATAATTTCTTGTTCAGTTATAAAGTCTCACTGTTCAAGTTCTGTAATTGTTGTGTCGAGAATACTAACTAACTTGTCAATCGAAATTTTGTATTGCTTTGTAGATCCTTTGGCAGCTCCAGAATTGGAAACTCTTTTTGACATAATCGAAAGTTCAAGATTAATTTTTATAAAATTGCTCTAACAGTCTGCAAAAAATAATAAGCTAGATCCAATTAGAAGATTAAGGAACAGCATAATCTGCAGCATTAACTGAAACGCCTCAGATAATTTTAGCCTAGCTTGTACTATCCGTTATACATTAAATTTGCATGCCTAAACGCAAACATGCATATGAGCATGCGTAAACGCATTATACATTTATGCATGTGCATAAAGCTTGTAGCTTTGAGGTCCAGATTAAAAATCATTCCGGATTAGAGACTTTGTACTGTATAAGTATTCAGCATGTAGTTGTATTCAAATACAGTATTTTAATAACTTAAATACTATCTCTGGAAACATGTTGCCCTGATTGTTAATTGTACAATTGTTGTATTACATAAATATAACATTACAAGATTTATTGTAAACTGTACCTGATATACATTGCTTTTAAAAGGTTTAAGTTTGTACCTAATTTAATGCATAGCAAGACTCATGTACTATTCAGTACGCATTGTTATTCATACAGGGTGTCTCAGTACCACATTTCAGAACTTGTAGCAGAGACGCAGTGCACCCGGTAATTTGGAATCGTAAAGCAATGCAGGATGTAAATGCTTTCATGATGCGCTGGTGTACACAGAAAAATCAGAAATTAAAAGACATCAGGTAAGTTAATATTCATTTTAATGATAAACTTATATGAATCAAAGAGTTCGAAGTTTCGTCCACTGACTTCAATGCACACCTCACATCTACGGCACATGAAATTTCAAATATTCTAGGCATATCTTGAATTTCCCTGGCAGCTACTGCAATTCGTGCAACCAACTTTTCAGCATTGTCAACAGAGGTGTCATAAAAACAAGCGTCTTCATATGACTGCACAAAAAGAAATCAAGTCATGGCAGGTTCCGTGATCAAGCAGGCCAATGCACCGGACCACCAAATTTGACCGAATGTTGACCAAATCTCGTGTCTAGACAGGTATGAATATTATGGCAGAAATGTGCAGGGGTTCCATCATTTTGAGACAACATTGTCGATCCCATAAATGTAGAAATCTCTGCATTATCTAAAAGTTGTGGCATGACTTGCTGCATGAAGATCAAATAGTTACAACTCGTTAGACGAAAAAGTAACAAAGTCAGTAATCCTCCCACCAATGCCAACTTAAACATTAACCGAAAATAGACTCTACACTGTATCATGTCGTGTTGCATGAGGGTCCTCTACCGCCCTGAGATGGTCATTAAGTGCATTGAGTATTCCTTCCCTTGTATAGGATGCCTCATCGGTGAATAACACATTAGCAGGGAAATGATGACCTGGAGCACACTTTTCAAGACACCATTGTGCAAAATCGCTTAGTTGAAGATTTCAAGGTTGTGCCTGAATATGCTGCATGTGATGCGAGTGCATTTAATTTTCTCTGAAAATCCTCCAGATGCTGGAACAGGAAACCCTTATGGCGTGTGCTTAACTTCGTGTACTCAAACTTCGGAGTCCCCTCTACCAGAAATAGCACACTCTTTTTGATGTCTGGAGTATGTGTTAATCTTGCCCGATTCATGGCAGCTCTTTAAAAGAACCTGTTTCAGCTAACCTCAGGTGCAGTCCTGCAAAGAAATTATTACCGCTGGGTATGAGCTGTAATAATTTATATAGATATAGGATATTATTTTGCGTATAAGTGGTGTGCAGTTGGCCTACTACAATCTGCAGCCCCACATGCCAAATGCATATCGGCTAACTCTGTGTTAGTATAATTATTCATCCTACTAATTCTGCATCCTTGTGTGAAATGACAATTTCTTGCACGAACTCTCAAAACTTTTGCAAAATGCCATGTACCGCATCAAGAAAGCATTTCAGACCCTGCATTGTTATATGATACCGAGTCATTGGGGGTGCACTCTACCCGTCATATAAGTTCTGAAACATGGTACTGAGACACCCTGTACTTTGTTCTATATATAGAATCTTGAGTAAAATATTAGATTTTTTATTATTTATCATGGTCTGCATAATTAATTCAAGTTTTCTCATTTGCATTTTATTTCAGCAAATAAATATTAAATTAATTACATTTACTTTAACAAATGGAAACATGTTTTTAATTACATGCATTTACATTAATTCTATGCATTTTTGTCTTCACAATGCAGAAAGGTCGACCTTGTTTTAACAGTTAATATTTCATTCAAATAATAAGTTTCATATTTAGATTTAATTAATTTTATTCATTCATTTCAATTTGTTGTTCCTTCATGCTTTGTATATTGGATTTAATTTTTAGATTACTTATTTTTGCACTATAGTTTATGAAATTTATTACTACCTCAGACAGGCAAAAAGAAAGATTTGAATAAGAAATTAAGAGGAGGAATCAGGATCTTACTAAAAATACTGACCTGAAGCAAAAAAGACTGCTAAAAAACTACAAGTTTCAATTCTAGTTGTTAAGTGTTATAAACATTTGTCACCAAAACATTTAAGCAAGTGTGAACATAAAAATATATACCCTCTGAAAGAATACTTAAAAGAATGGGTCTGAAAAATCATGGATTATCATTCACTTAAGTAAGTTGGATGTAAGAAGAGCAAGGTATGTCAGCCAGCATCAATATTATAAGAAACCTTCTGAAAGCTGCATTAAAAAGAATGACACAAGAAACATAACTTTACAGTTTCCATGCCAAAGAAATTATTTTCTTCACCCAAAATTTATGCCACACAGACTTCTCAGGATTGAAGGAATGTATTTAATCAATATTTTACTATTTTTCATATTCAAATTAATTCGATTTATTTTTATTTTTTTGTATTTTACTCTACTTTATTCTATTTGAAAAAAAATTCAGCACTTTTCTGTTTCTGGATTCAGAAATGTATGTGTACCTGTATGTACACTGCAGGGAAAAAAAAAAAAAAAAAAAGACTGTTCTGTATCTCCCGTTCTACTGGGCCGATTGACGAAATTCAAATTGTGTTTCTTATGTCATGAAAGCGCGACTTAGGATATATATTAGATTTCTATATAGCATTGTTCTAATATAGGTATTTTGTAACAAAATCAGACTTTTTCTGAAATGACATGCCAATGTTTTCCATAGTTCGATTCTACGACTTAAATTATGTCTAAACACTAAATTTTGTAAAATTTGGTGCGATTTTTTTTTTAGTTTGAGCCAAGAATATTTCGCTTGGCGAACTTCTTAATGTATAGCAACCTATTTTCCTATCCTTTTTTCATTGCAGACAGGCGGGAAAAAGCCATGAAAGTCACAAAATTATTTGAAAGTATAAATACTTTCACAAATAATTTTAAAAAACTGCGTAAACCACATTTGGCGTTATTATCACTTATAACAAATATGGCAAATTTTAAAACGTGCCACTAAAAATAAATAAAATTTATGGATGTCTTAGAAAATTTTGAGTTAAAAACTCTAATTTTTTTACAGGTGTGAATAGAAATGCATTCTACTTTAAGATGATGTTAAAAATTTTATAGGTTATAATACAAATTTTTTTTCCAAAAAATTTATAAAAATTATTGAAAAATACAAATTAAAAAAAAAAAAAAAAAAAAAACCCATAAAAAAATTGGCAAATTTTACTTGGAATGAACCTAAATTTCAAAATGTGAAAGCAAATAAGTTTAATAAAAATAGAGATATTAAGAAATATATACCACATTCAATTAACTTTGAGGAGCTAAAATTTTAAGAGCTAAATTTTGAAAACTACTCATGCAATTTTTACATAACTTAGGACTATGGCATAATTTGAGCCATACAATCAAAATATGGGAAAAACTTGGCATTTCATTAAGTCCGATTTTGTGTCAAAATACCTATATTACAACAATGCTATATATATAAATCTAATACATATCCTAAGTCGTGCTTTCGAGACATGAAAAATGCAAGTTTAATTTCGTCAATTGGACCAGTAGAACAGGACATATAGAACTATCCCTTTTTTTTTTCGCTGTGTACATCTGTACGTAGTACGTGTAGTACACATCCTTGAATTTCGTCCCAATAACAGAAAAGTTTTAATACAGTCAAAAGTCTTTAATCCGGACCTCAAAGCCACAAATGTTTTGTGCATTCGTATGCACGTTCAAAAGAATTTCCAATTCTGGAGCTGTGAAAGGATCTACGAAGGGAAAGCATGTTTCGATGTCCATCAAACAGAAAGTGGAATTGCTGCAAAAAATGGATAAAGGCATATCCTTTGTTTCTCTAACCATTACGAAATATATTTATCAATTTCACACTGCTCTGCGGGGGGGGGGGGGGGTCACGACACGCAATGAACTGGAAATTGATCCGTCAGCATTATCCTTATCTTCAGGCCAGATGTTTTTATTTTACTCGGCTTATAATTCCTTACTAAATGTAATATTTCATCTCGATGTACTCTGTCTTTGATATCATTTAAATCAAATTCCTCGTCATTATAAATATCACAAATACACATCAAATAGTTTTCTGGTTGCAATTTTCTAATTTCGATTATGCGTAATGTATGCTTTATGCATTTGCGTATTGAAAGAAATGTTAAAAGTAAACAAATAAATATTAAGCTTTTGTTTTGTAAATTTTGATACCCTTTAGATCATAATTGCTCTTTATTTCATAAATTACAGTTTCATATTTTTAATTTTATAATATCTGCATCTCATCTTACCAGATTTAAATTGATGATCTATAATCTAGAAAAACCGATAATCCGGAATCGCTGAAGTCCCGATGAATCCGGATTAAAGACTTTTGACTGTATTGCTTTCATGATTCTTGATATAAGTTGTTTCTGTGGATGAGATTTCAACCCAAATACTTAATGACAGAGTTTGACACATGCATAAGAGGCAAGAAGAGGTAAATAAAAAACACACTTTTTAATGTGGCGAAGATTTGGAGCTGCATATGGTGTTTATGGTAAATAATTAAAGACAGTGTAAGTGCACAAAAACACAAAGCGATCTTGGAAAAAATCTCTTCCATAACCTCCTATTTAGTTTCCTCAAGGAGTCATAATTTTTTAATAAAGTGATAACCATTTATCATATATCTAAGATCCTCAAAACTTGTTTTACTTCTAAAGGGCTTCAAGTGATAACTTGAACCTGGACATAGTCCTGATATGAACTTCTTAGAAGGCATATGAAATATTTTCAAAGATAAAATCCATGCTGCAGAAATAACAAAGATAGATAAACTAATTCAAAGAGACCACAGAATATGGGATTAAAGCAAAAGTCTACAGCAAGGTTTCTATAGGAGGAATTCCCAAAATAATCCAGACATTATTCAAAGCCAAAGAATGTCATAATGAATATTAAAATGTATTCATATTGCTTTAAAATATAATTATTTGTTAGGCTTGTTTGGAAACATCATTAAATATAGTTTATGTAAAACAAACCACTCTTAAGCATAGCAATATAAATTTCAGCAATAAATCTTTCCGGAATCCAAAATAATTCACACAAGACTAAAAATTTAATGTACCATGATGATATACTGATTAACTATATACTTTTGGTTATTGTCTTGTATATTTATATTTTATCAGTCCCTCCCCCCATTGGTTTATTGAACTGTAAGATTTAACTGTCCTTTTTTTATACTGCAATTGATTATCCTATAACGATTTTAGTGCTTAATGCAGAATAATAAAATCAAAATAATAAATATGCAGTACATCAAATTTACAATGTTATAATACTATAGACTTTCAGAAAATTATTTTCTTCAGCTTAATCCTAGTATCCGGTGCATACGGGATTTGGCTTCTTTTGGCGACTTTATGATGAGCAGTAAAAACGAAACATACACGATGAGTAGTAAACGTGTCATTCAAAGAATATATATAGTTATACATAGTATATAGTATGTATGTAGTGATAATATATAGTGTATAGTATATACATAGAAGTTCTTTGGGTCATTTTTGGCGTTAGCGATAATTTTCAAAATCTCGCCAAGGCTGCACCGTATACTAGGATTTTACCTTTTCATCAAATATCTTTAGATAATTTACAATTTTGCAAATCACTAAAAATGTAACTACTACTTTTCATTATTTTCAAAATTCCACGAAATATAAAAATGAATCCTAAAATTTTTTTAATTATTTTCAGGAAAAAAGTCAGTGTACGCATTTCAATTTATTTCTTAAATTTTGATACCGTATTTTTCCTGAATCTAAAAACTGCTCTAACTAATTGTACGCGTAAAAAATCAGGAAACTGGTAATAAGAAGGAAATTATCAGATAATTAACATGTGCCATACATTACTCAGTGTTTTACAGACAAATTTAAAAGAAGAGCTAAAACGATTAGAGTACGGCTAGCATTGGAGCATAACTACAGACGGGTACGTAAATTCAATGCTTAAGCGCAATTTCCTATTTACTTTATCAATCAGCTTCAAAATAATTACATAAGTAGTTACATTCCAGTAGGTTACCTCGATTCACATTTTATTAATTTTTCTCAGAGTTACTACACACAAGTACTTGATAAATTTTCAGTAATATCACGGTACTCAGTGAACTTACCTCCTCACAACAAAGCTGAGGATAAACAAAGCAGTTAGTGATGCCAGATATTAATTTCAAAGTTTCCACAAATTTTCAATTGTTCCATTCAAGGAGGTTCCTCATGACGTTAAATCATTTTAATTTTCTTAACGTTAAACGTTTTCACATAACAGGGCGCCACAAAGTATGAGTTCGTCTGCTAACTCGATGAAAGAGTATTTGTTATGTTATTGTATTCAATTTCTTCCCGTGGATGTTTCCAAGAGTAAATGATAAACCCAAACAATAAATTATTATTAAGGTCGGCGTGAGAAATATTAAACAAATTTTATGGCTTTTAAACTATGAAAACTGAATTTTAGATCGTATTTATAAATATTTTGGGTAAAAGTTTACAATTGGGTGCCCCTTGTTTTTTGGTGATTCTTTTTTTGACGCCAAGATCGGTGCCAGGAAGGCACAATTTCAAGGTGGCCGTTACACAAAACCAAAATAAGTCAAAGAACTGCAAAAACTGTGTGTCCATGTACACATCGATCTGTTTTCACTTTAAAAAACATCTCAGAATTGCACAAACTAGGGATTGCACACTGCCTTAAATTTGTCCGTGTACACATCAATCTATTATCATTAAAAAAAATCAAGAAGCTAAAACAAAGTTAGAACTATCATGTTAATCAGAAATGAGCTTTCATTGCCAAAATTAAATAAAAAAAAAAACATTTGTCGCTAATCGAAGGGGCACCAAATTCTACACCAGAGCCATATTTTGTATTATATAATTATAAGTCTTCTATTATGTTTTCATAGATAAGTACAAACTTTCCATAAGAATGTGCATTCATTCCTAGAAAGCCTATTTCGTAAATTCAGTAGTTCAAGTAGAACATGCGATATGCATTTGTTTTTCACTCTGTAGTAATATTCCACATTTCTAATTCTGATTTATCTTCAATATTAGATTCATTAACATTGCATAAATTTCTTATTAATATACAGTTTTGATCAGTACGTTCTTATATACATAAAAAATATTACAATTGTAACATCTGTGAGGTGCCGGTAAAAATAAACAAATAAATTAACTTATTTTTAGCAGACAGATATTTTCATGGTTGATTTGTGGCATTCTTAAATGAGACATTTAAATTCTTAAAATGCTTAAACATTATATGTAACACGAAAAAGTGCTGTTTTACTTAATTTAAATCGAATAATATAAATATAATAAACTGATATGAAGTTAATTTAAGTACCAAAAATTAATATCCACTCTCAAAATACAAGAAATTACGAGATATATTTATATTATATATGTAAGGTAATTAGTGAATTATGGAATATATATCTATATGTAAGGATAGTTTACAGTGGCTTCAAAACTAGGAATTAATTTTTTTTTCTTGAACATGTAATTCACAAAGAGGGTTTGCTAAGTTTTCCCCCCAACTAAACGAAATTACTAGATATGATTAATTTTGTTATATAATTGAAATACGGATATTATAAAATTTAATTTACTTAACTGAATGAGTAATGTTTGAAAATATTCAGTTCTGAATTAGTCAGTCATTATTTGGGTTGAAGACAAACTATTAATAATTTAACAACTAATCTTACAGGGCACAAAAAAGAAGCTAAGTTGTAATGATAGTACTTAATTTGCTCTTACCACAGAAAGATTTAAAATCTCAATATATGTAATTAAAATTTTCAAAAATAATGCTTGTCTGTTATTGGTTTAATCATCATAACAAAACGAAGAACCTATTTTCACTTTTCTGCGTTTTCCTCATGTGAATAACAATTTCCCATATCTTTTTTTATACATACAATTTATTTTCATATTATTTAACTTTGTTGTTTATTTATAAATTTAGTTGATTTGCTTTACTTAATATTAGCTATTTTTTTATCCCTATAATAAATAAAATATAATAAATAAAATATAAAAATCCCTATAATTTTTTTATCCCTATAAAACACATTAACAGCAATTTATGACAAAAGAATAAAAGTACTTTTGATATGAAGCTTTTTTAAAAAATTGTTTGTATAATAAAGTATATATGATATATTTGCTGGTACTCTTCTGTTAATGGATCTGAATTCAGAAATCCGATTGATGAAATTCAAATTGCGTTTTTCATGTCTCGAAAGCGCAACTTAGAATATGCATTAGATAGCACTGTAGATATTGTGACAAAAACTCAGTCTTTTTTCTAAAATGACATGCCAAATTTTTTCCATATTTCGATTCTGATTCATATTATGCATAAATATTAAATTTTGTAAAATTTGGTGCGAAATTTATCTTGCCGTATTTCTTTTCAGTTTGTGCCAAGAATTTCTTAATTTATTTTCTCTTTTTTCATTGTAAATGAGCAGGAAAAAAGTGATCATTCATTATTTCAAATAATTTTAACAAAGTGCGTAAATCACATTCGGCGTTATTATCGCTTATAACAAATATGCCAAATTTCAAAACGTGCGAATGTGTAAATTCGCGGATATCTTAGGAAATTTTGAAAACTCTAATTTTTTGCGGAAATGCATCTACTTTAAGATGATGGTAAAAATTTTATAGGTTATAATTTAAAAAAATTATACAAATTATTTAAAACTAAAAATTTTAAAAATAAATCATAAAAAAAATGAGTGAATTTTATTTGGAATGAACCTAAATTTCAAGTTCTGGAAGAAGGAATCAAGTAAGTTTAATAAAAAAAAGAGATATTAATAAATATATATCAAATTCAATCAACATTGAGGAGGTAAAATTTTGAGAGCTAATTTTTTAAACTACTGCAATTTTTACAAAATTTGGCAGTTTGGCATAATTTGAGTCATACAATCGAAATATGGGAAAAAAATTAGCATTTCAGAAAAGTTCGATTTTGTGTCAAAATACCTATATTATAACAATGCTATATATAAATCTAATATATATCTTAAGTCGTTCTTTCGAGAAATGAAAAACACAAGTTGAATTTCATCAATCAGCCCACTAGAACAGGACATATAGAACTTTCCCATTTTTTACATACATACATATATGTATACACACACATACATATTTTAATCTGGTCCTGATAACAGAAGAGTATCTATTTATTATTACAGTCAAAAGTCGTTAATCCGGACTCGTCAGGACTTCGGCGATTCCGGATTATCAATTTTTCCGGATTATAGATCATCAGTTTAAATCTCGTAAGATGGCATGCAGAAATTCTAAAATTAAAAATTTGAAACCGTAATTTATGAAATAAAGAACAATTATGATGTGAAGGGTATCAAAATTTACAAAAAAAAAAAAAAAAAAAAAAAGCTTAATATTTATTTGTTTACTTTATTAAACATTTCTCTCAATGTAAGTTGTTTAAGTTGCTTCATTTTATGTGATAATACTTTCTTTTTAATTCCATAAAAAGACATAATTTCTTGTTCAGTTACAAAGTTCCGCTGTTCAAGTCCCGTTAATTGCTGTGCCGAGAATACCGACTAACTTGTCAATCGAAATTTTTTCGTTTTCACTAACCTCTTTGTCACATTTTTCATGTCTTTATCCATTTTTTGCAGCAATTCCACTTTTTGTTTGTTGGACATCGAAACATACTTTCGTTTTGTAGATCCTTTGGAAGTTCCAGCATCGGAAATTCTATTTGACATAATCGAAAGTTCAAGTTTACTTTTATAAAATTGCTCTTAGTCTGCAAAAAATAATAAGCGGGATCCAATTCGAAGATTAAGGAACAATGCAATCATTAACATTAACTGAAATAGATAATTAGATAATTTTAGCTTACACCGTCCGTTATATATTAAACGCGCAGGCGAAAACGTATTCTGCAGTTGCGCACACGCATATGCGTAGTAGTCAAGGTCTTACGCGCACGCGTAAAACGCCTGCGCGCATGTGCCAACGCGGCGCATGCACAGAAAGTTTTTAGCTTTGAGGTCCGGATTAGATCATTCCGGATTATGGGTGTCCGAATTAACGACTTTTGACTGTATTACAACATTCCATTATTTTTTCAGTCAAACTGCTGTCAGGTACTTTCAATAGGCTTCAGTTTTTTTTTTTTCACTTAGGAGTGTTATTTTGATTTGGTTTATTCTTGGTTACTATTTCTTTACAAAATGTTGCAAGGGTTTTTCCATTTTTCCCTATTTTGTGCACATATCCTTTAACTAAGTAAAAATAATCTTCATTATTATGATTAGTTAAGTCATCATTAAATAAGACAGTTTCAAAATGTCATGTGAATATTCAGTTTCCTGCTTTTCTCAGGTTTTAGTCATTCAATAGTTATCTTCTTTTTCTCCATCACTGATGTCTTCTTATGACACACATATCTAAGCACACTAATTTTATTGTTATTTAAAATATTTTTATCTTGGTTGGTTTAAAATTACATTAAAATACAGCAAACCAATGCAAAAATAAAAAGTTTAGCACATTGTGCAGTATCGCCACAGTAAAAAATATAGCACATTAGATGGTCACTATTTTGTGCTTTAAATATATTTGAAACAGACTTAAATATTGAATTGATCTTGTGAGTGAAGTCTGAATGAAAGAGTTGTAATGATAAACACTTTCATTGCTCTAAAAGTGAGGTTTGACATAAAAACTCAAGAAAAATATGTGTTCTTGATAACAAAGTTAAAAAGTCTGAAAGCTTTCAGATTTTAAATTACACCCAAAGGAGTTTTTTTTTTTTTTTTTTAATGTTTTGTGTGTTACCTTTATTTATTAAATATCACATTCTTCCCACTTAAACCATAAAATTCAATTCAACAGCAATACCATAAAATATTTAAAAAGGAGCTTATCTTTAGAATTTCTGATACACAGTCTTCTGTGCTGAAGATAAAATTGTTTTTTCTTCCCCATACAGTATTGCCATTGCTCGCTTTGAAATCGTTGAGTTTGTTAATAAAATATTCGCTAAAGTTTTACAAAATATGAACTAGATAATCAAACAAACTCCTTATTTGGGCTTCCACATGCCCACATTTGAGTAGAGGACTACATTATTCAAAATTTAATGTATTCAGGTACTGTTGTTTTTTCCTTACAATACGAGAAACATACATACATTCACGTAGATTCTTCATTATTTAATTTCTTCAAATATAATGCAAGGCTCTAATATTTGAATGCAACAATTTGAACAGTGAAATGCCGTTTTATAGTGAATGATGCAAAATGCCAAAAGAAAATTAATAGCCCTTCAGGGCAAACTGTCCCTTTGGGCTAAAAAAAATATCAAATTAAAATGTCCTTCAGTTTTATTTATAATATTTCTACTCTGAAATAAAAAATAAAGATTAAAATCATACAATTTGTGTACTTGCTGGACAGAAGTGAATGCATATAATACAGGAATTGGTTTTACAAAACACTTTTCTCCCACCCCCCCGATTTTCTGCTTTTACTAAACTAAAAAATGCATTATACAGAGACAGTGGAATCAGATATATTATTTCTGAATTACTATAATTTATATTAAAGTAGTACTAAAAATGTGATTTATCAGAAAAATTTAAAATCAAAATCTAATCATAGAGGTTGACAAAAATTACAAGTATGAATGAAGAATAATTTTTTTTTTATTATGAAACTGAGGCATTGAAAGGAGTGAAATTTAGAAATTTTACTTTTAGTAAATTTAATAATTTGACTAGGTATAAATACTTGCATGGGCATTTCCATGCTGTTGTTCCCCCCCATATGTAATGTGAATTCAAATTAGTTTGCCTTAGAAAGTCTTCTTTTACTAAGACATAATGTAAATCTTGTTTGCCATGACTGATCACATAAACAAACTGGTATATTTCTGGTAAGTTAGCAATGCATTTTTTTCATGTAAGTATAATTTTCATACAATTTATTTGAGTTTACAGTAAAATATCAACAAAACAGTTTAAAGTCATAATTTACATATATTTTACTTTATGTAGTGCTTCCTTCCTGATGTTGTTTATAATGCTTTTTGAAATCTGTACTCAAGACAGCCTCATAAAGTATGTTCTTGTTAGAACCTTCTTAGCAGGTTTAGTGGAGTAGACAACTAGTTCCTCCTTGAATACTTAGGTAGTTGAGAAAGTTCACCTCCCTGGGATCAAATTGAGGCCAGCAAGGCTCCAACCCGCTAGTACAGATTCCTTAAAATGGGGTTCTTTCATTAAACTCACTTTTGCATTATATGAAGCTGAGCCAAAGGATAAAACCTTATACTAGTATCTTTAATCAGAACAAATAGATATACACACTTTATAATTATTATTTATCTATTGTTGCTGTTACTCTAACAGGGCATATGTATAAAATGCCCATTCAGAATTAAGGACCATTAAATAAGAATAAAGATGAAAGAAAATAATTATATCGAGAACTGTTGTAAATGTTCCATTTTTTGTTTTCTCCTGAAACTTTATAATATATATTTATTTAAATATATGACCTACTGCAGTAACAATAATTTATATTTAATGTTATGGCTATTAATTGCAGCATTAGGATTATAAGTTTACTGACTGTTAATGTGCATGGAATATTCCATACACATTAACTGTCATAATTAATATTCTGAATTTAATGAATATTCTTATAAAAATGGAGTTTTGCTAATATTTTACAAATATATTACAGTAGAATCCCAAAATCTAGAAGTTCCTGTAATTCATGCTCATTTTTGGATGTAAATGAACAAAATTTCGATTTTTCAGAAAATTCCATATGGTAAATTTAAAGGAAATTTTTTCCTCATATTCCTATTTTAGTGACATGGTGCATTGTCGCATCAGTACTTTTTCATGGCTTTTTAGTGGGGTGCTGATAATCATAAAGTACCAGAAAGTTTATTTGCACATACTTTTACCTATTGTGTTTTAATTTAAATGTATCTTATATATGATTTATTTACATATGGGACAACGAGTAAGCTTGTTTATATTGGCAACACTTAGTCACAGATTCTTAAAAACAGGAGTTATAGAGATTTTTCTGTGATGAAAAACATTATAAAGAAAGCTGCAAAATTTCAATCTTAGCAATTTTTTTGTTAAATGTTATTAATGCAACTGGCTAAGTAATGTTAATAATATTGAGTTAAACAGCAGAATTAGCCCAAGGATTCAATTTAGGGAAAACCTTAATACATGGATTTCTGTAAGCAATGCACTTTCCCCCGCCTTATTTAAGAGCATAAAAAATATTCTAAAAATAATTTCACCTCATGGATATACAATGTTTTGTATAAAATATTTCCATTACATTTTTAGAAGAGTTCTTTACATACTCATAAATTTCCTTTATAATTTTATCCTGTTTTCTCTGTGCTACCTTTACCTGATATTGATATTTTCTTGCACATAATTGTATTTACAAGACAATAACTTTGTATTTGAAAAGTGTTGATGTATCACTTTTTGAATTCAAAGTTATTGTTTGGTATGTAATGTAACATACATGTATAATTAAAAGGTATTGTAATGCAGTATTGTAACATATTTTCTGTAATAATTTTAAAAAATAAATAAAAGTTTTATTATTTATATTAGTCATATGTTAATTATGTGACAAACAAGCTTTTTTACTGACTACTGTTTTGGAGAAGCCAAATGATTTAATCAATGAGTCTTTTCACCGAGAAGCAAAATTCTAAATTTAGGATTGGGGGAGGGAGAACATTTGGCACCAAAGTTTTTGTCGGCATTGAAGACAATGGAAGGGAATCTCATATAACTTCTTAAAATGACCTTTTCCTTATGTTACAAAGGAGACTGTACTCACCTATCAAAATTGAGGTAATTTGAAACTATATTAAAATTTATTTAAATTTTTCTCATATTTTTATCAAATTGTACATACTCATCATTCACATTTAAATGTCATTGCTTGTAAATAATGGAAATTCACAATTAAGAAGAAATAGGAAGGATATTCCCATCTAAACCAGAATTGGAGTATATTGTCATTTTTTAATTATAAATATTTTCATAACCACAAGATATACACTGAAGAGCCATTACATTATGACCACCCCTAAACTTACAGCAATGAGCTCAGCCAGAGACAAAACCATGGCACATGCGTGGCTGATGCTGGTGTATATAAAGCACCCATGCACTGTTTCTCCGCATGTAGGAATGTTTAATGACATTATGGGAAAAGCAGCGGATAAGATCTGATAAAATTTTGATAAAGATCAAATCGTTATGGCTAGGTGCCAGGGAAAACTGATGTCAGAAATGCTGCATTTGGTGGGCTGTTCACATGCAGCCGTTGTGAGTACTTACTCAAAATGCTGTATGGTAGGTAAAACAAGTTATTTTCAAGGCACATTTGATTCCACAGGACAGTGGTGACTTTTATGCAATGTTTGCCATGACTGAAAAGCTACAATGGCCAAAATCACTAGCAACTACAACAGTGGTGATGTAGACAACGTGTCTGAATAAACAATGCAGCGAACACTGCCGTGTAGGCAGTGCCCTAAACGTGTCCCTGTGCTGATGGCATGTCATTGCTAACAGTAGAGCTTGAAGTGGACCAATGAACATGGGCACCGGACCACAGAAGAATGGAAGAAAGTCGTCTGGTCTGACAAATCACATTTTCTGGTCAATCATATTAATGGTCAAGTGCAAATATGGCCAATTTCCAATGAAAATCTGGCACCTGGATGCACAGCTGGCCAGACACAAAGCAGTAGCAGCAATATATTATGGAGCACATTAGGTAGATGTTTTCATGAGGTGCATTTAGATACCCATGTCATGTCTTGGCCTCCAAATTCATTTGATATGAATCCAATCGTACATTTGTTATTTCACCAGGAAAACCAAATTCGTGCTGCCACACTATCACCTCTCAATGTGCAGAAATTGCAGGACCAGTTGGTGAGTGCCTGGTACCAGATACTTCAGACTGCCTATCCACACCTTGTCAAGTCAATGTCCTAGTGGGTGCTGGCAGTTTTAAGGGCAAAAGGTGGTCTTATTCATATTAAACAGGTGGTCATAATGTAATGTGCTGTATATGCAGGATTAATATTATTTGTCATTGATTAGTATAATTTTAACATTTTAAAGCAACCATATGGTAGTTCCTAATATATAATAATACTCTATTTGAATGTTTTAAAATACTGCTTATTAAAAAAAAAGGCTTTAAAAGATCAGCACAGCACATTGCCAACAGCAATCTTTAATTTATAAAAACCCTAATAATTTCTCAGTCATGTTTAGAGCTATTTAAATTTGTTCTTCTATCAAACAGCTTTTCATTAAAAATAATATCCTAAAGTGAAATTTTTTTTCATATTTTATGATTTAATCACTAATGAGTCTTTTTCATTAGTCTGCAAATAAAATACAGGAAAAGATACTTAAAATTGCTGGTAACACTCAGTAACTTAAAATCATTTTGTATAGATAGAATATAATGCTGCTAATATATTTTCCATTTGCCATCAGCTGATTAAAATTTCTAATGAAAATAATTCACTAAATATTATTAGTGGTGGCTCTATTTATTTATTTTTTTTGTAACACAAGTAAGTCAATAAAAGAGCAAATTCATTTCTTTACACTTCCCCAAATCAGCTAACAGTTATTTTCTGTTGCTTACGTGAAACTTTTATTAACTCACAAATATAGAAATATTTCTTATCAGTTTATTATATTTTTGAAAATAACATTAGAAATCCAATTTTATGTATAATAGTCCCACAAGAAAAATTCTGTACTTCTTAAAAAAATTGTTTTGCAAGTATGCTATCATAAAAGGCATAAAGAATTTTAAGATAAACATATGAAGTACGAATAAGTTTATTAAAAATATATATCAAATAATGAGGTCTTCAGAAGTCTGTAACAGACAACAAAATGTTCTTAAAATAAAGAGGATCAATAAAATGTAAAAACCACCATAAAATATATAATATCAAATAGAAATTGTTCATAAATTTATGGCAATAATTTGATATATATATATATATTTTAAATCCAATGGCGGGCACTTGCCTATTCAGCACTGGCCACTCTTAAGGCTAGAAGTGGTGACCATTTTATTGTGGAGATGCCTAATAGTTGATTACCATTGCCTCTTTAAAAGGACAGAAAATTAAACATGCCTTCTTTACGATTCGAACTTTGGTAATTGAGTAGGCTCCTCTAACCACTATACTGTCTGTGCGCTGTTTGAAATTTATTGAAAATCTATTTAAAATTTGGTTAAAATCTGCAATTTTCTAGTCTGAAGACAATACCTTATGATTGAAACAATTATTTTTTCTTGCATGTCTATTTAAAGTTGCCTTTTAACTTCAAAGTTATAAAAAGTTCATTTAAAATAATACTGAACAATTATACATGGCAAGAGGCAAAATATGCAAATAACAATAAATAAATAATTTCAGTAACAAAGCTATCTGATGAAAGATCTTTGTATTCTTTGAGTGACTTACATATTTTCTATGAAAACTTAGTACACAATCAAGAAAATACATAATGTATTTATAAATAGACTTGTCAAAATCACGATGCATTAAAATTTTTAGAAAAATATGTATTTGTGACATTTATATGAAACTTATTCACATACATACATATTTAATGAAGAAGTTAATAAAAAAAGCTGCTACATAACTATAAATTAGGTCAAATTTTTTAAGTTTATCACTAATTTAAGTTACAGAGAGATGAATGCACAATATTTAGAAACCAGGAATTACACGCCCTTTCTTCTTTGCTCGTTTGATTTTATGTTCAAGTTTTTCCCTTTTTCTAGCTTTGATATTTTTCAACCTTTTCTCTTGTCGAGTTTTCTTCACAGTTTCAACTTGTTCAGTTCTTTCCTTCCATGCTTTTAAACTTCTCTTTTTCTTCTTCATTTCTTTTTTTATAGACTTTTTTAACAAAGAAGGATCATCTTTCACTTTCATGCCTTCTGTCCTTTGTATTGCCTTCTTCCATTTATCTTTTTCAATGGCTATCTTAGCTTTCTCAGGATCAGTTGCTAGCAACTCTTCTAATTTTTCTTTCTTCTTTTCAGCTTTTTTAAGAAGCACTTTGGGTTTTTTACTCACAAAGTCTTTATTTTTTTCCTCATGTCCATCTTCTGTAAAATCAAGTTTACTATAAATGATGTTACTGCCTTTATTAAAAACAGGTTTGATTTCAGATTTCTCCTCCTTTGCTTTTGGAGTCTGATCTTTATTGTTAATATTTATATTTTTTACTAGGTTTATCTTCTGTTTGCTTTTCATTTTCTTCAATTTCCTTTTAATTTTTTCCTTTTCCGCAGTATCAGAAGGATTACAACTTTTACGTCTCACTAGGATGGGGAGGAAAAAAAAAAAAAGTAAGTATTTCATGAAATAAAAGTATTTAAAACTTTTAACACAATTGTTTAAATAAAAAGTTATTTGTACTAATTCCATTACTCAGCTGTATTGAGCAAATGCAAATTAGTATTAATTGTACCTCCTAACATTTTCTGTATGTGATCCTATCTTGGCCTTAATAGGTAGAACCTGATTATGAGATAGCCTCCTTGTGGCAGCTCCCCACAGTTCAGGGAACTAATATAAATGACTCAGCAGTGTTGTGCTGTTTATCTGTAGGAGATCTGATCTCATTTCAATCTATTTAAAATATTTCAGTTCTCTGGGGATCTCCCTTTGCCATATTTTCCTTCATTTAATTTTATATTTCGGTTCAAAAGAAGAAACTAACAAGGATTTTTTTGGTACAAATTTTATAGATATTTCTTATCTCTTACATGGGATATCTTGTTCTATTTAATTCTCCCAATCACAAGCAGAATGTCTTGTGTATTTATTCCTTTAGCTCTGATGAAATTTACCAGTCTATGATAATGACTGCATTATTAGTGACTTTAGCAAAATAACAAAAATTGTAAAATTGAGCTTGTATGCCACTCGAAATGGAATTAATTATAAATTAATAATTAACTAGTACTTAGTTTTCTTTATGTTATTGAACAAGAAATGTCAACAGCACATGGAATGATTTTTCTTTATATAAAAAAACACTGCCAGATAGTACCAGAATATTGGATATTAAAGTTTAATACCTCCATATGCTCATAAAATCACCAAGTTCTTCATCGATATACGACTGAAGTGACTTCTGTGGAAATTTTTAGAAGGAACTTATCATAAGCACTTGTGTTTTGGATTTACAATGATACTAATCACTGAATAAGACAATTTTCCTGTTCTTAGTTCTTATCTTGGCATATAAGCACTCTGAGGTTTTTGCTAAAAAGGGTGCAAGTTACTCAGGCTATTTTATTGTTCCTATGCATCCGTACAAAAATTTGAGCATTTTTCTTATATCTTAACTTCTCTGATTTCCAGTTAATTAATGAAAGTTTTTCAGACTTATCCACAAAGGTCATTATTGTTTCCTTACTGATTTCATTCCTTGTTGTTTTCAGTTTTGTTGATATTCTTTGATTTTCTACGGATTGTTTTATGAAGGTAAATTTAAGATGACAATATGAAAAATATGAAATAAACATGCTAGAAATAAATACTGCAAATAAAACTTTAATGGAGAAAATGAATGTCATGTATATTTTGTTTGTAAATTGTTTTCAAAGTTATTTGAAGTTTAATCTGATTTTATTAAAAGGGATGCCTATATTATTTATATGTTACTCCCTTGCACAAAAATAAATAATTTTTATGTAAACAATATTTTAATTTATCATTTAGTTTCATAGATATTTGAAAAATAAACAATGATAATAGAAAATCATTTTGCTCCATAGATGACTAAATTAGTATTACAAATCAAGTATGTAGCCATTAATTGTAATATACATGTACGGAGGGTGCTTACACATTTTTGTAACAATTTTGATTTTCACCATGAATTTAAATATTAATTTTAAAATGCAAATGTGACTGACATCAAATTGGAATAAGGTTTAATTATTATCTGCAGCATTAAAAATATTTTCCCCCTTAAAACGTTCCTGAAAAATAAACAATGGATATATTTTTGTGCTGTCCAAAGAGAAATACTCTTATTCAATTATTAAAAAAAGATGTGAAATGAATGGTTTTAATATTCCTACACGTAAAATAAGGGACGTAATTAATATGGACTGGGGAAAAGGCAAAAATTCATACCCAACAAAGGTACATACATATCTTATTAAATCTAAAATCGCATCTCATGTTTTAAAGGGAAATCCAGTCCTCCCCGGTAGAGCTATTACAAAATCTTTAACTATCTTTGTAGGAGAACTCTGTGTTTCAACTTCTGTTGGAAATCTGTGTTTGTCTGTGAACAAAGTTATAAAATCCAATTTAAAGCTAGTGAAAGCAATAATAATAATAATAATAAAAAAAAACCATAATGTTCATCATCTAACACCGAAACATGTTTCTCAGCATAAGACTATGTGCAGAATGCAGATAACATTGCAGCACATAGTAGATTGCTATGTGCAAACTGAAAATTATTTGACAGGTGAGAAATGAAAATATATAGTTACAATTGATGAGGCTTGGATATAGTTATCTGACTGCAACAGAAAGGACCAATTTGCTACCGAGAAAGAGGAGAAAAAGATTTAAAATGTTGGTTCAGAGAAAACAAGAAAAGGTTTGATGGTTACTACTGGATTTCTCTTATAATGAAAAACTTGAAATAAGGAGAGTAAGAAAAATCTCAAAATTAATTTGGATTACTATCAGAAATAACTTTTAACATCTATTTTTAAAAAAGAAATTCAATCTCTTTATCCAAACTATCTTCACTGTGTTAAGTTCCATCAGGATAAGGCTTTAAGCCATACCTCTAAATATACTGCTGTATTTTTTGAAAAAATGAGAAATGAAACAAGAGTTTAAGCTATTCCCCTTAAAAGCATTCCACCCAAGTCCCCTGATGTGTTTCCTATGGATTACTATGCATTTGGACTTTTAAAACAAGCTCTTTATAAGCGGCATGGACTCCGGAAGATTGTGAAGGAGGAGTGGAATGAAATCAACCCTGATGTTTTAAGAAAAGGACTTTTATCTTGGAAATCAAGATGTAATATCTTGGTTAAAAAGGCCTAGCAGAGTGAACGTATTAGGAAATAAAATTCCAAGTTTTGTTTATATTGTTAAAAAAAAAATTATGAACACCTTCTGTAATACATATCAAAATAGACTTAACATGATCACATTAAGCAGTGCCCACTATATATTAATTATTCATGAGTTATCTAAAATTAAACTTATAATAACATTTTTTACAGTATTATTTAAAGCATTTCAATGAAAAACATGAAATATGAAAACATGAATGCTTTCAAGAAGGGGGAACTTACTTTGAAGCTGATCAATGCGTTCCTGAAGACGTTTTTGAAGTTCTTCGATATTTGCAGCTCTTGCTAACACAGATGAAGAATTAGTAATATCTGAAATTTAAATAAATAATTAAATTTAAAAGAAATGAAAGAAAAAGCATTAACTATATGAATTACCTTTATTATTTTTTTTAAACTTAGTTTCTACCATTTAAATACAATGATGACGTGGATCTAGCAAAATACTTTCTCAAGAACCCTATTCATGGAACTTTTAAATTACAGAGGTGAGATTTAATGAATCATATCATGTTCTGATGTCAGAAATCATTAAATCTGCTATTTCGGTATTCTCATCACCCCAATTATTAAATCTGATAATTAGTAGTTATCTAATAAATTCACATGCAGATTTAGAAGCAGTTTTAAGAAAAAGTACAGCTGCCTTTAAAAATAAAATAGCTGATGCCTTTGTATTTTAACTAAAAATAATTTGTAAAAATTATCATGTAATTTTGTGACTCAGGCAATTATTCAAAGCTCAGCACTCCTAATTTATCAGAATATATGTTTCATAATAAAAAAAATATTTTTCAGAGAATGTTACCATTTCAAAATTATAGCATATTTAAGTGACTGCTTACGTCCAACCTTACCCAAAACCTTAAAGGATTCAGATTTTACTGTCACAGCAGAGGGTTTGCTAAGGTTTAAAGCTCTCACTGAGCATCACTAGTTACCAATCTGCTCTTAGACTCATTTTTGCTAACATCTTTTTTAAAAATATTTTCAGCTCTAATATGAAGAACAGCATTCTTCTTGTACAGCACATACAATTCAACAGAAAAATCACAAAATTTTTAAAAGCAGCACATGTTTAGAATTTCTGATATAGTGTTAATTTGTCTAGTTTTTTCAATCTTTTTTCAGTTCATCATATTAATGATCAGTTTTCTTAGTAAATGACTTGCAAAACTTATTTTTATCTTTTTATTATTAACTTTTTGTGTGTTTATTTACTAAATATCAAATTCTTTATACTTATGCCACATAAGATTACCTTTAAAATTCCAGAAATTCCAGATACAGTGTTAGGGTTTGCCACACATTTAAAAAAAAAAAAAAAAAAAAAAAAAAAAAAAAAACTATATTATTTCTTTCAAAACTAGTTGCTCACGTGGAAAGCCATCTAAATTTAGTTATCGTAAAAAAGAAAAAGGTATATAATGATTTTAATGAGTCCAACTAGATTAATTTTATAAAAATATTTAATATTTCTGATTATATACCGTATATACCCGCGTATAAGTCGAGATATTTTGGACAAAAAAAAGACTTCAAAATGGGGGGGGGGTCGACTTATACGCGGGGCCTTTAAAAATTAAAAGAATCGGAAGTTCAAAAATTTCTTTATATAATGCAGTTGTTTTCTTCCCGCACTCAAATTGGACGACTTATCAAATAAGTCACTTACTTGTTCGAGACTGAAAATATGTATGATGATGAGCCAATGACGACAGAAGAGTTCTATGAAATGTTTGGCAAATCTGACCATGAATCGGACGTTGAAGGATTTTAATTTTGTTTATTTACCAAGGTATTTTTTATCATATATTTACTTTTTTTCTCAGATGATTTTGAATAAATGTAGTACATAAAAAAATTTTTTCGAAGTTTCTCGATCAATTTCGGAAGTGGGGGGTCGACTTATATGCGGGTTTTTTATTTTCTACGAATTTTTTATGTCGAAGTGTGGGGGGGGGGTCGACTTATACGCGGGTATATACTGTATCTGATTTTAATATTCTTTTATTTAGTTCAATAATAATGACAAGCAGAAAAAATATTCTTAAGAAGTGTGCATATTGCTTTTAAATCATTTAGTTTGTTACCCCATAATTTTACAGATTAAATCTGGTTTTGAAGTTTGGTGAAGTTAAATATCTTAGGCTTCACTGAATGGCAACATGATGGGTGTGGTGGAAAATATAAGCCTTTTATTTCTGGTACTAGCCTGCTGGAGATAAAAATATATATATTGAGCATTGTTGCCACTTCTCGCTTTTAAATTGCTGAGATTGTTGACTAAAAATTCATTAAATGCGTACAAAATATTAAAAATAAACAAATTCGAAACTTGGCTTCAAGGTACACATATTTGGGTGGAGAATTAAGCATATGAAAAACTTGACCCTAGGTGCCATCATTCTTCCACAGCGAAGAAACATACAAATCCTTCATTAATTAATTTTTTAAAAATATGATAGTAACACTTGGTGGCAACAATTTGAAAAGTAAACTGGGCACGAAAGTGAGTTTCAAGATTTATAGCATGCCTTAAATAATAATAATAATAAAAAAGAGATTAGCAGGATCTGTAGCTTTTACAGTTTAATAATTTTATGGAGTTTATTTAAAAGAAGATTTGGTACTTCCTTGTTAAAAGTAATTACTGCATATTTAAAAGATTTGGTATTGCCTTGTTAAATGTAATCACTGCATAAGCTTTGATGACATTTAAAATTAATTTGGCAAAAATTAGAAACGATAGTGTGTATGGGGGGGGTGACAATTCTCTGCTTTTATGAATGCCATAATTTGTAACTGTTTTTATCGAACAGTTAAATTATTAGTTATGAATATTTTCTCTCTTGCCACATACTACCACACACCAATGATGGATTTATGAAGTTGCATTTAGGAATTACAGTAAAATGGTGAAAACCATCCTAATTTCTTGCTCACAAGGATACCACCAACCTGAATACACCATATTTCTTTCAAGAACATATATTTTTATTATCTTATTAGCATTTAGGCAAATTCTGCCTAGTATTTGTACTAGAAAGCATTCAATCATCTTGCATATTCCTCAGAAAATCCATTGTTTCAGCAAAATTCTAATTACACTGTTTTTTGTTTGACAAATAGACTTCGTCAATCCTGACCATTTTTTTGGGTGCACCAATTTTAAAGTTTGAGTATTTGATTAAAAAAAACTTCTCCTGTATAGTAGTTCTAATCAATCACTTTGTTTTCAACCATATTATACAATCTACAGCATCTTCTGGTGAAAGGTATTTTTTTTTCCAGCTTTACAGTGTATGAAGCACAAAGCAGTAAGGACAGGAATCCTGAAACCAAGAAAACACTTATTGGCAAAAAGATCATTTTTTTCTCTGAAACACTTTAAACTGCATCTCCAAATACTTTGCTTCTCAATAAATAAATTCATCTGGGAATTATTTTTTTACTTTTGCTCAGCATGTACAATTTCCTGCTCTTGGTGATGGAGGGGGGTGCAGAACCCACTGCTTCATTTTTAGTTGATGTCATGTTAAATATGGATAATATTTTAGCAGAAGATAATATGAATATGGAAGAATGAACAATGTCAGGAAGAAGCTATTTATTTTCCAATTAATGGAAAGTTAAAATATTGATGATTTTAGAGAGAAGATAGTCAAATGATATCACAGAATCTAAGGTGAACATTCAAATCAAATATGTAGAATATAAATATCACAAAATTACTGCTTTTTTCTACTTATATTATAAGCAAAAATGATTTAAGCACATCAGAGCGAGGGAAAAAAAAAAGAATACTGGATCAATATCATGCAGATAACATCTTAATCAAAATAGTATGAAAATCAAATCTGTTGCATGTAAAAATCTGGCAATTTAATTTTCCTAGTTGGCAAACTGATAAGGTAGTCAATTTAACAATTTAACAAGTATTGAAGATTTCTCTAAACTTTCTTTACATTTGCATATTTTGTTTTGAAAAATGCAATCCACTACATTGAGTAATAGCTAAGGGTCCAATGAATATTTGATACATAAGTTAGGATTCTAAATGCTATATTTATCATATTTTGCATTTTATTTAAGTATTTTCTACATAATTTCATTAAATTAGGATGGTATTTTTAAGATAAGATAGCCCAAACACATAAACACTAAATCCCAAATAAAATATGGCTGTTTGTCTTTTCTCTGTGAAGTCTACTTTTAACATCACAGAGAAAAGCCAAACAGCCATATTTGCTGCTAAAATTTAATTTCAGAAATCTGGTGTACAGTTGGACTTCCTATAAAAGGCTCATCTTTAGCATCATCAAAGCTGCACTGTTTAAAAAAATGATGCCAAAAGCAAATTAGATATTGGAGATCAAAGATGCACAGGCAAAAAATGGTCAAGATAGTGAATCACAGTTCTAATGTGAATGGAACTGTGTATTGCAGGCTTTTGCTGATTGGAAAATCTCAAAAGAACCTTGGTTTTTGAGATTTTTCAATTCCCCAAAGCCTAGATGATTAAAAAATGTGAAAACACTTCCTGATGCCTCTAAAACTAATTGCAAGATGTGGATAATGGCAAAACTGAAGGACAGTTACAAAAGCGGGTTGAAGAACTTTCTGCCAAAATGCAAAGGATTCTACTCCTGATTGTGCTGACACACAATATCAGGAACCTAAGATGGATTGTTTTCTTGCCTATCACTAAGTGGGTGAAAATAGAGGTATTTCAATATTTTCAGATTGCGACACAGAAAATTTTCAATTATGTGATTATAATATTGTTACACATGAAGATCCAAGTGATGAATGACAGAACTAAAAAATGCTGGCATTGAAAATTCTTCTTCTAATCCTGGTGAAAAGGCTAAATAAATGCAATATACTGAACTCTCTACTAAACAGATGCCAGAATGCAATGTGTATCCCTTATGTTTTTATTCCCACAGACTTCAGAACCCAAAATTATGGAATCAATAATTTTGGGGCAAAAATATGAATAAAGTTTTTTTTTGCAATCTGCCAGCAGAAAGTTAGATTATTTCTATACTCAGAAGTTAAGGATAAATTCATCAATATTATTTGTTATTAATTTTAATGTTTATATTTTTTATGGATAAAATAGTTATAAATGTTTAATTTGGGGCAAGGGTCAGAACCATGATATTTATGCTAAGCAAGCTATCACGTAAATTTACTACCAGACAGTTAAACAGGAAAAGAAAGGTCAACAAATTTTAATAATTGTGCAAAATAACAAACAATAACTGTAATTAAATCTTAATATGACTTTATAATTAAATTTATTATTCCATTCTTTTGGTAGATGCAACAGTGTTAACTGTCTCAGCGTTACGGACGTAAAGTCCCATGCAGAAGGGTGGCATTCTTATTCATTACAGATGAAAATTTCTGCCAGCTTTTACTGTATCCAATTTTAGGTTCAATGCATATTGGAAAAAAAAAAAAAAAAAAAAAAAGGAATCAAGGTACAAAATGAGTGAGTCATTTTTTAAATTATAATCAAGAATTTACTTATAACATTTTGAGGAACTTTAAAATTGTAGGGCTAAACCTGCAATGCTCGAAGGGTTAATCAGCACTTTTTTTTTGTTATTCAATATTCAATGTTTATATGTTTTTGACACATTTACGGTTTTTCAAACATTGTTTATTTTTTAAGATAATCCTATCTTTAATAATTAGACTGGACACAGCAAACCACTAGTTACCGAGAACAAAATCTGTGGTACCTTGAAGTTCATTACAGCAAGGTGGTTCAACTATCTTTTCCACCTGTTTCTAATGTTACATTTATTTTTCCATGAAATTTTTTAATTATACTGCATTTTAATTTGTCATGCACTTGATGGTTCAACAGTTCTACCAAGCGAAGCAGACGGTTGTTGGACCCAAACCACGTTTCTGTTGCTTTTTATATTCAAATCATCAACTTTTACACAATTAGAACAATCAAAATGTATTTTCATTATGCCAGATTGTGCATCTAGTTTTTGATTAAATTATTTACTTATTTGGAATATTTTTTCTGTGCAATTTTATCATTTTCTTGTCTTGTTCAGGCTTTTAAGCATTCATTTATCGCTGTTTTTCTTTCAAATCATTTAAATTTTGCACATTAATTACATTCAAAATTTATTTAGTCTATATGATACAACACTTTTAATTATTTTTAATTAAGTATCATATACATCCTACTCGAAATATAATAGTCTTCTATCATTTTAAGACTTTCTTCCCAGTCTGATTTTTTATAAAAATATACTTCAAATATAGTTTATGCTTTATACGAGATTTTGTTCTCTAATGCATTTTGTAGTTTTTATCGAAATAACAGATAAGCTTCTTAGCAAAACATAAATTTTATTCTCAATTCTCGAAGGTAGAGTATGGTATTGGAAAGTCAACTGTATATGACATAAGAAAAAAGAACTTTTTGTGGAAGCAACTTAAACAACTTACATTGAAAGAAATGTTTATTTAATAAAGTAAACAAATAAATATTAATTTTTTTTGTAAATTTTGATACCCTTTAGATCATAATTGTTCTTTATTTCATAAATTACAGTTTCATATTGTATAATTTCTCGATGCTATCTTACTACATTTAAATTGATGATCTAATATCTGGAATCGCCTAAGTCCCGACGAGTCCAGATTTCAGACTTTGTACTGTATTATACTTTAAGGGAGCAATTTATTTTCAAGCCCACTATTTATGTAAAAAAGTCGAATTAAAAAATATCTTCAATTCCCATGGTCAGGCTTCATATGTTTCAGTTGGAATATATAATGAATTAATAACATTACATATGTAATTAAGACACAATAACACGCCGAATAAATACTAATTCAGAAGTCAAACAACAAAAATCAGCGTTAATTTGCAAAATTTTCACAGTGAAATTTTCACTGTGAAAATTTTGCAAATTAACGCTGATTTTTGTTGTTTGACTTCTGAATTACATATGTAGTTAATTAATAACATAACAGAGAGAAATCTTAAAACTCAGAAAGGGTTTATACAATATGCTTATTCTGCAGCTACTGACAAGAATGTCCACCCCAGTCTTCAACTTTTCTCTGTGGGCCTGTCTGCTCTTTGGGATATGGAGAGATCTTGGTGTGTCTGAAGCTGGATATGCAGGTTTAATAAAAATCACATGAGCGAACAGAAGGTTCATGGTATTGTTCCATCTAACCACTGAAAACAAATACCCTAGAGACACATGGTTACATGTCTACACAGATGGATCAATGTTTAACAATGAAGACGGAGCAGGAGCCAGTGTGCGTTGTGATCTTTTTTCATGCTATGCACCAATAGGTGCTCATTCCACCCATTCCGATTGCAAAATCGAGGCTATTTACATTGCATTAAAGCCACTGGCTATCCGCCCCTTGTCATTCTGTAGAGCGATGATTTTGTCAGACTTTCTGTCTGCTCTTCAGTCTTTAGCAAATAGGCAAGACACAGATAATATCTGTATACTGGAATGCAAAGAGCTCTCAACGTAAATCTCTGTTTCTTTCCAGTGCATCCCAGCTCACTGCGGGATTCCTGGGAACGAGGCTGCTGACTTTTTGACTAAGAAAGGGTGTCGAGGGTTCTCCAGACCTTTAAAAAGTCTCTTATTTCATTCAGTCAAACTCCTGATAAAAAGATGATATGCCTCCAGGATAAAGGAAAGAGCACTGTGTGACAGCCAGTAAGCCATGAGCCTCACTGCTTGAGGCACAGTTGATCCCAAATTTTCCTTAAAATGCAGCTGTGGCACTTTTTTGCCTTACTACAGGCCGTGACTATTTGCCAACATACTTGTATTGGCTTGAGCTTTATGACTCTCCTTTATGTTCTCTGTGCGGACAACATCAAATTTTTTATGCTACTCATCTTGACTTATGCTCTGCACTTTTGTTTTTAAACTGTGAAGTTCAGAAATATTGAATGGCTAGAGATCTAATGACATCATAGCCAATCTTCTGGGAATTTGTAATAAATAAATAACATTACATTGTATAGAATAAATTGTACTGCATAAAACTGTTAAATCGCATAGAAAAAGTGGTTTCTAAATGATCGCCTATTCTTTATGAAAGCTGTAAGTATGAATAATATGGTACAGTAAATAAATAGTATGCATATTAAAAATTAACCATAAAAATAATAAAATCATTATTCGTAAAGAATGTGTTTCAGATTCAAATACAAAAATTAAACCTCTAACAAATACTTTTTATAAAATATTCTACTTTCAAAGAAACATATTTTACCTTTTGTTTTCCTGTTTTTCTTTCGATTTTGTTTGTTGCATTGTTCTTGAATTTGTGACACACTCTTCTGATACGTCGGATCAAAACGAGCTCTCTTTTGTTTGAATTTATCAGAAGGATCATAACGAGAAAACTTTCTCTTTAGATCTGAAAAATATTTCATAGCTTAAATATCATCAAATAAATCAAATAAATTAAAAAAAATATGGTACTTTCTGATTATTTACACTCCTCTCCCAAAACATTAACAATTATTGACAACTATGTTTTTACCCAAAAAACAACAGCCATTTTCAAAAATGGTGATGTGCTAGGGCTCCTTGTGTACAAAGCCATCAATCTTAGTTTAAAAAAAAAAAAAAAAAAAAAAAAAATTACAGAACTGCAGAAACTTGGCATCACACACTTGATCATTTTCTCCATGTAAAAACTGATCTTTACATTTAAAAATATGTCAGAGAATTTCACACATTTTGATTCATAAAATTTGATTGTTTAAGATAGTGATGGGCAAAAGTTTTGGAAGCAAGCCAAAAGACAAAAAATATATATATTAATGGGCCAATATAATTAAGTCTAAAACTTTAAAAAAGTATATAAATATTAATGGGATGAATGAAACTGCAAATGCATTTTTAAAAGTTTCCTAAATTCAAGCTTGAACTGCAATGTACTGATTCCGATAAGAGCTGCTAAATGCTCATCTGTCAGTCTATTGTAACAGAATTTTTCCTAAGGTTCACAGTTAAAACACTTTTCCACATGTATAAGATGAACAAATGTAGCACTTATTTTCTTGGGGTGAGATATTAAATTTGGGAAATTTGTTTTCAACAACAATTCGTAAAACTTTAATTTTGGAACACTGAGAAACAACTGTTTGAGATGATTGCTAGATATTAACTCAATTAATTGAAACTGCAAATCCAGCCTCACTGCTTCACAATTTACCCTCCAAAGCATGTTAAAAATATCCAGTTCTGTTTGAACAGCTTGAAATCTGCATTCAAACTCAAAATACAGTTTTCTTAGGCTATGTTCAGAACTCCTAAGCTTGTCTTCATTTACTGAGGGTGTAGAATTTAGCCTGAGAAAATGTGACAAGTCATTTTAGCTAGCTGCCCAGCAAACAGATCAAGTTTTAGTTTAAAACCCTTGAGAGGAGCCTAGATGTTATTGATAGATTTTTTTCCCTTGCATCTTGACATTTCAGTTGTTCATGTGACAGAGAAGATCTTTGAAAAATGCAAAGTCCTCAAACCATGCTTTATCTTCCAACATTTTACACTCTACAGAAAACTATTTCTCATGGAAGAATGACACAGTGTTGTCTTTCAACTGCCAAACTTGCTCAAAAACACGTTTTGCGCCAAGATACCTTACTTTTATGTAATATTGTACATCAGAGGATTCAGATTGGCATGGACTGAAGAAATCTTGAAATTGCCTTTAAGTACACGACATCAAACAATATTTACAAGTGTCATGATTACTTTAAGTAGAGTTTTAATATTCAATGCAGATTTACACGGGATATTTTAATGTAGAAAGACAACATTGTTCCCAAGATAGCTGTGATTAGAGAGTTCAAGAAATCCCGATTATAATCGGCACTTCAATAAACATAATACAGTTAAAATTCGTTAATTCAGACACCCATAATCTGGACCTCAAAGCTACAAACTGTCTGCGTCGTGTTGACGCATGCGCGTAAGACCTTCACGGCTGCACATATGCGTGTGCGCATGCGCATTTAATGTATAACAGATGGTATAAGCTAAAATTAGCTAATTATCTATTTCAGTTAATGTTGCAGATTGCATTGTTCCTTAATCTTCGAATTGGATCCGGCTTATTATTTTTTTGCAGACTGTTAGAGCAATTTTATAAAAGTAAGCTTGAACTTTCGGTTATGTCAAATAGAATTTACGATGCTGGAGCTCCCAAAGAATCTACAAAGCGAAAGTATGTTTCCATGTCCATCAAAGAAAAAGTGGAATTGCTGCAAAAAATGGATAAAGATATGAAGAATGTGACAGAGAGGTCAGTGAAAACGAAAAAATTTCGATTGACTGCAAAAAACGGATAAAGGCATATCCTTTGTTTCTTTAACATTCCAAAATCTGTTTATCAATTTCACGCTGCTCTGTGGGGGGGACGTCGCTGCATGCAATGAACTGGAAGTTGATCTGTCAGCACTATCCTTATCTTCAGGGCAGATGTTTTTATTTTATTTGGTTTATAATTCCTTACTAAATGTAGTATTTCATCTCAATGTACTCTGTCTTTGATATGATTTAAATCAAATTCCTCGTCGTTATAATTCACTTCCGATAGTGAAGAAAGTGACACAGAGGTTATTGAAAACGAAAAAATTTCGATTGACAAAATTAGTCAGTATTCTCGACACAGCAATTATAGCACTTGAACAACGGAACTTTGTAACTGAACAAGAAATTATGTCTGTTTATAAAATTAAAGAGAAGGTATTATCACATTAAACGAAGCAACTTAAACAACATACATTGAAAGAAATGTTTAATAAAGTAAACAAATAAATATTAAGCTTTTTTTTGTAAATTTTGATACCCTTTAGATCATAATTGTTCTTTATTTCATAAATTTCGGTTTCATATTTTTAATTTTATAATTTCTGCATGCTATCTTACCAGATTTAAACTAATGATTTATAATCCGGAATTGCCGAAGTTCCGACGAGTCTGGATTAACGACTTTTGACTGTAATACATACGTTTATTACAGGTACTTTCAAAGTTTAAAGGACTTTCACAAATTCATGAAAAATATCATATTTCATTGTACTTACCTATAGTGACCACATGCATGGTAGTTCCTTGGTAATTTCAAAATTTTCATCTACACCTCTTACAAATAATACTAGTTAAGCAGTATCATTTATCATAGCTATGCAAAAGGATCTAAACTGGCCAGTCTTTGACTCTGTAAGGTACTTTTCTTTCCAGCATGCCTTCATAATGTAATGATAGCATACTTGGTCTATATTTGGGAGGTCCAGGTTCGAATTCCAGGAAGGACAATGTACATTTTTCACATCTGCTTCAAAATAACCTAATGACTCGACAGTGGCACGACTAAACAGTAGTAGACAATAATTTGTCATCACCAGGATTTGGTGATTGGGTCCGCTTATCCCTAGTGAAATTCCCCTTTAAAAGGGGAAGTATATAAGGTATTTTCTTTTTCCTTTTTGCATGTCTTCATGGTGTAATGGTAGCACACTTGGTGCATATTCGGGAGGTCCAGGTTCGAGTCCTGGTGAGAGCATTGCACATTTTTCACATCTACTGCTTGAAAATAACCTAATGACTCTACAGCTCAAGCTGTGATGACAGATTTTTATTAATGGATCTAAAAAAGTAGCGACTCTTAGAAGTTGCCACTTTTTTAGATCAGCTCATAGTTTCAAAAAATATTTTTTTTATTGTCCAGACATCAAACGCCACAAACTTAGAGTACATATTTTTCAAAGAACTCCTCATCACTGAGAGCTTGTTTACTTTTAGCAATAGTGCATGCTACAATGTAATCTGCATGTGAAGCTACTTGAAAGATACCATTTACTTAAACAAAACAAATTTTTGACCTGATAAGTCTACAAAAATTTCTGCTTTCTTGTTTTCTGTCATATTTAAACATTGCTTTATAACTGGAATCCTTATGCTTCAATGTGAAATGATGGGAAACATTACATTCTTTGAAGACTGCTACAGCGTGACTGCAGATGAAACACATTGGTTTATCCTTTACAACTGTAAACAAATATTTTCAGGTCCATTGATCTTTAAAAGCATGACACTCTGAATCAACTACAGTCAAAAGTCGTTAATCTGGACTCTTCGCGACTTCGGCGATTCCGGATTACAGATCATCAGTTTAAATCGCGTAAGATGGCATGCAGAAATTATAAAATTAAAAATATGAAACCGTATTTTGTGAAATAAAGAGCAATTATGATCTAAAGGGTATCAAAATTTACAAAAAAAGGCTTAATATTTATTTGTTTACTTTATTAAATATTTCTTTCAACGCGCGCATGCATAAAGCATACATTACGCAGAGTCAAAATTAGAAAATTGCAAACAGAAAACTATTTGATGTGTATTCATGATATTTATAATGATGAGGAATTTGATTTAAATCATATTGAAGACGGAGTACATCGAGATGAAATACTACATTTAGTAAGGAATTATAAGCCAAATTTTCATATTTTAAAATTTTTTGGAAGTGAAAGTATTAATTTTTCAGGGTTTTGTAAGGATTTTATGTTCTTTAAATGGTGAATCTTCAGGTTATGGTAACTCGGCGATTTTTTGGCGACCAACCCTGCTACGGTAACCTGCTAATTTGTTATGAACGCCGTTTTGTTTTCACGAAGTAAAGGCATTTTTTTTTTTTAAACACAACATTTTTTTCAAAAATCTGTTAGCCGAATTACGCTTATACTAGAACTTTTATGGAACAAAAATGCTTAATCATGACAAAGATTAGGTGCAAAATTGGGAGAAAGAGCAGAATCGCAAACTGCTTGCCACGTTTTTAAGAATTGCACATACACAGTATCCATGTACACGTCGACCTATTTTCACTTAAAAAAATATCCCAGAATTGCACAAAAATGGCATTGTGCACACTCTTGACTTTACCTATGTACACATCGACCTATTTTCACTTAAAAAGTCAAACAAAATTGACAAAAATTCATTTCTTCTTACTCTTGTAAAAAGCACCAAACAAATAAGTGGGCGATTCTGCACTTTAGCAGCAAAATTGTTTCTAAATGCTTATTAGCTAAAATCCCGATCAGAATTTTCCGGAAAATGTCACATTACATGTCTCATGATCTCTCATTTCTCTGAGACAAAATAATCTGTGATTCCAACTGTGTACTTCTCAGATTATTTCGCTAAGTCCTAGCTAGTAGCCTTTATCGCCTTATCAAAATGTTGCCAAACTACCTGTTACCATATTCCAAAGATTAGTCCTTTGAACTTATGTTTTTTAAATGATTTAAGTTTTCAAAGTCATTAGGTTTTTTTTGAAAGGATTTCCAGTTTAAAAATTTTTCCACTTATTTGTTTGGTGCTTTTTACAAGAGTAAGAAGAATTGGATTTTTGTCAATTTTCTTTGACTTTTTAAGTGAAAATAGGTCGATGTGTACATGGATAAAGTCAAGAGAATGCACAATGCCATTTTTGTGCAATTCTGAGATGTTTTTTTGAAGTGACTATAGGTTAATATGTACATGGATAAAGTCAAGACAGTAACTTCTGGTCCCAAGCTTTGTGGATTTCTGGACTTTACTGTACTTTCAAGTTTAAAAAATAGTACATTCCTATGAGTAATCAGATTAGATGACGAAGTCACTTCTTTCTTTTGTAGGCTCCTGGGCATCGCCTTTTACGAGCATATCATTAGACTGGTAAGCAATTATAGTAGTTATACAGTATCATCATTAATAGAAATTATAGCACGTGTGAAGTAATATGAGGGAGCAATCTATGAAGAGTTCTTTAGGCAGTATGTGGTTTAATCCTAGTATCCGGTGAATACAGGATTTGGCTTCTTTTGGCGACTTTATGATGAGCAGTAAAAACGAAACATATACGATGAGTAGTAAACGGGTCATTCAAAGAATATATATAGTGTATAGTATATAGATAGACGTTCTTTGGGTCATTTTTGGTGTTGGCGATAATTTTCAAAATCGCGCCAAGGCTGCACCGTATACTAGGATTTTACCCAGTATGTTTATCTGCTTTTGAGCTTATGCGAACGCGATGATTCTTTCATCCCAAATCTCGAAGATTCAGTTACCCTTTGGTTAATCATATGAGTACATGCAAATCTATATTTACACGAGAAATATTGAAAAGGATACAATACATAATTAAAAAAAAATTCGAACGAACCTTCTGCTTCTTTATTCATAGTCATCTCCTTTTCAATCGAAATTTTATTTTGAATTTCTTGATTGAAGTACAATTTTGCCGGAATAGTATCAATTAATTTCCTCAGAAATTTATCTTCTTCTGTTATATGCTCAATCAATTTCTGAAAGTCAACATCAGGAAGGCCATTTTCTGTAACTACCACTGACGTTTCATGTTGCTTTTCATCCTGCTCCATCTTTTTTAGAAAACTTATTAAAATTATTCAAGTGCCTAAAATATAACACGTGTGGTTCAAAAATGTAAACATTTGCAAGTTGCCACAATCTAGAATCTGGAAGTCAGAAGTCTGGATTTTATGCTAGTAAAAAGATTTGACAAAATTTTCTTTCTGTTTGAATTATAAAATTTATAATTAACTTATTACTCTGAAAATTTTCAGTCAGCATGAAATATAAAATGTGCTGAATTACGATAATGAACCATTTTAGCCAAAATTTTAAATATATTTCAGTGTATTCTCAGTGAACTAAAAATAAAAATATTAATTTTTAATTTATTGAGTAATTGCATGTTCTCATATGATAAAAAATTCGGCCGAGTTAAAAAATAATACTTTTTTTAAAGACATTAATATTTTCAATAGTTTTTAAATAAAATGGCAACAACATATGGCTGTATGTCAAATCAAATCTTGGCTTTTGTTTACGGAAAGGTAAGTTGTCATTTATTTTATTTGGAAATAATTTAATCGACTATACTCTTCTTTATTTTTCGAAATAATATTATCAATCATTATCTGACATTTTTATTCGCTATTTATTCATTTTAAGTAACAAAGAAGATGGTTTATAAAATGAAAATATTTTAATCTCAGAAGAATGCCGATTAATTCATAAATAACATTGCAAATTATTCTTTCGGAACTTTTAAGTAAAATTGATTAAAAGAGTTGTAGGAAAGGTTATGCTTTTCTGAAATTATGCTGACACCATCCATATTTATTTTCTTTATTAATGATTGTGTGCTTTGTTCATATTTCATTATATCAAGATTTAAAAATGTTCAGCGAGATTATGAATTGTAGGGAAATAATTCGAAAGTTTTTTTTTTATGTGAAATCATATAGGAAAATATTTTCTCTAATATGTATGATTGATTTTTGTCACTTCTTTTCCTTTCTTTGAAACATTTTTTAAATTTAATGTGCCGCATATATTTGTATTCTTTATAATAAAATTTTCAAGTGAAATTAATGTACTGAATAGAAATTTAAATTAGTTTGAATATTGTTTTAGGAATTTAATACTGTTTCATGTAATTTCTGTATTTTAAATCTCTGTATAATGAATCGTATGAAAAGGAAGTTCTTAAATTATCTCTGTCCCTTGAAATGTTTAAAGAACATGTAATAATTAAAAAAATTATATGTATGTTATGTGAATAATGTGTTATACTTCATGGGTTAAATATTTGTTCGTATATAACTACCAGAATAGGTTACGAGTTCTTTTGGTCATTGCTTTGAATATCTTTCAGGTATGGTTTTATGTAATAATAGTAAAATTGTCTGTTTTCCTCTTAAGCAGTGTCTTGTTAACAGCATTATTAGCCTGTGGCAAACCAGTGTGCTGAGGTCCCTGCAAAAACATTTGTAGAAATGAAATGGTAAGCATAGGGCCCTTGGTGCCCATCGTGCTCTTGCATTAAACTGGCCCTGTTCTTAAGGACTATTAATTGTTGCAGCTTTTACTTCTGCCCACTTCTCTCATGGTGGAATTGTTGAAAATGAATGTAAATTAAGAGTCTTCATAACTAGATATGTATGAAATATTCAAATTTCCATTAAGTGACAATCATATGGCAGGGCATTTAAAACCTAAAATTTTACTGATATTGAGCAGTAAGGATAAGTACAAAATGCACATTTTCCCCCCTATTTACTTTCACAATCCTGGAAAGAAGAGCCATTCAGTTAGTCTTGTGAGAACTATAAAAAAATGGGCTAATTTTTTGAATATGGTAACAGGTAGTTTGGCGACATTTTGGTAAGGCGATAAAGGTTACTAGCTAGGACTTTAGCAGTGTACATGAATGAAGTCAAGAGTGTGCGCAATGCCATTTTTGTGCAATTCTGGGATTTTGTTTAAGTGAAAATAGGTCGACGTGTACATGGATACCGTGTATGTGCAATTCTTAAAAACGTGGCAAGCAGTGGGCGATTCTGCACTTTGTCCCAATTTCGCATCTAATCTTCATCATGATTAAGCACTTTTGTTCCACAAAATTTCTAGCATAAGCGTAATTCGGCTAGCAGATTGTTGGAAAAAAAAGTTGAGTAAAAAAAAAAAAAAATGCCTTTACTTCATGAAAACAAAATGGCGTCCAAACAAAAACTAGCAGGTTGCTGTAGCAGGCCAAATTTTTTGCCAAAAAACCGCCAAGTTACCATAATCCAAAGATTAACAAAAAAGGTTATTTTATTTGTAAAATTTATGAAAATTTCAATAACAACAGATGCTTTTAAAGAAAAAATTTCATTTTTTGTCATAAAATTAAAGAATTGCACAAACTTGGCATTGTACACTCCCTTGACTTTGTCCATGTACACCTCGATATGTGCCATAACCAAAACTATTCGTGCTCTGCTGGGATCCATCCGAATACTCTCCGCCAAACCTTTCCTGCCAAATCTAAAGTCTCTCTCTTTTTTTTTAAATTAAAAATTTTTTTTTATCTAACCTATTGTTGGATTAAATGCAGTAAATAATTTTAATATATGTAAGGGCCAAGATTCTTATTTCTGGGAATTTATGTATACATGCTGGAGGGGGGGGGGAACACCATTTCAGCAGGCAACATTTTTTTTCTTATCTATTTTAGTTCTATATTTAGAAAAATAGTTAATCTATTTTTCTAAATTTCTTATGTTTCAGAAAATTTTAAAACCATGTTGCTGTGTAATAAAATTAATGTTTTTATTTCCTCCTATGATAGTGTTGGTGAATTTCACAAACTTATTGGTGATTATGAAGAGAAACATTTGTTTAGCTATCTTTATGTATGTTTTGATTATGCATTGATGAAATAGACATAAAAATACCTAAATAAATGTTTATCTTCACATTTGACGATTCAGAGAACCACCCATATTTTTGCACTCTTTTTTTTTTCTCCCCATGCAAGACATATACACTTTTAAGTTTTTCGTGCTGTTATTCTGTATGCAACAACCTGTTTTTGCTTTAAAAAACTTAGCAACGTGTACGACCTTTGGACCAAAATGAGATGGGGAAAAAGAAGTGCCTTATGCCATTAAGGAAGCTATATCCTGTGTACATGCTGCTGTATGCATGTAAAAAGTTCAAAGATGACAAGAACTCTAATGAAATCAATGACATTTTGGTTAAATTTCCATGGGGAACAAATATTAATTTAGCAGTCAAATAACAAAAATCAGTGTTATGTTTGCAAATTTTTACAGGACTAGTTTTGATGGTTTTACCTAACCACCATCCTCAGCTGCCAAAGTGCAAATGAGCAAGATAAGATATAGCGAATAAATATATCCCTAATAACCTTATCTTTCCCTATATCTTATCTCATTTATTTGCACTTTGGCAGCTGAGGATGGTGGCTCGGTAAAACCATTGAAACTAGCCCTGTGAAAATTTGCAAATATAACGCTGATTTTTGTTGTTTGACTTCTAAATTAATGAAATTTTGTCAGAAATGATGAAAACTATAGTATGTAGTCTACCACAAACAATATGCTAAAACACTGAAATTTCCGTAGGGGGGATTATAATCCTCAGAGTAGTAAAAATGTCTTAAGAAGTGGAAATCTGTCTCGGGCAATGCTAAATGCATACATGGGTTGTTACATGAATACTTTTTAACGACATGGTACATTGCATCATCATTACTATTTTGCAATTTTTCTGTGGGTGTGTGGACAATTGGAAAGCTCCTTAAGAACTTGTATATGGGAAAATTAGGTACTTATGTATTATTCCGTTGACAATGAAAGTTGGCTAAAATCAAATTGTGAATATGGCAGGAGTACTGTGAAAGTTTCGCTGGTCATTCCTGTGGAATTCTAAATTGCACTTTTCTCATTAACAACTTTTCTTTTCTCATTAATAAAACATTTGTTAGTCTATCTGCACAATTTTACTAAATAGCTACTGCTGTGAAAATATTTGACTCACTTTATTTTTGTGCTTCATTATAAGGATTTTGTCAATTTGTACTGTTACATTGGTAAGAAGTTTGTACTCATATAGGTAATTTTAGTCAAATTATGAGTGAAATTGTTGTTATTTCTTTTGTATAATGCAACATGAAAAATTTAAAGAGACGAGCTATGCTCGAAAAGTAAGAATAGAGGGGACAATTAACATTGTCTAAATGGGTATCTCAGTTATTGACAAGATAACACCAAGCTGACAGCGGTTTTGGCAACTTTTTTTCATTGCCAATTTGGTGAGAAATTGTCAAAAGTCAAAGCAATTGGTCAACCTTGTCGACCAACTGCTGACATTTTGGTTTGGCCCTGTATCACCATAATAAGTATTGAAACTGAATCAATATAAATGATTACTATATTAGCTGCAACTATAATTTGACGCTCATATCGCCTTCCATTAATTTCGAGAAGCAGAAATGGTTAGACTGAAGGGTACTCCTTGTATTATTGAGAAGTTGTTGTTCCATTTATCGCCAGGATGTTGATTTATTTATGGTAACCTGAGTAGTTGAATGTTATGGAAACCTTATTATGGTGTAATTGACTGCATGATTGTGGTAAATTTTGAATTATAGGATGTTTTGTAAGGGCTTGTGGTGTGTGTTGATTAGGAAATACATTGCTTGTTTTGTTGTTTAGACGGTAGAATGGCTGAATGTAGTAAGATTAATTTGAAGTTTCTGTACGATTTGGAATGAAAGGGGAAAATAGCATTTATTGACTGTAATGAAGGTTGTGTGTAAATGAAGGTTTACTTAGTAGCTATTTTCCGGACAGTTCGGAACTACGGAGGATAATTTTTACTCTTATTTTTGTGAATTTATGTGGCGATGCCGATATATGGATTGAAGTTCAGATAATTTTAGGAAGTTTTTGGATGCTGTTAAGGAATTTTGTGTGCCACAGACTGAAGAGGAAGAAATCTCTAAATAAGGTAGGTGGATATTTGCTTTGTGTACTGCTTAGATGCATAAGAGGTTTTTCCTTTTTATGTTATTTTATTGTTTGGTTTAAAATGTAGTTTATTGAGATTATGTATTTTTTGTTTGCCTCTACTGTAGAATTGGGCTCTCCTTTAATTTTTTAAGCGAAAACAGGTCGACGTGTACATGAATAAAGTCAAGTGAATGCACAATGCCTAGTTTGTGCAATTCTGTGATAGGAAGTAAAAACGAAGTATTGTAGTGCGAAAAGTTTCAGGCAGCATATTTCAACAAAAATATCCATTTTGATCGCTATAGAATGCAATTTAACAATGTTTTTGCATGACATCTGTATGCAAGGACAGATTAAAAGACTCGGTTAATCTTTGGATTATGGTAACTTGGCGTTTTTTTGGCTAAAATTTGGCAACCATCCCTGCTACAGCAACCTGCTAGTTTTGTTTTGGACGCCATTTTGTTTTCACAAAGTAAACGCATGTTTTTTTTTTTTTTACTCAACATTTTTTTTCCAACAATCTGCTAGCCGAATTATGCTTATGCTAGAACTTTTATGGAACAAAAGTGCTTAGTCATGACAAAGATTAGATGCGAAATTGGGAGAAAGTGCAGAATCGCCCACTGCTTGCCACGTTTTTAAGATTTGCACATACACGGTATCCATGTACACGTCGACCTATTTTCACTTAAAAAAAATCCCAGAATTGCACATAAATGGCATTGCGCATACTCTTGACTTTATCCATGTACACTGCTAAAGTCCTAGCTAGTAACCTTTATCGCCTTACCAAAATGTCGCCAAACTACCTGTTATCATACTCCAAAGATTAGTCAAAAACTCTTAAAAAAAAAAAAAAAAAAATTATAAAACTGCTTTAAAATGAATTCTAAAGAGAATTTTTCGTGTTGTCTGTATGTATGTATCTCACATAACTCAAAAACTAATAGCCTCAGAATGTTGAAATTTTGTATATAGGACTGCTATAACATGTGGATGTGCACCTCATATTTTGGTTGCAATCGGCTGCACCAAAATTATATAAATATATTTATATATATATCCACTCTGTTACCGGGCTCAGTGATCTCAGTTTCTTTAATCTTATATGTTTGTAAATTGTGCATTTTTTGCTTTAAAAATGATTTCTTAGCTTCTGATTAAAGTTTTTATGCTTTTAGGAAACCTGCAAGCAATATTTGTAGAATTACCAAAAATTTAAAAGCTGTTTAAGTGCAGTTAAGCCTAATGTTTAAATAACATGGCAGACATATTTGCTTACATTTGAAACAGCAGAATAGTAAATTTGTTGCCAATATAGAGAGGCTAAGCTTCACAACAACATAGATAATGCCTTCATTTATTATTGCGTATTAAATGATGCTTAATCCTTTCTGGAATTTGAGAAAATAAGTGTTTTAAGATTTACTTCAAAATTTTTAATATAGATATTTTTTATGTATTGTTATGGATTTGGTATTTAAATAGCTAATGTTAGTTGAATTATAAATTAAATTGTTTTATTCCCCGTGCAGTGCCAGTACCTCCTACATACAAAGCCACGGCATGGCTGACACTACGTCACTAAAGTCGTCCTTATCTACAGACAGCATGGTTGCCACATGAAGCCACTTATCGCTGTTATTCCCTTAAGACGAGAGAAAATGAAACGTAGTCTCCCTTTTGCAGAAGGCTTATATCATTGGGTTTTAAATAAATAAATATGTACAGTCAAAAGTCGTTGATTCGGACACCCATAATCCGGACCTCAAAGCTAAAAACTTTCTGCGCATGCGCCGCGTTGGCACATGCGCACAGGCGGTTAACGCGTGCGCGTAAGACCTTGACTATTGCGCATATGCGTGTGCGCAAGTGCAGAATATGTTTTCGCGTGCACGTTTAATGTATAACGGACTAAAATTATCTAATTATCTATTTCAGTTAATGTTGATGATTGCGTTGTTCTTTAATCTTCGAACTGGATCCGGCGTATTACTTTTTTTCAGACTGTAAGAGCAATTTTATAAAAGTAAACTTGAACTTTCGATTATGTCAAATAGAATTTCCAATGCTGGAGCTCCCAAAGGATCTACAAAACGAAAGTATGTTTCGATGTCCATCAAACAAAAAGTGGAATTGCTACAAAAAATGGATAAAGACATGAAGAAGGTGACAGAGAGGTTAGTGAAAACGAAAAAATTTTGATTGACAAGTTAGTCGGTATTCTCGGCACAGCAATTACGGGACTTGAACAGCGGAACTTTGTAACTGAACAAGAAATTATGTCTGTTTATAGAATTAAAGAGAAAGTATTATCACATAAAACGAAGCAACTTAAACAACTTACATTGAAAGAAATGTTTAATAAAGTAAACAAATAAATATTAAGCTTTTTTTTTTTTTTTTTTTGTAAATTTTGATACCCTTTAGATCATAATTGTTGTTTATTTCATAAATTACGGGTTCATATTTTTAATTTTAGGATTTCTGCATGCCATCTTACAAGATTTAAACTGATGATCTATAATCCGAAAAAATCGATAATCCGGAATCGCCGAAGTCCCGACAAGTCCGGATTAACGACTTTTGACCGTATATCCGATTTTCTCTTCATCCACTGCATTTCCTAATTTCAAATACGTATCTTAACTTTTCTTAAATAATTTTACACTTAAAATAATAGAACAGAAATTGATTTAACATACATCAGATGGTGGTGATAAAATACATGTTTAAGATCTGGCTGTTGCTGGTTTGTTTTTTGAATATATATTTTACTAAATATCCTCTTCCTTAATAAAAAGGCAACAGTAATGCATAATGACAAGTTAACAGTTGATTAAAACTAAAAATCCCTAATCCTAAATCTATTAATCATGTTTTATTTTTGGAATATCAGGTTTTAACAACATTTGCTATTTACACATATTTGTTTAGTAATTTTCCGGTTTTGATCTTGTTCACTTCACTGTAGGATTGAATTTCGTAACATATAATAAATCTGGAGTATGATTTGAATACTATTTTTGAGCAATATGAAAAATACTATTTTTGAGCATATATTGTTATTTATTCAGTGTTAATTTTCAATATAGGCGCAAAAAATTCCACACATTTAAGCTTTTTCAATTAGATTCCTATTTTTGAAGAATATGTATTTGCATTTTTCTCAATAACATAAAAGGAAAATTGCAAAAATTCAACAAACTTTACACTTGTTTGGAATTCAAAATTCTCAAGTTTCATTCTTATCATTTAATGTCTGTAACATCCCTTTTGTTTAATATGTACATATATAATTTTCTTGTAACTAGTAAATTTTTGTTCCTCAAAATCATTTAATTGTAACTTATCTAAGAATTTTTCAGCAAATGATAAATATGAAGTTGTATAATTGATATGCACTTAATGGAATTTTTTTATCAGGAAAATCAGCAGAAACTTTTAAAACATCTAAATAGATCAAATGCCCTGAATTTTTAGAATTGTAAGGAATAAGGAGTTTAGTGTTAAGGTAAGATTTAAAATTTTAAGAATAACTTCAGATCTTTATTAAGAAAGTAGCACAACTAGGGTGCAAAACACATTAAAAAAAAAGACTTATTTTTTTTACCTGAAATGTTTCTACCAGTACATTTATAACTAGAAATAATAGGAAATGACACCATGTATTATAGTGAGAAAAAGGGGGAGTAAATCTTTATTTAGGCAACTTCATGCTACTTACTTTTTATTACAGTAAATCCCTTTGAGAAAAAATAACTTAGTACAAATGTATGAGACCTTATAGCTGGGAAGAAATGAAAGTGCTTTTTTATTCTAGTTTATTTTTAATAGAGTTATCAGATGCATTTTCCCCTGTATACGTACAACTATATTTCTAGAAATTTTATTTCTTTGACAGAATTAAACATAGAATAAAATGAAAATAATATATTTGTAAATATCTATAAAAATTAGTCATCTGGAATTGTATTTGACTATAAATTGTACATACTTCCTTCTTACAGTTTAAAATTAATGTAACAAACACGTCTGTTTCAATTAAAATACGATTAGAAAATTTCAAGATATTAATTTTAAAATATAAACGAAAGTAATATTAATTGACAAAGTATTTTATATTCAAAAATGAATATTTCTTTAGTTTATGATGAAAAAGCTTAGTATATTATGCAACAGATCTTAGAGCTTTAGCACTTTTCTATGATAATTGCAAATATTTCCCCTTTTTCTATGATAATTGCAAATATTTCCCCTTTTTTTATGTGTAAGCGTGCATGCATTTGGAATAGGTGGCAAAGACTTCACAACACAAATAGAAAAAGCACTTTTTTATTCAACATATTATACACATTCTGCAGAAAATATTCATTTAAAAAATGAATAACAAGTTGGAAAATATTAAAAAAAAAATAGGTTAGTTTCACTCTCTTATTTTGTACCTTAAACACAACATATTTCATTTCTGCTACATACATAAACTATTTTTTTAATGTTTTCAATTTCCGTTGCTTAGTTAAATTATTATTTAAAAGATTATCATTTAACTTTTTGCAGTAATTATTTAGAAAAATATTTGTTGATGATTGTATGTTATTTTTCAAAATAATCTGAGGGTTATGAAGACAAAGTGGAGAGACGACTTTCGTGACGTCAGAGCGTTCAAACAACCCTACAGCCTTGGCTTTGTATGTAGGAGGTACTGGCAGTGCAGCGTGTGATGAATATTAAAGGAAAGCTAAGCCAGAAAATTAAAAATAAAGAGCACATGCATTTAAAATTTAATAAATAAATATCTCTTTCGAGAAAGTTCCAGAAATTTCTCGCGCATTTAAAAAGCTTATATAAGCGGCATGAAAACCTTTCAATTCATTGTTGTAGTTAGTTAGTTTGTTGTTGTTTTAAGAGTTTCTTTAGAAAACTGCTTTTGTTGATTGTAGTGAATTCGCAGATTAGCTTTCTTTAGCTGTTTTGAATTGAGTTCTCTTGAACGTTTGAGTAGTTAAAAGATAACTACAGTGAGATATTGTAATACCGCACGGACATCTGAGGAAATTTAAGCATTTTTGTTGTAATAATAATAAATTTTGTTCATTTTTCATCGGGCTTGTGCATTTAATTCCAAACGAACTGGTACGCATGCAACAATTTTTGGTGTCAGAAGTGGGATTTTTGAATGATAATTACAAGCGCGATGGAACGATTGAGGCAGCTCATAAGTGCTTTTACTGCATACCAAGAAAAGATGGAAGCTGGCCAAGCATCATTTAAAGAAGAAATGAAAGAAAAGATGGATGCTGGTCAGGAAAAGATGAAAGATTCTGCTAAAGATGAGATGTAATCCATTAAGGAAGAAATGAAAGGCATTAAAGCTGGTCAAGAAAATATTGAAGCAGGTCAAGAAGAAATGAAAAGAGAAATTACCTGCATAATAGAAAACAAATTTGAGGCTATGGAAAACAGAATGGACATGGTTGAAAATAGAGTTGGTGAAATTGAAGAAAAGGTGTCTGCTGTCCAACAACAAATCGAACAACAAATTGATGACAGAGTTTCTGCAGTTTCCAAAGAAGTGGATACTTTAAAGAAATTCGTAGCGATGGCAGGGAGCAATTTGGATGGTTTTAAATTTTTACCGATGCCTGCTCGTCCCTGTCTGAAACTATCTATGTGTGATGGGAAGATTTCCCGGCAAGTGTATAAGACACAATTTTCTATCATTGCGGATGCGAATGGATGGGATTCCCAAACTAAGGCTTGTCATCTCGCCGCTTCTCTGAGAGCAGACGCAGCGGACCCTGCAGACACTTCCAGAAAACCAAAGACTTGACTTCGAAGTTCTATATGGCGCATTAGAGCTGCGCTTTGACAAGAAATGTTTAAAAGACTCCAGCAGGATTCAATTAAAATCCTGTCAACAGAAGCCCACCGAATCACTCCAGGAACTCTCCACGGATGTTGAAAGGCTGTCCCACCTCGTCTTTACAGAATCCTGTCCCTGCAGTGCTTTATCGATGGCATCTGGGATCCCAAAATACAGAAGGCTCTACGAAATGGCGGGTGTTAAAGATTTAAAAAGTGCTCTAGTGTATGCCATGAAATTTGAAGCATCCCAGCAAGCAACTCATAAAGACCGCCACCCAATCAGAACTGCTCAAGTTCAAGAGCCGAGGGATCAAGTCGCTATTCGTCCAGACGATATAACCAGACAACTGAATCTGTGACAAGAAATCGACCTGAAAATGTTGGAACTGTGGATCTGAAGGACATAAACGAAGGTACTGCAGAACGCCCCACGGCACGGATGTTAAGATCGCTCCTAGCAAGCAGCAGGGAAACTAATTTGTGGCCATCTCGCAGGGTGGAGATAATGAAAAGCCCCAGTTTAAAGCCCTTAAGATTTCTGCAGTGAGAGGCGGCAGTAATGGACTTTGCATAATAGGACATATTAATGGAGTTCCTTGCAATATGACGATAGATACAAGAGCCAACGTCACCATCATCCGAAAAGATTTGGCTCAAACTCTGGGAAGCAAACTTATCTGGCCGCCGCCCTTCATTACCCTCCAGACTGTGTCCGGTGAGAAGATCGACATCGACGTAAAAGTAAACGTTAACATAACATTTGGCAATGCCACTTACCATCACACGGCATATGTATCAGAGATCACAGATCCTTGTATACCCGGATTGGACTTTCTAAGGAAATATAATTTTTCCTTGGACTTTAAAAATAATGAATTGCATTCTGCATCTGAGGACATAGCTCTATTTTTAATTAAGAATGAAGGAGTTAAATCTATCCACAAAAATCATAGCTTAAGACGATATCACAATGCCTGCTAAGAACAGAGATTCTACTTCCTGGATCCATAGCCAAAAATAGAAATTTCCACTACGGCATCATAGAAAATCCCAATAACTGTAATAGCCCAAAAGGAGTACTAGTAGCTTGAGCACTCGTCGACCTATTGAGAGCGGTTATCCCGGTGAGAGTGGCCAATGTAACTGAGAAGGCGAGAGTTATTAAGGAAGGTGCACTGGTTGCAGCATGTACTCCAGTGAGCAGTATTAAACGAAAGAGTAACCGTCCAGAATCCGTCTCTTCAGAAAGCATTACATCAGAGTTACTGCAGAAGGCGCAATTAAACAATGAAGAGAGGAATGCTGCCGATCGTGTCATTAAAGATCTTCAAGATGTTTTCTCCCACTCATCTTCTGACGTGGGTCGAACCAGTTTGACACAACATAGAATCGATACCTGCGATCATTCCCCGATCTAGCAACATCCAAGGCGTGTACTGATTGTTAAACAGGAAGAGGTACGAACACTTTTAAATGATGGCAATGTCATTGAGCCTTCAGCAAGTCCATGGGCATCTCCCATCGTTCTTGTCAGAAAGAAAGATGGCTCAACAAGATTTTGCGTTGACTATCGCCGGTTGAATGAGGTTACAAAGAAAGACAGTTACCCTGTTCCTAGAATTGACAACATTCTGGACACTCTTTCTGGAAGAAAGTGGTTCTCAACACTTGATCTAAAGAATGGGTATTGGCAGGTAAAAATGCATTCTGATGACTGAGAAAAGAGGGCATTTACTACGGAACAAGGACTTTGGCCGTTCAAGGTGATGCCGTTTGGACTCTGCAATGCACTGGCTACATTCGAGCGTCTAATGGAGACTGTTTTGAAAGGTCTTTCCTACGAGGCGTGACTGATGTACCTGGATGATATCATCGTCGGAAAGACTTTTGAAGAACATCTAGAAAATTTTAGAAAGGTGCTTCAAAAACTGAAGGAAGCCAATCTAAAGTTGTCCCACTAAATGCAAATTATTCAGACAGGAACTGACGTACCTAGGACATGTGTGTCCTAGGTCTCTGAAGAATGTGTGTGCACGGATCCTGAAAAGGTTTCAGCCGTTAAATCCTGGAAATGTCCCGAAAATGTCTATCAGCTGAGAAGCTTCCTAGGGCTTTGTGCCTACTATAGGATATTCGTGAAGAATTTTATTTCCGTCGCAAGACCCCTTCACAAGCTGACAGAGAGCAAGCAAAAGTTCTTGTGGACAAAAAAATGCGAGGATGCATTTAACAACTTAAAGGATACTATAACATGTACTCCTATCCTGACGTATCCTCACCACTACAGACCATTTATTCTTGACATGGACGCGAGCAGTGAAAGTGTCGGTGCTGTTTTGTCCCAAGAAATAGACGGCCAAGAACATGTAGTGGTGTACTGGACATTAAACCCATAATTGATTTAAGGGAGTCATCGAACAGAAAACCTACATGGCAGGACATTTCTATTTATAGTTCTACAACAAAACAATACTGGCACTCTGGGATTTACTTCACATTTGAAATGGCATCTTATATCGAATTGAATGATTGGAATACGTTCCGTTGGCAACTGATACTTCCAAGATCCCGGATTCTTGATGTGCTTAAAGAACTACATAACAGCCCTACAGGAGGTCACTTTGGAATAATGAAGACCTGCAGAGAGTTCTTGAGCACTTTTACTGGAGTAATGTGAAGGATGACATGCAAAAGCGGTGCCGAACTTGCGATGCCTGTGCAGGTCGGAAAGGACTGAAGAGACGCAGCTGAGGCAAGCTGCAATGTTACAATGTAGGTGCACCTTTTGAACATATCGCCTTTGATATCTTGGGATCTCTGTCACAAACTGCTGATGGCAACAAATACATGCTTGTTGTCATTGATTACTTCACCAAGTGGCCTGAAGCGTTTCTTATTCCTGATCAAGAGCCTGTCACAGTAGCTGAGGTGATGATACAGCACTGGATTTCCAGGTTTGGAGTGCCTCTTCAGTTACATTCAGATCATGTAAGGAATTTTACGTCTGCAGTAATCAAAGAACTATGCAAACTACTTGGCAGTGACAAAACCCAAAGAATGCCATTACATCCCCAGTCAGACGGCATGGCAGAGAGGTTTAATCGAACCATCCTTAATAACCTCTCATTAGTGGTTTCCAGAAACCAACAGGACTGGGATAAGAAATTACCACTGTTTTTACTGGCTTACCGCAGTGCTGTCCACGATACTAGCGGCTACTCCCCATCACAGGTGCTCTTCGGTCGTGACCTTTGTCTGCCTTGTGATCTCTTGTTTGGTCGCCCTCGGGATGCTCCTTCATCGCCTGAGGATTATATTCAAGATCTCCAGGCCCGGTTTGAAGTGATGCACAACTTTGCACAAGAGCGAGTCAACTTGGCGACGGAGAAGATGAAGACCCAATATGACACAAGGGCTACTGAACATCAATTCCACGGAGGAGACAAGGTGTGGTTGTGGAATCCGACTTGACGGAAAGGACTCTGTCTGAAATTACAGTCATCTTGGGATGGTCCGTACACAGTCCTAAACAGGCTGAATGACATCGTGGTTCGGATCCGTAAGTCTTCGAACTCTAAACCTAAAGTCGTTCATTACGACAGGTTAGCTCATTACTATGGCCATAGTACGTAGTGCAAGTAAATGTAAATATTGTAAGACCATGGTCCTTTTTGTTTCTAAATACGTATTTGATTTGATTTGTATTTAGTATTTAATAGCATATGATTTGTTTAAGTTATTTATTGCATTTATTGTTCATGTTGTTTATTATTGCATTTAGGCCTTACTTGTAAATTTGGCTTCCTGTCCAGGGATTGTACTGCCCGGGACGTGCAGTCCTTGGGAAGGGGGCAGTGTTACAGATTTGGTATTTAAATAGCTAATGTTAGTTGAATTATAAATTAAATTGTTTTATTCCCTGTGCAGAGCAGCGCGTGACGAATATTAAAGGAAAGTTAAGCCAGAAAATTAAAAATACAAGACTACGTGCATTTAACATTTAATAAATAAATATCTTTCAAGAAAGTTCCAGAAAATTATTGCGCATTTAAAAAGCTTATATAAGTGACATGAAAACCTCTCAATTCATTGTTGTAGTTAGTCAGTTTCTTGTTGTTTTAAGTGTGTTTAGAAAACCGCTGTTATTGGTTGTAGCAAATTCGCGGATTAGCTTTCTTTAGCTGTTTTGAATTGAGTTCTCTTGAACGTTTGAGTAGTTAAAAGATAACTACTGTGAGATATTGTAATACTGCATGGACATCTGAGGAAATTTAAGCATTTTTGTTGTAATAATAATAAAATTTGTTCGTTTTTCATCGGGCTTGTGCATTTAATTCCAAACGAACCGGTACGCACACAACAGTATTTTTGCCTTGTTGTGAAGCGAGAACTGAATTGATTGAATGAGAGATACTGAATCATCTGTGAGAAACATTCTTTTTTCTTTTGCTCACTTAATTTCTTTTATACATCATTCTAGATTTATTATTGTATTTGAATAGAACATGTGGCAACGATTAGATAATTATATAAATTTTATGCACTAAATTATTAATGATAAAATTATTCAATTTATGCTTCCAAACAGTTTCATATAACTCATTAGTTCCTATCTGAGAAACAGGACTTTTCAAGTTTGTGCGGTTACGCCTTATCTGTCAGAAAAACAATTCATAGCAGGGTCCAGCAGGGGTCTGATCTTTCCCCCGTCTCTATAATGTTTATATCAATGATCTCCCACACCCATTCATTATGAAAATACTCAAATATGCTGACGACACTGTAGTACTGACTGAATCCAGAAATCCCTAGCTCGCTCTAAGTAATTTACAAATCATCTCAGTATCATCAATCAATGGTACAAGACTTTGACAATTAAGCTCAATGCCTCTAACTGTTGTATTGTGCTCTATCAGAGATACAAAACAAGATTAAGAGTCAATACTGATACCTACTTAGATAGAACTCTAATCCCCGTAGCTAATTCCTATAAATATTTAGGTGTTTACATTGATAAGTCTCTTAACTTCAAAAACTTCAAAGATCATATTTCTTTCATCTTAAACAAAGCAAATGCAGTCTACATGGTAATTTATCCTATTATCGACAAAAAATCAAAGCTCAGTCTAAAAATAAAGAAAATGCTGTACATATCTCTACTTCGATCGATCATGCTATATGCAGTGCAGGCCTGGGCAATCACCAATAAAAATGAGTGCAAAAAACTAGATATACTTAAAAGTAAAATTCTACGTAGCATTGTGAATGCACCTTGGTACATGAGAAACTCTATAATTCATAGCGACTTTGATATTCCATCTTTGCATAACTTTATACTCATGACAGCTCACAACTTCTTCGAGAAGATGAAGCATAGTCAGTATGACGCAATTAAACAAATGTTGGATTATGATCCAACCATTGAATACACTGTCAAATGCTCAAGGACAATTCGTCATGGTGGTAACTTGTAAATTTTAATTTTAAAATTTACTTGAACTCTGAATGTTTTTCGCACCGACCACAGGTCATGAACTTTGATTAATTTTCTCTGATAGAAAAACTGGATTCTATCCCATTATTTGTGTTGCATCTTATACTTATGTTAATCTATTTTTATTTAAGATTTTTATGTTACTATTTCATTTTTTAATTATTTTGTAGGAATTTTTACTTTATCGTATGATTCTACGTACTTATGAACTTTTTATGGCCTATCTAGCTACTGCATACTTCTGAAGGACTTTGAACTCTTAAGCCATCCATAGCTTTGAACTGTCTTCACGCCATTTTCATGATGTCTCACTACTGTTTATCCTGCACTCTTACTAGCTATATTGCACTCACCATCTGCATTTGCCATATAATTCACTGCACCTGCTTGCATGCTTCAATTTAATGCCATTGCTTATCACTGCACAATTTTTATGATGAATGCCTACTTTCGTAAGTATTAAGATATGCCTGCTCGCAGCTGAATTTTCTTCACCCACGTGTGTTGGTACTTCCCTAGTACCATTTATTTGGAAATATCTTTGCCTAGCGCACTTTAATGCGATCTACTGGCGAAAACTCTTTAGTAGTTAATGACCAGAAAAAAGTAAGTCATAAGTTATAATATGAACGAAATATAACACTGTTAAGTGAACCTAGTGCCAGGGTGTCGCTATGGTAAACAAATATAGTGAATTTTAAAGAGTGCGTTTATTCTATTGTAGTTTATGTGCTATCGACGAAGTAGATTTAATTCAATTCAATAAACTTAAATGAAATGCAAGAAAAAATGTGTATAGTTTAATATTCCATACAAGGAAGTCGTGGTGTACACATCAGATTTTTTTCAAAGGGAAAGTTATTAGTTTGCTATTTTAAGGCATAGCCCTTAACTGAGAACGTAACTCTTTTTTAAAAACAGGGCAAGCATAAGAATTAGAAGTGTGACAGATGTTGTACTGTGTGTGCGTTTTTAAATTTGATCTTAAACAGTTAATACAAGATGGACCCCCTCCTCTTTACAGTTCAGAACTAAATTAACATGTGTATGAGCACAGTGAGAGCAAAATAAAGAATTTGTACAATTTTGAATATGGTGGCCAAAAGTCTGGCAACCATAGCATCTTAAAATTCAAATATATTTACGAAAACTACAAGAATGGAATCCGACATAAACGCAACCCTTATGACCCAGTAATGTCAAAGACTGTTTGTCTATTTGTAGAATGAAATTCTTATTATTGTCTGTGGATTTAAAAGCTTGTGACAAAAATAAATTAAATTAGTATCTCTTGGCAAGAGCGCCTTAAAAGCACATCTTTGACAGCAGCCTCAGTTACATTAACAGGAACTCCAAATAAAATAATTCTATCCATATGCGATCTGGGTGCTCGTGCCAAAATATTGGCATCTGGAGAAGATGATATCAAATGTTTAAGCTGTTCTTGATGCTCCAGTGGTTTCCAGAAACCAACAGCCACTGGGACAAGAAGTTATTCTGTTTTTACAGAGGTAACTTCTTGTCCTAGTGGCTGTTGGTGGTGGTTATCACAGTTCTGTCCACAAGACTACTGTCTATTCCGCATCGCAGATGTTTTTCTCTTGTGACCTTCACTTGCCTTGTGATTTCTTGTTTGGTTGGCTTCTGAATGCGCCATCATCGCCGGAGGAGTACATCAAAGATCTTCAAACACAGCTTGAAGTGATTCACAATTTTGAACGTGAGCAAGTCAACCTGGCAACAGAAAAGATGAAGACCCGATATGACACAAGAGCTACAGGACATCGCTTAAATGAAGGAGACAAGGTATGATTGTGGAATCCGATTCGACGGAAAGCACTTTGTCTTAAGCTACAGTCGCCTTGGGATGGCCCTTGCACAGTTCTAAACAGGAATTGTTCATCGAATTGTAAGCCCAAAGTTGTTCGTTACAACAGGGTAGCTCCTTACTGCGGCCATAGTATGTAGAATATATAATGGAAATAGTACAAGACCGTGGTCCTTTTTTTTTCTAAATTTGTGGATGCATTTATATATTTAGTATTTGATTTGTTTTAAGCTACTTATTGCAAATATTGTTATCGCTATTTGTTATTGTAATGTAATGTTTATTATATACGTATATTTAAATGGACCTTTGTTACGTACATAACTGGATTGCGACATACGTACTTTTTGTCAACATTGTGCGTTGCTAAGCAACTTTTTTGTTGACATACTGCATTGTTTCAAGAATGCTTTTTTTGTGACTTTTTGGTGGGGATGCCAATAATGAGACAGTACCATGGAAATAATATAATTATTAAGGAAATACGATACTGTTCTATTATCAGGACCGGATCAAGAAATGTGTCTTCATGTATGCATGTAAGCATGAATATATATCTGTATATATGTAATGATATTTTTAAATCAATTTATTAAATTAAATTCTAATAATATTGCTCAATAATGTGTTGGTGATTCTCTACCTAAATTGCATCCCTGTTCCTAAATTTTGGCAAAATCTTTTCTTTAGTATAAATTATATTAACCTGTTGGCGCCCGCCAAATCACCAAACTCATAAATCTGTCATATAACATAGTCCTTAAGAACACTCCTGATGAGAAGATAGCGTCACCTCGTGATTTCAATTAATATCGCTGATTGGATGAGCAGCATGAATCACACGTATCTATAAATAGGGCTTCTCCTCGAGGTACAGGAGGAACACTTGCGAGATGGATGCTAAAATTAACATATCACTTTATATTCCAAAATTTGTCTCATTCCTGTTGCCCCGCCTGCACAACACAAATAATGTATGAGAAAATACATTTCATATACATATACACATACGTAGCCATGCGCATAGGTTCAGACCTTTCTGAATCTGATCCGATAACAGAATGGTACTTAAAATACTTGATAACTCCTGTTTATCCACATCCCCATTGGAAATTCATAAAAAAGTATTCATGAGGCTGCATAGTATATTGTCAAAATAATTATGTGGCAAACTACGTCCTCCAAAATGTTTATGTGATAACTTAGCTACATTCATAGCATTGTTTAGGCTCCTGCACACTACTGAGTTTGTGCAATTCTCCATTTTTTTTTTTAAGCAAAAACAGATCACTAAATAGATAGAAAGAGCAGCAGTGCAAAAGAATTACTGAATGATTGCAGGAAAAATAAATGTTTTATTATTCATGTTTTTTGGCTTTTTAAATGTTTTTTGCATTAATCTGTGTATTTTGAAATTTTTAGTGTGCTGCTATTTTGAAAATGGCTCTTAATTTGGCAAAAAAATTATGAAGGGTCACACTGTGGAAAAAACCTTGTTTTTTTGGAAAGTTGCCATTTTGTGATTTTCCATGAGGTTGTGTATAATCAGAAAGTATTCTTTATTATATAAGACTTATTGGGTACTTACATATTAATATTAGTACAATCACCATGGTGATTTTTTTTACAGATGGAAAGATAGAAATTACTTGTCTAGTGCAAGTTGGCATTCTTCATAAATTTTTTTCAAAAGCATTATCAAACTATTAACCACTTGTGCTAAAAAGATGTGCCACGCACGTCGAGATGCTTTTGTCTCAAACCGCGAGCAAAGTGAACACCATATCGATAGGCATTTATCGCAAAAATGAAAGTAACGTGGTGCACATGTCGGCTAACAACGAGATTGTTTATTTCTCGAGTTACAGCTCTGGATTGCACTCGCAGATGCGGAGCGGTGTAAATGAGACACTTTACCACTTGTTATATTGTAGTGCACGACACCGCAACCGTGAATTTTAGTTGTAGCACAAGTGGTTAATATTTATCACAAGTTGGCAACCATTATTAACATATCGAAAGAAAAAATTAAATTATTAAATAAGGTTTACATGATACATTAAAAAAAGTAAAACAAAATTTTTTCGTGAAATCCTTCTCTAATTTTTTAGCACTGTTCTTTCCATGTACGTAAGGATCTGTTTTCACTTCAAAAAATCAGAGAATTGCAGAAAGTTGGCTTTATGCACCAGCTGTTTACCATTTGCATTTCGTCATCCTTTAGTGATTTTATGCCAAAATACTGCATTGCAGAATTTTTCTTGTTTCTTCCCTTGATGGCAAATTCAACAAGCAATATTGTAAAATTGAGTTGAAGGCCAAAAATGTGATACTTTGTTCATAGAAACCATTGGAATTTGGAATACAACAAAAAGAATGCAAACAAAAGTGGTGAAGTTGCTTAACTAAAGCAGTGGTTTCAAATCCAGATTGCACATGGGCCAAATGCACTAACTGAAAGTAGCTTAACGGCTACAATAAAAGAAAGAAAGAAAAAAATTATTCTTTACCAGCAAGGCGAATATAACTATATTTGCTAAAATATTGTTGATTGTTGTAATTTAGCTTTTAATCTTTAAGTAATTTATTTTAATGTTATTTGTACCATTTAATGTGGCTTCTTCCCTTTATTTATTTAACTAACTTTATATATTATTAGTTAACAATACTTTCAAATTTCAGGCAATTTTTCTGGCATAATCCTGAAATTAAATTCTAACAGTATGGTGACATACTATCATGAAATTTAATGCACATATTTTTTGCTTATGTATGCTGCTAAATAAATATAAAATAACTGAATTTATTTAAAAATATCATTAAATAGATTTCTTTTTTTTTTTTTTTTTGTTTAGCTGCAAAATATCTGCAAAAAATGACATATTTAAATTCAGATTTAGGCAGATTCTAATCCTCAATCTTCAGTGGAGAAAACAACTGCTATCAGCTTTAACAAAGAAAAATTTATTAACTAAGTTTTAAAAAAAATTACATATTTTTCAAAGCATACATATAAAAATGAATAATGCAAATTTATACAAATTTTCTGCAACAAACCAAAAAGTTTGTATCTGCAAGAAATTTCTGTTGTTTCACAGTTTGTAATTCAAATGCACTAACAACTAAACAGAAAAATTTTCAGATTCATACTTATTCAAATAATTGTAATACTTCAAAGTAACCCCTAAGTAACTTACACTAAAAATAATTGTACAAAAACCTCAGAGAGACAAATCTTGAGAATAAAGAATGAAACCTTTCTCTTTCTTTTATCTGTTAGTTGTTCTATAACACGTGCAAAAAAGAGTAATATTTGTATGCAAATAAATATAAACTTCTTTGTTTTATACTACACTTTTCAGTTATAACACACCATGGTATTTTGATTTTCAAAAAGTTTGTAACCTTGGAGCAAAATTACTAAAATGTATCTTCTTCACATATTGTAAATACTCATCGGCAGTACGGCCCTTTTTGTAGACTTATTAATCAAGCGTGCCACATTAGCTGGAAAACTGAAAAAAGTCAGGGAATTAAAAAATTGATAAAAAAAAAGCCAGGGAAAAGGTCAAGAAATTTTAAATATTTTAGTCAAAATCTGGAAAAGTCCAGAATTTTCTATACAACGGCGATCCCAAAAAAGTGAGTTTTGCACCAACGTTGGAAGCGATCACTTTATTGGTGAATTATGTATCGTGTGGGCATCATTCAGGCAGCTGGCATAGAGCCAATTTTAGCAGCTCCAATCAAATTATCTTTTAGGAAGGGAAAGCAAGTTTCCAGTAACCTCAAGAATCGAGAGACTCCCATGAGCTTGTGCAGTGCGTGTTGAACTAAAGAAAAAGTCTTCCCATTCGCATATAAAATAAAATTGGTTTAATTGTCATGTACAGTACACACAGGATTTGGTGTCATGATGATGAGAAGTAAACTGGTAAATTAGTTTTGACGACAATTTTCAAAATCGTTCCAAGGCCTTAGCATATGCCACGATTTTACTGCAAAATCTTTTGAATCTTTTTTTTTTTTCTTTTTAATAAATGCCTTATTTATCATTTTGCAGTAAAATAAAAAAAATAGTAATCAGTCATCTAGGCTAATGTTTAATACAGTACAAAGTCCGTAATTCGGACTCGTCGGACTTCGGCGATTCTGGATTAGGGGTTTTTCCGGATTATAGATCATCAATTTAAATCTGGTAAGATGGCATGCAGAAATTATACAATTAAAAATATGAAACTATAATTTATGAAGCAAAGAACAATTATGATCTAAAGGATATCAAAATTTACAAAAAAAAAAAAAAAAAAAAAAAAAAAAGAGCTTAATGTTTATTTGTTTATTTTATTAAACATTTCTTTCAATGTAAGTTGTTTAAGCTGCTTTGTTTTTTTGTGCTAATACTTTCTCTTTAATTCTGTAAACAGACATAATTTCTTGTTCAGTTACAAAGTTCCACTGTTTAAGCTGTTTTGAGAATACCAACTAACTTGTCAATCAAAATTTTTTTGTTTTCAGTAACCTCTCTGTCACTTTCTTCACTATCGGAAGCAGTATTTTCTGGATTTAGAACCATACTACAGATTTCGCCATCCATTAGTTGATTGATGATTGGGGCATTGTCATTGCAATGAAAAACTTCTGTTATATCATCTTTATTTATTACCACTTCTTCACATTTCTTTACAAAATCCAATACCTGGAAAATTTCACCTTTAGTTTGTGATGTCCGAAAACCTTCAAATTCACGGCCATCATCTTCATTGTCCTCACGATGAAATATGGTAGCTGGCCATAAATTATGCCAAGCATTTTTTTAACGTGTCTGGAGACACATCCTCCCACAATCTTGCGATGCTCCACACTGCAGATTTTATGCTAAAAAATTTCAAAAAGTCTTGATTAGCTTTGCCATTGTTCAAGAAATTTAACATAGATTTTAAAATTGCTACTTTATATTTGCATTTCAGCACGTGCCCTATTCCCATAGCCATAGGCTGAATGATAGACGTACAATTTGGAGGGAAGAATAATACGGATACATTATCTTTCACTAAAACTTAAAGTGAAGTATACGTCGAACAGTTATCAACAATCAGGACTATTTTTGAGTCATTAGGTAACCAACCGAATTCAAATGTCACTTAGCCTCGGGTATAAAATGATTTTGAAAACAATCGTTCTTCAATGCTTGTGTCATCCATGCTCTTTTATTTGCGCGATATATAACGGGGAAAATCGCTACTCCTTTAAATGCTCGAGGTCGTACATGTTTTCCGATTACGAAAAGTTTGCACTTGTGTGTTTCTGCAGCATTTGCGCATGCTAAAATTGTTAGTTTCGCTTTGGAATCTTTGACACCAATTAGAGCCTTTTCTGTAGAGTTTGCCAAGGTATTTTGTGGTACATATTGCCAGAAAAGACCAATTTCAAATTGTTCAGCAGTTTCAGTATCAGCTCAAGCTTTTTCACATGAAATTTTTAATTGTCTTAGACCATAGCGATATTTAAATTTGGTTAACCAACCTGTCGAATATGTGCACTCAGTGTTTTAAGTTCATTTCTTCATGAAATATTTTGGCTTCAGCCATTAGCATTGGACCAATCAATGGCACGCCCTCGCTGCGACACTGTCTGACCCATTCAATCATCACTTTGTCAGGATCGTCACTTTTAGCATAACGAACACTTTTTCTGTTATTCATTGCAAGTGAGGTGTCGGAATCCACAAAAAATTCAAAAAGTTCCTTTTTCTTTTTGCTTATGTCAATAATTGGCATACTCCTCGCATAATTTTGAAACGGATATGCCTTTATCCATTTTTTTGCAGCAATTCCACTTTTTGTTTGATGGACATCAAAACATGCTTTCGCTTTATAGATCCTTTGGCAGCTGCAGAATTGGAAATTCTTTTTGACATAATCGAAAGTTCAAGCTTAATTTTTATAAAATTGCTCTAACAGTCTGCAAAAAATAATAAGCCGGATCCAATTAGAAGATTAAAGAACAGTGCAATCTTCAACATTAACTGAAATGCCTTAGAAACAGTAAAGATAATTTTAGCCGTTATACATTAAATGCGCATGCGTAAAGCATACAAAAAAAAAAAAAGTTTGTGGCTTTGAGCTCCGGATTATAGATCATGCCGGATAATGGACGTCTGGATTACGTACTTTGTACTGTTTAACTATATTTGCTAAAATATTGTTGATTATTATAATTCAGTTTTTAATCTTTAAGTAATTTATTTTAATGTTATTCTTACCATTTAATGTGTCTTCTTCCTTCTAACTTTATTTAACTAACTTTATTATTATTAGTTAACAATACTTTCAAATTTCAGGCAATTTCTTCTGGCATAATCCTGAAACTAAATTCTAACAGTATGATGACATACTATCATGAAATTTAATGCACATATTTTTTGCTTATGTATGCTGCTAAATAAATATAAAATAACTGAATTTATTTAAAAATATCATTAAATAGATTTCTTTCTTTCATTTAGCTGCAAAATATCTGCAAAAAAATGACATTTTTTATTCCAGATTTAGGCAGATTCTAATCTTAATCTTCAGTGGAGACAACAACTGCTATTATAGTTATCATACTAATGTTTTGTGATTATATATATTATATATATGACTTACACACACACACACACACACATATAATAATGTAAGTCATATGTAATTGGTAGATATTTGTATTTTCAAATGGTACCGTAATTAATTTACCTCTCAGCGCAGCCAACGCGCTTTACGCGGATAGACTGGAATTTTCTTACAACACACTTGAAAAGCCTGGAAAAGTCAGGGAATTTCACTTTCCTGTTTGAGTGGCAACCCTGATTAATTTTCATCTATGAAAAGACACATGTAAATATACTCCCAAAGTGATTATTCTTATTGCAAAAACTCATAACTCGGAGTATATATCTTTTGACTACTAATAAAAGTTAATAAATTAGTATTTTCAAATCTATCAGTAAGATTTGTATCTCAGTGTAAATTAGGTAGATCCATATCTAGATTTTATGAAGAGTTGCTCATGTTCATATTGGTAATGAAGATAATGTAACATTGGACTTCAAACCATTAAAATCCTAAAGTTTTTCTTCAAATTCTTGTCATAATAATATTAATTAAATTTGTTGGCCACATAAAATTTATTTGGGGGCTGCCAGTTTGACTACTGAATTAAAGGACTGCTATGACATGGCTGTCTGAAAAATGTTAAGGTGCAATGGCTGGCAGAATTTTGCACATGCTGAAATATTAACTTCTACTAGGATGTTTGTGATAATACATAAGCCTTTTGTCTTTCTTTTTTTCCACCCTCCTGTAAATTAAAAAATGTAATCGTGTAAATTTATAAACATATTTAAAAACCAAATGGATAAAATTAACAAAAACATGAAGATATATCTCCTGCTGAAAAGAAACAGACTAACAGTACAAAGTCTTTAATCCTGACGTCCATAATCCAGAATGATCTATAAGCCGAACCTCAAAGCTACAAACTTTCTGCACATGCATAAACGCATAATGGGCTTACGCATAATACATTTACGCATGTGCATAATATCTTTACGCATGCGCATAATACATTTATGCACGCACGTTTAATGTATAACGGACGTTATAACTAGGCTAAAATTATCTAATTATCTATTACAGTTAATGTTGCAGATTGCATTGTTCCTTAATCTTCTAATTGGATCCGGGTTATTATTTTTTGCAGACTGTTAGAGCAAATTTATAAAAAGTAAGCTTGAACTTACGATTATGTCAAAAAGAGTTTCCGATTCTGAAGCTGCCAAAGGATCTACAAAGAATTAGCATTGGACAAAGATCTCTAATTCTGGATTATGTTATTGAAAGCATCTTTCAATGTCCATCAAACAAAAAGTTTAATTGCTGCAAAAATGGATAAAGGCATATCCGTCTCAAATTTATGCAAGGAGTGTAACATTGGAAAGTCAACTGTATATGACATAAGCAAAAAGAAAAAGGAACTTTTTGAATTTTTTGTGGATTCTGACACCCCACTTGCAAATGACTAACAGAAAAAGGGTTCGTTATGCTAAAAGTGACGATCATGACAAAGTGATGATTGAATGGGTCAGACAGCATCGCAGCCAGGGCGTGCCATTGACGGGTCCAAATGCTAATGGCTCAAGCCAAAATATTTCATGAAGAAATGAACTTAAACAGAGAGTGCACATATTCGACAGGTTGGTTAACCAAATTTAAAAATTGCCATGGTATAAGACAATTAAAAATTTCAGGTGAGAAAGCTTCAATTAATACTGAAGCTGCTGAACAACTTACATTGAAAGAAATGTTTAATAAAGTAAACAAATAAATATTAAGCCTCTTTTTTTGTAAATTTTGATACCCTTTAGATCATAATTTCTCTTTATTTCATAAATTACAGTTTCATATTTTTAATTTTATAATTTCTGCATGCCATCTTACTAGATTTAAATTGATGATCTATAATCTAGAAAAACCTCTAATCCGGAATCGCGGAAGTCCCGACGACTCCAGATTGAAGACTTTGTACTGTAAATGGTATTTATGGTTGTGCTGACTGAGTGGTATTTGTAGTTTTTAACTGTGTTACTCTTATGGTTGTTTTGTGGTTTAGTTTGTATATGGTTTTTGAGGTTAATATAGCTTTTGATAGGGCATTTTCTCATCTCAAAGACTTTCACTCTGTAAACTTTGCAAAGTAAGACACATGTTGATGGCGAAACATGTCTCATTGATTTTTATTATGCCACTTATAGACCATCACAATATTCACCATTTTGTATATTGTTGGATCAACAGAATTAAATTTATGTCTAAAATGTCTCTAACCTCATTTTCCAATTTCTCTGTTTTATATACTCGCTAACAGTGTGAATAAATTGCTGATAAGTATTGTAATTGTTGACAATTTTTGCCATGAGTGTATTTTCCTCTCTATTCGGAATCTCAGCAAGAAAGAATTTGCCAGTTTCCTGGGCGTATATCTTGGTATATCAAAGGTTTAAAAAAAAATTTTTTTTCCCATTTAAAAGTAATATACTTTAACATATGGAATATTTACAGTTCTGCTTGTAATAACAGAATTATGAATGAATTTTAATTATCAACATTTATATATGGAAGGAAATGTGGTAACACAAAGTTTACTTGGAACTCCTCTCATTGTGTGCAAACCATAAGTGATCATTGTTAGGACTGTTAGCCCTTTGAAGATGATTTGTGTTGCGAATAATAATAGAATTGTAAAAAACTGAAATGTTGCTTTGTAGTTTTGTGGTAAAAAATGTAAATTTTTTTTTGAACTTTACATTTTTACCACAAAGGCAACAGTGGATGACCGTTCTACTAATTGTGTTATCTAGTTCAGTGGTCTCATTCTCAAACTGCATGCGGGCTAAATGCGTAATCTATAAACAGGTATCGGGCAGTTTTTTTAAACCCCAAATGAAAAGTTTTTTTGAAACAAAACAAATTTTCAACTAAATTTAAAATTTATGTCCTAAATATTTACCAAAACTTATATAAACAGTACTAATCATGATGCAAAGGAAAAATTCCAATGTATTTTTTATTTTCTGTCTGAAATTTAAAGGTTGGTATGTGCAAGAAATTTTTACTGGTTACACTTTGTAATTCGAATATGTTGATAGCTAATTGTTAAATTTTCAGACTAAAATTTATTTCATCTGATTCTAATATGTTGAATTATGAATGAATTAACCATTAAATAACTTAAACTAAAATGAACAAATAGGGAAAACTTTCCAAGTAGGACAAAACTTGAGAATAAATAATGACAATCTGTTACCTTTTTTTTTTATTTATTAATTTTTTTGATGCACTTAAACAAAATACATATATATTTGTATGAATACAATTATAAAATTCTTTATTTATTTCTAAAGCTTTGAACTGCAACAACTCAGTGTTTTGATTTCAATATATAGTTTGCGATCTTGAGGAAAAACTGCTTGAAACTTTATCATGACTGAATCTTGAGGAAAAACTGCTTTAAACTTCTGTCTTCAGACTGATCAAAGATGCTCATTGATCAGTCTGATTCTCTTTTTAGACGTATTAATTATTCAACTGCAGAAAAATTTTCATGTGTAAATGTATTCTGAGACAAATTATATATCAAAAATTTATAACTGATGGTAGTTATCTTTGTTTTACAAGTACCAAAAAAAGGGTTAATCAATTCTGTGTTTTCAAATCTTTGAATAAGATTTATATTATAGTGTAAATTAAATTAGCTCCATCTGTAGATTTTCTGGAGCATTTTTAAAATTTGTTTTTAATTGTAAGGAAATTACTGTAAAACTGGACTCAAAATCAATAATGTCTTAAACATTTCTTCAAATTCTGGCCATATTAAACAATGTAATAATGCTAATGAATTTAAGGGAAATATATTTATGGGCCACGTAAAAGTGGTTTGAGGGTCAGTTTGATATCACTGATCTAGCTTACAAATTAAAAATTTCCACCTGATACCTTTTGTTAAATAATAAATTATTATAATTCAGTATTTTTAAATGAATTTAATCTCTTTGTCATGTTCTTTTAAATTAATGATATTGTAAAGATTATATTTCTTTTAAGCGAGTTCTATTTTTTTAGGTTCATAATGGCAGATTCAGATCCTCATATAGCCCAGCTTCGTCGATATCTTTATCTAGGAGATGAAACTAAACCTTTCCCCTTATCTGTTAGGTATCCATTTAATCCTGAGAAAAATCAATTTATTGAAGAATTAGAAACCAGAGAAACAGATAAAGAGGCTATTCAAGAAATACTTCGTATCTACAGAGAAGGTCACTATTTGGAATTGGAACCTATAATCTATGCATTAGCAGTTTATGCACATTCAAAGCATTTCTTTATGAAGGATGCAGCATTTAATGTAGCTAAAGAAATTTGTTCCTCAGCAGCTTCAATGCTTACTTTTGCTTACTTTTATAAGGAACTTTCTAAGCCATCATCAGGATATGGGCGAGCTCTTCGAAGATTTTTAACACATTGGTATAACAAAAAAGATGCTAAAGATTTAGCCATTGAGGTAACGAAGGTGAAATCTCGACATAAATGGACTCATAAGGATATTTTATGCATGGCTCATGTTAAATCAGAAAATACTGGTAAGATCTTTTGTATCATTTTTAATTAAAAAAATTGAGTAATTTTTGTGCTTTGTTGTTGTTGCTTTTCTTCAGATTTTGATGAAGGTCCAAAAACTGTTGACTCTAAGAAAATCGAGCACAAGGAGGGGATTTGTATAAATATCCTCCCTAGAGAGGTCCACTCAGAACAAAATATTTTTGTGTTTTTCATTATATAAGGAGGGATTAATAAATAAGATCTCCTACATATAAAATGAATTAAAGCAACAAAAGTCATTTCAGAATAAAAGAAAATCACTTTAGCTTCATGCAATTATGTTTTAGCACAGACATCATTTATTGCTACATATTTTTCCAATGTATGAGCCACTTTTAATTTGCATTTGTGAGGAGTTTTTTTAGTTCCCTCTTGATTTGTCTGCACGCAACAACTTTACTTTGTATTAAAGATGAAAGGTTTGAATATCTTTTTTAATTTGAGACTACTTAAAAATTGAGCTGAACCAGATCTGTTTAGAAGAGTATGTAGCAAATGTAAATTTCAATCTTGTTACTATCCTCCCTTTTTTACTGCATTGCTAGCTTTCTTTCTGATGATGCTAAAAAAAATTTCCTTTTAGAGTTGGTCCTGTGGATGCTTTGCTTCAATGTGAATGAGGTTTTACAGCGTTTTCGGTGTGAATGAAGCTTCATATATTTAATTCATCTACAGTGCAATCCTCTTGAAAGTGAAAGATATTAAATAACTTTTATTGCTATTTTGCTTTAATATCTAATGAAAGTACACCAACTAGAACTTGAAGAACAGTTATTGGTGTAGTACAAAACACTTTAGTTATATCCATTAGTGCCATTCATTGAATTTGTAGCACTTCCTTGTTGCTTTTTTCGTGCTTCTGTAATGTTGTACTTTTATGTGTAGAAACAAAAGAGAGTTATTAATAAAAATGTATGTCATTAATATTGACTTCAAAATTTAAAATGGCAAAGCTTCTGTCTGTAATGTTGAGGGAAGGGAGAAGCTGATGTAGGGGTAACTGTATTATAGTATGAGACTGCAGATCATTGATTTTCAATGTTGGCTATTCTAAGAAGTGGTGAAATTTCTTGTTAAGATCTGTCTATAACTAGCTTTTATCTAGTATTATATTTAGAGCTGAAACAAATCTGCTAGAGGTAAAAATATATTTATGAGTGCCCCGTGGTGAAAATTGGTGATTTTTGGCGGTACATGGATACCAAGTTTGTGCAATTCTTCGACTTATTTTGGCTTTGTGTGGTGCCGATCCCACCTTCCGCCCATTTCAAGATGGTGCCGATCTTTCTGCCTGCTACACAAAGCTAAAATAAGTCAAAGAATTGCTCAAACTCAGTATCCATGTACACATTGATTTATTTTCACTTAAAAAAACATCAGAGAATTGAACAAACTTGGCATTGCACACTCCCTTTGTTCATGTACACATCGATCTATTTCCACTTAAAAAGTCAAAGGAGCAGCCAACATAAAATATATAATCTTAGTAAACTACATTTAAATCAAATAACATAAAAAAGGAAATTCATTTTAGCACTACACAAAGAAAATATCCACTTACCTTATTTAGAAATTTCCCTGTCTTCAGTCAAACCAGAATCCTTAACAGTATCCAAAAAACTTCTTAAATTTATTTGAACTTCGTAAATTTATCTGTATACTGGCATTGCCACATAAATTCACAAAGATAAGAGTAAAAAATATTTTCTGTGGTGCCGCTATCCTCTGACGTTCGACCATACACATTTCCTTCCTACACTTATATTGGCCTATACTTTCCTTCCTACTCTTGTAATGGCTTCTAAGTAAATCTTCATTTACACACCAGTCAATTAATGCTCTTTTCCCCTTTTGTTCCAGATCGTACAGAAACTTCAAATTAGTCTTACCACATTCAGCCATTTTACCGTCTAAACCACAAAATAAGCAAAGAGCTTCCTAGCCAACACACACAACTAGTTCTTACAAATCTTTTCCCATCATTCAAATTCACCGTAACAACACAACTAATCATGTCATAATAGGGTTTCCTTAACATTCAAGTACTGAGGTTACCATAAATGAAACAACAACTTGTCAATAAATGAAACAGCTTCGCTACTATACAAGAGACACCCTTAAATCTACTCTAACCCTGGTAGATACTGGATATGTGGCTAGCTATTTGATTAAGTGGCTTTTTTTGTTGAATTTACTTTAGTCAAATTCTATGGGAAATAGTGTTGAAATTAATGAGCAGCTGTTTTACAAACATTGAATGGACTAGAAGGTAATAAATGTTTGAAGATAGCAATAAAACTAAATGAAGAAGTGTAAAATGTTTTAGGAAAAGAAGGGTACTTTTTAATTAACTGCCCAAACCTCCGGCAAAATCGACAATTGTTGACAACTATTTTTTTGCTAACCTAACATGTGAGAAACTGTAGCCATTTTAAAAAATGGTGGCACACTAAAAATTACATAAAACAGCACTGCATTAATGAAATTAGAAATGCAAAAAATATCTATAATGAAACACTGAAAAATCTATATAAGACAATAAACAAATTAACTAAAATAAAATATGGCAATTATCCATAGTAAGACTGTCAACTATCTTCTTCCCACATTCTTTCCCCATATCTGCAGTCTGATTTAACTTACAAAAAATATCGAGAAATGAAGAATTCTCAGCATCACAGAGCAACTTGCTACTGTCGTCTATGTACACATCAATGTGTTTTATCTTAGAAAAAGATTAGAGAATTGCATGAATTCAAAAAAAACTAATAATCAAAGAATTGCACAAACTTGAAAAAAGCTTTTATCACTGAAAAATACTTCAGAGAATTGTACTTATTCACAAAAGCTATTATCACAACCACCTAAAAACTGTTAATAAAGAATTGCTGATAATGAAACATTAAAAATTGCATAAAACTGTGACAAATTAACTAAATTAAAAATGCAAGGAACATCCATAATAAAATACTTATCTTTTTTCCCTGCATTCTCTACAACTAGTCAAAATGCTATACAGTACAAAGTCTCTAATCCGGACGTCCATTATCCGGAATGATCTATAATCCGGACCTCAAAGCCACAAACTTATGCATGCGCGATTGATGCGCGTGCCCGCTACCCATGTACGTAAAGCCAGTAAAGCGTTTACCCATGCGGGCTTTCGATAGTGAAGAAAGTAACAGAGAACGTTATTGAAAACGAAAAAATTTCGATTGACAAGTTAGTCGGTATTCTCGACACAGCAATTACAGGACTTGAACAGTGGAACTTTGTAATTGAACAAGAAATTATGTCTGTTTATAGAATTAAAGAGAAAGTATTAGCATAAAAAACGAAGCAACGGTATTCTCAACACAGCAATTACAGGACTTGAACAGTGGAATTTTGTAATTGAACAAGAAATTATGTCTGTTTATAGAATTAAAGAGAAAGTATTATCACATAAAACAAAGAAACTTAAACAACTTACATTGAAAGAAATGTTTACTAAAGTAAACAAATAAATATTAAGCTTTTTTTTTTTTTTTTTTTGTAAATTTTGATACCCTTTAGATCACAATTGCTCTTTATTTCATAATTTATGGTTTCATATTTTTAATTGTATAATTTCTGCATGCCATCTTACCAGATTTAAATTGATTATCTATAATCCGTAAAAACCCTAATCCACAATCGCTGATGTCCCAACGAGTCCGGATTACGGACTTTGTACTGTATTTCTGAAAAAATTGCAACATTTTCTTTTTCATTAGCAGGCATACTTCACAACAGCATTAAGATTTGTTTAAAAAAAAATCACACACTAACCACAACAAACAGAAAACAGATTAGTCTCAAATTTCAAAATTACAACTGCGCATATCATGCTCTGGTATAATGTTATGTTGCATGTTAATGTGCATGCAACTATTAGGAAGTTGCCGAGTAAATACATTTTTGTAAAATTCGGTTTACATAGTGTAGTGACATAGCACTTTCACTGGTGATTCTTGTCAGTGTTGGGCTATTAATCAAAGAATGCCAAAGGAAGTTCTGGGTAAAATTTACAAATTTGAATTGTATTTAACGAATTATATGTCTATTTGTGTAAGAAATTCTTATTAGTTTTTATGTATAACAAGTTTGATTTGGGAGAACTCATTGTAATGTTTGGATTGTCATTGATAATATAACTTGAGTAGATGCTTTTTATTTTAAATTTTTGTGTTTTAATAATATTTTTATTTATTTTACAAATGCCAAACATTAGCACTTAAGCCATTAGTTTACAGGCTCTTTAGTGCTTTTTAACAATGTTCTCATACCGAGAAAGTGCAATACAATTATTTAAATGTTGAAAAATCGCAGACTGATTGGAGTCGCATAAAACACAGTTTGGCAAAATCTACGACTCCAATTTTGTAGAGGTGGTCTTGTGAACAATATGTCCAGTCAGATGTCTAAATAGAGATACTATTTTAATAATATAAAAACTGCTTAATGCTGAAATTTATAAGTAGTATACATCATATTAAATGTTTCATATGAGTGGCTTAAATTTTTATGCTTCTGAATATAATGAAGTCTAGCTCTACAGTGTTATTTGTTATTAACTGAAAATATCTTACTTTCATATGAACCTCTTAAAGAAATGAATAACAAATTATGACAATTAAAATCAATAATTTTCAAAATTATTTCAGTTGGACCAGCATTAAACTTTCAGTAGGTGCATTCAAAGCCTGATACAAATATGTACAGTCCATTTCAGAAATGCTGTTTCATGTATGAAAATGTTTAAAAAATAGCTGAAAAATTTTTAATCAAGTATGAACCTAAAATGCTAACTTTTTGGTATTAAATATTGTTTAATGTACTTGTACATTCAGGGATAGGATCCTAATAAAATACAGTGAACAGTGTGAAATTAAAACTAAAATGTAATCTGTATTCAGAATTATTATTTGCAGTAAAAAATTGACTTACTTGATCCTTACTTATTGATTCAAAATAATGAAATTTACTCTCAAGATAAAATATATAATATGTACTGTAACTTTAAGTTAAGCTGTCTGTAGCATTTTATGATAATGCTGCACCTATGCATGGGGAAGTCGCATTATGGCATTGAATACAAATATTTTGCATGTGGCTGATTCATTGCACGCTATTTTTAGAACATTGAAGACAAGTACTTATATTGAATATTGAAGACAAGTATACATATTTGGCAATTGTATTTTATCAATTGCATTTTTTAAAAAAATTTCTTTACTTAGTTAAAATTTTTTCTTTTCTGTGCATTATTCTCTGTAATTTCAAAATCTTTACTGCCACACAAACTTTGTCTCCTTGATGTTCTGTTGCAGTTTTTTTAATATATGATGAAATAGATTTTTTTTTTTTAAAAAAGCATGGAAAAATAGTGTTGGGAAGAAGCATTAATTAAAATTATTATGGTTCCAACAACCACTCGTAGAGAATTTTATTCTTTAAAATTCTTTACTTTTTATTTCTAGAATTCAAGCATGATGGTATTTCATATGATCAACCTTTTTAGCTCAAAAGGCCAATTTGCCCAGAAGGGCTATTAATTTTGTTTTGGCATTTTGCATTGATTCACTATAAACTAAAAAAAAAATATTGCCACCAAATATTAGAGCTGTGCATTATATTTAAAGAAATTAAATAATGAAGAACCTGCATAAATGTATGTATGTTTCTCACATTGTGATAAAACAATCATACCTAGAGCCTTCAGATATTGAATAATGTGTGTCTCCACCCAAATATGAGCATCTGAAAGCCCAAATTTGGAATTTGCTTTATTATTATTTATTATATTTTGTAAAGCATTTATGAGTTTTTGATTAAGAAACTCAACAATTTCAAAACGAGCAACACTGTGTGGAGGAAACTGTTTCAACTGTGTTTCAACACTGTGTGGAGGAAACAAAACATTTTTATCTGCACAGCACGAAACTATGTAGCAGAAATTCTAAAGATATGCTCTTTTAAATATTTTGTGATATTGCTGTTGAATTAAATTTTATGGTTTAAGTGCGAAGAACTTGGTATTTAATAAATATAGTTGACACACAAAACATAAAAAAGGCCCGTTTGAGCATAATAAAATCTGAAAGCTTTCAGTTTTATTTATTTATTTTTGTTTACAAAGTTATTTGTTCTCTAAAATTTTTGTGTCATGAATGTAGAAGCAAAACTGTGCTCAAGTTTGGTCACTTAATACTTTTATCATATATGCCATATTACTAGTTACCATATCAGTAATAGTAAAATTGTATATTCTGATTAATTCATAATTAAACATTTCATATTTTATTTAGCTAATGCTGCAGTTCTGAAATATGCCGTAAAAGGTTTTCATGTAGCAGAAAAAGAGTGCGGCTCACAAGCAGAAGCCGAATCAGTTTTAAGCTATCTGAAAGGCATATATGAACTAACCCATACTGATGACCCTAAGATTGCTGCCAGGTTAATTGAAATCCATGATTTGTGCCTTGAACATGTACCTTCTAAAATTTTGAAATCCTCAGAGGTAAACATTTTATTTGTATACATCGATTCCATATATTTACTATGTATAAAATTTTATAGATAGTTTTCTGTTAAAGGCTATACTATACCATTTGGCATTTTTTTTGGGAGATGTGCAAAGAAAGAAAAGGTCGAAAATGGCAAACACAAAAATGATTTGTTGAATCATGCATTTCTTTCATTTTCTACTAATTCATTTACTTATGATATCATGAATTAACATCTGTTAAGTTTTATGAACTGAAGCTTGCTTCAGAGGAATCAGATTGTTGATTGGAATAGTACATGAGAGAGATATTTACCAGTTTCTTGTCATCTCATCTTAGCATTAAAATTGTGCTACAAAATTGTGGAATTTGATGAATCTTATTCACAAAAAGGTAAAAATAATGCAGGTTGTATTCTTTCCCCAGAATGGGTTTGTGGAAATCTCAGAATGTTTCCTTGCTGATCCTGAATATGGCTTTAAAAGAAGTTTACCATTTGTGTACATGTAAACAATTATTTATCTATTAAATGAATTTGTTCTACTCACAATCATTCGTAAAATGCTTGTTACCTAACTTTTTTTTATTTATTTGCCCAAACGTTCTTTTAGTCTTGAAACACAATTTTTGCATTGTGTCACCTTTCATTCGAGTCTGTTGCCATTTGAAAAAATGTAAGATATTCTTTTATATTTAATCTGACTGTTATTAGTTAACAAACTAAACTATTTAAAAGCAATAGTGCAGTTCTTAAAAATATTTACTTTTTTATTAACCCAAAAAGGGTATTAGTGCTGTTACTTTCGAAACAGAATTTGGTGGTATATCACTTTATATGTCTTAATCACGTTTCAGACTGATATCATGAAATGTTATTATATTGTATTACTCTTAAAGAAATTAAATAATGAAGAATCTGCATGAATGTGTATGTTTTTTGCATTGTGAAAAAATAATGGTACTTAGAGCCATATTCTGAATAATGTAGTCTTCCTAGCGAACATGTGCACTTGGCTGCCTGAATTTAAAATTTTGAATATAATATTTCACATTATGTAAAGCTTTAATGAATTTTTAACAAACTCGATGATCTGAAAGCAAGCAGTAACAACACTGTATGGATTAAAACACTTTTATCTCCAGCACACAAGACTGTATATCAGATATTCTTAAGATATGCTGTTTTTAAATAATTTGTGATTTTGCTATTCAACAGAATTTTATCTGGTGTGAGTGTGAAGAACATGCTTGATTAATTTAACACACAAAACAATAATAGTAATGACAAAAGTTTTACAAGCCATCTTACTAACTGTACTACATTGATATGATAAAATGAAAAAAATCTGAAAAAAATTAAAAAGTTAACAATTCCCAATGAACACATCATTGGGAATTCTAAACGCATGCTGCTTTTAAAATTTTTCAATTTTGCTGTTGAATTGTGTGTGGCATAAGTGTGAAGAAAATGATGCTTAAAAATAAAGCCAAAAAGAACTGGGTTAGTAGGAGTGAGTGCAGCAACAGGCTGGTAGACTGTGAGTTCCGCGAAAGTGTAGAAAAACTTTTTTTGGGGTGACTGTTAAAATCTAGTCCTTTCAGATTTTCCATCAAATTTTATTCTTCAATCACAATATATCTAATTAAAAATATTAAATATTTTTATAGAATTACATATTTTTGTTCTTTTTAAATATACAAAAGTTATATTATGTTCCCATATTAGTCCAAATGCATATTCATCTAATATCCTATAAAATGTTTCTCTATTTCTACCTGGGCCATGTCCATTGATAATCTCTACTGATAAACTATATTAAACTTTAAAAGAGATGTATTGGGCAGTCATTAAAATTTGAACCTTCTCTTGTGTACATACTTTTTTTGTCTTATGCTTTTTATATAAAATCATTTTTTTAACTGATATTTCTTTTGGATTTTTTAAATAAATGTAACTGTGTTTTAATAAGTTATGATTCATCAAATGATTCTGAGAACTTTAAATTAGTTAGTATGCTTATATGTGTATACTTTCCCATTATTAATAGGACCCCAGAAAGGTTGTATTGTTAAACTGTATATTGCTACTATATGTTCTTGCTATTTAAAAAGAGAAGTTACTGAAAGATATTTTGAAGATTTCCAGTATTGCCAACAGCTGTATCATTTCACTTTTTTATTAACTATGCAATTCAAAATAATAAAACAAATATCTTAATACACATATTAAGAATTTATCCATAAGTATTATAAGAATTTAATTAGTACATTTTATGTGATGAAATAGTATATAAATTTCAAATCTCTAGCTACTTAGTGACAGCATGTACATGTTTGAAGGTTGGCAATATTTAAACTGCAATTCAAATTGGGATACTGAAATTATAGAGTTAAAATGTGCAAAATATAATGAAAATTTAAATATGAATTTATAATTTAATTGAAAAATTTTATTCACTTACGAATGTCAAACAAGAGATGTAGAAACAATTGTTATTAGATGAACCAGTTTTCTGACATGATGTTAATCAAAGAATTTGAATTGGCAGAAGAAGTAAAGCTTCAATGACACAGCAATACCATGGAGAAAAATTGTTAGAAATCTGTAAGCGTCGACAGACTTTACAGGTGTAATGACAGGTTTTAAAATTCATCTATGAATGCCATCCAAAACCTCCAGCAACATCTGAGAACCTGCCAGAGCATTTATATTGATTGATTAAAAAATGTGAATTCTTTGCATAATTAATTTTTATTTCTTTAGTGTTAGAAATGTGTTTATGTTGCCAGCTTTAATTTCATTAAACATCCATTTCATGATATGAGAAGGTATTAAAAAATCACATGTTATCAACAATTAAATTGGAAACCCTCATTGGAACATTTTATTTTAAAATTATAAGCCAAACTATTAAAGGAATCATGAACATTTGAAAGTCTCTCAGTATGAAGTTTTCTTATGCAATGCAGATTATCTGCCTTACATTTAAGAACCAGCAACTGCCCAAAATTTCTAGAAACCAAACTTAATCAAATCCATCAACTTTTAATATAATGCTAGCCACAAAATGGGCAATCCTAAAAACCTCCTCCTAAGAAGAGCAAAATAATGTCTAACAGAAGCAATTCCAAATTTATTTTTATCTTAAAACCTAAATGTTACTCTGGAATGGTTAAAAACACTAACCCCAATAAAATATTATTGAATTCTTTTGTATAATGAGGGAGCTCAAAAACGTCTTTGGAATACTAAATTATTTTAATTAACATTTCTTATTAATAACAGTTTTCTGCAATTCTACCTATGCCTTAGTTTACTTGCATTTTTGATGCTCTGCTAGCTGAGAGGTAAGAATACTGACTGCGTCCTTGACTGCTTGGTTTTAGGTGAAGGATGTGAAAGGGAAATGCCCTTTACCTAAAACCAAGCAGTCAAGGATGCAGTCAGTATATTTGAGGGTGACTACTACAAAGGGTTATTTAAGAGCTTCTCTTCTTGCTACTCTCCACAGTTTTTAATAACTTTTTAATAAATGTAGCATTTGTGAATTTATTTATGGAAATATATTTCCATAGGCATTTAAAATGAAATCATAATTTAATATAGTATTACATTAGAAATATTAAAATATTAGTAACCATTTATTAAATATTTGAGTACAAAAATGATTAATTGTGAAATGAACACGTTTTCTGTAAAATAAAAGTCGTATGCAAAGCACATTGCAGAAAAAAATTTTGAGTTTAAATTAAAGCAAAACCTAATTTTCAAATAGCAGGTTTATGTTTCATTCTTCACTAACATTTCAAGTAGAAAGGTTTTCACCAGTACCCTGCATGTTGAATTTGAGAAACACTGTTAAATCTCACCAAAATGCATTCAAAGAATTCAAAAATAAAAGTTTAATTCACTTCATCCCATTTGATAATAATAGTGGATTATCTGGTGCAAAACCGTATAAATTGACTGATGAATCACCTCTTCCAAAAAAAGAAAATAGAAAACTGATTAGCATTGTCATGTCAATCAAAAGAACTGAATAAAAACTAATCTGATTTTTTTAAAAAAAGATTAAGATCTTTTAGTAATATCTGATATTATATCTCTTAGTGGAAGTTAGTAACTGCAGAAACTTTTCTGCATACAGATTTAAAAAGAGCTGGGGGGGGAAGGAGAAGCTTATTGGTCAAACATTTTGCATTAAATATCAACTTGCCCTTGAATGCAATTTCCATCTGCATCTTTGGCACTAACATTACAGCTTTTCATAATTATTCTTTCTGAAATTCTGGTATGTACTTCCTGAGTATCTGCACTTTCACAGAAAGTTACCAATTTATTGGCAACATTGAGTTTTAGCATAAAACTTTGTTTGGCTATCATTATGCTGCATTGATGCTGTTCTGTTTATGACTAATGATTTTTTAAAGCATTTTATATGAAACAGGACAATTTATATTTAAAAAAAATTGCAAAGATCTCTATGGCCTGCATTTGTATTTTAATCCTCTGAGCGATATGACCGGGTTTAGGCGGTCAAGGAGACCTACGTCAAATCGTTACGGACACTTCTAGGTGGTCAAGGAAAATGTGTTCGAAAGCGTTATTGACGGTTTTAGGCGGTCAGGGGCGATGATATCTCTGTCAGGGGGATGATGAACCCTGGAGATCTCTAAATGACAACTCTCAGTAGAAGTCTAAGAGGGTTGCTCTTCTTCATTTTAGACCGCTATGTTTTATTGCCAAGAAAGTGTTTAGACATACGACAAACTGACGCGAACATTCTTCACTAAGTAAATAAGCAGCATGTAAAAATTTCCCTATAAAATATCTTTAAGCAGATAAAATATCCTTTAAATTTCAAACTAAATGTTCAGAAATATGCAAAATGCTTGTGAATTCAATTAAAAAATAGCATTTCAAAATATTTGCATTATTTAAATAAATTTACTTATGATTATGTGTATGCATAAAGCTGGCAAGTTAAAAACTTTCAATTAATTCGCGCAAACCAAATAGCACTGCATTCAATTAACATGAATTACATGCAATTGCATATAAAGAATAACATTACTTAAGCAATAAGTCAGACAAAATTTAGAAAATTAATAGTCTGTTTTAATGAGTATTAATAAGCATATTCTTGATACGGGTTTATAAAACACAAACTAATTTAATAGTAAATATAATAATGGTGACTTAATTATTCTTTTTGGAACAATACTCATCGTTTATACTGGTTTGTTCTAATGCAATTTAAATAATCCAATGCTTTTAATGTACATTGATATGAATGCGATTTTCATTAGATAAAATTTTACTAAGTTTAATTTTCTTGTGTGCTCATGCTTTACATAATACCGTAATTTCCCGAAGAAAGGCCGCATCAGCATAAATGCCGCACTCGAGAAAAATGGCGGGAAAAAAATAAAAATTACACAGAAATGCCGCATCTGCGTAAACGCCGCAATAGATTAAATTGCGCATGACATCATCGTGGGCCGTATAGATGCAAAATCTCAACCTAAGTCCTGATATATGACATACCAGTTAAGAAAAATGCATGAAATGAAACCATAACTCAAAAATAAATTAAAGCTAAGAAATGTGGAAAATATATTTACCTTCACATATATACTTATATTTACCCACTAAAGAACTCCATATTTGTAATATTCAGACTATATTATAAAAAATGTCGCGACAACGAAATATTAAATTTGGATGACAAAAGGAAATTTTAAATTTTACTTACAAAAGGAATTACAGCAAACTATATATCATATGAAGCTATCAAAATCTGATTCTTCACTATCTGAATTAAAAAGATTTAGTAAATCCTGATCTAAGTCCAAGTCTTCCAGATCGTCACATTCATCCTCTTGGTTTACAGTCTCTTTAGCTAAGGATTTCAGCTTCTTTGAACCCTGCTATTATTGATGATGTTTTTACCGATTTCCATGCACTTCCTACCTTTTTTGCAACTTCTTTATAAGATGCTCTACGCATTTTACAGTTTTTGGTATACGTATGCAATCCTTCATTCATCTAACACTTCCACCGCTTTCGGACTTCAGCTTTGAAGGATTTATTACCTGACAAATCTAACGGTTGTAAGATTTTTGTCAAACCACCAGGAATTATTGCTTCGGCCGTAGACAATTTTTGACATGCTTCTGGTTTTCACTGACTCAAGTAAATGAGCTCGCATGGTATCCATTATCAATAATCCTTTTGGTTGGAAAAAAGATCCCATACGACACTGCCAAACTTTTTGTAGCCACTCATGCATGATTGTTTCGCACATCCAGCCGCTCTCGTTTGCACATATAATTACATCATTAGGAAAATCTTCTTTCGGAACAGTCTTTTGTTTAAAAATGATCATCGGCATTAGCTTGTTACCATTTGCAGCACAAGCTAACACACATGTAAATGACGTTCTTTCATGCCTCGTCGTAAGCTCAGATAAAGTTTTTGCACCAGTTTCATCAACAGTTCTGTTCAAGTCGAAAGCTAACGGCGTTTCATCAATATTTATTATCTGTGACCGAAGAAGTTTTTCTTTTTTTTTTTTTTTTCTTTTTTTTTTTTTTTTTGTCAATAATATCTGCCACATATTTTAAAAAAGATGCCTTTTTATCCTGCCAGTCCATTAATAATTGTTGCCCGACTGTTGTTCTAGTACGCGCAGAAATATTTTTTCTTTTCATAAATCTGCTACATCTCCTTTGAAATCATTTATGTTCATTCGTTTTGTTATAAATTTTGCTTGTAAGCGAAGTTTTACAGTCGAAATTGCCATTCCCTTTCCTTGTTGCTCCTTTATCCAGTTTGCAAGGTTGTCCTCTAGATTCGGCAACCTTACAGTACCACTTCTTTTGGCTCGTTTTTGTTGTGGCATATTTTTAAGTTCTTTTTCAGTTCTCCAATGTCGAATACATCTCTCGTCCACTTCAAACTCTCGAGTTGCTGCTTGATTTCCAATTTGTTCAGCATGTGAAATTACATTAAGCTTAAAACCAGCAGTATAGCTTCTGTGCTGTTTAGGTGACATTTTCAAAAATTTTTCGCTCCCGTCTTACTTAAAAACTATCCAACAAGTACTTGTACTCAAACTGATGGGATCTGTATCTGGCAGAATGCCAAAAAAAATCGATTCATGCTGAAAAGGAAATACGTCAGAGTTCGTTATTGCGAGGCAGGTGGAGTCGTGTTCGCCTTTGAAAAAAATTGCTGAAAAGGCAGGGGTGGGGAGAGGATGAGTCCTGGAAGATTCATCGAACGGCAGAGGAGAGAGACTATTCAAACTGATAAGAATGTTGATTTGAAAGGGGGGAAGAATGTTATTGTTCTGAGATCTTGTTTAGGGTAAATAAGGCATGTAGGTCCATTCAAGGGAAAGAATGTAAACAAAATAACGTTTGCAAAAAGCAACTGAGTGGTCTTTTGTGTGGAAACAGCACCAGTCCATGCACAATGACAAGGCCATCCAAACTATGTACAATGACCATCATAGAAAATATTTTATTTTTAGTGCACCTAAACGCCGCACCTGCTGAAAATTTAAGTTTTAAACACATAAACGCCGTAGCATTTCTTCCGGAAATTACGGTATATATTACTTTGCTCAACGCAATGTAACTACAAGCAGCAACGAAGAGCTGAGTAAAAATTTCCATATTTTGTTTCATAAATTATTAAAATAACCTACAGTGTAACATCTGAATTTCCGAAATGTAATTCGCAACTTTTCTAAGAGTTACAAATTTGAATAAAAGAAATAGCAGTAATGAAATAATAAAAACAAAATACTAATAAGAAAAGAAGCACAATTTTTTTTTATGTTTGTTTAGTTTATTTTATTGTTTTTTTATATATATATTGTTGGCGAATGGTGAAGTTGTCGTAGGCAAATGATGTATAATAAAGAAGAATGACCTGCATTATTTATTATTTAAAATGCATATAAATTTCCTCTAAAATAGTATCAGCGTTAGACTGAATGTTATCTAGACAGCTGCAATGATAACATATCACTGCAATGATAACTTGTTTAACATATCAAATACAGTTTTCTTTTAAATAATTTCGTCAGCAATCTGAAGAACCTTTTTGAATCATTAGATGATTTTGAATAAAACTTGGATTAGTCCAATTTAAAAAATATTTAGAATTACCAAAATAATAATAGCTAACCTTATTTTAATTTCTTTATCAAAGTACTACATTCTTTAGTCAGCAATAACTGATCATAAAATCTGAGCCTTATGCCCAAGATTCATAGGTCTAAGCAGTAAAAAAAAAGCTTGTCCCGCTAGAGAAAATCGTCATATATTATGGAAAAGATTTTGCGAGAGATCATTATTTTAGACAAATCACAACTTTTTAAATTTAATCTCTTCTATTAGAGATCAAGTATTTTACCATAATTTTATTTTTACATATGCAGATGATCGCCATGCCGTTCCATAGCATAAATTGAAATACACATAGCAACTTCAACCATAAACATATAACTTAAGAAAAAATTTTTTTGTCATGCTACGTGAAGGAATGACTAAATATTGATTGATTTTACATTTATGTTAAATGACAGTGATTAAAAAAGTATAGCTGAAGATGTGTAAAAAACCCGTACTTGTAACCTTCTGTATTTCTAAAGGAAAGCTTAAAATGGTTCACAATAACGGATGGCTTTGATCATTCAGTAAAGTCATCGTAGATACATTCAGTTCGCGGTTTTGAAGAACTGCAGGAGTTCAGATTTGTCACAAAATAGTAATTACACCCCTGGGGGAATGCTTTACTTACGGAATGGAAAAACAAGTTTTTAAACATACGCATACAAAAGACGTACCTTTTCTTACAGCATAAATGGCAGGTGTGATAATATGAACACATGCTTTCAATCAGTTGCTTCCTCCTAACAAAGGTTCCTAGCAAAGTCCTGCACTCTTTTAAATATGCTGTGTTCGAGCATTGTGAATGCTTCCATTCATTATTTTTTAGTTTGAAACAGTATTAAGTTGTAATTACTGGTTAAAATGGCTTAAAATAAATTGATACATTATACGAATGTCTGTAAAAATGAAAACTGGATTCACTTCTTTTCACATAATTTCTGACTAGCTCTTCCAAAATATTCTAAAGCTTACTTTACAACATACTAGAAAAGTCAAAATTTGGGGAATGCATTTGCTGTTTTTAGTTAGTTGTTTCAATTGGGGTTGTTATGTAAGAATGCATTTAATTGTTGTTGCTGTGTTACAGTGCTTATTTTATTGTATAATATAAGTACTGTGAGGTAGCAAGAACACAAATATTGCTTTATTTGTTAATATTATAATGCATAGAGGAACTTAAAAAAGAACAAAAGTAATTACTGTTATAGTATGTCCTTAAAGGGTTTCCAATGAAAACATAGATAACTAAGTAGTAACATTATATCAATTAATTTACTAACTGAATATGATAAAAATTTCAAATTTGAAATCCATCTTTTTACTGAGTACTTTTCTGAGAAAGGAAAATATCCTCAAAAAAAAAAAAAAAAAAAAAAACTGTGCTGTTAATATATTTTTGGATAACTTCCTGAGAGGAATTCATTGATAATAATAATATATAGAATCCATTAGGTGCTTAAAGCCATGAAACAGGTAAACTTAACATTGCGCTCGGCAGGATCACAGCCATAGTCGGTTCGGTTTTTTAAATACGGGAAAGCTATGAAGACTATCTACCTAAGAGGAGGGATGCCTTCGTGGAGGATATTCTGAAGAAAGCTAGCGTATTACACATGAGAAAAACCATGAAACTGAAACATGCAGTCAGCCCATTCGCCTGAGATCGAACTCAAACCAGGACGAACTGCCAGTATTCAGAGGTCTTAACTGTTCAGCCATTGATGAGGCCTTGAACACAATAATGAATCTTCAAACTTATTCAGCTGTTAATTCCATATAGTCTCTTCTCTTAAAGACTGAAATTCGAATCATAGATCTTTCAGTTTACTAGTTGGATCTGCTACTACTTGCACCACCAGAGGACGCAAGGCAAAAACAGGTAAGTCTTTACAAATGTACAATTGTGGTACAATTTGTAAATTTACAAATTTACAAATTGTGGTCTTATCCAGTCGGTCATCAGAAGACCCAGTTTCGTAGAAAACTACAAGAATCAAGTCATTAAAGAATTTGCTATTACATTGCATCGGCTAAATAATTTGCATGTCAGATAGATTTAAAAATTCTAACATAGCACGTAAGGTCACATTTTCCTAAATAGATATGGGCTACCCAATAGTCGAGCGGTAATATCGTTGAACACTGGTAGTTCGACCCAGACTCATATTCTGGCAAACAGGTTGACTGCATAGACACTTCAGTGGTTTTCCTCCTGTGTAACGTCAATACCAGCTAATTTCCCTTGGGAAGTTCTCCACGAAGACATACTTTCATTAATAAGCTAACACTTTCTTGCTTTGCCATAATCAAATAAACTAAACCTAAAACTGTCATATGTTTTGCCGCCATTTTAAAGGAAGTTTCACATTCAGCCTCCCTAACAGTAATAAGATAATTTTACTTGTTTGCATATACCATATTGGCATATTTTACATGTTCAAATATTCAAGAGGATAATTATAACTCTATTTTGGCTGATCATAGAATAATTAAAATTTCATAGAATAATAAAAAATTGGAACATGAGAGAAAAAAATTCTCACAAATTCCCTTTGTATATTAAAAAGTATTTTCTCAGAAAATAACGATAAAAAATGCAAGATTAATTTTTCACTATTATCGAAGCAATTCCTTAACTGGAAATTTAAAGCATTTTATGTTGTTTCTTTTACTGATATACTGATATTTGACTAACTTTCTGTATTCGGCCCATATCTTGATTAAGGTATGAGTAATATACAGCGTATGTATTAGTATGCAAATTATAAAGTAGCCAAATACTAGATAAAATACCATTTTAGCAACCAATCCTGTGACGAAGATACCATAGGGAGAAAAACTAATTTCACTCGCTAAATTCAACGGAGGGGAGAATTTGCTTAATTATATCCACATGGTAAGGGGAGCCCGCTTTTGAAGTAGTTTGAGTCAAAATATTTGCCGTTTTTGTAACAAACCTGGTAAGTACACACGATTATTTTTTATGCGCTTTCCTGAAAAAGCCGTAATGCTCAGGGGGTGGGTGGGTTAACTGCCAGTGGATATTATCCAATAAAATAACAGTTAAATATAAATTATGAGTGTTTCAAAGCATATATGGTGTGCACATGTGTGTGTATTGCCTATTGTTGTACATGCACTCACAGATACAACAAAAACATAGCATTTCTATGTTTTTGTTTTGAAATTGGGGGTATGGATGGTCAGAAAGTGCTTTAGGTAATATGATATTACTCTTAAATTTATTATTACTTGTTGTCTAATAAGAAAAAGGCAAACATTATGAAATGCATTTTCTATTTGATTAACTGCTGTTGTTGTTATTTTAATTGCTTAAATGTATTCATGGTATTAATTTTAAAATTTTACATACTACATCAATGCAACATTTGCATTTTAATGTATTATTAGGTAGCCCTTTGTTTGATTCCAAGAGTACCTCTGAAATGCCTTTTAGAACTTTTACCTCGCTTCAGTAAATTAGGTTTACTGAAATTAAACAGCCAGCATTACAAGGCTGTTTTAGAACGCCTGAGCTTGGAAGAATCTTTGAATGATGGAAGTCTAGATCCATTGGAAACATTTTTAGTTTTAAGAAAGTGGCAAATAGCAAACAGAATCTTACCTGGTAAACCTATTCTACGGCAAAATACCCCTGCTTTGGATGATGCCCTACAGAAACTGCATTTAGCTTCATTTAAGGTTAGTATTTTTTAAATTATGTTAACTCTGTTATGTATTGCATTTTTCTGTCCTGAAAATTATAGTTAGAAAAAGTAGGACTAAATGTATTTTTTATACTTTTGTTTTGTATGAATTTGAAGATAATCATCATTGAAAGGGTGGCAAAATATTGAAGGAGTTAAATTAGGCCATACTGAATAATACTTTAAATACTGAATATTAAGAAACATTAGGCAATATCACCATGTGGAAGGTATTAAAGGTACCACATATGACACATAAAGTATCTGCAAAATGTCCCCTGTTAATTTCTCTGTCTTTTTGATTTAGTTTTTATTATGGAAAATCTTAGTATTATAAGCTTTTGTGGTACTTGCATATTAATGTAACCACCTTGATGAAGCTTGGCGATTTTTAACAGATGAAAAAGAATGATGACATAAATCATCATTCAGTTCACTGTATGTAAGTAAGTGTGTGTGTGAGAGAGAGAGACTTATGTATCCATCTGATGAATGTACATATAAATCCAAATTATTTAATTAAACTATAAAAATGATACATACATTTTTTTTCTTAAAAAGAAATGTGGCTATATGCTGATCAAGTATTACAATTAAAATCCATCATTAATTTTAGTCTGTCTTTTCTATTATTAAGCCTCTTTGTCATTATTACCTGCCACATTTTTTCTATGGCATCATCCTCTCACTTCTCTCTTCCCATCATGCATCTTCTTGCCCTTCTCTCTTCCCAGTCATATTTAACTGTAGCCCTCCTGATTCTCACATTAGGGCATCCTGATATGAAAGATCCTCCTGAAGTTGATGAATGTGTAGTGAAATCTAAAATAATTAAATTTAAAAAAAAAGAAAGCTCATTCCTCTTGTGGATCATTTTAATAACATCTTGAGTTGGGGGGGGTGAAGAAGAAGAAATGTCTCTTTTTCAAAACGTCTTAAATGCTCAAATGTCTTAAGGACGTGCCTGGAAACATCTTGTCAAGGGAAAAAAAATTGACATCTTAATAAATCTTGTATATGTATAACTGTTGCATTTTGGGCACTTTGTCGTGATAAAACAGGGATTACTGTATCTATAACATGTTAATAACAGACATTCTTGTTTTGTCTTCAGTTCCAGTTTAGGATTTCTATTTGGATTACAACCCTTTTTTTTGAGACCAGCCTTGGAGATTTCTTCTTTCCCTTTTCGTCGACTTTCTTTTTAAAGGAAGGCTAAAATTCTTCTTCCCAATATTTTTTACATTTCCATGTGCTAGTTCACCATGTGAATTCTAGTCAATCCAATTATCAGTAAATTGATCTTTGTGAGGCTTGGTCTTTTGGTGAGGCTGTCTTTTGACTATACTTACGTGAATTCCAGTTAATCCAGTCTTTTGTAAATTGATCTTTATATTCTGGTGGGGGTCACTTTTTGATTTGATCAGTTATAATTAGGTCTTTCAGTTTATCAAAAGCCATCTCACGAAGAATATACTGAGAAAACATTTGTCTAAATTTGTCAGCAATAAGTTTAAACCTTTTTTGTGACATAGCTTTAATATGTTGGTAATTTTGATTGTCAAAAGGATTTTGGCAAACCCTTCTTCATAATTTTTTTAACTTTCTAATGATATTTAATAGTTTTGAAATTTTTAAATTTGGGCTTAAGATCACAACTAACTCTTCTGTTAAAATCTTAAGATTATGCTTTTTACCTTTAGCCAGAAACAGCATTGTTTATGCTTAGTTAACTATTCTAAACAAAAGTGCATTTTGACCATATGAAGTTTCAGATAAAATATATAAATTTAACAGGAGACAGAATCTAAATAGATCAACGTACAATCAATTTAGCATTAAAAAAATTAAAAAAAATATTTCACAAACTAAATTATAACTGACTACATTTCAGGAACTCTTATTTCAAGAATTAATATTCAATAGAAAATATTTAATTTGCAGTTTGAAATTTGTGAATAAAAGTTGCTGTTCATAATGCAATCCAAAATCACATGAACAAATAACTAATTTCATTTTTAACCAGTGCAATATATCTGCACCTACTTAATAATATTACACATGACCTATTTACTTTGACTAGATGCATACAGCATTTGAATAATTGTTTACAAAAACAAAAAATATAATATTGAATTTGAATACTTTATGTTTTCTTTAAATCTCAGATTTGTCATTTACTCTAAGTACTTCAGAACCATAACTATGATGTACAAAGAATATCTTATGCAAAAATTAAAGTAGTTATTTGTTTAATATCAATATATACTACTTCATTATATGTCATATTAACAACTTCTTATCTGAAAATGAAAAGTAAACTTTAAATGAAACACAGTTGTTCAGAAATATGTGGCCTTTTTAAATACTGAATATCAACACCAGGAATGAATACAAATGTTAAATTTGAATTATCTTTGAATATTAAAAACATTATCTTTTTATAAAGATAATATTAAAAACATTATATAATTTAAATATGATTTTAATATTTTCTTCTGTTGCAGACAATTATTCCTAAGGAAAAACGATATCTTATTGCTTTGGACATAAGATTGTCAATGAATCACATCCACTGTGTAGGATGCAGTGCTCTTACTCCTTCTCATGTTAGTGATATTATACTGATGGCACTAGTAAAAGCTGAAATGTCCAATGTTACTGTTGTTGTATATTCTTCTGGTGAACTTGTATCTGTTGATATAAACAACAAGATGACACTTGGGGATGTTGTAGAACACTTAAGTTCCGTAAGTGTTGTTATATTTTATTGTAATAACTTTATAATTTGTCTAAAATATTTATATAAAACCTTTTAATGTTGGTGTAAAAATTTTAATGTTAACATAAAGATTATTGGCAAAGTAAAATTTTTCTCTTACACAAATCAGTTATACAAAGAAAAAGTAAATGTAAAAACCGCCATGAAGGTAAGGGAGGTATTGTTTTTGGTCAAAATTAAGTACAGTCAAAAGTCGTTAATCCGGACTCGTCAGGACTTCGGCGATTCCGGATTATCGATTTTTCCGGATTATAGATCATCAGTTTAAATCTCGTAAGATGGCATGCAGAAATTCTAAAATTAAAAATATGAAACCGTAATTTATGAAATAAAGAACAATTATGATCTAAAGGGTATCAAAATTTACAAAAAAAAAAAAAAAAAAAAAAAAAAAAAAAAAAAAAAAAAAGCTTAATATTTATTTGTTTACTTTATTAAACATTTCTTTCAATGTAAGTTGTTTCATTTTATGTGATAATACTTTCTCTTTAATTCTATAAACAGACATAATTTCTTGTTCAGTTACAAAGTTCCGCTGTTCAATTCCCGTTAATTGCTGTGCCGATAATACCGACTAACTTGTCAATCGAAATTTTTTCGTTTTCACTAACCTCTCTGTCACCTTCTTCATGTCTTTATCCATTTTTTGCAGCAATTCCCCTTTTTGTTTGTTAGACATCGAAACATACTTTCGTTTTGTAGATCCTTTGGAAGTTCCAGCATCGGAAATTTTATTTGACATAATCGAAAGTTTAAGTTTACTTTTATAAAATTGCTCTTACAGTCTGCAAAAAATAATAAGCGGGATCCAATTCGAAGATTAAGGAACAACGCAATCATTAACATTAACTGAAATAGATAATTAGATAATTTTAGCTTACACCGTCCGTTATACATTAAACGCGCAGGCGAAAACGTATTCTGCACTTGCGCACACGCATATGCGCAATAGTCAAGGTCTTACGCGCACGCGTTAACCGCCTGTGCGCATGTGCCAACGTGGCGCATGCGCAGAAAGTTTTTAGCTTTGAGGTCCGGATTATAGATCATTCCGGATTATGGGTGTCCGAATTAACGACTTTTGACTATAATGAATTTTCAGTGAAAAAAAAAAAAAAAAGAATTGCGATTCCCTCAACACATTTTTGCTATTTTTGCAATGTCTGTCTGTATTTGTATGAGAATTTTTTCGTTCATAATAACTCTTATATGAAACCTCCCCAAATTTTTCTTTAATGTAATTAAGCATTCTAGCTTCATATAATGAGTTGATTAGATTTTGGGTAAAATTGGACAGCTGAAAGAAGTATTTGCATAAACTAGAAGTGGTACCTATAACAATCTTTTATGAAAACCAGAAGTAGAGCTTTACTTGAAGTACATAAGAGTTTTTAATAAAAAACTGTATCAAGATAATCCAATACTTCTCAGATTTGGTAACTAAAAAAGTATGTGTTTCGAACAATGTATAACATTTATAAGCATTAAATAGATTTATGAAATTATGCTAAATACAGCGAGAATAAGCTCAATACGAAGAAGAGTTTTCATCATGGAAGCAGTTAAATGTATTAGCCTCAATCTCCAATTTTGTGTTCCTTTCACTTTTCAAATAAATAACTAATAATAACAATAACTTTTTGAATAAAAGGGTGTGCTGCCACCAAATGTTATCATCAATATTTTTATAGAAATAATTAGCAAATGTGAGGCCGGGTGGTGCAGTGGCTAGCATGCGCGCAGCTGCATCACAGGACGGAAGTTTGATCTCTGGGCTGGGCAATGTTGACTCAGCCTTTCAACCCATGTGTAGGTTGATAATTTTTTTTTTTTTAATTTTATTTTTTATTTATTTATTTATTTATTTTTTACTTTTTATTTTATTTTATTTTTTTTTATTTTTATTTATTTATTTATTTATTTATTTATTTTTTTTTTTGTGTGTGTGTGTTTAAGCATTCTAGCTTCATGTAATGAGTTGATTAGATTTTGGGTAACATTGGATAACTGGAAGAAGTATTTTACATAAACTGGAAGTGGTACCTATAACAGTCTTTAATGACAACCAGAAGTAGTGATTTACTTGAAGTACATAACAGTTTTTAATAAAAAAAAATATATTAAAATATAACCCAAAACAACAACAACAACAACAAAAATTACAGTATATAAGATTTTTATTCAATGTGAATAGTATGGTATTTGATTGTGGCTAAAACTGATAAATCAAAAGTGATGCTTTATTTGAAGCTCTGAACAAATTTTCATTAAAAAATATGTTGAGATAACCCAAAACTTCTCAGGTTTGGTATTTAAAGAGGCATGTGTTTGGAACAATGTATAAAGCTCGGTTCACACCAACGTAGTCTCACATTCGGGCGGAAAGCGTTGACCAATCGAAAGCGAGCTCAGACATGGCTTTTTTTCCGAAAGACCGGAGAACGCATGAGTTGACTTAACTGTAACTTTTTGACACATGACGTGTCAGTTTTAGGTATCTTGTTTCAAATGTTCAGTTTATACCATGGTTTTTATATGATAGCACTTTCAAAAGTTCTTCTTGATGGAAAAAAAGTCAAATGGACTAATCTTAATAAAAATTTCAGGTGATAATAAAAAACTGCATATGATAATAGAATAAATAGCTTTAAAATAAAGGTAAATCCTCAAGTTTATTAGCAGTAATAAACCTTAACAATCAACCATAAATTATATATGGTTTATAATTTTTACAGAATAATCTAAAGCAATATATTATTGCGAGAAAATAGTGATGGATTTTGAAATCCCAGATTTTAAATTTTTCTTAAAATATATCTACATCAATTTAAGGTTGCTCTTATTGCCTAGTGGATAAAACGTTGGCTTCTTGAGTTAAAGATTTTGGATTCAAGTGTCACCAGGAGTACTGTTGAAATGGAGTTGGTATTTAAAATATATATATATATATATATATACAGAAAATATTATGACTAGTTTCAGAGTAGCCCAGATGCTTTTTCAGTTTCCTGAACGTGAAGTGTGAAAACCATATTTACCCGCAAGATATTTTAAAGCACGGAGGTTACATGCTCAAGTAGAAAATTCAGCTGGTACTAAAGATTTGTATTGCGGGTTTGGGCCCTACTTTTCCCTACCTTTGATGAGGGTATAAATACACCAGATTTTTTTTTTTTATCTACTGCGACTTTTTTTTTTTGGGAGGGGGGGACACAAGGAGCTTGCATTTATTTTTCATTTCATTCATCATTGATGTAAACCTAATTTTCGTCCGGCCTTGTGTGCATTATCCATCTTTTTACAACAAGCCTTTGGTATAATTCATAAGAATATCTGACTACGATGATCTGATTCTATTTCGGCTGACACGAGTCTAGCAAAAGCGATACTGGTATTTGTATAAAGTTGCTGTTTCATCTAATTAACCCGTAACAGGGGAGGTGAAAAAGTTGAACACAACAGGCCTTGAATTTAGCCTTAAATTTTTCGATGAAAATCATACGTTGCACTAAATTCTATAAAACTAAAAATAAGAATGCATCTACTTTGAGTTAACTATTTTATCTATATTAGTTAATATTTAAAGCAAATTTTAACCGGAGAAAATTGTATGTAGCACAATACATAAAAATTTTGACAGTACCAGCAGTATCAGTATCTCAATGATTTTCTGATAGTAAACAATTTAGTTTTCGTCGTCTTTAGCACATTCATTGCATAACTTTTGCGTGCATTCCAAACAAACAGGGTCTTGGCAAGAGAAACATAAATATGCTGTCTTTCGTTTCTTGCTTGGGGGGCACAGACAACATGTTTTCCTTGATTTTAATTTTGCTTCTTTTGTGCACTGCTCCACATCCTTAGACTCAGCTTCTTTTCCTAAAATCCGCTTTATCGTCAGGCGCACTTTCTCGATTTATTCTTGGATTTTTCACTCTCTTGTGTAGTAGTGGTTGGACTAATTCTCTCGCTAATTCTTTCAAAAACACCATTCTGGTCATAACAGGGTTTTGGTTATAACCTTGGTGCAAAATGTATGCGTTTACTGTACTCATATCTACTAACCGGTAAAAAAGAGCCATAGGTCAACGCGTTGTTCTCCTACTACAGGAATGGACAGAACATTTTTCATCTAAAGCATCAACACCACCTTTGGTTCTGGTATAAAAAACAATTATTTCAGGTTTCTGTGTTTCCGAGTCTGTTTCTATCGAATGATGCAATGATGACATCAAAACCACTGCTCGTCTTTTCTTTGGAACAAATGAAATCAAGGTTATGTCCTTAGTAAATCCATACAATGTTGAATTCTCTTTTCTTGACTTACATGGAAGAAAATCTTTCGGAATTTCTTTTTTATTTTTTTTAACAGTTCCAACATATATCAGTCCATTTTCAACAATTCTGTGGTAAGTTCTATGGAAGAAAACCAATTGTCTGCTGTTACATTCCTGTTCGTATTAAAAATTGGTTTGCTCAAACGCAGAACAGCTTGACTTGGTTTGCTGAATTTTTTCCAACTCTCTTCTACGCTAATTCCATCAGAGTCTTTTCCACAATAAAGATATGCATTGTAAGCATAATTATTCCGGCCATCAGTCAAACACATAACTTTTAATCCATATTTCACAGGCTTTTGGGGCATATACATTTTAAAGCGACACTTTCCTCTGAATCCAACAAGCATTTCATCAATGCAGACGCATGTGCCTAATGTGTACGCTTTCTGTGAGTTATAAATGAATAAATTCATCATTTCAGAAATAAGTGCTGCCGGATCAGATTTCTTTCGTTCTTCCCTATCATCTGGGTTATCAAATCGCAAATTTGAAAGTAAAAATTTAAAACGTTTCATTGACATAACTGCACGAAAAATATCACGATCAGTGGCAAATAAGCATTCAATATCCATTCGTGCCAAATAAACATTCAATATTTTCATGATTGGATTTGAAGACTGATGTGTTTATAAGTAAACCCAAAAGAGCTCTCAGTTCATCAACGCAGGTGTAGTCAATTTCACCTTTAATCGGACCACATATATTTTTTATTTTTCTTTCAATTTTTGGATTTGTCCATTTCACAATTATGCTTAAAAGTTCGTTAGTAAAAAGTAGTTGCCATAAATTTTTTGGATCTGAATTATCAATTTTTATATAAGGTCTTAGTCCAGAAAGTGTTACGATATTGTGAGCTGGCCTTCTAACTTTTCGATTTGGTTCAACGGATGACCATTTGAACCGATTTTTTTCCGTAGTAGTATTTTACGGATTTAGTTGTTTCTAGATCAGAGAAATCATTGCTATTTGCAGAAAATTCAGAGTCTGTTGAGTGGGCACTTTCGCAGAAATTTTCTTCACAGTCATCTTCTTCACTAAAATCACTTCCAACTTCGTCTAGAATTTTTTTCAGTTCTTCTGCATAATGCGGATCAGAAGGATAAATGAATCTCCGCGGACCTAACTTGAAAGCCATGTGTTCACTACTGCCGAAAATTGTAACACTGAGAGGGAGGTGAGGTCTCACAGACCGCTCTAGAAGAATTTCAACAGATACACTTGCCAAAGCATTCTAATAAGAAGGGGTCAGAAAGAAGGTCATGAAACGTGAAGCTAGGGGAAGAATCCATTCAATTGGACAAAGCATGCAATAGGGTGATGGGAGGAACATGTGGCGCGGTCTGTCAGACCGCACGTCCCTTGTTATGGGTTAAAAAATTTAGTGAGTTCTGAATTTTAAACAAGTGGTGACGAGTAAACCATTTATTTAAAAAAAATTAAGAAAACTGTTATTTATGCAGAAAAGAAGCTCGCTAGTATGTAGCTGATTTTATGGAATACTTCTATGCATTTTAATGGCTTCATGTTTGTTTTTCTTATCATGCGTGACCACTTTTTGAACAATTTATATATAAACTTAATCAGAGGTTTAACCATGATGATAATTTTTCATTAATTTAAAGAACTTTTGCATGAGCATTAGCAAATTTGTTAATTGTGGAATTCAGTTTTTAAACACAGAAAAAGAAGTATTATATAAAATGCAGTTTTTCAATGAGTTTTAGATAAAAGTGATATTATAAAATAACCCTTTAGATAGTGGCTGTTCATTAATATATGAATGACTTATTGAAATAATTACTGTTGTGTTTAAGGTAAAAAATATGTACAAAGGGAAAACTAAAACCATTTTTTAGATATATACAACGATCCTCTCTGGAATATCCTATTTCTATCTTCCAAACGATTCGTTTCTGTGATATTCTGACAAAAATTAGTGTTCTGCTTTTGAATAAATAGTTCAATGAGGTCTAGAAATTCATCGAATTGATGAGGTGTCACGCGAAAGTAATTAAAAGAAATTTCATTTCGTTCAAGCGCATTTCTTCAATTCAATTATTTGCATCTTCTTGCTGCAGTTATCTCTAACATATTAATGTAAACCACTGCAGTCTGCTTCTCTTACACAAAGCAAGAAGTAAAATAAGTTTTAATTGAGCGGAAATTAAATCTATTTTAATTAAAAAATGTAATTGTAAAAAGTCAAAATACCACACAAAAGTTTCACGTTTTCCCTCGAGTTTCTGATATAAAGAGCCATCTAGTGCGAGCATATGACAGCTTTTAAAGCAAAAGTTGCGCTCTAGTGGGAACTGACGTACGCGGAAAGCGTTTTTTCCGCATTGACGTTTTTCGCCCCAATTATGCTAAATACAGCAAGAATAAGCTCAATATGAAGAAGAGTTTTCATTATGAAGCAGTTTTAAATGCCTCAATCTCCAATTTTGTGTTCACTTTGCTTTTTAAATAAATAACTAATAATACTAAAAACCTTTCAAATAAGGGGGTTCTGCCATCAAATGTTATCATATATTATTTTTAAAGAAATAATTAGCAAATATGAGGCCTGGTGACGCAGTGGCTAGCGCGTCGCGCAGCAGCACTGCAGATCTGAGGTTTGATCCCTGGGTAAGGTTGACTCAGCCTTTCATCCCACAAGTGGGTCGATAAATGAGTACCAAGTTCGCTTGGGAACTAAACACCAGGGGTACTGCGACCAAGCTGACCACTTGTCCGGGGCATATGCTCATGTACCCCGGGGCCTGTGGTCTAGAAAGGAGATACCAAGGCACTGCCAGCCATGGCTCTGTGTGTGCTGTTTGTGCCACTGAGTTTAGTTTTAGTTTAATTAGCAAATATAAATGGTATAAAAAAAGAGGGGGGTAGGGAACAGTTAACACTTTTTTTGGGAATTCTAAAGATATGCTGATTTTAAAGATTTTGCTATTTTGTTCTTGAATTTTATGTGATGTTCAATAATAAGAAATAAAAAATCTGATATGTACACCATATGACTTCCTTGTATGGAATATTAAATTATACACATTTTTTCCTGCATTACATTTATAAACTTATTTCTTCAAATTTAATGAGATATATTTCTCATTCAATAACTTTAGTTGTCACTTCATAGTAAATTAAAAATACATAAAACCCCAAAAATATCTTTATTAAAAATTGAAAATAATATAGAAAATATATAAAACATAAACACAATTTAAAAGACAATTTTTACTATTAAAATTAGAGTTTCTAAGCAAAAACATGCAATTTGCCCATCCGGCAAGAAGACGGCTGTTTCGGCTCACAAAACTGGAATTTGTCGTTTGGTCCCACTTATCAAAAAGACACTCAAGGTGCAGAGGCTGACTTAATTCAAAATTCTGCTTAGTTTCAAATTAGTTTATGCTTAGCTTGTTATTGCTTAGCAAGTAGGGCTGCTATATTAAAAAAATTAGGCTTAGATGCACTTAAACAATTTTTAAATTGTTGATAATTTTTACAACTACTGCATGCAGATTAACTAACGGCATAAGAACCTTAACTGGAAGATAAGAACAACATAATTCAGTCATTTCTAAAGCAAAAAATTCACAATTTACCCACTTATAAGAATTAAAAAAAAGAGCTGATGGAGCCGTGTAACAAAGTGGGTATATACTATATGTTTATATACTTTTTGGTGCAGCCGATTGCAACCAAAAAGAGAGGTGCACAAATTCATTATAGCAGTCCTATGTGCAAAATTTCAACGCTCTGAGGCTACTCGTTTTTGAGTTATAAGATATACTCAAAAACCGTATGCGTAAATACATATGTAGGTATACCGAGATACCTACATATGTATATACGCATAGACGTCACGAAAAAGTTTGAATTCTGAATTCTTTTAAAATCCATTTTGTAATCTCTTTGTTGGAAAAGAGTAATTTAATGTGTTCTTATTTACAAATGTCATGCAAAAACATTGTTAAATTGCATTCAATAGCATCAAAATGGATAGTTTTGTTGAAATATGTTACTCGAAAATTTTTGTGATTACAATACTTCCTTTACTTCATACAAAGAAGTAAAAAAATATTTCTCTTATTAAGAAAACTGAGCAATGAAATCATAAATTAAGAAAAGCCTGAAAAGAAATGCATGACACACACACACACACACACACACACACACACAAAAAAAAAAAAAAAAAAAAAAAAAAGGAAAAGAAAAGAAAAAGGACAGTTTTACATTTTTTGTTCTACTGGACCAATTGTCAAAATTTAATTTTCGTTTACCATGTCTCAAAGGTGCGACTTAGGATATATATTAGATTTATAAATAGGATTGTTCTAACATAGGTATTTTGACACAGAGTTAGACTTTTCCTGAAATAACATTCCAATGTTTATCCATGATTTGATTCTATGACTTAAATTATGCCAAAGTGCCAAGTTTTGCTAAAATTGCACAAGTAGGTTTGAAAAAAGTAGCTCTCAAAATTTTAGCTCCTCCTTGTAAATCGAATTTGTTATGTATTTATTAGTATCTCTTTTTTTAAAATTAAACTTATTTGATTCTTTCTTTCACATTTCGAAATTTAGATTCATTCCAAATAAATTTGCTCATTTTTTATCATTTATTTTTACAATTTGTATTTTTAAGTAATTTTTATGAATTTTCCGAAACAAATTTTGAATTATAAAGTATAAAATTTTTACCATCATCTTAAAGTAGATGTATTTCTAAGCATATTCACCAAGTGAATCATACTTGGTGTAAACTGGGGGGGGGGAGGAGAAATACAGCAAGATAAATTTTTAAATTTCTACATAAATTTTTCACCAAAAATTGCAAAATTTTATATCTTGGCATAATTTGAGTTGTATAATTGGAATATGGAAAAAAATTGGTATGTTATTTCAGAAAAAGTCCGATTTTGTATCAGAATCATCTATGTTAGAATAATGCTATATATAAATCTAATATATATCCTAATTCACGCTTTCAAGACATGGAAAACGCAAGTTAAATATTGACAATTGGTTCAGTAGAACGGGAGATATAGGAACTGTACCAATTTTTTTTTTGTGCTAGTTGTACATGAACATATATAGTTATCATTGTCTAATGCAGTCTTTGCAATAGACAATTGTCTATTGCAGTATCCGCAACCTTTTCTCACCTGCGACGCACAAAAAATCTTTCTGGAATTTCGTGGCACACCAAAAGCTAATGTATATATGTATTGATTTATGCACAAAATTTACAATAAATTTTTGTTTTTAATTTGAAAAATATACAATTATAAAACCATAACATATTTATTTATATGCAATCATAATAATTATCAATGTGATACCTGCGCTTGCTTCAATGAACACAAAAGTTTTATATTCAAATGCTGACACACTTACAATCACACTCACAACCACGCAACAGTGAAATATATAAAAACATTTAAAATAGACATTATTAAGGAAAAAAAATTGTCATTGTGTATTAAATACATGATAAAAAATTGCAAAATGTCAAATACATGTATTTGATTGCGGCACACCTATATCCTACTCATGGCACACCAGTGTGCCGCAGCACACCGGTTGCGGAGCACTGGTCTATTGTATAATGGGGTAGAATAATAAGAAATGAGTAGTGTTTATAATTAACATATCTTTATAAGCAAATTATAATTTATTAAAAAATGGTCTGCAGAAACGATAGTTTTCTTAAAGGTCGTGCTGCCCACATCAGATTTTTTTTTATCATTGCAGTCTTAAATATCTTCTTCAGAGTTGGGGAATTATAAAGCAATGATTCCTAGTCAGTTGTAGGCATATTCATTTAGCAGTATTGAAAAAACAAACAAAAAACTATGGTATTTTGGAGTATGCAACGAAGCATTGAGTAAGGCTAATACATTTACAATGTATGATAAGATGTAAGTTAAAAGTTATGAAACTGATTGAATATTACGATGAGTGGTTGTTTTAGCAATCTGAGAAGTAAGATCTTATAAACTGATTAGAGCCTGGATATTAGAGAATATGTCTTTTGAAAATATAACCATCATTTTCTCCATTTCATGACATTATCTTGCTGTTGTAGAAAAAACAATCTGTGTGTATTATATTAATTTTAATTTGTAATAGATTTTTATGTTTCCATTTCATTTGCTTTTTCTTTCCTTTCTATCCTAGAGATAATGTAAGTATTTAACGTAATGGAAAAGGTGAAACTAAAATGCAGGAGTAATATTGAAAACTTGCAAACTCAAAACCTTTATCCAAATAATAGAAATAAAATGAAACCTTAACTTAAACTTTAACCTTAACCTTAACGCTGTTCTTAATCCAATATTTATAGTGCAGTCATCACACATTTCTGTTTTGGTAAGATGTCTATCACTTCTGTTTCATCACTTATTAAAATTCTGTTACTATGTAAAAAATAAGCTGATAGTTAAAGGTTCAAGTCACATTAATATTACCATCTGCTATGTATGAAGTCAGTGATAAGTAACTAATGATATAAATTGCATACCAGCAGTAGATTTGAGGATGTATATAGTGTATTTACAGGCATTTGGGAAACATTTTAGTGGCTGTTGTCATGAAGAAATGGATTAATTTATCAGACTTAACCTTTTGACTGCTACACGGTGCAAAAGCGCTGCGTTCATTTGTCTCAAAGCACTGCGAGTTTCAGTGTGTCTTTGTTGCTCCGTCATCAAGTCTATAATTATAATTATAATAAAATATAAGTCAATAGACAACATCAAGTCAAAATATGTCCCGCAGTTTTCGTGCGTTCTTGCAAGAATTGCTTAGCAGTCAAACGGTTAAGGAAAGGAATGATTATTGGGTAAAAGGTGGCAGAGGCATTTCAGAATATCTGCAGTTTGTGAAAGATTCATGAACTGCTGTGATAAAAGTGTACCATAAAATGGCATGATGCAAAATAAGTGAACTGAAAATTACAGAGTACCATGAGCCATATATAAAAGCCATATATGATCAGTGTATTACAGCTGAACAACTCGCTGGCCATAAGAACTGATGGGCTAATGCACTTGTGTCGAAAATGACAATTCAGTGAACCTTGCTACATTTTTTACTCTACAGCAGATGGATGGTGACAATACTTATGCTAACAACTGTTAATTAGGGAAAGAATATGGAATTTGCATGGCAGTATCAATAGTGAATTGACAGTGAACCTCCACTGATTGGCAAAAGTTTGCTTTCTCTGATAATTCAAATTTTTTCTTTATCTAATAAATGCATGCTGATAAAAACAAGGAAAGTGTAAGACTGAGCACTTCTCAAGCATTTTTGGATAATACAAATCAGTGGAGGCGACATTGTGGTCCGGGGAGTGTTTTTGTGATATTCTATAGATACTTTTGTCATTGTAGATGACACTGTATATCATATTACATATACATTGATCCTTGTAGATCACATACATTTATGTATACAAACTTTATTTTTGTCTGGAAATAATGACATTATCTAGCATGATATGATCCACAGCTAGGAATTTCATCAGAATTTCATCAGAGTATGAAGAAAACTTTACTGTACTTTGGTCTTCAAATTCCCCAGATTTAACCTAATCAAAAATCTATAAAACTATGTCTATCATGCTTTTCACTCTACGAAATCTCTACCATGTATCTTTTCAGCAGCTGTCAACTGCACTGCAGTCAGCATTGTTCCATATCACTATTTACAACAGCTTATTGAGTTTTAGTTTTTCCCAGGCTTAACCTCTGTTCATGCTGCACATGATAATTATTCTGGATATTAACAAATGCTCACATTAATGTGATTCAACTGTATATAAAATGCTGGGCATGCATCTTGCTTTAATTTTGCAGTGTATTTAAAGACTATTTTGTTTGTGATGTGAAAAATAATTCTTATGTGCAAAGCTCAATGAGAGAATATACATGGGCCAGGCAGAGGGCTTTATTAAAGAGAAAAGTAATGTTTGTTTTATTACTGCAAGGTTATTTATGGTGTGCATCAAAGTGATCATGAATGTTTTTTTAAATTTGAAAATGCATTAAAAATGTTTTTTATTTATTTTACAAATGCCAAACATTAACGCTTAAGCCGTTAGTTCATGTGCTCTCCAGTACTTTGTAACAATGTCCTCATACCGAGAAAGTGCAATACAATTATTTAAATGTTCAAAAATCATAGGCTGATTGGATTACATAAAATACAGTTTAGGTAATCCACCACTCCAGTTCTTTAAAGGTGGTCTTGCAAACAGTCATGTCCTGTCAGACATCTAAATAGAGCTACCGCTGTCTTTCTTGGAAACTGGGAATGAAAGTTGTCTTTCCCCAGATTTCTCCAACTCTTATCCATAGCACGTTGAATCATATCCTGCTAATGAATTTTCTAAAGAGTCAGGTTAACAAACAACCTTCCTAAAACCTTGCATAAGAAAATAAAAATTTTGAGAAAATAATATGGGATAATTGTGTTGAAAAGAGCACTAATTCTGCTCTTATACGTAGAGGATATTTTAATCATAAGTAGAAGTCAGCATTATATAAATAGAGTAAAGTTACAGTTGAGTAAGTTTTTTTTTATTAAGTGATAAATATTAGTTGGTTTTAGTTATTTATGTTCCTGTTCTTTTATTTATGCTAACAGCAAAGTTTAAATTTCAATGTATTTCTTCGGTCGTGCACTAAGATTGCGGCGCACAGTGAAAGAAGAACTAAGAATTAACTGAACTAAGAATTCTAGTATAAAAGAGTAATGAATTAATGAAATTAAAAAAGAAAACATCCATAATAAAACCTTCACCCTTCTGAAGAAATCTGATTTCTTCCCCCTCTGTTATTCTCATATATTACAGTGTATTTTTGCTTCAAAATTCATTGGGGTATTTCAAAAATTGGGCCTTGTGCATGCTGTTGATCTCCTCATGTGCAGGTACAGGTAGAAGTGGGCTTTGGCATTAGAATTTCATCGTTCGTTGTATAGTCCTTCTGCACTAACTGTATACTTTTGCCCTAATTTTTAGGAAGAATACCCCTGGAGGCTAGTCTGAAAGTCTCCTACATCTTTTCCCCTGCCATCAACTTCTCAGAAGGTCTTCAGCATGCCATGTATTTTGAGTGTCCCCTTGATGTCCAGGCACTATATGCCTGGGATTTGAACCCAGATCCATTCATATGACAGTCAGTGTCACTAACCACTATGCCGATGGGGGGGGGGGCTTTTCCCATATACAGTGTGATTTGTTTTTGCTTGTAAAAACATCAGAGAATTTCACAAATTCAGCATTATCACACGAATTTTGATCAATAAAATCTGATCTCAAGTGAATTCGATGAAGTGAAACTTTATGCAAAGCAGTTTTTTACATTCTTTACTGTAGCATAAAAATACAGTTTTTCTGAAGAAATGAAACGATTTCTTTTTCATCAGCAGGCAAACTCCACAATCCCTGTACAGTTCCTTACAAGGGAGAAAAAAATGCACTCATTGCAACAACAACAATACTTTTAGGCGATGTCATGGGTTAGGGTTGCCTATTTTGCTGACACAGCGCATCGTTTCAGGAATACCTTTTAGGAAGTTTGCGGATAATCAGAAATTATCTTTTTTTAATTACAAAATTTTTTTCATGCATGGTTATTTATATTGCTGTAAAAGCAATAAAAATTCATCATCACTAACTGTGAAAGCATAAAGTCGGACTGAACCGGATTTGTGAGATCGGACTGAACCGGATTCCACTGAGAGCTCCAAGGGACAAGGTGAAATTTTTTTGCTTTGCCTCGTCCCTTTTGCCACTTTGTTTGTTTGCACGTTGAAATGAGTGCCTTTTCCATATGTTCTATGTTGTAAAACATTTTTATAGCCTCAAAATTTCACAACAAATTAATAAAAGTAGAGAGTAAAATGATTTTTCTTACCTTGTATCCAGTGCAGCATCAAGCGAGATCATGATTATGTAATCCAAAAAAGTTTGTAGACGGAAATTGTAACTGAAATGCATTTTTATTTACATGAAAATAGATTAAGATTTGTTAGTATCACAAATATCAAAAAAGGGAGTTATATAATAGAGAGTGTCACATCACTGTCCTTTCCTGAAGGAGTGAGAAAAAGTGCAAAGCGAGTTACACAATTAACTCCTTTGCAGAGTTTCTAATTCATGCAGTTTATCACGCTATTGGCAACAGTCCATCATTATTTGTATACCAACATTCTACAGATTCCAATTTTTCTACAAAAGCATTATGGATGACTAATTCAAAATATACATGAAACTACAGGAATTTCTTCATGCTTGTTTCCATATGAAAGTTGAGACGAATTATTACTGTCAACTTTGGTCAGCTTCACCTTGTCATGCTGCAGGTATTGTGAATGCATCTGTAGTGCCTAAATAATTCTGTGTGCATGCTAAAATATCACTTTTCATTTGAAGGATATATCCTTTGCCATGATGTACCAGCATATTTTGTGTTTTCTCAATTAATTAATCCAGATGTTTCCAGATATGAATCTGTGCACGCACAAGCTTGGAAAATGAGGCCACGAATCACGATGTGCTTTTTCTTTCTTTCAGTTATAAACGATAACATCTGTGTAATGATAATGTTATATATATATTCAAGAAATTAGTAAATTCAGGAAGTAGCTACAGTAATAAATTTATCAAAATGTGCAAAAAATATGCTTCTTGTGTGTGTCTTTTTCCTCAAGAATTGGCACTATTCAGGTAACTAACATGTTTCAATATTATTGAATATTGTAGTCGATAATTGTAGTATTTTAACAATTGGTTTATTGCACCCTCACAATGGGTTATTTATTTTCTAGTTGGAATACTTTTGCTCATTGGGCACATTCCATTACACTTTAAGTAATTATTCGTGGAGACGATATCTTGTGTCTTAAAATTAACTTTTGCCATAAGATTTGGCTACTGTCTCCACAACAATTGCCCCCTTTTTTAAATAAAACCTTTAATCAGAATGTGATATTTTATATCTAGTAGATAAAGTGTGAGCACTTTGTTAAAACTTTTGCAGCTTACCTAAAAATCTAAAGTTTAAGGAAGTTGTTTTCAATAGATGACCATTTTCAATAAATTTATTATTGGGTTTCAAATTTACTGTACAACATATTTCAGATTTAATGGAGATTACTATGTCTTTAGTGGGTAATCATTTCACAAGATTTTCTTAACAGTAATGACTGCTCTCTTCTGCAAACTAGTACTGTAGTTGTATTTATCTTATTTTTCTTATCTTTTTTTAAACTAAATTCAGCTGATTGCTGTCCTTTTCAGTGTGCACAGTTATTGCTATAATGTTAATTCAGAAATAAGTGTTTTTTAGCAAAACATTCTTTCCCAGCATTCATTGCTACTTCTGCTGCCATTAGTTTTTGGTGACAACACCTGATTTCTCTTTTTTTATGACGTGTCCGCAAACATACGAGTAGTTGAACGTAGTTAAATTTCATCCATCCTTCATCTGTCAATGGACAGCAGATATCAATCAAAACGAATTTGCTCGCTGATTGGAGAAACACATAGAGAATGCGTTAATAACACAAAAGTGGAAAAGGGCCTTAAGTGTCCATGGTGCAACTCTTATAAGGTATTTCTTCCACCTTCTTAGCATGCCTTCTTGGTGCGGTGGTCTGCATGCTGGGTGGGTGCGTATTCCAGAGGTCCATGGATCGATTCAGGGCGAAGGCGTTTGCTCATTTTTCAAGTCTGTTGCTTTCAGAAAAATCCTAATGTCTCTACACTCTTTTAAAACATTCTCACGATATCATTTTGGAGTACAAATACATTGGCCATACATTATACAGCCATCTTGGAGACTATACACCATCTCCCTTCCTTTCAATTCATCACTGCTTTGAAGTACTTGCAATAGAGGAATGAGTTCTGCATCAGTTTCAGTGGCAGTAATTTTAAGAGTTTCAATCTGCTGTAATTGAAAAATGGTTACATCACCCTGAATAAGCTGTTGCCCCGAGTTCATCGGTAATCATGATAGAAAGTCAGCATTACCATGCTTGTTTGTTTTAATGTAGAATTGGAATGACTGTAAAGTGCAAGAGTCTTGTTGCTGCCAAAACTGGAATGCCTTTCTTTGAGCCAAAAATTGCAACAAGAGGTTTATGATCTGTAATTAACGCAAATTTCCTGCCTTTTAAGTACAGAACAAATTTTTTAGTTCCCTAGATGATTGACAAGGCTTCTTTATCTGTTTGAGAATGCTTTTTCTCCTTTCAGTTAGTGTTCTAGAAGCATATGCAATTGGCCTTTCTGTTCCATCAGGAAGTTTGTGAGAAAGTACTGCACTTAACTCCACTGGTGATGCATTGGTTGCTAATGTTAAGGGCAATTTTGGATTACAAAGCATCAAATTTTTTTGTAAACACAATTCTTTTTTAATCCTTAAAAAAGGCCTCTTTGACAACCCCTCATTGAAACCCATTTTGAGTTTTTCTCAGTTAATTGGTATAAGAGATTTGCGATTGTTGCTAAATTTGGGCAAAATTTCCCTTAAAAATTTACTAATCAAAAAAAAAAAAAAAAAAAACTTGGAATTTCCTGCACATTTCTGGGTCTTGGGGCTTTTGCAATCACTAATATTTTCCCATCAGTTTATGTAAACTATTAGCATCAATTTTATGACCTAAAAATTGTATTTCATCCTGGAAAAATTTATTTTTCTCAAAATTTAATTTTGGTCCATGAGTTAATTTTTCAAAGGAATTTTTTAAAGTATTTAGATGTGCTTCATCATCAGATCCTGTTATTTGCGCATCATCCATGAAGACTTTACACCCTTCCATTCCTTGGAATAGTCCATCTATGAATTGTTGCCAGATTGCCAGCACTGCATTTAGCCCAAACATTAATCTCTTACACTTATATAATCCTTTCTGTGTGTTTATTGTTACCAATTTTTGAGTCTCAGAGTGTACTTTCATTTGCAAAATAAGCATGTTTAAAATCAGTTTTTGAAAATGCTTTCTCCCGCTCAAACATGAAAACATTTCCTCAATGGTCGGCAAAGGGTGTTTGTGTTTACTGTCACTGAGTAGTCGGCACACAGTCGTATAGAGTCACCCGGCTTAACTACTGGTACTACCAGAGTTGCCCATTTCAATGTTTCAACCTTTCCGATTATACATTCCTTTTCCATGTGTTCAATTTCTTCAACTATCCGGCCCTTTAATACAAAATTTTGGTGAAACATTTGGTTTTTATTCAAGTTGAACCTCATAATTTTTTATCTCCCCTAATTTTCCATTAAAAATCTCTTTATGTTGTTCCAATAATTTATTTAAACTACTCTTTTGAGAGACAGAAATTGACATTATCGAGGTCCAATCTAAATTTATCTCTGAAAGCCATTCACAACCAAGTATTGTATCAAGATTTTCTTTAACAATGTAAAGATTTAAATTTTTATTTTGACCTTTGTATTCTACATTAGCTGTAGTAAATCCCAAAGGTATCAGTTTTACTCCATTATATGTTTTAAATACAAGACTGAATTTTCTTTTTCGAAATTTGCCGGAAATTTTTTAAACTCATTACTGATACTGCACCCCCTGTGTCCAGTTTCATAGCTACTGGTTTTCCTTCTGTGTTCACTTGGATCATTATGGGTGGTTTCCTATTTTTCACCTCACTGGAATTTATTCTGTTTATACGAACTGTGTTTTCATTTCCTACGTCTAACTGTTTTTGTTTTTCCTTCATTCGTTCGGCGTTTTTAGCATTATAGCATGATCTTTTAGTGTGCCCGATTTTCTTACAAAATCTATAGATACTTGTCTGAAATTAGATACTTGTCTGAAATTTACAAGAATTTTTATCATGGTCAGTCCCTGTGCATTGCGAACACATTTTGCCTTTAGTACTCTTAGTTGAAAAGTTTTGCTTTTTTAAACTTCTGTTTTGGAGTGACTGACTTAGATTTACCTTTATTCCTGGCACTAAATTCCTTAATTTCCACTGGTTTCCCAATTATTTCGTTTGCACCTTTTAATGCTTTTTCCATTACCAAAGCTATTTTTAAAGTGCCATCATAACTGATGTCATCCTGCTCAAAATTTCTATCTAGAGTAGTCCTATCTCTTAGCCCACTAAACTCTGCCATATACACACTAATTGTTTCCCCCTTATGCCGTTTTCGATTTAAAAATACTTGCCTGCTAGGAATTAAGTGGCTTAGGGTTTAAATGATTTCTCATTGTTGTTTTTAACACATCATAATTTTTATCAGAAGGATTATCAGGGGCCAGCAAGTTTTTTAAGAGACTATACATTTTTCCAGACAGACTGAAAATCAGTACTTACCCACGCTTGTCCTGTGAAGCATTTTCTATATCTAAATAACTTTTGAATCTTTCTAAAAATGAATCAAACCGTTATTCATGTTTATTATATTTTTCGAACTGAACATAAAGTTTAGAACTATCTATTGGTGAAGTTATAACTGAAGTAAGTCTCTCCATCAGAGTTTTATTCTGCTCTATTAGCTCAGTTACCAGCTGCTCCATAGTGGATCTTCCGAAAAAAAAAAAAAAGTGATAATAAAATTTTTACCTTGAACAGACCTTGGGGAATTCCCTAATCCAAAAGTACTCCGATAGCATTAAAAGCACATCGCGAAAGCACTTCTTGCATTATTTTCAAATCCCAAATTCATCATCGCAAGATTTTACTATGCCTTTAGTGTGTAACCATTTTAACGCTGTATTTAATTATATACTACTTTATTATATACAAAACGCATCATCCCCCCACTCGCATGTACACTCCTACTACCGGCATTCTCTGTCTTGGTTCTGGTTTTACAATAACTTTGCATGCTTGGTGATGCGTGGCACGGTGCCAGTTAAAGTTCCATTCCGATTAAGTTCCCGATACACCACAGAGGTCTATAGAAATACGAAAAGTCTAAGAGAATTTAATCCTAAACCTTATGTAAAAACATTTTTGGATCATCACTTGGTTTTAGAACCTCTTAGAAGACAACTGGCATTTATTTTTTAAATGGCTAGGTGCCATTAGCCTTGCGCCACTGCAAGGGCTGGAAGTAGTGGTCATTGTGGAAACAACTAATAAGTGGTCACCATTGTCTCCTATGAAGAGAAGGACAGTTACAGCCATGCCTTCTCTGGGATTCGAACTGGTCCCATCGTTACGGCAGTCAGGGTACCACTGTACTAGCTGAGTGGCTGATAACTGACATAAAAGTAGAAGAAGAAAATGTGTAGCAGCTTTTAGCATAAATTAAGCTACATGATGTAATCTACTCATTATTTTCTTTAATTTCTGTGATATTTTGTGATACTTTTGCTAAGTTTTAAAGATATGTTTTTCCATTTTTAAATTTTTTTTTTTTTCATGTACAGTCAAAAGTCGTTAATTCGGACACCCATAATCCGGAATGATCTATAATCCGGACCTCAAAGCTAAAAACTTTCTGCGCATGCGCCGCGTTGACGCTTGCGCATAGGTGTTTACGCGTGCGCATAAGACCTTTACGACTGCACATATGGGTGTGCTCAAGCGCAGAATACGTTTTCGCGTGCGCGTTTAATGCATAACGGACGGTATAAGCTGAAATTATATAATTATCTATTTCAGTTAATGTTAATGATTGCATTGTTCCTTAATCTTCGAATTGGATCCGCCTTATTATTTTTTGCAGACTGTAAGAGCAATTTTATAAAAGTAAGCTTGAACTTTCGATTATGTCAAATAGAATTTCTGATGCTGGAGCTCGCAAAGGATCTACAAAACGAAAGTATGTTTCGATGTCCATCAAACAAAAGTGGAATTGCTGCAAAAAATGGATAATAAGGCATATCCTTTGCTTATCTAACCGTTCCGAAATCTGTTTATCAATTTCACGCTGCTCTGCGCGGTGGGTGGGGGGAGGTGGAACGTCGCGGCGCGCAATGAACTGGAAGTTGATCTGTCAGCACTATCGTTATCTTCAGGGCAGATGTTTTTATTTTATTGGGCTTATAATTCCTTACTAAATGTAGTATTTTATCTCGATGTACTCCGTCTTTGATATGATTTAAATCAAATTCCTCGTCATTATAAATATCACGAATACAAATCAAATAATTTTCTGGTTGCAATTTTCTAATTTCGGCTATGCGAAATGTATGCTTTATGCATGCGCGCGTTGAAAGATATATTTAATAAAGTAAACAAATAAATATTAAGCTTTTTTTTTTGTAAATTTTGATACCCTTTAGATCGTAATTGCTCATTATTTTATAAATTACGGTTTCATATTTTTAATTTTATAATTTCTGCATGCCATCTTACCAGATTTAAACTGATGATCTATAATCCGAAAAAATCGATAATCCGGAATCGCCGAAGTCCCGACGAGTCCGGATTAAAGACTTTTAACTGTATAAGTATTTGTATTTTCTGTTTTTGAAAAAAAGGTATAATTCTTAATTAAAATTTGCTATTTTGTTTTTTATAAGAAAAAGTGTTCTCTGTTTGTTAAGATTTTCATAACTCACTATTATATATAATGAATGAAAAAGTATTTGCACCTCAAACACAATTAGCAAAAAATGTTTGCTCAAAACTAGTAAATTCCAATTTAATGAGAGTAAGTTAGGTTAATATTTCATAAGGTATATTTTAGCACATATAACAATATCTTAATTAGGTAAAACTTATTGTGTATATTTTTCTATGCAAAAGTACATAATATGGATTGAATATGCAACATATGTTTACATGTTTCTGCATAATGAATTGTAGGTTACTGCTGGTCCTGTGAACTTGTCTGCTCCTATTCATTGGGCTTCAGAAAAGAAAAAATGCTTTGATACCTTTCTTGTTTTTACTGATCTTCTTGGAAGTACTGAAGATGGAGATTTATTATCTGTTTTCAGGAATTACAAAGAAAATATGAACTTACCCAACACTAGGTAATTATACTGTGTATTTAAAAAAATATTTGGTTAATATTTTCAAATACCGTATTTGACGGCATATAAGATGCACTTTTTGTTCCTAAATTTGGTCTCAAAAAAGTTACCTGCGTCTTATACGTGAAGGTAATTGCATTCAATAATTGTTTATTTGGCTTTTACGAAAAGTGAGAACTAAAAGAAACCACGCTATTGAAACTTTTTTTCCTTGTGTGTGGCCGTCTAAATAAGGGTGCATCTTATATGACGTCAAATACGGTATGTAAAAATTAATTTGTATCTGACTACTATTTTTCTGTATAGTTTTTTTTTTTTTTTTTTTTTTTTTAAATTTTTTATTTCACTTTATGCTGAAAGAAATTTTTCTTGGGAATACATTGAAAATGATTGCAGGTAATGGTAAAACATATTGAGTTGAAATGTATGTAGACATACAGAAAATATATTTTTCAGAAAAATTAGATTTGATTATAAATAATAAGTTTGTAAAACTAGAGTATAGAGGATAATATAATAATCAAGGGTATTATGAATGGGCCATTATTTCCTACAGGGTTGCCACGCTACCTGGAAAACCGGGAAATGTCAGGGAATTCAGAAATTGACCAAAAAATTCAGGGAAAAGTCAGTTAATTTAAGTGTTTTTGTCAAAATCTGGAAAAGTCAGGGAATTTCATACAACGATCCCGCCAAAAAACGCGAGTTTTGCGCATGTTTTTTGGCGAATTGTGTATCACGTGAGTGTCATTCGGGCAGCTGGCATAGAGCCAATTTTCGCACCTCCAATTTGATTGTCTTTTTAGAAAGGCAAGCAAGTTTCCCGCAACTTTTGGTTTCCAGTAACCTCGAGAATCGAATGTGCAGTGCATGAACTAAAGAAAATACCTGTTCTCGTATAAAACAAAATGGGTTTAATCCTAGTATACGGTACCATGAAGGTTAGAATAAAAAAATATGTATTGTAAAGAAGGAAAACCTCTCTGCAACAGACGTGGCTCCGTTCCATCTTAGAGAGAAACAGCTGTGCATGCGCGATATATCTGTCGCCAAAGCTCGAAACCGGTGTCGAAGTTTGAAGGTCACGTTATCAAGAGTTCATAAAATGAATATCGTTTAAAATTTCTTTAAACTCTAAAGGAAAAGAAAATATTTTTTGCCGCAAGTAAATTAATTCATGGATTAGTTATTTTGAGGGGGAAAAAAAAACTACGAAAATCTGTTTTTAAAACTATTGCGAAAAATCCAAGAAAAACATTCTTTGATAAAACGTTTCTTCTTGGGTTTTTCATAATAATTTAAAAACGGATTTTCGTTTGCCGCAAGTAAATTTTTGCCGCAAGTAAATTAATTCATGGATTAGTTATTTTGAAGGGGAAAAAAAAAAAAAAAAACTATGAAAATCTGTTTTTAAAACTATTGCGAAAAATCCAAGAAAAAACATTCTTTGATAAAACGTTTCTTCTTGGGTTTTTCATAATAATTTAAAAACGGATTTTCGTAGTTTTCTTTTTTGTCAAAGAACGTTTCTTCTTAACATGTGTTTCTCAATTTCCTGAACACATCGCGGAGAGGGAAATTCTGGCTGTTCCGTCGTCAAATCCCTTGGCAAATTTTCCCTCCGCTTTTTACATTGACGTTCTTTGGTCAGAATAATCTCCATGTACGGTACAGCGGGATTTGGCGACATGATGATGAGCAGTAAACGGGTCATTTTGTTCTTCGCGACAGTTTTCAAAATCATGCGAAGGCCATATTGTATACTAGGATTTTACCGCAAAATCTTTTTTTTTCTTTTCTTTTCTTTTTAATAAATACCTTGTCATTTTGCAGTAAAATAAAAAAATAGTAATCAATCATCTAGGATAACCATATATAACTATATTCGCTAAAATATCGTTGATTATTCTAATTCAATTTTTAAGTAATTATCTTTATTTTTATGTTATTCATATCATTTAATGTTGCTTCTTCCCTCTAAATTTATTTATCATTAGTAAGTAATATTTCCAAATTTCAGGAAATTTTCACTGGCATAATCCTAAAATTAATTCTAGCAGTATGATGACATCACGAAATTTAATGCACATATTTTTTCCTTATGTATGCTGCGTAATAAATATAAAATACCTCAATTTAGTAAAAAAATATCATTAAATAGATTTCTTTCTTTCGTTTAGCTGCAGAATGTCTGCAAAAAAAGCCTTATTTTATTCCAGATTGGGCAGATTCAAATTTCAATCTTCAGTGGAGAAAACAACTCCTATTATAATTATATTTGTGTTTTCAAGTGTTAAGGTGCCTTTTAAGAATACACCTCACACAAATTAAATTTACCTAAAATCTAACCTAACTTTTAGCATTGCTTTGTGATTTATAAGAACCGGATTAGCCTCATGTTGAACTGGTGATGATCATGAGTAATAATTAACTAAAACGTACAATTGTTATCCAATGTATATATCTTAAATTTTATTAAGTTTCTTAAGTGGAAATGTAAACAAAATTATCAAACAAAGTGTACCAAGAATAATTAAGAATAAACGTCCTCTGGGATTTATTGAATAATTAAGTGAATTTGCTACACAGTACAAGTAATACCATAATTAATTTACCTCTTAGCACAGCCAACATACATTACGCGGATAGACTGGAACTTTCTCGAAACATACCTGGAAAACCTGGAAAAGTCAGGGAATTTCATTCTCCTCTTTGAGTGGCAACCCTGTCATAAGTAATAATTAAATAAAACGTACAGTTGTTATCCAATGTATATATCTTAAATTTTATTAAGTTTTTTAAGCGGAAAAGTAAACAAAATTATCAAACGAAGTGTACCAAGAATAATTAAGAATAAATGTCCTCTGGGATTTATTGAATAATTAAGTGAATTTGCTACACAGTACAAGTAATACCATAATTAATTTGCCTCTTAGCACAGCCAACGTACATTATGCGGATAGACTGGAATTTTCTCGAAACATACCTGGAAAACCTGGAAAAGTCAGGGAATTTCATTCTCCTGTTTGATTGGCAACTCTGTTCCTAGGTCTATAAACAAGTTTATAGACGTAGGAAATAATGAATACTCAGCAGTAGAACATTCATGTGGTCATCTTTAAAAGTTCTAACCCATTTCTGTACCATTTCATCACTTATTCTGTCGCATTGATAAACTTTATATTTTCCAAGTATGTATAGAACATAAAGCACTGTGGCTATGTTCTTCAGTGCATTTTGTGCTGCTTATAGCATGGGTGATTAAAAATATAATACTTTATATCTTTTGTATTGTTTGATTCACACAAGAATAAAAATGTGTGGTGTGCTTGAAAAATATTTCTTCTTTTCAGAGTACAAACTATGTATTAGGACTCAGCAGTAAAATATGTCTGTAAATTTTAATGTGGATAATGAAATTCTCTTAATATTGCTGGTCTGCTCTTACACTACTGTTTAGCAACCACCCTGGCAAAAATCCCTAAATTTTCAGAATGTGCCAAAATTGGCAGTCGTGCATAACAGTTCTTCAGTTTTCTCAACAATATTACTATTTTTGTATGCGTTCTTTTTGTGGCATTCCGAGTACCAGTGGTTTTTATAGACAAATTGGGAAGCTCAATTTAAAAATATCTGCTTATGATGGAAGAAATTTCGGTAAATTTTTTGTAGGAGTACAATATTATACCATAAAACCACCGAAGAGAACAATTGCTTTGAATCTATTATTATGATGTGAACTAAAAGAAAATAATAATAAATAAATAAAAAAGCTTAAAAATCAGTGAGGAACACAAAAAGAGCTAAATGAAAAGTGTGACGTAAAAAAGGTGCACAGAAATTAAAATACACCTCCTCCTCCCCCAGTAAATTCAGGGCAACTATTTGTGACAGTGAAGGACTTAAGATCATTAGTGATTTTAATACCCATATAGGAGAAAAATGCTTGCAATGCCCAGAATTTCAAATAAACACGCGCAGCATATTTTCAATAAATTTCTATAAGTAAAAACTCTGTTGTTCATTTCATACATTTTTACAATAACTAAACTTTTTGAATTAAGAACTTAAAATTTTTCAGTAACTTCAAGTAAATACCTGTACCTATGTTACTTATTTATGCATCATTTATTTAAAGCTTAATAAAATGTTAATTTCTAGTTAAATTAAACATTTTTTAGTATATACCCTCTGAAGAAGGGACACCTCTATTTAAGGAACAAAATGTCTGCTCTGGTGGGTGTCCATTATTGGGAGGTGTTACTGTATATTTTAAATTGTTATGTGTTTCCTTATTATTATTTTTTATTTATTCTTTTTAATATCTACGAGGCATATTTTTAAAGTAAGTATTATTTGGAAATAAATAATAGTAATTAAAAAAAAAAAAAATCTTACCAATTTTATTTTTATAAAGCCTGTTTTTCTACATAATTTTTGGTAATATTAAGGAACTTATTGTATTGTACAATCAATATTTAAAGCCCTTATTCATAATATTCTGCCACCTGACTTGACACCCTCTGCAACATAGCCATTTTGACCTCATCATAATGATGGCAAAGACCACCCAGATGCTTTTTTCAAATGCAGGAACAGCAGGTGGTGGTCACTGGGATTGTGCAAAGATGATTAAGTCGTTCCCAGCGAAGCGTCGTGATGAGATCTTGAGTTTGTTAGCCATGTGTTATGGGAATTGTCATTAAGCAAAACAGTCACCCTACTCAGCATGCCATGCACTTGTTTTGAATTTCTTAGTGCAGTGTAGAATTTATTGTCTTACCCTTGTGGGGAATTGTAGAATTTGTCTCAACACAAGGCAAAAAACTCCACAAGTAATACTCCCTTCCTGTGTCAAAACACAGTACACATGGTTTTCTGAACTGAAACAGTTTGCTTGAACTTAACTCTCTTGGGTGATGATGAATTCTGGCATTCCATGAATTGCTGCTTCAATTAGTATAGCATTAAGTCATCAAGGTTTTGTTGCCTGTGACAGTTAGGCTTCAAAAATTATTACCTTCCTTACTGTACTGCTTAAGAAAAGTTAAACATTAAGTTTTCTGTCAACATTTTTGGTACCCAGTATGCACATAATTTTCGATAATTTAAGCGTTCGATCACAATTTCATACAAAATACTGCAGGATCACAATTTCATACAAAATACTGCAAGAAAAATCATCAGATAATGACGAAATCATAAAGTGTTTGTTCTGTTTCACTCATTTGTCAACTCTCTGCACCAAATATTCAGTAATGACAGAAGGTTGTTTACTTTGTTCGTCATCATGAACATTCATGTGGTTATCTTTAAAAGCTCTAACCTATTTCTGTACCATTCAATCACTTATATATAAAGTTTTATTTACACACTTCATTAATCTGATGATGAATTTCAGCTGCTTTCATGTTTCCAGCACTAAAAATGCTTGTCACCAGTCATATTTCTTTGTCGCTGGGATTCTCAGTCAGCAGAGGCATTTTAAATACTCAAAAACAAATGCTATCATGGTTGAAAGTTTCTGTAATGTCGCCTGTGGCTTTCCAAAACATACATAAACAGCATGCACATGCAGAATCCTTGCTGTTACGCTGCAATTTCAAAATGGGGCTTTAAGAAACTTGCCTCCTATATGCATAAACATCTAGCATTTCTCTGACTCTCTTGACTAAAAATATTGATGAATTCTACAATTCATAATCTACATTTTAAAGTAATTGAAATTTTAATTGAGTTTCTGATGAATGCATTGTATGAAAATAGTACTTCATTTTTTTTATATATATATTATGCAAGCCATTTGAAAATTTGGTACTTATGTGTTATCCCACTGATCGTGAAACTGTTGCCAAGGGGTGCTATTTATTTTGTGCCAGTTGTGGATAAGCATGACATAATAGCGTACTCATAACATGTGTACTTTCATTTGATGTAATCGAGACTGATTCTTGATAAGCCTCCTTTCCTTTATGTGAACAAGGATGTAAATTAATTGTTGTTGCTATATTTTTATCTGACATTTTAAAAGAAGTGATTAAAATTTGGGATCTGCCTCCTACAGAACAGAAGCAATGGATTATTCTAAAAGTAAAGTGATCATTAAAAAAAAAAAAAAAAAAAAAGTGTTCTAATGGGCACAATATGATTAGCTGAATGTGGCTGACAAAATAGACTGGGACAATTACCTGCAGAAGTTTGTACTTATAGTACTCTTCTAAATAGAGCTTTTTTCAAAATTGGAGGGCTTAACAAAATAATAGAAATTGATGAGTCTTTTTATGAAGCATGTTGATTATTTATTAAATGAAAAGGCATCTATTCCTTCAGAATTCTGCAAGAATAATTGGTGCAGTTTTGGTGGGATCTTTGGCAATTTTCATAGTTTGATGGCAGCCAATTTTCGTAGGTGATGGGATAATACTTAAGTACCAAAAAGTATTATTTGTGACAATGTTTTTTGTAAATTAAATTACATAGTTAAAATTTTATTATCTTTAGGTATTTTCTATCAACACTTTGTGATAAGGAAGCATCTTTTCCGTATAAGGAAGCATCCATGTTGAATGTTGTAGGCTTCAACCCCAAACTTATCAAGATAATTCAAGATTTTACATGTGGTATTTTTTAACCAAAGAAAGAGCCTTTTAAAAATTCACATATATTGTATGTATGCACACACACATACATGTATATGTGTGTATATATATGTGTATATATTCAGTGCTTGATATGTATATATGCACACACATATATGTGCGTATATATATATATATAGTGAAGCTTAGAATATGTTTTGTCTTGTACTATTGTTTGCATATACTACATGGGTGTGGATGATACTCATCATCATGTTCAAGGTTTTAGGCAATTTGAGATATAAAAACTGTATACTTTTGTGAATGACTATCTGAGGCAGACATATTTTGTAGGAAATAATGTACAAATTTAGATATTTCCGTACAGCTTCAAAGCATATTTTACAAAAATCAAAGCTGTATTTTTAGCTGTTATGAAATATCTTTTGAAGATGGTAAACTAGTTTTGCTGTTCTTTGGTATACCATGTAGAGGGAGGTGTCTTTTTTAAATCCACAAAACAAGGGTTACATTATAAGCTAATATGTTAAGCACTAAATGAGTTATGTGTATCTTTCAGTTTACACCACAAAATGTCACTAAATATAGCATTTCAATAATACTAAAGGTCACATGTTTTATTCAAAAATGTGATTAAAACAATCATACTTTTATATATCATTATATTTCGAAAAGAAAAATCGCTGTTTAAATTGCAAATCACCAAAATTAACAAAACTCCCAATTAAAATTAATGCAAACTAATATAATAAAGTATGCTGTAAATTACAAAAGATTGTTTTGAAGTGTGGGGGTCCAAGAAATTTTATGAAGACATTGCAAGAAGTTTAGGAAAGAATTTTCAGCCATAAATGTATTAACATTTTTTGATAAATGGGATGGACATTCTTTTTGGTTTGTTGATTTGTTTTAATAAATTGTATTAAAAAGCATTCTATTTATATACATTAATATTAATAAAAATAATGTCATGAAAAATTTCAAATGAAGGTTTTCATCTTTACCATAATTTTTTTAGAAAACAAATTCTTTAATTTTTAATATGCAGTTGTTAGATTATCAGTCTTTGCTCTCTGGTGACTTCTGCAGCCTGAATATAAAATTGATTATTCATCCTGACTGAGCCAGTGCTTGACATGTTAAGCAAATAAAGATAAGATAGATTGAATAAATGTTGTTACCTATTGCTTTAATGTTTTTAAGTAAGCATAAATTCTGCCATTTGTAAGCTGTTTTATATGATCTTTAATTGTTCTTTGCCAGTTGTTTCCATCAACTTTATAAATAGCATTCTCTGCTTAGTTGATGTTATTGTTTAAATGGAAATAATCTAAAGTGCTGTGATCGACCAGTGTGACTTACACAACTAGGTCTGCTTTCATATTATCATTATTCATATATTTTCATGACTAAAAAATCTAGCTCTTTGTGGTAGTTTTACTCATTTTGAGTCGATATTATTTATTTTGCCATTACATTTTTTGATTATTTTGCAGTTTATAGGTGCATATTTCTGTATTTGCAAATCAATTTTCTTTCATAAGCTGTGTTAGAATGAAAAAGCAATTAATATATATTATCTGTTATTAATATATGTTAATCTGAAATTTATATCTGTTTGTTTGTTTACTCTTTGTGAAGATAAAGTTCTAATTTTAAATTAAATTATAAAGTTATGCTTTGGAATTCTGTAAAATGTATTCTATATTTTAGTAGATGCTTTATTAAATCTGTTTATTTTTTGTATAATAGGATTTAATTGTGCAAATTTGCTACTTAAATATATATTTCTTAAACATTTACTTTGTTATATATAAAAGTGGATATGTTTAATTGAAAGAGAGCATGGGCATGAAGTAATTTGAATTTAAAGAAAGTGCCCATAACTGAGATAATTTCACTGTATAGATGCTCAGATAACATTATGCTTTCTGTGTAAAGTAGTCTACTTGTACAGGAATGAAACTTGTCATGTATTCAAAATTTTGGCGATTTGTTTTCTTAGATGTGGAGTAAGATCAGCAAAAGTCAACAAATTAATAAAATTTTTCTTTGTTTTATATTCTAAAAAAACTCAAATACTGATTTCAGCTTTATCTTTGTATAAATTGATTAACTGCAGAAGTTTCCTATTAAGCTTCATAAAGAATGCTGCGAAGCTTCCTTAGCATGCTGTGCCTTTTACTTAAAGGAAGTTCTCATAAGCAGACTGTGCAAATAAAATGAGGAAAAAAGGGGCAAATACGAACAATAATCATATGGAAAGATGATCACTATGTTATATTCTGAGCAGATGTCTTAATTTGAGCTGGTTTGAATAAAATAACATGGTAGACATATATCATAATATTGAAATGTATTTTTTCAAAAAAATTTTTTTAGAGTTTTTTATTTAGTATTATATTTTAATTGTTTCATTTAAATGCTTGATTTCAGTATTATTTTAAATTATTTTTTCATTAAACTGTAAATGTGTATATTTTTGTTGATTTAAATGCTTATAAATAATTTTAAACATTTAATTATGTATTTTTTACTATCTGAGAAATGTGTAATTAATTATATACAGACAAATTATTGTGAAATAGTTGGGATACTGAGTTGAAATTTCTAATTCAAAAATACAATTGGAATAGCATTAATAAGAGGAAAAAATATGGCCAAAAAATAATTCTAACTTTTGTTATGTGAAATGTTTTGATGGTGAGGTTTTTTTTTTAATCATAAAAATAAATGAAGAGTGTGGAAACAAAATATTTTGTATTAATCCATTAAAGTTTTCTTTTCTAAATGTAGAATTATTTTAAATGTGAATACAGTACTTAAGTATGTAGAATAACTGGTAAAAGTTGGAAGAATTAAGATATTAATCAGAATTTTCAAAAAATTGAATATAGAAAGCCAATGTTTCAATGTATAGTATTCCTTATTTTATTGTATATTGTAATGCTTTTGTTTTAATACATCTCAATATTTTTTTATCACTGTTATTAAAATTCTTTTAAATGAAATAGAAAACATTGTTAACATATTGTTTTTTTATTAATGTTAAAAAAATTAAATATAATGAGAAAGATGGTAAGAATCTCCCTATGTTTTTTTTAAATCTATTTTCTATTAGTTAAACTTTCATTGAAAAAATATCTAAAATTTAAAAAATCACAAATGCACTTTGAACCCTTTGCTTTGCAATGTATGATTCATTTATTTATTATTAAAAAAAGTGTTTTTTAAACCTACTAATTTAATTTCTGTGTAGTAATTTTGGCTGAAATTATTACACATTTCCTTGAGATGTGATTCAAAGGTTTTAATTATTTTTCTTTCTTTATTTTTCCATGTTATAAAGTATACATAACTTGTAAAAGTAAGCAAAGTTTTTTTTTAAGATTTCATTAAAACAGTTTATAGAATTTTGCCTAGACTGTCCTATATCTTGGTTGCAGTTTGTGATCACTGAGCTAATTCCTAGGCAGTATTATTTTACATAAGTATGCATGACATTTTACCTTACAATCTGTAAAGTATTGTGATAATCTTTTTTAAAATTTTTTGAAATGATATGAACATTTTTATCTGGTTGTGATATTTGTTATAACTTAACATTTGCTACCTTATCTAAACTATTTTTTTCTCACTGCATTTTAAAGCTTTAAGTATCATTTTAATGAATGGAAGGCTATGAAACAAGGAATAAAATGAATAACTATGCAAACTTCTTAACAGTATCTCAAACTGTCAGTCACTTCTTAGCATCACTCTCTTTTGAAGATCTATCAAATGTGATAAACCATTCATGTAAGTAAATGCAACTTCAGATGCTCACTTATGATTCAGCTCTCGGTATTAGATGTAAGCTCCGTGTTGAGGGATAATTGTACAAACTCAGCTACCCCATTCCCATTAGGGTGGGTTAAAATTTCTGATGCCTTTTTTTTAGAACCAGACCAAATCCCTGGCTGCTAGGATTAATCTCACAAAGGATGCAGAGCATATTCATATGCACTGCATCATCACACTACCCATTCAGATATCTGATGCCACTACCCTTTGAAAAAGCATAAGGTGCTCTTTGGATTGTAGGAATTGGGCTTGTTTATTTCATTCCCCTGCTATGCCAAGACTGTCAGAGTACAGATCTCTGCCAGTACATCCTCTGAGAGGAGCTTTGTAGGATTAAGATTAGACACTTAATACTAGCATCTTGAATGTTTGCTAAAAGAAAAGGCTCAGGCAAAGAAATAGGCTAATAAAGGAAGGAAAGAGAAAATACAAATAGATATCTACCACTAAAGTATTTTATATCAAACAATTCTGGGGAATGCAGCAGATGCTTCAAAGATCATGTGAATGGTATGTGTTTAAATAAACAATAAAATAGAATTACTACTTCATTATGAAATGCAAAAATACTGTTTGTGTGGACATATTGTTTCTAATCCTTTTAATCTGAACCTACAACTAAATCAGGTCCACAAATATTTTTATGCCATGAAGCTAGGCTTGTACCTAGCCATTCATTGGCTTTGAGCACCTTGCCTTAGGTTACAATATGAGTTTGCCTAGCTCTATCCTAACTTTACTGAAGAGCTCGGAGGGGTTACAGGTTTGAGGAGTGCCCCTATGCTGTGAAGGTACTGTTCATTTTTAAATATCAAAATCTACTCCAGGATTCGAATTTGGAACCAAGGCTATGGCAGCTGAGGTTCTCTGCAACCTTTCAACAGGATGATTTGTATGAAGTGAATTTTTTTTTCTTTTTCCATTATGAATGATGTGACACAATTTAGCTTATGTGAGAAGACATAGTAGGAGTCCTGACTTGTTGAATACTTCTTTCAACAAAAGAGTTTCGAAGCTGATGTGCATAGCTAAACTGGCATAAGACATGCATCTATCTTTAACAAGTTTTCCTACTTTTCATGTTTTTGAAGTAAACAAGGAAAGCATTGATCACTGGGAGGCAAGATGGAGAAACACAGAAGAAATATGCAGTTTTGAATATGAAGGTTTAGTTAAGAGTGGCAGTTTTGGCTTGACTTCATTCCTGTTGGCTAATTTGGGTTTCAGCTTGTAGATTTTAATAATAATCCTGGCTGAAGCGATCTGCCTGTGAAATAATCTGCATTAGTATTGTATAAAAGTTATATGATATGAATTAACTTTGAAATGATGCAGTTTAAAGATATTTATTATAAGCATATTACTTATTTTAAGATAAAAAGAAATAATCAAACAAATAAAGGAGACTTAGGGGCTATTACAAATTAAAATTAGGATTTTATTTTACATATTCTTTGCCTTACACACACACACACACACACACACACACACATATATATATATTTATTAATAATGAAATAGAACACAGTTTAAGTTATTTTTTATATAATGATAAAATTCTCTTATGTATTGGGAAGATCACCAATGAGCAGAGCAAAAACGTTTTAACTAAAATTTTTTGAAAGTAGAACCTTGAATTTCCTTTAGCCTAGATGATGGTACAGAATAGAAAACAAACATTCAGTATATTTTTTTATGAACCAATAGATTTGTAAATGTTGATCCATTCACAATGGACGAAATGTTAAACATAATTATGTTACCAAACATTCTGTGTATAGTGAGTATTTTGTAGAATGTAAATCATTTGCTTATTAAATAAATCTTTTTTTTCAGGATTTAGATTTCATATTATTTCCCTCAAATTATAAGTGAAACAATTTTTATGTGATTTTATTTATTTTAACATTTAGTTATAAAAGGTATACTTATGTTATTAATTACAAATATTTACTCTTTTATATAAAGGGATGCTGACTGGTCTCGAAGAAGTGATAAGGTCTTAGCCTAAAGGTTATTCTTGTCACTTATAAATGTGAATCTAAATACAGTAAAGGTCTAATAATCTGACATACAATGATTTGAATACCTGATAATCTGGTATATTTTTGCTAGCATTCCTTCATAAGATAGTGCTACTACCATTTAATTTGATAATATTTAGATAAGCTAGATAGTTAGTTTGCCATTTTTAGTTAGTCCTTTGTTTAAAACTTTGCTTTTGTATGGTGTTTGATTTTTTTTTTTCAGCAGTTCAGCAAATCTGGATGTTATTTTAGTTAGAAAAAGGGAAAACAAAAGTATTATAATGAAAGAATGTATGTTTGGATCTTCTGTTCTTTGTGTTATCAAGACAGAAAGAAATACTACAGAATTCTTGTTTAAAACTAAGCTTGATCAACTGTATTGTATAAACTGTGTATAAAAAGATCTGATGGTGAGCCTAACAAAGAAGTGATGTTAATTGAAAAACTAAACAATTCATCAAGAAATAAATTTAATAAATGTAGTTGTTTGTTTTTGGATAGATGGCATATTAATTTTAAAACAGAACATTACGTTTGCCTATGGCATCATGATCAAGGAAAATTTTATCATCTTTTCAAGAATAAAATGCTGGGAGAGACTGACATTTTATGGCATTCTTGCCAAATTCTACATTAGTAGATTTTGAAGAGAAATATGCAAAAGATATTGAATTTGGAAAAGATTTTAAATAAGTTAATTATTTTATTATGTGAAAAATGTTTCTGGAGATCATAAACCTTTTTTTTTATTGGGAAATACAAAAAGCCTGATTGTGTTAATTTGTAATTTATAAAGCTGAATTGAATGCATGGATAATTGCTGATTTCTTAAAAAAGGATTTTCCCACCCATTTATACCAGTTGTTAAAATTTTTTAAAATTTGGCTTTTTTAAGAACTTTTAAACTTTTGGATAATTGCAGAGAAATTTTATAACTTCTGAACTTGTATTGGGAAACATTACTGTAGCATGTAGATGTTCATATCTAATAGGTGAAAAGGTTATCTTTTTAGATCTATTTTATTTATTATTTTTGGTTGCTTTATTTTTGACTTTGTTACTTGCCTCCTACACATTAGTTTTCCTGTGTTTTAAAATTATTAGGTTAATTAAATTTTAGATAGCTTATATCCTTCCGCAAAGTTTGTGATACATATAGGTAGCATGGTTGTCCTTCATTTGTTGTCACACAGGCTAGTTCCATTGTGGTCTTACAGCTAAAGATTGACTTTGATTTGGCTAGATGCATTGGGACCTCACCCTTGAGTGAAATAGAATCGAATCAAAGTTCCTACCAAAATGTAGCTGTTTTGATTCTGCTTGTGGGTCAAGTTATTACCCAAAACTTTAAATATAAATGTAGGAGTTCATTTTGCACAAAATACATTGAACTCTAATTGGGCAGTGTTCAGTAAAAAAAGATTTAATTTTTGCAGTCGCTGTTGCTTGGAAATGTGTTAACAACAGATGTTACAAAAAGCTAAACAAAATGGCCAAAAAGACATGATGCAAAATTTTTTTGAAGAAGCAAAAATATTGATGATCTGATGTGCAACCATTTCGAGCCATTATCCATGTTTTCAAAAAATAAAATTATTTAATATATGGAAAGTGATAGAAAGATAAGGATGCGTCACATTTGGGGGAGTTAAATGACATCATCACAATTAAGACTGTTGAATTTGTTGTTGGCAAAAGAAATAGAGTGTAACTAAGAAGTTAAAAAATGTATAATATTGGAGAAATAAAAAATACTTGTATTCTGCAGAAAGATTTTTTTTTCCAAGGAAAAAAGTAGAATTCATGAATCAGATAGACATTCAACCTTAATTTGAAAAGACTTCATACTATGGTATAGTGATGATTTCAAAGCGAAAACTGATTAAATTTAATAACTTTTAAGTATATTTCTATATTAATAAGTTTGGCACATTCAACATGTTTTCAAAATTACTATATGCAATTTTTTCATTCCTCAATACATTGAATAAAGTGAGAAAATTTATCTTGCTGTAGTATACAATTTTAGCTTATTAATTTGGCATGTTAGTTAACCTGGCATTGATAACATCTCAAATTAGTGTGCATTTATGATAAAATACACATTTTATTTTTTGGGCATTAACTGGTGCCTTTTGCAGACCAAAATTGTAAATATTACCATTCACCATTAAGTTATCCTGTGTTTTTGATTTTTTGCTCAAGAATTACTCCATATGATCCTAAATGTTTGGATTTCAGAATTTATATCATGATAAATGGGCAGTCTAATGCATTTTCTTGAAGTCTTATTAATCATATTTAAATTATGATAGAAAATTATTTCTAAAATGCTTCATTCTCAGCAAATATTTTCATGAAATCATAAATTAGCATTGATAGTGTAAGAATGTTAAAAAAAACCTTACTAAAAATGGAATAGCTATTCAAAAAATATTTTTTTAATTGGATCATTAAGTGCAGTGGAAGGTAAATTTTAAAGGGGGCAGTTATATTAACATTTTCTAGTTTTGAAATTGCCAGATTTTCATGAAATTTAATCCATCTGATGATGATGGTGATTTGAAACTTTTGGTTTATTAAAAAAAAATTTAGTATTGGAAATTTTGAAGTTGCGTACATTATACATTGATTTAACAATTTTTTTTGGGGGGGGGAAATTTTTATTTTTTAAAAATTTAGAAATTTCTCTGTTAAATTTTGACCACTATAATTATTTGAGAAGATTCTTCAATCCTTTAAACCATGCAACAGTATTAATATGTAAACCTTAAAGTGATGTGTTACTTTATCGAAAACCGCATAGTTATATATTTTGTGTAGTAAGGTTTATAGAATTGTGAAAAAGTTTGTGTTCTGTATGTAACAAATTTGCCCCCTTCTTATTTATGAATTTCCCATTTTTATTTATGAATAAAAATGGCTGAAATTATAATATCTCTGGGCAATATGTTTTTTTTTCCCCAAATGTCATTGTATTAATTTTATGAGTGGTAAATCTTTTTTACTGTGCTAGAAAGCACCATCAAAATAAATAGCAAATTGTGCAAAACATATTGTAGATTTTAAATTATATTAATTTTAATTTGTATTATATTTTACATGTAATTCATTCTACAGATAAAAAAGTCAAATATATAATTAAACATTAATATGGATGTATAATTCACAAAACAAAACACAATTTAAACTTAAAAAGATTTTTTTCATGATATATCGGTCTGGAACATGTGTCCATTGCATTGTTCTTTTGAATTTAGGAAGAATTTTGGTAATGGTTTATTAGTCTAAAAGTTGTGGCCATTCCATTGTTCCTTTGAATTCAGTAAAAAAATTTTTGTGTTTATATATTCTAATTGTATATTGATCAATAAATAAATTTATTTATTTTTGTTTTAGAAGTATATTAATTTCAGATTTTTAAAATACATGTTTTAGTTTCATTATACATTGAGGTTTTCTCTGTACATTTCTATTTTAAATTTCTGCTATTTAAGCTGTGATTAAAATTGTGCAGGATGTTAATTTTCAATTGATTTTTAACAAGATATTTTAATACTTATGAAAAATTCCCATATGTTAATTATTATGTCATCAAAAATTAAAAATTTAGTTGTATTAAATTTATATCTGAATGTATAAATTATGGTAGCTTGAAAATATATGTTTTTTATATCCTCATTATTAATTTAAATTTATTAAAGAAGGAAAAGGAGGTAGTGAATTTATTATTCATACTGATTTATTATGTAATTTCTGTATGTTTGCATAAAATTGTTCATATATTATTTTTGTACATTTCATTGTTGATCTTATAAGTAAAAATATAAAACTTGATTCACTATTAATATAAAAATAGTTATAAAAACTATCACACTGCCATTTACTCTAACATTTTGTTACTATCCTGTGATTAGTTTACAGTGATCTCTTTTAGTTTTTCTAGCCAGTGTTTTTGAGAATTTGTAAATGTTATTTTTGAGTAATTGTCCATTACAATTTGTGTTAATTTGTATTATAAGTCAGTCAACTTGACTCTGAATGTAAAAGTTGAAGCGTAATTTTTCATAAGTGGTTGGGTTTTTCAATCAATTGAATCAATTTGACCCAATAAATAAAGAATTTTTTTAGCTCTAAAATGCTTTGATTTTATTTTTGGTTACATATACAGTTTAACATATTGTTGGCAGACACTTAATAGGACTAGTGCTTTTGTCCATTACTTGGGAGTTGGTCTTCTGTTTTGAAGATTATAGAATTTAAGAACTGTCTATCGAATTGGATTGAGTTATGAAAAATCACACAAAGACTTTCTGCCTAAGGAAAGGAGTGTCTTCATAGAGGACATTTTTTTTTATGAAAATTGGATCATAGAAGGAAAATCATGAAAACTGTCATGCAGTCAGACAATTCACCGAGTTCAAACCCAAGTCAAAAATACCTGTGTTTGGTGATCTCAGCTGGGCTGCTGGTTGGCAGGAACTGTCTGTTAATGGAGATTAAATTACATATATTTGTTGTTTCTATTTAAAATGCTTTTTATTGGAATAAATAAAGATTATTATTGAAAAAATGTAATCCAGATAAAAATGTTATTTAAATACATTTAACACTTCAAGGACTAGAAATATAAATTTCTGTTTTTGTGTGTGTGTGTGGGGGGGGGCTAACCTATTCTTGCAGAATACCATAGTATTTGATTATTATCTCAAAATTGAAAAGCTTATAATTTTCTAGTGTAAAAACTAAAATGTTTGATGAATTATTGAATTTTTGTATTTTTCCACAATTGATATTCTGAGTATTTGTTCAGAAGCATTCAAAATGCCAAGGGAATAGAACAGCTATTAAATGATTGTTAAAAATGAGGATATGAGGAAACTTGTCTTATAGCAGTTACTGTACAAAAAATCAAATTATCCATTAAAGAAGCTCGAATGTTAAGCTTGGAAGAAAACGGAATGAAGTAGTGGTGAAGCAAAATCAAACAATTGTAGGCTATAACTCTTCTACAAGCCGTAAATTGTTTCACTATGAGGGACGAATGTGGGAGGGCATGGAGATGAATTAAGAAAAATATTATGGAAAAGGAACAAAGAACCCACCCCACCATATTCTGCATGTACAGGATGGATCCTTTGCAATAAATTCGTCTAAATTGTATGTGCTAGCATTTATTTTTCCCTTTTCTAGCAACAGCCTCATCGGTTACCGAGTAGTAAAAGACTGATGAATGCTGGTAGGTAGTTCCAGATTCGGGCACCCAGATGGTATAGTGATTAGGGGAGCCTGACTGCGATACCGAAAGGCCTGGGTTCGAATTCCGGAGAAGGCATGGTTATAACTGTTCGTCCCTTCATAGGGGGCAGTGGTAGCCCACCTATTAGGTGCTTCCATAATAAACCACATCTGCCCTTAGTATGGATTAATAGACTCTGTTGCAAACTGTAACTGTTCACAATCTGCCATTGGGGGGAAGTTCCAGCTTTGAACTTAGGTGAATAGGGTGGCTGCATGGCTGGGTTTCATGGTTTCACGATATGCAATGTGAATATGATGTCAATTTTCCTTAGAAAGTTCTGTACGAAGGTATACCTTAAGAAAATATATATCCCTTGTGTGTTTTGCCATAATCAAACAACCTAACCCAACCCATTCTAGCTAACATCACTTTTTCAATATTTTTTTCACTACGAGAAGTCTAGGTGTACCACTTAGAGTAGCATCATCAGTGGAATCCTGCCCATACGAGAAAAGTTTAAACTATTCAAAACACACGTTGAAGATACGGCTTCGTCTCCTTAAACTTGCTTCAGCAAGCCAAGGCTTTCTTTTGCAAATTTACCGAGCTTAAATTAATATTTAAATTAATATGTCGCTAGTTTGGCGAGATATCGCCAAGCCGGCAAACGGTAGCCAAATTTGGGAAGAAATCGAGGAAAGTCGCCGAGTTTGGCAACATTTTGGCCCGGACCCTGTATAACTGTAATGGCTATTGTAAATGTTGTTCTGGAAGGCGGCTTTCATTCGCCTTCCAGTAATTTCCAGAAGCAGAAATTGCTAGTACAGTAAGACTTGAGACAGCATATGCTCTAAGTTATTAGTTCAGCGTGAGTTCGGGGTAATGATATATCTCCGAGTTAGGTTTGCTCTTTAGATGTGCTTATCATTGCGTCAGGTTTAACGTTTTTAGTAGTTAGAGGTGTAACTATTGATTGTACTTTTCGCCGGATCGAATTCCATAACCACACCTTATCTCCTTCGTTGAATCGATGTCCTGTACCTCTCGTGTTTCATCGGGTCTTCATCTTCTCCGTCGCCAAGTTTAATTATTTTCGTCCAAAATTGTACATTACTTCAAACCGTGCCAGGAGATATTTGATGTACTCAAATGATGAAGACGCATCCGGAAGGCGACCAAACAAGAGATCACAAGCCAGACGAAGGTCACGATGGAAGAGGTTCTGGGATGGAGAATAGCCGGTAGTCTAGTGGACAGCACTGCGATAGGCCATTGAAAAACAGATATCTTCTTGTGCCACTCCTGTTGGTTTCTGGAAACCACCAGCGAGAGGTTATTAAGGTTGGTCCGATTCAACCTCTTTACCGAGCCATCTGCAGTGGCGTAGCTAGGGTGGGGAAAGGGGGAACATCTGTCCTCGGGCGCAGCATCCAAAAGGCGCCATATTCATGTTACGAAATTTTTTAATGAGACGTTTTCCATTCTTGGCACACAGAAAGGGGCGCAAATTCTTCAATTGTCCCCGGGCGCTGGAAATTCTAGCTATGCCCCTGGCCATCTGACTAGGGATGTAAAGGTGTTTGGTTTTGTTAACGCCATTTTGCAGAGCCGTTTTATTACAGCTGAGAAAAAATTTCTTCCTTGACCGGAATGTGACTGAAGAGACACTCCGAACCTGGAAATCTAATGCTGTAACCTCTCCTACCGTGACAGTCTCTCCATTAGGAAAAGGCTATACTTCAGTAACAATTTAGTGAAGTAATCAATGAGAAAGAGGATGCATTTGTTGCCATCAGCAGTTTGCGGCAGAAGTCTTTAAAGATTCAATTAAGTAAGCTATGCGGTTAATATTGCTGTTTTTCACCTGGTCTTTCGTGACTTCTTTGTCACTCCATGGGTCAGGGTCAGACGATGTTGAATTCAAATCTTGATGTACTTCGGATTAAGCAAGTGGTATTTCGCTTCGATCCTGGAACAGCTTTCTGCGCAGGTCTTCTAGACAGGGCCTCGGCATTTCGATGTGATGATCTTATAGAGTCTCTGTGTTCTCTTGGGTAGCATACAACGTGGACTCTATGTATGATAGAAGATGAAGTAGCGAATTCTCGGCATGTCTTGAAGAGTAAGTATTGTAGAAGAAAGGTGTAAAAAAACCTTTACCTAACCGCTAGCTTTTCCATTTTGCTAAATTTTTAAGTTTCAATTTCTGAATATATTTACAACTAATTTTACAAAATTACACATGCTTTACATTCAGAAAGACACATTTACATTAAGGACAGTTGAAAAATACTATATATATATGTCTCCAGTTTCTTACATCAAAATCTAAACAAAGTTGCCAGGAATAAATAATTTTATCTCGCCAAATTGTATAAAACAGTCTCGATTAAACTTCAAAATTCCTGAAGCGAACAAAAGTTTCATAGAAAATAAAATTTTCAGCTTTTTTTGCTGCAACAACTAATAAAACATCGGAGGCAAAAACAATTTGATAACTCTTAACACGCACTTTGTATATTTTTAGACATAACAGTATTGAGTACTTAAAAATAAAATGAAATTTTATTTATCTTTTTGAACTGGAGTAGTCCGTCATGCGTTTCTGCGCAAACTGGGTCCAAGATGGAAATTTTCTTGTTGCGGTCACCTTTGGTGCCTGGATGGCCGTTATTCATCAGAATGGCGACCCAGTTTTTTTTCCATGGCACGATCTTCTATCCATCTTGATTTCATAGGGTATTCTCCGGAGTATACACGGAAGCTTTCGGAAGTGTACACGGAATTTTTGTACGGCCAGTAAAACAGCTGTTGTTTCAAGTTCTGTAGCTGTATAATTCCTTTGGGTAGAGTTCAACGTTTTATTGAAGAAAGGTACTGGTTGCCCCGCTTGGGATAAAACGGCTCCTACGCCAAAGCCTGATGCATCTGCAGATATTTCAAGCTGACTTTCTGTGTCAGGAACCTTTAGCACTCATGCTGAAATTAAAGCTGCTTTTAACTGTTCAAATGCAGCATTAGATTCCTCTGACCAACAAAATTTTGCTATTTCCTTTTTAGTGTTAAGAGAGGATCAGCTATATGTGCAAAATTTTTGATAAAGGATCTGTAATATGAGCACAATGCCAAGAAATGATGCAAGTTTTTTCGCGGTATTTGGCGGAGGGTACATTTTAATGGCGATAATTTTTTAATCTTCTGTGTCGATACCTTTAGCGGAGATTTTATATCCTAAATATTTCAATTCCTATGTCGCGAATTTACATTTGTTAGGATTCACTTTTAGACCAACATTTTGTAAGATGTAAAGACTTCCGTCAAATGTTTTATATGCTCATCTATCGTATTACTAGTAAGGATTATGTCATCTAGATAGATGAACTTGGATTTTCAGAGAACTGGCCGACTGGTAAGATTTTGTGACGCCGTCTTAGTAACATCCTCCGATTTCATACTGATTTGAAAATAGCCAGAGATAAGAACTAGGGTTGTTATATATCTCGTTGCATTTATTTGCCCAATTGTCTCCTCTATGATCGGGTAAAGGGTACACTTTATATTTTGTAATATTTTCTAATTTTCTGTAATCTATGGCAAAACGTCATTTTATACTTTCCATAGGGGGTAAATTCTTCTTCTTACGACATAATACGACTGGGCTTAGGAACGGACTACTAGAAGGCAAAATTATTTTATTTTTTTAGTATTTCCTTTACGTGCTCTTCTATAATTGTCTCTTAAGACCTACAGGATAAATTACCCCCTATGTCGATCGAATGGTTTACCACATGAGTCAGCCCTGGCAGGTCGCTGAAAAGATCTAAAAACTGTCTTACCACTTGTTGAATTTTGTCTTTTTCCTCCTTTTTCAGGTCATTAACTCCAGCGCGGGAGGCTTAATTTGCTCAGATTTCTTCTTCGCCATGTCCAGCCTGATGGTGGCCTGTTGAAAATTTATTCTTGCTTCTGCTGACTTGAGGAAGTCCATACCTAAAATGATATTAGCTTGCAGATTTTTAACTACAAAGAAAGTAATTTTTAGTCGCTCACCTTTTACCTGCACGTATAGTGGCAGTTTTCCAATGCAAACGCACCTTACTCCTTGGGCTGCAATCACCGCTGTATCTTCGGTGATGTATAACCTATAACGTCGGAAATTCTGCCAAAAGAATTTTTCCCCTGAAAAACTATTCTGTGCTCCCGTGTCTATTAATGCGATTGCTGGCACGTTGTTTAAAAGAATTTGTATTTCTGGTAATTCTACATTCTTAAACAGGTCTGTATTCAGATGAATTTGGAAGGAATTTCCTTCTTCCCGGGGCCGCTGATCTCCCACTTTTCCAGCGCCCCTCAGAAGTTTAACGACATGGGTTTTGTTTCTTCCTACCGCTGCATATATGCCTTTTGGTGATTGTTTCTCTTCGTGGAAAACTCTTTCTTGAGTTTGAATTTCTTCTGCCGTCCTTCGTCTGGCTTAGGACGCGTGGAAATTTCTGTACTCTTGCCCATACATCTGCGTGCGTGTGCTGTTGGAATTGCGGCGGCTTTTCCTACTTTGTGGCCAGCTCGAATAGAGTTTCCAAAGTCGACGGATTCCTTATATATATAAAATCTTTCTCCGGTGGAAGTAACCTCGGCCTAATGATTTGAATTACATCATCGTCAGGTTCTTTGTCCATACAATGGTTTTAACCACTTGGATTTTACGTAGAATGAAGCTTGTGAGATTTTACCTGTTCATTTGGTAAAGGTTGTACAGTTCAGCTTCTAACTACACACGATTCTTTCTTTCTTTATTTTTGTGTTAAAGCATCGAAAAACGATTGAGTCAGGAAAGTTCTTCTGAAGCAACACTGCTACCATTTTCAAGCGAAACATTAGTTAATGCAATTATATTACCAATAAAGAAAAATGATCAAGACCTAAGCAGTAAAGTTCAAATAAATAGTACAGGTAGGCCTCCTACAGTGCGGGAGATACGTTCCTTGAAAATACCACGTTGTGGGAAATTGTGTTATAGGAGTCACCAACTTAATACAAAAAATGGGATTCGCTTCTTAATCCATTAACCGCCAAAACTACAGGGAATGTTTCTTTTCTCATAAAAATAATAACAAATATTAAATTAAGCATTTATAACATAAATTTACATTGAAAATAAAAAAAAAATGCTCTTACTTGTGGAAAAAGTAAGTGTTGCGTTCGCGCAACGTCAGCGGAATAAGACTACGGATGTTTAGTGAGTAGGATTGTACTCGTGTGATGTTTCTCTTGAGTGGAGCGCAGGATTACTTTTTAGCTGCATAACGTTTTATAAATCTACAAATCACTTTACTTGTAATTAATTTAATATTAAAATATACATTGTATTTCTTTTACAAATACAGATTTTAACTGAAAGATTCAAGCATGAAAAGCTTGATTACAATCATGATGTAAAGCTATATTACATACTTTGCATCTCTAAACAGTATGGCTATGATACTCTTTACAACAAAGTCTTTTGTTATCAACGGACTTTACGATAAAATGGTCTAATGTTTTGAATGCTGAATTTACTAGGTCTTCCTGTTGCTGATCTATTTCTGGCTAATTCTACACTCTCAGTAAGAGTTTGCAAAAGGAATAATGCATTCTTGGGTCTGAAATCTAAAAGAGACTTTATATTTCCAGTAGTCAAAAGTGGTGATATTTAGTAAGTTTAGATACGGTCTCACCTCATGTAATTTATCAGTATTGTCAATTTGACTATTGTCAAATGCAAATTCTGCTTCATATTCCTGTACTGCAAACGTGATATCGATTCTCGTACAACAGGAACAGAAATGTCCTTATCAAAAGACCAATACATTTTTTCTTGAGGTAAAGAATGATATCCTATAAACAATAATATTCCAATAAATCTTCTCATATGGGCTTCACATGCAATAAATTGTGGGCTTTTTTTTTTTTTTTTTTTTTTGCTGAGCGTATATATTTGTCTGTTCAACGAGAAGAGAGTAAATATCTAAACCAAAAGAAAATCGAAAATCTGCGCACTAGTTTTACAATGTATTTTGTCTTTTATAATTTCTCTTCTATCTCTTTCTTCATTTTCTTCCTGAGACATAACTAACAGTTCTTTTTTTATCCACTTCAATATTTTAGTCTTCTGCTTTTTAAACTTTTTAGTATGACTATAACTGCTTTTAGAAGGCTGAAACTTACTTCTTACGTGAATTTCAACTTCCCCCAGCAGTATCATTTGGTAAAATATCATTATCATTATTTAAAACATTGCCATTCATTTCTTCTTTGTCACTAGCTTCTGCAATTTCTGGGAAGAACAACAATATCAGTTTCATTCTGGTCATTATTAACATTATCATCATCTGTTTCTTCATCAAAAAAATCTTTGAAGGGCTTCTTCTAATGTAAGATACCTCGTTCTAGGCATTTTTAAATAACCAGAACATGAACCAGAACATCGAAAGGAATGAGTGAAAAAAGAGATTGACTACCCGTTTCCTGCTGACGTTGCGTCAGCGCAACACCTATTTTCCCTTCCTTCCCAACACAAATATAAACATCTGACTGATGTAATGTTCTGATAAACGGTGACCTTGACTAAAAATAGATCACTCATAAAGACGGCGATTCTTTCGTTAAATATTTTCAGCAAAAATACCCGGTCGAAACTTTTCCTTAAATTTTGCTTAAAGTATGAGATTAATTATTATAAACAAAATGATTGTTGAAGGAAATATTTTTTACAGAAATAATCTTCATAATATTCCCTACACAAAATCATCTGCTGGTATAAAATATCTTAGGTAGTTATATTTATATACCCATTTATTTTGCCCGTTGCGTCAACGCAACACCAGCGGCTAATGGGTTGAAAGAGAAAAACTGCCTTTTGTGGTATAAGATTTTCATCATTTTTTAAATTTATGTACATAAAAACATTTCATAAAAAGTTTAAATAAAATTCAACATCATATAAAAACTAAAAGGCTTCCAGTCATCAAAAGAAAGCGTAATGTTAAGGCCCACAGATGTATTCCTCATCGTCACTTATTATAGTTGTTGAAAAAAGGAATGTTTGACTGGCCTTATTTCAAGACCTGAGCTTCTTTCATCGACAAGTTCCACTGAACTTCTTGTAGGTTTAAGTTCTAAAAAAATCTGTCATTAGAAATTGTTTGCTCTTACTTTTCAAACCTGTACAAAGGCAGATATATAATTTTGAAGATTTCTGTATATTTCCACTCTCTCTTGCAAAGGATCGTTCTCTAAAAAGTAAGATTCCATCTGTTTCACCCTGTGCAAACATTTCTCTATATCTTTCAGAATGAAGTTTTTGGTTTCATCGTCAGAATTATCTTCAATCGGTAATGCTTCGGATATAACTGTCACTAAATCTGCTTTGCTTATTTCATTTTCCGTAACTAATTATAGAATATCATCAACCAGTTATTTCAGTAAATTCGTCGCCTCCTATTTCGTGTGCACGGCTTACTATGTTGTTCTATTCACGCTGAAATGTCTCAACAACATTTTCCTGACTGATTATTTCTGATAAAGTTTTCCACGAAGCATTTAGTGTCGAATGGCGCACTTCTTTTAAGGACGAGCCGAAAATTTCTACACATTTAAAATTGAGATTTAGTATTTCCAAACTTCACTGACTGTAATATATGTAGGATCTATTTTTTCCAAAATTAATTAAAAAGATTTAAGGATATAATATGATTTAAAAGTCGGTATGATTCTTTGATCCAAGGTTAGCAATAGAGGAGTGGTGTTGTTTGGTGAAACTGCAATCTCAACATTGGGATGATTTAAAACAAGTGGATGTGAGGGCACATTATCTAAGATTAGTAGGACTCTGAATGCTAAGTCTTTCTTTTTAAATAATTTTCTATCTCTGGAACAAAACAATTATGGAACAAATCTTTAAATAAACCGCCAATCATCCATGCCATTTTGTTGGCTCTCCAATGCATCGGCAGATATTTTTGTTGCACTGTTTCAGTGCTCGATCAATGAACATTGGCTTGGTAACAATGTCACCAGACGCGTTACTATATAAGAAGCAAAGTTACGCGATCTTCGGTAACTTCAAAGACCAGGAGCAGTTGTTTTTCCCATTTTTTTGAGGTATAAGTCCTGTCAGGCACTTTTTTCCATGATAATTCTGTTTCATCAACATTAAACACTTGGTCAGTCAAAAAACCCTTAATTTGAATAATGTATTCTAGTTCTGCCGGATATTATTTTACTACATCCTTATCCGGTGAGGCCTTTTACTCTTGTATCTGTATGCTGTGCAGCGAATGGCGTTTTTTGAACACTGGTTTCATTAGCTGATGGCTGTACCATGTGTTTTAAGTAATCAAATAGTTTTAAGGCTTTGGGTTTACGTGCACTTTTATTTAAAAGTGCAACCGTTTCAAAAAATTTAATTTTTAAAGTTATTTAAAGGCAACCGTTTCTTGTTCAAAACTGCATTTTTATTTAAAGGCCTATTGCCATTAAATAAAAATTACTGCAACACAAATATATGATAAATATATCTATATTCGTTTCTTGTTCATATCTTCTACCCATAATATTGGCGCTTGTTTCCATTTTTTTCTGTTATGGATGCTGTCGGATGAGCAACATTTTTCGCAAGAATAGATAATCCGGATGCGACCTAATCTTTTTTTCCGATTCTTTAATCGACCGAATAGTTGACTCATTTTAATTAAAATGCTTACCAATATCAGCTATCCGCTTTTGATTTTTAATTCGATCCAAAATTTCTATCTTTGTTTAAAGAGGTATAAATTGCCTTTTCAACGACAGTAATTTCTTTTCATTCGGCAATGCTATGGCCAAATTTTTTTAAATTAGTTTTGTGGGCAGTAAAAATCGCAAAAATTTACTTACCTTTATTACGTTGTTAAAAACATAAAGTTCTTGTTCATAGCTGTCTCCGTACTAAAGTAAGCAAATCAATTAAAAGCGTTTTCGTCTGCTTTTCTGCATCGAAATGGAGAACCCCAAAAACAAAATATAAAAGCTTGACAAAGGAAATGAGAAAAACTTTTCTTTGACTGTGTTCTATGTCACTGAGCTTTTATGATGCTAATGTGCACTATACTAGCGGTCAACCTAAGCTGAGAACATATATAGTAGAAAGTGTATGCGTCCACTGTAAAATATAGTTCTACCATTCCGAAAAGTCGTATTGAAAAAATTACAATATGAAATGTAAACACTGTTGAGCAAAGAAAACTGAAATATATATATATATATATATATATATATATATATATGAAACGATAGATTACGTAGTATTTTAAAATGTATTAATATTATGCCAATCATTCGATGACCAATATACAGGGTGTATCAGTACAACGGTGACAAACTTTCAGGAGAGATAGAGTACATTTAGACGATGGGAAATCACATAGCAATGCGTGGTCGGACACACTTTTTTGGCGCGGTAGTGACGACACAAAACGCAAAAAGGGAGGACACAAACAGTTAGACAAAACGTGTTTAATTATGTTTAGTACAGTAGAAGCCAACAATTAAGAGCAAAAACAAACATTGATCGTCATTAAAGAATGTATTTGAAATTACGACCCCGGATCGTGATGCAGGCCTAATTTCTCCGGGGCATGGAAGATCTGCATCACGAATGGAAGGTCGCATGGAAGATGCATGATGCACGGTTCTTGCATTACGGTCCGGGTCGTAATTTCGAACACCTTCTTTGATGACGATCGTTGTCTCTTTATGCAGTTTTTTTCTTTGCTTTTGTTGTACTTTGAATAATAAACACATTTTCTCACCCCGTTCGTGTCCTTTCTTTATTGATTTTAGAGTCTTCACTACCACGCTACGGAAGCTTTTCCGACCATGCATTGCTTTGTGATTTCCCATTGCCTAAGTCTACTTTATCTCTCCTGAAAGTTTGTCAACGCTGTACTGATACACCCTGTATAGCTATCTACTTTTTCGGCATATTTGGCAAAACTGCAGACTCCAGCAACCCGACTTCACACACGGCCGATTGAAAAAATTCCCGAAGTTCCCCAATGAATATGCCTCACACCACTGTCGCTGAGAAACGCAATTAAGTGCTCATTCATTCACTGACTGGGAGAAGAAGAAAGCAGCTGTTATGCTGAATGATTTAAACCAATAAATGAACTTTTATAACTATCGTTTATTATAAGTTCATTTATTATAACTTTATACCCAATAATTTAAATTTTTATTTTTACTTTTTTATCAGCGAATCCAATTGACATAAATCAAACGTACTGTAAGTTATATCGACGTATTAATCGAATATATAAATTCAACTAAAAATTGTCAGTTTCATTACATAAAAAAATTGTCAATTAAATACGCTGGGTATGACAAGAATTCGCCAAATGTGCAGCGAATTGGAGGAATCGAACAATGGCGAGTAGTTTGGTGCATATGGATAACTTGAAGGACAGTGTGAAAAGTTGTAAAAAGGTCGCTCTAGCGTTGTATACGTTCTCAGTTAGATGCCATGAGGTTTAGTGAGCGTGACAATGAATATGACACATTTATGGATGCTCCGCCCACTTTAACTAAATTCTTGGTACTCATACAGGGAATTACTTTATTCGCGCTCAATCTGCAGAAGAATACAATACGGGGAAAACAAGCAAGCCATAGCTGTCGCGCAAAGACAATGCACTCCATCACAAGGGAACATCGAGAATAGCTATACAGGGAACATCAAGAATGGACTTCCGTCCGTCGCAGTTTCTAGAATTCCCCTCTAGGGCTTAATTTCTACTTTCTCCTCTGGCGTGCTGTATCGTAAAGGTTTAGACAACCGGAGAATGGGTGGAGCCGCCACACATTTCTAAACTGAGTTGTAAAAGTTCCACACTGTAAGAATATTTCTGCGTTTTTCCAACTATGTTGGAACGAAAATGCGTTGTGAAGGTACTGCTTTATGCACTCAAGAGCCAAAACTTTAAGACCAGCCCTACATTTTGCGATGAACGGGCCTGGATGACGTGGAAGCACGTGATCAGGTGGAAGTGGTATTTAACTGCTGCTGGAGAGTCTGAAGAATCATTCTTTCACTTACTTCTGTGTGTGTTGGGAAAGGCTGCGGATCTAAGCGACTTTGATAGAGGGCAGATTGTAATGACTCGAAGGCTCGGAACAAGTATTTCCGAAACTGCACGACTCGTGGGTTGTTCGCGATCTACAGTTGTTAGTACGTATGAAAAGTGGATTAATGACGGTGAAACCAGAAATAGACGACATGGTGTTGGACGACCACACGCTTTCAAAGAAAGAGGTCCTCGGAGACTGTCTCGCATGGTGAAGCAAAACCGGAGCCAGACTGGGGCTCAGCTGACAGCCGAATACAATGCAGGGCCAAGTAGAAAAGTATCAGAGTACACTGTTCAGCGGACACTGTTGAATATGGGGCTACGCAGCAAACGTCCCACTCGTGTGCCTTTGCTGACCAAGCGTCATCGCCAACTGCGCCTGCGCGGGGCCCGGGAACATCGCGACTGGTCCATGGATCAGGGGGAAAGAGTTGCCTGGTCAGATGAATCACGGTTTGTCATTCATCACGCCGATGTCCGTGTCAGGATACGCCGTCTTCCAGGCGAACAGTTGCTCCCTCAATGCACAGTAGGTCATACACAGGCCGGTGGTGGCGGTATTATGCTCTGGGGGACATTCTCTTGGACGTCTCTGGGACCCGTGGTTGTGGTAGAGCAGACCATGATTGCTACAGGGTATCTTAACATCATTGCGGACCAGTTGCACCCTTACATGGCCTCTGTTTTTCCAGATGGAAATGGAATGTTCCAACAGGACAACGCCCCGTGTCACAAGGCTACAATTGTGTTAGAGTGGTTCCAGGAACATGGTGCTGATTTCTAGTTAATGTCCTGGCCGCCTAACTCACCGGATCTCAATTCGATAGAACACATTTGGGATGTCATGGGACGGAAGCTCAGAGGTCAAATACCACCAATTCGCAATATCTCAGATTTGCGTGACCGTTGCTACAACATCTGGTACAATCTGTCTCCGGCCATCTATCAAGGACTTGTGACATCCATACCAAGGCGGGTTGAAGCTGTGTTGCAAGCCAAAGTGGCCCAACTCGTTATTGACAGGTGGTCATAATGTTTTGGCTCTTGAGTGTAGAAGGCTGTATTTCAATAAGGTTCACTAGCGGCCAAGCGTTAAAGTCGTTAAACACTGGCAGTTTGATCTGAGTGCCATTCAACCAACGAGCTGGTTGCGTGAACGTTTTCAGGGTTTTCCCCATGTGTAACTTCATACGAGCCAGTTGCCTTAAAAAGGTCTTCCACGAAGGCATCCTTTCCCTTGGGCAGATAGCCCTCGTGTGCTTTGCGGTAATCAAAATAAACCAAAAACCAAGTACTACAATAGCCAAAATGTCCTCGTGGCCATTCAAGAGTTTAAGGGAAAGATCTAAAGTATTTTTTTCATTGAAAGAAATGATAAAAATATCCATGAAAAGTTAAACTTTTGTTAAATTCAGAGTCACTCAGATGTGAAGGTACTGAGTCGAAGAAGAAACAACAATAAATTCAATGCTAAAGGATATGATTGATATAGATTTGTCGCTCTTCCTGCGAAAACTCACCTGAAGAAGTAAACATAAGTATATTATCACCCCCTCCCTGAAAAAAAAAAAGGTACTAGGATGAAATAGGAAGATTCAGTAACATAATAATCTTTCTGAAGATTAGCATTAAAAGCATGAAAACAGAAAACTAGACTGTTATAATTTGTAATTAGTGCCTGATTACAAGAAATTTCCCATATGTTTTTGAAAGTTCCTCAACAAAAACTTCTAAAACATTGTAGAGAGTTTTGCTGTGTTTAAAGGCGATGCTTTAAGTTCATTTATGTAATTATCCTCTTTTGAAAAAGAGGATTATTCTTTCTTAAATCCTCTCACAAATACTTTATTTTAAATCTACATGTGATCTTCCACTCTGATTCTTATGTTACAGAACTCAAAGAACTCGTAAAATTGACGGTAGAGAATGAGAACAAAATGACTGCACTTGTTTAAAAAGTGTGGCTCCTGTTACTTTTGATTAATTGCCGTAGTTAGTTGCATATTTTTTCATCATATGATTTTGAAACTTCTAATTTTTGGCAACAATGCAAAGTATATGCACAAGTAGGAAAGTATTTTGTCTAAATGCAAAAAAGTACTATTGAAATTGACGAGTTCTTTGAAATATATAATCTAATAATGTTTAGTTAGTCTTTATGTGTACTTTTTGATGTGCTATGTTTATCATTCAACTTGTTCCTTCAGAAATAAAATACACCGCGTATTCTTCCCCCTCTGTTTTTAAGCAATAAAATTTATAGAAAGAGAGGGGAAAATACTTAAGTAAATATGGTATGTATAAACAATGTAATATATATAGAAGTACTGTAACTTATATTAACATTACAATTACTGTAAATTATATTTTTATTACATATATCTGTGGTGCAGTACTTGTGATTGCATATAACTAAATTACATTTGATGCAGATAATGTATGATTCAAATAATTAATATTTTGGCCTTTAGTTTGGCCAAATTAAAAAAAAATATACTTTTCTTATTAAGAATTAAAGTGAATGGTGAAATAATACTCAGTAGCAAAACATACAGTACGAAATATTCTCACTAAAGGTTTACTTAACAATATACAAGAAAATACATTTTTCTCAGCTATTAAAACTACTATCTTGTCTCTAAACATAAATGCAGTAAAATCGCCTTTAAAACACGTAAGTAAACGTCTTTCTCTCGTTCTATTTATGAACATTTAAGTGACTAAAACTGCAGAAATTTTAGAATTCCATTGAAACATTGAATTCGATTTGAAAGTCTTAGGCACAAAGTAGTTGCTTGTATGTGGGTACTACACCACATGTTTGTTTTGTTAAAGTAGTAGCCAAACATCACGGCGACAGTTGATGAAAATATCCATTCCATTCTAACATTTGTTCCTTTCTAATCGAAAATAATTTACATTCAGCAATGATTTCCAACTTTAATGCAGCAAATATTGATCCCATTATAGTGAGTCCTTCAACATATTGACTTTGAAACTAGAGATGAACACATTTGTCGCTATTTGTTGATATACTTTCCAGTATTTCAACAGCAAAGTTTTATGAACTAAATTTTACATGCCTGAAACTACTGAGATGTATTTTAATCAAAGGTATGGGAAACATATGGTACCAGCAGTCGTACCTTCTTTAAAGCTGTCTTGGAAACAAAGATGGAGTAGATGTTATGATTAAAAGAACATTAACATACTTTTATTGCGCTTTAGCATTTCTACCTATTAATATTCCCTGAATTTTTTAAATTTCTCTCCAAATGCTGTAAAATTTGATAGTTGGGTGTTGAAAATCCTTACGAAGCTGAAATAGTTTATTAATTTGGTTTTTTGTTTCTGATTTACTATTTAACGAAATAAGGTTTTCTTTTTTTTTCAGAATCACCAGAACAGTACCTGTTCTACTTATTGAGTGAAATTTCTTTGATTTCTTTTATTTTCATTCATTTCAATTATATTTTTTATAAGAGGCACCTTGATGTATTTTCTTTTTTTTTTCTCTTAAATATTTTTTATTGTTATTTCGCTAAAATATCTGGTGCATTCTGCCTCTTTCATTTATATAGTAGGTTCTTATACTAATTCACTCAACTTGCTAGTACCACATGTTGAGGAACTAAAGCACCTTGTTTTGTTTTGTCTAAAAATGATGTCATGGAAGACCAAGTTCCTTGTTTTCTTTGTATTTAACCTTTCCTTGTAGAGTGACAGCTGGGTGTTTCACTTGACCATCTGCCATCTTCAAGACATCTAAGCATTTTTGCTCCTCTCAATTCAAATCCTTCAGGACAATTAAATGTCACCGTCTCATTAATACTGTAAAAAAACTGAACGTTGGAAATTGTGGCACCCTGTGTTGTTCCAGGGTACTGACAAGCTGCTACACCTGAAAAAAAAGTGATGCAGAAAATTAATTAAAAAACAGAAATTCATAAAACTGATAATTAGTATTTTTGTAATGACAAAGAATTTTAGAGTTGTTCAGAGTTGTTAATATTTATTGTTAGATCTTTTTTTAGATCATTAACAGTGCAGTTACTCGTTAATTAAAATGTAAATCAATATCCATTAAGGGCAAAAATAAGTCGTTTTTGGGCCCTATTAACAAAATATTACATTTAAAACCAAACTCGATATTACGATTCTGCGTTTAAAAAGGAAATTTAAACTGCTATACTTTGCTTTATTTCATAACCACTGTGTACTGCAACTAGAAAATATAAATGCCTAAGGGAAAAAATCGGAAATATAATGTTACGAATTTTGTACTTGGGTAATTTTTAGAAGAATTATAAGTAACATTTGTCTCGAGCTATATTACACAGAAAAATACAACAATTTTACTTATATAACTACTAAAATTACCTATCTAAGTACAAAATTCGTAACAATATTTAATAATAGAATGGTATTTGATAAATAATTATAAGCATTACATTAGTACTGATTTAAACGTAACGTCTAAATACACTGCTTGACGTAGAAAATGCTACACATAATGGATTGCAAAAATATTCAGAACTGCAATTATATGTAGTCAGAATGGTGCAGAATAAATGATTTAATTTTCGTTTACAAACAGTAAAACATGTACTTTCCATAGTCCTACAGGGACCAAATAAACAAAATAAAAAAAGGGACCTAAATTTATATTTCTAAACTTGATTTAAAATCGATTCGATTAATGCCCGAATAATGTCCTGGGATATCGTAGGCTAAGTGATATTCATCCTAGTCACTAATTTCATTTTCATTGCATGGGCTTAGGACGGTATTCAATTGAAGTCCAATCGTGTCCTACAGATTTTCAATTGGGGATTGATAGTGGAATCAGGATGGCCAAGGAAGAATCTGTACACCTAACAAAACATCTTAGGTTTGCAAAGCACTGAACTGTATGTGGCCGGACGATATCCAGCTGAAAACGTGCATCTGGGATACTGTTTCTCAACAGGTATCCAGATATGAGAGTGCTGAAAGCTATTCAGATATGATACTGAAAGGTATCCAATCTCATCAACATACTTGTAATGTATTCTAGAGATTATCGGCTGTTGGCTATGATAACACCGCAAAACATGACTGCACGTTGACGGGCTGTGTATCGCTCCAAAATAAAGAGGAAACCGGCTGATGGTTACATTGTTCCCAGGCTTTCACATGGTGAGACAAAAATGAGGTTCATTTATGAATACTTCATTCTACATCCCATGCATTTCTGCTGCATGTATGCAGAATGTATCATTACTATTCTAAGTAATGGTGATAATGGCTCATTCTTAAGACTCGTTTAGGCAACAGATGACAAACTTAGTTCAATTAAACACAATTAAACAATTCAGATTTTGAATGACAGATGGCACTTTAAGTCAGTTGACGCTACAATTTCTGTATTGATAAGAAAGTATTCCGAACTCCAAATATAATGGCCAGTCGCAAACTGTGTGTATTCTATGGCGTATTTCTGCATTCTGATGTCCGTTTCCATACTTTGGTTGTATTAAGACACTACATATTTCCTTTCTGCTAACGTGATATTTCCTTTCTGCTAACGTCTCCAAACGTGATCGGTGGTTGTAACAGTTGCATTTTTTGCACAGTATGGCGCAAAGATCAGCTGGCTATATGAAAATCTGCAATAAAAATTGATTGATATAACAAATTGTATAAAAAAGTACAACTACTTACAATGAATTTAAAATATTTAGACGTGGTATCGCGAGTGTCCGGCCGCCTCTGAATATGGCCACCCGCGTACTTGTACGCGCTACACCCCCGCTAGGAACGGCCCCTGAGTGAAATGTTCAATCTATCCTCGCGGCGGTTGAGCCACTAGATTCTTCGAATTGCTGACAGTATTGCCCATCAAATACTGGAAGTTACACTCTTTCAGGCAAGCGCAGTTTCTTCACCTGTATCTGACAGTGTATCTAATAATTCTAAATTAGATTCCCTACTGGAGATGGTCTGCAAATTACGTGGTGAGGTATTGTCTCTACGACGATCACGCAGTGTTTTCAAAACCTGCAATAACAAGAAGCGAAGCCCCTCAGCTAAAGCTGCTTCGAATCGCTCCTATTGCTGGTATTATCGCAAATTTAATGAGAAGGCTAAAACGTGTATTTCTCCGTGTACATTCCAGGGAAACGAACCAGGGAGAGTGTAATGGCGACTTGCGCTTTACTCTTTGAGTGTCGTCGCAGTTTTATTAGAGATATAAAGTCAATTAAAATCTTTTTGTGCGACACTGGCCCAGATGTCAGTCAGTTCATTTTTTGAATTCGTGTCTTTCATTTCAAACAATTCATGTCTTTGAAAATTATTTACCGAGCCATATCCTTCACACAGCTACAATATAAGACATACACACACGCACATTGCAATTAATGTAGATTCTGATTTCATTAATAACTTACGGCTGTTCTAAAGAATAAATAAAATGGTTCTGTATAACTGGTGAACATAATTAAAGTAACCCTATTTGGACCTACATAGAGCCTGGTAGACCTATTTCGTTGAAAGTTTGATATATACGTTATATGGACCAAAGTGAGAAGAAAACTGCAATAAAAATAATAATTCAGATTTTGAATGACAGATGTCACTTTTTATGCAGTGTAGAAAGAACGTTGGAGTGGTTTAGAAAGCCAGTAGTCAATGCGCCGTAAAATCATTATTCTGTATGCCTTTAGAGAAGAAAGATCGAGCTCTACTGATCAAGTGGTTTTATAAAAATGGCAATAATTTTTCAACTGCACTGCGAGAATATCGACGTTTGGAAGATTTACGAAAAGAGACTATGACGAGGCAAGGTTTGAAAAAGATGATTATGAAATCTTAAGACTGAGGAGCTGAATGTCCTGCGAGGCAGAGGGCTGAAACGGATTTCAAATTAAATTATGGAACAAGTCGTTCTTCCCCTGGTCGAAAGAGCGTTCGTTTCCAAGTGTTCTTTGACAAGTGCTCGAATGGTCTCACATGATTTGTCTCTCTCTTGGTCAACAGTACGAAAGGTTTGGCGATCCATACAAGATTCAAGTTCTGTAAAAGCAGCTCCCGCAGACCCCAGATAAATGCACTGGTTTTGATAACCTTCGTTTGGCCAGAACGAATGAATGGTCTTTTGTGGTTGGACGAGTCGCATTTTACCATAGATGGAACAATTAATACTCAAAACTGTCATATATGTGGTACTGCTAGTGGCGTAGCTAGGGTGGGGAAAGGGGGGACATGTGTCCCCGGGTGCAGCATTCAGGGGCACCAAATTGATGTTACGAAATTTTAGAATGAAATTGTTTTCATTCTTGCCTCATAGAAAGGGGCGCAAGATCTTCAGTTGTCCCTGGGCGCTGAAAGCCCTAGCTACGCCTCTGGGTACTGCAAGCCCTAATGTTGTGCATGAACGGTTTCTGCATCCTCATTACATTACTGTATGGTATGAGTTTACTGGTGATTTCATTCTTGGTCTCTTACCTTGATGAGAACACCTTTGAAGGCCTTCAAAGATGTTCCATCACAGGTATTCTTTACCGCAAACTGTTTCAGCTGCAAATCAATCCTGCCATACAAGAATGAGAATGTTTAGAGACTATTGCCTTCATGCAAGATCGTGCACCTCCTCCCATTGCCGGACATGTAAAGGCACTGAAGATGATCGGTTAATTTCGGGAAGTTTTCTTACTGCCTGGCCTCTTCATTCTTCGGACTTGAATCCCCACGATGAGGTTTGTGTGTGGGGATTCGTGAAAGATAGTGTCTACGAACAGCATATGGACTATGCCCTAACTGAAAGCAATATTTCCAGATATTAAACATTTGAAATGAATATAATTATGTATGCCATGTTGCTGCAATTGATCGAGAAACCCTTCGCGCTATAACACACTTTGAACGTGATTGATACAAATGGAATGCACATTGAATAAATGCTGTGATTAAATAAAGTTTTGTGTTGCTCTTCATGCACCCCCTATACATCTGGTGGTTGAAGTTTCAACATTTTCTTTTGTATTGTAGTTTACTTTTCTCCTATAACGTATATAAATGTGTATACCAAGTTTCAACGAAATAGGTCTACCAGAACTGGCTCTACGTAGATCTAAATAGAATAACTTTAATTATAACCATCCAGAATTTATACTACATATTTATTAACCAGTGCCTCTTTTTCAGGCGATACATAAATAAGTGTAAAAATTTGTGGTAAGATCTGTAAAATAACTGAGTTCGTTAACAAGCTAATAAGTTAAATCTCATTTTTGGTGACTCTATTGAAGAATTCTTCTTTTGTTTCCACTAATTTTTTATCAAGTTAATAAACTTAAATTAATCCTGTTAAAGGCGAAGCCACTCAACACATTCATGCGCTTTTTTTTCGAACGCAAATATTACAGTTTTCCTTATATTTCATGCAAGTTAAAATTTCACGTAGAAATGTAAATGGATTTTGTAAAAGATAATAATAATCATTTAACAAACGCTATGTATAGTTTTCTATATAAATTTATAAACTAATATAATTAACGAAGAAAACCAAGTTACTCTTACATGTAGGTACAGGACCTGACCATCTGCTGCTTTCTTGGCATATGATAATTGGTGTGCCATTCATCATGAAGTTAGCGTCACATGCATATTGCAGAACATCTCCTCCTCGATATTTGTCCTTGTTGACGCTTTGCAGGAAACCATTCTTTGGCGTTTCCGGTGACTCACAGATCACTTCTGTAGATATTAAACATTTGAAATGAATATAATTCTACAGTAAATTATCAAACTAAAAAGGTGTTAGTGTATCACGTTCATTGATTATTATGAACAGAAAAATTTGTCGCAGATGCTTCAATGCAAAATTTATCATATTTTGCTCTGATGATATTCTATTTTGATTGATAAGTCAGAGAACCGTCTTAGCCGAAAACAATTATTTTTTGATAAAAATATTCCCTCATTACTCTGTATGGAGTTGTATCAGATTTCAAAGTGTTCTACAGGATAATGTTTCTAAATAACAGGCTTTTACTTTATTACAATAAATACTCATTTTTTATATAAAAGCCATGTTAATTCGTAATAATTGCTTTAAACGTCTATTTCACCTTCTGTTTTAGAATGTAACTCTATTTTCTTCAGTATTTTGTTTCTACTTTATCTCTTTCTAGAATTTAGCAATAGTTGACTTGCATTTTTGAGTTCCATTTTCCTTTACTGCGTATATAACTTGACGGAAAAATTCTTCATACTATTCCTTTACAGTTCTTAAGTTCTCGGAGAAACAATCAACAAAGCAATTCAGAAAATGAATATTAAAATACATATTATACCTCGGCGCATTATTGGTTTGATTTGATTTGATTTAAAGGTTGACCCAGACCCACTGAAACAATTCCTTATAGGTTTTAAAAGCTCATAAATTAGCTCTTGCTAACAAGAAGCTAAAATCGTGAAACATTAGTATTTCGCCCCTGCTATTTATCCTGGCGGTTGAACGAGTTTGATGCATGAGAATTTTGGAATTTTTATCAGACGCAATGTGAATACAGGAACGTTTTTTTAAGTCCTTCACGAAGACATCTACTCATGGACATACAGTGTAAATGTTTTTCCTACAATCAAGCAATCCACTTTGTTAATTAGTTAGCTCTAATCATCTGCTTTTTATATTATCTAAATATATATTTTAGTTTTTGTCCTGCTTTTTTTCTGTATTTTACTGTCATTAATTTACCCAAAATACTTTTATCTCTGTTTTTGAAAGCTGATGCTTTACACATTCAGAATATTTTAATTATTTTAATTTAATTCTATATTCGTTAAAATTATACATGTATTATGCAATTTTATGCAATGCAACTTTATTTATTTAATATTAAACCAGCCAACTCAATTTCATATTTGATGATTAATTTATGATAGAAAAAAGAATTTGATTCTTTACATTTCTTTGAAATAAATGGCAAAATTTGTATAATCGTTCGAACATTCCTGGAGTTCTTAGATTAGAGTGAAAACGGGGAATATTCAATCGTATATATATATATATATATATATATGACGTGCATAGAGAGAGATGTTCAACAGTTAAGACTAGCATTGTTTCATTTAATAGCATAGAATTAATGTTAAGAAAATATCTCATGATGGCAAACATCTCAATGTCTAGCCAAAATGCTATTCGAACCACAGAAAACTTGTGTAAGTATTTTGGAGTCACTTTTGGCAATGGTTCAGTGGGATATAGAAGAAGTTTTATTTAATATGTTAATGTAAATAAAACAAGGGTACACTCTTGTTTTTATTCATGATAACATCCCGAGATGAAACAAAATGGCAAGATCTGGAAAAGATTTCTTTTGTTAACAAGAAATTTTGTGTATCAACGTCATGATCCAAAATTATGATCCGTATTGTTTGGGATCCTAAAGGCAGCTGGTTATTGAACCTTCAACGCGAAGAAACGATCACATAGGACTATAATAAACAAATAATAGGAAAAGTTTGCGAAGAAATTAATCGTTGACGAAGGTTAAAGCTGAAGGAAATTTTTGATTATCGCAATGCATATCACGTACCTGTGCTTCGTCAATGGCTGCTATAAAAGCTGCAGGCTTTTAAGTATTACCTCATTCTCGATATTTGCTTCAATATGATTTTTTTCCTGTTGAAGAAGGATCTTTGCGAGATACGTTCTGCATATGACTATAAGGCTACGAATGCTTACAATGACTAGTTTTTAAAGCATGAGGGCGAATTTTTCCTGCAGGGAATCACTATAGAACCGCTATAAGAAATGTATTGTCACTGGAAGGAATTATATTACAAGTAAAAAATATTTTGTTCAGCTAGCATGCTTTTTATATCCCGTTATGCGAACATTTTGATCGCCTCTCATGCATTTAATGTTACTGCTTGCTATTTGTTAGAAGTGACGTCGAATTTTATATTTTTAATTTTTCAAGAAAATTCATTTATATAATTTTCCTCGTCATTTCCGAAAATAAATACACTGGTGGGATAACTTAAAGGAATAACTATAAAAACTCATATAACTTGAATGATTTTGCATCTAATAATATGGAACTTGCTCAATTGTTTTGTTTGTTTGTTTAAATTGTGCCCGACGTATCTTCACACTTCAAAATTGCCTGTTTCTGCAATAAGTAAATTTAAACGTAGGGAATGTGATATAAAGTAGGGCATAGAAAAATTTGCGTTAGGACATTTTAAAGGTACATATAGGAAAATTATTAAGGTGTGAGGTAACTTCTAACGGAAATTCTAGCTTTGCAGCGATTTTGTTTGCTATGTATTATAAATTGTCCAGGAGTTCCTGCGATAGCAATCTGTTTTAACAGTCGTTGTCAAATAAATGTGCTGAGAGTTTGTTGTGGCTCGTTTTCGACCTTGACTTGGTTATTTGCATACGTCGCTAGTGTTTTAAACCGTTTCCAATTTCTTAGCATGACGTCTTCGACTACTTTTAGGTTTTTACAGACTTTTTATCAGTGTCTGTTTTATTTACATTCTCCCAATTGCACGCAACTCGCAATCCGCCAAATGCCTTCTCAACGACATGTTCTATATTCCCAACGTGATAGTTACACTACCGGCTCTTATGTTGCTTGAAATTAGAATTTGAAGTACACCTTTACACTCATTTTCTCAAATTTGGAAGAATGGACGCAGAAATTTGCAAATTTTTGGGAACATTTGGTTTATTTGGCTATGGCAAAGCAAGCGAAGGCTATCTATCTGTCTAAGAGGAAGGATGCCTTTGTGGAGGACCTTCTAAGGGGAACTATATGATATGAATTATACGAGAACGCTATTAATAAAATTACCAGTTACATTCTTGATTTTTTTCAGTATATGCGTTATTTTTTATAAAAGCAAAGCATTACTTTTATTCTTCTACGAGAATACTTCTTTATTCCATGATTAGAAAAATGAATTATTACTTACCTTCACAGTATGGCACAGCTGCAGACCACTGTCCAGTGTCAAGGCATTGCAATGTATCGTCACCCCTCAGACCATATCCGGTAGGGCAAGAGAAAGTGGCTTTTGAACCGACAGTGCGACCAGATACTTCTGCTATCAGCAACTCAGAAGTGTCATTCGTTAAATCGGGACACTCTGTCACTAGATAATGAAATCAGTGATATATATTAGTGTGATTTATAAATTCTTCCCAAGAATGATTAATCGATATAAATTTTACTTTCCTTTAGTTTTCACATTTTGTGATTAAATGTTAACTTTCGAGCTCATAAAATACGAAACATAAGACTGAGATTAATTTTAATATATATGACAAAATCGATAATTTATATCAAGATTTGTTTAAAGCAGAATGAAAACGAACCAGCATTACTCGTTAGATTAAGTTAAGTTATTGGTTACTTAGTTAGGTTACTTACGGGTTGGATTCACGTGAGGTACAGCAAAATGAAAATAAAGAACTAAGAAAAAAACTACGTTGTTCATTGTAGTAGGCATTATTAATTTTACAGAAACAACCAGAAAATATTGAAAATGTAACAGATAATGAAAATCAGAGCACTTTAAGTCTGAATGAAATGAAAGAGATGGCTTTGCAATTTAAAAAGGATTTCAGTAGATGAGACATATAGTTATGAACCCTGACGGCCCATTTATATAAAAATCTTTCAACTTAAGCAGTGCAAATAAAGAAAATACACTACATACAATAAATTGTTTAAATTAAAATATTTTTAATTTAATGAATTTTTAAATAATTAATTAAGTTCAAAAGAAAGAAAATAAGTGATTTTTATTCCCTGTACAGCTGATTGTCTAAGAGAACATGGCAGCCTGTGGTATTTAATATCGATAACTATTTTTGTTCTTAGAAATACTGCTCAATTTTCAAAGATGTTTGACTACAGTGTTCGTTGCAGTTGTTTCAAAAATTTTTTTGCCAAATTTAAATCGGAGACTAGCAGGTCAAACTTTCTTTTCTGTCATATGGGAGACTTCTGCCGTTTCTATGAATTTGACTATAATATCTATATTAGAGTTCATTACCTGTATAGTCATTTAGATAGCTTTTATGAAGAGCAAAGGCAGAAGTTTTCCTGCAAGATATAAAAATTATGGAAAACTCCTATCATTTGGTACATGATGGCAAATTATTACTGGAATCTTCAGCGAGAGTGTTCTAATGATCTCAGTAGTGGAAAGGATATTATTCTGCAGAAGTGTTCTTAAAGGTGCTTTCATACGCTGAGAAACTGATTAAGTTGCATGGAAAATTGAATTTAAAACACTATTAAATTTAAAGTAGGTGCTTACACATTTTTAGAATAATTTCGATAAATAACTTTAATAACTGTAAGAAAGCAAGTGTTTTGGAATAAAAATTTCTGGCTACAGCTTATTATTTGAAATGAGAAGTATCGGCTGCTGCTTTTAAATTTTTTCTTCTTTCAAAATAGTCGCATGCAAACTAGCTGTGGATTGAAGGATATGATTTTGCACTTTCCGAAGAGAAATATTGGTATTCTATAACTCAAAAACATTGTCAAATGCATGGTGTTAAAATTCCTAAGTGCAAAATAAGAAACATTATTAATCGGAAAGGAAAAAACTGTCAATCATTATTTCTACATGGAAAGAAGGCTCCAAACGAATACTCGAAAAAGCTATGTGCTATTTCTAAATTGTTAGTAACGAGAGAAATCCACTGACGCAGAAATCAATTGCCAAGTCGTTAAATACATCTGTAGCAACAACAAATGAAATAACAACCTAAAATTTACAACTTAAAAAAGCTAAAAAAAATAATGTTCACCATCTTTTGCTGAGCATGTGCCTCAACGCATAACAATTTGTAGAGCCCTTCATGAAGACTATTTAGTGAGAGATAAATACATTATGAGCCACGCGTTCACATAAAGACTGCAACAACAACAAAAAAAAGTCTATTTATTATTGAAAAGGAAGAAAAAAGGGTATGCAAACCTAGTTCCGTGAATGCAAAGAAAAGTTTCAGTAAGGAATTTATAACTGTCTCAGAATTCTCTTACAACCGGAAATTAAAAACAAAAACAGTGGGAAAAATGTTAAAATCAACTCAACGTACAATCAAGAGAAAGTTTTATGTCCGATATTTACAGCAGAATTTCCTATTCTTTATCCCAATGACCTTCAATGAGTAAACACGTCATTAATTCATAATTCACGTCAAGGCAGAGCAACAAGTCATAGTTTAAAAAGTACCAATGCATTCCTTGAAGATGAAAAAAAGAATTGGTACAGGTATTGTATACAGGGTGTCCCATAAGTCTGTATATATTTTAAAAATTCAGAAAACTGGAAGGAATTTGTAGAATGGAAGGGGGTTCGCGGAAAAGTTTTTCTCGTTAAGGGGGGATTTTTTTTTTGGTAAAGAAAAATATAGTCAAAAATTATATCGATAGAGGGCGCTGTACGAGAACAAATCGCACATTTCTAGAAAAACTATATTTATTTGCATGCGGGCAAATGTTTACAATCATATCGCTCTTATTATGTACGTCCGCTATCATCACAAATTACAGTTTGCAAACGAGTTACACCACCGTTAACTACAGCATGTAACATATCTGAACGCATGCAAGAGATTTCGAGACGAATGGCGTCTTTTAACTGAAACAAAGAAGATGGGATATTGCGATACAATCTGAACTTGAAATAACCCCCAAAGTCAGAAATCAAGTGGTGTTATGTTCGGCGAGAGAGAGGGGGCACTCATTTCTAAAATTACAGTTAATTAATCGCTCTTCGGTGAAAAATCTTATGAACGTTTTCACTTCGGTTGCGATATGAGGGGTTACTCTGTCTTGCATGAACGTCACTGTTTTAAGGACTTCCAGTAAGTGCGGTATCACTTTTTCTTGCAGCAGTTACAAGTAGCATTTTCCAGTAACAGAGCAGATCCTCCAGTCAGCATTTGTGCAGCGCTCTTAAAAAAAGTCTCACAATATTGGATCCAGTGAAACCACACCAAGCGGTTAAACGCAGTGAATGCAGGATCTCCTCAGTATAGGCACTGGTTTCTCCTTTGCCCAGATTCTAGAGTCATGGATGTTAACAGTTCTATCAATGAAAAATGAGCCTCATCTGTTCACAAGATATTGAGAAGCCATTGTAGATCATCATCGATTTCCGACAAAGCCCAATTTGCGAATTCATACCGCTTAGCTCATTTAATAAAAGCCGATGGACTAACTGCAACTTGTAGGGGTACAATTTTAAAACACTGTGAAGGATACGGAATACAGATATCTTAGGTAACCAGTGTTCCATGTCACTTCTCGTGTGCTACTTGTTGAATGTCAATCTGCGAAGCCACATCGGAGCTACGGACCTCTGATAAACTTGGTGCACCACTACGAAGGCGGTACACAAACTTCCTGTTTCTTCAAAATGTCGTACCAGGAAAGTCAGTCAGGTAAGGAGTGACTGGACCTGAACCTTTCTTCCATCACTTCAGTGTCCGAAACCTTCATAAAGCTTCAGTTGGCGATTCTTGGCTGAGGTAAAACAACTTCACTAATAACGCTGTATCCACTAATGTCATCATCGAAATTAAAACTTTTTGTACGAGCAAGTAGGAAGAAGAATCAGAAACGAACTATTAATTGTAAAATCTGCAATTTGTAGGACTCTGATTTACATGTTTTTTGTTACTGCGTCTGTGTGGCGGGCGACCTCTATCAACGAAATTTTTTTTCTTTACCCCCCTCCCCCCAAAAAAATATATCCCTTCACGAGAATAACTTTTTTTTTCAAACTGCATTCATTTCTACTAATTCCTACAATTTTTATGAATTTAAAAATTATTTATAGACTTATGGGACACCCTGTATATACTACCTTTTCAACGTATTCCTCGAAAGTTCTTTGATGTTTCCCCTATAGGCTATTGTACCTTTGATCTCTTGAAAAGTGCTCATCCTAAGCGCAAACTCATCACGATTGATGGATACTGAAACAGGAATTAAAATCAATACCCATGAAAATTTTACGAAAAGCTCTTTTACCATGGAAATCACGATGTAGACTCATAGTCAAGAAAAAAAGGCTATCAGATCGAAGATTTAAAAAATAATCGTTACATTTTAAATATTAATTAAACATCCCTGAAACCATTCTAAAAATAAACGCTTTCTGTAACTGGAATTTGTTAAAATTTAATTTCAGTAATATGTGATTATTTTATGCTATATACTATGTGACATATATTCAAATCTTTGATTTGAAGAGCTGAGTATAATTAACACGTTGACGGCGGCGCGGATATTCATTGTTCTTTTCGGGTGGCGGTGCTTGAATTAGCGGTCCGTTTCGTGGGGCGGATAGAGCTTTGAAACAAGACCACGAATAGAGCAAAGAAAGTAACAATATATCGCGATAATTGTAAGGACAAGCCGGCACTTTATTTAGCCTGATTTAGAAAACTGCATAGAAAAAATTAATAATTATATTTAATTATATTTAATTGATAAGTTACATTTTAAGTTATTTGTGTTCTACTGAATCATTGTTTATAATGTTAAAATGTTAATGTATACTGTTGAATAATTAAAATAAAATAAAATTTTGTACTACATATTTTTTGATATACAAGCGTGCGACCCATCGGTGGGTCATGCCGGCCCGCGGAACAATCAAGCATGATCCTCTGGTGGGTCATGCCGCCTCACGGAACAGACATGTATGACCCACCGGTTGGTCAGGCCGTCGTCAACGTGTTAAATATGAAGTCTGAGTCATGTTCAGTGGTCAGACACAAATTGAAGAGGAGCAATATGTTCGCATTTGTACAAAAAAATGAAGTAGTTTAGAAAACGTTTTTCATGTTAATAGAATAATTAACGAACATTGCTATACAGATTGTAATGAAAAATACAGATTAATATAAATGTTTTCGAAAAAGAACCATGGAATCTTGCAGACTTTCTGTTATAGAAAGCATTGGCATGTTTCAGTAGCGCAATCTCAATCTTATTTCCATAAATTAAAAATGAAAAATATTTTCCTTTTAGTTATTCTTAAAGTTATTATTATATTATGGTTCTAAAGTAATAAAACTGCACAAGAATATTAATAACGTACATTTTTAGCACTTGAAAACTTACGGGCCTAAATTCCTTCTGAAAATGATACAAAATTACAAATTAAAGAATGTTAGACGCTAATAAAAGAGTATCACGGAATGACATTAAAGGGAAAAAACCAAACTCGAATTATTCTAATTTATTTTTTAACTGATCCTTCAAGGCAAGGTAAAAATGTGGCAAAAATTCCTAATTTTAATATTAAATAACTCGGCCATTTCTTTTCTTACATGAATAATTTTTTTTGTGCTTTTTATAAGTGTAGACTTACTAATGATAACTATAGAGGCAAGAGGCCACCGAAAAAATTAGATTTCGTAATTTTTATGACACTGATGTTTTTTTAATTGAAAAATGACAAAATACGAATGGAAATATGTGTCTTTTAAAAAATCTTTAGCACTGAAAATATATGTCCATGATCTAGAGTTGTGAGAATAAGGGTCACACAAGAACTTTTATGGACAGGATATATATGTACAAAACATATTTACAATTTAGGAGAACCACTAAAAAGAAATTAAGAATAATCATATTGACATATATTGAAAAATATATACGGGTGTAGCTGTATACAGCTAAATGCTTCTATGACTTCCATATAGTATCCTTGTTCTTTGATCATTACATTCTATATGGATAGAATAAAAGCATTACTTATTTGTATCAAAAAACTGGAAATGTCTGATAGAAGTTTTGTAAACTATTTATCGCACATTTTACATTTATTGAAGTATCGTCCTTCATGCAAGAACTATTCCATTAGTAGTGGTAGAAAATTATTTATTTAAGTACATATTGCACTCTGCTTTGGTACGCTTGTAGTACCTTCTTCTGTCATCAGTGTATTCGTAATGTGGACTATTTTTATCCTTTTTCTTTAAACAGTACACCGTAATTAATGTGCTATCTTACACAGAGTTTACATCGTACTTGATGTTGTGACACTATGTAAGATATATTTTAATTAATACATTATTTTTTTAAATAAATCTCTAATGTACTTCTATTTTCTTCCATCAGCTCCATCATAAATGTAAATTAAATAGTTTTAAATAGCGAGCGAGAGCTATTTTATTAAAAAGAGAGTTTTGACAATGGTACTAGCCACGCAGTTTCCTAGTATTTTTGCCACCTTTAATACCCTTTGGTTTCGTTAAGTGTCTTTTTGTTTTTTTTTCTAGTATTTTATGCTTAGATATTGTGCTTTCTGTTTAGAAGCCGAGTTACTATTTCATAAAATTACTATATTTTTTATTCTTATCTACACTTATTGTAATTCCAGAGACTATATACAGAACGCTGATTTTAAGTTTCCTAAGCTTTTAGTTTGAACATACGATTTGTACAAGTGCAAATTAGTTGGAATTTGCTCTTGTTGTGGACCTTGTTGTTTGTATTTTGGGCTTATATAAGCTTAAGGAAAGGACGATAAGTCGACCGTAGCCTAGGAAGGCTGAAAAAGTATTATTTTCAAAAAATAAAATTAGATTAACTTTTATGACTGTACGAACCTAGTTGTTATTAATAATACATAGGAGGATGAGAATAGATTATGTGCCAAGTGCACGTACTGTTTCACTCTAGGGACTTGAACATACACGGAATAATACTAAGTTTGAGGCGATTAGTTGACTGCGTAAAACGTTTGATTACTGAACTATGGAATTCTTAATAATGAACCATAAATACGTTTAGATACAGATTTGGAATTACTGTTTTAAGATAGAGATTTTTTTAAAATTTCTTAACTTACCCTGACACAAAGGCGGCTCAGCAGACCAATTGCCAGATGGCAGACACGTTGCTTGTTCACTTCCGAGAAGTGTTTGACCTTCACGACAAGAGAATACGACTTTGGTATCTAACTTTGTGCTGGGGTTGCTCACTTGAAGACCAGCAGTCGGTGGTATCTGAGGACAGTGAACCGCTACGGAGAGAAAGTGAATACTTTAAGCTAGCAGAAAAAAAAAATTACTGATGTCTTTTTATACTCGTTCTAAGTATTCAAATGCTTATTTTTCAAATTCTTTACTCTTGTTTTCTTGGAAACTATAAATTTTGATATTACATTTTACAGAAAATAATTTGAATGTTAAATGGAAACAGGAGTGTGTTCCGATAAAACTTGATAGTTTTTCTTTGATGAAAATGTATACTAACGCACTAATTAATTTTACATTGATAGTATGAATTACATTATAACATGGCTCGTTTTTTAGATTACCAAATTTCATGTTATCAGATGCAGTTATTTATGAAATTTTGTTCATTATTATAATACAATTTACCAAACTAAATTAGCTGAATATTAAAACTGAACGATTTTATATTGCTCAGAGTCGTAATTCTTATTAAGTTTGTAAAATTTTATTAAAAAAAATTTATTCACTTTTCTTGAGAGAATAATTAAGAGAGAATCAGTTTTCTTGAAAATTATTTTTCCATCTTAAAATTTAACTGTAATTCCACATGCAAGTAATTAAAAGATTGTTAAATCTCTTTAAAATTTTGAACTTACCAGCCACAACAATATCTACAGAGTGTCTGTGCCCCATAGGAGTGATACACGTAAAGCGCCCAGAATCGTCTTTCTGAGCGTGATAAATAGAAAGTCGGTATTCTAGTTGAGGATCTCGACCAACTTCGTTAGTCCATCCTGCAAAACATTTTTGCGGCATATTAAATAACTAATCATTAAAGCTAAGACAGTAATATTGTACCAACTCTGCTTACATTAATACCGTACAAAAATGCTACATAAACTGCGTTGCATGTGCCTGCGTATAACTATGCAGTGTGCTACTCATTCAGATTAAAAAAAAGAACGCTGTTAAATTTAGACTCTAAATAAATTTATAATATTGGTTTCTTTTACCATGGTACCTTGGTAAATAAAAAAAGGAATGTCAGAAAACAGAGTCATTTGCCATTCCGCGAAGCAATTTGTAAATTCATTTCATCCCACAAGCGAAACAATATAGCATGCTAACAGGAAGCACAACATCTTTGATAATGCTGCTGGAACCTTGAAGATTACCCGAAAACTGAGGCATAAAGGTCAAATTATTGAAAAAATTACACAAGGGGAAAAAAACATTAAATCCGAAGCCAAATGCGGTTACTGTATTAAACCATCATCTTCTAATCCTATGTATCCTGTCCACCTTAATGAGAAATACTTGATGAGATATTCTTACTAAGAGAATTTGTGGCAGATTTCAATGAAGATGCTTGACAATGCTTTTTTTGTAATGAATCAGATAACTACCTTGTTAAAACATTATCACTACTGTTAGATATTATCACTGTTATTATTCAGCTAGCATAGGCAATCTTTCTAATATGCCCAAATAAATCCTCTCAATGACTCACAGATGTCTGCTGTACAAGCAAGAGTAAACACACTGAGGGCTTCTATATATTACTTGACTTTACCTTCATTTCAGCATAGTAAAATATGGTGCTGGTTGGGGTACATATTCTTTATGAATTTTAAAAATGTTCCGTGGGCTTATGAATGTGACCCAATGCATGTAACTGGTTCTGCAACCCTTTAAGAGGCTGGCGAGTTTAAGGAAGATTTAGCTGGCGTTCTTAGAAAGAATAAATTTTCAATGCTTGGAAAGGAATCAGAGAGAGTAAACAGCAACATTAGTTACTATAAAATTTTTTTGCTGGATCCGAGAGTACGACGGTTTTCTAAACCAAACTCTATCTGTAAGAGCTGTTCCTTTTCGAAATAAAGTGACACAAAACTCTTCATTTGATCAATTTAAAAGTGGTAAAAGTTTCATAAAATAACTGTTTATTGCGTTAATGGTACAGTAGTGAATGTCGTAAAGCATATATAATTCGATTTCAGCTGGCGTATTGGTTTGTTGGGATATTATCTTGTATTTACATCCGTCATGTAATGTAAATAGAAGATAATATCCCTGAGAAATCCTTCGTATAGGATCCCTGCTCTTAAATATATAAATTTTGAATGCTGTACTATAAATTAATTAACTATTTTCATTTTAAATACACTAATTAATTCTTAATTAATTGACTTTTCTAATGAGTGTTCGTTGTAACACGAAGTCTATCGTTATTCGGTTTGATCAGCCTTAAATTTTCATCCAATTTTCTTCGTTTATTAGTCATACTTCAAGATTTAATTATTTACCAGGTTTATTAGTTGATATTTAATGTATAGTGAATATATAAAGTCTCATTGCTGAATATATAATATATAATGCAGTATCTCTAATGAGGATTTTTACCAGATATTCATCCCTTTTTATTAAATATATAATAAAAATTAAATTAATAACAGTGCTGTTAATTGATAAAATTAAAATAAGTGCAATACTATTAATTACTTAATATGCTGCTAGTCGCAATTACTATTAATATTTTTCGCTTAATTTCTGAAATAAAACAATTTTTGAAATATCTTCTTATGATTACTAAGCAACTGAAGTCATTTTTCTATAAATTTTTGAGAAAAAAAGTGTACATGTTAATCCTGTTAAACTAAGAAATTTTGATATTGTTCCTGAAAATTTTATCATTTCAATATTATAGTATTTTATACGAAGAATAAATTCTCAAGAGCAGCATATAGACTTGCTATTGGAAAAGGCAGTGGCATTTAACTTAACGGTAATAGTTATAAAAATAAAGAAGTCTTATTTTGAAAAAAAGTTTGTTAAAGGATTTTATATTTTGTTCTGAGTTTTACTTTATATATACATTTTTTTAAAATACATTTTTAATGAATAAGAGCATATTTAGAAGTATTAAACAAGTGAGTTAATACCTCAAATATATTCAGTCAGCTAATTTCGCAAATGCTGGAATTGATGTTGCAACACAAGTGCTTAGTTAATGCTGTAACATGACACTTAAAGTTGCTTTAAGTAGTCACAGTATCAGACTTATTTTCAGTTTGATATCATAACGCGGATTTTGGATATCCCTGCACTACGAGCTTTGCTGATAAAATCATGCGTACATAAAATAACTTTTAAATGGTGCACCTCTTTATCTATAAAATTAATTTTATATTTGTAAAATGTAAACTTACGTATGCTTAAGATTTCTGAAATGTAAAAACTGGTTTTTCAATATAAATTGTTATTTATTTCACGGCAAACTTGAATTTCATGAATCACAAATGAAACAGAAACATGTATTAATTAAAGAAGTAATTTTTTAATTGTAAGTTTCCTTTTAAGAAAATTTGGTATAATAGCAGACACAATCATGTGGAAAGATTTTAACACTTTTATGGAATCTCAAACTGTACTCCGTAAATACATTTTATATAACTCTTGTATGAACATTTATTTATTTTAATTTTGCCCTTCCTGTTACATTTTTTAAAACCCGAAATAAGGCCTTCACGTGCTCTGGGGCCACAGCTCTCAGAGAAGCTGTGGTGGTAGACATACTACCTAATTTTATATACTGGAGGTCTTTTCTTCTTGTAGTAGATCATGATTCGCCAGCCCATTGTCAGTGTGAAATGATGTCTGACTGAACAGATTGCAAACACATACTCTGAATAACGCTTGATTTCAATGAACGCGACGTGCTGCATCTCTATGCAATAAATCATCCTCTCTTAGACCAATAAACCTCTCTCTCTCTCCCTTTCTGTCAATCTTGGTACAAGTCTAAACAGTTTGGATGACAGGCAGAATTTCAAAGGAACATCTAAACTTTAACCATATTCCCTGAACTCTGTTATTTGAAAATCCTAATCCATTCTATAAAAATTCCATTCCATTCTCATTTCAATAAAAATTAAATTCTGAGACTGTAACTATTATGCCACCTTATTATTGACAGTTAAAAGAAAGATGTTTTTTGAAATCATAGCCATTTGTATACCCAGAGCCATTTGTATTTGTATCATAACCATTTGTAATCGTATGCAACTTTCTGGAAAGTAGATCAGCCATTGCACTCTTTAATTTTATTTAATCAAACTAAATTACTATTATGAACATTTTACCTATTTTTCTATGTTGGAAATTTCTCAAAGTTGGTTACTCCTTTTTAAGACTGGTAGAGCGCTGATTCACAACCAACATTAATTTTGTCTGTTATATTCTTTGAATTTTTGATGTTACCTTTAAATTATAGCTTAAATAATTATGCAATATTAGTACATGTTTTAATGTGAGTAAATTTCATGTTTTTAAATTTTGTGAATTAATGTTTATTTCAACTTTTTTATTAAAAGTCTTTCTTATTTTATTTCGCTTAACAATGCTAGTTCTAAAGTTCTGCTGTTACACCTTTTACTCCGGTTAATCTACAGATGTGATTCATTTCTAAGAAGTTTTTCATTGCTTAGTTATTGTCTGAAGTTATTTTCCATTTCCTAAAACGTAATATTATTATTTAAATTTTTTAACACTATCAAACTACCTTTTTTAATGCGACTTATATATTTTAACACTCAAAATCGTTCAGATTCGAAACTAACATAGGACTTCTACGCCTTTTTAAAGAGTACTTGTTTCGTCTTCAAATAAAATTAATTAATTTGCTAGAATTTTACAATGAATTTAAAAATCGAATAATACCGAAGAACTTAGAACATGTTAAATGAAATTGCCCCACATATTACTTAATTAACTATTTGTCTTTAGAGACAATGTTTTGGGTTTTGCGAAAACTTTTGGGTACCATATTTCAACGAGAACATCCGTTTTCATCATTCTCGAATCTATTTGAATTTAGTTTTTGCGTGACATCTTTACGTACGGACAGAATAAAGGACTTTTTTTGGTCCGAAACGGATCATAAAATGGATTTAAAATGGATTCAGAAGAGAAATTTTCGTGACATCTGTAGGTCGCATAGCTCAAAAACGAGTCGCCATAGAACTTTGAAATTTTATACTATTGTAATCGTGAAAAGTTTCAGGCAGCATATTTCAACGAAAAATATCCATTCTGACCGCCATCGAATGCAATTTAACGATGTTTTTGCGTGACATCTGTAAGTAAAGACAGAATAAAAAGATTCTTTCCCTCCAAAAAAATTATTAAACTGCTTTAAAATGAAATCTGAAGGAATTTTTCGTGGCATCTGTACGTACGTATCTCGCATAACTCATAAAACGAATAGCCTCAGAACGTTAAAATTTTGTATATAGGACTGCTATAAGATGTATATGTGCACCTCCGATTTTGGTTGCAATCGGCGCAACAAACGTATATAAATATATATATATATATCCAGTCTGTTACCCGGCTCAGTGATATCAGTTTCTTTACTCTTATATGTTTGTAAATTGTGCCTTTTTTTGCTTTATAAATGATTAAAATATGTTGTTCTATCTTCCGGTTAAGGTCTTTATGTCTTTAGTAAATCTGCATGTAATATTTTTAGAATTATGAACAATTTAAAAGTTGTGTAAGTGCAGCTAAGCCTAATTATTTTTGCGATGGCAGCCATGTTTATTTACATTTGAAACTTGGCAGAATAACGGATTTGTTGCCAATCTAGAGAAACTAAGCTTCGCAACAACAAAGATAACGCCTTCTTTTATTATTGTGAATTAAATCATGCTTAATCCATTTTGGAATTTATTGAAGGAAATAAGTGTTTAAGATTTGCTTCGTAATTTTTAATATAGATGTTTTGAATTTTTATGTATTTTTGCCTTTTCGCGGAGTGAGAACTGAATTAATTGAATGAGAAATTCAATTGTCTGTGAAAAACTGTTTCTTTTTTTTCTTTTGTTTGCTTAAATTCGTTTATGCATCGTTCTAGATTTGATATAGTATTTGAATAGAACATGTGGCAACGATTAGATAATTTTTCAAATGATATAAATTTTGTGCATTCTGAGTTATAATATTGTTACGTTTTTCTTCTGACACCAGTTGCTACGTTATTTTCTTCCTTCACGTTCTTACGGGGTTCGTGTGGATTTGGAGTGAATAATGATAATACTTCTTGATGAAGTATCGAAACACACACTTTATTAGCCGATATTAATCAGGAAAGGTCCAAAACACTTTTACAGTCGTCGAAGATCTACTTATAAACACGTTGGAACAATCAGCGACACAGACTTCACATGTCAGGCAATAAAGGTGGAGACAGCTTCACTGCAAAGCACCAGAATACAGCTCCCGACTCTGCTCGGTCGTTCTCGCAACTCCACGTAATCTCAAGACTCGCCAAGCTACAACTCGCGATGCACTCGACGACACACTGAGCACAGCTCCCGACTCTTCGGTTCAGTCGTTCTCGGAGCTTAACACACTCTCTCGACGATGCACTCGCTGCTCGGCTGTTAACAGGATCGACTCTTCACGGACTGACTAACTATCTCGCACTCTAGACGAGGCACACACTAACCGACTGCTTACCAGCAAGGTTTATATAGCTTTCGGCTTGTGTTCGAGAACATTCTGGGCTAAACTGGTAAGAATTCGTTCCAGAAAGTTCTCCATCCGTCCATGGCATATCGCCAAATGTCACCAAATGGTAGATTTCTCACCAAATGTGGCAACCCTGCCTTCCTTGCTATTTTATGGCAACGCTAAAACTGCTTTGCGGGGAAGCTATCTTACCGCTTCTGTACAATTCGTAATAATATAAAAAAATGGCTCTTCTTTTCTGTTACAGTTTCGCCAAATGATGGCCCCCGCGCTTACTTCTCTTCTACAGACTCTGCACTAGGTGCAAAAAGTACGTTCCATCTTACTGGATTCAACTCGTCATTAAAGATACACTATTTATAATATTGCAAGTAATTAATAATACGTTTAATTAATTAAGTGAATGAATTTTTTTCAAAATAATTATGATAGTTACAATAATTATGACTATAAGATGTATTATTTAAGGCAAAATATAATATTTCTGAAACATAGTATTACATAAACAAACGGAAATCTACCTCTCCCTTTAAATAAGAGATTCATTTGTAAGTTAATGTGATGCGTTTGGTAAGCAATTATCAGAAACTTTGTATTCACTAACTCAATACCACTTATAATAATTTATCTGAAAAATGCTGACCCTACTGCAATGAATGAACAGGCTTATCCGAAAATGGTCAGCACTTTTGATTATTTTGATGCATAGTATTTAAAACAGCTGTAAAAATATTATCACATTACGCCCTGTTATCAACCAAGTGGTAAGTTTAAAATAATAAATTTCGTTGATGAAGTTTTTAATTGAAAAGTTCCTAATTACCTTCAGGATACTTCCTATAGGAATGACTGACTTGCCAGTGGGGAATCCCATACTTCCGAATCCATAAGCATTCCAGATGAAGAATGGTTCCAGGATAAACTATTAGTTTTCCCTCGTTGCTTTGAGCTATGGGTCCCAGTTGATGCCGAAACAGGATAGTCGGTGGCTTTTCCACTATGGGAAAACAATAATAATTTTATTTGAATAATAATAATTCCAACCAGCGACTTTTAGAATAGGTATATTATGAATAAGTCAAAGCTTAAATTATTATATAACTTTATTTCACTCAGAAATAATATTTTAAATATCATGTATATTAATTTAGAATTCAAACAAAAATCACTTATATTTGCAAATTTTTACAGGACTAGCATCATACTTACCTACCAAAGCTCAAAATACTTTGACAGATACTTTCTGCGCTTTGGCAGCTGAGGCTGATGGTTCGGTAAAACCATCGAAATTAGTCCTGTGAAAATTTGCAAATATAACGCTGATTTTTGTTCTTTGAATTCTAAATTAATACTTGTTCGGCGCGTTATTTTATCCTAATCTGCGTGTATATTGTTCAGGTATTTTACAGATAGTTAAATTTTATATACTGCTGCCAGGAGTCTGCACTGGGTTCCACAAGTTAAGCACATAATGCAAATTGGCGATTTTCGAAATCGTAGCTGAATTTGAGTGGCTTAAAATCGCTGCGAATGAAGATTGGCAGTTCTATTTTTGATGATTCAATCGTTTAGCTGCATGTGGATTTCATATATTTCCTTGTTTGTTACTTAAATACGAATCAGCTTCTCTCGCAAGGTTATATTTTAATTAACCGGTCGCAAAGTATATTAACCTGTTATTATGGTTTAGATCTTTATTGTAACGTCTCCTTTCCGTTATTTCCTTATCAGATTACAAATTAGCCTTAAGCTAAGGGTTTCAAATCTTTAGATTAGATCTTCTGGCAATTGCGTCCTTCTGTTAGTAGTTTTGGCAGCTGTGCTTAAAAGTTATAGAGCTTTAGCTTCCAATGAGAATGAAAACTCTACACATTTATCATTTTGGCTTTTCTGTATTTCTACTTTAGTCATTTTCTACCAAACTTAGTTTTAAAATGTCAAATTTAGAGTTTCTCAGAGTGTTTGATAGCTTAGGCTGGCTGTTACTCTACAGTTAATATTTGCTTTGCCAGCGAAGTCTTACTTGCTGCGATTCTTCACGAGCGATTAATCAGAGGAGCCCAAATTTTAAATCAGGCTTAACACTGTATATTGCATTCAATTTAACTAGAATTGGAAAAACGTACTCTATGCGCAGATCGGTGGATTTCTGTTTCTGTTAATTTTCAGTATGTGAAACCGTTAAGCCGACACGTTAATAAATGTTATTTTTATTTACCTCCCATTTTGGTTGTTATAGTTTAGACAAAACGTAAAATGAAATGAAAAGTCATTCGACAGTATTTTACGGTTCCTAATTAATTACTCTGTTTTATTATAATAAATAACTCAGTACATTCAGACAGCACACGTAAAAACCAACTGATAATTAATTCAGAATCAGGGAAGTTTGTAATTCTTTTTTTATACTTTTTATACCCTTTCCCTTATTCTTTCTTTTTTATGCAGTTCAGGTCATATTACGTGCAAAAGAGGGCACAGAATATAAAATTGCTTTTGTTGGAATAGGATGAATGCCAATAAGATGAATTCGGAAATTTTAGTTTTACTATCTCAGATTAATACACATAGATGTTAGACTGAATGTGTGTGAATAATACGGAAATAACTGCTAAAACTGGCGGTTGAGACATGAAACTATAGATTATTAAGATGATTTTAAACATCTTCTTCTATGTGATGAAAAATTAATTTTATTAAGAGATAATATTAATTAAAAAACCTCAGTGTGACTGAGATATTGCGTATTCTTGAAGTTAAATGATTAATTGTAAATTTTGTTTGCTCCGTATGCAGACGATATAGCAATAAAAACGAATTTTCAAAAAAGTACTTAAAAAGTTAAAGACAATTAGAAATAAGAAGAAATTAACTAAGCAATTTTACTCTACAAATCGCAACTAGAGGCATTATTATTAGGTCTTAGCAGTACATTCTGTAACTTATTCAGGTTGTACTGGCAATGTTTATATTGCTTCGCCGAAGTTTAACCGAAAGCTGCCAATCATATACTTATTTAAGGCTTCGTTTTGATGTTCCTAGCGGGGGTAATAGGAAGTAAAAAACTGGAAATTACTGATTACTAAAACATTTCACTAAAGAATAAAAGAGATTCAGCTAACTGATCGCATTAAAAAGAAAAGATATGTTCTTAGATATTGATTTTGAAGCTTTACAAGAATAACAATCTCTTTTCCAGATTTTGCTTTTGAAGCTTTACAAGAATAACAATATCTTTTCCTTCTATAATTACTGAACTGATTTCCCAGTGATTTCATTTTATAGATAAACATTAAAACCTAATTTTAGAATCATTCGAAGAGAACATTGGGTATTGTTGGGGTAGCCAAATATTTCATTCTGAGAAAAATCGATTTTAAAAGCAAACATTTTTCAGTTTAACGTTATATGTAAGGTAAACAGAAAAGAATTGAAATGCAATTCGATTATCTAGTCTGTGCTGATAAAATGTGACTTACTGAAACATAAAGGGGATCCGTGAAAACAAAATTACTGGGATTATTAATATTTTTTAAACATGTTTCCTATATTGCTTTACAAGAAATACTGTACAGCAGTCACCTCGAACTCACGGGCCGTATACGATTTCCAGCATTCATCATTTAGGTCTGTCATATTACTTTAACATTTGTGTATAAAAATCTACATCAGGTTTGCCTATCTCCTACCATCAAAATAAACTACTTTTTTTCTGATACCCATGCCACCGGCTAGTGATGCGTGGAAAAGTTTAAAGTGTATAACAATAATAAACTATTTAATTGTTAAGAAAAATGTACACTATTTAACTCACAAACAATAACATTACAAAAAAAAAACATTAGGGGCTGTAAATTAGTAACTGTAAATAAAAAAATAATGTTAAAGAAAATAAAACAATAAGCTAAAGATACAAAACAATGATAAAAAATTTAATTTTTATTATAAAAATAGAAAATGATGCATTAGATTTACAGATCAGACATATTTTGAAGAAAAGATGATAATTAATAATATAAGTAAAATGAAATTTATTGAGATAGTTGATACTGTTCAGATTTGACTATTTGTTTAAAACTCGGATTATACGATGAAGTACAACCGAAAGGATTTAAACATTGATCAGAACTTTCACTTGTTAAAGAATGTTTCATTTTAAAGCATTTAAAATATTTAAATAGAAAAAAGAAGTTTTTGTCTAATGCATTGGGGCAATGCATATCACATTTTTCTGGGTTACATTTTCAGAATTAGGTGCTTTTCTTTCATAAATTTCCTAATATCCCGTCTCCAGCCTTTTTAGTCCAAAGGGGCAATTTGCCCTAAAGGACTATTAATTTCGTTTTCGCATTTTGCGTCGAAAACTTAAAAAGGTTGTACAACTTTTTAAATGGTTGCTACCATATATTATCGCCCTGTCTTACATTTAAATAAATTAAATAATGAAGAATCTGGCAGCTCCATCGCTTCCAAAGTATCAATCTTTAAATTAGAGTAGAAGTCATTTGAACGTGTTCTATATTCTGCATTTTGGTTGAGATGAAATATATTTCGTACTAGGATTTTTTTTATAGAAGAAATATGATAAACCAACAATGGCTTCACAAAAATATTTCATTCTGAGAAACGGATTTTTCTATTTTCTATTTGGATATGATAAGCAATACGACATAAAGAAGCGCACGCTAAGAAAACCGTAATTTGTTACAAATTAAAAGTAAAGCTAAATTTTTAAATTTTTAGTCATGATATAATCTTAAATTATTTTGTAAGTCTTTTTTAACAGTACCAATTTCAAGAATTATTTCCTTTGCTTTGAATCAAAATTATAAGAACATGTTTGTAAATATTTAGCAAAGTTTGGAAAATAATTGTACTCACCATCTTCCAAATTACTTTTGAGCAATATTTTAAATTACTGAAACGTTGTTATTGAGCTAATTATGTTTATTAGCTTTTTATTTCTATTTTATCTCTCAGCGTTTAAATTATTCAGTTTTTTGAATTAACATTATTTAAAAATGTTAAAAGTAAATAAAATAACAGATGGTGCTAATTGAGGTAAATAATCAACTTTTTCAAAAATGTGATTATTACCTATTACATATTTTTTAAAATTTTAATTTGTACTTTTTGTTTGTATCGCTTCAATCAGGGAATATCAGGGACTGCTTACAGTCTCAGTACTTATGAGCCATGGTCACTATATTAGCAAATATTTTCTTATTCGAACAGTTGGCTTGAATGTAACTAAATCTGATACAATTGGAACATCTCTTCATACTGAGATATAATACGAAAAACAAATTTGATGGCTTAATTTGGTAGTATTTATTGCCTGCTTACAATTTATTGAACATTAGAGAAGCCACGGAAAAAATCTTATGCTTTATTACCTTCACTGATAATTTTAGTTCCAATCCTCCCTCTTAGAAATCAAGATTCTGATCTTAAATCATGCTTTTGAGAGATCTCCTCCAGTATCATAGATTATTACTTTAGGATCTTTTTTTTATTTGGATACCATAAAGTAACATCCAGTTTAAATTACTCTTTATTGTTTAATTTTTCCTTGTACATTGTTATAAATTAATAGCTCGCGCCGTTAGGTGGCGCTCCGAGCGTCTTGTCTCTGTTGATATTCTATAACTTAATTTTAGTTTGATGGAAGAACGAAGGTGTTAAGCCTAAAAATGATGAATGCGTGCGCCTAATAATAATGCTTGTAACTATTGTATTATATTGTAAATAAAACGTGTGTGTATTAATAACGAAACGGAATAATCACTTACCTCTGGATCTAATGCTCTCTGATGGTAATGGAATTAGTTACTACATATATCACTAGTATTAACCCATTTAATTAGAACACTTTCTGCATTAATCTTCTTAGATGTTTTAACTCTAATAAGAAGTTGAATCAGATTAACAATACTTGTAAGCTCCTTTTAACATCCTCGGAAGTCATGGCGTTTTTTGTAGGCAATGAGAGAACGATTTGCTCCTTCTCTTAGTCCTGTATCACTCTGTGTTGTATCCATCTATTCTTTTAGGTGAATTTACATTGTTAGAAAATGCCGTTGGCATGAAGATGGAAGTCTTAGCTAATGCGGATAGTTTTTTCAAGGCGCCGTTTTCACCCACTTGCCACTTGTGATGACAAACAGCGTTACGCATTTAATAGATGCATGACTTGATATTCTTTTAAAAGATTTTCCACCTTAGAATAGCTATCTAGTGTTGAATCAAGTTCATATAAAATGGCTCTTTCATACTCAGTAAGTTCATCGTTATTCAGAAATTCTTTTTGCATCGAACTCATAATTAAGCAAGTTATGGTATAGTTGGTACTTTTAGACGGTTTGGAACTCTTCCGTAACCAAGGTCTAGATTATTTACTTGCAGGGAAGAAAGACCGAAGATCAAGAAAATATACATAGAAGTGCTCAGTTTATTAGAAAGTCTGTAATCGAAATTTATGAGAATGCTTTGAATATTAGATAAGATAATCATGGACCAATGAGAACTCTACTCGCCACCTCATGCCATTTACTATTGCTTATGTTGATATTTCTTGTGTTTCTTCACAAGAAGCTTATTTTTGTATATTTTATCCGTACTGTTCGTAATTTTACAAACATGTTGATGGGTCATTCATCATACTTTGGACTGATTTTCAGCATGATTTCTGCCAAATTTCAATACTCTGGACAGTGTCACTCTGGGCTTTGCAACGCCGCCGATTGTCCAAGCAACACCCGACTACCAGAAGCCAGGAAACTCACAGAGATTTTTTTTATTTTGCCCTTATAATAGAAGTTCTAAATTCGTGTTATTGCTGTACATAGGACTTTTCGCATTGCTCTTTTTGTTTATTTACTCAAGAAATAATGACTATTTAATTTTGCTGTTTACAGGAGCAGACTGTTATTTTATATTGCCCATAGGAATCTTCTTTCACTGTTCTGCACATGTATATTATTTTCATATAGTAGTTTGCAAGCTCTCTACGTTTCGGATTCGTCAAACTCCATCACGTGATTCTAGCCAGCTTTTCCTCGCCTACGTCCTTTTGCAGCTGCTCTATACCGTCGGTGGTGTGATGTCCAGACACGGCTTGCTTATCATCGAAGCTTAGAGCTTCTTTTCTCTCTTTTTCCTTACAGGTCTACCACTTCATTCCGTCCAATCCCATCTTATTTGACGACGATATTCAGTGGACGGATCAAGTGAAGTATCTCGGAGTCACACTTGACAAAAAACTCACTTTTCGGCAACATTTACACGAAACTGTCAGGAAATTAATATCTCAATAGCTACTATGCGTCCTCTCCTCGACAGACATAGTAATCTGACTATCAAAAATAAACTTGTTTTATACAAGTCCATCTTTAGACCTACTTTACTTTACGCCGGTCCGGTATGGGGACACGCCGCTAAAACCCACATAAAAAAGATCCAAGTTATTCAAAATAAAACCCTTCGTGAACTTATTAATGCACCCTGGTTCATTCCAAATTCATATATTCACAGAGATCTTCCAATTGATACTATACAAAATTATATCAAAAGACTTGCAACAATTTTTTTTCCTTTCTGTACTATTACATCCAAACAGCTGTATCATCTTTGAGATGCTCACCTTTTCCTAGAGAAAAACACAAATATCCTTCGGATATTCTTACCTAACATTTTGTTAATTATTTGAAATACTGATCCAACTTTTCTTCACATTGCTTGTCTATTTTCATTCATTACATCTTTCTTCGCCGACTGATGGCGGCTTTGTGAAATATCCCATTCTACCATCTCGATTCTTCTTATTATCCTTTTGTTGTTCCAGACATACTTTCATTTAATGCAGAGTAATAGCGCGCTGTCACTCACTTTCCATTCTACACAAGTCAAGTTACAGGTCTACCTCCAACTGCGGAAATTCCATCTTTGGACTATTACATACGCGAGGACCCTGAGGGGCTCATTAAAGAATCTGGAAAGAGCAGGAGTAGCACATCTCCCGCTGCATGCCAGAATAAGCAACAAAATATAAAAGCGTCCGAAAGAAAATTGTGCACACATTGTTAGGAACGTAAGTCTTGTTGATCCTGTAAAATCTTGTTAAAGGTTTAACTTTGTGCATGGTTTATTTATTGCTGTAACGGTATATTTAGGGTCTAGTACTTTTCGCCGTGCCCATTTTACCGTGGCCGTTTCACCGTCGGAATGTTTCGCCGTCAAAACACATTTACCTTTACATGACTGTGTTTTATCGTGCCGTATTACATTCGTATTAAATTTATTGAATTTAATAATTCTGTTTACCTTTTGTATACTTAATAAAAGTTGCTTTTAATATATATAGTTATTTACAAGTATGAGATATAAAGAAATTACACATAGTTAGTTGGAAAATTATGTCAGTAAAAGACAATGGGACCTAAACTTCTGATATAACAGAAGTTTTATCGATTTTAAAATTATGCGGGTACAATATTTACATGATTCTTCAGAATTTCTTGAAATTTTAATCGGATAGTTCAGAGAAATCACTCATACGAGCGAGAAATTCACATTTTTATGAAATCTAAATGGAAAACGGAATTAGTTTGGAATCTTGTCAGCATCTTACTCTTATAAAATTAATATGTCATGTGTAACGGTGTATTTGTATAAAACTGTACAAAAACATTTTATATATTATTTTAAATAAAATGTTTATTAAATTAAGTTATTAAAATAAACAGAGTTATTAATTTAAATCAATTTAATATAATACGGCAAGATATAATACAGTCGTGAAAAGAAAAATATGTCTTGACGTCGAAACGGTCGCGGCGAAATGGCCACGGCGAATAGTCCCATTCCATATATTTACGTAAATAGCTTCGCCAAATAACACAGCGGAAAAATGCGCTATGTGCACTTGAAAGACTTAAAATGGTTATGCTTTTTACCTATAGCTACTTCTTAGATTCTATTTCATAATGCGTTGCTTTGGTTTGTGATTACCTTCATTTTTATTAATCAGTATCGCCCAAGAGGGTGATGCTTTTGCATAAGAAGGAAGCTATTCGACATTGAAAATAAAGCATTTTTTTACTTGACAAAGGCGTGGTTTATTTGAATCAGGTATATTATATTGAATCATTACAACAGTGCCGGTGACCAGAAAGATGAGATGTACGCTTTGGGAAGCAGTGAAAACTATAAGTAGCCAACTCTTTTATTTTTTACAAGTGAAAGGCATTCGAACACTTTCAAACTCCAAACAACATACTATTTAAAAAAACTGCTCGGGTAGACTATTTGCTTTGTAGAGAAAGTGGCAGAGTTAGGTAAAAAATCTCTTTCGTTTGAACGAATGAACAGGCAGTTATTATTAACAACTAAGCTAATTTCAAAAATAGAAAACGTTTAACTAGCTTTTAATTGATACATTTACTCGAATTGTAAAAGTTGAGAAATTATATGGTTTTAACTAAAAGAAAATGTCAATTAATTAAAAGTTTTAGGCAGTGAAATTGAGAATCGGATAGATTTAAATGCATTAGAACAGAAAATTATTCGTAGTCAAGACTATTAAGGTGAATCCAAAAATGTCCAGGCAGACAGAAACGTACTCACGTATTAGCGCAACCACCTTGGGCGCAGTTGGGCGATTTTGTACAGAAATAAAGGTGATGCCTTGAATTTTCGGATTGCAAGTTTCAATGCATACGGTTTCCTAAAAACTGTTATGCGCATAATTTCCAGAGTTTGGCAAATTCTACTAAGGTGGCGAATATATGTAAGTCTCGAAAGAAATTTAAAATTATGCTGGGCAGAACTTTAGTACTTAACAAAATGTAATTTAAGACATTTTGTATTTTATTTAATAAGTCAAAATTACATGAATATTAGACATACTACTAAACTGCCTAAATAAAAAATAATATATAAATTTTATAGTGAACATAGAGCGCGGATAGGTTTTTGGAGTAAGTTTGAAGAAGCAAACCATGGCAATGAAACCTTGACGAAGGTTGAGAAATAGAGTTACTTAAAATATTACTTATCATGAGCAATTTGTAAGATTTCCATCGAGTTAATGAGAACCATAACTGTAGCATACCATTGCTTAAAGAGCAGTTTGAGCGTCTGACTGAAAATGACTTGAGCATTATTTCTCATTTAAATAAATTGTTAGCCATTGAGCTAGTAAGAAACTGCCATAATGTTAAGAAAGTTACATGGCAAACGCTTAGCGCAATTACGAAGTTTACAACCTTTTAATGTCACAGTAGGTTCAATGTATTATGTTCCTCAATTTTATAAAGATTGTCTGAAGAGCTGAATTTCAAGTAAAATAGCCAATTTCAATTAACTTCAGAAGTTCCCATAAATGAACTTTTAAGGTTAATTAGAAAAAGTCTAATGTAGAGAAACATAGAACTTGTTAGTTAATTCTGCTTATAGAAACACTAATAGTGGGGTAGGTAGAAAACCGTTAAGCGAGAATCCGCCTTCGAAAAGAAATATTGCAAGTGTATATGCATTAACAAACCGTGAGAAGACTTATCTTTTGTAACATGAAAATATATAGTACAGAAAACGGCAAAAGGCAAGGAATACGTTTCGGTGTTTGAGACATAGGCATATCACCATACTGTGTTGTTGCAGAAACATCTGATTATATAACCAGTTTCATACTTATTTAATTTATGATAAGGCAGCTAAGAAGAGTGAGTCCATATCTCAACCTGAAAATATATCAGATTTAGTTTTTAATTTAAATTATTCATTCATGGAAAGAGAATATTTTACTTCAAACTAATAATGCTGTTTTAAAATTCAAAGGCTATTTGAACATAGCAAAGCACACAAAGGCTATCTATCTCCTAAGGGCCTAAGTGGAGGGTTCACTTTGTGGAGAACTTTGCGTTTATAAGGAAAACCGACTCGTATTCATGCTAGCATGGAGAAAACTACGGAAACCGATCAATGCAGCCAGTCCGATTGCCTAGATTCGAACCCGGAATTATTTACCAGTATTTAGCAGTATTTAACTGCTCTTCCAGTGGTGGCGCCTTAAAAGAAAAAAAAAGGAGTTAATAGTGAAAAACAGGAGCTGAGAATTTTTTATGATTTTGAATCTCAGCGATGCTATGTTGCAAAAGAAATTGGTGATATTTTAGTGCTAATTCGGAAAGAAAATATCAAAATATATAAATTTAGGAGTAAAAGATAATCGTCTTTGGTTTAAAACGTAGTTCGTTTAAATCTGCACAATAGACGTAATCCGGCATTACAGATTAGAGTTGAAGCTCTTGTTTCAAAAGGAAAGAAAAATACAAGTAGGCAAATAGTAGTACCAACAAGGTAGATGAAATGAGTGGTGCTTACCAAGGGCGCGTGCAGAAACGCGTATGAATATCGAACATTATTCATCTTATTTTCAAAAATACTTCCACAACACAAGATGATCTTTGATTCCGCTCTGAGCGGAGATATATGTGTTTTTGAACAATTTCAAAATTTAGAAATGATCTCGTTTTCTAATTTTTTTCCTAAACATCATTTACATGAATATTTACTAGAAATAAGAATTATAATCTAAATTAACGATAATATACCATCAGTTCAAAACATAGAATAGATGGGGATACTTCTCTTTTCAGTTGTAATATGTTTAGCCTAACTTTACATAAATTACATATAATTATTACTTCTCAACAAAAGATGAAAAGTTGTACGATATATTTTATACATTTCTATGCGAGTCAATGTCTACGCAAGTCTTTAAGAAATTCTTTAAGAAATAATGTGTGAAACGCTTACATGCATAATCATTTTCCTGCGACAGTCCATAGCAGGAAGGTTTCACGCCATCCCAATCGCCATGCACACATCTCCTTCTCACACTTCCGATCAAGCTGTACTTTCCGATATCCTTACAGCGGAAAACAAGTTCTGTGTGTGGAGGATGTTCTGTTTCCTCCTCCTCAATCATCTGGTCTCCAAGGAACGCCACCAAATTAGGCTCCGTGTTATAGAAGATGCATGACTTGTTGCGCCGATCCTCATCTGGAGGAGGCTCAGGCTCAGCTTCTGGAACAAGAGAAAGAAATCAGATAATAGTTAATATCACTTAAACACTAGAGACGCAAATGAAAGTGCCATTCATCTTTCATCTATCCAGTCCTTTTGGCCAAGAAAATTTATTTCTGGGAAATAAAAATACTGATATGTTGCTAAAGAACTGAGTGGAATTAAGACGTGTAAATATAAAGTAAAATAAATATTTTGCCCTTGTTGTTCTATGCTAGTAAATATTTCAGCTTTGCTGTTCCATCCTAAGCATTTAAACTAATACGATCCTAATTTTGAGTCTTTGTTCAGAGGATGGTTAAGCCAGATTCCTTACGTCCGCTATAACAGCCATCCATATGATAGAAACTTTCATTTACAACTTGCTCATGTTTATCATAATATAGCAGCCACATTCATTCAAGTTTTCAGCGAGAGTAACAATTATTGTATAGATGACACTATCAATTTAGCATTGTAATATTACTATCATTGATTCAGTGAATGCCGCTGGCGGTGGACTGTAGATTCTTTTCCATCGCATGGACATATAACTCTGATTGGTGTAGAACCTTAGGTCGGAGGTCCATGCAACTGCGTATCAGTCTATTTATAGTAGCTGTAGATTGCATGACTTATTCTGAAAGAACTTCCTTCTTTTAACTTCATATGTAGTAACTTTGTTTCTATAAAATTAAAGGGATAAGATAACTGACAAATTCCGCCTTTTACTGGTGGCAACGCGAGTACGATGTTAAACCGGTCGTTTAAAATAAAAGTATGTTTATTAGGATAAAAAAAATCAGATTATGATCAACAGACGATCTTTCAGTATTAGTACAATTAACTGCATATGTAGCGTGACTTATTTTATTATATTACCACATTATACCATCGGTTTTAAATGCGTCGTTTTGAAATTACATAAATACAACGATCATCAGCTGATTACAATCTGACTTTTTTATCCCAATAAAATTATTTTAATTTTATTTATGGAATAACAGAGCTGAAATATTTTTACTACGTAAAGGAAGTATTGTAATTGTGAAAAATTTCGAGTATCATATTTCAAATAAAATATCTATTTTGACGTTCCCAAATCCATGCGGACGATTCTTTTTGTGTGATATCTGTACATACAGACAGAATAAAGGGTTCTGTGTTCAAAACAGAGTGTAAAATTGGTTTAAATGCATTCAAAAGGGATTTTTCTTTTTTGACGTCTGTACGTACGTGCGTATGTACGTATGCATGTCGCGTAACTCAAATACGATATACCGTAGACCGTTAAAATTTTGTATATGGAGCTGCTGTAACATCTAGTTGGCCACCTCTCTTTTCTTTCTTTTTTACTGCAATAGGCAGCAGCAAAACATATACGTATATGTATATCTACCTACTCCTTTACCCGGCCTTTCCATTCGCAATCGTTGGTTGTAGTCATATAGTTATCAAACCTTGTGTGATGACTATATGACAACGACCATTACAGAAGTGTTTTAAATGACTAAAACATTCATGTTTTGGCAATGTCAAATTAAAAAAAATAATTTTCGACAAATAACGAAAACTAATCTTAGTGCGATCTCTTAGTTCCTATACTTATATTTGGGAAAGTCTCATACTCGTTATGAAAAAATAAAATTATATGAAATTTACTCCAGTACGACAAAAATTGACCTGGATATTTAATTTCAAAATTTGCAATCTTTGATGTCACTTCAACTTGCTTTGAGCGAACGGTTAACGACGTTAGACTAATTCCAGAAAATAACTTTAAATGAAGTGCAGCAAAAATTGTATATAATTTTAAAAATTGCAAAAATTATGTTAATTACCGCACAAGGAAGTCATGTGGTGTCCGCACTAGATTTTTTACAAATAAAGTTCAAATTTTTTATCATCCCATTAAAGGAAATGACTATTATACTGAAAATTAATTCGATTAAAATAAAATTCTACATTATTCTTGGCACTGAAGGGCGACATTTTGTTGTTAATTACCACCTGCAGTATTCGACATTTTCATTTGATGCGTCTAACACAAAACTTTTATAAGAAAGATTCTTGGTAATGCAATAACCCTCTTACTATATACGCGTTAGGTACGATAACGAAATAAACTGTCTTACTCTATACACTTTACAGTACGGACGATGTAATAATATATTGAACCTTTTGATTTTATTTGATGATTTAAGGTTTTAAAGAAAATCTGAAAGTTTTCAGATTTTAGATTACGCCCAAAGTTTTTTTTTTTTTTTTTTTTTTTTTTAAGGTTTTGTGTGTTACCTTTATTTATTAAATAACATGTTCTTCTCACTTAAACGATAAAATTCAGTTCAACAGCAATATCACAAAATAATTTTAAAATGAGCATATTTTTAGAATTTTCGATACATAGTCTCGCACGCTGGAGATAAATTTTTTTTTCCGTACAGTGTTGCCATTGCTCGCTTTGAAATCGTTCAGTTTGTTAATCAAGAATTCGTTAAAGCTTTACAAAATATGAAATAGATCATAAAACAAATTCCAAATTTCAGATTTGGGCTTCCACATGCCCATATTCGTAGGAGGATTACGTCATTCAAAATTCGATGCCTCTACTGTTGTTTTATCACAATGCGAGAAACATACATACATTTATGCAGATTTTTCATTATTTAATTTCTTCAAATATAATGCAGGACTCTAACATTTGATGGCAACAATTTGAAAAGTGAAACGGACATTTATAGTGAAACAACGCAAAATCGCAAAACGAGAACAATAGTCCTTCAGTGACAAAGCCCCTTTGGACTAATAACTTCACAAAATTACAGTCGAACCTAAATTAAAATTTCTTTATTTTAAAACTAATCGGTGATCAATCGAATGATAACGGCCCATCTGCGGCCGAGCGGTTAATGTCCCTGAACACTGGTAGTTCGGTCCGAGGTTCGAATTCCGCGAACGGGCTGGCAGCATGGGCGTTTTCGTGGTTTCCTCTGTGCAACGTGTTAATAGGAGCCAGCTTCCCTCACTTTCCTCTACGAAGGCATCTTTTCCTTCCGTACACTGCCTTAGCTAGGAACATGTAAAAAATAAACGAATGATAACTCACAAAAATTAGCTCGTAGGCAAACAGAAAACGCATTAACAACGGAATAAACTAGAAGTTACAGCTGCTTAAACTATAATTCATTTCGCAAAATTAATACGGGATCTTTTCCTTGCACATGAGCTGAGTTCAAACTAGGTAAAGAAATTCTTAAACTAATTAATAATCTCATTCCTTTGATAGAAAGTAGTAATTTCTGAGTTCATATATTTTTAGCTATCATATATAAAACAGATTTCATCGAACAAATTATTCAAGATTGAGTTTACATTACAATCAACTGAAACATCTTTTTAATTAATTTCATTTTATGTCACAAAATAAATTCGAGTGTCCTCGGGTTGAAATATTCCTGCTTACAAAAACTAAAACTTTTATTAAGTTATCTTGATGTATGGCATAGAGTTTCAATAATAGCTTATATCAGACAACTTAATAACATAGTTTAATTCGAGTTATTCCAGGTATTTAAAAAAAGTAACCGTAATGCTTGGTTATTCATATTAATACTTCTGTGCTTTGATTGTGAGCATAATTTTCATAGAATAATATAAATGATGATGATAGAAAGGTTATTTACCTCTGTTGAAATTGAAAACCAATTTTAGAGCAGAAGGAAATAATTTGATGCTTTCTTTTCATTTCGAACATAAACATTTTTAATAACGCAATTTAGGCCATTTGTTTCATACAAAAACTTTTTAAATATAATACATTTATGCATTAAGGCTGTTTTTGGCAACACTCTTCATAAAAACACATTTCCAAAACAATATGTTTCTAAGTGAATACTATATTTATCTCGATAATGTTCAAGTTATTTTAATTTTTACGTAAACGACTTCCTTATTTGTAATAGCAGAGTAATAATTGGCATTATTAAGAACATACTGCTAACGGAAAGGAAACCATTTGACGCTGCACAAATAGAAAAACCTTTTTTTTTGTATTACTTTAGTTTCGAAATCTACCATTTTTTTCATTTATAAATTGTGTGGTCAATTTTTATTACAGCTGTTTTTTTAACCATTCAAAGACTAAATAAAAATGAAATGCGTTCTTATTTGTATTAGTGAGGAGTTGCTTCTAACTATAAATCTCACAGTTCTCAAATTTAGTATTTTTTTATGTTTAGAATGAAGAATTCATTAATGTAAAAATATGATATTACAAATATTTTAACAGACATTTACAGTATCTGTTGGAAAGTTTCTTTACTCTTAATAGGACTTTAATTTCCCTTTTATTTTGATTTATATTTATGATTCTAACAACTGTTCAAGGTTTAAATTTTAAGTCAAACGAAGTCTTTTCGAATTTAAAGTTTTTAATTAATCAAAAGTATTCAGTGAAATGCCTTTAACATGTGTTTGACGTACATGATCTTTTTAAATTATTAGCAGACAAAATTGGTATCTAAAAAAATTCATTATCATTTAAGAATAAACATCTCCGCTTAATGGAAAATGATATATTTCGCACGAAAAGGAAAGAAAAATGATACATTTGATACTAAAAGGAATAAAAATTACATATTTCACACGAAAAGGGAGGAACTGCATAAAACAGTCCTAAATTACACAGAAAAAAAAATAAGAAAAACAATTCCTTTCCAAAACCATTTTCAAAACGAAAAACTATATATATGTGTATATATATGTAGTGCCGATCGCTTGGAGCTGTGATGAAAACCAGATGCCGTGACGTCATTCTCTCTACGAGCTCCGAAGGCGCCAAGCAAAAATTAGGGGAATTACCGTTTTGAGATGATAGACGATTGACGTGGGAGCAGAGACGCTGCTTCTGTTCAAAAAGAACTTTGACAAATCATTACTTGTTTAATTCTCTTAAATGTTAAATTTATGTAATAATCGTTTGTGTAATTAAAATGTCTTTCGTTAATTAATTTGTTCATCGTCTAAAATCCCCACAAAAATTTTCTCAGAAGTGGGATAGCACTTCAGCACTCGAATGAACTGTAGTTTTACCTGCTTTCCTGGATTACTACCGGTTTTGAAGATTTATTTTTGCTGTGCTGGACTATTTTATGATGTATAATGAACTGTGTTTCGAACAAAAATCTCGTCAAACTCCTAGGAATGTATGCTGATTTACCTGAACTGAAACTGCGTAATAGTGAGTAAATAGTGTGCAGCTCTATTAAGGACTGTGGAATAAATTTTAATAATACCGGATGTCAAGTGTCAAGACGTGAAGTGTGGCCAAAAATCCATCGGACATAACCTGTTTGTATTCGCGCTTTACCGACACCATTCGTGATCTATTGGAGGATATGGAAGTACTTTCTTTCGTTTCTGTTTCCGGATTATAGAGTCAGGAACATCGTGGATTACCATTATATGAAGTGACTGATTTTCTCAATTTTATTAACTAAACTGGTGTGCAAAAATTAAGGACGAAGTCGAAAAATTAGCATATCAGCTGAACGAAGAGGCAGAGCGGACAGAAAGACCAATCAGGAGATTAAGTAAGGTGAGCACATGCGCAGATATGCAGGTAGACGTAATGGGGGAGTGTCTGAGTAGTATAAAGCATGTTGTAGGTGTAAGATCAGTATTTCTGGAGAAGAGATTGCACGCCGTATAGCAGTTAAAATCACACCGAGTTGCTGCCTCAGCGAGAAATGGCGAATAATCAATCTGTTAGACGACATCTGGATGCTTTTACCCGAGGTCGAATCATTGGGAAGTTGGAGGAAGGCCGCAGTGTGACAAGTGTGGCTGCAGAGTTCGGAATTGCTCACAGCATCGTTTCACGACTTTGGAGACAATTTCAAACTACAGGAACAGCTATCCAGGGGTTTAGTAGTGGTCGTCCACGAGAAACCACACCCGCAGATGACCGGTATATTGCCTTACAGGCCAGAAGAAACAGGCGGCAGACAGCGGGAGAAATCGCTAGACACACGACACAGGCGACTGGACGACCGATATCGCGTTTTACCGTGGCCAGAAGACTGCACGGTGGTGGTCTGTTTGCACGACGCCCTGTACGGTGTGTACCTCTAACGCCTGCCCATCGGAGAAGGCGTTCTCTGTGGTGCCGGGAACACCAGAATTGGAGAGACAATGAATGGGGACGAGTACTCTTTACAGATGAGAGCAGATTCAGTCTGAGTAGCGATTCTCATCGCATACTCATCTGGAGAGAGCGGGGAAGCCGCAATCATCCCTCGAACATCATTGAAAGGGACAGGTATGGAGGTGGCGGTGTTCTCGTTTGGGGAGGCATCATGCTTGGTAGTCGTACAGACATGGGACATGGGACATGGGCGCCAGAGACCGAACCTTCGACCTGGTATTCCTTGCAAAGTTAGATGAAACGGGCTCTGGATGGGACTCATCAGTGGCGGCGCAGACCCCACAGTCCCTGCCCGGCTTTATACTCAGACTCGGCGAGGTAAAATCAAAATGCGAAATCAAAAAAGATACAAAAGTCACCTTTGCCTCGGGGCACCACTCCCTCAGCATCAGTTAATTCGTTCTCGGTGCCTTGCCTTACTCAATCAGTCCCCGTCACTGGGACTATGAGGGCCAAACCCCCATCGAAAAGCCCCGCTTATATCTACATATCTGCTCCACAACAGCCGGGGGAACGGACACGACAGTACCAGTACGGTCCCTGCCAAGCCCGAACCTACCTGAGTACAATACTCGGGTTCTAGTCCTATGAAGAGTGTTTATGTACCCCCGTGGTTGAGACTGCCTAGGTACAGATCCTAACCACTACTTCCCAGGACGTCTCCGAGTCAACCCCGAGGGGGGAAGTCGAACAGACCTTCACATCTTCGACGCAGGTTCAGTCAACGGGACCCGTTATTGTAACGAGATTCTTCTTCCATATGTGCGTCTTTTGAGAGGCGCTATGGGTCCGCAGTTCCTTTTCATGGACGACAATGCACCATGTCATCGCACAGTAGCTGCCGAACAGCTCTTAGAGAGTGAGGATATTGAACGTAGCGATTGGCCAGCACGATCTCCGGATCTCAATCCCATCGAGCATGTATGGGATTTTCTAGGCAGACGCTTGGCAGCTTGTTCCTTACCACCAGTAACGATTCCGGAGCTTCGATTGGCGCTACAAGACGATTGGGCAGCAATGCCTCAACAACTCATTGACACCCTCATTCTCAGCATGGGCAGACGCTGTGAAACCTGCGTAGCAGTCAGGGGAGATCATATCCCCTATTAAAGATCGAATGTTTCTTGCTGGACACCCATCACAGGGATGTTTCGGCCTTCAGTCGCATTGCGCTCCATGCTACTTTTTCAATAAAGCTTCTTTTTATCCCTCTGATTTCTCTTTTAGTAAGTGTTGCTTATATTACTCATGTCCTTACGTATTGGGGATATTACGGTATTAAATGTGATGATTTGGAAAGCTTTTGTACAAAGTTATATTGAAAAAGCCGTCTCGTCCTTAATTTTTGCACACCAATGTATATTTCTAATTGATGTGCCGGGAATGGAAGATGTCCTGAAAAATGAAAAAGCACATAATATAAAATTATTACACAAAATAATATTTAACGATGTGGGCGACAGAAATAATCGAAAAAGGTTAAGACAATTTAGTGGTTTCTCTTTAGCAGAGAATAGTAAAGAACTTAATGAAAAACTAGAAAAAATCAAACAAGATTTTCAGGCTTATGAATTAATTTCCATTGCTAATGTTTTATGCATTGATAGCTCTGGTACACAAGATGACTTAACAACCCGAATTGTTTCTTATCTGAATAATTTAGAAGTGCTTAAAAATAATGTAATTTTAGAAGAAAGTGAAAACGAAAGTGATTCAGAGGGTGTGGATGGTGAGGATAAAAAAGAAGTAGATGATAATGTTCGAGATGAAACGAAGCTAAGAAACAATTCTGGTGCCACAGTAAGACAACTTCCTTCCCAATATGCTAATGATAATATTCTTAGTACCATTGAAAACAAGTCGAATGTATTTTATAACTGTAGTATAAATATTACTATTGAAGACATCAAATCATTTGTTGCTCAATTTGATGGCCAAAGCCACGAAAATGTCAGTAGTTGGGTCGAAAGTTTTGAAGATGCAGCTACGATTCTTCAGTTAAATGATTTACAAAAACTTATTTTTGCTAAACGCCTGATGACAGGCAAAGCAAAACTATTTGTTCTTAGTGAAACAAAGTTGAATTCGTGGCAAGTTTTTAAGAATGCCTTTCTTGATGAATTCCGGTCCAACTGCAATTCGGCCGAACTGCATGAGTTATTATCAAAACAAAAAATGAAGAGGAATGAAACATTTGATGAGTTTTTTTTAAATATGAAAAGAATTGCTAAAAATGGTCAAATTGAAGATGTTGCTTTAATACGATATGTTATAGATGGTATACCAGGCTCCACGTTTAAAAAATCTTGCTTGTATGGGTCACAAACATTAACTGATTTTAAGAACAAATTGAAGCTTTATCAACAGATATGTGATGATGAAGAAAAGTCGCGAACGTCAAAAACAAAATCTGAAAGTAAACAAAAATTTGAATCTAGACATAAATATGACTCAAAAAATTCTGTTAACCAAACAAAGCGTAACGTAACCGATAGTCGAGGAACAATTCCTGAAATTAAACGTAATACAACCTGTTTCAACTGCGGTGAAAGCGGTCATATTTCCAAACAATGTATTCATAAAGATAAGGGAGTCAAGTGTCTTAAATGTAAAGAATTTGGGCACCGAAGTTTCGAATGCTCAAATACGAATTCGAAACCAGAAGTATCAGCCGTGAGTATTGATGTAGTCTCGAAGTTGACGAAAGAAGTAAAAATTAATGATGCATATGTAACCGCGTTAATAGACACAGGAAGTCAAACTACTTTGTTACGTAGATCGACTTTTGATAAACTGAATATCGAAGGCCTCGTGCCCGTAAGTTCAACGCTGAGTGGGTTCGGTAAATGTCAAGTAAAACGTCTAGGCTTCTTTAAAGGTAATATTAAAATTAATGATTTCCAGTGTACTGCAGATATTTGTGTTGTAGACAACAATGTGATGACACATGAAGCCATTTTAGGCTTAAACGTAATATTAAAAGGTGAAATATTAATAAACGAAAATGGGGTTACCATAAAAAATAAGTCACAGGGTGTAGAGGAAGTAAATATTGTATCTGTTTCACCTGTTGATATAGCTAGTAACGAAGATGAAGTAAACATTGCACCTAGTGTTCCAAACTACTTTAAAGAGACTGTTCAACAGTTAGTTTTGAACTATATGCCATGTAAGACCAAATCTACGGACATACAGCTAAAAATTTGCGTTAAAAATAACGAACCAGTATCGCATCAACCGCGTTGATTACCGTTTGCGGAAAAGAAAATTGTTGAAACCCAAAATATTCGAATGGCTAAAGTCAGGAATTATAGAACAGAGTTCTTCGGAATATTCCAGCCCATTGATCATCGTTAAAAAGAAAGACGGGACACCAAGAGTTTGCGTTGATGATCGTCGTTTAAACAAAGTTGTCGTAAAGGATAGATTTCCCCTTCCCTTACTTGAGGATATCCTAGACCGCCTTCAAGAAGCACGTGTTTTCAGCACTATTGATCTCAAAAATGACTTTTTTCACGTGGACGTCGAAAAGGAAAGTCGGAAGTACACATAATTTGTTACGCATGAAGGACAGTACCAGTTTTTGAAAGTGCCGTTTGGACTCTGTAACTCACCAGCTGTGTTCCAGAGATTCATAAATACCATTTTTCGACCGTTAGTTAACGAAGGCATCGTTTTGCCGTACATGGACAATATCATCATTTTGTACGCCTCATACAAAGAGGGAATCGAGAGGCTGAGTCAAGTTTTAAATCTAGCGAGTGAATACAGGTTGGAAATAAATTTTAAAAAATCCCAATTCTTAAAGAAACGAATTGACTTTTTAGGCCATGTCATAGAAGAGGGTAAAAATTTCCCATCCACCTTGAAGATGTTATAAATTTCCCTGAACCATCTAATTTAAAACAGATCCAAAGTTTTCTTGGGCTGACAGGGTATTTCAGAAAATTTAATCATAAATACTCTATAATTGTCAAGCCACTTAACGACCTGCTAAAAAAGGGTAATAAGTTCGAATTCGGTGAAGAACAAAAGATCGCATTCAATCGTTTGAAATCAGCGCTAGCTGAGAAACCTGTACTTGCAATATATAATCCTCATTATGAAACCGAACTACACCCAGCATAGAAGGATATGGGGCGATTCTAATGCAGAAACCTCCAGGTGATAGCAGTTTTCACCCCACTTATTTTATGAGTAGGAAAACCTCAGATGCACAGAAAAAGTACTCAAGTTACGAGTTGGAGGTCCTCGCGATCGTAGAAGCACTGAAAAGGTTCCGTGTTTACCTTTTGGGAATTTCATTTAAGATACTGACGGACTGTTCAGCATTTCAACGGACGATGGAAAAAAGAGATTTAGCGACGCGTGTTGCTCGTTGGACTCTGTTGTTACAAGAATTCGATTATGTTATAGAGCATCTTAAAGGTGTTAGAATGCCACATGTAGATGCTCTAAGTAGAGCTCCTGTAAACGTCTTATGTATTTCTGTTGAAAATATCTTACCTAAATTAAAACTTGCACAGGAAAATGACACAAATAAAAACCATTAAGGAATTATTGAAAAACTCAAGTTATGAAAATTATTGTAATAGAAATGGCGTACTATACAAGTTTATTGACGATAAAGAATTGATAGTCGTACCAGAAAGTATGCAGACTGAAATCATAAAAGATGCTCACGAGAAAGAGCACACCGGTATCAAACATACAGAGAAACAACTGGATGAATACTATTTCATTCCCAAACTTCGGCAGAAGATAGAAAACGTTATCGCCAATTGCGTTCATTGCATCTTAATAAATCGCAAAGCAGGGAAAAAGGAAGGATTTTTACATCCGCGATTCAAGGAGGACGTTCCGTTGCATACCTATCATATCGATCACTTGGGTCCTCTGGAAAGTACCCATAAAAACTACAAACACATATTAGTAGTGGTCGACGCATTTACTAAATTTACTTGGATTTATCCAACAAAATCTACGACCTCAACCGAGGTGATAGCGAAGTTAGAGAATCAGAAGGTCATTTTTGGAAGCCCTTGTCAGATCATTTCTGATAGAGGAACGGCTTTCACATCCAGTGAGTTTTCTGACTACTGTGCTAAAGAAGATATTAAACATCATCTAATCACCACAGGCCTGCCGAGAGCAAATGGACAAGTCGAACGAATCAACCAAGTCATTATATCAGTATTAGCGAAACTGTCCTTAAAAAACCAACCGAATGGTATAAACATGCACACGAAGTTCAGAGAACGCTTAACTCAACATATCAAAGAAGCATTAACACCACTCCGTTTGAATAACTCTTCGGTACTAAAATGAACAGTAAGGGCACCGATCAGCTCAAAGAAGTGATAGAAAGTGAGTTTCAATCTCAATTCGAGTCTCAAAGAGAAGAATTACGAAAACAAGCCAAGAGGCAAATTTTCCAAGTCCAACAGGAAAATAAAAAGACATATAATGCCAAAAGAAGACAAGCACAGCCGTACAAAGTTGGTGACTTAGTGGCAATCAAAAGGACTCAATTCGGACCACACTTAAAATTAAGAGCGAAGTATTTCGGACCTTATAAGATCACGAAAGTTAAGGGTGGCAACACCTATGACGTAATAAAGGAAGGGTGCCATGAGGGGCCCATATGCACCGCCACATGTGCCGAATTCCTCAAGAAATAGACGGCGCTTTAAAAGTTTTCACGAACACTTATTTCTGTTATTGTATATCCTTGCTTGTTGCTTTGTTTTTTTTGTCTGTTTTTTGCAGTGTCCTGGAGGGCCAATCCACCCTCGGATGGCCGAAAATGTAGTGCCGATCGCTTGGAGCTGTGAAGAAAACCAGATGCCGTGACGTCATTCTCTCTACGAGCTCTGAAGGCGCCAAGCAAAAATTAGGGGAATTACCGTTTTGAGATGATACACGATTGACGTGGGAGCAGAGACGCTGCTTCTGTTCAAAAAGAACTTTGACGAATCATTACTTGTTTAATTCTCTTAAATGTTAAATTTATGTAACAATCGTTTGTGTAATTAAAATGTCTTCCGTTAATTAATTTGTTCATCGTCTAAAATCCCCATATATATATATACATGCATGTACGCACGCACCAAAAGAAATTGTATTGAAGTCTGGCTTGCAATATTAAGTATTGCCATGATACAGAAGTTTTCTTGGAAGACAAACAATGGAGTTTCAAAATTCCTTTACGGATGAACCTGAAGGTGTTACAATGAAAACAGTTCTTTCTATTCAACTTATTTCTTAAATAACATCAAATATTTGATAATGACTCTACCATGTGTATAATCTAGTTCAAATTGAATGGAAATGCCTGTGACATCAAATGCAATCAGACCAGGATGGATGGAAACTTAGTATGCTGTGAAACTTACAGACTTTAAAATTTTTGAATTTGTTAATCAAACATTCGTTAAAGTTTTACAAAATTGGAAATTGATAATAAAACAAACTCCAAATTTCCAATTTGATCTTTCACATACCCATATTCGTAGGAGGATTACGTCATTCAAAATTCGATGCCTCTACGTACTGTTGTTTTATCACAATGCGAGAAATATACATTTTATGCAGATTTTTCATTATTTAATTTCTTAGACAGACAGAATTATTTTTTACTAGTGTGAAAGATACTTAAGTAGTAGTTTCATAAAATCTACTTTAGCTAGACCTTCGAATTACTGAACCAGGCGTTTTCAGACAGGGAGGGGAGAATTCCGTCCTGGGAGGAATATCACAGTTTCAGGGGAAACGCGGTCAGTCTTTTATTTACCTTTTAAATTTTAGTTTATGAATATAAAAAACTCCTTTTATTTACACTTTGACATTTATCAACATTTTCTACACTTTTTTTTGTTTACAGTAAAAACTGATATAAATTTAAATATATGTCTGTGCAATTTTCGAGTTTTAGAAAGAAGGGGGAATCATCGTCTTGTGATGGTGAAAGGGGTACGTAGAGCAAAAAGGACTGAAAAACACTGGTCTATACTGTATAAATACGGCTTAAACAGTCTGTTTCGGGTAAAGAAAATATCACTTCTTTCTCAGAAAAATTAAATAAAGCTGTGCATAGTTATTCGGCAAAAGTTTTCATAGGAAAAAAAAAAATCTTACAATTAGAAGGCAGTGAAATGACACCAAAAACTGTCATTCATAGGGGGTGAAATGAATGCATTGTATACAACTACAGATAAGCAGTCTTGTATACGTAGCAGTTGTGTATGCTATTATCTCCATATAATGAACAGGAGTTTATGTCTATCCAATATACATTAAACATCCATTCTGGTTAATGTCAAATTTTTGAAAGGATGCAGGAGATAAATGTTTCCTTATACCCAATTTATGAAAATAAACTTCCATTAAAGTTTTCTTAGGGAATGATCCTCAGGAACATTGGTTTTTAAAGTCGCCATTCAGTATCTTTCATATGTTATGAGATCGTTTTGTTTTTTTTTAGATTTTTTTGGGATAGGAACTTTTGCAAAGCTTTTGATACTAGTCCTCAGTTTAGGTGAAAAATTATTCAATAATACTGTTCCCAGGAAAAATTAGTACTGGTGTAAAAATCTGTTTTTTTCAGATCACTTACGAATGGATTAATTAAACACTTAGATCTTATAACGAATTTCTTGCCTTTCACTGAAGAGCCAGCATGTTAGCACTCTCCATCGCTGATTTTTCGAACATCATTTTGCTAAAATGTATTCCCCATCCTGACAATGCATATGGCACAAACTACATTTAAATGTATGATAAATAATTTAATTAAATATATGATTTCAAGAGCTTTAAAAAACTTTTTTTTAGGAGGAGTTTTGACTTATCCTGCATTATACCAAATATGCATGCAAAATTGGGCTTTAAGGTAGCATATTGCCATTATTATCGTTGGTAAATTTGCTGTGTCAACTGTAACCAGTATCATCTATTCACCTGTAAAACAACGTTCCTGGCATGAAAATTAATCATGCTGGAAACATTATTTTACAGGCGCCTCAGGATTATGTACAGCTTAATAACACACTTGTCTCTTAATAACATATTTGACGTAGCTTAGTAACATATGTCGGACAGTTCTGTTGACGATGAGTACGATGTAAATTTATTAGCAGTCATTAATAAGTCTATTGCTAATTAATTATTTCAAACTATTTCCTGCCTTCGTACAAAATATAGTTGACATTCAGTGACATTTTATGTAGAGGGATTAGAAGATTATTTTATCATTCTAACTCAGTACTTACCATTTTTAACACTATATTATATTATGCATTTATTTCTGAAATTCTTCTACGAATGCTTAGGAGGTCACATTTTATACGATACAGGGTAAATTACATTGTCTTTCTTTAAGAAATGTAACAATTTTATTAGCTCACGTTCCAAAACTGCATACTTGTTATCGATATATCGTGAATTTATAAATTGTTATAAAAGCACTTTAAAGTTAATATACAATAGCTCTTTTTATTTTACTTGACTTCTATGAACTGTACAACGAAAGATTACACTTATTTGTGCATATGAAAATGCTACCTTAGTTTCATGTTTAAATTTAGATGAAGAAAAAATTAAACGAGCATATGCAATATTTGAATAATGTATTTCATAATGACCACAGTAAAAGTCTAAGGAATGAAGCTTAATCCTATGCAATTCTGAAATGGGATGAGATGGTCGTTATATCGATATCGTAATTTGAAGGTTCCAATTTCGATAGCCAGTGAAGATGTCATGAGATGTTTCACGAATCTTTGATTCAAACTCCTCTCGATCGTAAAGGGCTTCTGAACTAAGGAACTGAATGAAACGTTTTCATAAGACTTGAATTTCTTGATTTAAAAAAGGTCTGCATTTCATCAGTTGCTTTTAGATGACGAAAATGTAAAAAACAAGTTAATTCTTGACATGAGGTTTCTTGGTATAGCAGCAAGTAATTGGGATTGACTGTAAATTACTAAGATATTTTCCCATGCTAAAATTAATCCGATAATTTTAAAATATCTGGTTATACTCCGAAGAAGACTATGATAATTTTCTACAAATCCTTGTTTCTTATTCACGTTTGCACAGAGGAATCAAGTTCCTCTTTTTCCCCTTTTTAAAAGAATTCTTTAAGAAAATCTGGTTGCTGATGGATTTATATTATATCATTATATAGCTTTTAACTTTTGGTTATCATTATAAGAGACACGGGGCTTCCATATTTGGAATTTGTTTTAAAAATTAAATCGCTATCCCTCTCTCTCTCTCTTTCGGATTACCTTTCAAAAACTTTTCTTTTAAAAGAACATTAAAAGAAGCAAGACAAGGCAGAAACTGCATTACATAAGCATAGTACCATGGTTCATGGTTTCAAGGATTTAGTGAGAAATAATTCTTATTTTTAATTAAATCTTATTAAAATTCTGTGAAAATGTATTTAAAATTTATTGACAAAAATTTATTTATCGACAAAAATTTAATTCATAAAAATTAATTGAAAATTCGTGATGATGCAAGTTCATTATAAAAATGCTAAAAGTTTCTGATTACATTTATTAAAATGCATTAAAATGTGAAAAATATTTCAGTGTTTAAACTCTACAAAATTATTAATTCTTTAGATTTGAATTTCAATATTTACATGGAAATATGCTCAATATACTTAATTCTAAAATAAAGAATTTGAATAAAATGTAAGAATTTTTGAACTAACAATAACCATCCTGGGTTTTTACTATATAAAAAGGAACTTGGGTAAGAAGCTCGTTTTGCAGAAAATAAGCTCTAGAATGAATTCTCCAATGCTCAGTTGTTCATTGTTCAGTCTCCAATGTTAAGTGGTCTTCATGTCTTGATCGATAAAGCAAATTCTTCTAGACATCAAATTATTGAAACTAACCTATGTTTAATGAGCTGCAATTTTAGATGTTGCTGTAACATCCATTATGAAATTTTATGGTAGCTGCAATAGAATCTTATGTATTTAAAGAAAGAAGAGAAGCATGAGAAAAGAATCGCAAAATATTTCCTTAGCACTTATAGTTGTTAGGGTCTAAGAGCAGTGGGTAATTTCTAATGTGGCCAAAGATCCTAATTTAACTCTTATTCGCTTGAACACAGAAATTCGGTAAGAAGATAACTAATGACAATTCCATCCGTTTCGACATTCTTCTTACTTGGAATCTTCAGATCCACATTTTTATTAGATAGTTGTCGTTAATTATTTGTTTTAAACAAATCAGTAAGAATAATATATAATCTATTATTTTCTGAATTCATCTCCAATTTCTCTCTGTGTAATATTATTAAAAGCATTTAACTTTAATATGCTGTAACATAAACATAGAGATAAAATAATATAAAGAAGCCTTTTTAAAGCCGATATCCATCACAGAGAGTTCTATAATCATACATTGGCTGGTGATATTTACGCTTCATTTAAATTTCGCAAAAAGGCATTTTAATAAAAGTAATTAGGAAGTTCTTTTGTACCTCCTACATGCTTATATTTTGTAGTTTGTATTAAGCAAAACTTCAAGATGCCGGATATGACTTAATACGTTACAAAAGATTACTGTATTTGAAGTAATTGTGAGTGGCTGTTTCGTTTGATTCAACACCTAAGAGTAAAAGTATCAGTTTCGTTAAATTAGTTTAATAGTTAAAAATTTTCAAAGAGATGTAAGTACATGAAGTGTATGAAAAACTATTTAAATAGCGTGTTTCAATGTGCGTACAAATCCCACTCTTAAAAAATCTGTTTGAGGATAAGAAAATAGAAATGACATTCATTTACATATTTTTTATCACAAATGAAAGAACAAACCTTTTAGTGGTGTTACTATTGTTCACTAATCTAACTAAATATAATTGCTTTTAGAAAATAGCATGTTAACGTTAAATGTCACCCAGTGTCCATTAAAAGGAGATCCAAGGATATTTTTAAACTCTGCTCAGAAAACTTTAAAGTGATAGGTTTAAAGTATCGCCTATCATTAATGTAAAATGAAAAATTAATTAGTCATTAAGGTAAAATAAAAGGTGATACATTTACTTTTCCATTTAGGATATTGTAATAACAATAAATAATAATCCAGATTACAGAACCGAAAGCATAAATTTATTATTTTCATTGCTAAGAAATGTTTGCTATGTCAACGACGACAGATTTAATAAGAAATACGCGAAGAAGGCACTAAAACTGCAATTATATTTTTATGTGAATCAAGTGGTTTAAATTTTATATCTATGAATAATTTTCGAATTACATCATTATCGAATTCTGTAAGTCTTGATAAAGCACAAGAAAATTATTTATCTTGAAAATGTACTTAGGTAGACCAAAAATACCAAGTAACGCACTAAGCATCACTTTCGAATGCATTCAAAAATAAAATATATTACGAAAAGATGTCTTGATAAATATATTAACTAAGATATATTACGAAACAATCGGATAATAAACTGTATAGAAGCGTTTTTTAATTTCTTAAAAATGTAAGGAAATATATCAAATGGCAAGATAACTAATAACAGTTCTATCCGTCCCCGTTCTCTTTGTAATTAGAATATATGCACATCAATTATATAAGTTTTGGTTGCAAATTCTAAAGAATGGTTTGTCGAAGCAGAGCATCTTTTCATGTACAACTTCGAAAGTAGATTTAAAGAATATATCATCGAAAAACATATAGATTCGCCTATATTTAAAATGAAAAAGAATGACATTTGGCATGCGTTTTAGTTGGCTGCATTCTGCTGCAAATAATTTGGTTGCATTTTGCTTAGATAATCTGAAATCAGCTATTTATTCTTGTCATCGACGAAATATTCGATAAGAAGTCTACCTAATAAAAATTTCGACAAAAGAATTACAAATATTTCACTTAATTTGCTGCAGTAACTACAATTCTAGTATGCGAAGCTGCTGCGAAAATTTTGCGACTTCTCTTTAAGATTTCACAGTCTCATAAAAATTGCAAAATGTCGGAATTTCTTGGGATTATGTTTCCTTCATTTGCGTGAGAAAGAATCTCAGTTTATTGCGTTTTTAAAAGTTACTTGCTTTAGTCAGAAGAAATGATTTCCGAAGACAGAAAATAAGCATACAGAGGAATATGAAAATTCTAAATTTAAATTTCTATTTTCACAAATAAACAAGATGGCTTAGAAATTATTCCCAAGCATTACTAAAAAGCATTTCAAAAATCTCCAGCATTACTAAAGGTTTCTTGAGCCACGAAAGGCATAAAAAAAAAAAAAAAAAAAAAAAAAAAAAAAAAAAAAAAAAAAAGGGCATGACTGAAGTAGAATCCATGTTGTATAGGGAATTTCTATCAAAAGCTTGTACGATTGCATTCCAGGCATGCTTAATTACAATTAGTTGCTAATCTAAACCTGTGTTCGACTAAAGTTTTAAAATTGCTTTGTCTAGTTAAATTAATATTCGTTATTTTATCGAGATATTTTCTATCATTTGTCATTTTTGTAACAGCCATTTTAAATTGCGGTAATTCATACGTGAAATTTAATATAATATATGAGCAGAGAATGGAAGTTTGCGTGAACCACATCCAATCTTCGAAATGTCAGTACTGAAGGTCTCTGTTTTGGTCTTGCTTTGAGTAAATATCTAACGGATTTTCAAATGAATGGTAGCATGAGTAAGTGTGTACCTAGAGCTGATAGTAATAATTTAAGAAACTAGATATGGTATGTTTACTAACACTCCTTATTGAACTCTTTTCATATATTGCACAGAAAGTATTTGCAAGAAAGTTTTCATATCATGTTCGCATATAATATTTGTATAGCAAAATAATTTACAATATGAAATGCTTTGCTAATTTTACACGGCAAAATATTTCAAATATGCCTGAAACGGAATTATTTGAAAGTTTTGAAAGGATTCGATCTTGATTGATTTATTTTACAAGGATTCGATCTTAAGCAAGCTATTTGTCCTTTCCTTTCCTTTCTGAATATTTTAATACTGAATTTGAGAAAAGATATAGAATACTTTTTTGGAGAATTGTAAGATTTATTTTAAGTAACACGTTACTTTTATATTAAATTTTCCTCTATTACTACTATCTTTAGTAAGCTAGACCAGAAATATGAATTAAATGAATTTAAATAGTAAGCGCGATTGTAGTCTGAGAAAGAGAGAGATTTGGAAATTGTAATAGCCATAATAGTTCCTCTGCATTTCTTGCTTCCTAACGGCTACTGGTTTTTGATTACCTTTTCAGCTTTAGCTAGTATTAGAGCTTAGAGATCCTGCTTACGTATCAAAAGCAGAATTTCTAGATATTTGTTTTATATATATTTAATTTGATGAGCTTCCAGACCCGCCAGGAACTGTGATTTAAATGTTTGTACTTTTAAATGCAATATATGAGCTAAAATAAATATTTAAAATTTAATAACTATTTTGTTTGATTTTATTCTTGTTTATTAAATTAGTGCTTTGGAAGTTAAATTGAAATAATGTCGATAAGTAGAATAATTCGTTCATAAATGATGTTGAATACTCACCACATTTGTAGGCTCCTCCCACCCAGTTCCCATTCTCACAGACTATTTTCCACGTTGTTTTCTCTCCGTAGATACCACGGATACAGTTAAACCGGACTTCTGTGTTATGTGCAAACCATCTAGTTTGTCCGCTTTGTTCCGAATCAGTGGGATCTGTCGACACAGAAATGGCAGAAGCACTCAGAGCTTTGTGCGTAGGATAGAGCAGGGTATTCTGTTGCCGTTCGGGAGGCCCACAGGAACGCCATCCGCTTCCTGGAGGCATATCCATTCCGTTACCTCCTGGTCGAATATCTGTCTCTTGAATGCTATCGCTATCTGTAATTCAAAAGAAGGGCAATTACAGCTTAAGAAAAATTTCTATTCAAAAAAATTTCTATAAATTACTGTCTCCATAATCAGAAGTTATTAAAATTTTAAGAAATTTTTAACTACCATTTAGTTAAAATGTTAAAAAGTATTTTTTTTTAAAACGGTATCATTAAATAGAAAACGTGACTTTCATAAAACTATAGAAATAAAACAATAACGTTTTGAAAGAAATCTTTGTTTTACACGAATTCGATCTCAAGAAAGCTTTTAGAATGTCATTTTATTTCTGAATATTTTAATAATGAATTTGAGAAAAGATACAGAATACTTTTTGGAGAAGTGTAAATTTTATTTTAAGTAACACGTTGCTTTTATATTAAATATATCCTGTACTCCTATTATCTTCAGTAAGCTCGACCCGAAATGCGAATTAAATGAATTTAAATAGTCAGCTGAGTGCAATCTGAGACAGATTGAGAGAATTTTGGCAATTGCAATAGGCACGGTAGTTCCTCTGCATTTCTTGCTACCTGTGATATCTACTGGTTTGCGACTACCTTTTCACGTTTAGCTAGTATTAGTGATTAGGGATTGTGCGTACGTTTCAAAAGCTGAATTTCTAGATATTTATTTAGAATTTATTTAATTTATTAAAATTCCAGACCTCGCCAAGAACTGCGATTTAAATGTTTGTATTTTTAAATGTAATCTATGGGATAAAATAAATATTTTAAACAAAACTATTTGATTCCTCTTCAGCGTAGCTTTTCAAGCCTCTTTTTATTGATCCGGAAACGGGCAAGTGTTCCATTACTTTTAAAATCTGTATGGTTTCGTTATTATTTTCATTAAAAAGTCTGATTTTTTAATTTCAGACTATGCTTTGTTTCTTAATGAAATGAAACGCTCTTGGTTCAAAGGCAAAAAATTACTTTTATAGCAATCTATGAAACGAAATTGGGTAGAGGGGTATTAACTACATGGAGAATGAGAGAAAAAAAGAGAGACCTGCTTCTTGGCGCTAAATTTTCATTTAATTTGCATCGCATGTTTATAGTCTCTGAGCACAAGCTTTGAAAGTGCACTCTAATTTTACAATTGATTCAGAATAAAATTATTAAAGTTTCTAACCAATTTAAGTAGACAGGAAAGCCATATGATGAAAGTGAATCTTTACGTTTTATTGTCGATTTCCCAGCTCTTCCACCAAGAAATGAGTGCGCTTGAACCTGGACAATTCAGTCGATAAGGTTACTACATTTCATTATTGAAGAGCGATAACTATGCGTTTTACAATTTATTTGTAAGCAATAGTTAAGTAGGCGCAATGTTACCATAACGCATAGTTTGGAACGTTTTTACGGGAAATTTATTTTTTCGATGGAGGAGGCATAAATATACTGGATCTTTCTTGAATATACTATTTACTATTCAAGAACAGTTTGGTACATTGCAAATCTCAGGAATAAAATGCACAATGATTATTGCTTCCAAGTATTTTTAGCATTTTACGTAGAAAATATATGTACATTAATGAGAGCTATAATATTTTACACTAGTAATCAAAATTCAGATAATTTTCACATTTTTTAGATTATTTCCAGAACTGATTGACGAATTTTAATGAAATTTGATATGGATGCAATTTGATATAATACCAAAAACATACTCCGCAATATTCTTAGAACAGGCACATGACTGTGTGTAAGACTCATCGGTGCAAGAAGATCTAAAACAAATGTTGAAAGATGGAACAAGAAAGAAGGCTAATAGGAGTTCTCTAATAGTCATAGAACTCTCAAACGGGACTTCACACTAGAAATGAGACAACTTATGAGTCTCTGTCGTACTCGGTCCCACTTCTACAGCAACGTTGGTTTCAGGTCTTGGAGGATTCTGAGAGGGGACTGCAAGTTGTAAATATTCTCCCAAAAGCGTTCCAAACATAGAGTTCAGGTTCAGTAACCTGGCTTGCCAATCCATTCAGTTTTTATGTTCACTTTTTGGGAAAATCATCCATCAGATAAGGCAAGAACTCATTAACTGTAATGATCATTGTGGAAGCGAATTAACAGTATTTAAGTTGTATCTATCCATCTCCAGTTGTCTACATGTGGACACTGAAATTGTTACCCGCATTACACCCTTCTTCCATCCCTGAACCACTGACTCGTCCAGCGCTCTTTTTCACCCCCAGCACTTGTTAAAGCATTCGTCTTGCAAGAAACTCACCAGTGTTTTGTGGACTTTTGAAACGAAAAATTTTACTTCCTCATTTGCCAAACATAGGCTTGGGGAGGCTGCAATCCAGAGACGTTCGTCGCAAATTTAGCGGGGCCACTTGGCCGATGTGCTAACTGCCCCAGCGGATCGGCTGCCCCACCGTTGGTAGAAAGAAAGAAAGTTCTTATTTACTGTTTAACTTTAATTTTCAGTGTAGTGACATCATCGTCTTAGTTAATATTATTCAAACAGGTGAAGAGAAAAAAATGGCTAAGAAAAATGAAGGGCGAAAAGAAACATATGTGTGGCGTGGACGTCTTCAGCTGATCAATGATTACGTTTAGAAGTAAAGTTTTCGAAAATGAGAGTAATCAAACACAATCTAAGAGATATATATCACTGAGCCATCAAAAACGTTTAGTTTTTTCCCTGGATTCTATAAGTTAACATAAAAATTAACACATTAAAAAAATATTCGAAACAGATTATAGGACAATGAAAAAAAGTATTGAACTTTGGATAGAACAGAGGTACGCTGGGCAGTCTTTTTAATATAAAATAGTATTCCTTATGTCAGATAATCGGAGCTTTCTAGGTAATTATAAATAAAAATAGAAGGAATTTGCTGCTTGCATATAGATCTTACATGTTATCAGCTAAATTAAGCTGAGTTATTTAAACTCTGGTACTGCTGAATTTCTTTAGTTATTCAGACTTGATAGAATATGGATAGTTACTAGATAGAATGCATTTCTTTGTTTAGTTTCATTTTGTGCAGCATTTTCTAAATAGACTGCACTTCACTTTTTTAAAAATCGTTTTAGAAGTATTCCATAAAAACTCTCTACTGTTGTTTTTGGAAGCAGTTTGGTATATCAAAAATGCTTTTTTGTGAACAAACACATCAAAATAATATCGAGATTACTTTTTAACGATTTCTGTAGAGTGATTTGATAGTAAAAAGTCCAACGATCTTCCAAACGATTGCAGTAATGGCGTCATATTCCCAAGATCTTTAAAAATTTCCCTGAACTTCGGAAGACAAACGATCTCGTTTTGGAAACCAGCTCCAAGTTAGAAATAAATATCGTAGTATAAGAACTGACAACGCAAACGGAAACAGGAGTTGCCATGGCAACGACGCGAGTTAACCGCAATGCATGATGGGAGACGGCAGCTGAAGTCGACCACGCGGAAAATTTGGGACAATGAGCAGAAAGACAGGGATTTTCCTTCAGGTATTTTAAGACTTTTCTCCTTATAGACTATGTTTCTTACAGTAATTGGAAAGTTTAAATCTGCAGATAAGCCTCGGAATGTTTGCCTCCGCTGTGCGTCACGCGTTTAAATATTTTCTCATAGTGTGAGTTTTAACGAGCTAAAAATAGGTTAGAGAAACGAACTACTTCAACACAATTTCTCCTTTTGCGAAATAAAGGAAGACACTTTTACACGCAAATTTCCATATCCAATTACACGCTTTGGGAAGAAATACTTTCCATTTTATGGGTCTGGAGAAGAAAAAGTTTATTTTTAAAGCATGTAATTTAAATGTCACGACAAAGAAAAAGTTTGAAATTACTTTGAAAATTTAAGATAGATGTTACGAGGAATAATTTATATTTTATATGTATAATTAGTTACCCAGGTCAGATGAAAATAAGAACTCTTGAGGAGTACGTAATGAAATAAGAAGCCCTGATGATTTTTACATTGCACTGAAAAGGTTAAAAAAAAATTGAAATCGAAGATTATGGCTCTTGGGCTGGCAAAACCTATTCTAAGTAGTTATTATGCCGCATTGATTACAAACTATTGCACATTAATTTATAATTGGCTGACATAAAAATCTCTTAAAGTTTTAGAAAATATAGTGCTATGGATATTGTTACGTTATTTTCTTCCTCTTGACGTTCTTACGTACGGTTTCGTGCGGATTTGGAGTGAATAGCGACGGCACTACTTGATAAAGTATCGAAAAACACTTTATTGGCCATTATTATTCAAGATAGCTCCAAAATCACGTTTTACAGTCGTTGAAGGACTACTATAGACACGCTGTAACAATCAGCGACACAGCCTTCAGGCTATGTGCAGGCTATGACGGTAAAGACAGCTTAACGGCAAGCACCAGAGTACAGCTCCGGACTCTGCTCGGTCGTTCTCGGAACTCCACGTACTCTCGAGTCTCTCCACGCTACAACTCGCGATGCACTCGACCACACACAAGAGTACAGCTCCCGACTCCTCGATTCAGTCGTTCTCGGAGCTCAACACACTCTCTCGATCATGCACTAACCGCGATACACTAAGAGACTCTTTCGGTGCACTCGACGACCAACTCGACACTCACTGACTGACTATCAACTCTAAGGTCTCCGCACGGACTAACTAACTCGCTACTCGAGACACTAACTGACTCACTGCATACCAGCAGGGTTTACATAGCTTTTGGCTTGTGTTCGAGAACATTCTGGGCTAAACCAGTAAGAATTCGCCAGTAAGTCGAATATCGCCAAATGGGCGATTTCTCGCCAAATGTGGCAACTTTGCCTTTCATGTATGGCAACCCTAAACCTGCTTTGCGGGGAAGCTATCATACCGCGCTTGGACATTTCGTAACAATATTAATAAACAATAACATGTTTTCAGATATTAAAAAGTCAATTTATATTGAATTAAACATAAGTAAAGTATTTATTACCTAACGATTATAATATCATGAACATTTTTTTTCTGACATTTTGTAACAGATGACTTTATTTTCACTATGTAGCGAATAATGCACGATCTTAAGTCATATGGGGGAACATCATCATTTAACATTACATAGATTCTTTGTATATAAAACACTAATTCCGTTACAGCAAATAAATCTTAAGCCTTAGACAAAGTAATTCAAATTCATTCCACTTTAAAAACTTTTTGCTTCATATTTTCAACATGAAAGTTTTCAGTGCTAAATTGCTTATTAAAATTTATGTTTATAGTACATAATGTATTATTTTTAGGTTTAATTTTCGAACATTATTTGTAAACTTCGTAAAGTATATATTTACTACACTTTAAAATTTTTATTCCTTCTTTCTTTATTATTAAGTAATTTAATTTTTTTCAATCAAAGTTTTTCTTAGGTTGAACAGTGAATTCATTCCCAATCTTTCTGTTCTTAACGTCATAGGCGGATTTTCCTTTATACTAATCAAAATTTTTAGATTTAACTGAATATAACTGGTATCAAGTTTTTTTACAAATAATGTGGTATGAGTGGAAAGTCAAAAATATAGAAATAAAACTGAATATGTGTCCTTCCTCGATGACAAAGTGCGCCCGATTTCCATTTCTATTACTTCTTTTGTCACGCTGGTAGTATTTGTAGGCTGTGCAGTAATATCTATTTGATTCACTAAATGTTACTTTCTTAATTCGCGTTGGGATTGAATTATAAAGGATATATGTTTCATATTTCATCTATTGTTTTTGTTTTGTTTTTCTCGAAATAAATTAATTTTCTCGAAACATGCTTATTTGCATTTCTCGAAACTGTCTATGTTAGTTTAGCATCTATTTCACTCCAAATGAGAGAAAAATTACTCAATCAAGTGCTTTCAGTTTCTTGCTATACTTAGAAAGCTCTTTTCAAGTATTTACTATTCTTTTGGTCTATTTCATCTTGATGAGCGTTTTTCTCCGCTTTTTCATACTAATCTGTCTTTGCGAGAAAATTTGATTGAGATACTCTTGCAAAAGGACTTTGTTTCGGGGTAAATTTCGATTGAGATACACTCGAAAATAGTCTTTGTCTTCTTGGACAATTTGGTCTTGCTAACGGTCTTTGTGAAATATCTTGATTAAATTCTTTCGCAAATACTCTTCGTGGCAACATTTGTTTGAAGTACTGTCGCAAATGCTCTTTGTCTTCGTGCCAAAGTTTGACTGAGATATTTTCGCAAAAGGTCTTTGTCTTCATGACAGGTTTTGACTGAGATACTCTGGCAAATTGTCTTAGTAATGATTTCTGTTGTCGTGATCTGGACATCAGTCAGTCTTCCAAATGTGTTTATGTACAAAATCAACGCAATTGCTTCTTTGCAGCAATACAGTATTCACAATAAATGTTCAAAAAAAGGGAACACTAACAGTAATAGGAACTACAGCTGTGATTGGCCGGCAGTGCAGCGGTAGAGGGCAGTAGTGAGCCGGACAAACCACGATCCGATGCATCAGAGGATTGTTCGCAACTCTGATGTCGAGCGTGACGGGCGAGTTTACGTACAGGGAAAAAGCTGGCTTGCATCTCATGTATGATGCTGCTAATGGGAACGGCAGAGCAGCGCTACGGTTGTACCAGGAACGGTTTCTGAAAAGGCGTATGCCGAAGCACACAATGTTCGAGAGGTTGCATCGGTCTCTGTGTGAAAACAGGTCATTTGAAACCCCCTCTGACACTAGCAGTGGAAGAAGAAGTGCACGACAACCTCGCATTGAAGAATGCATCTTGAATCACCTCAGACAAGTACAAGAGCTATTGATCGCCGACTGCAGCTGAGTCATTCCACCGTTTGGAGAGTATTGCATGAAAATGGTTTGCACCCATACCATTTGCAGAGAGTCCAAGCCTTGCAAGAGACAGATTACCCTCTTCGAGTTCATTTCTGTCATTGGTTCTTGCAGCAGTGTGCGGCGCAGACGGATTTACCATCGGGTGTGCTATTCACGGACGAGGCAGCTTTCTCACAGGACGGCATCTTCAATAGCCACAACATGTACGTGTGGGCAACTCATAATCCACATGCATTCCAAACCCGCTTCTTCGTGAATGTGTGGGCGGATATTGTTAACGACTACCTCATAGGCCCGTACCCTACTCAATACCTGCACGTACAAATGGCTTATGTTATCATATTTTTCCGCAAGAGGTGCTACCGGAATTGCTGCAGGAGGTTCCGGCTGTGGTTCGTGATCGCATGTGGTTCCAGCATGATGATGCACCAGCCCATAACCACGTGCGGGTCCGCAATTACCTGGATGGGACATTTCCGACCCGATGGATTGGCCGTGGTGGACCCGTTCGATAGCCACCCCGTTCACCAGATTTATCCAGCTTGGAGTTTTTATGGGGCCATCTGAAGAGCATCATTTACGAGATTCCCGTTGACTCACTGGAGGACCACGTTGCACGACTATCCATTGCGGCTGCAAGCGTGTTCGAAATGCCTGTCGTTTTTAAAAATGTTCGTCAATCCCTTCTGCGATGTTACCAAGCATGTACACTGACTACCAATAAGTATTTGGACACCTGTGATAGAAAAGAAAAACTAACTTTATTCAAAATCAATAGTTGGTAGAGCCTCCACGAGAGGTAATTATAGCGTGAACCCTCCGGGGCATACTTTCCACAAGTCTTTGTATGACAGCTAGTGGTTATTTTCTTCCACTCGGCTTGGAGAAGACATAGAAGTTCCTTCATCGATTTTGCACGGGTAGTGCACCCCTGAATTCGGGGATGCAACTCGTTCCAGTGGTTCTCGATAGGGTTCGAGTCTGGATTCTGGGCAGGCAAGTCCATTCGATGAACTCCATTGGCACCATACCAAGCCTTGGTTAACGTCGAAACATGACAACTGGCATTGTCGTCCTGAAAGTAACAGGGGTCCAACCCGTAAAACTGCCACAACGTGGGAAGCACATTGTCATACAAAATAGTGCAGTAGGCATCGGAGTTGAGCTTACCATGAATGGGGACCAAACGTCCCAGCCCATACCAGGAGAAACACCCCCAGACTATAATTCCACCTCCGCCGAACTTGACTGTTGGCACAATGCATTCTGGCAGGAGACGTTCTCCAGGTATACGCCAGACCCAGACCCTGCCATCCAAACGGTAAAGAGTGAACCTTGTTTCGTCACTCCAAAGAACCCGTTTCCACTGATCTACGGTCCGATTTCGATGTGCTTTGCACCACATTAACCGAGCAGCGCGGTTGGACTTTGTCATCAAAGGCATATGGGCAGCAGCACGACCATGAAAACCAAGCAGCTGTGCTTCCTTACGGATGGTGTTCATTGAAACAATACTTCCGGACGCCTGTTGAAACTCCTTGCGGATGAGGGCCATCGGTTGGGTGCGGTTCTTCCGAATTTCTGTGGACAGCACTCGTCGGTCTCTATGTCCCAGTTTCGTTGGTCTGCCGACTCGGGACACATTCCGACAATCACCGCTCACCTTCCACTTCTTAATCACATAGGCCACTGTCGATTTTGGGTTTTTCAGATCGCTAGATATGTCTTTTAAGGCTACATTTGTGATACCCGATAATTATACCTTTCTCGAAATCAGAGAGCTCCAAACTTCGAGGCACCTTGCATGCGACTAAAGCCGATGCTGTTTCCTACACGATATATACCGGCGAAGTCCGTGACGTACCTTAGGACCGAAGATATCGTCATTTGCATAGGTGTCCAAATACTTATTGGTAGTCAGTGTATTAGTGCTGGTGGTCGCAATTTTGAACATTTATTGTGAATACTAGATTGCTACAAAGAAGCACTTTGCGTTGATTTTGTACATAAACACATTTTCTTCTCGTGCCGTTTTTTTTTTTGCGTTTCTGTCTTAACCCGTCACTTTAGACCTTCATTCCTATAAAAATGTTTTAGTACGCTCCACCAACCTTCCAAGTTTGTCCCTTGATCTATGAAACACCCTGTAGATTTAAAATGCATAATCATTTTCTGGCTACATTGAGTGTTTGTAAGAAGAGAGGACTGTTAATAAGTATTTTACTTTTGATTTAGAGTAATAAGATTTGGTATCAGTTGCTTAGTTTATTGATTACGAAAATTTAAAATGTTTCATGGAATTATGAATAACCCTGTATTTAATGTAGCATACAAAAAGTGATATTAATTTACTCTTGTTATGCTGACTAAGAACGGTTTAATTCACAAATTCAATTTCCAAACTTTATCCCGCTTAATTTGAGTATTATGAATGATCTACCACACGAAACGGATGCTAACTAAACACTAAGTACTTATAACTATGTAGATTTTTAAGTTCAGGCCAAGTGTAATGAAGATCGAATTAACTGTTTAGAAACGGTGGCCCTTTTTCAAACTGCTTAGATTCAACAGATGTAATTGCACGTAGAGACTAAATTTTGCTTACTACTAAGTCGGCGTATAGTTTTAATTTGTTAGGATTAATATAAAAAATTCAAAATAACACAGTGCTGCAATAGATCGAAACAAAAACGCAGTATGTAAATAAATGTTTTATCTTTTTCATTCTACTTCGCAGTGTTTGAAATTTATAACGTTTGTAACACTTGGATAAAAATACCAAAAATATCTGCAATAAATGCTAATTAAAAAGTTCTTTCTTTAATTTAAAATTAAAGGAGGGAAAATATTCCATACTCATGGTAGCGAGGAGAAATTATTTAATTTTTTTATTATTTTATGAGTGGAAGCATTCTTTAAATCATTTTCAAAATTTTTCAGACCCTTTAGGGATACAAATGTGTCCAACCAATTATTCATAAGCTGCGTGATAAATTTGTTTCTAAAGTTCCGGGTTTTTATTGAACATTACTATTAAGTTGACGTAAATGGCAACATTAAATAATTTTCCCCCTTCGTATTTTCCCTTTATTATATAAAGATGAAATAAATGGAAACATTAAATATTTTTTTAACCTGGAATGCGATTCAGTTAAGAACAAATGGTATCGAGGGGAATTTTTTATAAACATTCTTTTGCTTTTCCATAACAATTATTTATAGAAAACCTTTATGCTTGACGTATTTAAGGTCTAGCTCAGTCATACAAACACAGCACAGTTTTTTTAAAAACCATAATAAATGTCACTGCTTACTAGGTAATAGCCAAAAGCCAACAGAAAAACATATTTACGCTAGAAGGTATTTAAAAGTGATTTACCGGATTTCATATGATCATAATTAAGCGCCTGCTAGTAGATTCACCGAATTCTTTTAAAGCAAAATAAGGGAAAAAAAAAACTGAAAGCTTTCAGATTTTACATTACGCCCAAAGGAGCGTTTTTTTAACGTTTTGTGTGTTACTTTTATTAATTAAATATCATGTTCTTCGCACTTAAACCATAAAATTCAATTCAACAGCAATATCGCAAAATAATTTTAAAATGAGCATATCTTTAGAATTTCTGATACACAGCATCACGCGCTGGAGATAGTTTTTTTTTTAAAAATTTTTATCCCCGTACAGTGTTGCCACTACTCGCTTTGAAATCGTTGAGTTTGTTATCAAAAATTCGTTAAAGTGTTACAAAATATGAAATCAATATTAAAACCAATTTCTGATTCCAAATTAGGGTTTCCAGATGCCCATATTCGGCGGAGGATTACGTTATTCAAAATTTGATGGCTCTAGGTACCGTTGTTTTATCCCAATGCGAAAGACATACTTACATTTATGCAGATTCTTCATTACTTAATTTCCTTAAATGTAACACAGGGCGGTAATATTTGGAGGCAACAATTTGAAAAGTGAATCGGACATTTTAAATTTTCGATCCAAAGAAAAACAAAATTAATAGTCCTTATGGGCTAACACCCTTTGTGCTAATAATGACATGTTTATCATTAAATAAATATTTACTAATTTTAATTGCAATATTCACATTTTTCAGAAGAATTAGACCTTTAAAAATATATTGCACTTTTTTAGCCACATTACAAAATTAAATTGATCCGTTATTTTACTTCAAAACTACAGAAGGTATTTACACATTTTTAGAACGATTTGAAATAAGAAACATCGTTGATAATTAAAAAATTTACTCTTCTTTCAAAATGCCGCATGCAAACAAGCTGCAGATTGCAGATATGTTTCTGCGCTTTCCGAAGAGATATATCGGAAAGAGAAAAATGTCAGTCATTACTTCTGCTTGAAAAGAAGACTCCAAATAAATACCCGAGAAAGACACGTATTGTTTCTAATGTTCCAAAAGTTAAACCGTTAGAAAGAACAGAAAAATCCTCCGAGCGAAAATCAGCTGCAGAGTCTTTAAATACATTCTGTAGCAACAATAAATAAAATGAAAATCGAAGATTTACAACTTAGGAAAGTTAAAAAATGTAATGTTCACCAGTTTTTGCCGAGGTATATGGCTCAAAGCAGTTTTTGCCGAGGTATATGGCTCAAAGCCCTGTACGAAAATTATTTACCTGGAGATGAATATAAGTACATTGTGACCCTTGATCAAGCATCGGCTTATCTAAATGTATGTAACAAAATAATGGCCTATTCGTTATCAAAAACGAAACCAAAAAATGTATATACTGGGTTCCATCACTGAAAAGAAAATAAAAGGTTTATGACTGCAGCAGGGTTTTCTTACATTGGGAAATTAAAATCAATAAGAGTGGTGGAAAATGTTAAAATCAACTGAAAATACTATCAAGAGAAAGTTTTACGTTCGATATTTGCAAAAGAAATTTCATTTCTTTATCCCAGTGACTTTCAATGAGTGAAACTTCATAAAGACGCATAAAAAAATAACACTGCATTCTTTGAAAAAATGAAGAAATGAAGACAGATACAAGTACTGCATATATTTATTTTCAACGTATTCCTATAAAGTCTCTTTATGTTTCACTTACAGACTCCTGTGCGTCTAGTTACTTGGAAAATAGCTCTTTCTAAACTCAAAACTTACAAACTCACCACTATTGAAGGACTCTGGAAAGTAGGAAAAGAAGAATGGGAATCAATGCCCTTGAAAAATTTTATTCGAAACTCTTTTACTGTGGAATTCATGATACAAACTTATGACAAATAATCCACTGAAAGGATGTTCAAAAAGAGACTTCAATCTCTTTGGTAAGAGGAACTTGGATTTGTCTTTGAGCAAGTAACACACTAAAACTACGCAACAGTCTTTTTTTTTTTTTTTTCTTTTTCTTTTGTGGTCAATATTTTCAAACTCATATAACTCGATTATCTTTCCTACTCTATTGTAAAAATGGGAAAATTTCATGTAATTTTTAAGATGTGTACACTATTGACGGATGGAATAATTTTAGATTACAAAACCTGAAGAGTCAATCTAAAACCATTCAGTTAGTAACAAAATTGCGTTCTTATTTTAATTTTAAATGTGTTTACTTGCAATTTTCCTCGTCTACATTAATTTTAGCCGTAAGCTTTAAGAAATTTTTATTTTTACAACATTTTCTTCGTACAGTTTGATGTTTCTCCAAAAGAAAATTATTCTGGTAGTTTTAATTTAATTTAATATTTACTTTAGATACATATAACTAAACTAAACTCAGTGGCGCAGCAGCCGTTAGATAGCCATGGCCTGCTGTGCCCTGATATCTGCTTTCTTGACCGTGGGTCCCGGGGTGCTTGAACATATGCCCTAGACAAGTGGTCAGCTTGTTGCAGGACACCCCAGTGTTTAGTTTCCAAGAGAACGTGGTACACATTTTATCGACTCACTCGACCGGATGAGCAAGGTTGGGCAAGGTTGGCTAAGTCAACTTTGCCCAGACCGGGGACAAACGAGAGTTTAAATATTTCAAAATTAAGATTATTAATCGCTGAAGTCATGCAATATGCTGCGAAATTAATATTAAATAATTAAAGATGATAATTAAATAAAAAATTATAAAAATATGAAAGCTCTCAGATTTTACGTTATGCTCAAAGGGGCGTTTTTATAACGTTTTGTGTGTTATTTTTATTTATTAAATATCATGGTCTTCGCACTTAACCATAAAATTCAGTTCAACAACAATATCGCCAAGTAATTTTAAAATGAGCATATGAGCATATCTTTAAAATTTCCGATACACAGTTTCCAGCGCTGGAGATAAAAATGTTTTTTTTTTCCCGTACAGTGTTGCCATTTCTAGCTTTGAAATCGTCGAGTTTGTTGATCAAAAATTTGTTAAAGTTTTTTAAAATATGAAATAGATAATAAAACATATTCCAAATTCCAAATTTGGGCTTCCAGACGCCCATATTTGGGTGGAAACGTACGTTATTCAAAATTTGATGGCGCTAGGTACTGTTGTTTTATCACAATGCGAGAAACATACATACATTTATGCAGATTCTTTATTATTTAATTTCTTTAAATATAATACACGGTTCTAATATAAATTGGCAACAATCTGAACAGTGAATCTACGTTTATAGTGCATCGACGCAAAATGCCAAAACGAAATTATTAGTCTTTCTGGGCAAATTGCCCTTTTGGGCTAATAATGGTGCCTAATTATTTTGAAATTTTTAAACTCTTGTTTATCTTTACCACACAGATTTTCAGCTTTTAGCGCATCTGCTGGATTTACTTTTTTATTATAATCATCAATTATATCATTACGAGATTACTAACGTTCTAAAATGAATTTTTGTTTTGAGATTTCCATTAATTACTTCATTTTATTAGGTTATTTTGCTTTATTTCTTTTTTGATTTATATTCTTCATGTTAGTCAGTTAGCAAACATTATTGACTTAATTATCATTCCTTGATTATATATATGTAACCAAGAGATAATACGGATTACACACACATCTATATAAACTAGAGATAATATTGATATATATGCGTGTGTGTCAGTGTCTATGCGTACATTGAGTTAAAAGAAAAATAAATAAATTCGTCTAGTTTCAGCATAAATAATATGTAATAGTTATACCATTTTTGTAATCTTGTAGAATAACTTTAAGATATCAGTCTCAAACATATCAGGTAGTCTTACATATAAGTTTTTTTCCCCTTATAAAGCACTTTAAAAAATTCAGTCTCATCTAATACGTGAGGGGCACATGTTTAGATAATTGCTACAAATCTTACTAATATATAATTTAAATACCCATATTTATGTTAAACTTATGAATCATAATTTACATATTTTATAAAATATTTTATAATTTCGTTATAAAGAGAATGATTTGTTTTATTTGTAGGCAAAAATTAAATGCTTCTCAAGACTACTCACCATATCCTTTTTTGTTCGTGTCATAATACATTCATACTTATGTACCAAGGTGAACATATAAAATATGAAACACTAAGCTGTAAACAGCCATTTAAAATGCCGCTCAAAACTACTCGTATTATCCTTTATTGTTAGCGTCATAAAAATTCATACTATTGTACCAAGGTGAAAGTATAAAGTATGAACAACTAAGTTGTGAAGAGCGATTTAAAAGCCAATTAAAATTTAAACAAATTGATTAAAAAAAACTGGATAAAATATTTCTATCATTCTTGCATTATTGGTAACATGTACGTTTCTTCACGAGTCCATTTAATGCAGAATGACAGAAATAAACGACGTAATTAGCTACAGTGACATTTGAAATGCCTTTAAGTCTAACGTTCCTTTCATACTCAAATATTTCATCCATCCAAAAGCTTCAGAAGCTTAAAGCCTTCCATGGCTAATGACACTGTTGAGAATGATTAGTTCTCGTGAAAAGAATTTTTTTCAACTTTTTGAATCATAGGAATTCTCGGCATTTCGACAGTTAACTGTCCTTATCTAAAGCTTTTGAAAGATTTCCCGTTACGATTTAATTAAAATATAGTAAAAGGGAAGACTACCTTTTTTAACGTAAATTTCATAGATAAAATTGTTTCATTTATCAGTGATTACTCATATAAAATGCTCAGAAGGGAATAAATGGTAGCAGATCTTACAAAAAGCTTTCTCGTTTTTATTTTTGTGGAAATAATTATGAATTTAATAATATTTTTTGTTTTCCATTTTCACTCAGGTAGTTATTAAAAGTGCTCATGGTAAGCTTTCGCTGCATTTAGGCAGAATGAAGAAAACAAGAAATTGGGAATATTGACGTTGTGTAGTCTTTTATTTTCACTAAGTTATTACAGTATTTTTTTGTTTAAAATGTTTGAATGTTTATTCATTATTGTAGTTTTTAATTAAAACTATGAGTAAATAAAATAAAAATTGCAGGAAAGAGGCAAAACTTTAGAGGAAAAAAAAATAGGTTAGCACTTTGATAATCACACAACTATAAACGTACAGTAAAAACAATCTATTGCTATGTCGGAAAGAATTCATGTATTCATAAAAGTTAACAGTTGCATAAAAACTAATCCGAATAAAAAAATTATTATTTACATCTGAAGTCAGGAAAAATCAGACTGATTTAATAACATTATAATTTATGATATAAGTGAATATAATTATTACAACTTTTAGTAACTGTTAAATTTGGCACAGTATAATGCTTTTTTGGATAAGTGATAAGTGATAAGTGACGGAGGGCGTGGGCACCATCCCTTTACCATGATGGTCACAAACAAGTCGAATGCAAGCATTCCTCATTTTTTGTAAATGTTTAGTGCTTCGATTTTAACTCTCCTTCGGAAAAGAGGTTGGGCGCAGAAGCCAAAAACAGTTAAACGCAATTTTGTTTAAAGATTATCGAAAAATATGATATATTTTAGAAGTAAAAGTTTAGGTGAAATTTGCAGAATATTATGGTTGCTTGAAGAGACCTGTAGGATAAAGAAATGAATTAATTAAGCAGTCAAGTATACTGCCTTACTTAACTGTCTTACACTGTCAGTTACAGCAGAAGGCAAATCTCGACCTTTGAAGTAGCGGGAAGTTTACAGAGAGTTAACGATTTTCTTGCCTTGATGGATTCAGAAGACAAATGAATATATATGATCATCATCTTCCTTTTTTTCCCAATCTTATTTACTTTATACCAATCCAGTCTCAGACCATTCAGTCTAACGAACCATAATGACTTAATATCATTTCGATTCTAAAAGGGGAACTGCAAGCAAATGTATTAATTTTTTTTTCACAAGTTGTATATTTATTCCACCATTTTTGCTTTTATTATACGTTAGTGTTTATGCATTATTTTTTTGAATGTGAGAAAGCAAACCTTTTTTTTTACATTAATTGTAATTTTTCTTATCTTTAGACTAGTTTTAAGAGCTTAGCATAAATTTTTCTCTTTCACGCAAGAATATGCTCTTTTCCGAAGGAAAAACATTCTATATATATATATGTGTAAAATAAAAGTATCAAACCACCAGAAAATAGCTTTAGATGAGAACTGAAAATATTTGATGCCTTAAAAGTATCACTGCCTTTACTTTCTGAAAATAACAAAACAGAAATATGGACAATCAAAAAATGTTAAAAATTTCTTAATGAAGAGATATTCACTAGTGTTTTCTTAAGGATTTCTTATCAAAACATTCAGGTTTTAAATTGACTGCTTTGAAGAGGATATTGAAAGCACTTCTGTCATAGCTACATTTTTGTTATGATAATCTAAAAGAAAGAAAACTTCAGTTCAATGTAAACAGAAAATGTTATTTGAGTCTTATCACATACAATTTTGCGAGAAAAAAAAAGAAAAAAGATATTTTGAACTGTAAAATGAAATACTTTTTTCGCAATCTATTTTGAAAGTAACCATATTTAGAAAGCGTTTAAAGCTATGCATAACATTTATTTGTACAAAAAATACACCTAAGAAGTATTTAAGTACGAAATAAAATTTTTATTTTAACTGCACTCTGAACTGCAAAGAATAAATAAAACATTTCAAAATATCTTTAAAGCCTTCCAGAAAACTAGTTTATTGTATTTATAAACGTTCTAGGCATGTGTTTTTATTTTTTTCATTTTGTAATGGCATCAAATGTCATAAAATTGGTTCTTACTAGAACATTAAAATCTCTTTAAGCACAAAAATAATAATGAAATCTCGTGTCGTTAATTTGACTCGCATCTCTTTGAAAACTTAACTACTTGTGTTTTTACAACGAGCAGTAATGGAAGATTTAATTTCCTCGAAAGTGAAAAAAAAAATGCTAAAATTCTCCTTTTAAATGATGAATTTTGGAAATAAATTCATTTAAAACTGACGCCAAAAGAGAACGGTTATTTTATTTACTTCATTACAGAGAAATGGAAACAAAAAGGTTCTATTATAAAACCAAATTCATATTAAATATTAACATAAAAATGTTTTCTTTTTAACAGTAAGGCCATAGGTAGAATTAAAATATTACTAAAGCAGAAACAAAGCTGCTGACAATAAAAAAAATCTGATGTGTACACCACATGACTTCCTTGTACGGACTATTAAATTTTACGCATTTTTCTTGCATATCATTTAAACTTATTAGTTTAAATTGAATCTACTTCGTCGATAACGAATAAACCACTATAGAATAAATGCACTCTTTAAAATTCGCTATATTTGTTTACCATAGCGACACTCTGGCGCTAGGTTCACTTAACAGCGTTTTATTTCGTTCATATTATAACCTTTTACCTTTACCTTCACTCGCATTTGGTACCAACTACTGTGAGTTATCACCAATAGACTGTGAGTTACTACAGTCTATTGGTGATAACTTACTTGGTGATATACTAGTGAGTTATCATCAAGTATGCCTATTAGGCCTTTCACGTTTGTATCAAAAAGAAGATGTACTATTGGTACATCTATCACCCAGAGGCGTAGAATGCATTCAAAAACTCTAAGGTTTGGAGTAATCTGGTCGTCGAAAAGAAAAGGTTTCCATAGATCTTAAGTTGTAAAGCAATCTTTTACAAATGGTCGCATTCAGTTTCTGCTAGATATTGATTCGGAGTTATTTAAGAAGAAGCATTCTGAATTGAGAGCACTTTGTCACAGGATAGGAAAACAGTTTAAGTCTGCGTTCAATTAATGAGTAATGTCCTTAACATGAACCGAAACGTCAAAGTTCAATCAGACTTTGTTCAAAAACACAAAGTTCATAAAAATAAGTAGAATTTGCATTCACACACAATTGTCTTTAGTCAAAAACACAAAGTTCATACAATTTTGTAGAATTTGCAATCACTCAAAAGTCACATCACATGAAAACACGTTAAAACTTTATTCGCAGATACGCCCATGTGGGCGTGTCAACGAAACAAGTAGCACAATTTCCACTTCAAATCTTGGAATTAAACAAAGTTTACAGTCATGAATACAAAATACGTGATTAAATATGAAGAAAAATGAACTATTTACATATTTACAGTTACCAGGATGCGTTATGGTGTATTGTGCGGAGTCTTTCTACCATGCTTTCAATTGTAGGATCGTAGTCACACAAACTTCGGACGGAGGAGTATCCTGAGTTACTTAATCTTTCGAAGAAATTATGAGACGAGAACCAGGAAGACGCATACCAAAGAGCTTTCGCTATGGAACGTAGAATTTTATTCTGGAGAATATCAAATTTAGCAAGCTCTGTTTTGTTGGCGATTGCCCAAGCCGGCACGGCATAAAGCATGATAAGCCTTATTAGGGTGATATAGAGAGTTCTTTTGATTTTGATTGTTGAACTGCGGTGCTTAACCACCAGGGTGCCTGGGCGCCATAGCCCTATCCCTCATCGAATAACATGATAAAAGTTTCGAATTATGAGAAATATAACTGAATGTGCTAAATAATTAAATGAGCAAGAGTTTAAATTCATAATTGCTAATAGTTAAATACATATTTTTTCCTTAAGTACCTAATTACTAATCCATACATAATTAACTATTTTTTAACAACTATTTCACAGAAGAATACATGTACACACAAGAGAAACAAAATACGAAGTGCGACGCCTTAGTGCCACTAGTAAAAACAAAAAGCAATCAGAAGGAAAAAAGAACAATATACAATAAAGAATCTGAGCAACAATTTGCATAACACATATACAAAATTACACATTACTAACATTTAGGATCGCCCTTGGGCGCTTACTGAAATTGGGGTCCCTAGTATCATAACAATAGTTAACAACCACAGGATTGTCCAGAAGTTCCTGTTTATCATAAAATGCCCTAGATAGGCGGCAATAAAAATCACAAAGATCCTCTATTCTTAACTCTTTACGAATTTGGCTATTCCGAATGTACCAGGGGGCATTACATATCATACGCAATACCCCGTTTTGGGCAGCTTGTAACTGCCTTCTCAAACTTTTGCACGAGTATGCCCAGACGGGGCATGCATAACTAAGAATTGGACGCAACATGGTTTTGTAAATGAGCAACTTATTATCAATAGATAGAACACTGTTTCGAGCAATTAAGGGGAAGAGTGAAGCTTTACTAGCTCGAAACTTCCTGAGAATATGTGTAACGTGTGGGTTCCATGTAAGAGATTAACTGAGGATCACCCCAAGATAAGGGACCTGCTTGACCCAGGGAATGTCCACACCATACATTTGCAGGTGAGTCGGGAAATTCTTCTTAGTAGTAAACAATATGGCATGTGTCTTGTCGACATTCACTTTGACTTTCCATTTGGTCAGCCAAGTCTCTAGCGAGTGGATGTGGTGTTGTAGCTGTTGTATTGCTGAACTAACAAATGCACTTTGCGTGAGGATCGCTGTGTCGTCTGCATACATGGCTAGTGTTGTGTTGTGTGTAGTGGGGATGTCGTTCACGTAAATATTGAATAGGGTAGGGCCCAGAAGGGATCCCTGTGGAACACCAGCCCGTATAGGCCGGTTTGTGGATAATGAACCAGAAACATGAACGACAAAGTGTCTACCGGTTAGGTAGGATTTAATGTTTTTGTTTTGTTTCGTTTTGATGTTTGTGATGTAGCCTGGGAGTCCCAGGTTGTGTAATTTGTATATGAGGGCATCCAGCCATACTCTATCGAAGGCTTTGGCGACATCTAAGAAAAGTCCACCAGTGACACGATGTTGTTGCATCCCACTGCTTATTAACTCAACAACTCTGTAGAGTTGATGCGTTGTCGAGTGCTTACGCCTGAACCCAAACTGATAGGGTACGAGGATCTTCTGCTCATCCAGGAAGATGTTTAGTCTATGTAGAATAACTGCTTCCACGATTTTGCTAATTGAGCTTAGCAAACTGATTGGTCGGTAACTCTCAGGAGCAGTCGCAGGCTTGTTGGGCTTTAGCAGAGGGACAATCTTGGCAGTTTTCCAACAAGTTGGGAAGTATTGCCATCGTAGTATGATATTCACTAACTTGGTGAAGTAGAATATTATCTTGACAGGGAAGTGCTTGATCATCTCATTTGTGACACCGTCTACTCCAGGGCTCTTCCTTTTCGCAATTCGCATGATATAGAGATAGACCTCCGATGGCATGGCTGAGATAATGTTGTCTGTGCATGGCTGTGTTGTAAGATTGGAGTGGAAGTCAGCAATAAGCTGTTCAGTGTCTGAGTCTGAAATGTTGTTAATGCAGAACTGAGATTCCAGATGCTGAGCTAAAAGTTCTGCTTTCTCAGTTCCTGTGTAATGGATCCGTTGAGGGCCGTGAAGGGGCGGAATGGCGTTATAGCATTTTTTTGTACCTCTTCACTGCTTTCCATAAGGAGTTATCCTCTGCAGAAAGAGATCTGAGGTAGTTAGTCCAGCGATCTTGTGAGAGTTTATTTGTGAGAAACTTGACCGCTTCGCACAGGCGATTGAAGTTCCTTTTATCATCACGGTGTCTGGTGCGTTGATACGCTCGTCTTGCAGCATTTCTCTCTTTAATCAATAATCTGAGCTCTTGAGGCTTGTGTTTCATACCAGGTTTAACTTCAACTTGTGCTTTCGTATAAGCATTTTGTATATTTTCAGTGAGGTCCTTGACCAAACTATCAATGTCACTCCCCTTGTGTATCGTGGGTAAAGTGTACTGGGTGTTGGAGAGGGCTTTGGCAAAGACCTGCCAGTCTGTACGAAAGGCCCTGGTGTCTGATGTAGTATATCTGCTGAGGTCCAGAATAATCCTAACAGGATTGTGATCACTTGAAAGTTCGTCCAGTACGGAAATATCCAGTGGAGAACTGGTGTTCCGCAACAAGAAAAAATCAATAATTGCGGTGGACCCAGCAGCATACCGTGTTGGGGTACTTGGAACTGCCAATTTAAACCGTGCAGACGCGGCCAAGGAATAAATCAGTCTGTCTGTTGCATTAGAAGTGTAGCAGTTCCATGCGCGGTGTCTTGCGTTCAAGTCTCCACCAATAATAACATGTGTACCAAGTGTGAGTAGAATTTCAAGGTCTGTCTGAACGACAGCCACAGGTCTCATGGGAGGAATGTAGGTGGAGACAAAAGTGTATGTAGGGTTAGTGTCTGTTGTGATGCAGATAGCTGTGGCCTCTACGGCTGAGAGCTGTGGAATGTTCACGTGATAATGGGGAATGCAGCGTTTGACAAGAAGTGCAGTTCCACCTCCACGTGGGCGAGGAGCGGTAGTACTTCTGTGCGACTTGTAGGTATAGTAATTTGCCACATACAATGGTATTTTAGGGTCAAGCTTGTGTTCTTGTAGGAAAAATAAGTCGGGACTGTGCTCACTTGCAAAATCCCGCAATTCATTAATCTTACGGAACAAACCATTTGCGTTCCAAGTAATAATACTTAAGTACCTATTGTTTACACTATACATAATTATTCAACATTGGAAAAAACACTCTCAAAAACATTAAATAATATAAACAACTCATCGATTGGATGCTCCGCAGCCCACAACTCAGGCATGGCTGCCGAGATTTTTTGAAAAACATTCATAACTGTGGTGCCTTTAAAAACATCACACACCTCTTTGATTATTTTGAGAAAGTCCATAAACATACCCGAACCAACAATAGCACTAGCAGCACCACCACTGCTGACAGTCTGTTTATGCATATCAACATTAAAATTATTAACAGTATTTACAGATCTTTGAACGTCACCCTTGGCTACACTAGCATAACTGCGCCCGGAGGCAACAGCAGAATAACTCAAATTTGCATTAGAAGTACTAGGCATTTTAACACCATTATTTACATTTTCTGAGTTTGCACTCTTATTCACTGTTTTATTTCCGACTATGCGTCGGGGGAATTTCGGACATCCGCGATAATTGGCGGTGTGTCCTTCTTGCAGACAATTACAACAAATAGGAGAGTAATTTTTTAACATTACATTTATCAGTACGATGTGCACCCGCACATTTCACACATCTTGATTGTAGTTTGCAATTTTCACTACTGTGGTGGAAGTGTTGGCAGTTGTGACACTGCACAACATTTCCACGCACTTTATAAGGATGTATTTCAACAAAGAAACATAGCAGTTTTTTAACATCATAAATAGATTGCACCCCTGGTACATTCTCTAAATGAACCTGAAACAAAGGCATAGGAGCCTTAGATTTGGTTCTGTGCATTTGGGTAACTTTTCGAGGTTTATACTTTAAATTAACCAGCTCCTCAAAAATGTCATCTGAGGGGCGATCGGTAGGTAAACCTCTTATAACTATTTTGATGGGCCTATCCATCTTTCTGGTAATTAAATAATGATCTACACTTTTTTCATCCAAATATTTTGTTATCTGACGGTGATCATTTTCCGTTTTCGGAAAAACTTTTAAAAACTCATCAGTAACTTTAGCTGCAAAGTCTAAATTAGTTTCAGCCCTCAATGTTTTAGAGAAATCCGAAAATTTAATTGGAGGCTTCACCATTATCGGTTTCACCTTCGGTTGTTGCATTTCAATAACCTCATTCTCTTCACTAACTTCCATATCATTATTAGTGGCAGTATTATCTGCATTAGCATTTTCACCTAGCTTATCAAATTTATTGCTAACATTAATTTCTGAATTAGCTTTGACTAATTTAGCAGGACGAGCCGTATTACGCGGCTGTGTAAAGCCTTCCGAATCCTGAATTTCGCTCACACATCTTTTTCCTTTTTTCGAAGGCTGTTTAAGCAAAATTTTTGTTTTTTCTCCGCTAGGAATTTGTGCAATTGCACCAGATTTATCACTAACATTTTTTACACTTGATATAGTATCATTACAGTTAACAGAATTAACAGTAGATATAACCTGCATCTTAGGGACATGCTTAACAACATTCACATTCAACTTATCACAAGATAAATTTACAATACTAGGATTTTGGGCACTAAAAACGTCGCACTTAACCTGAAGTAACAAAGCCAGTCTTTTGGCTATACCACTCCTTTTTTGGTGTATATCCAGACGTTTTTGCTTATCCTCCTCACTGGATAATGTATTGAGATCATCTTCCGTTAACTGCTCATCTACATGAACTGCAACATTCAGAAGCAGAACTTGCTGAAGCGCAAGTTGATAATCCTCCGCATCGTAACAATCCTTGTTTAAAAGCTGACTCCAACCTTTTCCTAACACCTTGTCTGCATACGCACATATCTCCTCGGGTAAACCAGAGAGATTTTCTTTACTAACGTTCACAATCTCGGGCGGAGGAAGCGGCGGGTAATCCTTCGGATCCATTGCTGACACTAGCACGTGTTAGGCTTAACACCCACAACGCACACCATAGCACAAAACACGGTCAAAAACGTATTAATCCACAATAATTAAGACCAGAATTACAGTAGAAACACACTGAATAATACAAAACACTAATCGGATCCAGAATAATCCACTCTTCATAAGAAAAAAACAAGCTACATACGCAACTATAAACCATGATTTTGAGTGATAATTTAGAATGCACAAATTTATATCATTTGAAGAATTATCTAATCGTTGCCACATGTTCTATTCAAATACTCTAATATATCTAGAACGATGTACAAAAGAAATTAAGCAAACAAAACAAAAAAGAAGCAGTTTTAGTTTTTCACAGACGATTTAGTATTCCTCATTCAATTAATTCAGTTCTCACTTCGCGACAAGGCAAAAATACATAAAAACTCAAAATATCTCTATTAAAATTACGAAGTAAATCTTAAACACTTATTTCTCCGAAAAAATTCCAGAAACGATTAAGTATGATTTAATTCGCAATAATAAATGAAGGCGTTATCTTTGTTGTTGCGAAGCTTAGTCTCTCTATATTGGCAACAAATCTACTATTCTGCTGTTTCAAATGTAAACAAATATGTCCGCCATGTTATTTAAAACTTAAGGTTTAACCGCACTTAAACAGCTTTTAAATTGTTGATAATTGTACAAATATTGCTTGCAGATTTAGCATAAAAACCTTAACTGGAAGATAAGAACAACATAATTCAATCATTTGTAAAGCAAAAAATGTCAATTTACAAACATATAATAATAAAGAAACTTAGATCACTGAGCCGGGTAACAGAGTGGATTTATATATATAAATATACTATTTATATACTCTTGGTGCGGCCGATTGCAACCAAAATATGAGGTGCATATCTACATGTTATAGGAGTACTATTAACAAAATTGCAATGTTCTGAGGTTACTCGTTTTTGAGTTATGCGAGATACGTACGTACATACGTACATACGTTCGTACAGACGTCACGAAAAATTCTCTTCAGAATTCATTTTGAAGCAGTTTTATAATTTATTTTGGAGTTTATTAAGAGTCTTTTATTCTGCTTTTACGTACATATGCCACGCAAAAACAACATTAAATTGCATTCGATAGCGGTCAAAATGGATATTTTTTTTAAATATGCTACCTGAAACTTTTCGCGATTACAATACTTCCTTTTTACTTCGTACAAGGAAGTAAAAATCAGATGTAAATAAAAGTCTAGAACATCATTGTCCAGAAAGACTATTTTTCCGCTTTTTCTCATCTTAACCTGTGTTTCCTGAGATCCTTGAGAAATAATAAACTGCGTATATTCTGCAATGCTTTTCCATGGCTCTTAAATTTTTCTTTTTTGTAATTTATTTCACACTTTTTGAAATCGATTTGCAGCAGAAGCGTAGATCAGAATAAACAGATTTTGATGCGGATGATAAAAACCAAAAGTTAAAAAATTTCAGATAATTCAAATTAAATTAGTTAAATAAATTAGTTAACAATAAATTAATAATAGAACAAATTAATAATAGAACAAATAAATTTAATAACTAAGTTATCAATATAATATATATGAAAATTTATTTACAATTTGTTAAGCAACGTATTCGTATTAAATTGAGAAAAATGTTTCGATGAATTTTTTGTTATTTTAAAGATTCATTAATTATTTCTTGAAGTGAATCAAATGAAACCAATTTATAATTCATATATTCTGTCAAATAATAATGCCGAATACTCTTATGTTTGTTTTATTTATTACTTCACAACATCATTTAACTCTGAATTCAATCCTCTCTTTCATGTTTTCTCAAGCTTAACTCTGCTCAACTCCACCTTGCAATTCCATCATCTCTGAGACAGAATGTGGAATCCAGTAAACAAGAGATTTAATTACAATGCATATTTTCATTAAATGGGAAGTAAACGAGTTGTTAATTCGAGAACTGAGCTAACATTTGTAGGAACATGAGAAGATTTAGAAATTAACATTAAATTGTAGTATATCCCTTAAGTACACCCAGACGAAGAGTAAATTTTTAGATTAACATCAGTAGTGCAAACCTTTTTTTTTTTTATTAGTGTAAACACTTTTAAGAAATAACTTCTTTAAGTTCGAAAGCAGGACATTCCATTCTTTTTTTTTATTCAAATGCAAATATGTTGTGCGGCTTATTATTAATATTATTTCAATTCATTTATTAATTTACGGTAGTCTGAATTAGGTCCATTAACAATGATCATTAAATAATTATTTGTTTGTACAATTACCATGTTATTGCAGATGTATTGTTAGTGCGTTCTTGAGCTTCTATTCGTAACGCCATTTTCTAATTCTGTAACATATTTCTATTTCGTGCTACAAATTACTATTAAAAAACCTCAGTGGTACCTAATTTTCAACAACGTAAATTTTTGACAACTTAATAAATATATAGAATGGTGCTTTCTAGTAAATTGGGATATGTGTTAAATGCTTAACTGACAGTTTCGTGTGTATATAAGTTCGAATTCGAACCGACGAAACTTTTGTTTTGGACTAGGGGGTATCTTAAAACGTACTTGCTATAATAACATTGACTAACGTTAACTTAGTTAAAGATGTCATAAATTACATGCGTGTAGCTATTCTGATGACAGATTATGATTAGCAGCTCGAAATCTGAAACTTTGCTTTCAGTATGCTGTAGAAGAAGATGGACATCTAGCCGACCAAATTCTGTCAAAGACGGATGGAAGACTTATAAAAGGATTTTCTGCTAAAGATTATTATATACATGTATTGAATTTAAAATAATTTTCTAGAGAACAAGAGTTTTGTGTATTGGTGAACTGTAGTATATGTACTTGATCATATGTGCATTTTTCAGATAAACTTTCAGATAAACAAATACTGATTGTTCAGCACCCATAAGACACAATAACAATACCTCTGACAATAATAGAAAAATGAGTATTACAATATTCCCACTTTACTTTAGTTTCATAGCTATATAATTTATTTAATTTGATACATTCGATTTCTTTGCAAAAATAATTGTTGATTGTTCGCTTTCAGTTTGTTGCCACAAAGCAAAGCAAAATGTAAAAGAATATTTAAACATGTCGTGCAAATACGCTGTAACCAATAATCACACAGAATAAAAAAATTAAAAGAATGTAAGCATAGTCTAAAATGCGCTTGTGATTTCTATATGACATTTTCCTTCTTTCTTGTCTATCACTTTGTAAAATTATATGTTAACAAAATTTATTTTTATATCCAAACGTCACGAACGAAATAATATTAAATTGTTAACAGCGTCATTTTTTTACTGATTGAATGAATTATTTGTTTAATTATTTGATTCTGCTGCCTATTATTAATTATTTGATTCTATTTGATCCTGTTGGCTATCCAAAATGCAGCACTACGAAGAACGAGAAGTAGAAGTACCATAAATGTTCGAAAAATGACGTAGAGTATAAGAGCGAATTGATTAAAATTATAGCCCAGTTAGATTTGGACGCGAAGGTATTCTAACATTGCTCGTTCTCAAATGAAGAAACTTTGGATGTGTACCTGTAATATGTCAATTTATGCTGTTCCTTCTTTCTTGTCGATAAGTCTCCACAGAAATGTTAAGTTTGTTTAGTTGATTAGAGCAAACTAAGGCTATCTGCTTTAGAATAGACGGATTCCTTCTCCTTAGAAAAGATTGCTAACCTTAATGTAAACTTGTTTATTAATTATAAATAACTACATTCTAAGCATCTTTTAAAGTACGTTTTAAAAGAGACAAGACTGGAGATTCTAAAATCTTTAAGCCAAAGTGAAACTAAAGTGGCGGGACTGAGAGAATACGTCAGTAAAATGGCCCCGTCACATTCAAAACTGACCAACCTACGGTAAATTGAATTCTCTCTATCAAATTTAAAGATGGGTGGTTCGATTTCTCAAATGTCTTGAATAACATTAGTTTTTGACCTTTTTTCTGATTCGAATCTTAAGAATCCTAACCCAAAGTTTCGTTAAATATTTTAATTCCAAACTTAATAAAAATTAGTTTTATGGTAGTTAAATAACAGCTTTCATTAAAAATTAAGGCAAAGATTGAAATTTCAATGTCTATCATATCCCAAAAATTCTAAACCATGTTCTTGATTTTATGGAGACAGATTAGGTTACATGTTTAATGATTAATATGTTGAATTTTGAAATAAATATTTCATCTCTACGTCTGGAAGATTCTGGAAGAAAGTAAAAATCTGAAAAGTTTACTAATTTTTTTCCTAAATAACAAGTATATCTAGAAAGTAATTCACGGTTTTTACTTAATTTACTAAATTTAACAAATAATGACTTGTGAATGAATACACGAATGCTTTAAAAGTATAGCTTATATTTATTTTTCATTACTCGTAGATTTGAAATTTTGCTTTCTTTAGGAGCTCATAGGAGTTTTTGATTTTTCTTGTTATTATTCTTGTGCAAAAGTTTTGTTCTAAAGTCGGAAGGTTCGAGGATTTCGAAGGACTTGGTTTCCCAATTTGAGAAATATTAGGATTCGTACAATCTTTAGTAGGTACGATTTCTAAATCTAGTACAAGAGGAAAGTGCCAGTTTTCCAGATGAAAAAACTTCATGAACTAAGTGTTTTATGGCATAAAATAAAATTGCATATATTTCGTTGTTATATTATCAAGCTTAGACACGCTTTGCCATTGACTTTTGTTTAAAATTTAAAATGGGTATTAAGTTTCACTGCTGACTGCTTAAATGAGATTAGAAACTTAGGAGTTTCTCATGATTCAAAGACTTTTATTTTTATTACGTTAAATCTGAAATTTCCCAAGCTTTACCATTTTCTCAAAAAATACTATATTCTAAACAGAATGAATGCTTTAATTCTTTGAAGCATGAAACTCTAATATTTCCGATCCTTATAGGAATAAAAATCATTAACTGTATTTATTTGATAGCAATAAAAAGAACAAATAAAAAGAAATACACATCGACCCACGCATGTTTGCCGTCCTACATACCACCCACTCACTCTACTGGTTATGCAAACTTCAGAGTTCTGTTTTTCATGCTTTTAGCTATATTTCACAAAGAATATATTTTGATTCCACTTTTTCGTCCTTCTATTTTTAGCTTTCAAATGCTACTGGGACAAATATAATTTTGTCCCAATAGTTTCAATGTACATATTTTTTAACTTATTCCAATTAGTTGTTTCACTGGTATCTGGAATGGCACAAAAATGTCAATGCAAGAGTGTCGAGTTTCCAAATAAATATGATATACGCTAAAATAAATGCTGTTATTAGATAGTTCCTAACAGACAGAAAAGCGCAGTAATGCATGCAGATTAAAAGTACTTTTGGAATAATAATTACTAATAATTATAAATATTACTTTTTGAAACGTAGTTAAAAGAATTAAAAAAATAGAATCAAAATTAATTTTGAAATTTTCTTCACTAATAAACTGATTAAAAAGATATTATTAAACTTAGAATTATTCTCAGTATTTTACCGTTCAATCAGTAGTAGATAAGCATACAAATTTATATTTAGGAAAGCACTGTTAATTAACTCTAATTATATGCATGAGTTTCTTTTGCTCATAAACCCGTGGAGAACTTAAGGAAGACACTCTCAAAGAGAACTCATTTAAAAGGAGTAGTGTGAATTCACCTAATTGCAATTTTGTAAGTAAACTGAAATTCATCTGAGTTTGTTCTTTAAAGCATTTAAATCAGATTATTCCATTTATTGCGAAGCTGTTCATTTGATCCTTAAGCAAATATCCTTTGTTAGATTCTTTAATATAGTGCTACGCAATTTGGGATAGCTATCTCACATAAATGAGAAATACTAATAAACTTATTGATTAAAGTTCAATGCACTCGTGGAAAATTTTGAGCCTTCATTTGTTCTGATTTTCAAGATTCGGATAATGCTTTCGAATCTAAATTTGATTGTTTTCAAACATTTTATGGGCGGAAGGTGGTTTGCAATAAAATATTTGAAGAATATATGTAAAAGCTGCTGGTAGCTCTCTGGAATTTTTCTTCATTTTCTATTTGTGTAACATAATTAATTCATAGGATTGTTTTGTTAATTAACCAAGAATTATAACATGAAATTTTATTATAACTTTAGAGTTATGTCTTTTGGCAACTTCTCACGTAATTTAAGCCACATAGCCCGCTATGCCAAAGTTTATTCCAGCTTTAGCCAATTTGATATCCGTTAATAACTTGAGCCAGTTAAAGTAGATCACTTTGTGTACTTTCCCAAAAAGTTACATGATTTTAAATTTCAGTTTATGCACCCAAATGGCGAAGTTATATTCTGTACGACAAGTAGTGCCTTCTATTAGATTTCAAGAAAATCTAGTAGGTCTGAAGGACAAAGATGTAAGCTTCTATAGAAGTAGAACCCTATATATGGCATCTAACTCTCCCGAACCATGCCTGGTGACGAAACAACTTTTAACCTCTCTCCCTCTAAATTTTAGGTTTCTACATTTACAACAAGTCCATTTGAAGGATTAGGCTTTTGGACACTATGCATGCATCAGTAAAACCATCCACTAGTTTTGATAGCAAAAAGTCCATTTTGAGTTTAAAAGTTGAGTTTTAAAAAGTTTAAAGCTTTGAAACGCATTTTATATTATACCGAGTTAGAGGAACACAGATGATTGCTATAGTAACCGCTTTGTTGCAGCATCACGCACTGAATTCGCGAAAGGTATATTGGAAGATATCTGCTAAGTGAGTCTGGAAATCAGAACCACAAGTGTGATATATTTAAAGTTGCACTTTTAAGAGCCTTTCCCGTAGTTACAGATAGGGTCAAACTAGAAGCAAAACTTTATGGTAAATTTCAGACGAATACTGCTGAGTTAATTGATTTCTTTTAAGAAAAGCGCATGTGGAGAAACTGGTAGGTAGGAAATTGTTAAAATGAACAGCACAGGAATATTTTTTAGGCGGACTCGGTACCCTGATAAAAACACCGTTACAGATCCGTAAAAATATTTTACTGATTTTGGCCTACTGGTAGCCGTACGAAAACCAATAAATCTATACGAGTACTCGTCAGCCAGATCTCAGTAAAAACTAGTACAAAAACCATAGAGATATACTGTTACCCACACATACCAAATCCCCGTTAAAATTAGAAGGCAAAAAATCGTAGAACTGTAAAGTTATTCATAGGCTGAGTCTTTATAAACTCAACAGATAAAAACCTATAAATTTATACGGTTATCCGTAGATGAATCCCGTAAAAACAAGTCGACAAAACTCGTAGATAGAGTCCTCTTAAAAATAAGATGTCAAAAACCCGTAGAATTGACGAATATTAGCTATAAAGCAAATTTATAATCTCCACAAATATTCCTGACACTAGCCATGTAGAAAAACGAATAATCGTCCTCTCACTATTTTAAGGCTTGGTGATTTGCTATCTATTATAGAAAACTAAAAAACTAAACAGCGTAACAAAATAGCTTGTTTATCTCTTACCAATAAATGTAGAAATAAAAAAAATAAACCTACAAAAATATATGACCATTGTAAATCTCACATCTGGATATTTCCAGATATACGAGAAACTTGAGAACGTATACCAGATAAGGAGAATACTAAATAAGGAGTTTATGCCTTCCTTAGAATAGTGCTTGGCGTATGCAGAGTTACTGCTGCAATTTCAAAAAGGGCGGTGAACATAATCTTAAAGTCTGTATTTGAGAAATCAACATTCATATACCTAGATGATATACTAGTCACGAATACTAATGAGCTGATGAGCGCATTGAGAATTTGCATATAAAGGAAGCAGGTTTGAGGCAAAATGTAAATTCGTGGCCAAAATCTTTGGTACCTGGTATATAACGCATCTGAGCATGGAATAGAAACACAGGGTTAAAAACTGCAGCGATAAAAATATTACCTGGCATCTAACACGGCGAAAAATTGCATCATTTTTGGGTTTAGAATTTGCATTAAAAATTTTGCTCACAGGTCAGAGTCCATATTAAATTAAAAAAAAGGACTATATTTACTTTATCGGCGGAAGAGAACATGACTTTTAAAACCTTAAATCATTATTAAACTAATCCTGAAATTTTCTGAAGCAAATTCCAAGTTAAAATCGTCGCAGATGCATCTGATTTCGCGATAGGAGCCGTGCTAATGCAAGACGTTCAAGAGGTATCATATTTTAACAAAACACTGAATCCAACTCAAAGAAATCACACCGATGCCGAGAGAAAAACGTTAGCACTCCTGTTCAGAAATTCAAAGTTTTTGACAAGATTTATGCGGTCACAGTACATCTGCATCTGTATATTTGTTGTCCAATCTCATAAGATGGGCTCTTAAATTACAAGAATGCAATTTAAAAATTGAACATATCCCGGAGAAAGAAACTATTGTGGCGGATGCTCTAAACATGTATCAAATTCAATGACTAGGAGACAGAATTAAAATGTACTGTGTTGACTTAAACAAATTTTAGATTCTTTAGAAACAATTATCCCAGGACTACAAAGAAATCCAGAATTTAAAATACGTGTGCTTACTTTGAAGGCTTGCCGATCATTTTGTACAACATGATTTAACGGGAATTAAGAACAGGGTAGCTAACTAAAACATCATTGATAACCTAACCTTCTGTTTTATTCGAAAGAAAAAAATAAGAACAATGAATTAGGACTGGTCATCTCAGCGATTAACAATTCTACTTAAAATGCACGATGCGCCAATGTCAGGCCAAATCAGAATAAGAACAGCTCAGAAAATAAGAGACGCTGTTTATTTTCTGAAACTACAAAGATTTGTAACTCATGTAGCACTTACCAATTAGTTAAACAATATTAAGTACGAGCCGTCCTGGTACCTAATAATCTAAAAGCTACATTTCCTAATTGAAATCATAGGAACTGGTCTGTATCCATGTAGTGAAAAAAATAAAAACAGATATTTGCTAGATGGTTTACGAAATGAGTAGAAATAGTTCTCACCTACAAGAGCATCTGCGAAAGTTGTTGGAGACTGATTTTTAAATAAATTTATATTAAAATATGCCCCTGCAATAAAAATAATCTCAGATAAGGGTGCGCAGTTAGTCAAATGTTTGAGGAAATGTGTACGTGGCTTGACATAAACCATTTTAAAATGGTCCTCTTATCTATCTATCACAGTCAAATATTGCAAAGCGAGGAATAAAAACATAATTAAAATTATTCGCAGTTGCGTTATAAATTACCACCAGCGTTGGGATCCCCGTGTTAATAAACTCTTCTATACCTTAAGATCCGCTAAGCACGATACCATTGGTAAAAAAATTATTTCTTAGGAGGAAGCTCATCCCGACGTTCGATAAAATATTGGTGAAAAAAAAAAAAAAGCTCTGAAGAGTTCAATTGCCAGACATTCAGAAATTAGTGGATGGGCAAATGTGCAATTCAAATATAGTCCGCGCAAACAAAAATTTTATTATGATAAAAAAGGCATGTTGATTTTAACCTTTTTGTAAGGCTCTTTTTTTCTAATATTGGTATATTAAAATACTTTTGGGACTGAGATTGATTTCAGCTTATTAGATAAAATTAATTTGATCTCTAAGATCCCTTTTTTGTGGGATATGTGTGCTGCTGAAAGAAGGACATTTTATGCTTTTTCTTTCATTTACGTTTCACTACATGAAATTTATAAAGGATATTTTGTAAGCACTACAGTCCGCAAAAAGAACTGTAAATTAGGTGTAGTTTATATTGACAGATGAATTATTTGCACTGTAGTATTGCTAAGCTGTGGATCAGATGAATCAACATTTCTGCTTGCCTCAATTAAAACTTCTTCATCTGTTCCATTACTTGAACCGTGGGCAATTTTGGAGGGCAAAAATAATTCAACAGCTTCCACTGCTGTATATTTCTTCCTTTTTCTATGCGTTTCCCCAGTAAGTGCAAAAAATAATTGAACTAAATCTAATTAGAGCTTTCTAGTGCATTCAAAATACAGGGTGCTCATAAAACTTTTACCCGATATACGAAATCCTAGTGGTCTATCCTCTCAGCCAAGTGAAATGAAATTTCAGATACTATAATCTGAAGATATGGGATCGAGATTGGGATGATTTAAAACAATAGAGATCTCACGGTTACAGTTACAGTAAAAACATTTCAAAATTTTCAAAGCGCAGAACCTGTGATTTTCTTGTGCAAATTGATTAGCACAACTGAGAAACTATAAATGGCGCTAGAACAATACATGTTGCCAGCATAAATCATTTTCAAAGAAGCGCAGTTACATAACAGAGAGAAGGTGCATTGACACACTTTGCATACTTCTTCTAAGAGGTCCCCTTCCACAACTATTAAAATATGCTCCATTACAAGTACTTGATGCACAAAAATGTTGCCGAATTACGTAATCCCAGAACTGCAGCAGCTAAAAGTTGTTAGTTAAACCGTATAGATGCTACATGATATTCCTCTACACGTCGACACATGTATTCGGTAACTGTTGCTAAAGCACTTTGGGGATAGAGTCATTTCCCGTAACTTTGCAGTTTCGTGGTCACCGCAATCTATCGATCTCATTCCGTTGGATTTCTGTTCTAGGATTATCTGAAATCTAAGGTACACAAGTCAAATACACGATATTTGTCAAAATTGAATGTTAACAATTTCATTATTTAAATCTTCAGACTATTATTTCAATTGTCAATTATTTAAATTATCTGTCTCATCTATGTCTTTTAAGGATATTATACACAGGTCTTGTAAATCTTAAACATTTAATAGTCATCTATATATATGTTGTTACAATACGTATTATAACTTTTGTAACATTCTGAACTTTTAAAGTTTTCACTGCTTTAACAAGGATGCCATGCAAATGTCTAAGATTTAAAAAGACTCATCGGTCTTATATTACAATCAGAAGTCAGAATCATTCAGTCTCATAAACGACAGATATCATGAACTTTGAAACACGTTAAAAGCGAGGCCCTTTTCACCATACAAATTGCTGAATTGAAAAGTTCTTGGAAAAAAAAAAAAAAAAAAAAAAAAAAAAAAAAAAAAAACTAGAAAGGTTTCTTCAATGAATGAAGTTAAATGATAAAAAAACATTTTGATCCTCAGACAGATGAATAATAAAAGCATATTCTATATGCATTGGGAAATGAAAAAATTATTACTCGTTTTATTGTGAAATTCATTTTGCTGCTATGATTAGAATATAACCTGACTATTTAAGATCTAATAATGATTCTAAAATCTAATAATATCCCATACTGATATTTACATACGTTAATGAAAATGGTTGTTAATAATGCGAATCAAGTTTGTTTTTATCATCCAATTGTGTGCTCTACAAGCGCACTGCTCAGTAGCTTTTTTCTCTTAACTTGGCTTTGGCTTCCTCGCAGTTCAGCATAAATCTGTCGACATGATTTTCCTCGGAATGAATAAATTTGCTCTGCCACCAAAAGCTCAGAATGCTATATTTAACTCGAATATAATGTATATTCGATAATGTATAGTTATCTTGCTATATTCAACTAGAAGTATTTCCTTCTGATTCATCTACATAACTTGATAGGTTTTAATTTCTAATTTTCTCATGTTTATAATTGAAAAGATTTCTTTTCCTTCGGGAGTCTAAAATCTTTTTTGTTTTCAGAACTACATCATTCAAATATTCAACTACTGCAGCATGGTATTACATAAAGACACATTACTTCTTCTTTTACTTATTGGGTAGCCTTTAGTTGAGGATCATTTTCGGGTCTTAAAAAAATTTGAATCAATTCCATTAATTTGTTTAGCATTACTGTATATTCCAATATGGCACTTTATGTTCCACTGTTATTACTAATTACCTTTATTTTTGACTTATATATTTAGAGATTTATCTTAGATAAATATCTCTCTGTTTCGCTTAGTGGAACTGCCCTTAAATACTTCAAATTATTTAATTCTCATTAGACGTTATTTTGACGAAAGCTTTAGCTTATTCCTTTTGCTTTAAAACTTTATTGCGATAATAACCTTACATTTATTCGAAATTTTTTATGTATCTGTTCCGTAGCACTAGAAATACTTCATATCTTTTCTAGAAGGACATCCGTCGTTTTTCTGATTTTTTTCAACTTTTTTTATAGTTCCTCACATTTGTACTGTTATTGGTAATATTTTTATTTTGCAGCTAAAAACTTGTTTAATTTTTTAGCGCATTTAAATTTTGACTTCCAAACTTGCAGTCATACAAAGTTTCAGAAAATGTGGCCACACGCTTTAATGTTTTAATGTGAAATAATGCAGACATGAAAACAACTTTAACACTGTAGAAAGAGAGTTTTATAAAACTTATAAAAGAAAAATTATGTGTAAATATATCGTTATTAGCCATTATATATAAAAATAAAATTAATTTATAAAACTAAAAATTTAATTTTTATGGCAATCGTATTATTAGGAATTTTAATGAGTAGGAAACAACAGTTCTATATTTTTATATGCCAAATTTGCGGAAGTAATGTTAAAAAAAAGATTTAACGAATTATGTAATTTTCCTCGACAAATTTGACTTTTGAAAACAAATTTAGGGATGGACATATAAAGTAAAATCTGCTCATTTTGGCAACAAACAGTTTTCCTTTCCGTAAAAGAGCATTCATTTTTAGTTTCTCAAACACTTGACGTATATATTAAATTTGCAAACTCTGCATATAAATTAGCAGTATTTTAAATTATTAAAATTTAACTAATATATTACTGGCTGAAATTTTAGATTTCCAAAGACCATGCAAAAGACAAGATGTTACTTTCGCACTTTACGCTTTTACACTGTTTTTATAAAATTATCTACTTTGTTTCAAAAGCATTTATAAATAAAATTACATGGTAAATTTAAAGAACAATATTTTTTACGAGGTAGTCAGTGTAAGTCTTTTCTTAGGTTTTTCATGTATTTTTTAAAAATACTATTCACATATATTATAATCAAGGAATGCGGATTCATTTTAATGCTGTTGTTTTAGTTTTATCATATTTACCTAATTTCACTTACTAGAGCAACGAAATTTTTTCTCTTACTTTTTCCAAAATGATTTTATCATAACTCTGCATTGAAATTTTTTAAATATTAAAAATCTTTCTATCCCATGTTATAAGACTATTTTCAGCTTGAATGAAGAATTCAGCCTTAACAATTTTCATTATCTTTAAGCATACGAGAAAATTATGCACTTTCGTTTCTGAATTCGGAAAACCCTCTTTGAATTAGCTGGTTTATTTTGCGTCTTTTCTTTTAAACGCATTTTTTAAAATATCTAAATTCTTAATTTTTAAATTTTTGATCCTTTCCTAATTGCTTTTCCTTTAATTTCCGTTTTCAACCTTAGGCAGATAGCCCTCGTGCGCTTTGCCGTAACTAAAACACACCAAAACCAAACCTTTAATTCCTTTAGACATTTTTTGCTTCTAAATTACACCTTTCGAAATCTAATTACATTTTTCTGAAATACAATATTTGTATTCATTTTGCAGGAATCATAGGATATTATTTCTCTATTTCCCTTATAAAATGCCATTTGTAAAAAGCACAGCTTGTTTTTTGGTTTTAAAGATTTTATGTATTTGCAAAGCTAAATTTGAATAACATTTAATTTGAGTTTAGTGCTTCAAGCACGGAAAAAATTTGAATGATCACTTATTGCCTTGTAAAAAAGCGAAATGCTCCATCTAAACAGCGTAATATAGGCATTATAAAGTAATACAAATTAAATATTTATTTACTTTTGAATATTTGGTCTAATTATTCTTACATTTAAACCCAGTATTCTAATCAGCGTATTTAATTTAAATCGATGATACATCCAGCCTGTATACTGTAATCTGTTGAACAACTGTCTTTTAAATTTTCTGAAGTAAATATTCTTTAGTGGGAAATAGCTTAACATTATTTTGGGTTTTGCTACTTCTTCATTTGATTATCTTGTATGTATCTTACAATATTAAATCACATTTACTACTTATTTCATAAAACGGTACATATCATATTCATTTCAATAAATCGACTTATATCAGAAAAATGTATTTCAACCTCTTTCTGCTATCAATTTGTCACTGTGACTTATTTATAGGCAATTTCTAATAACAGGTTATAATAAATTTCCGTTTCATTATACTGACCCTGTAATTAATTTAGTGCAATTATAAATAACAAATTAATCTTTGCTAAAGTAGTAATTTACAGAAATGTTAATAAGCCATTTGCAATATCTTCAGCTCGTGCTGACGTTTCTGGTACAATTATTCTTATGAAACCTAATCCTAGTAAAAGAAACGTAATTCTTCTCTTTTCTAAAAACTTTCAATACTAATTAATATTGAAGTTTATATATATATATATATATATATATATATATATATAATTTATTTCCTAAACAGTATTGATTAATTGATTATATTATCTCCTAAGTTGAATTAAAGTAGAATTATTTTAAAAGTGTGCATCCATACTGGTAAGTTATATTTTGAAAGATGTTTTGAAGTAATTTTAAAGCAAAATGTTAATAATGTTTTAACGGGGACTGGAGTTAAATCATCACGAAGAATAATATTTCAATTGTAAAAGGAAAAATTAAAACATGTAATTATTGTCATTGATCGGAAATTAGTTGACTTTTCAAGGGGAACAAACCAACTCCCGTTCAATGAAAAATAATTGATAAAAATACGTAAATACGAAAGTGTTTCGTCTTTACTCGAGTTATAAGTTAAAGTCAAACCGGCAATTCTAGTCAGGCCAAATATTTCCGCGAATAGTTGCTACTCAAAGAACTTATTCTCATGAAGCATTTTAGTCAATTCAATTTGGAGTAAAAATCAATTACTGTAGAGAAATCCTGTAAAACTCGAGTAACCGTCCCCGACACTATCATCTTTATGTATTTGAGTACTATATTATTTGTAGAAATTAAACATTGGAAATTGTCATTATGAAATCGAATTCAAAGTAAAGTTGAAATAAACATAGAAGATTATAAAAAAGATAAATAATGCAAACTTTGTAAAAACAAATCAAAGAAAACATAAAAATAATATAAAAATAATATAGAAAATAATATAAATAAGATTAGTGAATGTACATGAAGATATAAAGGCCAGAAAGGTATTAAGTAACTTACATTCTTTCTAGTGGGGGAGTTGGCAAAGTGTTCTCTTCGTGTCTGACTCAGAAGTGTAGGGTGTCCGAAAATTCTTAGCGGCAGTAGGGGCTTTGAATAATATCAGTCGGTAAGACTTGGGTGAAGTAATTTATGGTAGTGGGTGGGACTTGGAATTCTTGAGGGATGTATTTTGTGGAGTTCTTATCTGAGAGAGACCATCTGTTAAGATTTTTTGAAAATACTAGTGAATGGAAATTAATTAATTTCTGGCTAATTGTCGTGTCGCAATGATTAAGAATTTAAGAAAGGAAAAAGGCATTTTCGCTGTCCAAGAGCTAATAGACAGTCTAAAGGCAGGAAATAGGCCCATTTTTTTAGTAACAGTATAGTAACAGTATATGTCTGAAGACAATTAGCTTTTTACAATATATACAATTGAGTAATTACACTATATACAAATCTTTCAACTGACAGTCATCCAACTTATACCGCCTTCTCAGGTTTAGGAATAAATTATCATATCCCTATCAGTTAAATGATTTAGAGTGAGTATTTAACGCCTGCTCTTTTAAGGCAATGGTTGATAAATTGAAAGGGAATTAGATTATTTTTAAGAATTTTGATAAGGATCAAAATTTCGCGTTGTAAATCTATTGTATCTGTGCATATAGTTTTAATTCGTTGTATTTGATTAATTATAGTATTGTTAATTACTTTTTTGGATATGTTGGAGTTCCAATTTATTAATTTGTTAGTATTGAAATTGAAGTTTCTTGTTTTGTCAAAAAGTAAAATTTTTTTGTAGTTAATGATTTGAAGATCTAAAAAGTCTATGCTATTTTGTAAATTATTAGTTTTATTAAGTTTAAGACAATTCGGATAAATGTCGGAGTTTTCAATTTTACCAAAATTATTAATTGTAATAAGGTCATCAATATATCTGTAGGTGTGTTTGTAGTAATTTAACTCTTGTGGTTGTAGATTTTTTGGAAGTTAAATTCTTTGACAAATAAAAAGATATTACAGATCGAGGTGCTGGAATGTAAGCCCACTGGCAATCCTCTGACTTGTTTAAAAAGTTGATTTTGAAACTTGATGTAGTTATGAAAAAGTGTGCATTTTAGGTAGGTTTTCCATTTGTCAAGAGTCATGATATTGAGTATATTAGGGAAAAGTTTTGGTAGATCAAGTAGACTGGTATAGATTTCTTCTAGAGGAAGTGAGGTATATAAGTTTTCAAAATCATAGCAGTTAATGTTTTGGATGTTAATGGTATGAATGGTATTAATGACAGGAGTGTTATTATGAATGATCCAGCAATAGTTATGATTAGTGTTACAATCATTGAAAATAAATTTACAGATTTTATTAAGTTGAATTGAAAAATAATAGTCTATATTTTTCTTGTAATTATTAGTTCCATTAGCTATAAATCTAAATTTTAATGGTGTTTTATGGAATTTGGGAATCGCATAAAGATTAGTAAATCTGTTGTAGTTTGCATTGAAAGTAATATTGAGTTTCTTATGAAAAGTTTTAATCCTGTTTATTATAGATGTTTCTGTAAGGTTGGCTAATTGATAAGTAGTTGCGTTGAGAAGTTCTTTATGAATAATCTCAGTGTAGAATTGTTTTCATATAATGCTAAAGTTATTAGTTGCTTTATATATATATATAAACATAATCTTCATATATATATGAAGATTATGCTAACATGGTTTCGATCAAAACGCTAATCCTCACGAATTTTAAAGTTAAATACAGTAGAAGTCCATTAGTCCGGCATACAACAGTCCGGAATGACCGATAGTCCGGCATCGCTCCGGAAAATTGTAAAAAATTTTGGTTTTCTCCAAAAGTGTGTCTTTAAAGCAAATAAAACCGCTCGAGAGCTATTCGGAAGTTTTCGGGGTAGTTCGAGATCATCCGGAAGCGCTGGTATTGTTTGGAAACAATTAGCGGCCGGCTAGTCTCAGCTGTCACAACAAATTCAGGTGCAGTGCAGCTCCGTTAATCAATCACGAAGCGTCTTCGCCATTTTTTTGTGCGTTGTTGTTTTGTGTCCTTTCACATCGCAGGAAACGTAACTTTTGAAACTGTTTATAAAAAAAGTGATTTTCGTTCTAACTGTACAGTGACCATGTTTTCAAAACCTAAGCCTTCGAGTTCAAAAGGAGAGAAACGAAAACACGTAACACTGACTCTCAATCAGAAACTAGAAATCATCAAAGGGCTAGAAAAAGGCGAGAATAGAAATGTTTTAATGAATGAGTTTAATATTGGCTCATCAACTATTTATGACATTAAAAAACAAAAAGATGAACTAATGAAGTTTGCTTCTCAATCGGTAACAACTGAAAAATTGGCTTCTAGACAAACATTAAAAAAACCAAAACTGGAACAGCTAGATAGTGTATTGTTCAAATGGTTTAGTGCAGTACTTTCTGAAGGAAAGCCGGTAACAGGGCCAATGATTGTTGAAAAGGCAAAGAAATTCGGCCAAGATTTAGGAGTTGCTGAAAGTGAATGTAATTATTCTGATGGTTGGCTCAGAAACTTTAAGTATCGGCATGGAATTCGAAGATTTGATGTAACTGGAGAAACCCTTTCAGCAAACCAAAACTCTGCAGAAAAATACAAAGACGAGTTTGAGAAAATAGTGGCTGATAATGATTTAACACCTGAACAGATTTACAATGCTGATGAAACAGGGCTATTGTGGCGATGTTTACCAACATCTACTAGCTACAATGCTTCAGAAATTATTGATTTCCATATCATTAGAAATAAATTTTATACTAAACGCCAAAACTAATAAACAAACAAAAAAATCAGCGTTATATTTACAAAATTACTGTGAAAATTTTGTAAATATAACGCTGATTTTTGTTGTTTGACTTCTGAATTAGTATTTATTCGGCGTGTTATTGTGTCTTAATTAAACGCCAAAAGTCAAGAAAACAAAAAGACATTCGTGACTTTTTTAAATCTAAGTGAAATATGTTTTACAGTACGTGTACATACATTATATGAAATGTAAAATAAACTTTGTTGTATGTATTTGCATACTGTATTTTTAGTTTAATTATTAACCTAATTGTTCTTATAATTACCGCCCGATAGACCGGAATTTTCGGTAGTCCGGCACCGAGCCGGTCCCGAACGTGCCGGATTATCGGACTTCTACTGTAACAACAATGGTAACAGCTACATTTACCAGCTCATCATTTCTAGAGAATAAACATCCAGACTGTGTTTGAAGTTTTGTACATTAATGGCGAAAACAAATCTCACGTATGTTTATGCGACCATTTTGAATAATAAATTTCGACACGGTCACAAATTAGAAGCAAAATATTACCTAATCGTGCAGGGTAGAATCCTGCAGAATAAATTTCAGTACAAATTAATAAACTTTGAGAGAGAGATATGTGAAGACTGATGTGATTTAAACTTAAACCTGGCGACCTAATTATTTATTACTTAGTTCAGATGCAGTATCGTAAAAGTAAGTTTATAGAAGTAAAGCAATTCAACTATTACTTTTTTTGCAAGTGCATATGCATTTCAAAAATTAAGCTTTTCTCACAAACCTCAGCAACGGGAGAAAGCATTGCTACATAGAAAAGTTTTAACAAAAAAGAGCTGATAGGCAAATTCAGCTCCACGTAAGGCCAGATTATGACGGAAGTTGGAGCGATGGGAAAGAATAATTCTATTGTTCCTATTAAATATACATACAAATTATTTCGAGAAAAATTTATTTAAAAAAAAATAATTTTCCAGTTATTCGCAATAGCAAAAACCTCAGGAATTAAGTTTTAAAACCTTTACTTTGATGAAGAATGAGAAACAGAAGCTTCAGGGTATAAAAAGCTTTCTGTTTTTAAAGGAATCTTTGCACCACTAGGTATTCCCGAAGAAAGAAGTCATGATAAATATTCTACAAAAATTAAAACAAATTCTTACAAACCTGGCGAAATGACTGACACTTGCTTCAGGGAATGGTGTTGACATGCCGGTGAATGAGGTTTAAGGATCCCCTCAGAACAGTATATTGCCTCTTCGCTGACCCTCACGTAATCGGGCTTGCAATTGTAGTCAATTGAGGACCCATGAGATATTGTCAATCCTGATCTATAACCACCCAAATAATGACCTTGAGGTATGACAGGAAGTTCACACGGCTCTAAATAAAGAAGGGGAGAGTTTTTCAATAAATTATATAACGAGAATACAGAAGAGAGTATTTCTCGAACTTTATTTGGCACACAAATTTGGGCAAAGAATTGCTATAAGTAAGTTTTTGGGATTTGATAGGACTATTTTAATAGCTAAATACAAACTTATTTAAATTTGTTAACTAGGCTAAAATGTGAATATTATTATCAGTACTATTCCTTTAACGTTTAATATTTCATTTTCTATGTGTATTCAAGTAAGAAAAAGTTTGAATATGAGAAATCACAGCTACCTTAAATAGTAAGTTTTTTTTCATTTTATCTTCATATTTTGCTTATACTGGCTTGGCTGTAATGGAGAAGAATACGCAAAAGCCTGAATTAAAACTTGTAACAGAACTATTAGGATGTAACCGAACTATTTTATCGTACGCTATCTAGTAAAAACGAAATCATTTTATAGTTAGTTGATCTCCAGCTGTTACGAGGATAGGTTCTCCAATATTATGCCATTTTGGTGTGCTTCTGTTTTGATGTATATTTTCATTGTAATTATTTCTGTTCTCTGTTAATAACCACTTTTAGAAATAGCCGCCGGCGTTTGTGTTTACAGAAGTCGCTTAATAACTAAAGGTTAAAAAAAAAGAACAGATTTGATCGCAAGTCTTTAGGTGAAAATCAAGGTTTTATATATATTTTCGTAGTACTGAAAATCATAAGACAAACATTACATTCTAAGCATCAGAAATTTATTTTCAGAATTTTTAACATTAGTAAAGTTATAAAGTTAAGCTGCTGAAAACTAATTTAACTACGGTTTAATTTACGGTCGTTCTTTCGTGCTTGGCTGACGGCAGTAAGCTTCGTCCGTTCATCATTTTTTTTAAAAAAAACTTTACCGAAAAACGTTGTGTTTCCATCTGGTGTGCTGGTTCGTGCCCATGAAAAGGGATGGATGGATGCTGACGGAACAGTCGATTGGCTTAAAAATGTGTGGGATAAAAGACCGGGAGCAACTTTCAAAGGGAGGCAACATTAAAAAGCTCGATATTACATTAATTGCTCAGTGGGTTAAAGATGCTTGGAACGAAATACCCTCTGAAATGATTATAAAATCTTTTAAAAATGCTGTATTAGCAACGAACTAGACGGCACAGAAGATGATGCTGTTTTTGAAAGTGAAAATGACGACGAAGGCTCTAGTAGTGATTGTAACGATACAGAGTTCGAGACTGAAAATATGTATGATGACGAGCCAATGATGACAGAAAAGTTCTATGAAATGTTTGGCGAATCTGACCATGAATCGGACGTTGAAGGATTTTGATTTTGTTTATATACCAAGGTATTTTTTATCGTATATTTACTTTTTTTCTCAGATGATTTTGAATAAATGTAGTGCTTAAAAAAATTTTCGAAGTTTCTCGATCGGAATTCTCGGAAGTGGGAGGTCGACTTATACGCGGGTTTCTTATTTGCTACGAATTTTTTATGTCGAAGTGGGGGGGGGGTCGACTTATACGCGGGTATATACGGTAATTTCTGATTTATATTTAAATAAAATATTTGATCTCTTAATGTTCTATGAGAGAAAATTTCAATCAAGAAGCGTGAAAAATAAATGTTAGTAACTATTTTCTCGTTACTATTTTATGTCGACATAAAAATTCAAATAGAAAACATTTCTGAATGACAACAATTTATACTCCAAACTGATGAATAAACAATATTGCTTTTTAATCTAATGGCGGGTACAAGTTGTCATAGACGTTGGCCAAGGCCGGAAGCGCTGGGACTTTATTATGTAGGCACTTAATAAGTGGGCCACCATTGCCTATAAACAGAAAATAAGGCAGAATCGCACGATTAAAAGTAAACATGAAATTACAGTGGAATTTTACCAAATACATACCATGAAGTCAGAGAGGTTTTGGATATTTTGTAAAATGCTTTGTAAGCGCAAACGTTTCTCATTGAAACACTATTTAGAGGACTCGCCATTTTAATTACAATCTTTGCTTGTCAGATTAAAAAAAATTGATTCGCCAGTAAGTAAAATCTTAAGTAGAGGAAAGTAAGTAGTTTAGTAAAGGAAAAGTTTAAATACACGTTGGAAAAATAAAAGAAAGAAGAAATGTTTGATGCATACAGTTTTCTGAAAGAGCATTTTACCTTTGTAAAAAGTGAATTCGAAGTATATTCTTGCTTCTCAGTACTCAAACACGACATTTATAGTCTGCCAAAAATGGTAGTAGCCAAATTTAACCCAAAAAATACATAAACACGATACCTTATGTTTTATACAAATTAATTTAACGTACGTTTTCAAAGAATGATTTACACTCACTTCCAAAAATTAAGCACGGAGAGGAAAATGCTAATTTCTGGAAGCCAATCAGAATTGAAGAGGATGCAATTCTCTGCAGAGGTAGATGGAAGTATGCAAATATGTTAGGTAACAGCCAATTGCGCTTTCATGTAAAGAAATATGCAAAAAAGGCAGTCTTATAAGAAGCCAGCTTTACGAAGTGTTACAGAAGTTGATTGTAAGTGCTGATAGAAGGTGTTTAAAACTTTCGTAAAATTTGTTTTCAAGACATGCGCGTTTCTATGACTTCTAGAAGACGAATGGAAGATTTTGAGCGCTGGCGTACTGTGGGGCGCATTGAAGCAGCACAGTCGATCACAGATGTTGCTCTTTTCTTCGTTCATCATTCTGTAATTTCACGTTTATGAAAACAAATCCAAACCACACAGACAGTTGTCCGAAGGCCCGTAGCCGGTCGCCCAAGGGTTACAAACCCCGCGGAAGATGGATATATTGCTATTGTAGCCAAGCGGAATCGCAGAGCGACCTCCACACGTGTGACATCTATGGTTACAGCGTCCGTTGGTAAGGCGATATCCGCAGCTAGTGTACGCCAAAGATTACATATGAGTGGACTGTACGCCCAGGTACCTCGAGTTTGTGTTCCTCAATCCGTCCAATCAAGAGGGGCACGATTACAGTGGTGCCAGGAACATATCAATTGGAATGTGTCTGACTGGGGCAATGCCATGTTTACTGATGAGTCAAGATTTTCTCTGGAGCCAGATGACAAGCATATAAGGATATGGTGTAAACAACGAACACGCAATCAGTCCCAAAACATCACCGAACATCACGCATTCCGAGGCGGAAGCATTATGGTGTGGGCAGGGATTTCATTAGGATACCGCACCGAGCTGCACATCTTTAAACAGCGTTCTTTGACGGCTGTCCGGTATCGAGATGAAATCCTATAATCCATTGTGAGATTATTCGCTGCAGCCAGTTGGCTCTACTTTTGTTTTAATGGACGATAACGCACGTCGCCATAGAGCTGACATCGTCGATGACTATCTGGAGAGTGAAGGGATTACGCTTATGGTGTGGCCAGCATATTTGCACGACCTTAATCCCATTGAAAATATTTGGGATGCTCTCGGCTGTGCTGTATCTTCCCGTTTCCCACCTCTAGCCACTCTTATTGAGCTGGAAACTACTCTACAAGAAGAATGGTGATTGCTTAATTCTGCGGTGGTTGACCATCTAATTGAAAGCATGGTCACAAGGTGTTAACTTTGTATACAGATGAGGGGGATCACATACCCTATTAATGTCCTTTTTTTCATTTTATGCTGTTTATTTTCACTTTTTACTTAATTCTGTTTAAGTCTCCAGTATGTCATTATCTGATAACTTACAAAAATTTAATATTGTTTTCATTTCTGCATATAATTATTGATTTTGTTTTATGAATAAATATATATGCTACTTTTCTGCTGAATTTTGTGTCAATCAAAGTAGTATTTGTTGATTTTTTTTGCATTTTACATCTTCGTGCTTAACTTTTGGAAGTTTGTGTCAACAGGGATATGTCCAAAGATGTCCCTTTATTTTAAATATTATTTTATCTGTCTATAATGAAAATCTCCAATAAAGCTTAATGTTGTCAGATCATCAAAGACCTTGTCTGACAAGGTGTTATACCTTCTCAGATCATCAATAAATAATTCTTTAAAATATTTGCCTACATTAAAAATAACCTCCAAATATATTGTTGCATGTATACGAGTTCGTAATATATTGAATGTGTTATGGAAAATTGTTATGTATTATTTTGTTGTGTACAATTATTATGTATTATTTTACTGTTCATAAGTTATTCTTAGTATTTATATTAGTTTACTGTGAACAATGAATTTGTAATGTTCGTGTTTAAGAATTATTGTATAATAATTAGTATTGTTTGCGATTCAGAAAAAAGGGCGAGGCTTGTTACTTCCGTTTCCCACGAAGCGGTCAGTTGCGGCCAGCTGCATTTTCCTCTTTTCGCGGGGGTTGAAAACATGTGTTTTGCTCGTTCAGAGGCGAATAGTTCTAAGGGGCGGCGATTTTTGGACAGAGTTAAATGTTGGAAACATTCTTCTGTTGCGTGGGAAAGGAAGGAGGGTCTGTCATTTTGAGAGAAAGTTCTGAATTTCTGCAAATTCTTGAGGCTATTTATTGCTTTTGTTCCAGTGGCTAGAGGGAGTCCAAGTTTTGCTTAAGATTGGCTAAATTTTAATTTTATTAATATTTCACCCAATGGTGAATTAGAGGCGTTTCTTTGTGAGTGTCAACCGAGTTTTCTTAAGCCGTTGCACGAGAGGCAGGAGAGGTTTTTGACTGAAAAAGAGATTTTAGCAGATTTTTCAGAATCTTAGCGGGTTTGATCCCTTGACGATGGCCCCTTTGGGGCCAGCCGCGGTCAGTGATGTGTTGCTGCACAGATCAGTGAGCGATAGCGAAATTTTTGTGCGATTTCTGACCAACTCTTCTGAGTGGGAGCAGAGATAAAGGAAACGCGGCGACCTTCCGGGGGTCGACCGTGGGTTACTGTTCAGGGATATTACCGCGTCCCCTTGGTTCTGGCTGCGAAGAACTTTTTGAGCCCGTGCGGATTCTCATCGGGATAAACGGCGGCGAAGTGTTTTTCCTGTCCTGCGGCATAATGATTTTGTTTTCATCATGGTGGGTTTTAGTAGAAAGAGACAGATTTTCTGATGGAATGGAACATGGAATAAGGGCGGGTCTCCAGTTCCCATTATAATCCCGAATTGCTCGAGCCGAAGGATACAGATTTTGTGATGATAATATTGAATAAAGGGAGTGGCTTCTTTTCAAGTATTTTTTATAAGGTTTCGCGCTGAAGATGCAGATTATTGACTGTCGTCCTCTCCGCTTGTCTGTTTGTCTGATTTCATCCACAGCGTCAGCACGAACATTTCAAAGGATGATTTTAGAGTTAAAATGCTATCGGACAAAGTAGTGCTGGAACTATGAGAAAATACGCGTGGTGCCTTGAACAGACTCCAGTATCAGTTTCCTGACAACAATGAAGTGGAACTATTAGAAAATTCCCGTTGTGCTATGAACAGACATCAGTATCGGTTTTCCTGAAAACGATGAAGTGGAACTATGAGAAAATCCCCGTTGTGCCTGGAACAGATTTCAGTATCTGTTTTCCTGACAACGATGAAGTTTTGGCCGTTTTTGCTTCGACGAATTTGGACGAGATCCGGGCTGCTCCCCGAGTCCCTCAGACTTCTGTACGAGGATTTTGTGAGTGTATTTTTGTTTCCTCTAATTTTGTTATTTTCTACTAGTGTTTTGTCTAAATAGAAGGATTGAACTGATTATTTTTTAATGTTTAATGATCATGTTTATTTCATTTCTATATGGCCTTAAAATAAATATTTCTGAAAAGAAATTTTCACTAAAGTAATTGTGATTTCAGTATTATATCCAGGAATTTAATATTTACTAACTGGCAGAATATAATTTGTTCTCTTTTCTAAATAGGAAATTATTAATTAATGATTTGTAGTATTCACACTCGTACTCGAGATAAGTGAAAAAAATGAGATATTATTGAGAAAATGTTTAGATTATGTTTTGTAGGGGTAGTCTGGCCAGCTATTTTAATTTATAATATTTGGAATATTTAATAAATATGTTTATTGATTTAATTATTGTATGTTATTTTGTGAGTTTCGATTGTGGTCTACAGTAGGTCACCCATGTGATCCTTACGGAACATGGTTATTCAATCGAACCTGGGTAACCATATTGCGATAGTAGAAAAATCAGTTTTAAGAGTTGTGACTATACGATCGGCTACTTAATTTATTTTGATTTTGTGAGTAGACTTCTTAAGTGTGAGGTTTATCCTTCTCTGGTGTTTCTAAGAGTTCTGTGTTGCATTTTAAATGTAATGTGTTTTAGGGCTATCTCTAGATTAGTGCTGAAGTTTATGTGTCTTCAGGTTGGAGACCTTAATTTGTTTTATTTTAGCGAGAGATGACGTGTTAATGATTTTGTTGTGGAAATGCTTTTTAACATTTGTTTTGATAAATAATCTTTGTTTTCACCAAAACACCAGGGAGGATATTTTCCTTTATTTCTTTGATTAAAGGGTTAAGATTTTGATTCTGAGAGTAGTAACTTAGTACTTAGAAAGATAGTACCTAGTTTTAGTAGTTGAGTATTTTAGGTCGCGGCACCAAGAAGAAATTAGCTTAAAAGTTAAATGAGAAAAGGTAAATAATTTTTTTTTCTACGTAACAAATGCGCATAGAACCGATGATAGCTTGATAAAATTTATTTTTACCAAAAGGAACACTTTACAGTTCTGGAACTTTCCACAAAAAGTTACTCATACAGTTCTTCTCAGTATCACAGAGTACAATCACTATCTACAATTGGAACTACTAGAACGTTAATCAAAGCGCATCGAAAGAACGAAGTTTGCACGAAGATCTTACTCCGAAGTTTTAACTGAAAGTTCTGAACTAAAAAAACTGAGAGCTTGAACTTGAATGATGTGAACTGTAATCGAGCTACTGCACCAAGGTGCGATTTTGGCAGCTTCTTGAATGTTAGTTATAATAGCCCATGACAATGAAGAGTTCCTGCTCTTTAAAGGAGAAATAGGAGGAAGGTAAGGCAGGAGGCAATCCGAAGACCGCAGGAAAGGAGCAATCAGAAGTGTTGCAGGTCACGTGCAACGTGCACAGAATGTGTCTAGACTCTAGACTAGCGAGACAACTAAGTACTGAAATTCTTAGGCGCAAAACAACTATATTGCAATAAATATAAAATCATTGAAAAACAGAAATACTAAAGAAAATAATATACGAAGTCTAAACTATACAGTACATATATACAAATTCCGCAAAGAAATTTAAGTAACAAAGTTGCTGTAGCAGTCCGCAAGTAAATAAGCCACGAATAGTCAGATATATCTATCTTCCCGTAAAGTCCTCTGTATCTTCCTATCCTTCTCATAATTAACTAATTGTGTGTAGTCAACAATATCGCAAGTAGTGGCTTTGTTGAAACATTTACCGTTTGTGTTGTGCAGATATGTTTTAATATCTTCAATTTTAAGATCTTTATGGAGCAAAGAGTTTCTGACAAAAAAGTGTGCATCTGTAATTATCCTCAAAAACTTATTTTACGTGGTTTGTAATTTATGCATTTGGCGTCCAATGGCTATGTTCCATGCAAGTAATGCACAGCAAAGGACTGACTTAATGCAAGTTATGTAAATATGTTTTTGGTTTTTAGGCTGAACTTTGAAAATAGACCTATAACTAGCAGAAAAACAATTTGAAATTCCTAATGCTTTACTTGTCACATTATCAGTATGGTCATTCCAGGTAAGAGTTGTATGAATCAGTTTCGATTTCAAGTCCTTTTTACTATAAGCAGTCATAATATATCTGCGTTAATCTTCATTTCAATTTTACACCGATTTTCCATATCTGTTTGTTTCTGAAGGTTTAGAATAGCATGATTAGCATTAATTGACTTTGTGCCAATGACCGTATCGTAGGCTTGGCAAGCTAACAGTGAATAATTATCAAAATTTGGTTTGGAGAAGTCGTATATATAAAATAAGTAGATCAACGGTCCCAAAGACGACCCTTGTGGCACACCAGATTCCATTTGATGTGCTTTTGAGTTAACATTACCTCATGTAACAATGAAGATGCGATTTTTGAGAAATGAAAAAACTGAGAGCTAATACTCTTTCCGGGCTTGCGTAATTTTCCCCTGGCCGCAGAAAAATCTCTAGAACATTCCATTTCTCGAAATTACTGTAATGTTAAAGTTACATACGATTAAATTTAAGGGCCGAATGTTTTTTACAATTACATATAGCGATCAATTACAGTTATATAGGGATCGGACCAATATGTGGCCAAATTTGAGGACAAAAATTAGTTTCCCAAACCACCGCCTGCTTGGAGATATCTCGCCAATTTAGCGAGATAGCCATTTATCTCATTATTAAGTAGACTTGCCCCTGTAATCTTATTTTTCTGGCAAAACTTTGTTTCTTAAGGCATTCTATGTTACATTGTGCAAGAGATAACACAATTTTACATATAATTTCGCTAAAATTATTTACATATATAAAAACTATAACAATATTTTATGCCTCGAGTAGAAAATAAAAAATACTGTTTAACATTTTGTAAGACTTGGTTAAAAGGAATAAAATGTTATTTTTAACAGAATACAATACAAGAGAGGGTTTTTTCCTTTGTAAAAAATGAAGCTCTACATTTCCAAAAAAACTTCGAAAATTTCTGAGCTCTGACCAGTTTGTTTCGCTTTAAACCTACGTCTAATTTCCTTGATTAATTAATTCTGAATAAGAATTTTAAACAAATGCAATGATTTAATACAACACAAAGAAACTTTATTAAGGCCACCATTTTAAAGTATCAAAAAGTTTTATTATACCTATGACCAAAAATAAAATATTAAAAGATATACATTACATACTACATACAAGTTGAAAACCCACTAAGACACAAACCTGACTTCATTACGTATAATAACAATTACTTGTTATTTAAAGCAAGCATAAAAAACCTTTCCTCAGGCTCTCTTAGCCTAAGTTTAAATTCATTGAAAGCGGAGTACTCTAATGGATAACGTCGGTCAGACTTCTCGAAAGAAACAATCTCTAGATTGCTCTTTCATATCTTTCCACAACTTTTGTATTTATTCTCTTATTTCTATACCACTGGATAGAGCGCGAGTCTAAGTTTTCTTCAGCTATTTAAGCCGGTAGCATACCTGGTTATCTAAGCATCGCCTTCGCCTGGTTCTTAGACTCCTTAGCTAAATTGTTCTTGCTGGTAAGGGGCGCATCATCTTTTATACTTTCCATCAGAAACGGAGATGCATTCTTATAATGAAAATAGGCCATAGCTTACCCGTATTCGCCATAAATTAATAGACTCCTTTACCTGTAGTTTTCAGTTCTGAAATACAAAGTACTAATAGTCCTTTTTTTTAACCTAAAATTTAGAAAAACAGTAACTAATAGTATATTGATTTATTTAAACTCAAGTATATTTCGTTTTTTCACTCATCCCATGCCATCATAATTCTGAAAAAAGCTTCTCGCTAAGAAACTGGCCAGAAAAGTAGAAAAATAAAAAGATAAATAGGAAAATAATAAATAATAGGAAATTAATAAAATCTCACAGGTGAACAAACATTTCTAGTTTTTTAATAAATATGGGCAAATAATTTGGTAATATTAATAGAAGCCTAGGTTATACTATCAGGTTCAATGTTCCGTCTTACCTTCTTCGGGAACATGCAAGGACCTGACTCGGAACAGAGAGCTTACTAAAGCTATGTTCAAAACTGTGGGAAGTAGACAGGATACACAAGAAGGGTATACAAAACCCTTTACTTTTCTCTATTTACAATAATTTCCGTACTTCGGAATACAATGACCCACCACTTGTGGTCTAAACGTAAGAATATAAAAGTAGAACTAAACTCTAATTTAACTTTGAAATAATAAACGTGGAAGATTGGCCTTATATTAACAGGAAGCCGTATGTAGTACAGATAACTGAGAACACTACAATACGTTTAGAGTTATCAAGAGGATTAAACCTCTGGCCTGGAAGGCAACCAGCAACTGAGTCAAACTTCTAAGGTAAGCGGCCTGCTTCGACTCACTGTTTCCTCTCTCTCGCTTGGCAAAAAGCCACAACTTAAATACTTGGCGCTCGCCAGACAAACTTTGCATAAATACATTAACGCTTATAATTCTGGCCGGAAGTAGAAAATAAGAAGTGATAGTAAAGATTTAAAATAAAATAAACGTTAGTAAAACTTAAGATCCTTACATACTTCCCGCCAGAGTTAATTAGTTTGAAACTGAGGTCTAAAACGACCTTGTTGAAAACTTTTAGCTCTAGAATCTAACGCGAGGCCAATCTTTTACAAACATTTTTCGCTAGAAACTAGAAATTTAAAAGAAAGAAATTTGTTTTTACAATAGCAGCTCCCAGGACACACAATTTTTTTCATCTGTACTGCATCTAAACAGGAGCTTTTATTCAAATCTGGTTCCTTCCAGAGATCTGGAAGGAAAACTAGTTTAATGAAATGTTACACAATGAAATGGCAAGTAACATGTATAATTATATTTCTCTTAACATTCTTATTTCATTCATAACTATTTTAGTTATCTCTCCCCGTGCTCTCTGACATGTGTTGTAAAAGAACACCAAACACGAATGTGTTTATGTCTATGTGTTCAATACTGCCTCCTACAATCAAAACACTAACGTGTTAAAATTCAACATACCAAGACCTCGTAACACACCCTAATTTCAACTCTAAACCCTGAGGTACTATTCTGAAAGTGGCTAACTCTGAAGTGTAGCGTCAGAGAGCCTAACTACATCATTCAACCTTTAACACATATTCACCATGATTTAGTCTTTTTACAGTCACACGAATAAAAAAAAATTTAACATTACTTTCACTTTTACCATATCACGGTATTTCTTAACATTTAAAATAACAGTTCACATTGTATATAAGAACATATTAACATGCCGTTAATTTTACACATTTGAAAACATACATTAGTAGTACATTGGTAACTTCTATTCTTTTCAAAGCAAGTGCCAATTCTTTCTACATTGAAATAATACATTTCAAAAAGTCTTTCAGACTAAAACTTCTTTCTTGCATTTGCTGCGGAGAGTCCTGTCGGATGAGTAGATCTTCCGTTTTAGAGCCGGGTTATAGTTGCCGTCATTTCTCCTGGTTCTCTTTGCATACGTCGTCCTTCTCCCTTCCTCATTCTGGGGGTGTTCGTCAGTTGTCTTTTCTGGACGGTGAAACGGTTTCTTTTTCTTGTTACCTTTACTTTTCCCGAGGGGAAACTTTCTTTTCACTTGCTCCTGCCTCTTAATGGCTTGCCCTTGTACTTGTCGTTTTTCCACCTCTGGTGCTTGTGCCTGCGGTGTCTGCCGTGCCGGATCCTGCAAAAGATCTAAAAATATTTGCATTTTATTACGATCATAGTAGGGTTTGATTTGATCAATGTTTGCGGAGCAGGATTCACCATTTCTGGCTTTTAACACTACTACAGCGTGAGTTATTTTTTCTATGACATATGGTCCTTCAAATCGTGGAAAAAATTTGGCAGTTTTATCTTCTGGTGCTGAAGAAAGTGAATGCTTAATTTTTAAAACTTCATCCCCTACTTTATAAGTTACTCCCCGTCGTTTCAAGTCATAATATAGTTTTTGTTTTCTCTGTGCTACTTCAGTATTCTTTTTTGCTTCTTTAATTAGTTTTTCTATATCACCCATTTTAAATTCTGGGGCTCTTTGTTGCACATAAAATAATTTATCTAACGGTGTTATAATCTTTCTGCCTAAAAATAACTCAGCAGGAGTTTTGCCCGTTGTATCATGTTTTGCGGTCCTAAGGGCGAAAGCAAATTCATTGACATAGTTATCCCAGCTTTTATGAAAATTTTTAACATAACTACGGATAATTTTCACTATATTTCTATTGACCCGTTCCGCTATATTTGATTGCAGCCGATACGGGACCATTTTTAAATGACGTATGCCCAGTTTTTGGCACATGTCTTCAAATACATTACTTACAAATTGAGGACCATTATCCGATATAACTTTTAGGGGCGCCCCGTATTTTAAAATATATTTATTTAAAATAGAATCAGTAACTAATTTCGCGGAGGCTCGTTTTAAGGGAACAATTTCGGTCCATTTACTAAAATGATCAACTATAACAAGGAGATAGCGACTTTTATTTAACTGACTTTTTGGGAAAAGGCCCAATAAATCGATGCCAATTACTTCATTTGGAAATTCGGATTTAATACTATTTAGAAACCCGGCCGGGCGGAAATTAATATAATTAACTGCTTGACATGTTGGGCAGGACTGGACATACGCCCTTGTTAACTTTTGCAGTTCAGGAAAATAGACTGCCTCGCGTACGCGTTGGATAGTTTTTCGAATACCAGCATGAGAAGCTAAAGGGCTGTCATGGAGCTCATGCAGGATATTTAATCTAAGACTAGCTGGGATAACAGGTCGAAATTCGTTGTTGGAATTCGTAGTTTTTGTGCAGAATAATAGACCATCTATTAGTTCGTAATGGACCGCCCTATTTCTTATCGCCACAATATCTTGGTGGCTAAAATTTTCAGGATCCTTCAAATACTCATAAATACTTCCAAACTCAGGATCCTTACCCAGTTCTGTTATTACAGTTTCTCGGGAATTTATTGTACACGCTGTAAGCATTGCAACTTTTACGGTATTACCCTGTTCGTCTAATTTAATTCGTGATAGGGCATCTGCTACGATATTTTCCTTTCCGGGGGTATGCTTGATTACCAGATTATATTCTTGCAGCTTGAGTGCCCATCTTATTAACCTTGGGGATAAATTTTTCCCTGAGTACAATCTAGTTACCGCCGCATGATCAGAGTACACTGTTATTGGCGCCTTTCCAAAATAGACTCGGAACTTTTGCACTGCTAACAGAACTGCAAGTGCCTCTCTCTCGGTCGCGGAATAGTTTCTTTGTGTTTGATTTAAAGTTCGGCTAAAAAAATGCCACGGGCTGCTGATTTTGCGAAAGAACCGCTCCTACCGCATAATCCGAAGCATCCGCTGAAATTTCTAAATTCTCATCCTTTTCAGGAAATTTCAACACAGGGGCTTGCGTTAATGCTTGTTTTAATTTTTCGAAAGCACTATTGGCTTCGGCCGTCCACGAGAATCTTGCCTTTTTCCTTCTTAATTTTAACAATGGTTCAGCAATAGCTGCAAAATCTTTTATAAAGGACCTATAATATGAACAAAGTCCTAGAAAAGAAGAGAGCTTCTTCGCCGTGTTTGGAGTCGGATACTTTTGTACAGCGATTATTTTTGATTCGTCTGTCTCTATTCCTTTCTGAGATATCTTGTAACCTAAATATTTTCATTCAGGGGCTGCAAATTTGCACTTTTCGACATTAACTTTTAGACCGGCCTCATTTAATAAAGAAAACACCTGTCTTAAATCCTGTACATGTTGGTCGAGATTATCACTAGTAATAATGATATCGTCTAAATAGATAAATGTGGACTTTCCAAGAACAGGTCTTAACACAATGTCCATACATCGCTGAAATGTTGCCGGCGCCCCTGAAAGGCCAAACGGCATACGCAAAAATGCATAAGTGCCAGACTTGGTTATAAAAGCAGTCTTAGGCATGTCCTCAGGCCTAACCCCTATTTGAAAATAACCAGTCGTTAAGTCTAAAGTCGTCATATATTTGGTGGATGTTATGTTCCTTAGAATTTCGTCAATAATAGGTAACGGATATACCGGATATTTAGTTATGGAGTTTAATTTACGGTAATCAATTGCGAATCTCCACCTTTTTGGATGTGTCAAAGGATAGTCATTATTTTTCTTACATAAAACCACCGGGCTAGCATAACTACTTGAGATGGGCGTTATGATCTTTTTACGTAGCATATCGGTGATATGCCATTCTATAATTTTTTCCTTATTCTTATCATACCGGTATGCTTTGTGGCGAACTGGCATTGAATCTACGGTGTCAATACTATGGTTAGTAACCTGAGTAAATCCTGGAATATCACTAAATAACGAAGCAAATTCACTTACCACTTGTCGGATTCTTCCTTGCTCGTCATTAGGCAGGTGGTCAAGATTTAACATCGGCGGTTCAGCCTTTTCTGCACGAACTGGTTTCATCGTCAGCTTAAGGGCCGCTTCATTAAAATCCAGCGTTGCTTGTGCCTCTGAAAGAAAATCTATTCCTAAAATTATATGTGCTTGCAGATTCTTTACTATAAAAAACATCACCTTTACTTGTTCGTCCTTGATACGGACATACAGCGGTACTTTACCTATACACTTACATTTTTCTCCTTGCGCCGCTAACACTGTTGTATTATCCGAATTATATATGCGGTATTTCCGAAAATACTTCCTAAAAAAATCTTCTGCCACACAGGAACACTGCGCGCCTGTATCCAGGAGTGCGGTGGCTGGGATATTATTCACCAACACTTCAGTCTTCGGAAGAGTCAAATTTTTCACCATTACTGTATTTAACTTGAAGGAAGAGGGGTTTTCTTGGCCTTCGGATTTCCGCACCTCTCGTCAGCAGAAATCCGTTTTAGTTTAAATTATTTTTCATTTCCGTGCTTTCCTTCTTTTTCCGCTGGCCTTGAGACTTTTTTCCTGGATTGCTATTGAACTGTCGACGTTCGCCGGCTGTTTTTGAATGCTCGGGTTTCCTTGCCCACTGGTTCGCTTTGCTTCCGTAGCCGTGTGCTTGAGTTTGCTGTAGTCTTGGCGCACCAAATTGGTTTCGCTGTTGATATTGGAGTCTTCTTTCAATGTCCGCCGTTCTTCTACTTTCAAACTGGATTGCTAGCTCAAATAACTTTTCCAGTGTAGTCGGATTTCTTAATTCAATAAAGTCTTGCACTTGGGGCAGTAACCTCGGCAAAATCACTTGAATTATCTCAGGATCCGGACGGTTTCCATACAAGAGTTTGAAGACGTGAATTTTTCTTAAAATAAAGCTTGAGAGGTTTTCGATTCTTTGTTGATATATACTAAAAAGTTCCGTTTCTAATTTCGCACGATCCCTTACGACAGGGAAGGCTTTTACTAGGGCAGTCTTGAAATTCTCGTAAGTATAGGTGGGACTTCCTGCTTGACCCAAGAGACTTCTGCCTATACATTTGAACCAGTTAAGCGCTTGGCCACTCAAAGCGCTGGTAGCTAAGGTAACTTTTTGAAATTCGTGCACAGGGTAGAGCATGAAGTGGTCATCCAATTTTTCCAAAAAACTGGTTACCGGTGAGTTTCCATTAAATGTTGCTTCTGGTTTCATCGAAGCGCGCATGGTCTGGACGATGTAACCAAATCCTTCCAGGGCGGCAGCTGGCATTTCTGGATTCTGAGCCGCTTCTGCAGGCAGCACAGGTTCTTCTTTAAACTCGGCCATGGTTATTCTTCTTCGTTGGGCGCCACTATCAGGTTCAATGTTCCGTCTTACATTTCTTCGGGAACATGCAAGGACCTGACTCGGAACAGAGAGCTTACTAAAGCTATGTTCAAAACTGTGGGAAGTAGACAGGATACACAAGAAGGGTATACAAAACCCTTTATTTTTCTCTATTTACAATAATTTCCGTACTTCGGAATACAATGACCCACCACTTGTGGTCTAAACGTAAGAATATAAAAGTAGAACTAAACTCTAATTTAACTTTGAAATAATAAACGTGGAAGATTGGCCTTATATTAACAGGAAGCCGTATGTAGTACAGATAACTGAGAACACTACAATACGTTTAGAGTTATCAAGAGGATTAAACCTCTGGCCTGGAAGGCAACCAGCAACTGAGTCAAACTTCTAAGGTAAGCGGCCTGCTTCGACTCACTGCTTCCTTTCTCTCGGTTGGCAAAAAGCCACAACTTAAATACTTGGCGCTCGCCAGAAAAACTTTGCATAAATACATTAACGCTTATAATTCTGGCCGGAAGTAGAAAATACGAAGTGATAGTAAAGATTTAAAATAAAATAAACGTTAGTAAAACTTAAGATCCTTACAATACAAGGCCAAATTATTTCTTCTTAGTCATCAAGAAAATGAAACTTACTGGAAACGTAAGCAACTGAACAATTATATAAAGTTTTCTTCCTTAAGTGTAGATAAAGACAACTGCTATTTTGTGTAATCGGTTTTAAGATTTATACGTTTCCAGAACATTATACTGTAAATGTTAATGTCACATTAACCGAACATTTAGACCGCACAAGACACTAAATAAGATGTCAATAAAGAACTGAGCATATCTTAATGCAATTTTTAATATAAAACCAAATTTAAATATAAAAAGAAATACTGATTTTGTTACTGTGTCTTAAAATTGAAAGTATTTCTTAAACGCCGAAGAAGTGTTTAGTTATTTAAAAGAGGAATTAACTCTTTCCATCATATGAAGAAAATTATTTTGAAATCTCACTTGAAAGATCATAAGGAAAATTTGACAAAATGAAATAGTTCTTGGACATTTAAAATAGTATTGAACAAGTGTGCAAGAAGAGATGATAAGAATATGAATTGCAAAATTAATGAACGATGGATATGAAGAAATGTATTACTGACTATGCGATATTCAAATTACTCTCACAGTCTTAAGCATATTTTGCTCTTAGTTTAAATGTAAAAGATTGACTCAAAAGATTTGATCCAAACAAAACTAGAGAAAGCTAACTAAACTAGCTGAGGATGAAAACGTGACTGAATTAAATGCAGTCTCCATCTCGTTCAAAGTTCTTCCCTTTTACCTTAATACGGCCCACCAGCGGCCGAGCGGTAAAGTCGTTGAACACTGGTAGTTCGGTCTGAGGTTCGAATCCCGCGAACGGGCTGGCTGCATGGGCGTTTTAGTGGTTTACCCCATGTGTAACGTGTATACGAGCCAGTTTCCCTTAGAAAGTCCTCCACAAAGGCATCCCTCCCCATAGGCAGATAGCCCTAGTGTGCTTTGCCATAATTAAATACATCATCATCACTACCTTAATACACCGATGCACCCTGATTTGAATGCTATGCGAAAGCCTTTTAATTGAAGAGTGTTTAGCACAGTTTATGATTTGGCGTGGATGTTTTACATGAATTTAAAAAGGGTTACCTTTAACACGTTCGCTGCCAACCACGAGTTATCTCGTAGGTCGAAGTAGGTTTCGTATGTCGCTCGGCAGCGTACGTGTTAACATTTGAATGCAAATCTGGAAATATATGTTTCACTTCAGAATGTTTCTGTGTTATCAATATGTTTCTGTAAAATTATTGCTACTGCCATAAGTTTCATCCTCATTCCTACTTTCACCTTCATTGTTACTGGACATTCGTATTGAAACCATTGATGAAAAGTTAAAAGCAGCTTGATTCATGGGCTGGTGAAATTTATGGGTCATGGACAAAATTGTAATTTTTGTTATTTCTATTTTTAACACAGATATAATTTTAAAAGAACTTTTAAAGCAGCAAGAATCATGTCAGTTTTTTAATATATTGCGAATATAATGTACGCAATTTTGGTAACACTTGCATGACGCCATCAACTGCACCTCTACGTAAATCAAGCATCTGGTGACATCTATGAATGTAATTAAGGACTACACTCTAAGAACACATACGAACGTTCACTAAATGCCTAATTATAATGCCTAAACTAAATGCCTAAACAATACAGGCTCCTGCAAAAAGAAGTTTAAGCTTACGTTGATAAAAAGCAACACTATGCAATGTAGGGTTAATATACAAATACAGAAGGCGAAGGAAAGAAGACCAGACTTAAAATTCAGGTAAATCCTTATCCTGTTGCCTTTTGGAAGCGTAGTATGATCGACGGACTATAAGAGGTATTAATCCTGGAACACTACCCAGAACTAACCAGAGGAATAGTAATAACATTTTTTTTTCAAAATTTGATCTAAAATTGAGTTATAAATTCAGATTCGGTGAAGAGTGTATGAAAAGCGACTTCAGAAAGTTTCACTACATTTTAGTTACAGGTTACAATATACAAATTATCAAACATCTTTACACTTCTGAAATTAATATTGCTGCACTTACTTGCTGCACAGTAGGGGAAATTGTCGATGGCCCAGTTACCGTACCAACATCTGAGAGAATCCACGCCCATCAACTCGAATCCCGGCAGACAAGTAAAAGTCAGAATTTCAGAATGAGGAACCTCTTCATTCTCGATCAACGTCCTCTGTAGGTGATTGTAGATTCCATTTGGGGTTGAAGGAACCAGACAAGTCACTGTTGGCAGATACATATAAACAAAAAAAGTTTATAGATTTTCAAAAAATTATTTAACGTCCCAAAGACAATATATAATAATTGTTTAGAAAGTCACGATAATTAGTACAATGTTTCATATTTCAAAATAATGAGTTAAAAATTTTTGATCAGCAAAAACAAGCTTCCATCTGAAAAAATGTTTGTTTTTTAACACCATTAACAAAGTTTTGCATTACCTTATAAAATATTCCGGGCTATTTACAAATTCTTCAATTTACAAATTAAATTTTAAAATTAGTTGAAAAGTATTAAATCTTTCTTCAGTTTATAAAATGACAGTATTAATTACTGTCTTCATCGAAACAGTATCGATGTGACTAGTACTAACCATATTGTACTGACTATTAACCATATTGTATTGTAATCTTAGTATCAATTTATTCTTTGATGTAGTTTCAGAGAAAGCATTGATATTACATTTCCTGTTATGTGGATACTTTCTCTTGCTAATCGGGTATTAGGAACTATTTCTTAAATTTAATCTCATAAAAACTTTTTTATCACTTAAATTTAATTTTATATTTATGATCTAACGATAAAGAAGCGGCCGGGGTATTGACCTTTCATTTAAGAAGATTAGATTTCATGCGCAAAGTACGTGTATTTGAGAATGACATTATTGTCTAAATTATATAAATTTTATTCTGTAGATACAACTATAAAAATCTGATGTGTACACCACAGGACTTCCTTGTACGGGATATTACACTCATGTCCATAAATTAAGGATAATGCAAAATCAGGAAAAGGAAGAGTTAGAAGCAAAACAAATTTGACTTATTTGTAAAGCTTATTTATTAAACAAAAGGTAAAGAGCAAAACAAGAGGCTTTATGTTTGATATTATTAAAAAATTAGCGATTTTTTCTCCCTGGAGCAAATTACAAAAAAAAAAAAAATATTTAAAAAAAACCAATATTACATACCGTGTTTATGCGAATCTAATGCGCCATCGAATGTAATGCGCATCTCCATTTTAAAACTTTAAATAATAAAAAATGTGTTTGTCGGCGAATGTAATGCGCATTAATGGAATGAGGAATTTTTTGAATCTTATTTTATACAAAAACGGATTTGTATATAAATTATCAATCAATGGTATGATAATTTTATTTAAATTTAGATACCATATTTTATACAACAGTGAATTTATACATAAAGTAGCAGAACATAGAATTAACCTATTAGTGGGCTATTGTTATGTGAAACAATCATTGTTAATTACCACTACCGTATATACGGTACCTATCGTAAAATATGAACATGAAATAAATCGTAACATTTCTATCTAGCTAACAGTTTCTACAATCAGTGATTAATAGTAAACGTCTTTATTCACAAATGTTTTCATCACTGGAATCCTCGCAGCTCTCTTCGTCAGAAGCAGATTCTTTTCTTCTTTCCTCATCATCATCATCGTCATCCTCGGCGTTCCAGAGCACGTCATCTTCACTGCGATTCAATGAATTTGAAATGCAGCATTTCTTGTATCTTTTATTTCTGTATCCTCTATGCAATAATGTGTCAACGATAAATGTAATGGTAAATGTAGTCGAGAAATACAGTAATCCATTGTTACGATTTAAATTTGTTTGACGTCATCGGCGAACTTTGCACTCGAATCTAATGCGCACCCCAATTTCGAATGCTTCATTTGGCCAAAAATGATGCGCATTAGATTCGCGTAAATACGGTAGTTGGTATGATTGTTAATACATTGTATGTCTCCCAGACGATGCAATACAGTCCGTACAACGCCTAGGCATGCTGAGTATCAAATTATCGATCTGATCTTGGGGGATATTACACCACTAAAAAAGAAATGCTCTTCGAAGTTCCGGTAGACATGTAGGAGGAGGTTGACGGGCTGCAACTCATCAGCCAAGCATATCCCACACGTGCTCTACTGGATGTGTTGGTGTTGGTGTATTTAATTATGGCAAAGCACACTAGGGCTATCTGCCTAAGGGGAGGGATGCCTTCGTGGAGGACTTTCTAAGGGAATTGGTTCGTATACACGTTACACATGGGGAAAACCACGAAAACACCCAATGCAGCCAGCCCGTTCTCGGGATTCGAACCTCAGACCGAACTACCAGTGTTCATCGACATTACCGCTCGGCCGCTGGTGGGCCCCGTGTTCTACTGGATTCAAGTCCGGTGAGAATGCTATCCAGTCCATACGGGTGATATCCTAAGATTTAAGGCATTCGCTTACGATGTTTGCACGGTGAGGACGGGCGTTGTCATTCATAAACACAAATTGTGCGACCATGGCGCCCCGAAACAAACGTACATGTTGTTCCAGGATGACGTCCCGATAGATTTGGCTTGTCATGGCTCCAATTTGAACATGCAGGTCAGTTCTGGAACCCAGAATAATTCCACCCCAAACGAGCACTACTGCACCACCGTAACGGTGTCGTTCAATGATGTTTTCTTGGTGGTAACGGGTACCTGGAGCTCTCCATATGAAGTCCGAAGAGAATCAAACTGCAAGCTAAACCTGGACTCGTCAGAAAACATCACACAAGCCCACTGTTGCGATGTCCACAATGCATGCTCTGTACTCCAGGCTAACCGCAGGCGACAGTGAGTTGCAGTAAGTGGAACGCATCTGACAGGTCTACGAGCTTATAGACCAATCTGCCCTAAGTATCTGTACACGGTCTGCCTTAAAATTGTCGTACCAGTGGCTGAAGAGAGCTAACGAGACAGGTCTGAGGCTGTGCTCCGCCTGCTTCTTTTGGCTGTAACTGCCAAATACCGGTCCTCAATCCGCGTTGTAACTCTGGAGCGACCTGTGCTGTAACGTCTTCTCACATTACCACCATCTTGGAATCGTTGCCAAAAGCCTGGAAATGACACTCTGGGCGATTCCAAGTTCGTCTGATACTTCCAGTTGGGTACGTCCACATTCCAGTCGGCCGATAATTCTACCACGTAAACAATCATCCAAATGCGTCCTTTGTGTCATAACTATTCAGTTATTGTACTGAAATTCTTATAAAGCGCCTGCGAACAATTTTACTTCTTTGCCTGTATTCCTTATATATCACTCTCTTACACTCTCGTCATTGCGACGTACCATCGGTGTCATCTGGTTACTTCCTGAAATTTGCATATGATTCTTGAAGATGTGTGTAGTGATTTTACAGGTGATATATTTTTTTTAGAGTTCGATTTCTGTGTGACTCCGAATTATCCTTAATTTATGGACATGAGTGTAAATTATACACACTGTTTAATATTATTATTATATTTATGTTTAATATTATATTTATATAAATATTTGCAGAAGGTTAAGCTGTTGTTGATGGGATAATGTTGGATTTTAGATGACGTGAAGCTTATGTAATTTATGAATGTTTTAATTTAATTTAATTTAATTATTTATTTATTTATTTTGTTTTTGTTTTTGTTTCTTGCATGTGGCAATCGAATGATGTGAAATATTTAATGTTTTGAACGAAAGTTTTTTAGTGTGTTGAATTACACGACGTTGCTTTATCATTAAATCAATTTCATACACTATTCTGTTTGCACATATTAATCGCTGTTCACCACTGTAAACAGAAATTTGTTATTCTGTTTACGTTTAAAACTCACTTCGTAGTGCTCTGATCTGATAAGTATATATATTTATTTACTCAATAACTATTTACAAGAATTATTCATTCTACTATTTTATGATGAATTACATAGATAGGACTATGTTTTTACTTGCAAAGCTGTTGGATTTTGTTTTACTCATCTCTTATTTTATGATCTCATTTTACTATTATAGTTACATAAAATAACGGCGTTTCAATTTTGCAGAACTTAAAAATTACTATTCTGTTTATGTTTAAAAATCATTCCTTAGTGCTTTCATTACCGCCAAAAAAATTCGCCAAATTTTGAACTTTCCCCGCTTATGGAATATTGGGCATAAAAACTTAACCGAAATATAAGAACACATAATTCAATCATTTTTAAAGCAAAAAATGCACAATTTACAAACAAATAAATTCAGTTTCTCTATTCTTAAAACTCTGAGCTTACTGAGCCGAGTAACAGAGTGCATAATATATATATATATACATATATTTATATACTTTTGGGGCGGCCGATTGCAGCGAAAATAGGAGGCGCACATCTACATGTTTTAGCAGTCCTGTATACAACATTTTAGCGTTTTGAGGCTACTCGTTTTTGAGTTATGAGAAATACATACATACATAAGTACAGATGCCACGAAAAACTCTCTTTTGAATCCATTTTAAATTAGATTTATAATTAATTTGGGAAAAATGTTCTTTATTTTGTCCTTACGTAATCGAAATTGTATTATATGACTAATGTAGTGTGCTGTATGGGTAGGTATTGAAATTTTAGACGAAAACTAGATAATCCCATCGATTGGACCAATCAAGCTGATATGAAATTATACCTAAAGCGAACCAGCTGTACAGTTGATAATTAAAATAAAATATGCAATCATATAAATTTTTTTCTGAATTTTGCTTCTTGTTTCTCTAAAGTGGAAGTTAAAATTTAGAATTTACTTTTTAATACAAGAGAGAAAACATGTCTTATATTTCGCCATCTTCAAGAGAAAATAGAAATGGATGTTGATGGCTTTCACCATGAAAGTGAGATTATTATACGATTTAATAAATTACTGAATAAACTGTAAGAGTGTTTGGGACTGTGATTATGGTTATAACCGTTATGTCTTTCATTTAGGAACGGAAAACATTAAAAGATCACAGTTATTTTCATGTTTATAATTTTTTCTCCAGTTGAATATTAAAACCAAAAAAGCAGGATTTCCAATCATTTATAATAGCAAAAACAGACCCAAAACAACCCAGTAATACTTTTGACGCCACGATGGTGATAGCAGCACATCGCTAAGCATAAGAAACACGACTGAACAGAAAATCAATTGATCAACAGATGAGTCATTAAAAGGAAAGTTCTACTTATTCAAGAAGGGTTACACGAATAGAATGCTTGTTCGTAAAAAAATCTCTCCCTTTCATGAAAGAAAATCCGGGAAGAAGATGGATTGCCTAGTCACCTGCTTGAAAATCCAGCATTTTTCTTCGCAGAAAGTTAGGCTTTTGTAGAGTACGAATAAAAAAAGGATATGTAATCTCCTAGGAAAGTGCATTACGATTTGTTATTACAGAGCTGGATCTGAGCATTACTGAACGTTAACATAATAGTTTTATTCTGATTGTTAGAAATTATTAAATGGGAATAAATTCTGTTGATAACTTTATTCATTATTAAAATTTAAGAAGCAAAAGAAAATGGAGCAGTAGCCTTATTTGAAGTAATAATGCTGAATGATAAAGACTGGAATAAAACGTGTGCAGCGTCGGTTTCAACTAAATATCCTTTATCGTAATAAAAATTCATTAAGGTAATCATTTGTAAAAAAATATTTCATTTTCTGCTTACGTTTTTAGATTTTATGTACTAGAAATGCGCAATGATTATGCAGTATGTTTTCCAAAGGGACGCGAAATGTATAATATATCACCTTAATATTTTACCTTTTTTAGCTACATCACGTACGCTATTTCTTTTACAAGGTAATGTATAAAATAACCTGAAGATATTTATCTAAATAGTCGATATCTCTTTTGGACAATCAGTGAAACTATGTAGAGAAAACGGTTTGTGTTAAGAGCTGCGATCATTATAAACTTAGCTGGAATGGAAACTACCGTTCGGAATGTCAATGAATTAATTTTAATGACCAAATTCCAACATTTTGCAGTTATTTTAAATGGTGTTTTGGGATGGATAATAGTAGATCATATACGTTATAGGATATTCCCCAGAAGTGTCCCGACTGGCGGATCATGGTGGAACAGGGTAGGCCAGTTAAACTTGCTTTTCAGTAAAGGTACTTTTATGAATTGGAATTTTTTAGCAAACTTTCAGAGCCAAAGGTTAGCTGCTTGCAATTTTCGCTTCCTAGAAAACATACTTTGGGTTTATTTTTTGAACGTTGAAAGAAACGCAGAATACGAAGGCATATTCTCCCGCTTTTTTACACTTTTTATTTATTCCAAAATCATTGGCAATGCAGTAATGGCAATTTATTCGAGACTTTTAATTGGGACACATATGTATCAAATGAAAAAAAAAGAAGAAACTTGTATTGGAAAATATTTTGCTATAAAAATATTGCTGCTTAGAAGTAATAGCTTGGATTTTTATATTCGTTTCACTGTTTAACTTGCTCACAATATTCTGTGAATCAGAAGTGTTGGGAAAGTTTCAATATTGGCTTCACCGTTTCCCACCTGTATGATATTAAGTTAATAGCCACTGCTACTGTGTTTTCTCATTTTCGTAACTCAAAGTCGTGTCAACCAATTTGTTGGAAAACATATATATTAAATGGCTTCTTTCCAAATGAAATATCAACTGCTTCATTTCTGTGCTGCGGCCAAATAGCTATATTCTCTTAAGAAATAGTTTCATAGCAGACTTTGGGGAATACTTCATTAATTTTCGTTAGCGATTTCATGTACTATATTCCTTCATAAAGGTAGGACAATTACGCTTTCTTTTACGATATTTGTAGCATATGTTTTCTACTTAAGCTGTTAAGAGAATGCATGAACGTAAATAAAATTTGAATATAGAATACACATATGCTGATAAAGCTTTCGTTATGTACATTTGCAACTGAAATTTTAAAGATTATTAGGCTTTTCGGGAGTGAGAAAATGTTATGAATCAACCCTTTCATTGATCTTCCAGTTGCTAGCTGCACATTCTGATTACACTGCTCGACACTGAAAATGCAACACCAAAAAGGAGTGGTCAGAAAGTGATGAAATTTGGAAAAAAGACAGAGACAGCAAGCAGCAATAAGTGATTTTTATTTCAAAATGATAGTCAGAATACAGAGCGGGAACGGCGTCGGCTCAGTAGGATGTAGGACCACCGCGGACAGAAATTCACAAGATTCAAGGAAATGCTATTAAATTGCTTATATTGCTATTCACGAAGATTCCTATCTATGCTGTCTACAAACATGGTGACTGTACAAATTGAAACTTCTCCTCTGAGACTTCTGTTTCATGCTTCATGTCCTTTCATCCTGTCCGCAATTTACATTTCAGCTGGTGATCGCCTAAGGGGAAAAGGGATTTATAGAAGTAAAGGCTCAAATACAGCTGAAGACTTAGATAGACGATTTACGATCTAAGGTTCGGGATTCTATTATCTGTATTGTCCGGATGTAAGAGATGGTGGCTGGATGTCAGTGGCTGGCTCGTCAGGTTATGTTCAGGAGTTCCCGTGCTACCGTAATATGCACTGGTCCGTATTGCTTAGGCATCCTTTGTGAAAATAAAACAGGAAATAGACCATGATCTGTAATTTAGCGTGTTAGCTGAACAGTGGAAGTACATCTTTTGTTGCTGACTTTGGGAAAGAACAGATAGGCGTGACGACTTTGTGGTGAATAGTCCTAATTCACCTTATCATTTCGCTCTAGCCAAAAAATTATTGAAGACTCTTTTGAGGAGGAAGTATGGTAGATTCAGGAAGCTGAGAAGTTGTGAGGTGCGTTCTTTGCCAGGGAATCTGTTCGCTCATTTCTTTTATTTCCGACGTGCGCCTTTATCAAGTGGAGGTGAAATTGAGGTGTCTGAAGCAACATAAGTCCCGTTGAGTGTTAGTAATGGTATGGGAGAACTGTGGGCTTACGATGGCATATAGCAATGACGGACTATAGCTGTAGAAACTGGCGTTGTAATGTCTGTTGTTTACAGCATGAGTATAGATCCAACATATAAAATTATTATTTTAATACTATTTATATTAACATATTCTCCATATCATTAATATTGTACTATTGCAAGTGAGAACACTGAATTTTATTTCGCAGGACAACTCTGACTGTTTTTGATGTCTCCTTCCAATTTGAATTCTATTATGCTTTAATGATAATTTGTTGCATTACTAAAACACTGCTAAAGTCTTTAAACAAACCATTTCATGCATTTTTATATTAAATGCTACTTCTGGTTTCATGTTAAGAACTCATAACTTCTAAGGTATTAAAATTCATTGAAAACTTCTCGTTCTTACTTATCGTCTGATCCTAAAAGTTATGCCCAGAGATTGGCAAGTTGGTGCCTGTTGCTGCTTAAATAACAGCACGCACGATTAGAAAAAAAGCTAAATTCAACATAAACAGCCATGACTTGTAAATTTTGCTTCTGAAATTTAAAACACACTTCTCGACTTCCCATCGTCTTACAACTACTTGTGACAATTAAGAAATAAGTTAAAAAAAAAAAAAACTACACAGATAGTAACTACTTTTCGAGCAATTATCTTAACTCCGTCACATCTTTAAGTTCTTAAATCTGCGAACGGCTTTCGCAGATGGACGGCAGTATCCCGGAAACAATTATGCTGATTTCTCAATTAAGATTATATTCTAGTTTTATATTATGCCATGTTTTTAATTAAAGAAACACAATAAGTTCCCCATGTACCACATAGTATCACATGGAAGAAAGTATGAAACACAATACAAAATAAACAGAAGAAAAAACTTAAATAAAATTAAGGATGATTACGAAGTTTCACAATAAATTGCCAAAAAGTGTTAAAAGCCCTTCTCTCGGAAATAAATTGATAAAATTCTGGAGGCCAGTTAATATTTAAGTTTTTCAGTTCCAGTTTCAAGACTTTTCTTTCGTTCTTATATTTAGGACATAGAAGAAGCACATGTTCAACATTCTCCTCCACCGAGGCTACAATCACAGGCAGACTCGGAGCTCAACTTAAATCTATTCAAATAACTTTTTAAATTTCCATGCCAGTAAGAAATTGGGTTAATTTATAGTTTGTGAAGAAGTGATGACATGACAATCTCATCTTGATAGAAGGGAAAAATCTCTTTGTTAAGCTCCCTTTATTTGAATTTTATGAACATTTAAAGCATTATGTTTACTTATAAAATCTGATGTTAATGAAGTTGATGACGTACACTGCGCAAAAGCAAAAAATTGGACAGTTCTATATGTCCCGATCTACTGAACCGATTGACGAAATTCTAATTACGTTTTTCGTGTTTCGAAAGCGCCACTTAGGATATGTATTAGATTTATATATAGCATTGTTCTAATATAGGTATTTTGACAGAATATGGGAATTTTTCTGATATGACATGCCAATTGTTTTGCTTGCGCCAACTGGAAAACGCAAGTTGAATTTCGTCAATCGGCACAGTAGAACGGGAGATATAGAACTGTCCTTTTTTTTTCTTTTTTGAGCTGTGTACATCGACAGAGAATAATAGTTTTCTCCCCCACCGGAGAGGATTTCTCAACCCGGTTTGTTGCTTCCTGCTGCCTGTGATATTCTATATCATAAGCATTATTTTTAGTATTTTGTGTTGACATCTGCTGATTAATTATTAAGCTACTTACCTGCAATAATAAATGAGCAGATGCCAAAATAAAACACGACCGATCAAAAGACTTACCAATCTTTTGTATTCAAACTGATAGCAGTAAAAAAATTCCTTAAATACATATTAATAGTCATATAAATTATACACATATGTTAAATATAAATAAACCTTAAATTTATACAATGCGATACAAAAACCATCATGAACTCTAATCCAAAAGCTAACATATCTTTATTTTACTAAGGATTTAATCTATTTTAGATGCACCCCGTATCAGCTCGATTATTAAATTACAAGAAGAGTGAGTAAACAGTATTCTGTTACAGAAATAGCAAGAAATGATTAAAACATATATCGCTATTGGGATTTTACATTGAAAAAAAAAAAAAAAAAAAAAAAAAGCTGAGTGACGATATATATTTCTCGCCCTTTTGTTCAGAGCGCTGACTGGAATACCAAGCATGGCTATTTTTCATGCTCTTCCGCAGATGTTTCTGTTTCCAATATGTTTCTGAGGCAGCAGGGCTTGTGACCATTATTAAATTTTACTAACAGTTAGATTTGAATTAAATTCTATCCTGTTCTTCTTAACTCAGTCTAGAAAACTATGCAAGTTTAATAGAGTATGTAATATTTTAAAAGAAAAAGATTAATAGTAAATGTAGATGTTATTGGAACTTTTGCCATTTTGTCTTTGTGTCTGACACAGTAGTAGTTTCACCTGTGTCCGTGAACGGTTTTAGTTTAGTCAGTCACTGTGCCTATCGTAAGTTCTTTATGGTTTGACAATTAGCAATTAGATGTTTAGTCTTGAATTTAGAACTTTGTTGTAAAACTTAGTGACTAAGACAATGATGAGTTATATGTTTATGTTAGTGTCGTCGCTGGGATGAACATTCAATTTAATTTTATCACAGAAGTTATAACTACTGCTTTTGCATGATGGTTATAGCAAATGCATGTCCTTCCTTCCCACTTTCCGCTCACTCTGCTTGGTATTCCACGATATGAAGCGTATGACTACTTCACTGACAGTCAGATACATTTATCCCAAAGAGGAATACTCGCACGTATTTTCCACTATTAAAATAGGTGATATTTACAAATTAGAATTCCATGACTTATGAATCGCAAGGTGGCGTACTATAAGAAAAACATAGGGAAGCGGATGGCATTCTATCACAAAATGAGAATGGTGAAGTGAGCAATATAAGTTGAAAAACAATGTCACATACTAATATAACTTAGCATTCTGACATCGTTTCAAATACTTTTACAGCTTTTATCCCTTTAAACTTTAGTTAAATTTCCTATATACTTTTATGAGTAAAGTGCTACTAAGGGACTAGCATAGAGCTAAAGATATTAGAATTACCTCAAGGTATGCAGAAACGTAATAACGTAAAAGGGAACTATCGCAATAAAACTAGATAATTGGATAAGTTATCCGGATTTTGAAAAAAGAGCCTAGCCTTATTACCGCCAAATTCAAAGAGAAATCGCTCGCTCTCTAAACTGTAAGTAAAATCTATGAGAAACTGGCTATAATAGTAATATAATAGTCCTCAAAAATTTAAAATCTGTATTTGAGTTCCATTGAAAATATAGGTAATCGGTAGAAAGAATGACTCTTTTCTAAAATAATGAAACGTTCGACACTATTCATGGCTGCATCAAAAGTTTCATACCTGTAAACATTAGATGCTGTAGATATTCTTTAACTGTAAAGAAGATAGTTTGGGAATGCTAGAATATAATTGGTTGCGATGGAGAAAGAAAGTGTTTCGTTTGTTTTGTCTCGCACCAAACACTTAAACATATGCTGAAATTACTAATATATTTACAAGAGCTTTAATCTATTTTTAAGTTACTAATTTAGTTTCAAATAAGTTTGGTTTCTAATGTTTTCATTCACAGAAGGTTTAACTGTGTACCTGTAATCTTTTCACGTAATATATAGATTTTGAATTATTATAGTTAAGAGTCAAAAAAACTTCCACCGAGTTTGTCAAGATATGGGTTATGGTTTAGCAACATTAAGTCATCTTGAGAATGCCCAAGTATGTTTCCTGATCAGATTTCACTATTTTAATTGTTGAAAATGCTACTACTAGTCAACTACAATTACTTGCATTTCTCAATGAAAGTTGCTTTAGTGGTATTTGAAACGGATGCATTCTGTCTAAGAGTCTAATTCTGTCTTTGAAACGGAGAGGATGTGACATATTTTCTTTACTAAAATTTATAAGGTTGCTTACATATTTAATAAGGCTTTTAATTTGGTTGTAAGTAAAAAAAATTTTGGTCATTTGATTTATCAACAAATGGTAAAAGTAGACTAGTTATTAAAGCCTTGAAAATATTACCATCTAGAATTACTGCATTTAATAGCAACTAAAAGAATAAATTAAATATTATTTCTTACTTAGCAATTTGCTACCTCATGGTTTCAAAACAAATGCATTGATGGTTTCTTAGCAAACATGCAATAAGTTTTTGAACAGAAGATTTCTGTTAGGCGTTAAATTAAATATTATAATTTCGAAACACATCCGTTGAGAAACTGCTTAAATCGTTCCAGTGTTGTTAATATAATTGAAACTAAAGCCTTAATGCAATTTAAAATTACTAATATAGCTGCATCATATCATTTCAAAAGTACTAAAATAGTATTGAACCGAAGATGATATAGAACACTTTTATTGGATGGAATTCGTGAACCCTCTGCTCCAGCAATTCTCATGATTCGAAACGGTTAGAATCTGTTGTATTTATTTGTGGATTTGTTACAATCCCGACTGAAAAAATTTTTAAACCCTCTACCGCGTTTTTTGCCTTTACAGCTTTGTTAATGTTTTATATTCAGTTGCATTGTAGCTCTTCAGGATGTCAACTGAAAACCCAAAATGCTCAGAACGCAGTATATAGACATAAGCGGAATTCGCTATCTGTTATCACTAAGCGCTAACAAGTACAAGCAGTATTCGTTATCTATGGCTGAGAAAGCAGTCTGTGAAAGCGGTATGTGAGTACTATGGGGTTGGACTATCAACCGTGTAATCAGAAACACTACAAGCATCTACTATAAACATCCACTTAGGTTTTTAAGTTTTATATTACAGCACAATGAAAACGTTCTTTACAAGCATTAATGAATATTCTTTTTTTCTTGTTTTCTGTTCTGCCTGTGATATCTCACTATTATGTATTTGGTAAGCAAATCTAAAAGTCTGTCATCTATGTATTTACTCACACATAAGAACTCCTAAAGGGGTAGCTTTCTGTTTTGCTCTAATTTTTCTCAAGGGAATTCTCAAGGTTGTCAGATTTAAGAGGTACAGCCGATGTATGAACAGTAGAGTTTTTATATAAGACAGCTTTGCAGTTTTAAGACCATTTTGAATAAGTTATCAGATCCAAATGCAACTGATCGGACATGAACTTAATTTCTAAAGGCACAATCAATCTTTCAGGTTAGCATTGGCCTGGAGTTAGTTTAAGTCACTTCTAAATCAAGGGATCTCGTAATTTAAAATGATATTTCTGGAAAAAAGTTTAAAAATGTTGGCTAGATTAAGTTTCTGAAATATTGCAAAGCATACGAAGACTAAGAGTAAAAGCAAGCTATTACACTGCCAGTTCGATGAAATAATCGTCATCGCTCAGTGCAAAAGCATAAAGTCTGACCGAACCGGATTTGTGAGATATTATTCCACCGAGTGTTGCAAGGGAGGAGGTAAGTTCGTCTCGTACCCGTCGTTACTTCGTTTTCGCACGTGTAAGCAATGAATGTGTCATTGAGTTCTTCAAATTCTAATTCTCTACAGATATTCCTGTGTATGTGAAAAACCTTACTGAATTGCGAGTTCTACACAGCTTTATCTTCATGGAAATAAAATGTTTTCCAAATGACGTATTTGACCAGTTTCATCTATCGGTCACCATGTGCTGTGGGTGAACTGCTGCATTTATAATGCCCCCAAAAATTCTTCGTGCTGGCTAAAAATATTCCAAGTGATTTAAAGAAAATGTCATCGACATAATTTGGAAGAGTAATAATTTTTTGTCATCATAATTAGTTAGCAAGGTAAAGAATGATCAAGATATGTTTTTTTCATTCTCATATAACTGATAATTTTGGCATACGATACAACGATATTTATATATTTATTCAATATAATTATTTATATTTATTGCTTATTCGGCACATTCAATGCATTTTAAGTAATTATTCTTGGAGACAGTATTTTATACTACGTTAAACTTAACTGCTGCCATTGTTGTGGCTTGAACTTGTACAGAAACTTTAAATACTGATTAATATCGTTTTATTTATTTATTTTTTTTTGTTTTCAGAATGGCAAAAAAATTATTATTCAGTTTTTGTTTTTTGAGAATGGCAACAAAGATTATTCAATTTTTGTTGTTCTTGGAATGGCAACAAAAGATTACTAATGATATTGTTCTAAAGAGTTGTTTACATTTGCTAAAACGAAATAAAAATTATTTTTGATTTAAAACGTGGATTGACGTTATTTGATGAAACAGAATTGTAAAAATAAAGATTAATTTGGAGTCAGAGCCAATACCATAACCTTTGACCCACCGTCACAACACTAAGGGAATTGATGCCTTTGTGCAGCAATGGCTGTGAAAACTGGCTGAAATTCACATAACATGAAAACCAACAGTACAACCAGCCGGTTTGTATGGGTTCGAACCCATATCGAATGAACTTTCAAATGTCAGCAATCTTAACCACACGGCCACTGTAGAGTTTTCAAATATTGGATAAGATTTTGTAAAATAAATAGAAAGATAATGTTATTTAGAAATAGAAATATAATTAATGTTATTATTTTATACAGTAAAAAATAAGCAGATGAACTGCAGATAGGAGCGAATAATCAAATGGAAAGGAGAGATGTGAAATAAGCAAACAAACTCTACGTACGTACAGGTCTCGCATACAGGCTCCTTGGGTTTCCACTTTCCTCTCACACACCTGGCTGTCCGGTTTCCGATGTTGAGTTTATGCCCTTCTGAACACGTGACGTTGATGACGGTGCCGTGCGGGAGCGAGTCATTGCCTCTCCCCATTTTTATGATCTCTACCTCCATCCAGTTCGTTTCGCCAAGAGAACATGGCTCTGAGAAAAAGAATAAGAGAAATTCAAGCATCTGGTAGCATTAAGACTAAAATACATTTTGATCGAAATGATATGCATAAAACATGGAAAACCACAACGTAAAACAATTGCTTCTGCTACAGATTCAGTGATGCGATAGTGGCTCAGAATTAAATGTATACTATCAATTACGAAATTAAGAATTAAATGTATTGAATTAAATTTGTTTCATATTTTCCCTTTCGATAACAAGATTGATACTTTCATGAAATTTAAAGTTTTCAATTCTGCTTGTAATTAATACTTCAGTAAACTAATCTTGATTTCAAACAGTTAAAGCTTAGTTTAGAATTACGAAAAGCTGAAGAGTAATTTTAGCGAGTAACAGGGCAAAGTGCAAAACATGTTGTAGGTAAGTAAAGCATGCTGTCGGTGTAAGATCAGTATTTCTGGCAAAGAGATTGCACGCCGTATAGCAGTTAAAATCACACCGAGTTGCTGCCTCAGCGAGAAATGGCGAATAATCAATCTGTTAGACGACATCTGGATGCTTTTACCCGAGGTCGAATCATTGGGAAGTTAGAGGAAGGCCGCAGTGTGACAAGTGTGGCTGCAGAGTTCGGAATTGCTCACAGCATCGTTTCACGACTTTGGAGACAATTTCAAACTACAGGAACAGCTATCAGGGGGTTTAGTAGTGGTCGTCCACGAGGAACCACACCCGCAGATGACCGGTATATTGCCTTACAGGCCAGAAGAAACAGGCGGCAGACAGCGGGAGAAATCGCTAGACACACGATACAGGCGACTGGACGACCGATATCGCGTTTTACCGTGGCCAGAAGACTGCACGGTGGTGGTCTGTTTGCACGACGCCCTGTACGGTGTGTACCTCTAACGCCTGCCCATCGGAGAAGGCGTTCTCTGTGGTGCCAGGAACACCGGAATTGGAGAGACTATGAATGGGGACGAGTACTCTTTACAGATGAGAGCAGATTCAGTCTGAGTAGCGATTCTCATCGCATACTCATCTGGAGAGAGCGGGGAAGCCGCAATCATCCCTCGAACATCATTGAAAGGGACAGGTATGGAGGTGGCGGTGTTCTCGTTTGGGGAGGCATCATGCTTGGTAGTCGTACAGACCTTCACATCTTCGACGCAGGTTCAGTCAACGGGACCCGTTATTGTAACGAGATCCTTCTTCCATATGTGCGTCTTTTTAGAGGCGGTATGGGTCCGCAGTTCCTTTTCATGGACGACAATGCACCATGTCATCGCACAGTAGCTGCCGAACAGCTCTTAGAGAGTGAGGATATTGAACGTATGGATTGGCCGGCACGATCTCCGGATCTCAATTCCATCGAGCATGTATGGGATTTTCTTGGCAGACGCTTGGCAGCTCGTACCTTACCACCAGTAACGATTCCGGAGCTTCGATTGGCGCTGCAAGACGAATGGGCAGCAATGCCTCAACAACTCATTGACACCCTCATTCTCAGCATGGGCAGACGCTGTGAAACCTGCCTAGCAGTCAGGGGAGATCATATCCCCTATTAAAGACCGGGTGTTTCTTGCTGGACACCCATCACAGGGATGTTTCGGCCTTCAGTCGCATTGCGCTCCATACTACTTTTTCAATAAAGCTTCTTTTTCTCCCTCTGATTTCTCTTTTAGTAAGTGTTGCTTACATTACTCATGTCCTTACGTATTGGGGATCTTACGGTATTAAATGCGTTGATTTGGAAAGCTTTTGTACAAAGTTATATTGAAAAAACCGTCTCGTCCTTAATTTTTGCACACCAGTGTATTTTGTTCGATAGAGAACTATATGCTTCTTTTATTATTAATTATTTTATTTTGACTATTTAGATGATAGTTCAACAACTACCATACCAGAAGGGCTTAGTGTAGTAAACCTGTTCAATTCTATGCGGGCGCGTAGCACAAATTTCACGATTTACCTATTTAAATTCCTACAGATAGGTACACAATTTTAACCTTGATAATAGTTATCTTTTCCTTCACGAGAAAATATAATTCTTCCTTTTTACTAAAGTATCATAATCGCGAAAATTTTTAGGCATGATATTTCAACGAAAATATCCATTTTGACCGCTATCAAATGCAATTTAACGATGTTTTATGCGTGACATCTGTACGTAAGGACAGAATAAAAGACTCCTTTTCACCCATAAAATTATAAAACTGATTTAAAATGAATTCTGAAGACAATTTTTCGTGGCGTCTGTACGTAGATACGTATCTCGCATAACTCAAAAACGAGTAGCCTCAGGACGTTGAAATATTGTATATAGGACTGGTATAACATGTAGATGTGCACCTCGTATTTTGATTGCAATCGGCCACACCAAACGTATATAAATATATATTATCCACTCTGTTAACCGACTCAGTAATCTCAGTTTCTTTACTCTTATATGTTTGTAAGTTGTGCATTTTTTCTTTAAAAATGATTGATTTATGTTGTTGTTATCTTCCGGTTAAGGTTTTTATGTCTTTAGTAAATCTGAATGTAATATTTGTAGAGTTATCAACAATTTCAAAGTTGTTTAAGTGCAGCTAAGCCTAATTAATTTTGTGATGGTGAACATGTTTGTTTACGTTTTAAACTTGGCAAAATAGCGGATTTGTTGCCAATCTAGAGAAACTAAGCTACGCAACAACAAAGATAACGCCTTCTTTTATTATTGCGAATTAAATTATGTCTAATCCATTCTGGAATTTATTCGAGGAAATAAGTGTTTACTTCGTAATTTTTAATATAGATATTTTGAGTTTTTACGTATTTTTGCCTTATCGGGAAGTGAGAAATGAATTAATTGAATGAGAAATATTGAATCATTTGTGGAAAACTGTTTCTTTTTTGTTTTGCTTGCTTAATTTCTTTTACACATCGTTTTAGATTTTTTATAGTATTTGAATAGAACATGTGGCAACGATTAGAGAATTTTTCAAATGATATAAATTTATATGCTTTCTGAGTTATAATACGAACAAATGTAACGCTGTTAAGTGAACCTAGCGTCAGAGTGTCGCTATGGTAAGCAAATATAGTGAATTTATTTTATTGTGGTTTATGCGCCATCGACGAAGTAGATTTAATTCAATCCAATAACTTTAAATGAAATGCAAGGAAAATGCGTATAATTTAATATTCCGTGCAAGGAAGTCATGTGGCGTACACGTCGGATTTTTTTTTACTTTAAATAAAGCAGGATACTTTAACAAATAAAATTCTGCCACTAGCATTACAGCAATTAAGTATTAAATGTAATTCACAAGAAAATATAAAGCAGTTATTCGGATTTAAGAGTATTGTAATAAGTTACTATTCCATTTAGTCTGAATATTTGAAGTACTGCTGAATACCACGATGCGACAGAACATATTGTAATAAAACTCATTTATGTTTAGATTGTAACAAGCTCAAACGTTAAGGATACCTTTTGTTTGACTTAATCTAAATATCTGTCTGCCTGTCTAATACTTCTAGATGAACCAGTACGCACGTAAAAATAATAAATCTTTTCTCTCTTGTCTTCAGATTTTAACCATTAAGCATATATACGATCCAAATGGATACGGTTTCTATTATTTGAATACGATTTTACTTTCATTAATATTTCTACGTGATTTTTATTTCAAACAATTGCTTTGTTTACGTCTATTTAGTTCATTAAACTGAGAACTCGTTTACAGTTAACATTAGGTACCATAAAATGCCGTCAATATCCAATAATTTTGAAAATTCGGAAAATTGCCCATTCGGTAATGAAAATATTAGCATATCTGAAAAATTTAATATCAATTTACGCTTAATCTTTTTCACACAAGTTAAATTTAAAGTCATTGTATTGTTGTAGTTTAGATATCTTACCTCTGAATATGTTAAGTATTTTACGCAAAACGTCCCGACTAGTTCTGTAGTATAATTGAAATCACATGCATTTAATCTGGCGAAATCAAATGCTGCCCGTTCCTGTACTTCCTATTCAGGAAATCTTTCTCTAAATGAGAGCAACGCAAATATATAAAATTTATCACAGTATTATTGTCAGTTTCAACATTTTTCTCCTTGGCTTTACCCGGAAGAAGTTTCATTGCATTACTCTAAGGAAGGCTGTTGTGGTTAATATATTGTTCTTTAAGTTTATTTACTTTACCACTAACAAAGTAGTATTAAATCGCGCCACTCAAACATTTTAGACAATGCTGCAAGTTCTTCATAAAAATCATACATAATATATAAATTTACGTGATATTAAGCATTTTCCAATTTATGTAAGCAGCATTTTGAAACAAGATTCTTTGCTTCATCTTTATTAAAATATTTAATCAATACTTCGTAATTTTAAGCACTCCTTTTAGCTCAAAGAGCCTAGATAACCACCTAAATTCATTTAACGGTTTAAAGACAATAGCTTTATTTCGAAGGCAGTATCTTGAAACTTATCCCGCTTTTTGGGAGATCTAGAAAATACTGTGTATATCGTTCGAATCAAAGTTTCAATACGTCTGAGAAATTTAACTTCTTTTGAAGCATCGCAAATACCCAAATTTTCCCACTAAGCAACACAGTGTTGTTGAACAAAATATGGTACATTTTAAGTTTTAGTTTAGCTGCTGCTTCATTTATCTTTTATCTTAACCAGCATAGCTCCATAAGAAGTAAATATAACCTTTTTTCGTAAATTAGGTTTATTTACTCTATAAATTTATAAATTTATTGTATTGCAGAAACAACAGGAAAAGCATTACAAGATTTTAATTGAAATATTTCTACAAAAATAGTTTTAAAATAGTAATAATAATAAAAATACTGGTTATAGTGATAAAAATGTCAGCATCTTCTTCGACAGTTAAAAGTGAGAAAATTAGATGCCTTGAGTTTTTTAATGATGTTGATTTTTGCAATGGAACCAATAATTTCTAAAAGCGGTAAAGCATAATTCTTACTTCACTAGTTTTCTGGAATTTTAACATATTCTGTCACGTGATCACTTATACCTTGAAGAGAGTGCAATGGAATGATCATTTTTATTGTTAATAATACTTTATCAATTAATACTTTTGCTTATCACTAGTGGATTTTCTCATTTGAGGTTTATCTGGAATCGCATGTTAATTCTGTTGCCGATAGTAAGGGATATTTACTTCTTTTTTTACACTGTTTGCATAAGATTAATTAGTTAATTGCCATTTTAAAAATTCAATCCAATTAACTGTCTATTTTTTCACAAGAAAAAATCCATCACGACATTAAATATAAATAACTCTTTCCTTCATCATATAAAATATTTCCTATACTAAAATTCGTAATATATTTTCACTGTTTCTTGTCGCTCTTTCAATTATTTGATTAAGCCATTTGATTTTAAAATCATTTATCGTTTCTCGTCTTTTTACAAAGTTTTTCCATGGTTTATATATAAATATATGAACATACAGTATAATGCGTAAACACAAATATTGTTAGATACACTTGCGAACAATGTCCCACGTGATATTCTGTTTTTAACAATGCGCAGTTTAGGAGACAGCGAGCGTGCCAGCCATTGCCTGCAGTTGTATGCGCAGCACGGTTGCGCGTATTAAATACCTACGAATACATAACGAACATTATGATTTATTTTAAAAGTAATGTAAAATTTAATTATTACTGTTACTATCATTTTGATTAGTGACATGTTTGTATGAGCGTCTATTAATTTTCTATGTGCTCTAAAGTTCTGAAAGGCGTGCACGCGTAAACGTACATACCTTAGATGCTTAGAGGGAACCCTGCTTGCTCGTTATTTAAACTGATCTGAATTACATTGTATGGAGTAAACAAAACAGAATTAGAAAAGATTCAATGTAAGAAATAATGTATTAATTAAAATAAACCTTACAAGATTAAATAAAGTATTTCTTAATTTCTGAAAGTTGGGAAATTAAAATTAATCATTCTTACTGCTTAGCATATGAATGGTAAAAATGATGATGACAATAACACCATAAATGAAGTAGTGTTTAGACCTGGAGATGAGTAATAGTGAAATAAATCTGAAAACGTCCTGGCACAACAGGCATTGCCTTTGTTTGCGAGTGAAGGCGTGATTCATCAGTATAAGCGTTAACTACGCAGTTTCAGATTATCAAAAACATATATTTTCTGATGCAAAAATTAAAAATATTTTAAAAGACATAAGATACTTAGATTTTAATTGAGGATGAAATTTTATTCCAAGCTAACTGTCCCAGATAGATTTTTTTATCCTTATCTGACTACAAATGGACTTGATTAGAAAATATACCATTTCGGATGCATTTAAGATTTTTTTCTTCCATAATTTTTATCTAAACTTTTTCTAACGTTTCTTCCTAGTTTTCGTGTTTTGTATTCGCAAACTAAGCCCACCATGCTAGTCGCTCTTCAACAATGCACAGTTTACTTGTTTTTTTGCGAAACTTTCAGTTTCTGTAACAATTATTTGTATGTAATTTTATTATCTTTTTACGTAAATTCAAAATTTTCTGTTGAATTAATTCCTCCGATATTTTATAAGCAACAGCATAAGTTGAACAGAGGGCTTTCCTTATTTGTTTAGTCAAGTTTAGGGACTGATTTTAGGATACTTCTGTTTTTTATTATCTCTTTTTTATGCATTTTCAATACTTGCAGCAATATGTCAGAATACTTTTAGCATATTTTTTGCAGGTTAAATAGAAAGCATTTCCGCTGAATTCCCATTATTCTGTGAAAAGTGTTCCTAAAATTACTAATTTCTCTCTCACTCGCATGATAACGTCTTCAACATATTTTATTTTCATAAAAGTTGCATCAAAGTATTTAACTTTTTTAAAAACACATTGGCACCAAATACTTCTTTCTTTTTAGCAAAATATCTTTGAATTTTGCATTCGTTTTTGTAGATTGAAGATTAAGAGTGAATATTTGATAATCACATTTTTCTACATTAATCTCCATTTCATTCCCGCCGTTTCAGTCAAAAATATTTGAGCTGAGCTATTTATTATTTTAGCAATTCATTTTTTTTAGTGGGGATTCATGTTCAAATAGCCAAATCATCTGCTTGTTTTCTGCATCTGATATTTTATGCTTCATCATTTTGGGGAGATCGTTTTCATAGTTATGAAATAGTGTAATTTTCACTTGTCTTTCCCTCAGCATTTCAAGTGCCGTATAAAAGAAATATTGTTGCGTGCGTAGGGCTTCGTAATAAATTGAATGCACAAGTGCGATGAAAAGTGAATAAAATGTATTCTTATCACAAGAAATGAAACAAAATGCAGAAATTTCCTCAGAGATATTCGTACAATATCGCAATATCTCACAGTAGTTGTATTTTAAACTACTAAAACTTTGAATAGAACTCAATTTAAAACACTGAGAAAGCTAATCCGATCTCACCGCGAATTCGCTACAGTCAATAACAGCAGTAAGTAAACAACTAAATTGAGATGTTTTCCTCCAGCTTTTATAAGCTTTTTAATCAGCACGAGAACATTCTGGTTTATTCTCGATTTTTCTGGATAGCAAAAGAGTACAATTACGAGATATCTATTTATCAAAATGTTAAATGCGCGTGCTCCTGTATTTTAATTTTTCCGGCACAGCTTTCTCTTCAGATGAACATCGTGCTGCATTGCACGGGAATATAAAACAATTTCAATTACAAATTCAACTAAAAATAGCTAAATAAATACATAAAACGTAAAAATATTTTCCGAAAATTTTCTTACGTATAACTAGGCATAATATGAGAAAATGTAGGAATGGATTGGATTATTCAGTTATGGCAAAGCACACAAGGGCTATCTGCCTAAAGGGAGGGATGCCTTTCGTGGAGGACTTTCCAAGGGAAACCGGCTCGTATACACGTTACACATGGGCAAAACCACGAAAGCGCCCATGCAGCCAGCCGTTCGCGGGATTCGAACCTCGGACCGAACTACCAGTGTTCAGCGCCTTTACCGCTCGGCCGCTGCTGAGCTCCTGAGGAAATATAGAGATGTAATTAATTAGAACATTGCATACGAAGTCTATCAACGTGGAACATACGCTGTAAACTGATTAGCGGTCTTTTTGAAGCAGGAGACGTGAAAAATGTGCAGTACCCTCTCCGGGACTCAAACCCTGGGACTCTCGAATAAACCACGAAGTCATGCAGAAAGGACGGAGAAAATACTTTATAACGTATGTTAACAACTTTCCAGAGTAAACCGGTAGGCATTATATGTTGAGAAACTAAGAAAATACCCGTAGATTTAAAATGGCTTACGCAGTTCCTTAGTCAAAAAAGTATCCGCTCGAGAAAAACTAAAAAAATACCTGCACAGGAAAAATGGCTAAAGCAGTTCCTGGGTAAAAATAAATTATATATAAATTGCACCTATCTTTTTTCATTTTCCCACCCCCATTCCGTCATTCCGTAAATTCCATTTACTTTTTCTCTTGAAAAAGGCGTCTGCTCACTGCGTTTATTTAAAGAACAATAAGGAATGAACTTCGAAATAGCTAAGTAGAATGGGGACAACTCTTTCTACCTGCATAAAACACTATTTAGGAACATAAAAAAGGAATATGAAAGAGGAAAACTGTTAGGGAATATGAAAAGGTTGAAAATAATCAAATAGTTTATATCTTGGAAATCATTTTCAAAACTGAAATTATTTGCAATACAAATAGTAATCCATATGAAGACAAAATAATAAAGAAAATAATTTATTAATCCATTTAAATGAGAATCTCACACTTTGAAATGAGAGAATGACTCAGTTCAAAATCGGGAGGTTCATCTCTGTTACGTCTGTACTAATAATGGAGCTTTCGAATAGAAAACCATCTGAAGGCTATAAAATAGGAGATTTTCTTGATAAATTTATCTGAATGTATAGTTGATTTAACATGAAAAGTAATTTGTACACTCACCCTTAATTATCCTCTCTTTGCTTCGCGCACCCTTGCCTCTCCTTTTCCTCTTCCCTCCACGTCTTCTACGCCTCATGAAAAGTTCCCTTCTTCTCCTGTGGGTGGCGAGGTCAGGGTGCGATTCGGATACACATCTGAATAGAAACGAAAGTAAAGATTTAAAACATACTCGAACGACATTATTAAATTTCATTTCTGCCAAAGAATTTCGATAAGTTTATTTTCTGAACAATAAATGTTGCAAACAAATTAAAATAACAGTGCAGATTTTTTTTTCAAATAAAATGCATATATATTTAATATAGTTACTCATTTTAAAGAGAAAAGGTCAATATCGAACTTGTAAGTGTCTGCATAAACTATTTTGATACGTACGAATTATTTAATTATCTGTGAATTTCAATGCTGAGTGAAAAAAGTCAAAAACATGTCACTAATTTAATATGAATGACGACGAAAGGTATAATTAAAAATTCGAATCTTTCAATACAATGGGAAGAATTTTATGGATATGAAAACTTCTACATATTCTAATTCAATGATTGATGATTTTTTTACTTAGTAATCTTGCTAGATAAAAAATTACTTTAGGCAATGAGGATGGTTTATAAGATTTTCTTTAAAGTATGTTTAGTACTTTTTATTATTATATTTTAAGCATTTCCTAGTTCAATAACGTAATAAACGTTTAAAAATTCTGCAATTCAAGATCTATGAATTCTGCATGGATTTATGTTAGTTTGCTTGTTTGAATACGACAAGGGTTATGACAACTAACTGCCTAAAAGGTCGGACATCTTCTGGGATAACTAGAAATTGGGCTTGCACTCACGTTACACATGGAAACAAGTCACAAAAAGTGTCTATCCATCCACCGGATGCGAGCTCGAATTCATATATAAATAGGCTTATTAAAGAACAAAGAATGATTTATTAATGAAATATAACTTGTGTTAAATTTACGCACTTATATAACTTATAAGAAATAAGGTTAAAGACTAAACTATTTCAGTTTATATTAATGAAGATATGTCATTTAAAAGAATAGTGGAAATATTTTTCCCTATACGGATAGTGTCAGTAGCTCCTCGAGTTTTTAAAGCAGTGGGCATTATGCATCATTCTCAAGAATCTTTGACTCTTGAATTCTTATATCCTTGTAATTGCTGCTAAAAAGCAGAAAATCTTTTATGCTGAAATACTTTCAGAAAGCTTCTGCGTTCATATTGCTATAATGTGATATTATCTTTTTCACCAGTGCGCTGTCATTAATCCAAGGACTCCCATCCTAAATGGAATAACAGGGGTTTCAATAAAGAGGGAGTGTGTCCTTGAGAGAGACGTTATATTCTGTAATTGTGGGAGTGAATATACTTTTATATTATACGTTATTAGTAAATAAATAAGTCACCATCTATCACCAAAGAAATCAAAATTGAAGTTTCCGTTATTCCAAATTAATCTGTCTGTAGACAGAGAGAAAGTAAGGGTTGCAATTATAATTAATTAATTAATAATAATAAACGGAATTATTGTTTTGAATATGAAAAAACTTAAAGATATAACTTTCACCAACTCAGAAAAATCTGTGGAGGATTTAGCTGGATCCGTATAGGGAGATACGTTATAGAACATATAATTCTCAGACTGTCAATATTATGCATGAAACTCATTGTTTGGTTCCTTTCTCCATGCATATCATCCACGATTTTTGAAACAAAACCTTAAAGTCCATTTGTAAAACATGTAATATGCACTGGGAAGGAATGCTGTAAATTTCTTAAATTTTGTTGTTGTTGTATTGTCCATATTACATGGAACAATGGCTGCCAGAGCCTACCCCGAAGAAAGGTTGGATTTCTATTTTAAACCCCTAATTTCGAGGTAGAACACCCAGGGGGATTCGGAGGTCTCCCACTCCTCTTCCCTTCCACCAATCCAAACGAGAGGACTTTCGGGTCGCCGCATATTTAGAGTGCCGCCATGCCGCACCGACACTATACATTTACAAGCATCCATGTCTTCTCCGGGATTCCAACCCGGGCCTTTCGGTACCGTAGTAGGCTCCATTAATCACTATACCGTCTGGGCTACATTTCTTAAGAAATAATATCTGGAATAAAATTTTAAGGATAGAACTGTGCATTTTATAAACAGGAGGAATAAATTTAATCAAATATTTATGTAATATACGTGCAAGGTTGCAACTAATGGAAGGAAATAAAATAATATAAAACAATATGTGCATGAGAAGTTTCAGATGATTGATATCAAGTAATTAATTCCTGGTCAAAATTTGAATTAGTTGAAGATTAATAGTTGAATTAGAAGACAAACTGATAAAGGTTTCCGAAGCTCAGTAGTGCAGGATCTACGTCCGATAGAACCTGAGATAAATAATCATTATTACTATCAGAGACAACCTTCACTGACAGCGAGGGTGTCGCCATCTTACTTAAGTGCAGTTTATCTATCGAAAGTTTAATTTTGTATGCTAAAGTATAACTCTTTCACTATAAACGCAGCTTTACAAGACAAATAAATTAATATTGCACTTAATTGCCTGAAGCAGTAAGGCGATATATTAGGGTCGGTGAGCTGTTGACTTTTAGGTAGCTTATAAAGAAAGTTCCAAAATAAACACAAAATCCTTGGATGGAAAAAATAAAATAACTTCCTTATTTGACAACGGTCTGCAGTAAAAAATCAGAGTTTAACATAAAACTGCTCTTGTCAAACAATTAGACTATTCATCATATCCTAAAATGAGCTGTAACTCTGTAGAGTCATTAGGTATTTTTGATGAAGGAGAAATGACAAATGTGCAATGTCCTAGCAGGGATGCGAAGTCAGGTCCTTTCGATTAAGCTTCGTGTGCTTCCACTTACACTAGGAAGGCACGTGGAAAGGGAGGAGAAAATATCTTACGCACTTACCCTTTTAAAGGAGACTGGTATCGAGGGTATCAAATCATCAAGTCCTGGTGGTGATGAATTATCATCCACTACCTTCTTTATTTCGAGCGAGCGACACGTGTAGTTATCAGATTTTTTTTAATTGGAGGAGAAGTGAAAATTGTTCACTGGCCTCACCGTGATTCGATCTCTGGATCTTCCGATTATGAGTCGTACGTGCTTCCTGTTACACCACGAAGGCATGCAGAAAGGAGGGAGAAAGTACTTTGTAACTCTTCCCCATTTAATTATTTAAATAAGAGCACCTGTATCATTAACAACTATTTGTTACCAAAGTTGTTATTAACCAACTAGAATTTTCCCCTTTCCCACTGCATGCTCACAATCAGCGCCATTTCATTAATTTACAACCAGGTTGTAAAAGTCAAATACTCAGAGTATTCCAAATTAATTTTAGTTGTATTTAAGCTGAATTTTAAATACAAGTGTCCACCTTTTCAATACCTTAACTAAGTTGAACAATTTGCATAAGCTCTTGTATGAGATGATATTGTTTTCTGTCAGGTTAGACATCAATGAAAACAAGATTATTGTAGATTGGAATCAGGTTAGAAATATACGATAAAACATTGCAATACTTTGCGGAATCATTAGGATTTTGAAGCAGAAGATGGGAAAAATGTGCAATGCCCTCGCCAGGAATTGAACCTGGAACTCTTGAATACGCGCTGAGTGTGCTACCGTTAGACCATGAAGGCGTGTTGGAAGAAGGGAGAAAATACTTTATAATGTCATTAAAGAATAAAAATAATTGGCACATTTCTTTTATGTTCTATTTTACTTTGTCCATACTAATTCTCCCCGGGGGTTGACTCAGGCGAACGGGAAGTACTGGTTAGGATCTGTACATACGCAGTCTCAACCACGGGGGCATAACAACACACTTCACAGAAAGCCTGAGGGCTCTCGGGACAGAGTAAGGCTCGGCAGGGACCGTACTTGTACTGCCTTGTCTGCCCTTGCTCTGTGGGGTCGCAACATTGCGAATTAATCAAGGGCGGAGAGGCACTTAATTCCGATAGGCGCCTATTAGGTCGCATTAGCCCGAAGTTGTCCCGTTCCATCAGCGTTTTCCATAGTAATAACGAAGAAGAACGAACGATGAACTATTACGAAGAAGAAGAACGAAGGAACAAGTTTCAAACGTATTTAACTAAAGACAAATTATGACATTTTCTAAGGAATTACTTAGAAAGATACACTACATGAAGGACTATAAAGAACTACTATAAGATATTTTTTTAATTCATATAATTTTACAAATTTTATAAGAAAGACATTAACAACAATTACATGCCTAATATAACAGCTAATTCTTGGCACTATATTCAAGAACAAATTAGGACTTCCCTAAAATTAGGAAGTAGATTATGATAGATATGTTTATAGACTTTAAGAAAAGTATTTATTTCACACCATTTTTGTTGCCACTATAAGTTTTGTTCAAAATTTGTATTATTAAAAGTATTAGGATTTACACCTTTACTATGTATATATCTATTATGTTTTATTTATTATGTATTCATCCATTATGATTATTAGTACCTCTTTTATATGCTGAAAATTCTATATTCAAGTTTATGTTAAACATAGATAGAAATTTGATATTAGTGTATAATTTGAAACTGATGTAAAATTTGAATCCTGTAAAGAATATGTTAAAAATAGCCATCTTATGGCAATGTAAAAAAATGTGTTAAAAACAAAATCCCAGTGGCCACTTTTAGATACAGCTGGTCATAAACGCCATGCACCAGGCGCTGGGTCTCGGGGCCAGGTATTAGATGACTGTGTAGCCTCACATTAACAACTCGGGGGTTTTTGCTCTAGACAGTGGCGGACGTGGTACTAAACAAATTAACCGTTATGGTGCCCACGTCCTCCGTTACCTGTTATTTGTCAATACTAATGGTTTTTTGTTGACTGTACAAACAGCTTTATAATTTGGATTTAAAGCAGGCGTTTTACATTTAGATAGGTTTTACAAGTAAAATTGCTGAACAAATCTAAGAAACATTTAGGGTAATGTTTTTTCAAAAGCCAGATCCATCACTAGTTCTCTCTCTGACGATTACATACGGAAAAATATTAGATACTGATAAGCAATATTTTAGGATAGATTAATTCAAAAACTGCTTAAAATTTGAAAGTTTCGATTTAATAAATAAGCCATGGGTAGTGCTTACCTTGGCATTTCTTTTGGACTCCACTGGCCGTCTATACAGGTAGCAAAAGGTGGGCCATCTTCGAGTGTGTAGTGATGGTGGCAGTCATATATTATCTGTTGGTTGTGGCCGATTCTTGTCACATAAGGTATGTAAATGTGCGTAGACGTGTACCCCACTGTCAAAATTCGACCGTGCTTCAGTACACCAGGATAAGGACAAGAAACTAAATAAAATAAAACATCACGAGTTAAAGGATGTGTATTATAAGTTTCTTCAAAATGTATAAATTACAGAGCTAAAGACGAAAATGGCTAAATACAGGCAAGAAGGAAAACCTTTTCAATCTGAATCATTTAGGTAAGTATTTCTTTTGCAAAGGAAGATCTATTCAGTTCTATTCAGATTTTTACATTAGAGAAGAGGGAAGCTGTAATTTTTCTCTTCAATTAGCTAACTTTTGGGAACTGGGCTAGTGCTTTGAAGCTTTTAGTTAGTCGAATCAGAGAATTTCCAGACTCTAAATGGTTTTTAAACTTGAGAGAACATATTAACAGTAAGACTTCTAATAAGTTGTTTTGAGCAAAAGTTTGAGCATCAAAGTGTATGCGTAATAATCCAATTAAGAGCATTTTAATGCTGAAAATTGTAATAAACTTTTACAAAATGTTAAATTAATGTATAAGAATTTTTGACAATATTTCTAAAGTAGAATTGAAATTCTTAGTCATTCGGAAATCTAGTAGTTCAATTTAATGTAACGTGTACGAATGAACATCTAAGATCACTTGCAAGACCAGGAAAAAAATTTTATTGGTCGAAATAAAACAAACACTTTTCATCAACAATTATCTAGTCATTTTCGAAAGCATTAAAATAAATTTTCTAATAGCATGTATAACGTTTTACAAGCTTACTGCATTTTCGATAACGAACTTTCTAGCTTTACAATTGTAAGACAAATGGTCACATGGATATAAAGCAGTAAACAGGAACTTTTTTTCCTCTCTTTCAATTATTTAAATATAATATTTAACCAAACCTGGCCTCCAGATTACCAAACTGATACACAACTCAACTACATTACAAGAGCCATATCAGAAGAATGCCTTTGACGTTTTGCATCACAACCTTAAGTATAAACTGGAGTTGACATCTAGTTAACAAATCCAAGTTGTTAATAGACTTTCATCCAAAACGTTTAGTTTGAATAGAATTGCAGTGACGTTAGGAATTAAGAATATGCCTGAAAATTTCATTGTACACTCTGTGGGAATTGAACCGTGTCTTCAAATTATCGGAATGATATGCTAATGTAGTACACAAGCCTGCCTTTAATTTCTTAGTCATTCACAGTTTCAAATTATCATTCCTTGGCATTATCATAAATGATGAAACTGAAATAATAAAGCTCTAAATATTTATGATAAAACATTCTTTGAAAAGTTATTCTATTTGATGGTTTTCAAAAATCATCTTAAATGCCAGGAAATGAAATCTGATATAGAAAGCAAAGATCTGAAACATGCAGAAGTAGTGAGTTAATATAATTACCATCATTTAAATCAGGGCTGACCAATCCGAACAGCGAGCTATTTTTCTCTCAACGGAAAACGTTCCAATCTACTTTTGTTGGTATGCATGATGACAGTGAAAATTATGATGCAGCCACTATTTTCTCAATCAATTGATAGCATACATATACATTCAATTACAAAAATGTTTTAAATTACATGAGCAGTTCAGATTTATTTTGCTTAATTCAGAGTGGATGAAATCATTGAACTCTGCTTAGGCGATAATTGAGGGAATGAGCATTTCTGTAATTGTACAGAATAATTGTTTTCACATTCGTGACAATTTCATAAAATGTATCCTTCTTCCCTCAAAATACATGAGGCTGTTGATAGCTTTACGAATGACTATAGTATTTAAAGCATGCACAATAAGATACTGATCTGATTACGGTATATATAGCGGGTAGTTGCACATGCTTTTGCTTTTTAAAATTTGTTTTTATTGTAGGAATCACATAAAAGTGCTGCTGTACGATCTCTAGGTTCTCTCCAGAATATCGCTGCGACGAAAGGATCAACGTTTCCTTTCAAATTACGCATTCATCTGGCGCAGCCATATAAATTTCTGAGACCGCAGAGATATTTTGTATAAGCTTATATAAGTTTTCGTAATCTACATTCAAAGCGATGTTCACAATCCTCATTCTTTACATCAAAAACAGAGGCCGCAACAAAGAATGTAAAGATTTATTTTAGAATGAAAAATCAATGAAATATACAGGATTCGAAACAATAAAATATTAATTCATTTTAAAAACTGATTCAGAGCATTCAGAAAATGTAATCTCAAAGTAAATATTGTCTCTCTTATCTTTCTTGTAATGACTGAGAACCGACTGTTACAAGATTCAAATTTCAATTTACTGTGGAAAAACGTATGTGCTACTTAGCCAGAAAGACTTTGATGCATGCGTTTTCTTTTCGCTTCTGTTGGTGTGCTTGATGAAAAGTGAAATAAACGAAAACTTCATTTGTATAGTTTATATGAAAAAGATTAACTGTTCATTTACATTTTCTGATCTTGATAATATTAATTTTGTTATAATTAGTTACTTTTCTTCTTTTACGTTGAAGCATTCTAAAAATCTTCTAAAACCGTCTACTGGAAGATATCCGGAAATTTATGCATTACTTAAAGGACAATATTAATTTTCTTTCCCTTTTGTTCCATACGCTTTGGAATCAGTTTTATACATGCAAAGGGAAACGAATCATATAACAGCAGAAAATTCAACAATATCATTTAAAGAATAAAGGAAGTATTTATTATTTCTAGCTTTAGAAATAATAACTGGTGAACTGAAATAATATCCAATTTGTTAGTGACGGTTAGAGATCGCTGTAAATTCGATTTCCATGTTATAAAATAATTATGTATACTCAATCACATTCACGAAAATAGACAATTCATTTCAAACGCAGTGAAATTGTCTGTAAAAATAAGAGCCAGGTTTTACCCGAAGATAAAGTTATATAAGCTCAGTCACCATATGATTCAAAGAACATTTCACAGATCTCTGTTTTCTGTCGATACATGATATTAATCATGAAACGTATATATGTGTTCTTTGCAATCCTTTTTAAAATCCAACCGAATGCACAAATGTTTTTATAATTTAACGATATACTAAACTTTTATTAGGAATTTTACACCAATGAAAGAGATCTGATCATTAGCCTGAAAAGATGGTTATAGAAATGAAGAAGAAAGTTTACTCCTAACATGAGAATAAATTAAATTCACCAATAAAAATATATAGATGAAGCATGAAATAAAAGTATCTGCTACTTACTATCTCTACAGACAGGTGTTGGAGTCGTCCATTGCCCATCATAACATTCAGTGACATTGGATCCAATTAGCTGGTAACCCTTTTTGCAAATGAAGAAAACTTTCACGCCATGGTCAGTTCCAGATGCTACAACCAGGCCGTGTTTTGGCTTTTCAGGTAACTGATGGCAATTGGCTATACATGACGATCAGAAGCAAAAACAAAAAAGAAAATAAACGATGCTACCAGAAACAGTCGATTTATTTCAATGTAGAAATTACATCCAACTACATATTTATAAATAATCATTTAATGACAAATGATGTAGCAAGCAAATGAAGATAAATTTCGTTTTGGGCTTAACGTTTCACACTATATAAAATACAGTTTAACTTGTGTGAAAGAGGCATTCACGTCTTTTGGCATCTCTGTGAACCAGATATACGTTTGCCTACGTTCTCTAAAGTTTTGAGCTGTGTTTGCCTATTGCATACTTAAAACTTACTTTTTTAATCTGAAAATCTCAATACTCGGAAGTGGGTTTCGTTAACTCTCATGTAATAATAATAATAATAACATTGGCTGTAATCAGAATTAACAGCAGATGGTAGCACTATATTTTCTTAAAACTACCTTTATCTTTAAAAATAATAAACGGGTAATTATCCCGAATGCTATTTCGAATACACAGCAACATAACCTCATCCTATACTTCAAAAGATCATTTCTAATTTTTTGTAAGAGTACATTTAATATATGCTGCATTATTGATTATCATCATTATTGTAATTATTATGTAACTTTACAACGAGCATTGAGCTTTGAAATCGTAATAGTAGTATCATTCAGAAGTAAACAAAAACTTTGAATTTATAAGGAAATGCATTAGTAAACATTACTACAAAGTATTAATAGTAGTAGTGGTTCAGTATTAGGCAAAAGGTTAATTATTAAATGTGCAGATGATCGCACAAAATCATTTATAAAGCTTATCTCTTCAATTGTATATGTACGGTGTAGAAAATGTTTTATCTCAAGTATTAAAGAATAATGAATATTTTACTGATTGGTAATTCTTTTATATAAGTGTTGCGAATGTGCTGAAATTAGTGCGTTGAAATTAGTGCTGAAACTGTCCTTATAAAACTCTCTATCTTATTAGGATGAACTTTATAATTAGAAACCTATTTTTGAGATTTTAAAAATGTAAAACTGCAGCCCCCATTTTTGAACATTCTTTATACTGATTTATATATTTGTATTGTTATTTTTCATATGCTTGTTCTTATTTCCTCTATCTATATTAAACACTTAAAGTAAAATTATCAAACACACGTTTCCGTTAAAAAAAGTAAAATCTCTGCGACATCGAAATTCAGATAATTGTTCGTTGATGTAAAGTTTTTGAAAGTACCTTAAATTTTATAAGTATGTTTGAATTGTTTTGTAACAATTTTTGTTTGAGCATTTCGTTTTCTCTTTTGTTTTCTTTCTATCGTACAGTAGCCTAGAATTTTATGAATCGTTTGGCGGACTAATGCTTCTTTCGAGCAGCTGATCGAAGCCCATAATTTATTACTGCAACGCTTCAATTTTTCGATGTCAAAAACATCTTCTGAAAGTGTTGCAAACTGATTTCCTTTTTGTGATCTTTCTCTTCGCAGTAAATGTATCATTGTCGATTTGCTGATATGTATGCTGATCAGAATACCTCAGTCTATATAGCTATCTATATTTAAAGTACATTGATTATTTGTTGTTGATCGATGTTAACGAGATCTCTATCATTCATTTCTTGAGATATGTGTTCAACTATACTAATACATTTGCTAAATCCTCTTCACAGGAGTCTGATTTATATCCAATAACATTTATCCATTGGGTACTGTAACTAAATATTGGTTAAAACGAACAAAATCAGCAGTACGATGTGGTAAAAACTTTTCTTATGACGTTGAATGGGCAGCGTTAAGTGAAATCCATGTGATAAATAATAAACTACAATCAATATACCTTGTTAATTCGAAAAACACACACAAAAAAAGCATAAACAAAAAAATTAAAACAAAAAAACTTTTAAACAAAAAATTTCACATTTATCATCTAGAATTTTGAAATTATTTAAATGTCCAAGAAATTCGGTATGATAGCACCGTACGTAATTACGTCAAGGCAGGAAAACAGTAGGAATGAATCAGAACACATAGAGTTTGATTCATTTATCACTTTACTGAATAAACGTTAGTTAAAAGTTGCACGAAAAATTGATCATTTATTAACTTTTAAGAACAATGATTCCTGCCCGAATCAGATATATACGACTTAACGACGTTGCAGATATGATAAGAGTGCTTTTATTTGATGATTGGACAGTTCTTAAACACGAAGTAAGTGACGAGTAGTTAGTTATCCACCATTCCGAAAACTTATTTGGTATTCTATACTCAGTATCATGCTTTTAGTTATTACTTTGATTGGCTACAAGAGGCTAATTGAGTTATTATGGAGAAAACCTCGAGAATTACGTATTCAGGGTGATGTAGTTTCATAGAGGATTTAAAGATGTCCTTTATGAAATGGTCATATTTGAATTACGCAAGACAAAAATATAAGAAATCTGAAGCAGCTAGCTTGTTACAGCATCAGAAATTAAATTTAGAGACTTCATTAACAAGATTTCTCAGGTTTAATCAGATTAATCAGGCGGTTTCTAGAGGACTTTGGGAGACATTTTTGCTAATGTGCATGTACAAATTCGAGTTGAAGGGGAGAAAATTAGCTATATTATAATTCAAAAATTATTGAAACGTTCATGTTAAATTTTGCTAGTTAGAAGATAGTTGCAATATTAGGCATGAAATATATACTTGCTATAGTGTGCAAATTAATTGGGACAGAGATATATTTTGGATAATTATGTTCGTACCTTCATATACAGTGATACTAGTAAAATTAATAGGACGTATGCCCTACTTTAGCATAAATGACCTCTATAATGCGATTAGGCATTGGTTCTACTAATGTTGTACATATAAGTTTTTTTTCTTTATCATGGAACCACACATTTATAGCATTCTGAATTACGTGCGCTTTTGTCGTATAGTCCATTTTGCTACAGATGATCTTTAAGAAAAGTGCTACAAATTTACAATCGGATTTATGTTTAATGAATTTCCAGACTAGTTTAGCACAATAATTTTATTTTCTAACATGAACCTTCTGGCAGATTTTGGATTGCATCATATAGCCAAGTCACGTCGACATGTGCCTCCAAAGTGTTTCAAGTAAGTACAAACCAAGGAAAGTACAAACCTACGTCTTAAAACTGCCGCATAATTTAATGAATTGATCATTCTAAGAATATGAAATGGACTTATGGTGCCATCTGTCATAAAGAAACCCCAAAATGAGGGTATTTTAGTTTTCTAAGCCACTTTCTAAGATAAACAAGAATCTTATATAACATGTATAATACAGCAATAGATTTACCTAGCGTACCATTTTCGGAACACCACATAACTATAAAATAGCTTGAGAGATTAATGTTTGGTCTTTAACTCTCCGAGAGTTACGATTTCTTCCCTGAAATTCCAAAGTTCCTTAAAAATGCCATGAATAAGTGGTATTTTCTTAATTTTAACTAAAAAATGAATCTCACATTTTGTACCTTGATTACTTTTCTTCCAATATGCATCCAAACCGAAATCAAATACATTAAAAGCTAGCAGAAATTTTCATTTAAATCCTTGTATTTTTATATTTTTTAGCTAATATATATTAATTTCATGCATATTTTCCAAAAATTTAAACCTCCGGCATAAATGTGTTAATTAGATTTCTGGCTAATCTTCTTTTCGTTCCACATTAGTCCTTCATTTCTGTAGAAAATGAAGCAGCTTCATTGTCTCCTCGGAATTCGAGAAATGCTCGATTTTTCAACACCATCCACCAATGCTTCTTACAGGCATGGATGTGGACAGCTAAACTTGATAATCTTTGCTCCCTTTCGAGGCCCTATATTCGTTTTTAGTACACTAAAATGAACGAATGCAAAACATATTTAAAAAGTATGCAAAAGTAACTTCTTTTCCTCGTAGAAACAAGTTTGACGTTGGTGCAATAGTCCTAATTTATAGTCTAAACAAGTTCTGACTAGTCGAAAGTAGATATCTAAACGACGTTAAGGTATATAAAACTGCTTTGAGGGACTTTCTGACACCAGTTGACAATCTAATTAAATTTCTATGAAAAAAATTAACTTCGTTCCAATTGACTTGCACACTATAGTATCTATCCAAAAGAGAAATAATATTTTTTTTTCCGAATAAAAGATTTACATGTTTGCATTAAGAAATCAGTTTGTACCATGATAATCTTATCGAAAATATCAAAGGTAACAATCCTTTTTTTAAAATTGAATTTGAGACTCTTAATTTTTCCACTGTTTATTTGTAGATTGTTTTTGAACTTTTATTCATGCATTTTTAAAAAAGGGCAAAAAGTATTTACTTCAGATAAAATAATAAGTTTAATTTCAGAATTTACAGGACATTTAAAATTGGTTTCATATTCATAAATGTATGCATGTAGCAAGCATAATAAATGAATTACGAATGCGTTTCTACATTTGAATAAATGTAATTTCACTGAAAAGTAAAACTAGGGGACTGTGGCTGAACTATAACATTTACTTAAAATTTAATCATGTCTGTTATTTGTTTAATTCTCGAAGTATGTTATTCCTTGATATTTTTAAAACTTTTTATATTTAGCCTGGTATTTCTATTGTGCGTTTATGTATCGTTTTTTGACAAATACTTTGTTACAAACGGTAGTGTGACAGCTGTCGTTTTATCACCTTATTAAAACCCATCGTCCTTTGTTTAAAATTTTAAATAAATTACAGGTTGAAAAATTGAGTCCTTTGAATTTCTGTAAAGCTTTCATTGGCATGAAGAAATTTTCCTGGAAAATACTTCCGACTCTTTTTTTTTTTGTTTAAAGCAGGAGAATTTAGAAATTTAAATGAATATCTCTACTCGAGCGGGAAAAAAAGAGGGAAATTTTTAATTCGCCATTTTATAAAAGCAGATAATTTCTTCTAGCTTTGAGAAAATTAAGAATGACGATCAGTAAACTAACTAATGCTATTAAATATATTATAATCAAATAATTTATTGTTACTTCAAAATTGTATACAATTTTTCATTTTATAATTGATTACAATGCATCTCCTCTTAAAATTTTGTAACTAAATGAAAAGTCTGAGCCGCCATTTAAACAAATGACAATAGTTTTCCTGATTCGTTTTCTTAAAGTATTTCATATTAAAAATGTGATGTAAACCGAACTTCTCACCCATTCAGTCCATAAAATCAATAGTAAAAGATTTTAGCATAATTGACAAAAAACAATCCACATAAAAATTAGAATATTCTTTTATTTTTATTTTATGGGTTGCATTTTAAATTTTTATCAAAGCTATATCTTAAGAAGTAAAATAAAAAGAACTTCTAAAATCGAAATAAAAATTCATAATAACAAATTATATTTTTATTATTAGATGTATATATTTTCTTGTATAAGTTCTTGTTACGTTTCTTCCATTTTAATTTTTTCACTTCTAAATATTACTAAAATGTCTGAAATAAGAGCCATATAAGCGAAAAGTTTTTATTTATGTGAACATAGAAATTAACCTTTGGGTTTGTATTTTTATATATTGGAGTAAATATTCATCTTCGAAGAAACGATAGTAATGTTTGCATGCAAAGCAATAACTACCATGGACAGCCACATGGCCAGTCAACAAGAGCTATGTGGACTGGTGACAGCGACAAATTTGTGGACTGACCAGTGCATGATGAACCAATTGGCATAAACTCACCGCAGTGAAGAGAGATGCCTTTGAACGACTCTTTAGGTTCAAAGGATTGCATTTTAAATGCAAAAATAAGAAAATACCTGAAATGTATACGTGGGGAATTTGGACATTTATTGAGGGCAAAGTATACAAAGATATCCTCTATCCAATTTAGAGAATGTAGCATTCGGACGTGAAGACAAGTGGCACTCCTCGTTTCATGGCGGTCGGTTAAGTGTAATATATATTTCTAAGATTACCAGACACAGTGCTCCCCGATATAAACGTTTTAAAGAAAGAAAAGCATTTTATAACTGATGGCGTCATATAATACAGTGAAATATTGTAATATAATGAATTTATCTAAATATAATTGTAATTCTCTCAAATCCATAGAGAATATGCATATTGTTAACTAAAACTAGACGAACCAGATCATTAGTACTTTCTTTTGTTAGGATTCAATGTTCCGCTTAGAGATAGTATTTTAAGATCTATCCCAAAGCAGTCAGTTGTGACTTTATTTGCAATTACTCCTTTAGGTCTTATTATATAATAAGACCTAAAGGAGTTATTGCAAATAAAGGACCATTTATAGACTTTGGTCCAATTAAAATCTTGATCTAACGTTGGTTCAATGTATAAGATCGCTGAATACTGTTAATTCGATCACTGAGGAATGATATGGTTGCATGGATTTTTGGAATTTCTCTATGTGTTTGAACAGTAGGCGATTTCCCTTAGCTAGTCAAAAAGGTATCGCTGCTTAGACAGACAATTCGTGTATGCTATCCCACAGTTTATTAATAAATTTATGTAAACAATTAACCGACTTCTTGGGTGTCGAATAAGATCGAATTCGTTCGCAAGTATACCAAGTTCCATTATAAATTCCGTGTATACGAGCCAGTTTCCCTTAGAAAGTCCTTCCCGAAGGCATCCCTCTCCTTAGGCAGATAGCCCTAGTGTGCTTTGCCATAATTAAATAAACCAAACCAAACCAAACCAAAACATTATAAATTCAAACACAAATACAAATTAAAACTATTTTGCTGTACAAATGGAAACGACTGCAAGAATCTGCAGAAATGTCAGGCCAAGCCTCTGCAGTAGTGTAACAAACGTAACATGACACGAAAAATGTAATGTCTCGAAGATAAACTTCCTTAACATCAAAAGCAGATGTTGAAAAATTCTGATAATAAATGGAGATATGTAAAATAGAAATAATTAGGTATTATTTATATAAGCAAATTGTAAATAATAATTTATGGCTATGAATAGGCATGAAAGCATAGCTTTGTTGAAGGTATCTTGATTAAATAATTGTTTTGCAGATGTAAACTGATTTACATTTAGTAAGGCACGAGGAAAACCATTTAATATATACTCAATAAAACTAACTTGCGTTCTTCTTTGATAAAATAACATTCACATAGGGATAGAATTTGGCATATTTCCATAATGATTTGGTATATGAAATTACGAAAAAGCCTCGAGGGCTATTTTGACTAAGTGGAGGGAAGCCTTCGTGGAAGACTTTCTAAGAAAAACGTGTTCGTATACACGTTACACATGGGGAAAACCACGAAAACGCTCATGAAGCTAGACCTTTCATGAGATTCGAACCTCGGGCCGAACTGCCAGTGTTCAGTGCCTTTACCGCTCAGCTGCTGGTGGGCCTATTTTTGCATAAACTCAATGTAATGTCTGTCAAAGGATTATAAGTATGGGGAACTTGGACGAAATTGCATATTATTCTTAATCTTTCCGGCAGCATCCGGATGCTGTCGGAAACAGGGCATGGTGTCTTACTCCTTCTGAAATTATCAACCCTACATTTTATTCTCAAAGTGAGCAGTTTTCTTAATCTTAAGTAAAGAGCTACTACTTATTACAATCTGTGATTCCTTAACATGTGCTAAACGTAATAGAAACGATTCTCAACGTCTGAAAGGTGTATTTGAATGCATGCACATCAGGAACAGAAAGTAATCCATAGGTATGAAACCTGGAAAACAACAAGAAAGCCTGAAATACCTAACAAAAATTTAAAGATCATCCCTTAGTATTCAGTTTTAGTATTAAGATTAGTGTTCTAAGAGCAGTGGAACCACGAGATACGAGTTTAATTCGTTCCAGCACTGAGCTCGTACAGCAAATTTCTCGTATCTAGAAACAAACTTTCCCATTGAAAATAATGGAAATCTAGTTAATCCGTTTCTCACCCCCAAAAATAGCAACATAAAAATCAATTTTTCTAATAAATAACATAACCGTAGTTTACATTTATGATAGCTTACGACGTCGACCTTAACTGCTTCTCGTTAATCCACACCAACAACAACTTTTCAACAGCTTCTAGAAGTTAGCTTCTAGTAACGGTGCTTGGAAGAGTAAGGGTAACTCTTTTGTCTACGTCAAGTTTCTTAATTTCTTCCTTCTGCTCATCGACGATCTGCAGAATAGTGCAGATAGTCGATGTCGAAAGGCCATAAGTCTTCGCCAATTCCGCCACTTTTACACCACGCTTATGTTTATCTATGATTTCTTTCTTAATTTCAACCGCCATGGCTTCCTTATTTTTATTTGCAGCACTATCTGAGGCCACAATCTTTTTGAGAGGCATCGTGAAATATTTATTTTGACGTTAAATGTAATAAACAATTAACTCACAAGCGCGCAAACACATAGATCAAAGAATACTAGTGATCTGTCGAGGGGATTCTTCGAGTCAAGCCGGATCGGGAAATGGCGCCACGCATACAAACAGCTTGGCTCATTGCTCGTTACTCGAGGCTTGCTCGTATTTAGAGACAAATGTTTCTCTCATACCTTTGTCGTATCTCGAATTACTCGTATATAGAGGTGCTCGGATCTCGAGGTTCCACTGTATATACATTTGGGAATAAAATGATAAAGAAATAGTTCTTAAATTCATTAAGAGTAGAAAGTGTCAAGTTGTGGATGTTGAGGTTAAGTTTTACTAACGAAATATTATTTAAATTTAATGCTTTCTTTTCTCTCCGAGGTTTGCTCATATCTTACTTCAAATCAGAATTTGTGTAGATTTATGTAGAAGGACAAGCAGTTTGACTATAAAAGTTAGGATTTTCGTGCAAGACTGTGAGAGTTTGGCCTCGCCCGCTGCTTTGTCGAGCGCCCACCAGGGGCTGAACACTGGTAGTTCGGTTCAGGGTTCGAATACCGGCGAATGGGCTAACTGTATAGGAGTTTCCGTGGTTCCCCATGTGTAACGTCCATAGGAGCCAGCCAGAAAGTCCTCCACCAAAGCATCCCTCTCCTCAGGGAGATAGCCCTAGAGCCTTAATTAAATCTTTACCGTAATTAAATAAACCAAACCAAATCAACGACTGCTTCGTCGATTCTAAATAATCCGACTGTAGATTAAGGTTAGATACTCTTTTGGTAAGTGTATGTTTGAAATTCTAGAGCCATCTAGGCAAGCTTGTAGTCTCAAATCAAATTAGGTAAAATTATTGAATTTACATCCATTTTAAAAGGAAGCTTTGTGTTAAAATCAGGCCCTAGTTGGATGGTAATTTATATTTGTATAGTTTAATTTTATTCGTCACAAGAGGTGAAGTAAAATAAACTTAAAGTGTTTTAATTCTGTGTCTGTTTGCTCGATGGTTAGATATTCTGGTAGTGAGAATTCACCTGACAGGATATATGCAACACCTTATTGCTATCGTATTGACTATTGAAAGTACTCGGAACCCGCAGCCGGTGTTACATAATTTACCCGATATCTTAATGACCAGAATTCTCATTACAAATTGTGCTTTTCTATATTCTAAATCAGTAAAAGCGTATTTTAAGGTTTTTTATGGTAACTAAGGAATATTTCAAAGAAAGGCTGTTTAAATGATTTGAAGTAAGATATCGTATGAGTTAAGTTCATTTATATCTATATTTGTTTCAAGATATAAAACAATTTGACTATTTACCGTTTATTAAAATTTCTTTGCTTTGCTCTTCTTTGTTTTCAACGTCTCTTATATCTAAACGTCTCATACGCCATCTGAATAGTTCTCTCCGTCTTCTTCTCTGGGTGGTGAGGACAGGGTGTGATCCGCGCACGCATCTGGAAAAAATTTTAAAAAGATAAAAAAATTAAGATTTAAAAAATTTAAGAAAATTTAAAAATATGACAACTTATGAGAATTGGAAATGATTTATCAGTTTTTTTCTTTTCACTTTTTTTTTTCTTTTTATGTTTTATGCTATAAAATATAAAGTGTCGCCTGGTCGATCAAATATAATAAATTTAACGTGATTGAATTCCCTTCAAGTTTATATTTAGAATGAAGGTTTAAAGCCAGGAAATGCAAATTTTATTATTAAAAATAACTTATAATTGAGATAGAAAATTATATTCAATTGAAAATAAACTAGAAACATACAAATACAAAAAGTTAAAAGGTAACGATAACTTTTTAAAAAAAGTAATGTAATTTAGCATTGGGAAAAACTAAGATTTGAAAGAAGTCGGTGAAATTTTTAATATGCTTTAATATTAAATGCATAGCAGAACCTTCTGCAGAGGCCATTGGGTGTTTCTGCTCTTTTCCTTCAACAACATAGTTTTATCACTCTACCGAAATCTTAAATTTTGATTAGTTTGTATTGTCTTTCTTGCTGCCAAGAAAGACCGGATTATTGCGTTGTCTAAACGCATCCAGAATTCTTTCCATCAATATCAACATAGTTTTAATTCTTCTTTTATCGCTTTTTTAATACATTATTAAAGTTATCTGAAAAAATCCAAATAGGTTTGATATTATCGGCTTAAAATATTGAATATCTTGATTTAACTTCCATACGTTTACACTTAAAGCCTACTAATTTTAATAAATGATTATGATTCAGAATTAGTTACACCTCCATTGAAAAAATATCGTAATTTTTCTAATAAATTAATATCAAAATTATTATTTACCAATCTTCATCATTTCAAATATTTAATCCTACGTATACAAGCATTGCTTAGTTATTTCTAGCCTACATGCAATGTAGCCTTCTAAGCCCTCTTAGGTCATTTTCTGCCTGCCTGCTTGTCAGATTTTCCCGCTCACTCGTTAGGAGTGGATGCCTTCCTGTCTTTGCGAAAGCGCGAAGACTGGGAACTACGTCAGCTTCTTGTCTGGAGCGTCTCTTAGGCATTCTACTTCCGGAAGTCACAAATTTCATTGCGATCTGCCGGATGTGTTTGTGACTTGCACCTCCTGTTTACTCTCTTGCATTTCCCCAAAATGCAAACCGTCAAATGGTTGAAATTTAACTCGCTTTCAGGGAAGCATAACGCGAGTTTCGATGAATGATCTTGATAGCTGCAATGGATAATGTCTGCACAAAGGCAGTCTGTGAGACTGATATTCATATTAGTATAGGAATTATAAAATCCACTTGTTACATGAATTTAATAACGAAGTTTGTATGCAAAGTTTGGAAAATTTGTTGAATTAACGTTAAACAGCATATCCTTCTGTTTAAAGCTTTGCACAAGTTGTAGCTCAGTAAGCATTATTTCGAATCATTTAAGAAAAATTATAACCCTCCTCAAAAAAAAAGAAAAAAAATATTTTTTTAATTATTTAAAAATTAAAGAATTATTGTATTTAAGTAAGTTTTTGAAAGCAATGTAACCGAATGCTTTAATTTATAAATCCAGAAAGCTTAGCTATACATGATTTAAAAAACATATAGTCATTTTAAGAACTTTTTTTTCTTTTGGATGTTTTCACCCAAACACTTTTGAACGCGTTTGCAAGCACAATTCAACATGGCACCAGTTAAACTGCAGTGAAATAAATAATAATTATACACATTATAACTTTTCCTATACCATTTGATATTGAAAATATTAAAAACGTGTCAAATCAGGAATATTAAGTCTTTAATGCTATAACATATATTGTTTTGTATTGCGGATTACTGTTCTGGATTTTAACGCATGCATAATGAGTTATCGATGCATAATTAGTTAACGCATGCATATCGAAGTTTAGAGCGATAATTATATATTCCTTATAATTATAGTTCTAGGTACTGATGGAACTTGTGAATACGTAAATATGTGATAGCTAAAATTCATTTATCATATTTATTTAATTTACTTAGGCATGATATATACGTATTTTCATCCTTTATTATTAAAAAAGGTATTAAAAAAGGTGGCCACAAGCTAAAAATGATTAAAAATTTAAAAAATTAAACAAAAATTTATATATAATTTAAAAAAATTGTTCCAGTGTAAAAACACGAAGTGAGAAATAACAGCGTTTTGGTAAACACATAGTAAAGACATTAGGTTATTTCGAAACAGAAGTAATTGAAAAATGAATAACGCCTTCGATGAGACTCGAACCACGGGCTCTGGAACACGTGCCGAGCGTGCTGACCACTACACTACGAAGGCATGCTAAGAAGGCGGGAGAAATATCTTATAACATAATTTAAATTTTCATATGGACAGCGAAAATTCGAATTAGTAAAATATTTATTATGATTTAATAATTTAATTGCAAAATTCTTTACATTTATATGTATATATTTGTTAATTAATCTTTTCAGAGGAAAAATTAAAGTCGAGTTCTTACAAGTGGCGTTTCACCTAATATGGAAATATTATTTAAAATAAATAAATAAAGCAACGAAACTTTGTTTTAAATTTTTTCGTTAAATCTGGGAGAAAGATAGTCAGATTTGAACACTGATTATGCGCTGAAAAGGGATTAAATTAGTCACGTCGTTGTTTTATATACCTATCTATTACCTTTGTGAATTTTATGCGAAAAGAATAAAACATTTTGCATTTAATTTAAAAAAGCGTAGTTTACTAACTGAAAGTTTTGATTTACAGAGACCATATAAAACACTGAATTTTATATTTACGAAAATATTCTATCCCAGCCATCCGAGGGACAAAAACGTATTGCCCTTTATTAGGACTAGCTACTGCTTATTTATATATTTTTTCTTTTCCTACAGTTGCAATGAGTTTACTTACTTTGTCATCCCAAGATTTCATACTTGGAAACATGCATATTGAAATCTGGCATTATATTTATTTATTTATTTTACTCTGGTTAGAGAAACGTGTTTATTGGCTCAAGAATTTCACATCTCGGAAACTCTCATAAATTGTTTTTATATCTTCGGCCATAAGATCTCAAAATTACTTTTCCAAACCGAGCTCAATTTTTGAGGAATTCATTTCCTAATGAAAATTGGAAAAACACATGGAATAAGAAAAAATGGGAAAAAGACAAGAGGCAAGGAATTATTTATTTTATACTACTTAAATTTTTTTTCAGATAGCAGGTTACTTTTCCAGCAAAAAAAGGCGCAATTTTAATGGAACACCACTATAATTCGTTGGGCGGAATTAAAGTAAACTTCATTAAAACCATTTTTAAAATAAGGTCCATAATACATTTTTATTTTATAATGCATATTAAAATACTTAGGACGTGAAATGAAGTTTTAAATAAGAAGTAGCATCTTCTGAGTTCATTTGATGCGTTTTTAATTACGAATCGCAACGATTTCACGCTATTATAATGAACATTCAGCATATTTCTCAGGCGTAAAGAGATAGTTCTATATTATACAAGCGAAAGAGCAAGGATTGATAATATCATTCATTTCTAATGTTAAAACCTTATACATTGTTATTTTAAAAGCTCTTTGCTTCTAAACGCTGTTTTGAGAATTCATATTACGTCCTTGCGCAGATTGGTGAAAAGACTTTCATGTTTTTCTGAGAATGCTTATTACGGACGACAGGTGATGGAAGACATAGACATCAGGATTATACCAGAAGCTAACCAATACAATCCTTATATCCACCACTTTCCAGATATGACGACTGCTTGGCATTAAAGAACCATCGGAGGAATTCTACAGTTGAATTGAGATCCAGCTGCAGATTCTTGGATCTGCAGTTGTCTATCCTGGTTTTTAGCTGGTGTAATGTCAGTCTATCTTCAGCGGTCAATTCTGTGCAACACTTTTGGTAATGAGACGGTTAGATGACCGATTTGTTTAGCTCACTCCCGACCATTAGTTAAGTGTCTAACCATTTAGGAAAATTATTTAGTTATGGGAAAACAGTGCTTGAAAGAAATTTGCAAGTTAAATGCAAGATTTCAGCGTAATCGCTTCCTTTGATTTTCTTTTGGCCGACCAGACGGAAAGTGGTTAGTGACACACTTTACCGAACCGAAGGGCGTAGGTTCGAATCTCAAGAGAATTTACCATTTTCGACTATCTGTTGTTGACGTTCATCTTCAGCTGGCCAAATATTCATTACAAAACTTTTCATGCAAAATTTACCCTCAATCGTAGTCTGTACTTGAACCATTTATGTAAATCTTGAGTTTTACCTATTCTACATCAGGTACTCCAACTTCTTCAGCATCATCCAGGGACATAATAGGAGTCAAGAGATTTCTGAAATGCAAGTTAGAAGTCTGGAGTTGAGGATTACTTACCGGTCACAGAGAACTGTTTGTAATTCTTCGAAATCTAGCAACTATTTCCCAAGAACTATTCATAGTAGTTCTTTACGAACACCTATCATTCTTTATCACATTCTGCTCCATCGTGATGCAGAATGATGAATAAACTTCCAGTGAATTTTCTTTGCAGAATTGTAAACTTCAATGCCCTTTCATATTTTTATTTAAGTCACTAGCTGCTCCGAAAATTACTTCCATAGTCACTATTAAGTTATAAATGGTTGTCCTCTACGCCTAATAAATCTTTGAAATTCTTGAAGAAAGCGATCAGTTGACAGTGGAAATCAGCTCGCGATGTACCGCTGTATATACTCCACATGTAAATACACATATCCATGCATTCTTCTGGGTTGGCTTCCCTTGGCTTTTCTGGTACAAAGGAACAGGGATTTCTACACCTGTTACTTCTACAGCCTTGGGCAACTTGGATGGTATGACAACCACCTAAACTCCAACATTGCTTTCTAAGAAATGACATGAGTTTAAATATTCATCAAAAATCAATCTGAAAACAAGAAGACAGTTGTTAGGAAAATTACTAGATGCCAAAACTCCTTCGCATCTTTCCGATAAGAAATCTTTGTTCTCAATCGTAGAACCCAATCTTCGACAACACAGGGTTGTAAGCTCGACAATCTAGAATCGCCCAAACTAGAGATAATTTCTTTTGGAAACAGAGTTAAGAACTTGGTTTCAGCTCCTATATATTCTTCATAGGCCAAATCACCGCGGATATGTTGATTTTTTAAAATGTGCCTATTCTTCTTGAATCGTAATATCCGAATCAACATATGCAATAATGCGAATGTACTTCGAAAAACATCTTTAATACCAATTTATATTTTCCAGTTGAACACTCAGTATGATTTAACACATTTTTTCTTTTCCGCTGAACTTTTCCTTTCTCTTACTCTATTACTGACAAAAACTGACCACAGGTCATCACAGGAGATCAAAATAAGAACCGTTGTTTAATCTGTCCAAAACAAAAATTCTATATCTTCTGATTTAAGGGTTTCCGTTACTGACGTATACAGTCTAGCTCCAGTTGTAGCTGATAGCAATTCCAGTCTTGGTATGCTATCTTCACAGAAGCATTTATTGGTCTTTCTTATAGTAATTGTACAGATATCCTGTGCTTTGATTAACATCTGATAAACACTGCGGCAGCATACGCTTGTTGACTGGCATTACAGAATGTATCCAGACTCAGTTTAACATCTCTGGCTCTCACCAAACCATCTAGGTACTTTTATACCGGGTAAATATGGTAAGGTCCTTCATTCACTACTTCATCTTCTTTAAATTTCTAGTCTTCTGGACTAAGCTCTACAGTGTCAGAGATTCCATAATAATCCCAAGCATTTGACTTGTTGGTTTCAAGTCCACAAGTTTCTAAATATTTGTGTTTCCAACCTATAAAATCTAATTGTGCTTCTCTCATAACCTCGTTAGCTTCTTTTATAAATCCTTCAAGTTCTGGTTTGTCTTCACGCTGTCAATGCGGGAAGACATACCACGCAACATAACAACTACCTTTAGTTATTAACATAAAAACGTTAAAAATTAGTCGATTATGACGCAAAATTTGCAAATTTCCTTCTGTGACAAACAACAAAAAACGGAAGTAAACATCATCTCTCCATTTGCGCAAATCTGCAAAAATACTCTTCTTATGTCTATTATAATACTTATTTTCCCATATTGAAATCTCATCAGTATAGAGGGTATATATTCTATTATGTTTATTGCTGTTTCCAAATAATCATTCAATGAAGTGCTTTTGGGAACCTTCGTTGTTGCATAAAAAGACGGTCTGATCTTAGTTGTACTATTTATTTTCTTTCAAAGTGTCAAAGTTTCAAAGTTGAAGATAATGTCCATGTAGAGAATGCTTGGCTTCTGAAACTATTTCAACCATTCTTCGAACATTTGTTGATAATATAAAAGCTAACCATCTTTTCCCAGCTTTTAAAACGTAGAATCCAGTCTTCTCACAACTAACTGATAATTTCCAGGCAAAGGATATTGAACTTCTGTTATTGTTGTTGTCTTGGCCAAACGTTTGTGTAGAAAGGTCAAATAGGGCCATTGGACTTCATAAAAGTTCTTTTCCTTCGCCTGTAAAGAGTGTTTCCTGGGAGATTTGATACAAGTAATAGTTCAATAATCTTCGATCTTTTTGCATGTCACTTGTAATAATATTAGAAGTTGCAAGTTCTGCAATCCATGTTCAATAGCTATATCGAGGGATGTCATCACAAATTATTTCTTGATCTAATGCTTGAAGATCGCAAAAATACCTAACATCAAAACAACATAAATAAATCTAATAAAATTTATGTTTCGATTCATTTGTTACTGTTCCTCCAAATAAAAATGTAGTGCAATTTACTGCAATTAAAACGCGTTGTTCTGTTTCGATTTCGTTTCATATGAAATTCGTTATACCATCAAGGCGATCTTCTGATGCTCTTCAAACTGATTGTCTTTGCCAGATTCTTAACAATTCTGGAACACATGATTCCATTAAGGGAACTAGAATAGCATTACATGTTTCAGTTGCTACACTAAGTGATTCTGACGCCTTCAAATGAGATTCTAATCTGTTATACAAAGCTGAAAGATAAGAAGCGGAATCTGCCGTTGTATTTTGAAGGATATTGACAAAAGTTCTCTAATGTAAATTTCCATAAATTAATCCATTTTTTCCATAATCTTAAATTAATCCTTTTTTCCATAATCTGGGAGATATGCTCCAAATAATATTTCATATAATTTTAAAGCTTATCTTACCTTCGGATATTTATTTGCAGCCGCAGGATACCCATCTACTAATTCTCTAGCACGAGAATTTATCACAGTTGATTGAATAAGATAATGAAATTTATCCGCAGGATCTATATTATCACCTTCATTTCTTAAATAAGGCCCAAAATATCAACCATTCTTTGATATTTCCATCAGATTTAACTCATTTCGGGGAAGTTTAAACTTCTCTTTCTGCGAAATATTTACACTATCAGAAGAATTTGCCACACTGTCAACACCAGTTTCTTTATTTTTTTTTTATCTAAAGTTATTTTAATTTTAAAATAATTACTTGAATACTGTTTAACGGACTTTCGGTTTCGAGTCTTCTATTTTGTTAGCTTCTAACATCTCATCCATATACAAGATTTATGATTCTTCAAATTGTTTCTGTAAAATCCGAAATTTTGATTGCATTTCGACAATATCAATCCTCTATGTTGATGTCTTCATATATCTCATTAAGAATCCGCGTGAATGAATGTTTTGCTACTTTCCACGATATGATGATTTTTTCTATGTTTACAAATAATGTCCTATCACGGACATATTAATATTCTGGAAGTACGGATTATTTTTAGTGACTCCACTGAGTCATGTTATGTGGCAAGAAAAATTCACTTCATAATAGTAACCAATACATAAATTTATTTTCAGAAAATTTAGATTTGTTACAAGTTAGAGTTTTATATACCCCTACCTTCCAAAAGTAGACCTCGCTATTGCCAATACGATGCAGCTAAACATTGACATCAAAAGGTGTGGCTCGTCAATATAGAACAGGATTCACTAATAATTAAAAATGACAGTTTCTGGCTTTCTTAACGTTACAACATAGTATCTTCATTTTTGCTGTGTTTGTCCAACAGGAAATATCTCTCTTAAAATCCAGTACTTTAAAAGGCAAAATATTTAAAATGAGCTAGCTGTAGCGCCTTTGGAAGTATTTTTCTTGCAATCGTTAATTAAAACAAATAAGCCTATCGTTCGTTCATTTACACATGAGTCTTCAAGATTTTCAGTTTCTCCGCTCAGACAATGAATTTCAATCCTCCAGTTTTTTTATGTCATATCCATGGAGCTGAAAAATTTCCCATTCAGAGGTTCGATTCTAATATGTATGCTTTTCCTTTCATTAAATCATTACTAAGAAGTGCCGCCCTGGTCAATGGAATGGTTAGAAATGCTCAGTGCCGTCAGCGATTGCCTGGGGTCAAGTACGGGAGAATGTTTGAATGTTTGTACGCGTATAATTTCTTTTCAGCATGGGACACTTAAACCATCCAGCGTGCAGAAAGTTTTTCGAATGGTTTGATGGCAGGGTTGGGAGACACTCGGATCCATTCCCGGAGAATGGTCCTCCAAAACTGGAGCGGAACTGGACAATGTCTTACTGCGCTTACAATAGGCCCAATGTCTATGCCAACGGCAGATACAATTTTGCGATACTTGTCGTGATAAAATTCGTGGAACTATTCTAATTTTGCTGTCAGACAAGTGAGGCAAGTTACAACATTACCAATAAGTAAATTAGGAACTCATATTTGCTTGGAACATTGAATAAAACTGGTCCCAAAATCGTGAATTTTCCGTGCTGAATTCTAGATCGTCTTCATAAATGCATTTCATAATTATTAAAGCATTCTTTTGTGAAATTTTTTATATTTCAAGAATTCTTTCACGGCTTCTTTTGCAAGATAGAAATTATTTTTGAAGCAGAAAGAGTTTGGAGCATATTTAGCTACATCTTAAATAAAAATAATAAAGTTTAAAACCTTAATTTTAACTTAAAAATTTTCGAAAAAATTTCAAAAACTCTTTATGCTCTATACAGTTAACAACAGCGTTTTCTTTTATAAGCAGTGCAATAAATGACTGTGAAAAAGATGTAAGTAATGTAATCAATTTCGTAAAATACTGAGGGCATAAATCAGGCAGTAAAAAACTAAGAGAAAGGAAGTTTCGAAAGGACATGTTGAAAAACTGGTTTGCTGGATTGTCCTAAAGATTTTGATACCATATAATATAAAATGATGTAATAAAATTAATTATTTTTATCTGGGTCAGGTTCAGATACAAAATTTTGGAAAGTATAACTGAGAAAATGCTTTAAAATGTGGCGTATAAACGAGAGAACTTAAGGTATTATTTTCATATCTTTCACCTGTAAAATTCATCATTTAAACAAGAGAAGAATATAAACCAGAAGTCTACAATTTAGAGTTTATCGTATTTAATATGTGTAAATACACATACATTTTAGTTAAATTAGTTAGGTCAAACCGATACTTACTAATTCGGTTAACATCTTTTCAATTCGCCAATATCAGACCTGTTTGCGAAAATTATTTGCGAAAAAATATCCAAATATATGCAGGTTACTAACCAAAGAACATAACAAATTGTTTTAAAAAGTTGAAATATAGCCTGTTTATGTGTGAATAAATATTCTGTGAAAATTGTTTACCTTGGCAATTGCTTCGGACTCCATTGTCCGTCTACACAGGTAGCACCAGGGGGACCGTCTTTCAAGGTATAGTGACGATGGCACTCATACATTATCTGCCGGTTATTCGTGACTCTTTTTACGTAAGGTCTATAATCATACATTCCCATGTATCCCACCAGCAAAACTCGACCATGTTCCAGCACACCAGGATAAGGGCAATAAACTAAAAAATAAAATGAAATGTAAATATGAATTAAAGAACATATGCTCAAATTTTCATCAGATGACGTGAATTGTAAAGTTAAAAATACTTGATGATACTTGATACGCAATGATAGAAAAGAAAATGATATTTGAATTAGATTATTTTAAAGTGTTATATATATATATATATGTGTTTTATATATATGTATATATTTTAAAGTGTTTTATATATACATAGAAAATCACATAGTCAAATTTGAAGAAAAGAAATTAGGATTTAAAAATAGCAGCGTTTAACATTCTTAACCTCTCACATACTTTCAGTTTCAGCTGGTTTCAAACACTAAATGATCTGTGTACCGTCTAAGACACTATAGAGTTTTTAACTAACTAAACCTCACACTGGATTGCAATACTTTGAATAGTTAAACATATAGATTTATGCTGGAAAATATGATTTATAAGGAATTGTAGAAACCAAATGATATTTTTCAACGGCGGTTTTGAAACTGCAGTAAGAATTTCTGATTATCTTATAATGTAATATATCAATTCTATATGAGAATACACACTAAAATGCGTGTCTTAAATATTTAGCACAAAACAGGAAAAAGAAGAAATTTGTTATTTCGTCTATAAAAGAAATACTTTTCATTTAAGAAATTTTATTACATCATATAAATTTTTAGGGCTTATAATTTTTCTACACGGAGTTAAAAATTTTTTCTGGGAATTGATTTTGGAGATAAAAAAGAAAAAGGTTTCGAGCACTGAAAACAACAAGCAAAATAACAAAGAACAAATAAAATAACAATTTTTAAAAAATTTGGTATTTAATTAGTAATTTCGCGGTATGAAACAAAATAACTGATAGATACAGATAAAAACATACGTTTTCGGAAAATATATATGTATACTCCTAACGCACATTTATTAAGCATAGGTACATAACTTAAAACAATTGGAAGGATAAGGTCAATATCTTTTGGACAGAGAAATAGGTTTCAAAAGCACACGACTCTTCTTCTTTACATAGATCAATTTTCGGTAATGCAGATCTTCATAGCTTTCTATAGAAATTCTTCATAGCCTTCTATAGAAATGGACATATAACTTTTATTTTATTAAGTTTTATGTAGCCAAAATATCTTCTAATTTTTCCTATATTAGTCATATATGGTGTAGAAGGTAATAAGACTGAAACAATTGAGCCTACTGATTGCCACATATATTATAAACATTCACAAATGAATACGCAGCTGGCAGTAGAGAAAGTGATTACTAGCATTTTATTTATTAATTTATACGCATTTTGTTATTTTACTGCAAAATATGAATGAAGAAAACTATAGCTATAGAGAATCTAGGGTTAGAAACAGTAGAGCTTATCTAATTTGATTTTGGAAAGCTTTTGATTATTCGAACGCTCAGTACACCAGTGGAATAAGCAATAAATTTCTTACTCATATAGTAATAAAGAGAAGACGAAAGTGAAGCAGAATGTGCAGGGCTCGATAGTTATGAGGAAGACCTGAATGAGATGGATTATGATGAAATACTGGATTCCAAGGTTTTAGAAACTTCGAGAAAGGTATTGGTTAGAAGATTATGTATTTTTTAAGACTAATTAATCGTAAATTTGAAACGCTGCTGTTTGTAAATACTTTTCAATTAGTTTTCTATGAGAACCGCACAGGGCAACTACACAAAACAGAAATCAGTTTTCAATGTGGCTTTAATACTATCTTCATGCATTCTTCTTGAAATCCATTAATACTGCTTTTCCTCATAAAACTAATAAAAATATATATTAAAATCCCTTCTTCCCAAGTATTAATATAGCGAACGTAGGCTGACTCCACTTGACCGTATGAAAAATCTCTTATTTCTGCCTTTTTCTTCCAAGAAGATGCAGTCAGGTTTTTCTGTGACATTCTTGCCGGACATTATTCAGAAGTTTCCAATATGAAAGCGGCATCCGGCAGAGTCCGTGATTCAATTTCCTGCTGATTTTGTCTTCCCTCTCTTTGTGTAGTAGCAAACTTGTATTCGGTTAGCAGCGAATTCTGAGGGCCATTTATAATGCCATCCTCTGCTACTTTAAAATCGCCGAGAAAACTAAAGTTAGGCTTTCTTTTGGAACCAATTTCAGGTTAAGGGTGAGTTTTCTTTCCAGAAATTTTATATGGTCTTTCAAATGTAATATATAGGATGTTGTCTTTCTTTTTTGATGCTGGTGTCGAAAGTGAGACTCTTCTTTCTCATAACTTACTCTGTGCTACATTCATTGTCTTGAGCAGAGAAATATTACAGGCTTTAAAATTTGTTTCAGATATTTTTTCTATATCAGTCCATAAAATAGATCAAAATTAGAATAGAAAGACATTTTATTTACAGTAGCAGGTCAGTAGATTACTCAAACTTTTAATTATTTTCAGCTATAGCCATACTGTTCATCCTTTATCGCTAAAACAATGTCTAAGAGAATTTTGTTACATATATGTGATGAAAGAGACGTAACAATGGACGTATATCCATACTGAAGAGGGAACTTGACAACCCAGTAAGATTAAATGTTAAAATTTATTTCAATCGATATCTGCAGCCACAAATATATAAGATAAAAAATACATAAATCTCATATAATTTATACTAACTATAGCCCTTAATTCCACTCTATTTTACAAATAGTAATAACCTTTCTGGACATGCAGATAAGGAGGCATATTTTATTCCACTTTTGCAGATATTTTATCGAACTCCAATTAGGGAACAAATTTTCCATTGAGGTTTGTAACATGGAAACAAGATTTATTTTTTAATACACTTTAAAGTCTCATAGATGAATTTTCCATTCGCAATCACGACATCCTGTCGACTCATTGTAATGAAGAAAACATAGTAATGTTGATGACGTAAAACGTACTGAACGAAAACGTATCCATACTGAAGAGGAAATTTTGCAGTCGAGTAAGATTAAATAATCAACTTCTTTTCAATTAACATTTGCAGCCATAATTACAAATCGTATCTATTAAAAAACATTTACATTTTTGATACTGATGCGACAAGAAGAGAGCAGAGCGAAATAGCGTTTTAACAGGAAGAGAGCCTCAAGCTAATGTGCACAGCTATCCAATATGGGAGTTAATCAAGAGAAGGCTTGGGTTTAGGTTGCTTAAAAGAAAGATTTCAGTTCTCGAAATTTTGAATTCACGTTCAGGATTAGCTATCTTAACAATATTATGCAAGCTATATTATATAGACTGATCTATAAATGATGCAGTCAGAAATATTATTACTATTTTTAGAATAAAGAGGAGGAATGAAGAGCTATAGCTAGTTTAAATTATAATTTTCAGATTTAAATATTTTTTTATCTTACATATATAGTAAAGAAAACAATTATCGCGTTCGCTAAAGTATCCCAGCTGTTAATGTACAACTAATTCATGAGATTTAATAAAAGAAAAAAGAATTTTATTGTTTTTCCTCAGTATGATATTTCAGAAGAAATTAACACATAAAAAACTCATTTTATACATTTCATGCCAACGAAGATAATAAATAATTAAAACATAGCTCTTAATCATTTAAAAAATGATTTAAAAACTAAAATTCAGACATGTTAACATTCGTTTTTATCAAACATTATATTCAAATTGTTATGAGAAAATATTTATTTTATGCTCCGGAAAAGTCTCAAAGGACTCTTGATAAATAATAAATTTTCTTTACTTATTAAATATTTAAGTTTTTGAATTTAATGAGAGTTAAACAAACGAGAAAGATAATAGGATCATCATTTTATATAGCATATATTTTGAGTTACTGATTACTAAGGCTGCATAATTTAGTATCACCAGCAAATATAACAAAAAGAACACACCGAAGGAAAATGGTAATGATTCTAATAATTAACATTGACGTAGAAACATATTAACGCAGAAATAATTGAAGAAAAGTATTATTACGTTAAGTAACAGTCTTTAAAAAACGTATTTAATCGTTAATTGCAATAAGTTTTTCTCGATAATTGTCCAAAATATCGAGACTGAAACAAACGGCATAGACAAAAGCAGCCTGACCATAAAGCCAAATTATCAACTCTTGAAAGGCTTCGGTATTGCTTTCGGAGATGATATTTTAAAATGTTTGATTAATGTTTCGAATAGACTTATGCTTAATAAGTTTCAAGGCCTGTCTAGGTTGATTTGAATTTGAGGAATATTTAGGGGCACCTACGTGGAAGTGGAATTCGTATTAAACGAATTCGAAACCTCCAGCAGGAAGAAGATCACTATATATTGGAGTCAATTGTGAAGTTTTATGAAGGCATTATTAGGAAAATCTGAACCCGCTTAGCACTGCCGTGAAGTGCTTGTTTGCTTTTATAAATACACACATCCCTGAGCACCACTCAGTTTTGGTAATTATTTATCGTTCTCCTTAAATATTCGATCTATTTTTCTGTGTGATTATGGCAAAGCCTCGAGGGCTATCAGCCTAAAGGGAGGGATGCCTTCGTGGAGGACTTTCTAAGGGAAACTGGCTCGTATACACGTTACACATGGGGAAAGCCACGAAAACGCCCATGCAGCCAGCCCGTTCGCGGGATTCGAACCTCGGACCGAACTACCAGAGTTCAGCGACTTTACCGCTCGGCCGATGGTGGGCCCTATTTTTCTGTGACTTAGCTTTATTTTCAGATTGAAAATGAATTAAAAGCATGACATTTTCGGAACCATGTATGACAATCAAAGAGAATCCTAAGGTTTCGATAGTTTTAAAGAAAACAACTTTCATGATGCTCTGAAGGCCTGAAAAAAACTGATGGTATTTTCTGCATGCGTTTATACTTTGAGAAGGTGACAGCCAAAGCAGTCAAATAAACACTGGATTTAGTTTTGCTTTAAGGCTCGAAATTTTCCAAGAGTCCTGGTATTTTTCTCTTGGATTTACTAAAGCATAGAATAAAAGATATCTGCAATCTATGTATATCATATACTATTTGATTCATGCATGAAGTTCTTATTATGGAGTAGATGATAATATAAGTCTCTTTAATGAGAAATTTTACCGCTAAACAAGACAGTAATCACAAAGGTATGCAACTGCTAACGGATCCAAATGCCATTTTAGCCATGATATTATCAGAAACGCTTAATTTGGAATTATCCGAGACTGATGCATTTCATGTTACGTTACCGACAAAAAAAAAAAAAAAAAAAATTCGAGGATGCGTTCCCCATTTTTAAGAATGATTATAGAGGAAACTAAAAGCTGAAGAATTGTATGATCGATTTATTTATGCCTCACATTTCGCATTAAAAATAAGAAAATTATTAACTTTCAATTTTTTCCTAAATTTAGAGTTCACGCCATTTTGATATAATAAAGTATAATACAAAAAACTGGAACCGTATTAATATGATCACTTGATTATTTTGAAAATACCTGGATCGCAAAATTAAAGAACACCGTCGTTTTTTTCTCTTTACTGATCAACACAAGATGACAACTGTTATTTAAAGCAATTAAATCCCCTTTAGCATTTTATGGCATGATGCAAAGTCGTAGGATCATTTGTTTTGCAGAAATTAAATGCTTTTTTATTTTACTCTACCAAAATTGCATTTATTAGGAGTTTTTATGAAAATTTTGAAAAATAAATGCTATTTTTTACCTAGTGTAAGTAGTCTCATTAGAACATCATAGCATTTTGTTTAAAGCTCCCGTATGTTTTATTTAACACTCAGAAAAAATTACACAATTTGTTTCAAAGGATGTTTTTTTAACTTCAGAAGTAATCATTCAGCTGTACAGCCCATCAAAACGATAAAATGCCATCAGAAAACTTGGGCTTAGGGAACAGCTACGCTTCATCTAGTTCTTTTTTATTGCACCCATTGTTTTTTTTATTCAAAAAGAAATTCAATTGCGTTGTTTCGACAGCTTGATCTCGTTTGATGTTTATGTGGGAGAAGATGGCATTTTTCTTAAATGTTGTATGTCAGTTTCGGCGCATATCGCGACGTTTGGACAGAATTTATGTTCCTAAAATGTCATTTCGTTTACGACATATTTTCGGCACAGGATGATTTATTCGGATTACTGATGGTATGACGGACAGGATAATCAATTTAATATTATTTTATTGATCCCAGCAAAATTCTTTTTGTTTTGATCTGGATACCCATATTTCACGAGTGCAGTTATTTCGAACTGCAGCTAAAATGTTATTTTAAACGGCTTCCAAAATACTTACAGTAAAAGAGAGCAATGTGTACGCGAAATAATAGGTTGATTTCAAAATGAGGATAATTCAGTAGCATTTAAGTTTATTAATTACATATCAAATGGAAAGGGAACTGTCAGCGTTTTACAGTGTCATTAAAACGATGTAGGATGCCAAATTTTCTAAATGGAATGCATCTTTGTCATTTTCTAAATGGAATGCATCTTTGTCATTTTCTAAATGGAATGCATCTTTCTACATTTCGCAATGGATATGACGACTTGGCGATTAAGTTCAATTAACGTTGTTTCAGTTCCATGCTACCATTGTCTACAAATCTGCATGATCTCAAAAATCTCATTACTACTGAAGGTAATAATAAGGCATATGCTCGAGGAAGATCTCTAGCTACGCATTGAGTGATAGTACAATGATTCAAATAGTGTTTGAATAGAGGGCTAACGTAAATAATGTTAAAATAAATATTTTTAATTTTACTAAGATATATGGTTCAGTCATTTGCATAGATTAAAAAACAGTTCATATTTCAAGTCAGTTATTTGTTATTCGTTGCTTGTTATGATTTGAAAAGACGCTTTTCTCTGCCTATGATTGGCAATGCGATTTTAGAGAACGCTAAGTGGCAACAGTGTGAAATTCAGAACCTGCTTTTGATTTGTTTGATGCAGCTTGAATGCTGAGGGTAAGACAATAAATACGTAGATTGTGGATTAGATAAATTTGTTTTCGTATTCTAATAAATTAACTTTTAAATTAGATTGAATGTTTAGATAGAAATATCGCTGAACGATGCATGTAAACATTTAGATACTGCATATAAATTCATTGTAGAAATTTGTTAGATACGATGCGCCATCGTTGTGCTATAACAATGCGATAACCGGTGGCTAGTTCGTAGTAAGAGCTAATAATTTTCGAAATGAAGTGAATTGGAAAGCTATCTGTATCTTACGAGAGAAATTAGATTGATAAGAACTAAATGTTTTTGGAAGGTTTTCTTTTAACCCTCCAGCGGTTATTAAGCAATTTTTCTTTCAAAATACGCGCGATATCTGTCAATCGTAAATTTGTAGTGCGATTTGTATTCGTTTGCACTCACTGCGGTGCGTAACAGAAAAGCAAACTGAGCTGGTTGATCAACATCAAAAGGTTAATAGTAAGAATTATGACATACGCATAGAGTAACCGATATTTTGGATGCAAGAATATAAAGAAGACTTTTGTGACGTGGAACATGTTTCAATTAGATTTTAATTTGATAGATAATTGTTAATTTGAAGAATTTAATTCTTCAAATTAACAATGCTGAAAATAGTTATTTAACTCTAACGCATATTGACGTTTGCTTTCATGACTGAAATTACATTATTAACCTTCCAGCACGCGCGCTTGGCAATTTTACATGAGTACGCGCGAGGCGTATGTTTTATGACATCTGTTTTTTTTTACCCTTTTTGGCACGAAAAACGACATAAATGGGGGAATATTGATAATAAATATGTTATGAAATAAAATATTAACCTTATTATTTCCAAAATACAAATGAATTCCTATTCAAATGAAATTAAATTATTTTTAAATACTTATATTAGTCAGGTAGAAAGGCAATTCTGTACTTCATTATACATAATTTTAAATTTACTCTTTAATAAATATATTTTAAACTCCAAGTTAGTTTTGTTATTCATCTGTCCTGTATTGTTGATTTATCTTTGAATCTAATACAATTCGTCAGAAATAAAAATCTCTTGTAGCTCATCACATCTCCTGCTATTTCAGTTCCCGTACCATTACTTGAAAACAATTCTTTCCCATTTACATGCTGCCCTTTTTTATTCGTATCGTAAATAACAATCCAAAGTGTGCCATCATTTCCACTCTTGAGGTAACAGTTCAGTCTCTTGAGTATTTGCCTTTTATCAAACTTATTTATTTGTACATTCCAAAATTTCATCAAGCATATTTGTATAAATTATTTTAAAAAAAGATCCTATTTAATTCTCTATATCCTTGGCATGGTGTTTTCTGCCAACTGTAGTAGCTGAAACTCGTATTCCTGTTTCCACTAATTGATCTGTCATGAGCTGAGACACAGTAATGTTGCTACTTCTTCGAGCCGAAAGAGGTAAATAACGGTCTTTTGCTGATGTTATAACTCTTTGTTTGCCTGGAACATATCTTTTAGACACAAAATTCTCGGATTTATACTGATTCCACAGTCGGAGGACCACATTACAAGAGACATTAAGATGTCAAACAGCATCAGCTCGTGACATTCCCATTTCCATCCATCCGATCGCCCACCACCTCAATGAATCGGGCAAATGACTTCTGGACACTGATAAAGTCTCCTGGATATTGTCAACGAAACTGCTAATAATAACGGAAGTTCAACAGTCGTGAACAAAACTTACAATTTTTGATTTTTTTCCTCTCACTTCTATATAAATATTCATTTCTATAAAACAAAAGTGCTAGCTATTCCTTTTGCATACATTTTCTTACACTTCTTTTCTGTCATGCATATAAGCTACGATTTTAAATGTTACTGACATTTTTGTAATGCTGATCTTTAAAAAACATGCTGTTCCTTAAATTTTGGAGGGCAGTGTATTTTAAACCTGCTACATCCGAGATCTCAAACTGGCATCCAGGGGCACATGTGGATGCCGATGTCCCCCCTTAAATGGGCCTCATAAGATTTCAAAATTTTAGATATTTGAAGTCAGAATTATTATTACAACTTTCATTAAAAACAAACATGAATAACGCACCAGAAAATTTATAAATGGTGCTAATTAATTTGCAGCGTGATGTAAATCTTATTCAGAGATGTGAAAGTAACGATTTTACTAAATTTATTCGTACATGTAACAGAATAAATGAGCTCAGTTACGAGTTTTGCCGCACTTGGTAAATTTTCCCTAAAAACTTAGAAAGTTTTCAAAATTTTTATTTTTATTAAAGAGATTTATTTAATAATTAATCAAACATGTAACATTTGAAGAAAATGTAAGGCAAGAGTTTCATATGATCAACAAAAATGTCTCACAGGTAAAAAACTTTAGACTTCAAACAGAAAATAAATATAAATTTAAGTTCTTTTCCTTTGCAGTATTATTATTATTGTTGATATATGTTTAAATAATTAATGCTTGAAAATTAAAATTTATTATTTTTTTTTGTTTTATTTAAAAGAAAATCTGAAGCCCGGTGTCTCAATGGGTGTAACTTGGGGACTAAACACCTGGGGGTTCTGCGACAAACTGACCACGTGCCCAAGGCATATGCTGAAACACTCCGGGGCCCAAGGTCAAGTAAGCAGATTTCGGGGCACTGCAGGCCGTGGCCCAGTAGGGCTGTTGCGCCCCTGAGTTTAGTTTTTTGAGAGGAAAATCTAAATATCTGGCCCGTCAGCTGTTTTTAGATCGTTCATTCGGCCTGGATGCAATTTTAATTTGAGAGCACTGTGTTAAGGGAATCTGTATTTCAAAAATCTTTTCTACAGTTGAAACGAAAAGTAAGATTATTAATTAACAAATTACAGAAAAGTTAATACGTTAATATTGCACAAAATTTTTGGATTTACTAGAAGAAGTTAAAAATTCGTTACTAAGTACAAAATTTGATTTGAGTTAAAAGAGAAAGAGACAACTAAAGACATTTTGTGTATAGGATTTTCAGCTTATGTAACTTATGTAAGAAAAGCAGAATTGACATTTGAATTCAATAATATATTATATATTAGATTCCAGGAGAATTAATATTAAAACAAACGAAATTATTATTTGATTTTTGAAATTTCAAACATTATTATAATTTAACAGAAACAGCAGTTTATCTAAAACAGTTTAAATGGGCTCTTTCGATTACTTTATTTTCGATGGAAAATCCTTTTGAAAAGTTTTACTGATATTAGATTTCTTATTTTCAGTCGTCTTATTATATTTATTATTTCTCGCGAAATCGGAAGAAAATATTCCTGGTTTCTTTCTATCTCAACTCATTAGCCCATGGAAAAAATATGTCTTTGTATTGAATAGAATATACTCGCCATTCCTCGAACTGTGTTTACATATGCAGTCCGCTTTCATTTTTGATTTATTTGCTTTTTGATACCTGATGTTTTCATAAAGCAGTATGTGCACTTTCGTAAAGGTAATATTGCTAAAAAATTGAAATCAGAATAACATTGCATTAATATGTGAATAAAGAGTTTATAGAATAAATGAATTATTTATAAAGTGACATGTTAACGTTAGAAACTTTCTTAGCAAGAAAATGAAAGGATTATAACATTTTTTCCGTGTCACGTTGCATAACATTACACTACTAAAATATTTATTATCCATTCGGCCTAGAAAATTTAACCTTTTGAGAAGATTGTTTTTTTTTTCGCTTCATAACTTATTTTGAATATTAAAACCTTTCATTACCCTTTAAAAACAATTAAAACTGGAAATTCTTAATTATCCATATTTTACTTTTTTTGTAATGTACATAGTTGATATAATTTGCAATAACTTTAACTAATTATTTTAGTATATATTTTCATGTTTAATAAAATTAATAAAAAAATATTTTCCACGTCACTCAAAGTTTTACATTTTTTTGGGTTTTTGTCGTGTCTATTATAAATCCTATTTAAATAGTGGCACGGGGGGAAATGGTAGCTCTAGCAATCTTCAAAATATTATCATCGTAGAGGATCGGTCCCTTAAATAAGACCCCACGTTTCAGCAATTCAGCAAGGGTAGCCGGACAATCATAAATGGCACTTTTCAGTTCTGTGTCTGCGCAGTTATCCCAGTTTCTGTAGGTTTTCCTTCCCTCTCTGTTAATTTTCAGTCCTCTGTGACGGCCAGTTTTCGATATGACAATGTTTTTAGTTATAAGCCGATCTCTATTGATGTTACAGAGCTGGCACTTTATTGGAATTGAAAGTTCCTTCAATCTGTATTTGGCCATGGCCATTTGTGTCCGAGAGAGTGGCATTTATGTTATTATTATTATTGAGATTTCGAGCCTCCTTTATCAGTTTATATACGTTCTCGTTACTTGTAATGTTGAAATGTGCTGGAAACCATTAAAGGATGCAGACCTTATTTAACCTTTAAAGCTCGTTTAGGCGAAAATTCATCCCGTTGGAAATCAGGGAGCTTCCGTTCAGAATTGCCTGTAGAACTGCATCTGAGTTATAGAAGACAACAATTCCTTTTACTTGCTCAGGAAAGGGATCTATACACGTCAAATATCTCTGCTATTGTCAGAAGCTCGCAACTGAAGTTAGAGACAACGGCTCCAGCGAAAATTTAGTGTTGATATTGCCTAGGGTAGTTAGAAATACTCCAGAACCTCCATTACTGATTGTCTCATCAGATGAACTATCTGCATAAGCGTGTACACTTTTGAATACTGTTAAAAGGTCCTGATCCTTTTCGCCTTAATTATATCAATCAATTTCCTTTTTGTTGTTTCCCATGTGTAACGTGTATATGAGCCAGTTTCCCTTAGAAAGTCCTCCACGAAGGCATCCAGGCATCTCTCCCCTTAGGCAGATAGCCCTATTGCATGGTTCGAGTAGGTTGCATACTGTTTTAGAATTCATAGGAAGCCTGGAAAGGAATGTTGGCTCTTGGAAGATGAAAAATGTGTTGCTCTAATATGTTTGTCAAATTGCACAGAAGATGATCTTTTCAGTCTAGGTGTTGCGATGATAGTTTTCAAAGGTACCTAGCGATGTGTTCTGGTACACGGCTTTTTGCCTCGTTTGCAAATTTTATTACGTTATACTATCATCTATTTCCGAGGTTTTCAAAGCCACATTTTGTGACTAGGTCACATTAAATTTAAGTCTGGAATTATTACATTCATTTGAAAATAGACAAGGGATTTCATCTGTTTCGTTTGGCGACAAGGTTTTCGTCAACAGGACTGTCGTAACTTAGACATTTCAGTTCAGTTTGTTTGTTAAGTGAGAGAACAATTATGATTGGTTGTTCTTCGCACTGTGGAATATTCTCATTGGCTGGGTTACTTAACTTTTGGTTTAACTGTAATAGCTTATAAATAACTGGAGTTTTGCGAATCTCGTGGCTTTTGCCGCCGGCAATGATACCATTTTTGTAAATCTCGTAGTTCTTTTGCTGCTGCTGACTCTTTTTCGGTTTTTCTGGATGTCTACTACTAGAAATGTTTATGCGTGCTGAAGTTGTCCTGACTATTTTCCTCCCGAGAATGTGTCTACTGCTGGAAATTTTTTGCGTGCTGAATCTGTGGTACTGGCTTATTATACACCTCATTTAATGATACAGCCCTGTTCCTTTTTCTTATTGAGTATGTTTGACTTTTCTTCCTCACTCGTCGTTTGGAAGATGTTGGCTGCTGTTAAAAAAGCTGTGAAATTACATTTGGAGCGGAGAAATGCTGCTTTTACTGTCCCTTCTATTTTAGTTGGCTTCTGCCAAGATGCAAATTAGTTAATGCATACAAGTAAAGAATTCTTGAGTTTAAGTAAAAGTCTTTGGAAGCATTCGTAGATCGTCTCGACACGATTTTCTTCCGTATTTGGAAATCGCTTGAATCCTGATTTAGCCTAGCCAGCCTTAAATAATCGCGTTCCGTCATTCCGTTTATTATTATTAATTTTTAGGCGGAGAAAATAATAAAATGTTTATTTTAAATCTACTTCTTTATTCAGTGTTATTTTACTGGATGATTAAAGAGCACTGATTCTCTTCTGGGAGCCATAATTCATATTTTAAGTTTAGGTTCCGAACAAAGTGCTTTAAGTTATTTTGCAAGTGAATTTAAATACTAAATCCTGATGCAAGTTTGAAATTATTTTACGAGTAAAGAGAGAATTTAAAACAAAAATTTAGAGAATAAAAGTAATGATTTCTAACGATAAAATTGCTAATGATTTACTCTAGTTTTACATGCAGCTGTTTATAACTTACAATAAATAAAACTTTAATGAAATATTTTGAAACTTTTAGACGCATATTAAAATGAGAACCCTGGAAGAAATAAAAAGTTTTTTTAATTAAAAATAACTGCTTCGGATAAGGAAGTATAAACATAAAATATTGACAAAATTTCTTTTTAATATTTCATCTGAAAACCCATTATATTAGCTAAAATTCTACGGTGTAACGTAACGCATAATAACGCATTCATTAGCACTAAAATTTCTATCTCAAAAATGCAAAAGACGCATGAACTCTGAAAACAGCTTTCCTTGTGTTATCTGTAACTACGACCGGAGTACGAACAGGTGCAAAACTAAGAGTTATCTTTCGACTATGCTATCGATTGGTGAGCATTTACGACGCCAATTTGGAGTTAAGAGAGCCTATCTCCCAAGTCTTTTTTGGCCGATAGATTTTTATGTTTGACTGTCCTCTCGTTTTTTCTTTCTCAATCCTGAACAGTATAAACAGTTTGAAAGCGACCATCTAAAGGTGAGAATTTCGAAAGCCGAGGAAAGGCATAAAAAAGCAGCAGGGAGGGAAGGAATCATAGAAATTTCTACGAGAAATGCGATTCGCCATAAAACTCCAAAACACGCTTCAATCGGGAATAAGAGGTTTCTCTTTGTTTCTGCGTAGGAGTTTTCAGATTGGGGAATGAATACCAATATCCTTCGAAGCTAGCTACTCAACTTTTATGATGGAAATTCCTTGCGGTTTTGTTTGGCTTTCGTTTCAGCAGATTTTTTTTGTTTTCTGAATAAAAACTGGAATCACCAATCTGGCAATTTTTTAAACTTTTTTTTATGTCTTTGCAACCTAAGAGAACAAGCACTTAAGGATTAAAACAGCATGAAACGGTTGGAATTTTCTAAAAGCAATTGAATTCATAATCAAAAGAATTACCATATTTGTAGTTACAGTAGTTCAAATTTAGTTTCGGATACTTTGCAGGCGTGAAATTTATTTCTATAGCTTTTGTTCTAAATATTAAAACACAGATTCCAAACTGTTTTCTAATGTAATACTATTTTTATTTTAAGCCTTCGTACAAAATAAATCTCATCAATATATTCCCTGTAACAAAATAATGTTATTTATATACACGTAAATAATTTTAGCGAAATTATATGTAAACTGTAGTATGTCTTGTATAATATAACATGAAAAGCATCAGATTGCGAAGCATCGCCCGAAAAGTTGGTTTACAGAGGTAAGTCCAAATTAACATTGAGGTAAATTGCGAGATAACGCCAACCTGGCGAAGGTTTTTGAGGACTAATTTTTATCACCAACTTTAGAAGTTGCCAAGCTTGGCAACAATTTGGCGATATTTTAGTCCGATTTCCATGTAACTGTAATTGGTCTGACCCATATGTAACTATGTCTTACAGCAATTTCGACAAATCGAAGGTAGTGGGAATATCTCAGCGTACAGAGGAAACGTTTATAAGAAAGGAAAGGGAATCAGTTTTCAGAGTTAGTTAAGAATTACTGAGAAATCACTGTGCGAGCTTTACATTGACTTACGTTCAAGTGGTGGTGACTAATGATTGTGCTATGTCATGTTGAGAAGAGCTGTACTAGTAATTTTGTGTGAAAGTTTCAGAACTGTAAAGTGCTCCTTTTCGGCGAAAATAAATTTCATTAAGATACTATTATTTGCTCTGTTTGTATTAAGTTCATTACGAATCCGTATGCGCATAATAATAATTTATTCAAAATGCTTTAATCAGCAACTCACATTATAATCAAAATGCTTGAAAGTTTTGTTGAGATGCTTTGGTAGACGACTTTTCTTGTGATAGTTTTATGTTTTTAATGAAACTACTTCATAACAATTAGCGTTTTTATCTAGAAATTATTACCTGATCAGTAAAGTTTTTCCATATTTAAAGTGAACACGGCAAAACGCTACGATTTAACCAATTTAACAAGTTCCCTTCGAAATCTAACTAATTACCATTTTAAAGATGGTTAAGTAGTTAAAGTATACAAAAGTCCTTGATTTAAAGAATTAAGTTATCTTTGATGTATTAAAATACTGGAAACGGCGTGAAACTCTGGACTGTATTCCAAGCTATGACAAAGAAATCGGATATTTATCCTATAAAAAATAAAACAGTATCAAACAATTAGCACTGCAAAACTACCCTCGGATTTATACGAACGGTCCTGAATAAAAGTTAAACGCGAATCCATCAGAAGAGTCAGTATAGCTTATTGCTTCAATGAGCGATCAGCAAGGAGGAAATGTTTCGACAACAACAACAACAAAAAATTAAAAATATACCTACTGTTCGTAAAAATAAACGGTAAGCAAAGATCTGTCATATTGAAACAATATTATACAGTGTTTCAAAAAAGTGATGGTACACTTGTGCTTTACAAAAGGAAACTGTAGTAAAATAAATTTAAAAAACAATAAAAATCTTTTTGTGGGTGTGTTTCATACTTAAATTTAGTAACAATTATTACATAACATACATTTTCTCAAAATATTAAAATATTAATTTAATAAAAATGCAATTGTTTAGAACGGAGCAAAAAATGGCACACATAAAAGTGATGGAACACTTACTTTTACATCAAATATTTATCCAAAAATTTTACTTTTTAAAAGGTTTTAATATTTTGTTGGATTTCCTTTTCCTTTTAAAACATGATTTAATCTTCTTGGGATGGATTCCACTAATTTTTTTGTGATTTCTGGAGTGATTTTACCCCATTTTTCTTGAAGCGCCGATTTTAATTGTTGTTTTGAAGAAATGGTGTGTTTGCGAATTCTTGATTCCAATTCTTGCCAAATATTCTCTATGGGATTTAAGTCTGGAGATTGTGGTGGTGTTTTTATTATTTCAGGACAGTTATACAGCAGCCAGAGTCTAACGGTCAAAGCAGTGTGCTTGGGGTCATTGTCCTGGTAGAATTTAAAATTGTTATGAAGGTTCAATTTTCGTGCTGAAGATTTCAAATTTTGATTTAAAATGTCAATATACTTGTACTGATCCATTATACTGTCAATAAAAACAAGATTATCAACTCCAGCGGATGACATACACCCCCATACCATAACTCCTCCTCCACCATGTTTTACTGTTGGCACCAAGTTCTGTTTGCGAAATTCTTCCCTGGGTTTTCTGCACACCAAGATTCTACCGTCAGAACCAAATATATTAAATTTACTCTCATCAGCAAATATAACTTCATTCCAGTAATCAGAATTCTTATTTATGTTGGATTTTGCGAAAGCCAGTCTGAATTTTCTATTCTTTTCACTTACGAAGAATTTTTTCCTGGCTGCTCAACCTGATATCCAGCAAATCGAATTACTATTCTAATAGTCTCAGGATTAACAATTACTCCATATAATGCTTGTAAATCAGCAGCAATTTTAGGAGCACTCACTCTTGGATTTTTTTTTAATATTTCGAACGATAATTCGGTTTATTCCATTGGATAGTTTTGATGGTCGGCCAGGTCATCTTTTATCCTGGATCATATGATTCTTTTTATATCGTTTAATGATATTGAAAACTGTTGAAGGACTCAAGTTAACTGTTTCAGCTGTTTCTCTAATAGATTTTCCACGATCAATATGCAAATTAATAACTAATTTTCGAATTTCAGGCAAAGTTTCTTTTCGTTTAGCATTCATAGATGCACAGAGCTAAAAAACACAAAAATTCCAAAACAAACTGGAGAGAAATACTGCAGACGATTTTATAAATTATTGCCAATTGCTTTTGAGTAAAAATAAACACCTCAAAAGATATTTTTATTGCTTACTTCAGACGATTTTTGTTGCATAGTATGTAGTGTGCCATCACTTATGTGAGCCATTTTTTGCTCCGTTCTAAACAATTGTATTTCTATTAAATTAATATTTTAATATTTTGAAAAAATGTATGTTATGTAATAATTGTTACTAAATTTAAGTATGAAACACACCCACAAAAAATTTTTAAATGTTTTTTTAATTTATTTTATTACAGTTTCTTTTTGTAAAGCACAAGTGTCCCATAACTTTTTTGAGACACTGTATTTAAAGACGACTCAAAATTTAATATATTTGGGTCCGATGACTGTACGAACTGCTATTCGGCGAAGCCGAATGAAGAAATGAATTCGAAAAACTTATTGCCTACTATTAAACACGAGGGTGGAGGTTTAGTGGTCTCTCAATGTTTCATGGCCTCTGGGATGGGAAATTTAGTTTTTAGATGAAAATAATGGGGATCGATTTAAACATATAAATGTTCTTAACGAAAACCTGAAAGCATCTGCAAGAAAACTTAGAATGCTAAATGAATTCATGCTCTATCAGGATAAGGATCTTAAACATACAGCCTAAAATATTCTCTGGTAATTATTATACAACTACCCTGAATTTATTTACATTTCTCCATATTCTTTGTACTTCAACTTTTGAATTCTCGGTTTATTTTTAAGCATAAATTTAGATAAGACACCAAGCCCTAAATGCAAATGGTTTCTATTATATCTGGGCATTAATGTCATTTGGAACTGATTTTGATACGAAACAAAGTTTCGACGTCTAATGAAATCTTTTTAGAGAGACAGCTGGCTATTGCAAATTTTTCGAATTTGCGAGAACTAATGAAGGATTTATAAATACGTGTATAATTCATTATAATATCACTTATTTAAAATTAATGGGTAATCAAGCTAAGAGATGTTTTCTTGATTCGATATCAGGATAAAATCGAAGAAAAGGCGACTGATATTTTTTTTCAAATAACTTTGACATGTGTTTCAAAAGACTATATGAAACACGATATATAGGTTTAGATATTAGAGCATTTCAGTTACAAAAACTAATTTGATATACCCATTGGTAGTTCAGATTTAGAGATAAAATAACGAAGAAATGAAAATTAAATGTTCTACCTTTAGTGAAGTAAGAGGAGGCTATGTGATGTTCTGAGGCAGTTCTTCAGGTTAGGGATATTGAGTTTCAACTGATCACAATCTACGTTCAATATAGTAAAGTAGCTTAAAGCCTAGAAACAAATGGACTTTCATGCCAAAGTAATGTTTCTAACCAATGCCAAAGTAATCTTCCACTATAAAAATGCGGATTTTCTATCTTTTCCTAGATGAATTCCACTGAGCTCTTCAACCATTCGACTTAAATCCTATTGAAAATACATACATCCTATGAAACGGAGAAACATGTTAGGAAATTCTGCGAAATTCTTTAAAAGATGCCATTCGAAAGACTTGGCATGAAATAGTTGTGCTCAAAATACTGCAGAACAGCTTATTATTTTCAAGGCCTAAAATTTTGTAGCTTAGTACAGAATAAAAGGAAAATAATACAAAATTCTAGCATTGCTTAGGTGTAATATTCACAATTGTTTTTGTTTCCTTCACGATCAGTATGTAAATTTTGTTAAAGTATTAAACTTTAGTAATACTGATCGTTTTGGTATAAAATTATTTCCTTTTTGATAATTTCTCTTAAATATGTTTCCTTTTTTAAAGAATATAATTACTTACAACTATTTCTAAATATGATGCCTAGCAAACTAACCTACTAAAATGCCTAATATACTAAAATACTAATTTTTGTGTGGGGTATACAGTCTTTCGCTTCTGATCGTATTTATTTTGGACATCAAAGAAGAAAATTGCATTTTTTTATTTATTCCACTTTTAATTAAGGATAGTCATTATTTTGACTTTATCTGTGTCATTATTAGCCACATGATGTAATATTTATACTATATTAGCAGGCTAGAAAGTATGAAAATATATTCACATTTTGTTTTCTCAAACTTTTCAAACTTAAAACTATTTCAAAGCATCATAGAAAAGTATTTGAAAGCTTTTTTCTCTCTTGTACGACAATTACACTTTAGTCTTTAAAATTGTTTTAAAATTGTCTTGTAAGACAATTTTAAAACATATTAGATTTAATTTGGAATGCTAATAAGTTAAGCTTATATTTTGTGAATAAAAATTATACCCACTTTTGTCGTTCAATTAAATTTTTTATCTGCTTTTAGAACATTTGCATTTTAGTAGAGATATTAAAATGAGGGCTTCCATTCGTCTTGTTTTACCCCAAAAGACACCATCTTTGTATAAAATGTAGGAATAAAATGTCCTGATGAAGTTAATTCAAATGTCCCACGTTTTAGGTATCCTTGCTGAGAAAAATGTAGAGGTAAAATATATTATACAATATTCTTTTAATAAAATCGAAATATACGCAGGAAAATTAATCTCCGTAACATTATTGGCTAATTACTATTATGATGTTTTCACTATTAATGGCAGTGCTTTTTTTCCGCCTGTAATTCGGTTAGTAAGTGCATGTACTTGTCTGCCTTTCACTAGATCCTTTCCCACTGACAGATCTCAAAGGAAGTGATGTTATAATAAAAATGCTCGCATATTTCGAATAAAAATGAATCAAGTTTAAGTTTTATCTTGTTTCTTGGATAATATTTGCTAGCAGAAGATATAATTTACCATTTGTTTTCTCAGGTTTATCGTCCGAATTTTGTCTCTCAATGTACGGCAACATTTAATACTGCAAACGTAAGCATTGATCAGCTGAGTGCGTCCGCGCCACACACATTTTTTTCTCTTCCCGTTTTCTATTATAAGTGACGATTATAACTTAAAATGAGATTCCATATTCAATAAACTACTGAAAAAGTTCGTAATCGAAGCGTCTAAGGATTTTGCAGCAAAAAAGGTAACAATCTATCCCATAGTAAGCATCAGTGGCATCAAAAAGGTCCCATTCCAGGTGAAAATCAATCAAACACCATTGGGAAATAAAGAAAGAATAAAAAGATAAACAGCGTTGCAGCCCAATATAAGTTGAGAACGATTCCTGTATGTTATTAATAATGCAATTTCAGAGATGCATTCGCTATCATTTGATTTCTCGTGGAGAATGATGGATTGCTTTAATGATCATCATAAACTTCGGCCATCTATTCAATTCCCTTCTGTTTCCGTTGCTTAGACAGTAATTTTTCTCAGGCAGCAGATAGTCTTAAGATGCATATGTAACCATTTCTTATTCATACCCTGAACAAGATTAAAATTTCGGAATAGGAAGCAGTTCCTACATGCAAATGATACGAAATTTTATATACAAAAACGGGTGAATTTTGTAATATCGGAAGTCAAATCAATGCAAATACGTTTTCCCTCTTGCTTGTATTTTATTGAACTATTCTGTATCATTATTTATTTGCTTTCATAAAATTTAGTAATTTTATCATAAACTGTATTCTGTAATTTTTGTAGGTAATAAAGTGCATTCGAATTATTTCTAGGTTTTGTCACTGTTAAATTGAACTTGCATATATTTTTTAATTTAAAATTTAAATAACGTATATTTACCTGGAAACGTATTTATGTTAGAATTCACCAATTTAGTACACAAATTTTACAAAAATTAATAATTTATAATACACATTTTGAAAAAATAAATACTTAAATATAGCTTTGTGAAAAGTTATTAATCTGCATGCTTTCTGTTTAATTTATTTACGTTGCGTACTCGAAATTTTGAGGTCGCATGAAAAATATCTTTTGTATTCTTAAATGACGCAGTAAGTGGAAGAAGGATCCCAAAAGGATTCAAAAATTTGAATCTAGAATAGTTTTCCCTCCAGTTCCTTGAAAATACTCTCAAGTCTGGATGGAATGTAAGAGGTGAAACCATTCTCACCCGTCTGCATGTTCTCAGGAAAGCGCAGAAGCTAAGAAAATGAATTTCTTAGGAAATGAATCAGACCAACAAGTTTGTGCAATTAACCGTGCTATTTTCTCATACTTGTCATGATGCAAAAATGAATAATTACGGGACTGCATATTCATATAAGATGAAATACCAAAAATATTGTGTACGATACCAAAAGTATTGTAAAATTTTCAAGACATGTTATAATCAAAGAATTCAAAACTACTACTGCTAAAACTTGGCATCTTCCAAGCTAAATATTTTGTTTTGCTTTTGAGAGACTTTCCTTATAAATCTTATAAACTTCTGCCAAATGCTGGAATTTTGACATTTGAAATCTACTCAGCAAACGGGTTTAGTTGCATTTACATAGACACAGTCAATCCATTAGTTAACAGAAAGAGCATATCTTCCAGTGTACAGTACCTTACCACGTATAACGAGCGATCAAGGAAATAATTGCCAGACTAGGGTGAAAAGCCTGGCAATAATTCAGGTATATATACCTAGTCTGGCAATTATTCAGGTATCTATTCAGATATATACTGGTGTGCAAAAATTAAGGACTAAGTCGAAAAATTAGCATATCAGTTGAACGAAGAGGCAGAGCGGACATAAAAACCAATCAGGAGATTAAGTAAGGTGATGTACGGTAGCACATGCGCAGTTATGCAGGTAGACGTAATGGGGGAGTGTCTGAGTAGTATAAAGCATGTTGTCGGTGTAAGATCAGTATTTCTGGCAAAGAGATCGCACGCCGTATAGCAGTTAAAATCCCACCGAGTTGCTGCCTCAGCGAGAAATGGCGAATAATCAATCTGTTAGACGACATCTGGATGCTTTTACCCGAAGTCGAATCATTGGGAAGTTGGAGGAAAGCCGCAGTGTGACAATTGTGGCTGCAGAGTTCGGAATTGCTCACAGCATCGTTTCACGACTTTGGAGACAATTTCAAACTACAGGAACAGCTATCCGGGGGTTTAGTAGTGGTCGTCCACGAGGAACCACACCCGCAGATGACCGGTATATTGGCTTACAGGCCAGAAGAAACAGGCGGCAGACAGCGGGAGAAATCGCTAGACACACGACACAGGCGACTGGACGACCGATATCGCGTTTTACCATGGCCAGAAAACTGCACGGTGGTGGTCTGTTTGCACGACGCCCTGTACGGTGTGTACCTCTAACGCCTGCCCATCGGAGAAGGCGTTCTCTGTGGTGCCGGGAACACCGGAATTGGAGAGACAATGAATGGGGACGAGTACTCTTTACAGATGAGAGCAGATTCAGTCCGAGTAGCGATTCTCATCGCATACTCATCTGGAGAAAGCGGGGAAGCCGCAATCATCCCTCGAACATCATTGAAAGGGACAGGTATGGAGGGGGCGGTGTTCTCGTTTGGGGAGGCATCATGCTTGGTAGTCGTACAGACCTTCACATCTTCGACGCAGGTTCAGTCAACGGGACCCGTTATTATAACGAGATTCTTCTTCCATATGTGCGTTTTTTTAGAGGCGCTATGGGTCCGCAGTTCCTTTTCATGGACGACAATGCACTATGTCATCGCACAGTAGCTGCCGAACAGCTCTTAGAGAGTGAGGATATTGAACGTAGGGATTGGCCGGCACGATCTCCGGATCTCAATCCCATCGAGCATGTATGGGATTTTCTAGGCAGACGCTTGGCAGCTCGTACCTTACCACCAGTAACGATTCCGGAGCTTCGATTGGCGCTGCCAGACGAATAGGCAGCAATGCCTCAACAACTCATTGACACCCTCATTCTCAGCATGGGCAGACGCTGTGAAACTTACCTAGCAGTCAGGGTAGATCATATCCCCTATTAAAGACCGGATGTTTCTTGCTGGACACCAATCACAGGGATATTTCGGCATTCAGTCGCATTGCGCTCCATGCTACGTTTTCAATAAAGCTTCTTTTTATCCCTCTGATTTTTCTTTTAGTAAGTTTTGCTTACATTACTCATGTCCTTACGTATTGGGGATCTTACGGTATTAAATGTGTTGATTTGGAAAGCTTTTGTACAAAGTTATATTAAAAAAAACCGTCTCGTCTTTAATTTTTGCACACCAGTGTATTTCTATTCAGGTCTATCTTAGACATTGTAGCTTGAGTAAATATCCCTTAGACATAGTAGCTTGGGTATATATCCCTTATACATCGTAGCTTGGGTATATATCCCTTCGACATCGTAGCTTGCGTATATATATATATATATATATATCCCTTAGACATAGTAGCTTTTTGTATTGAAAGTAGGTGATCATTTTTACAAAGTCAATAATTAAGATTGTTGTAAGTAAATGTTGTTATATCATCCAGAAAACGCAATAGAAGTTAAATAAGACTATTTTATGAATAAAGCATTGTTTAATCAACTTGATATATCTTTCACCTCAAATAACAATCTGGAAACATTAAACTATCGTTTATAGCAAACTAAGACAGAACGAGCTTTATTATTTACAAGCTACTGAATAGTGATTATCTATAGTCAGAATAAAAATCTTTGATTACTAAAAAAAAATTCATTTTGATATCCTTATTGATATAATGGCTGTAAAAAATAAAATACAAATTAAAATACAAATATCTGTATACAAATTGAAAAGTGCGTTTTATTAGATCAAATCATTTATCATAAAAATTATTTATTTTATATATTATCTCATCACATTTTCCTATATCACTCTTTCTACTGATGTTTTGTCTTTTTCAGCAGAAAACAAAAATAAAAACCTAAAATCAGTTAAAAATTAAAAGTAATATCTCTTATAACGTAATTCGAACTGAATGTTTTGAGAGATTACCGAATATGCTTAAACCTGACAATTTTGAATAAGTAAAATTTTAGTGATAGAAGACACGCGTTATATTTATTCAAAATCAAAATCTATACAGTATAATATCATAATAATAAATAACTGAAATAAGTGACTAATTATTGTTACCAAAATAAATTTCAAAATTTGAAATTTAGTTGCTGCTATTTATATAAGCAGAAAACAAATTTTTGCATAGAGAAATGACATATAAAAAACGTAGCTACTAACCGGAGGAATATAGACACTTTCATAACCAGGTTATTTTTTCATATTGAAACAATAAGAATTCAGGAATATCATCAGGCTACTATAACAACAAAGTTCATTCTAAGACCATTAGAAATCTCACAAAGGACATCTTCTGCAGATGATTTCATTAATAAATCTCATATTTTGTCTTCCTCTAAAAGGCGTTACATAAGGTTTTGTTCTAATGATTTGTTCACTTCAATTCCCAAACCATATGTCATAAGATCTGAAAGTTTACGTTATAGAAAGTTATGAAAGTTTAAGTTATAGAAAATATTAAGATCTGAAAGTTAAGTACAGTTTGGGTTATAATTCCGAATTCCATTCACGTTTAGGGTAATCTTATCAACATTATCATTCTGATGTCACTGAAAGAGACGTTGAAGAACATTCAGAATTTATTATTTTCAATATTTTCTTTTTCATAATTTATTCTCTAGAAAATTGACCGACGAAGATTTAATTCAAGAAATTATTTCATTAAAAAATTTATTTTAAACAGAAAAAAACATTTATTGGTGAACAAAATGCATTACATAGTGTATTAATAAACAATGTTAAAAAAGTCAACCAAATGTATGAAGAACTTTATCTGGTCGGTAACATATATGACAAATTCTTTTAGTAAAGTACAGCTATTTAAAACTTCTTGCTTTCAACATCTTACGTAGAAAGGCTAAATGCCTTTACAACATTAAGTATAAAAAACATGTTAAAAATTACATTACCGTTACGAAGACTTCCCGTGAAATATATTCATTAATATAATGTGTTACAGAATGAAGATATTAGTCATATCATGTTATAGAATTCGTGTTAACTAGCAGATTTGAGTGCTAGCATATGTCGCAACATTATTCACATGAATTAAATATGAAAACCATTTATACTTTAATGAGTTTTTTTTGTGGTTATTAGAGTATGGTACTAAAATAATAGAACTTCATGAAAATATTAATAACATGCTTTTGGTTTTAAAATCTCTTAAATTATTTATGTGAAATTTATTCCGTATACTAGTAATAATAAAATTAAAGAATGGTATAAACTAGTAAATCACAAAAGAATGCCATTTGATGATATGCAAGGTAAAACATTAACATCGAAATTAATTTATTTATTTATTAACCAACTCAAAGCTAGCCCAAAATAATGTCAAAAGGAGTCCATAGGGAATAATCTTATAGGGAGTCAAAAGCTTTGTGTTTCATTTATTTATTTGTACTTTTTAAATAATGATTACAAAAGTTTCCTAAATATAGGGATCTTAAAATGTTATATTTCGTAATTTTTACAAAACTGAGTTTTTAAATTAAAAAATGCTAAAGCGTGAATATTTATGTTTTTAAAACGTTTTATACCTGGAAGTGTATGTCTATAACTAACGGTTGCGAAAATAAAGACCGTGTACGTCTTACAGTATTAACACTGTAAGACTTTTACAACAAAGTCAGTCCACTGGACGTATCTGGAAATGGTGCATTTAAATTTGTAAAATGTGACTTGTATTTTTAATTCTTAGACTTAAAACTTGAATCACCAGGATTAAACTCTATTGAAAAGTTATCAGAAAGGCCTGGGTGATCTTCTTCACATTTGTGACTACTAGAGTATCTTTAAAGATTTGCATCAGGAGCAATCGTGCTCTTACATTACTGTCTCGTATTGCAAAGAATGTTTCAGAATCCTTTACCACAATGCTTTTATAAATTCGATTCTTATCTCCCCTCCATTTTCATGCCAAATATTTGATCTTACTCTGGCTTTGACTATAAAAGCTCTTATCGCTTACTTTTTTTATACGCTTTTTGAACTCTTAAATTTAAGAGAAGACTTCTGCTTTTCTTTTAATTCCATTCGGAATTCTTTTCTGAGCCGTTCGGATAGAAACTCCTTAGTCGCAGCCTTTCCCGAAATAGTACATGCCCTTAACAACACACAGTGCTTTCAAAATTTTCTAGATTTCTTTTAGCTATATCTCAAATTCCAAAAGACTTTCCAATATAGTATTTTGGGTTTTCGAAATTATATTCCTTTCTTATATTTTCAGAAATAGGGATCTTGCGAGAGTGCCGCATAAATAAAATAATGCAGAACCTTTGTTGCTTACGATATGAAAGAATGCACGTGGAACCTGTCAGAATGGAAACATTGATAATATATATTGTAAAGAATTAAATAGCAAACATGTTCTTATTTCAAACGTGAGTGAACGCATATTGATATTTTCGATTGTATTTAGTACATGTTTAATTTCCTTTTAATTAAATGTTTAGTATTTAAAGAAATAATGCCACAATAAATCATCATATTCGTCTAAAGATATGCTACGAATTCTGCCGAAAACATTTGTTCATATTTTGAAACGAGATAACATGTAATGTCATAAATGTTGAAGTAATATATTATGAAGAGATTAGAGAGTAAAAAAAAAACTAACAATAAGCCAAAAACTTTAGACTACTATCTAATAACTTCAAATGTATACCATTAAAGTTTCAAAAAGGTAAAAAAATTCAAACTTACAATAAGCCTAATAGTTTAAGAAACAGTTTATTATGGAGGTCACATTACTATGGAGGCACCTAATAGGTGGACCACAGTTGCCTACTATAAAGGGACACACAATTTTACATCCATGCCCTCTCCTGGATTTGAACCCGGACGCTTCGGTACGGCAGGTAGATTCACTAACTACTTTAACTGTCTGGGCGGCTAAATATAGTTTTTGTAGCTTTGTTTGTAGAATTGCTTAGTCTTTTCAAAACCTCAAGTTTCCTTACAAATGTAAGAGCCACTTTCTTTGTTCTTTTATTTCTAATAAAAAGTGTTCATGATCTTTTAATGAAGTAGAAAAGAATCCACATACCAAGAGAACAAGTTATTAAACTGACGCAGCTAATTAAAAAAGCGTATTTGCTTCAAAACTGATACGCGTTTCCCTGTATCTTCATTAAGATGTTCAGACTTGCAGTCCTCAATATTGTAACTTCTTGACAGTAAGATGGGCACGCTGTCGTGAATAAAACAAACATAATCTTGATAGAAGTAATAATAATAATAATAATAATAACCTTTATTAATAATTAAGTTTTAGTGGTATATCGGATTATAGGTATTGTAACATCATTAATAACAAAAGCAATAGCAAAGTTGGAATGCATTTTCCAAAGCAGGATGATGCATATCCTTTTGAGATTTTGAAATTTTATGATACAATAACCATAATAAATCCAAGCAAAGTAGTATATGACAGTACCTAAAGAATCCCTAAAAGTTTCTTATGTAACATCTTGAAAAAAGGGGCACTTCTATATCATCTGTTCTACTGGGCCGATTGACGAGATTCAACTTGTATTTTTGATGTCTCGAAAGCGCGAATTAGGAAATATATTAGATTTATATAAAGCATTGTTATAACGCAGGCATTTTGGCATAAAATGGGACCTTTTCTGAAACGACAGACCGATTTCTTTTCATAATTCGATTCTACAACTCAAGTTATGCCTATATATCAAATGCTGTAAAATTTGAAATAAAGAATTTAAAATTTTGTCTCGACACACTTTTTTCACTATTAAGAATGATTCACTTAGAGGTAGTTTTAGTTTATAGTAACTGATTTTCTTTTCCTCTTTTACTGGGCACAAACGGGAAAAAAAAGGTGCATCGTTCATTCTTTCAAATAATTTTTAAAATGTGCGTAAAGCACATTTGGCGTTATTATCGCTTGTAACAAATGTGCCAAATTTCAAAACGCACCAAAATATAAATTCACGCATACCTTTAGAAATTTTGAATAAAATAGAATAGTTGTGTTAGAAAAATGCTACATATAAATAATATATATCAAGTCACACTTTCGAGACGTGAAAAACGCAAGTTAAATTACGTCAATACGCCCAGTAGAATGAGAGATATTAGAAATGTCCCTAATTTTTCTTCGAGCAAGGTGTACGTTATAGATGTTGAATATCTGAAATCTTGGTAATGCAAGAGATTTCAATTTCAGCCAATGGAGCTGATCAGTCTGTTTGCTTTGCATCGCGCAGACAGCCATTCTTCTTAAACTTGCTTTGCTTGCCGAAAACTGTCTCATCCTGTATATAATATCTTATTTATACTTAGGAACCTCTGTTTGTTATTTCGTAGGAAACCTCCATTGTACTATCATACCGTCAGGACTAAGTCACATTCATCGAATTCAAAGTTGCAGTAAGCTTTGTCTTCATCGAATGCGCACTGTTTTTCTGATATTCTATTTAGTAAAGATACACTTGTTAACTCCTGAAGCAGTTCTATTTAGGACTTGACATTTAAGAAGTGCTTAACGAAATTTCTTTTGATGCAAGTTGAATAGAAAGAGACAATTTACCTTAAGAAATGCTCACAGCAAACTCAATATTTAGGTGCACACACCAATTTATTTTTTTGCGATCTGCTTCAAACGCACTCAATTTTAAAGTAAACAAAAATCGTTTAAAACTCAATCATAAAACTGCACAGCTTCGTGATAGAAATTGAGATGGTTTTTTATTCTACAATGATTTTCACCATAATTGTTCTTTTTAATTTCTTTTCGGAGCATAGCAATAACAGCATGGTATTAAGAAAAGAGGGCTTTCATTTCAAAACAGTATTAGCGCTCATTTTAAGAAACATATAATTAGATGATCCTAACTTCGAAGTTTTATATTCTATAATCTTTTTCATAACAATGTATTTTGTATAAACTCAATTTTGAAAGCTTTGGTAAAAGCTATCAGCCCCTAACAATTACGCTTAAGAACAGAACAAATTTATGAAAGTAAATTCCTTAGTATGGAACTATAGCTCATCTCAATTTTTATGCTGAAACTTTTACCATTTTTCGTAATAAGAAGAAAACAAGAGGCAATTTACGGCTAAATAACACAATTTATACCGGTCGATGGAAAATTTGACTGTAAAACTTTTGATAATAGAATTTCTATACGTAATTAGGATAACCATTTTTACTGAATGTGTTTATGAATGCAAAAAAGGAAGAAGGAAAAGATGTAAAGTAAATTTTAATCCGCCTTTAACATCGATATTTGCATTAAACGCAAAGGAATAAAAAATAATTCCTTTTAAATCGATTTTGTATAAATTACAGGAGATGAAAAATGCGTTTTATAATTGAAACAGAGTAGAAGAAAACATTTTATTCATTTTACCTAAGAGAAAATGGGACAGATGCTATATTTAACGATTGAAATATAGAGTAGTTATGTTTCCACATAACTGAAGCACTATGTTATAAAGCTGAAATATTTTTAACTGCAATCTTCTGTTACATTGCTTCATTTGATGAGACATTCATTGAATTATAGAGTTTTCACGTTCCACATTCAGGATCCCAAATCTCAAAGTTAGGTGACAAAAATACATAAAAAAGTGTTTTGTAATTAAATGTCGAAACATATATGTGCTTTCGGAGTATAAGTGCTTTAGAAAGTGTTACGTTAAAGTATTGCTTTCACAACCAACCAGTAAGAAAAGTGCTCGCATATGAAAAGAAAAAACTGGCTATAAAACAACCACATTTGATCATCCGAAAGTATAATTAGCTCAAAAATAAAGAATGGAAATTTATTGGAAAAATATATTTGCAGCTACCAGCCAATATTTCGCATAAGGAAATTGGAGGTACTATAAATGGTAGTAGCCGCTGGATGCCTTTTACCCCATAGTCAGCTGGAAAACCAAAGTAGAGTTACAACACTGAGTTGTAAACAAAGTTAGTGTAGCCAACTAACACGGGAAAAAATGACATGTCGAATAAAACTGAATACAAATAAAAGAGCTAATACAAATAAATACGAATAAACAATACGAATAAAAGACCATCATTTAGCGACAATACGAATAAAAGACCAATACAAATAAAAGACCAATTTAGCAAAATTACTTTACCTCATTGAAACACTATACTCTTCCGTCAACTGCAATCTAATGAAAGAAACATCCCACATATAGAATGAAAGATTAACGAGTTTCCGAGAACTAACTGATACATACAATTATAATGACATGAAAGAGAAAAACAACGAAAAGAAACAAAGAAATGATGCTATCTAGAGATAAGGGGAATGACTTCAGATCAAGAACTGATTTTCTTATAGATTGATGAGAAATATGAGTTAGGAATCTGATGATGAATAGAAATTTTAACAGTTGTGGAAAGCCTCAAAAAAGTCTAAGTTAGTGAAGAAGTTTTATGTAAGATGATTTTGGCAGGAGAAAACTTAGTTTGTCGTTGTAGATCGATTATGAAACAACGAAAAATGCACTTGCTTGCTTTTTTTTCTTACTCGAAAATGCGATTCACATTCCTTGATGCATAATTTAAAGCACTTTGGTCTGACTAATGTTTATGAGGCCGCAGTAACATGGACTGACAAAAATTCGTCAAGAGTTTACGTTAGAAATAATGTTTTTGAAGACTAAATTTTGCGTCTTATTAATGGGAGAAAAAAATAACTCGAAAGAGGAATTTATATAAAATAAAAGCAAGATCATGGATAAATTAACATTATTATTGACTGGAATATATACATATATAGTGCATTAGAAATAGAAAACGTTTAACTTTTCCGACAATAGTCTGAACTGAAGAAGACTCTATCAATTGCAATTCTTCGTCAAGGATCTTGAGTGTATAAAATATGGGTATAGGAAACGGATAATTTTTATTTAAGAGTTTCGGAGAATTTGGTACATGGTAGAAGAAAAACTGAGGCAGTTTTCCTATATATTAGATAACAAAACTCAAACTGTTGAATGTGATAGAAATATCCCGAAAGGAATGTGATTGGACGTTTCGAGTTCCAATGTTTTGAACTTATAAAAACTCTTTAAAGACCCGATTACCGATGTCAAATCTTGAAGAATTAAGAGCACTGTTTGTCAGTGCAACTTGATGTGAGAATCAAACCAAATGAGCTTTACATCTAGAACATAATTTCTATGTTCCAAACAAGAAAACAAATCAATTTTTTTACTGCACTATCATTTATGTTACTTTAAAAACTTTCGACCATTATGTGAACAGATCAGTTCTTGAGCTGATTTCATTATTTATCGTGTCATTGCTATGTGATAGCCTTTTTCATTCAGTAGCAGTTGAAGAATTTGTAGCATTCAGTCACCTCTGATAAATTAAAACTGTTGCAGAATAACGTTGTTGTGCTCGCATTCGACTAATTTATTTGGAAGTTTGTCGCTAAATTACGACTGTATTCTTACGAGCCTTATCTAGAAACCTATCTATTGATCAGAACTAAATCTTTCACTCGTCTATATTAAAGAGGGAAACGAGTGGAGATCACAAGGTTGGTGTGCTGTCTATCAAGCGAATGAAAGTCCAGAATACAATAAATGAAAAAAAAAATAAATATCGCTCTCATGATATTAGAGATAGAAAATGAATTTATAAGAATGGTTTTTGAAAACTTTTGAAAACTCTTAATCGCAATAACACTTCGTTTGATTAGAAATAATACCTTCTAATTTATTTTTGAAATCAGTCTGGTTTGCTTAGTCGTATGTGGGCAATGTTCCCATGAAAATTCGAATAAATAGTATTGTTGTGAATGTGATTAGATCTTCTTCAGAGGTATTTCGTATTTTCATTCTAACCATATTCGGCACATCAAATACTCCATTTTTAGAAGGTTTTAATAATAGGGAAGGTTTTAATGAAATAGTCTATAACAATGCTTCTACATCAAATTTTCAATAGAGAAAGAATATTCTGCCATATATGGAATAAAACTAACTTGTAAAGATTTGTTTCTCCCAAGACAAAACAAATCTAGTTATCCTATGAGAGCATATAAAGGTCACACTTATACTTGCAGTATGGGAAGAAGAAACTGTCATCCTTACAAAGGTTTCTATGGTCCAAACAGAAAAGGTAATAACAATAATCATTTAAACTTCAAGGGTTCTTAGCAGACTTATAATAAATCTTGCAAGAACTCTTGAATCAGAATTCTTGCCTTGCAAAAATGCACAGATTTTAGCCCAGTGGGTTCTCTGCGAGTGTGACCACATGGTATTTGCTAATACCTGTCATACCAAATGGGAAATCTGAGAAGCAAGTTCAAGTCATCACAGTAACCCGAAACATTTATTGCAAGGAGTTAAAAAGGGAAACGGATAAAAAAGAAAAAGAGAACTGGGGGAAAAGAAATCTTTACACTAGTAAATTCTTACTTCAAAGCGAATAAGCAGTGAACATCAACAGCATCTTTTACATACAGAGGTGCGTTGGGTTTTGAGGGTATGGCATTAACAAAACTATTTGAACTTAAAGACGAAGTACTTGTTTTAAATGACAATGGTAATAATAAAAATTTTTGCATTTTTTAATTAATGAAAAATGGTTATGCTATTTAGCTTACTTAGGTGATTTTTTTTTCAAACTGAATGAGCTGAATTTAAGTCTTCGAGGTCAATTAAATATATTTATAGCTAATGAAAATCAAGTCTTTACAAAGAAATTTGATTTGTGATGCTAATATTACAAGGAGATTAATTTTGCAGTATTTACTACTTTAAGAAAGTTCTATTATACAAAACAACGTTGTTCAATTAGTTATCAAAGATACGGCAACTCACTTCACAGATCTTAACTATCAATTTAATTTTTAGCTTTCAGAAAAATTTTCTGACTCTGAATGGATCCGAAATCTCTTTCAGTAAGCTTTACCCAAAAATTTATCATTTCATTTAAGTGAAAAACTAACTGAGCTATCAACTGATAGAGAAGTAAAATTTATTTCCAGAGCTCGAAATGAGCAATTTTTGGCTTAAAATTCAAAATTAATACTCCAAATTTTCTCGTATAGCTATAAAGTTATTAATACCATTCGCCTTCATCTTATATGTATGCGATCGAATTTTCTCAATTTCTGTATCTAAAATCTAACTACCAAAACAAACTGGCGTGTAGCGCCACCTTTAAGGCTTAAACTGAACGAAATAGAGCCAGGTATCACTACTTGTAAACAAAAATCAAGCTCGTGGGTCTCATTGTAGTTTTATAAAAGTTGAATTTTGTTTACGTTCCTACGTGTTATGTATCATTTTTCATTTTAATTTATAAATGATTAATTTTATTCGATTTTTCAACTAAATATTTAATAACTGCAGAGTTAATTTTCAATTTATTGTTACTTCTTTGACACTAATGTTGTTTTATATAAATTAAAAAAATAACTAAAGTCTTCCTGATTTTTAGTATTTTACGCAAGCATGTTACTTCCATGTCCCAAGTAGGACATGCATAGAATCACATAGGTAGAAGTTGAACAATTATGCACTGCCAAAGCATGTACTAATTTGCGAAGTACCAATTTGTGAAAATTTCGTGCAAAATTATAAAAGTGTTCTGTCAAATCTTAAATGAACCAAATTGTAAAAATATAATGGTAAAATTGAAAACGTGTAGTGATAAATTATGAATATGCCAATTGTGTAAATATAGTGCAAGATTGTGAAAGTGTAGTGATAAATCACGAATGTTTCAGTGGTGAAAGGTAATATCATCAGAATACGAACAGATTATGCTGATTTTGAATTGCGAACAATTTCGACACTTGAAGTGATTTCAAGTCTTCAGCTTTTCAAGAAGTGAAGTTTGCCTTTCTTTCTTTGGGCCAAGAAAATGTGAGGACAAGCCTCACATCTAAATTTCAATATTTCATCACTATCGACGCTGTGTCATTCTGTATAAAAGATCTCGTCTAATCAGATTCCCCCTTTTTTGAACCGCGAAAACAGACTCCTACCCCCCAAGCAACAAAACTTGAGAACTGTTTCCTTTTCCGTCTAAGAATTTTACTTTCTGAGTGATAAATAACTGGTCATGTTTCAGCTAAGATATTTTTTCATAGGATTCGAATTATCAACCGCTGGTAAAAAGAATATCTGAGATGACGTACAGAATAGCCGCTTGTTTTCTATTTCTTCCGCATTACGAATCTGCTGTACGGAACTTTAAGCAATATCTTAATGTTGTACTAATATTATGTTTGGTTAGCAGTTTTATCGAGGCCGTACTGATTATTTCTATGTAGGTAAGATATAAAATTAACTCGCAAAATGCAATTTGAATGTTTTGGCGCTGTGCAGTGTAATGAATAAGTAATCATTTTCCTTGCGTTTTATCAGTGGTTTATTGCGGTCGCAATTTAATTTCTTATTCGCTATACCTTTAATTTATCATGACACTTTACTGTACTGCTGTTCATTGTAAATACAGAAAAGATTACATTTAAATATCACTTCAATGTACCATGGTATATAGATGGAAAAACCTATTTATAAGAAATTAATTTTTCAAAAATGTATCCTCCATCTTAATATCACTTCGTTTGAGTAATAATAATATGCGTTTTAATTATATTTAAAATTAGTTTGGTTTATTTAGATGCAGGCAGGAAATATTCAAAACTTGGAACTCTTTCCCTCTGTTCTCTTTATTGATATAAAAGGTAGGTAAATTGTGAAAAACAAAAGATGGAAATTAAATTGGAATAGAATTTGGTATTTTAAACATTACATTTTTCTCTTACACACTTTCATTATTACTTATTACAATCTTTTCTCGACCAGTGTATAAGCCTTTGTGTAGAAAACTGAGTAATAAAAAAAAGCAATCATATAATGATTTCCGTAGTACATACTGCAGATGCATCAGTAGAAAATAGTTTTAGCAAATATATATATATAATATGTTTTTGAAGGAACATAGTAAAATTTAGTTGATTACTTTAAAAAAAAGTTAATACTATCTCGGCTTTCTTAGTAAAGCTGCGTTTTTATACAATGAATTACATGCTTCTAGACTTATTTAGGGCAATGCGATGCGATATCCGATAGTAATATGAAATAATATTAATATGCAGGGAAAAGGTTAAGGTTAAAAATAGTGAGTAAGGTTTTATGCTGAGAAGAGAAATTTATTTTAATTTATTTGATTTGAATTTGTTGTTTACCTTTGTTATTGTTCATAGAGCAAAGATCTTAATTGCTGCATCTAAAATAACCGATGTTCATGCTATATAAAAACATTCCGAAAAGGGGATGACAATATTTTTAAATATTAATAACAGATATCCAATTACGAAATTTTTCAAATTAAAGTAGAGAAGTATACGAAAACAGCTTCAGCATTCAGAAACAGAAGTGTTTCTTCGATACAAAATTTCGTTTTATGTGCGATGCCAATCGATCCGTTCTTTTAGTAATGAAACATTCAATATTCTTTAGTAAATTAAAAACAAAACTTAAGTAGGTTAACAGCAAAGTGTACTAAGATGTTTCTGATCTAGAATAATTTTTAAATGCAAACTACCATTTCAAAATTTGTTGCGAATCTACTCTAACCAGAACTTTCCCACATTTAGAAAGAAACTGAAAAACACTAGCTTTTCGTTTTGGCAACTAACAGTTCGGTATTGGGTAATACACCGTTCGTTATCAATTTTTTCCTGAATTTTGTCTGTTAAAATGGCCTGAATTTTAGGATTTTGATCTTAGACAGGCTGAAGCTTTTATACATAACACAGAAAGCATAATAAAAAAATTACTATCTGGAATTTACTTTAAGGAGTTTTTTTCTCCAGCCTTCTTAGAATGCCTTCGTGGTGTAGTGGTCAGGCCACTCGGCTCGAGGACCTTAGTTCGAGACCAGGCGAGGGCATTGCTCATTTTTCACATCTCCTGCTTTCAAAAAATTCCTAATGTCTCTACAGTGGTGCCCGAACTAAAAAAGATGGTGGATGATGATTATCCACCACTAGGATTTGGCGGTTGGGTCCCCTAAGCCCCAGTCGCCCTTTAAAAGGGGACGTGTATAAGGTATTTCTCCCACCTTCTTAGCATGCCTTTGTGGTGTCATGGTCAACACGCTCGGCGCGTATTCGAGAGGTCCGAGGTTCGAGTCCCGGCGAGTGCAATGCTCATTTTCCATCTCTCCTGCTTTTAAAAAAAACCTGATGTCTCTACAATACAAAAAGCTAAATTTTGCAATAAACTCTTTTGGATACAAAATATAGATTTTAACACCTAATTGTGACCTGTTTCCATGAAATCCTCTATTACATTTTTAAAAACGACATTATTTGTAAAAATGTGACAGAGTATTTTATGTTTAGGATGAATATTTAAAAGAGTAAAACTTAAAGTTACCTTTTAAAATCCCTTGCAAAGTCTCTCTCCCGCCCAGAGTGAAGGTCCGATAAGCCAAAATATTTATTATGTTTCAATGAGTGTAAAGAAACCATTTTGTATCTTTACATATGAAACTGAAAAAAATATGGTTTAATTCATGAGTGACTGTAATGGATTAGATCGTTTTCTGTGCTTTTCATTGACTTAAATTCAAGACTAATGAGTATTTACGAGAAACATATTCCTGTTTAGGCGATTTTTGCTTACATACAGTTAACACAACGTGCTATGATTTATAGCTGACTCTTTTAAAATATATTTATATTAAGATTATCCAGGTGAAAGATTTACATGGAACCGCAATAAATTTATTGAATCAATTGAATCTAATGAAAATCTTGTTATGGCAATGTTCCATACTACACAGTTATATAGCATGTCAGATATCACACGTAATCCACCCATCTACAATATTGAAACCTTATAATACTTTCTATCTGATTTTAAAAAAAGAAAATGAATTTTAAAATCTAAATTAGATTTTAAATAAGATGCATTTTTCTGCCTCACTTATATATCCACTTTCAATCTAAATACGTACACACACACACATATATATATATATGTGGGATGGCATCGTTCATTATAATCAGATGACGCGACAAGCTGTGAAAATAAATCTTTTACTTTTCCGATGATGGAAGGCAGACGATTTCGCCATTAAGACGATGACGCGACTGAAAGATGTTTACATGAAAAAGACAGTCGATTCTCTTCATCTGTATATATCATCTATGTAAATTCATCTATTTCCTTCTACGTATGTAATTAATTTGTAGTTTGTTGCAACTATTCATGTTTCATTAAATATTCCAGTTATTTGTAAATCGGAATAGTTTATTAGCCCCTAGACAGCTACATCGGAAGTAAGTTTACAAACATCATATTCCTAGACAGTAAGTACAGATTCTACAGATTTGGGCGCTCAGGCCGCAATGAGCCTAGGAAGAAGCATTATGAATATTACAAAATAAGTAAGTTTTGTTTCGATTATTTCCACATTGTTACTTCTAAGAATAGTGTTCTATGATACTGTGAATTAAGATGACTACCTTAAATTCTATTCCTAGAATTTCAAATTCTTTAAAGACTGGGCCTACTAAGTCAATTAAACTTTTACATCAAATTGTGTTTGGAACTTTGGGTGATCGAAAAAATAGAGCTAGATTGCGTAACTTTTGTGGTTTTCCATCTGATTTTAATATTGAAGAAACAAAACAAAAATTACTTAAAACTCTTACTGCAAATGATTTTATTTCTGTGTGTAATTTGTTACATCTTAATTATGATTCAAATCCTGATAAAAACTGTGATTTAATATTGAATAGTCTTTGTGATTTTAAGCTTTTAAAATCCGAAAGTGATGACGATGAGGAGTTATCTGAAAACGAAAGTGTTTATGATTCTGATAGAAATGATGATATTAAGTCTGTTCTGTCAGAATCACCTCCCATAAATAACTCAGTGAATGAAAACATTATAATGCCTAGCAATATTTCCTTACATTTTCGTGATATTTTAGAAACTGTTTCTGAATATAATGGCATTGATACATATCCAGTTGAATCCTTCATTGGTGATTTAGAAGAAGCTTTTAAATTATTTAAGTTATCGGAATTACAGAAAATTGTGTTTGCTAAAAAATTGCTTACTGGTTCAGCTAAAGTATTTATTAGGTCTTTGAAGGGTATAATATCATGGAACAAATTAAAAGAAAATCTTTTATCTGAATTTGGTTCTAAAATAAACAGTGCACAACTTCATAATTTGTTACAGAAACGACACTTAAAACCTGGTGAATCACTTTCCGAATATTTAATTGCCATGCGTGAAATAGCCAGCCGCGGTTCTGTTGATGATTCATCAATTCTTGATTATGTAATCAATGGGATACCAGATCATAGTAGTAACAAAATTGTTTTGTACGGTTGTAAAACTATTTCTGAATTCAAAGAGAAATTAAAAATTTATGAGAAAATTCGCGTTCCAGATACGAAGAATAAGGGTTATTCAAGTACTAACACACAAAATAAAACACTGTACCTAGTAAGATTAAAGAGCCAAGGTGTTGTAATTGCGGAAGTTTAGGGCATAATTCTAATTTTTGTAACAGTAAGAGTAAAGGATTTAAGTGTTTTAAATGCGATTTGTTTGGACACAAGGCCATAGATTGTTCGAAAACATCATCTAAAAATATCCAAGATGCCAAAGCTGTTACTCTGATAACTCAGACTTGTTAGAAAGAAATGCATAAAACTGTTAATTTGGGTAATTTGCAAATTGATGCTTTAATAGATACTGGTAGTCAAGTAACGCTAATCCGAGAAGATATACATAAGAAGATAGGTTCTCCTGAACTTAAGTCGGCAGAGCTACAGTTAACGGAATTTGGCAACAAACCTATAGAGAGATTTGAAGGTGAATTCCAAATTGATGGTTCTTCATTTAGATCAAATATTTGTTTTATCGCAGAAAACAAGAAATCTGAGAATGATTCTGAAGAGCAAAAAAATGCTTATTGCAATGGAAATGGTTCTGAAGAAGGATTTGAAAAAGTTGTTAATTATGGTTTTTTACTTCCAAAACTAGAAACTGATCCTGTTAGTATAGTTCCTGTTACAGTACAGAATGTGATCAAACTGGACACTTCATCTACAATCAAAGCAGGTGGCATTGATTCCTTGATTGTGAATTCTGACAACGTCCTGAGTGATTCAGATTCTGATGTAAATGAAAATGATATTATTGAAGATGAATTAGTGCAAAAAGGAAACTCAAGCACAATGCAATTAGCTCTGAAGCCAACGAGGAGAAACGCCACTGCAGAAGGAGATTCTGAAGAGAAAAATTTCCGCGAAGAAAAGTCATTTGCTAAAGATGATGAATCAAATGCGAATTCTACTAGAACAATTTCAGTAAAATACTTTGCAATAGAGAAGCAAAAGAAGCCACTGGAGACGAAGAAACTACAGAGACCAACGAAGAGGAGAAGATTGAAAAGGAGAAGTCGATCAGAAAACTTGACGACAACGACGTTGATACAGAAAGCAAAGACGGAACAAAAGAAACTAAAGAAGGTGAGAAAAAGAAGCGAAAAAGCAGATTCAGAAGATATAGGAAGAAATTCGAAAGGCTTTGACAATGAAATACCGATTTTGATGATTCCTGATTTAGGCGTTTTTCCCGACTAGACAAATTTCTCCCGATTTGACTATGGACTATTGTTTTAAAGACGTGAACTAATTTAAGAAGACTGAAGATGAGGTCTAAGGATGAAATGTATGAAGGAAGACGGCTTAAAGAAGATGATTTTGAGAAGACGCATTCGAATGACGGATCTTGAAGATATCTAAGACGCATTCAGAAGACGTATCCAGACGGTATCTAAGAAGACGCATTCAGAAGACGTATCCAGACGGTATCTAAGAAGACGCATTCAGAAGACGTATCCAGACGGTATCTAAGAAGACGCATTCAGAAGACGTATCCATATGATGTTTAAGAAGACGTAAATACGAAGATGAATTGTTCCAGACAACATCAAAGAAGACGTGTTTGTGAAATGTATGTATTCAGATAGACTGTTAAAGATGAACGAACACTGAAAGAGCATTGAAGAAGAGATAAAGTCGTTATTTTTGAGGATGTTAAGATGATGAGAAAAGATGGCTGAAATAAACTATTTAGGACGACTTTTTCCTCAATAGTAACTAAAAATCTTTTTTTTTTTTTTTTTTTTTAAATTTTATTTCAGATCCCTAGATGTAGACAGTGGTGGTACGAGAATGCGAGGCCGCATTCCATCAGGATGGACGAGCATTTGTGGGATGGCATCGTTCATTATAATCAGATGACGCGACAAGCTGTGAAAATAAATCTTTTACTTTTCCGATGATGGAAGGCAGACGATTCCGCCATTAAGACGATGACGCGACTGAAAGATGTTTACATGAAAAAGACAGTCGATTCTCTTCATCTGTATATATCATCTATGTAAATTCATCTATTTCCTTCTACGTATGTAATTAATTTGTAGTTTGTTGCAACTATTCATGTTTCATTAAATATTCAAGTAATTTGTAAATCGGACTAGTTTATTAGCCCCTAGACAGCCACATCGGAAGTAAGTTTACAAACATCATATTCCTAGACAGTAAGTACAGATTCTACATATATATATATATATATATAATTTATTTACTACAGAAATATTGATTATATTATCATTTAATATAAATTTAGTAGAGTGTATCAAAATGAGGGAACCCATAAGTAGGAAGTTTTATTCCGAAAATAGTTTTCTAAAGGAACTCGAATGTAAATCATGAAAACAACTCTTTAAGGAGACTTAAATTTAAATCATGAACAACAAAATTTCAAACTTTGAAAAAGAAATTAAAATTAAAAACAAGCATTTATCGCTATTGATCGGAAATTAGTTGACTTTTCAAGCGGAACAAACCGACTACCGTTCAATGAACAATAATTAATAAATGCGAAGGTGTTACGTCTTTTCCTCAGGTAAAAATGGTGATGGCAAACTGGCAAATTAAGTTCGGCCAAAATTGTAGTTCCGTGAAGTGATGTGATTTATAGCCAAAGTAGAGTATCGAAGAACTCATTCTGAATGAAGCATTTTTACTAATACAAGATTCTTTAGAAATTTTGAGTGAAAAGGCAATTTATGTAGTAAAATTTACAAGATACTTGAATAAAAGACGAAACACCTTAGCATTTATTAAGTATTGTTCATTGAACGGGAGTTGGTTTGTTCCCCTTGAAAAGCCAACTAATTTCCGATCAATAGCGATAATTGCTTGTTTTTTTAATTTTAATTTCTTTTTCAAAGTCTGAAATTTTGTTATTCATGATTTAAATTCAAGTCCCCTTAAAAAGGTTTTTTCATGATTTACATTCAAGTTCTTTTAAAAAATAATTTTCGGAATTAAACTTCCTACTTATAGGTTCCTACATTTTGATACATTCTACTAAATTTACATTAGGAGATAATATAATCAATATTTCTTTAGTAAATAAATTATTATTATCTTACTTTGCAGCTATTGCGCAAGTATTAGGAAAACTTGTTTTCGAATTCAATGAATTTTAGATAATTCAGTATATATATATAATAATAAAACTTTACATATACCATCTCCAAGGAACACAAATTCAATTTAAAATCATGAATAAAAATTTTTAGTCAGAATATAAATATTTTAAATATTGATTTCAATCTCCTTGTTTAAAAACACAAAAATCTGTTAAGAAAAATCTTTAATCGCGGAAATACGGAAACCAAAGGTAAAAATTTTAAGTATTGAGAAAGTAGGTATTGTCATTGATCGCAGATTAATCGATTTATCAAAGGGATAAACCAATCTACCATCAATTAACAACAACTAAATTAATAGAGAATGTTATTAAATTAAAAATTATTAAAATTATTATAAATTATTGGTTTATTACTTTGCAGCTTTAGCGCAAATCATAGACTTTTTACTTTACTTTTAATTACTTTAATTTGAATATCTATCTATCTATATATATGTGTGTGTAAGATATAATAAAATACGATGGCTGCTTTAAGAAACGACTGGCAACTTCAAAACTAACTATTCTAAATTTGTTGTTCTATCCCCTAAATTCATCTGTTCTCCCAAATTAGAGATCTTTCTATGTTACATAACGCTATTTGAAAAAGGGATCTAAAACCCAAAATTAACCAATCACATACATATTAGCTGTACGCACATATCTAGTATAAATAGTTACAAACTGCGTAGTCTGTCTCCCTTTCACCTCTTCCGCCTGCCTGCTGACAGCGTGTCGCACAGCCTCTGCTAGCTATTCGCCATTATTTAAAACGTAATTGCATATCTAAGTTTACGGGGCGCATTTAGCATTTCTAATTTTCTACCAGATATGAAGATATGCGTTACGAAATTCATCATTCAAAAATAAATTATGTTTAACTAACAAGTTGCTCGTGCTACTTCTAAAATTCTATCGGATCATTACACTGTGACTCACTTTCCATTCATCTACGCAGCAGTATTTTTGGTCATGGCTAGAACGAGATTGTTCTTTGTCTCCCGCCAAAAGTAAAAAATTACAAAAGATATATATATATATATATATATATATAAACATGATCAATGTTTAAAAGAAATAAAAGCCGTATCCTACTTTTCTGTACCGCTGTACCAACTATAGCAGGCGTAATTACAGGATGTTCCAAATTGAAGTATACCTAAACCAAACCCATATTCATGCTTATTTGACTTGTATTGATATAATCAGGGCACTCTGTTTTTTGTAGTGACGTTATATGTGCCACAATGTAGTATTTAACATGTACATCTATGTTACATTTACACCAATAAAAAACAATGCTGTACTAAAATTCAGTCTGGGATTACTCTTATTTGGGAGATTCTGTACGTATATTGTGCAAACGTTACATTCTGCATATTACGCTGAGAAGCTTACCTTAAACATAACATAACTGAAAAACGAAATATTTTAAAAATAGATGCGGAAAAAACCTTTATTCATTCTTAACGTAATATGCTTATGTAGAAAACCATACATTTTTTTCCTCAAAAAAGATGCAAATTTTACACCCTCTTGACTTAAAGGAACATAATTAATCTCAATGAATGTAAAGGAGTATTTACATTACTCATAAGAATCTGATAGAGAATGTGTTATATAAAAAAAGAAACGTATTCTAGTCTTAAGTTAGGGTGAATAAAAAAGCACATTTGTTTACTTTGCAATTACCTATAAAAATTCCGTAAAACTAAAAGCAGAATAAAGTAGGAGATTTAAAAAAAGAGCAAACAAAGAGTAATACCTTTCTACGTTTTTAAACGTCTTGATAGATAAACAAAAAGCCAGACACTCTATATTTGTTTTCTTTTCCTAAAAAGCCTTTTCCTTTTTTAAATGCCTTCTGTACATTTTGCTGAGCGTGCCACTTTACAATGCCATTTATTTTATTTTATTTAAGAAAACAAGTTAACATTTCCTAAACGTCCGATTAAATTTCAAGAATATCAAAAAAACATCAGGGAATAAAAGAAAATTGACTAGCATTATTTTAATTCTTAAGGAATGAGAACTTTTTCAGAATTTTTTTATTTGCTTAGCTTTTAAATATATGTAATAGAAAGCATTTGAAGAAATAAAAAATGTAATCCCTTTAGTTTAAAAGACGTTGTGTATTCTGAATTTCAGAGATAAGAATAAACCCATTTTAGGATTTCTTTGCAATTATGCAAGGGTAACTAATGTTAAAGCTTAAAAGTATATTTTAACGTCAAACAAAATGAAATTTGGTACTGAAATCTGGCCCTTGATTTTCTATATTTCTGCTAATATCAAATAACATCAGATCAACATTAAGATGTTGATTCATCAGAAAGCGAGATGTTTTTGTTTACATTATCCTTATAACTCACGTCTTTTTTTAATGCACCCAGTGCACCTTATGGGAGCTTTAGGACTAAGTGTATTTAACTAAATTCAGAAAACTTGTGAGACAAATATTGACAGCATTTATTCCTGTGATGTCCCAACTTACGTTTCCTAAAACGTTTTCTGCTTAAGAACATAATTTTATATTTAATTAATTGTTTTTTTGAGCCAGTGAACATTTGCTGTCAGTTGAAAAAATGACTTGATATTAAAAACACACATTAATACTTATTCTTTCAAACAAATGGTGAATACAGAGAAAGGTATGCTTTGCTTATTATCCGAATAAAAACTGGTAATAATGTACTTAGACTGTAAAACTTTCATTATGACCAACGAAGTTCCTCTTTCAGAAAGCTTGAAAAAGACATTATTGATGAACATTTTTGATGAGAAAAGGATAATTCACAAAAGATTTATTCCTGAAGTATAGCTGGTGTGAATGCGTTGGGCTAGAAACAGCTCAATCGGGTAACTGGTTTCTGCGGCACGTCAATATGCCTTTACACTATTCCATTCATTTGAAGTACCCTACAGTAAAAAGAAAACAGCCACAGATTTCAATTAGTTCCCCTTATATAGTAGACTTGGAATAACGGATTATTCTCTTTTCTCTAAAGTCTGAGCACAAAGGTCGTTATTTTAATAGTATTGAAGAGGTTCAGAGAATAGTAATCGGAAACTTAAACGGTTTCTACAGATGCATTCTACAAAGAAATCAAGCAAATGTATGAACGTGCTAAACGTTGCGTAAACATTCATGGCTAAGAAGTAAGTATATTATTTTCTTAATTTTTTGATTTTGTACGAACGTAGTCCCTATTGAAGTTGTAGGAGCACTGCAATTCACAATGGTATTTCAACTAATATGCTAATTAACCTAATAAAGTACACTTTTCTAAAAGTAGCATGACATTTTCTTGCTTGATAAAGCATTAGTTTCAGCTGATTTATCAACTGATCCAAAAGTCAGTTACCATTTAAAAATTCAATAATTCACGGAATCATATACTAAGAGGAAAATTGACACACAATTGCGTGAAATGACATAAGCTTTTACAGGATTCTTATAAAACATTTACGAAAAATGGCCAAAAGTTGGCAATGGAGAGCAAAATGTCAGTGACGCAGCATGAGAATTGTGTATTAAATGAGCAATAGAGAGACACAGCGAATAAGATGCGTTAGTGATCACAGCATATTGAATTTACTGAGAAAGGCATAGGTAATGGTGTACTATCATTGTGAAGGTGTACTATCAAAATGAAGAAGTGGTTACTGCAGCATTATGATCCTATCGTCATAAGAAGAATATTTGAAAAGGTAAAAGTCCTGTGATAACTGTCACGTCGAAGAAGATGACTACAAAGTTTGAAACACGGGTTGTTTAGAAAATTGGCCCCGAAATGGGAGACCAAACATGAATGCTACTCCTGATGTGCACAGAAGAAAGTAATAAGTTAGTCTTCCTTTCGGGACGAAAAAGAGAAAGCGTTGCATAAGTTAATTTGTTTTCAATTGGCTTGGAGAAAGTGTTATGACATACTCTTCGACCAATGTAAGTATTCTGAGGCCTGGTAGCATCAAAATTGTTTTATCTAATAATTAGTTCAGAAGATAAATAGAGAAAAAAGAATGAAGGAAAGAAAAGGGGTAACGGAGTAGAAAAAAGAGTAGAACGATAATTATGTGATGGTCAGTCTATTAGTGTTTTTGAAGGGCCTGATAAGTAAAATTTGCTGCTTCTGAAGGTGAAGAATGCACACATAATTATTAGATTCTGCCTATTCTTAAGAGAGACTGTATGCTTTGTGAGCTACATTTATGCCGCCTCCGTTGCTCCTGACCTCTCCTTTACATTAAGCGAATACCTTTTAATGCGGTCGTAGTGGATGGTATATCCGTGAAGACTTCGACTACTGAGGAACTTGAGTTTTGAATTCGGCGGTTGTCTAAGAAGTTTCGACCAGCAGCGCTACATTTAATAATCGTAACAGATGTTAGAATGTGAAACTTTGCGTGTTTTCGTTCGAGTAACGTGGAAGAATCTGCAGCCCCCTCCTCAAACACACGTATGGAATCACCGGATTCTTGTTAATTCTTGTTAGGAAGGAAGCATCAGCAAATGAAGACTCGCGTAACTGAATCCAAGTACTATTAGAACTGTGTGGCAAGGGGATGAATTACAGACTTTTTGCGAGTGTTTCATCAATACTTCGGAACCCCTGAAGACGGCATCCGCAAGATCCTCATACTGTCTTTGATACGTATATGAAATACGTATCAAAGACAGTATATAATGTATTGTTGTTAATAACGTCTATGTTTATGAATCTAATTCTAAATATATCTGTGACATATCTATTCGGTCATTATGTCATAGTCAAAATTAAGGTCCTGCATCACGTGCATCGGTATTGTCTAAGGTCTTAATTTGGAATATTTGCAAAAAGAATGAATAATTCTAAGGAAAACTGTTAAAAATGAATATTTAGGAATTATATGTATTCATCTTTTTTATATCTGACTCCCACTATTACCAGCTAAAGAACCAAATTTATATTTATGCATTAGAACCTGGGCTGCTTGATAAAAATATATATTAATAAGAATCAACATTTAATTTATGCTTTTTGTGGATTCCATCAGGCGTTTTGGCACTCCTGTACAACATTTCAGCACATCTTCTCACCCTCAATAATTGATCACTTTCTTTTATATACAACACTACTTAAGGAGTAAAAACTATAAAATAATAACAAAGCCGAATTATCTGCGTCGAACAATTTTATCGTCTAAGAAAACAGAAAATAAGAGTTTAATTTAGACATATGGCTACATTTGAAATTTGTTAGTTCACAGATTATAGAAACACTCAAGAGAGCTCTGAGCATTAATGTATAAATCATGGAAATCTTTCTAAAGGGAAATTAGTTCTTATTCAAACACGAACATATACACTTTGCCCGTTCACCAGAAAGTGAACTTGAGATAAACTGTAGTGTTCAATGGTCTTATCCACAGCTTCTTCCAATGCGTCTACTTCCAATACTATTACCAATGCGTCGCCCTGAGATAGTGGGTATTATTGCTCTTCCTCTTCCGGTAACTAAGTTTGATTTTTCTTCTCTTTCTCCCTGTCCAGTTTCTGGGCTTGTAATACAAAGCAGTAACGGTACAATCTTCAGAAGAAAGCCATGTAACAGAATTAGCAAAAAGGTTAATAAATTCAGTAAAAAGAGATCACATGAAATACCATAGGATAATAATAGACTATCCCTAACCAGTCAAGCCATATATATACATAAATAATAATGTTCCTAACATTTTTAAATAAATATATAAACGTGCCCTTTGATATGAATCCGCACTATTAAAGCAGCACATTTGAAGATAAAGATTCCAGTTTTAATGTCCCAAACTTGAGATAAGTAAAAATGAATTAATATACCATGATGTCCAATGAATATTATTTTAGTATTATCAAATGTTTTAAGGCTCTTATAGATAGTTCCATTCATTTTATTAATTTTATTAGGAATTTCAAAAGATACAATCAGATTTCTTGATTAGCAAAACAATTACCAATTACTAATCCCACTTTGTTCTAGCCATCTAACAAACGGAATAAAAGTCATTAAACCTTAGTATATGCTTCTAGATTTCGATACCCGAAGCTGATTGCTTACTTCCCTAATTCATTTCTTTTGTAAATGAAATATGAACATTCTTTCTTTAGAAAGCTCTCTTTACAAACCTTTATGATATTAAGAATATAACACATTCAGGCTTTCCCGTTCCATATAATAACGCATTTTCCAACTTTTCTGTTTGTATGAAGTCTTCAAGAATCTGATTTTCAAAACACTTTTGACTAAAATGCAATTAAAATGAATTCTGTTAACGGAAACTCGGAAGGAGGAAAGGGGTCGTAAAAGCAAATTTACAAGATATAAAATAAATGCTGAATTATAAATAACAACTTCATAATTAAAATACAAATAATATATATATATATATATGTGCGTGTGTGTGCATGTGTTCACTATTTTACACAGAGGCATAATTGAAAAATAAAATTAGATCTTAGTAAGTTATACAGGTTTTAAATCGATCGTACGTAAATACCAATCTCTTCCAATAACACAAAATCAATGACGGTGAAAAATATATACTTTATTTAAAAATAAAAATTCAGTTTAACTACCAAAATTTAATACACACATTTTCTATATCATTATGCGCAAAGTAAGTCGAATCATCGGCATAATTCGTTTATATATACCATATCAGCTTTGGAAGTTTATTACATTATTATAAGTGCTTTTAAAGAATGTCAAGACGCTTATTTAAGAAATTATGATGGATGATGCGTAGGATAACCTTTGGCTTAAAATAAATCCAGTCTATGAAAAGAGGTTTCAATCAATAGAAATAGTTATTAAAAGATTTAACCTGGTTCAAAAGCGAAAGCGACTTCTGCTTTGACAAGTGAGAGACGGATGGAAATGCAGCGAGACAATGATGCCAAAGCAGAAGCTCTATGGAAACTAAAAATTCAGCTTAAGGTTATGTAAGACGCTTTTTACAAAAACATCGCTATTTTTGGTATAGCAATATAATGTTTTACCTCAAATCAAGCAACATAAATCTGGAGTTTAGTAGTCAAATTCACTAAAGAAGACACGACAAAGAATATTTGAATTTACAAGTGCTAATTAATCTGATTTAAGCTAATTAATTGCTAATTAATCTAACTTAAGCTAATTTAACTGCTAATTAATCTGATTTAAGCTCATCGAAAAATTATTTAATCTTCAAAATAGTAGTTATAAAGGTAATATAAATCTCTCCTATATCGAGCAGCTTTATTGAATTGTTTAAATAGTTCTTATCAGATAGTTATTTTAACTGTAAATACAAGCATTTGTTACACATATATAACAATGAAAGTTACTGAGTTCTTTTTGTTTGTATTTCATTCATTTAGGTAACCTCCGAGGTTCGAATCCCGCGAACGGGCTGGCTGCATGGGTGTTTTCGTGGTTTTCCCCATGTGTAACGTGTATACGAGCCAGTTTCCCTTAGAAAGCCCTCCACGAAAGGCATCCCTCCTCTTAGGCAGATTGCCCTAGTGTGCTTTGCCATAAATAAATACACCACACCATTTAGGTAACCACAGACTACATTTTTTAATACACATATTATTTTATTGCCGCATCGTAATTTTAAGTCACATCATAATGACCTAATAACTCTCTAAATAAGGGAGTAGCTAACTAATTTACAAATATATGGGAAGTATATGTGAGTACAGGCTCACTCTCTATACATGTCTCCAAATTTAAAATTATCATTCTTTATAAGGTAAATACTTTCACAGGTAGTTTTCTAAAGGATTATTCTTAACATGTTTAGTTTTCCACAAAAGATTCGGTCAAGCAGAAAACCCAATCACCTATTTTCTAGTAAATTGTCTGGAATTTAAAAATATTTTATGTGTTGCTTTTTAAAATCTTCTGCATCTTCAGTTGTTTCTTAAAACATTTCTATTTGGAATAAGCTCAAAGAATGGCATCAAGTGAACATATGAAATATTATTGAAGAGGCAGTCAATTCATGTTTGTATCATTAAGCCAACCAGCCATTTACTTGTTAGGTTATTTTATGATGGGCATAAACGAACATGAGGAAGCAGAACGTTGGTGAGACACAGTTCTTGTCTGAGTCTCTAAAAATCCTTAGCCATGTGAGACTAGACCTTACTTTGGTCATAATAAGGCTTTTGACATGCAAAAGTAATGGCTTTGTCACTACATAATAGGCTAGTCATCAAGCTAAATTTTAATGGCACCGAAAAATCCAACTTTACAAAAATAGAGCATCGTTTCGTGCTTCAGTGGAATTTAAGGTGTCCGCCGAAAACATCGCGAACGAAAACTTTGTGGAGAAAACAGCGCAAGGCGAAAACGTCGTGGTAAAAAAACATCGTGAGAGAAAAGAAAGCAATGAGAAAAAAAACGCAGTTCTAAAAACATCGTGATACAAAATATCATCATCGAAAATAAAGCGGTTCATAAACTTCGCAATTTAAAAACAGGGTGGTCGAAAATATCGTGATAAAAAGTAAAGTTCCTAAAATTCATCGCATAACGTTAACATAGTGCACATGCATATTTCAGGTTTGGAAAGCTGAAAATGCATTTTTGCATAATGATTTGGGGGGTGTAAGAAGGAAAGAGGGATATTTTTACTTTTATATTTCACATTTTTCAATGAACTGAAATTTTTTTCTGAAAAAGTAAGAAGGAAATTTTAAGCATTTAAAAACCGAAAATGAATGCAACTTACAGCACTTAATATAATTTAAAATTTACATAGTTTATTAGCAAAGGTCATTAATAAATTAACCGTTTTTTATAAAGTCTTACTCATAATTTTTCATGAAAAATACAGCCTAAAAATATTTAGGAAAAGGAAGATAAATAACTGCATGAGGTTACCTCCATAAAAATTGCTTAGTTAATTTTCAAATTACTTTCTTTTACGATTATTAATCTGATATTATTTTCGTGAAAATTATATCTTGTTTTGTTTCCCTTTATTATTAAAGTGTCGTTAACATTTATTGCCCTTCCAATCTTTATGCAAATATGCATTTACAACCATTAAAAAATGAAAAGCGCATGTGTGCGATGTTTTCGTCATGCGATGCGTAGGTGCTTTATTTTTTACCAAGATATTTTTGACGACGATGTTTTTAAACTGCGAATTTTTTGAACCGCTTTATTTTCGACGGTCTTTTGTACTACGCTGATTTCTCTTTGGTTTCTTTTCTCCCAAGATGTTTTGTAGCACGACGTTTTCGCCTTGCTTTTATTTCTCCTCGACGTTTCGACGTTTTCATCCGCGATGTTTTCGGCTGTAACAGAATTTAAGTAATGTATTTTTATTTTACCAACATTATCAGATGAAAACAATGTTTCATTGTATGGATACTTGTAGAACAATGTAAAAGTTAAAGCATAAAAACGTTTCTTGAGAGTTTTAATACCTGCTTTTATCAGCTGTTTTCAAACTAATTTTTGAAATGTTTTTCAGCACCAATCATTTTTCTTTCTAATATTTATTTATTCAAAATGAATTATTAAACTGTTTACAAATATTTAATATTAATAAACGGAGTTTTCTGCTGTCAGAATTCAACTGGTGTGATTTTAACATTCCATCTCTCACCTTTTCATTTTCTGAGTTACGAATGATATTTTAATATCTTGATTAAACTTCATCATAATAAATATAAAAGGATATTGTCTGATTTCTAAGAGATTTTATTAAGTATAGTTTCAGTACCGCTTTCAACCTCGCAAAGCCTAAAAATGTTTTGATAAAAAATTTACTCGATTTTTAGATAAATGTTTATTTTATGAAATTATAAAATTTTATTATATTGGAATTTTTACCATATGTACGCCTTTTCACTCACTGAGTCATCTCTTGAATAGGGATGTAATATAATATAGCTGCCTATGGAATGCATTACGAATCAACATATGGATCATTTAAATCGTCATACGAAATTTAGGAATACTATGATTTCAGGTTTTGTAAACAATTATTATTTAGTTTCAAAATGCTACATAAACTAGTAAATTTTATATTATAAAATGTACAGTATTTAAGATTTCTAATGAACGCTTTGCTTCAAAAATGATAGACTAAACATTCTTTTTGTAATAAGAGTCGGAAATAATAACAAGATTAATTATACCGAGAGTATTTTCACAGCAATAGACGTTGAAGAAATACTCTTACATATTTAGTTTCAAAACCAAGCGTAATTTGTAAACGAATTTAATAATAAAATGTTTTACCAAAAAATCATTACCCATAAAAACTTCAATTAATGATTAGAAGCAATGTAAAAACGCACTATTTAAGTTCTCTTTAAATGTATTCCCTTTACTTACGTTAAAAACCTACATTCAGAGAAATTCTATAAAATAATATTTTATTACTGATGTGATTACAGATCCTCTCACGAAAAAAAGATGATACAATGTATTGGAATGATTCTACTATAAATAAACGGTTACTGAATTTTAGATTATAAATGAGTAAATAATTTACTAGCAGGCCAAATGCAAACGGGTATTTATAAAATTTTAGAGGATTTTCTTAGATTTATTGAATATCAGATTTTTTTTTCACAATTATCAAATAAATATACGAATTAAAAATATTTCTCTATTATTTTCAAATTTGGATTTCAAACGTTAGATTCTTTTTCACATTTAAAAAATTTAATATTATCTCCATCATATTTATGGGAAAGCAATCATGCAAATAAATTCTCTGCCGAAATTCAAACCAAAAATCTGAACTTAAATTAAATCTTATGATTGTAGGTCATGCCAAGATTTGGATCTTGTGCTACCAAATTCTTGATCTCTCAGTAAGCATCAACAATATTAATGCCAAATGATCATTTTATGAATTTAATAAAGAATTTTAAGCATTGCACTACGGAAGAAAGTCTTCTTGCCTGTAATGTAACGTGTCGAAAATGCGTCCTCACTTAAAGAAACATTTTTATCTTATGTAAAATGTTCATAACATTTCTAGAGGTTTTCTGGCTTATAAACACAAGTATCGGTTTAAAATGTGTAAAACAATATTTCTTTAGTCACTCACTAATTAAGAGTGTTATTAATTTGCATATGGGGCAGATTTAAGTTTTCTGCAATGAAATTTTCTCGGAATTGTTTTCCCATCAGTCCCAGCAAAAATGTTTGTGTAGTAAACATTTATCGCACAATCATACGGCGAATTTTGTCTTTTTGTCTTTCTTTTCTCGATAAAACTGTTATCTTAAAGAAATACTATCAACAAAACGCTTTAAAGAATTGAAGCATTTAGCAGATTGTATGACAAACATTGGCAGGCGTTTTACGTTTGTTTCCCCAAGTATTTAATTCTATGAGTCTTTCATTAATGGTTACGCTGAAGTAGAGAAGTATTTACGGTGAGAAACAGATTGTCAGCTTTAACTGGCAATAGTGTAAGACTGTTCCTAGAATAGATTTTAAAAAGCGCTGTGAAGATTCATTTCTCCTTATGTGACTGATTGATTCAACTGAATTTTTTTAAGAGTGGATTTAGTAAGGATAATACTAAAGGTATAGATAATCTATCTATTTAAGGAAAAACTCATTTTACATAAAAATTCTCTAGTGTAAAATGTCAATGTTGGAGTTCAGTTACAGAATGGTTTCAACTCAGAGAGCGAAGCTACATTTTTTTGAAACCAGCTTTGCGCATTTTTGACAGCACGTGCCCTGTATCTTTGAAACTTAATATGTGATACAATTTGGTTTCTGTATTAAGAATGGTTTTGACAAAGAACCTTTGAGGACTGTTGAAATTATATTATTATCTGCATCAATTTCACATCACTTAGACCTGAATAAAAGGATAAATTATGACTTTTCGTTTCACCTCTTTATTTGAAAAGCTAACACGAACCGTTTAACACGTAAAACTGTTAAGGAATAATAAAATACACGTGATATTTAAATTGGTTGAGGAAAACTTAAGAATTAAAAGAAGCGGGCAATAAAAACCACGCTAAACTTTAATGAAAATATATGCTAAAATATAAATTTACGAGGCAGGATGTATTATTTTAAGCGAGTAAAAATGACACCTTGAATATTCACTTAATTTCGAATTTAACTACTTTAATTAAACGGGATGCAGTTTGCAATTAATGTACTCAATAGCACGCATTTCAGCATATATAAAATGATACATCCTATTGTATAGTATAATATTTTATGTTTATAAGATTAAAATTCTAAAATATAAATAAGTTCAAAGTAAAGTTTTAAAATTCAAAATCTATTAGTTCTGAAAAGGTTATTTACCCTTAAAATGCTTTAAGGAACTTCCTCGTTTTAATTCAGTATCATTATCAATGTCCTTGCATGTAAGAAAGCTTTAAGTACTTTTTTTAAAATCAGAAGTAAATTAATTTCAACAATAAGAGAAGGAATTATATTATACGACAAAGCACTGCAATGTGAGTATTAGAATTTATTTCATGACGAACTAGTAAATTAGACTTAAAGACATCAAGAAGATAGTTTGCATGGAAACGTTTCAGAAATCTTTTAATTCATCCAATATTAGATTGCTCACAAAGTAAGGGGGAATCTATTCAAAATGTAAAAAAGTAAAACTTAAATGTTAATTCTTCTTCGTTCTTACTAAATCAAATGTGCAGTGTGAATACGAGCCAGTTTTCCTTAGATAAAGCTGCTTGTCCCTCTTTCCGGGAAATAATAATAATAATAAATAACACTAAATCAAAATTGCACTTTTAAACTGAAAAGAAATCAACTAAAGAATCAGTCATGACAAGTCATTGAGTAGTTAGATGTATGTGTTATTTGTAGTTAAACATAATTATTTTTATTCCATATCATCATTCAACCTTTAAGTTATCAATGGTATATAGATTATACAATTTTATAATTATATTTAAGTGGCTTAATTTTGTATGATAACATGCCTAGCAGCAAACAGATATAAAAATAAAAACAATTCAACATTTGTCGAGAACAAAAAGTAAATGGAAACCTTTAGGCCTAAACAAAAATGGTTTTAATCAAATTATTCCTTATTATTACAGATTTCAACGAGAGTATTGATTTTACTTCTAAAGAAATATAATAGCGGCATTTTCACTTATCCTCACATTTTCCAAGACCAATTTAAAAGCAGTAATCTCATATAAATGCACTATAAGGGATTTCTCCCACTTCCCTAGCGTGTCTTCATGGTGTAACGGTAGCACGCTGCGCCGGTATTCCAGAGGTCCGTGGTTCGATTCCCGGTGAAGGTGGTTGCATATTTTTTCATCTTTTCTGCTTCCAATTAACCTAATGACTACTACAAATGGCGCTTGAACTAAAAGGGTTGTGGATAATGATTCTTCGCAACCAGGATGTGGCGACTAGGTCCCCTAAAGCTGTAGTCACCCTTTAAAAGGGGAGTATATAAGGTATTTCTCCTACTTCCGTAGCGTGCCTTCATGGTGTAACGGTAGCACGCTGGGCCGGTATTCCAGAGGTCCGTGGTTCGATTCCCGGGGAAGGCGTTTGCATATTTTTCAGCTGCTTTTCTGCTTCCAATTAACCTAATGACTCTACAATGTGACCATTCCATGTGAGAATGACGCCGAAAAGAACTCGATTGCTGTAGCTTGCTGTGGTGAATCAGGGAATTTTCTCGTTAAAGAGCGTAAGATCTTGTTTAATGCGTTTCATTTATGTCTGAGGATGAGTAAGAGTTTTTATTATGACTCATCGATGTAGGTAAGAACATCGATGAGTTCTTACCAACATCGATGCCCGAGTAGTTGAATGCCTTATGCCCGAGTAGTTGAAGACTTTTATCCCATATAACATAAGAAAAGCTAGGACCTGATGGTTGTGGATGGCAGTGCTGTCAAGGTTAACGATATGGACCAACTGCATTATAGAGCAGAAGACAGTCCTTTTCTAAATTCAAACTGCTAATTAGGCACTCAGAGTTGGATGACTGTACAGCACTACAATTTTCATCATCACGTTTACCTCACATTTTAATGGTAAAAGCGATGTGAATATTTTTACGGTAACAGCTTTTTTTGAAGTGTAAAACCAAGTAAATTTCCTTACAAAGGATACATTTTGAAGAGTAATAAATGATATAAAATATTGCTTCCGTTTTCATTCATACTTTCGTAATTATCTGCTTTATTCATAATGTAAATGTTATCCAAAGCTATTTGTTATGGAAGGATGTCTTCGTAGAAGCTTTTTCGATTGACAGTCGTTTGCATTTATGTTACAGATATGCAAAGCCAAAGCAGTTTTTTTTTGCCTACACTAAGAAACGAAAACAAAATCAAAATTATAAAACGTTTTGCAACTTCTAGAAGTTGTTCGTCCAAGGATTGTTGTTGAATCCTATACAATGAAGACTTTTTAAAGAGGAATAAAAATGAAATGGAAATAATACAAAACTTCCTAAACTGAAAAGTTCTCAGATTCTGATTAAAATTAACAACGCGGCCCTAAGAATATTATAATTCCTGCAGCGAAACTTCTAAAATCCATATTCCCGCTTTAAAAAAGAACATTTTCTATTTGGAAAATTTCTTTTGACTAGAGTGATTGTTAAGTTGATGCTTCAGAATATTTAATGAGATCAAAGCGTGATTAACCGTTCATAGAACTTTTCTTTCTGCGTTTACCTTTGCTGATACTCTTATTTAAATGTTAAAGTACTTTAGTTCATTTACATTTAATTCTTTAAATGAATGTTTGAAAGTTAAAGTGGCATAAAATAAATTTCGGTTTCTAAAGCACTTGCATTTATTTATCCATAACCAAGGAAAATTTTGAAATGGTCAATGAATAACATTCCCTCCTAAATGAACAACAAACCTCAGTTACCCGGAATTGTAATAATAATATTTTATAAATTTTGGACGATAATATTTCCTATATCTCCGATTAATTTTTCACAGCAATTAGTAAATTTACTTACCGTCAGCTTCAGATATGTGCTCAGAAGGCTTTGAAGGTAACAAAGGAAATCATGTCAGAATTTCATTGTCTAGCAGTAACGTTATTGCAAATTAAAGCAAATGCATTTTTACGTGCGAGTATTTTACTTGAGAACAAATACGTAGTTAAATAAATATCTACAGTAAATTGTTGGGGAAAAAAAACTTTGTGGACGAATTTCTAAGAAAAACTATCTCTCATTTGTATTACCCATAGAAAAAGTGATGGGAGAACCTTATATAGATGATGTGAGAAGCCAAAGCAGCTATAAAATTAACAGAGTTAAAGAATTAGCAAACTCTGTTACTGTCATATTTTGCATATGAGATCAGTAAAAAAATATACGAAAAAAATATATAGAAATTTTTTTCAATGCTGGTTTGTACAGGCATTAGGTTGTTTTTTATTTTTTTTGAAACAAGAGATATGAAAACTAAGCAATGCCCTCACCGGGTCTCAAACCTGGACCTCTCGAATACGCGTCGAGTGTTCCTCCGTTACACCACGAACGCATGCTGGAAAAAGGGAGAAAATACTTTATATAGTTCCCCTTTTAAAGGGCGACTGGGGATTAGGGGATCCCAGTCGTCCAATCCTAGTTGTGATGAATTACTGTTCACTACCTTTTAGGTCGGGCACCGCTGTAGAAGCATTAAGGGTTTTTTTTCGAAGGAGGAAACATGCAAAATAAGCAGTGGTTTCCCCGGGACTCGAACTTGGAGTTCTCGAATCGTTTACAATTTCTGGTCCTACATTACGTTTTACATAGTTCAGTTCAAATGATGATGAATGGGAACACTCGGTCTTTACCACTAGTTAAAAGGTGTTGTCTCATGCTCATCATTAACCATATTTATTCCACTTTATTATAATAACACCATCTTTGTACATCTGCATGTTTCAGTTCACAATTTATGTGCCGAAAATTTGAAGTGAATATACATACAAGAGAAAATAAGACTACAGATAAAATGTAATTAATGCTAATTATTTCAACGTCCATACTTTTCCTGCTACTGATTTCTTTCATAAATGTTTCCTAAATCATGTTTCAGGTGCAGTATGTTTCAAATGCATCATTCTCAGCTTCTACATTATTAGTGTTATGTTCAAATAGTATTTCTTTGCAAGTTGCTGCGAGAGTACTGCTGTTACGTTTGACAGGAGCTGGTTTTCAAGATGGTCTTAAAAGTGTGCGTAGGAAAAAACTGATCAAGAGATGGTACTGAATTTCAGAAAGCCAAAAAATAAATAATAATAAATGGACCAATAATATAGGTACTCACTTATAATACCCAATAATGTAGGTACTTACGTGTTGACATACATTACTTATTTATAATATATTACTCATTTACAATATATATCAATTTCTTATTTTAATCGTATTCCGAACATTCACTGCTTTACCACTCTTTTGAGAAACGACCGATTAAGTTTCTATTGCATTAAATGAATAACTTTGTCAAAACACCGTTTTCCCATTTAAAATTATTTGAAAACATCTGCATGATTATGGCCATCATTCATAACTAATGCTTCATATGGAAAGCAAAATGTCTCTGATTTAAATTAAAGCACACTGAATTTGTGTCACACACATTTGTGAAGTTAATGCTTTCATTTGCAGTGATCTCTTCATAAAAATGAAAACTGACTTACGTCACACGGCATTTAGAACCTGAAAATATTATTCGTTGTTTGAATTTATTCTCAGATCATTAAAACAATTGAAACTAATGCTGTAGTATAAACAGAATAATGAAGATGCGATTAACATTAATTTTTTTCCCGAGAATAAGATTTGAAAAGTATAAATTCCGACATTTAAAGCAAACATTTCGCAATAAATTACTCTATTTATTGGCTTTCAACTGATATCTTAAAAGTCTTAAAAAGAAATTTTATACAAAAGCATCTGAAATATGCGAAAGCATAGACTTAATGATCCTCATCATTTAAAAGAATATCAATTAAGGAATTCTTTGGTATGCGTTCGGAATCAAAGTTAATCTTTTTATTCTTCAAACGCAAGATTCTTCTATAATTACTAGAATGGGAGATCTGCTTTTGCTTTTTTATTAAGAGACATTTTAGGGCAGTTATGTCATCACACCGTAGCAGTGTTAAAAATATCTACTGATAATTAAAGATAATTGCCTGGAAAAACGTGGTGAATTTTATTTAAAATTTCTCACTCATTTCAAACAAAAGCACTAAAGCTAGATTCGTGAATTCTTAAGATTACTTTTTCCGAATTTAATGGCCAGTTTATTCGCAAAAGCGTAACATTAAATTAAATATTGTCCACTACATTAAATGTGCAAAATATTTTTGGGAGTGGGAAACACTTAACTCTTAATTCCTTCGGCAAAAATATTTTTAAAAATATTTAAATATAACAACTGTGCAAGAAACATTTAATTGCCTCCATTAATGCACATTGCAGAAATACAATATGAGCATCTTAGAATGCATGAAGACAATTTTATTTTCAAAATAAATAAAGCTTGAATAAAATATTTCAAAAAAAAAAAAAAAAATCTGAAATGTTTCAGATTTTAAATTACGTCCAAAGGGGCGTTTTTTAACATTTTGTGTGTTACCTTTCTTTATTAAATATCATGTTCCTCGCACTTAAACTATAAGATCCAGTGCAACAGCAATATCGCAAAGTAGTTTTAAAACGAGCATATCTTTAGAATTTCCGATACAGAGACTCACGCGCTGGAGATAAAAATGTTTTTTCTGCACAACGTTGCCATTGCTCGCTTTGAAATCCTTGAGTTTGTTAATCAAAAATTCGTCAAAGTTTTAAAAAATAGGAAATCGATCATAAAACAAATTTCAAATTTCAAATTGGGTCTTCCACATGCTCATATTCGTTGGAGGATTACGTTATTCAAAATTCGATGACTCTATGTACCGTTGTTTTATCACAATACGAGAAATATACATACATTTATGCAGATTTTTCATTATTTAATTTCTTCAAATATAATGCAGGACTCTAACATTTTGTGGCAACAGTTTGAAAAGTGAACGGACATTTATGAGTCCGACGCAAAATGCCAAAACGAAACTAATAGTCCTTCGGGATTCAAATCCCTTTGGACTAATAAGGCTGTTTTCGGGAATTTTAAAAAAAGTTCATAATGTCAAAGTAAAGGGAGAAAGGCTGAACGAACATTTTTATATAACTATATAACTCAGTATAGCCAATCAAATGGGAAAAAAATTCGACAAAGTTCGGCATTACTGCAACTTTTTTATGTACGTTTTGTATTTCATGAATATCTGCAACACGGAATTCCTTTTTCAAGTAAGATTATTTTAAATGTAGCTGAAAATTTATGAATACGTAAACGTTTATATATAAAACATTATACTGCAATTTTTCAACCTCATGAATTTCAAAATTTACATATAATGACCAATAAAAATATTTAATGAAAGAAGAATAAGTAATTAGAATTAATAATTTGTGAAACTTATACTTAAAGGTTTGCTAACGGTTATTTTTAAGTTAATTTCTATTCCATGCTCTTTGGTTGATTAGCTCTCAGACTAGAAGTTATACAATTTGATTGGTTTGGTAATTGGAACATTGCATAGCACAGAAAGGCTATCTGCTTAAGGGAAGGGTTGCCCTTCGTGAAGGACATTCTAAGAGAAATTGGCTCGTATTCACGTTATACCAAACCACGAAAACCACGAAAACCAAACCTGCAGCCAGCCGATTCGCCAAAAATCGAACCAGGGTCAAATTCCCAGTATTCAGCGGTCTTATTCGCTCGGTCACTGATGAGCCTTATGTAACTTGAATGGCAAGAAGCTTAGTTTAATAACAGGAAATTAACGTTAGCTGTGAGCGTAGTAATGATTTCTCTGTGATTCTACTACCTACTACTGTAGAAATCTGCTGCTCTTGCAGTACTACCTACCGAGAAATTTGGCTGAACTCAGTAAGTTCTTCAGAAAGTTAGTTATCCATTCCAATCCTAGGCATTTTTAGATTCGAATAAGATACTATTTATTCAAATCGTAACCTTACCGTAAGGACAAGAAGCCTGTTGTACTGTTTGAAAAAATTATTAAATTTTCAGTTTGTTAGAAGTTTAGTTTTGTAACATCCATAAATTGTGGTTAACAACGTTTAAGTTAAATTTAATATTTGAATTTTATTTTGTATTGGACAGTTAAGCAGTATCAGCGACCATAAATCTTTTAGTTACTCTTAACTTCTGTAGACAGCCATTCGAAATCTACGCTCATCTTAAATTAATCAAAGCAACTTCCTTTAGGTGTCGATTTTAAACAAAATCTCTATCTATTTCGAGGTATATCAGACAAGTATCGCTCTCCTTTAGAAGCAAAAAGAATTCTGTGAAAGTTGGACTTCATTTGCTGCCATTTCTGCACTTTGTTGTTATGCTAATTTCGGAACATAATAATTTTATGCGCTATTAATAGCCTTTAAGGAAGTTCCAGTATGAAAACCAAGCACTTGCAAACTTAAAATATGATTCAAAGTATGAGAAAGGCAGAAAGAAAAATAAATAAAATGAGGCCCAGGCCTGATGTATAAAGGGATACTTGTTTGTGAGGAGTAGAACGTTTCTCGCAGAAAACAGAATTTCTCCAAAGAGCTGGAATTAAAAGAGACGAACAGTTGACGTATGCATCATATTCTAGATATGGAAGGAAGCTGTTTGAAGACCTGAAGGCTTTTCCAACAAATAAGAAATGTGAGCGGTTTTCAGGAGATGACTATGTCAAATTACGGGTGTAGGAGAAAGCTGAAGAAATTCGTCCGTCAACAAAAATCATGAAACTAGGGTAAATTAATTCGAATAAATTAACACTTTATGATTTTAAAGGTCAAATTTTTGTGGAAAAACATATTAAGGGAGAAAGGCGTTTCTGAGAGCGTGGGTACTGTAATGCCCAAGGATGTAGTCTGTATCAACAAGTTCATAATTGAAATTGTCAGTACAGTATCGTTATCTATAGCTTTGTTGAAAAACATTTTATTCAATCTGTGGATGTCGTGTATTATAGGATAAATTTTTAGGTCTCTGTGAATGTTTTCATTCCTAATGAGCCAAGGATCTCCAGTGATTTTTCTGAGAAAGGTGCTTTGCAGAGTCCGCAGCATATTGAAATCATTTTTTTTTCATGAGCAATCCAGGCAGGCAAGACATAGGTGAGAATGCGCCAGGTGACAGCAGCCTAAATCAGCTTTTTGCATGTAAGGTGCAATACAGAGGAACAGTCAATGAGGCATTTGATTTTGGAGGTCATCTCAATGGCTCTGCTAATTTATTTGGTAATGTTATAAGGTATTTCTCCTACTTCCCTAGCGTGCCTTCGTGGTGTAATGGTAGCACGCTGGGCCGGTATTCCAGAGGTCCGTGGTTCGATTCCCAGCGAAGGCGGTTGCATATTTTTCATCTTTTCTGCTTCCAATTAACCTAATGACTCTACAATGTGACCATTCCATGTGAGAATGACGCCGAAAAGAACTCGATTGCTGTAGCTTGCTGTGGTGAATCAAGGAATTTTCTCGTTAAAGAGCGTAAGATCTTGTTTAATGCGTTTCATTTATGTCTGAGGATGAGTTTTTATTTTGACTCATCGATGTACGTAAGAACATCGAGGAGTTCTTACCAACATCGATGCCCGAGTAGTTGAATGCCTTATGCCGAGTAGTTGAAGACTTTTATCATGCATAACATAAGAAAAGCTACGACCTGATGGTTGTGGATGGCAGTGCTGTCGAGGTTAACGATACGGACAAACTGCCTTATAGAACAGAAGACAGTCTTTTTCTAAATTCAAACTTCTAATTGGGCAGTGCACTCAGAATTGGATGTAATCTACTTAAAATAATGTTTTGAAAGGTCTTTCAAAGTTCAAAGGCAATGGACAGCGACGACTGTACTCATATTGAATTAAAATGGGCAGAACAAATGAAACATGACATCATCTGTTGAGTAAAGCACTAATCAAACTTCAAAAATAAAGATCTAAGAATTCTAAAAGCGTTAGGAAGGACAGGATTGTATTAAGTGTCATTAACTAAAGAAAAGAAATTTTTGTAAATGTGAAATGTTTCAAAGAAATTCAATTGACCGACTGAAAGAAGTTTGTGGATAATTTTCGCAGTCCAAAGTCAAAATTGTAGTACTTTTTGTCTCCTTCTCTCTTAGTTCTCTTTTTCTGACACAAGATTCGTATTCCTTCACGAGAAATTTTAACACCTTTAGTTTAGTTGATAGATTAGATACTTAGTTTGCCGATATGTCACAAATATATTAAATTCAAAAATCTCGTGAAGAAAAAGAAATATTGATAGAAATTTCCTGTGATCGAACTCTAACTGAAGATTTCAAAAATAACACACTTGTTAACTTTAGTAAAAGAAAGACGTAATCAAAAAAAACTTTGAAACTTTGTGTTCGTAATTTCAAAATAATTTGAATATTCAATATACCCTTTAATATTACTTAAATTTTCAAAAATCAGAATGTGTTAAAATAAATAAAAACACTTAAATTAATTTTTTTAGAAAACCTTTAATGAAATATATAGATTTATCACATATACTGCAATAAACAGGATTGGTAAAAGGCAGTCATATATTTACAATACCATTTATTCGTTATAAAAACCATACAATTGTTGAAACTTCTCTTTGAAGGAAAATTCTTTTCTAGAAATCCCGTTCTCCTATATGAAGTTTACTACCTGATATGTAACAGTTCAGAATTAAAAATATTTGTTTTTTTGTTGCGAATTTGTAGGACGTCTTCATGCTTGAATGTCAAGCTTTGGAAAAAAAAAAGAAAACCTGATGCCTCCCAACCCGCTGCAAAATTCTGTTGCGATTGTTATTGAACAGAAACCCGAAGTATTGAAATCAAACCGGAAAGGAGCAAAAATGAATAAAATGAATTTTTTATCTACAGTTACACAGCATGTTTCATACTGCAAGAACAGCTAATAATACCGTCAAAATGAAAGTTAAAATTGGAGAATTTGAAACATGGTTACTATTTTCTTGCTTCTTCCTTTGAAAAAAAAATAATAAATTTTCTTACCTAAGTACAGTTTTTTCGTTTATATTAAAACTAATTGAGTAATAGATCAAATTTTTTATTTTTATCAGAATCGTTTTGAATCAATGCACATGTAGACGGTGGGTATTATTTCAAAAGTTAATGCAGGTAAACACTAAATGTGGAGTGCTATAGTGAACTGAAATTAACATAATTATGTTCCTTTACCGAAGACGTCTATTGGACGTTAGTAGATTTATTTTTCAAAGTTCTAAGTTAAAATGTGCAATGATTGTTTAGAGCTGGTACTCGCAAGGCTCGAATGATGAAAAGAGCAAGAACATTTAAGTTTTCAAATTTCGAATCTTTCACAATATTGGCGGAATTTACGTATTTGAGTGTCCTATTCCTACATAACATATATGTGATTTATTTCGACAGTAGTAAATTTCTTCGCAACGCTAGAACCGAGGAGACCAGGAGGGAAATACAATGAACAACAACCATGAAATTAATGTAGGAAACTTTACTATTATTATTTACATCATTGACACTAGACCGTTCTGGATCTGCTATTTGTCTACATAATGTAGATCCTATTTTCTGTTGAAATTAATTTTTAATAAAATGACCCATAAGTGTATGCTTTAAGCCCTATTCTTTTATTCAGTTGTCCAGTCCAATTAATGGGTTAAGAGCTGACTTTGATTTAAAGCATTATTATCCATTGATAGCAATCTAATCAATCATCATTCGCGAAAGAGATGATTGTCCAAAACGAAGAAGGGTAGCAACACATAACAAGGGAATAGATTCAAATTTACCAAAAAGAGATATATAAATGAACCATGAAAATATGGTGCCTGCCACTTACTCTCTTTACAGACAGGTGTTGGAAGCGTCCATTGTCCATAATGGCATTCAGTGACATTGGATCCAACCAGCCGGTAACCGTCCTTACAAAGGAAACGTGCCTTCATGCCATGGTCAATCTTAGGAGCAATAACGAGGCCGTGCTTCGGTGTTTCGGGTAAGTGCCGACACTTTGCTGCACATCACGACCAGAAATGGAAAGAAAAAGAGAGAGAAAAAAAGGATGTTACGAGAAATAGAGAAATTTCATCCAACTACAATTCTTTTGCCAATATTTTAAAGGAAAATACTGAAACAAGCAAATTAAGAAAATTGCCGTTATGGGCTTATAAGGTTTATAAACATATGAAATACATTCTAACTTATATAACAGGAGATTCAATTCCTTTAGCATCTTGTTGTAAACAAGAAGTAGAAGCTACCTGGTGCCCGTTAAAATTTCACTCAATGTGTATTGCTTGTATATTCCAGACAGAGCTTTCATTTTTTATGGCTTTCATGGGTTATAGATGAAAGGTTAATTTTCTTATGAACAAATTTAAATGATAAAAATGAGATTTACAATTTTATGTAAACACTGATTGTACTATAAATATCGCAATAGCAGGAAAGACGTTTGTGATTTGCCCTGAAATATGAATATGCTCTACCTGTCATTAAAATTTCAATACCGTGAAGGAAGCAGCCGATATAGATTAACATTTTATAATAGTAGGATTAGAATTTATCAAATTATGACAAAACCCACTAAGATTTATTTACTTTAGAGAAGGCATACCTGTCTCTCATTCACTTTTCACGTGAAAAACAGGCGAAAACGTTCATGCAGCCAGCCCATTTTCGAGTCGAGCTATAAGTATTCTTGCTCAGCCGTTACTTAGGAATAAGAGTATAGTAGAATATGAAAATGATTAGCAATCAGATGCATATACAAGTAATGTTACGAAGAGAGGAGAGGTTATCCGTAACTAATGTCATATTTTCTCATTGATTGTTTGACTAGAAATGCAAACTATACTACGAGTATGAAGGCTGAATGGCAGAAGTATATATCCGAATCTGAATGCGGGATCATGAATGCTGATTATCATACTGCCAAACTGTTGTTCGGGTTGGCTGAAATCCGATCATTGGCAAATGAATTGGGAACTGATGGATCCAAGAAAGACGGATAGAACGGCATGCTGGCTTTCAATGACCTGCCCAGCAGGACATACATCTTATGAGAATGTCCCATACGGAATGTAGAGCTACATTACACATCCTATCCCGAGAAATAAAGTATATGCAAGGCAGGAAGTGGCTAGTGAATGGTCAAACATTGGTTTGAGAATCATAAACTGTTTGGAAGAGTGCAGTGGTTTTGTTTATCTTCAGTGATACAGCATGGTAGCTTTTGAGTGCATTAAGCTTCGAACATCGACTCATGAATGCTTTAACACCATTTGTTTAAGTAGATATCTCTCAGACATGAAATAGCATGATGTATGCATGCGCGACTAGTGCTACTATACGAAGCACTGGTTAGAATACTGTCGTTTACATCATCAATACCATCCTAGCATTTAGAGCTGTGACATAGGATGCAAATGGGTACAAAGCTCTCTTCTAATACACGCCTTCTTACTAGTTAACGCTATCCTACAGATGTATTAAGACCTATGGTTGCCTCATTGCTTCAGAAACAACCTAGATCCAAAATCAGTGCTTGACCAAAATCACTGTCTGACACGTCCGCGGCACCCAAAGAGTTATGATTATGCTTTGGCAGGTGAATTCAATCAGATATTCTCCCGATAGAATATTTCTAGTATACTATGTAAAACGTACAAAGATCACCAGTTGTTACAGCAGATGATCTTTCACGAGGATTAGAACTGCCTGGACTGCAATATCTCAAAATGCCAACTAAAGTATCTTCTTCGGTTTCCTTTTCTCGTCCTGCTCTTCTCTGTATAGCAGCGGTTATTGCTCAGTTCATGATACACATATTCAGCACTGATCATATCACTGTTTGCCCAAGCTATTGGCAATATAATTTGTAAAGATTATGAAGAATCTGTGAAATGAACTTTGTTATCCTACTTTTGTTCTTATCGGTTTGAATTTTAATGGCCAGTATTGTACTTTTGGTACAAATTGTGCATAGTTTCTAATTAGCGCTATTTTGACATATAATGTTCGGATTTTGGTTACGTACTATAATCAAAACATATCCTCACGGATAAAGCCTCTGATACACTTTTGTAAAAAAAAAGAAACCCTCTATCTTTAGAAAAAAATATAATTATCTTGGAACTGTACAGTTTAATTATCATTACACTAGATTCCAGTGTAAAAGAATCCACTATTTTTTAAAAATTAGAAAATCCTATCCTATAATTCCATATAGCTTAATCAATATATGTCCTTTTTATGTTACAAATTTACGATTTATAGTAATATATCGTTTGCAGACTATGCATTTTTCATTAAGCTTTAATATATTATATAGAAATTTCATTAGAAAGAATAAATTTTCAAATTTCATATTAAGTTTTATACATTAAAATTATAACAAAATATTAATTTTAATTAATTGATAAAAATTTCATTATTGTGTTATTTTCCCTCAACGCAAATACATCTTTTCTATACTAATGTGCAAGACTAAATTTTGTTATTCTTCTTTCAACCTTACCATCGTATTTAATATTGTTCAGTGGATTTGGGATCTATGTTTTTAAATGCATCTCTGATTAACTGTCAGGAGGAGAAGAGGCTGTGTTTTAGGCATGTTATAAAGAAGCCTACGTACCTTAATTTATTCCATAACATTTGCATCATAATTCTGGTTATATTGGAAAATAAGTTGTTAAATATATATGATATTACCTCAAAAATTATAATAATTACGTGACATAAGTCTGCAAAACACTTGCAAATCTACCAGGAATACCTTAAAATTAAGCCAAAAAGATCTTATAGGTTAATTCCTCTTGTATCTGGCTATGTTTTCAATTTTGCTGATATTAAATGCGTACATCTTTTTATATTACATTTCTACATAATACGTACAGCTTCAAATATCATTAATAACATGTGTATACGAATCCAAGTACAGTAAATATGAGAGGAGATTACTGTAAACGATTCACGTACTACATTTCGTTTCTAATGATGCAAATGAAATAAACGATATAGAGAAGACTGAAAAATGGCACACATTGAGTATTGACGCAAATCGCCATTTTTATATAAGATGAAATATGAGATCTTATAAGTCTATGTTGCTCTTTTGAGGAAATGATGAAAGCAAACAAGATTTCAATATCATTTGCTAGATTTTGTTTTTGGCTTGGAACTTTCCATTAGTGTTTGTACATTTGTGGATCTAGTATAGTGACATCCGCTTGAAAGCAAATGTTAATTTAATTTAATTTTGTAAAGATTTTCTATATTTATTCAGCCGAAAATGTTGTTTCCTTAATATCAGCTTGTCAAAAGAGGCTAAAATTAGTCGTCTGTCTTTTCTGATAGTTTATTAAAGGGGTAATAACATACACACATAAAACTGCTATCTACCGATTCTCATGCTTATTGAAATGTGTCGTTAGTAGAATTATTATCGAGTAATTTAATGATCAAGAGTCGATAATTTTTTTTTCGATGCCCAGAAAATATAAAAGAAAATCGGGATTGAGTTCAAAGTTAGAAAAATAAAAGGTTTCTGATAGCAGAAATAGCTGTGATAAGAAAAATATTAGACTTTCATTTCTCACAATACTTTTTACCTACAGCATTATCTTAGATGATGAAGAACAGAACTTAAATTGATATTTTCTAGTTTTCCTGATTTTCAATATACAGTAAGCTCCGATTATTCAACTCACTGGTTAATAAATTCAGCAGTTTATTACAATCATATTTCCAGGAATTAAACCAAATATATCATCCCCTGCTTATTAAACTCAGATAGGCAAAACACTGATTCTTCAGTGCCAGAATGTCTTATTTGTACCTATGAAAGCTTTTCGTAATTCCTCAATGCAATGTATTGTGGACCGAGGCTTTATCGTTCAGGTATGGACTGCTTTAGCAAAACGGGTTTGACTGAAATATTTTTACTCCCGATCCCTGTACCTGTGGATCTTTGTTTTCAGAGTTCTTGCCCTCACTGGATTTCAGAGGGGCAGAATTTTATCTTAACAAAAACAATCTTCTAAAATAGAGCCACTATAAATGAAGGAGAGTTCCTTCTTGAATACTAACTGATAAGAGGTGCAAATGCAACTTCTGTATCCCATCTTTTAAGATTTATGCATTCAAAATCTTCTCTTCGGGAAAGCATATTATGTTCACAGAGAGTTAAGAAGAAATGCCACTTAGCATTGTCAAATATTAAAAATCTTTCAATGGAAAGGAGGTGGTAATTGGTAGGCTGGAAAAAAGCAAGGAAAGACTCGGTAATGGCTGTAATCATGAAGTGGAAGATCAACAAGCCTATCGTTAATACAAGCCATAAGAAACTTATAATACAGACGAAACTGGACTGTGTTACAGAACATATTAAAAGTGAAACAATATTATACTAACAATATTATAAACGTCAATATTAAAAGTGAAACAGCAGTAGGTTCAAGAAACTGAAGGAATAAGTTACTTGGTTATTAACTTGAACCCAACAATGACGAGACAGTACTGGTTACTGTAAAAATTAGAAAAAACCTTGATATTTGAAAAGAGTCAAGAATTTACTTCCTAGTTGCCACAGCAACGAGTACTCATGGATGACAAGTAGTTAATTTTACTGATTTTCTTTTGAAATGGACAACAAACTAAAAAAATGAAAAAAATAGCTTTACTAATTATATAAATGTTTAGCACACACATTTTTCATCTCTTTCTGAAAAACGTTGGTGTCTCTTTCTACGAATATAACTTTTAACATTCCTTTGCTTTTAGAGTATAAAAGCTTTTAAATGTCATTACAGGAAAGATGTTCAAAAAATTATGAAAAAAAATAATTTTGTGAAAATGCATGCATTTTTAAAGGAGAAAAGTAAGCCTGTATCTCTGCTAGAGGTCAAGCATATTATAGTCAATGTAAGGTATTAATCTCTTAAAATAAGTTAATAAATGTTTTAAAAATGTGTCTGTTATATAGAAGGAACTTCAGAGAAATTGCAAACTATAGCTAATATTTGAGACATCAGTGAGGGAAGTTATGAAGATTCATTTTTAGAATTTGTGTCAATTTACAACATTATTAAGACAACCTGTGTAAAAACTGGATAAGAAAGTGGTAAAAGAACTGCAGAAACCGACAGTAAAAGTGAAAAACAAAAAGGTGATGATACATAATCATCAACTGAATCGTATTGCAAATTCTGATAAAAAGTCATAAACTGAAAAATGCTGATCACAAAAGCTATCAATAGTTTTATGAAATTAAGAATACAATTGGCAAAATGCTTTTCAATGATATGAAACAAACACAAGTAGAATAGTTGTACGAGATAAAATTTTATGAAATTAAGAATACAATTGGCAAAATGCTTTTCAATGATATGAAACAAACACAAGTAGAATAGTTGTACGAGATAATATTTTATGAAATTAAGAATACAATTGGCAAAATGCTTTTCAATGATATGAAACAAACACAAGTAGAATAGTTGTACGAGATAAAATTTCATCAAGAATGTAACTATAATATTTTTATAAAAATTTAGAAAATGAATTTCAAAATTGCACAAATGATTTAATTTTAGCGTTAATTTTTAATTATTATTTTAGGATTCATTACTGAATTATTTGTTAGTTATTTTATTTGAAAAATTTAAAATTGATATCACTAATCACCGTCTATTAAACTCGGACGCTTAATAAACTGAAATGCGTTTGAAATGAAAGTGATTTTAATAAGCGGAGGGTAATACTTGAATGTGGAGTCCTAAAGCTAATTTGACTCTCTGAACAAAGTATTCCTATTAGTTGTACTTTAACAAAACTTTCTATTAGCTGTACATTTTTGTAATTGTTTTCATTTCTAAGCACTATTAGTTTGATCCAGTTTCGAATTCGGTCACTGGTCGGTTTTGCATTTGCTGGTTGCATGTGCATTTTCGTAATTTCCCCGAAAAAAATGAGCCACTTTCCTTTAGAAAATCCTTCACAAGCATACCTCACTTTGGGTAGATAATTATTGCCTGCTTACAGCCCTTTAAAGAAAACAAAAATTAGCATTTGTTTCCAAAAGGGAAATCATTAGTGCACACAATTCTACCGCTTTCTCCTAAAACGATTTTGAAATATGATATATATTACGTTAAATCAATTGGGGATTTGTAGGTGAAACGATGTTCATCAGAGCAAAGTGTATCGAATATTCTCGCACGTAAAACAGGAGCTGGTATGTCTTATTTAAATACATATATGCAATTATACATAAATACTATTAACATATTTTTCAAAGTGTGTATATATCAAAATTTGAACGACTGAAACATTAGAACACATTATACATGAAAATGTAAATTTTTGTATGCACATTATTAAAAATTCAGTACTTTGATAGTATCAATACGAATAATTTAAAAGAATGCATAAAATGATAAATTATATGAGTTAAAAATCATTAAAAACAGGTGGTTTGTAAATATATGTATTTTAATGCAAACATCTGAAAACAAAAATAGCAACTTATTTTACATAAAACTGAATAAAATATCCTAAGTACAATTCTGAAATTTAATACTTTTATAAATCTAAAAATATTAATTAACCAATTTCTCTGATTAAAATTTCTGGAGAGAAAGTTCTTTTGAAATAATAAATTTGCAAAGTACTAAAAACTGCTCATTCGATTATAATATTTAAAATGTACAACGCAGCATTACAGTTTTTCCATGATAATGCACTCTTTTCATCTAACAAATACTATTACAGAGGTCGAAAGTAACCGATATATGAACTACTAGAGCATCTGCTATGCGATTTCTGTTTGGCTTAGAGTATCAAACTCTGGGTTTAAAATGTTTTTCAACTCATTGAATGGCTACTGCCACTTGCTCAAGATTTTAGAATCGGTGTGCTTCTGGATTTACCTAAAGATTTTCGGGATAAACATAAATCAGAGACCCTTAACAAAAATGACATCAGCATACTTCTCAATAATATCTCGTAGTTCATTATCTATGTTACGCACATATGAGGGCACCCAGCAGTGAACTATATTGTAATCAATAATTCTTAAGGAAATGAACAGTTGCAAAGTTTCAGTGGTAAAAAGAGGTATTTGAATGAAATTTTGATTTCTTTTTGATTTTGATTTGATTTGTGATACATTTAAGGTATCTGAGTAAATAACAATAAATTTTCGATTTTATTGTGTAAACATGCTGTTTGAGTTTTATAGCTGTGCTCATGAAGATTTGTGCTTGCTGCTGCTTATGTTATCAAAATGGTATCTCATCAAAATGGTATCAATATCTGATTTTTCGCAGCTACCACTAAGGGTATTTCGAATTCCTTTCTGCCTCAGAATTGAAGTCAATTAAATCTTATTTTTCCAGCAGTAAATGGAAACGTCAACAGGACGAAAGTATGCATGACGCCGAACCGTAAATATCTAAGCAACTATATGAAAACTATTTTTTAAAAGTATGTGTCACGAGTGCATAAAATGTGCATGTCTAATTTATGTTTTATTACTTATACCATAAATCAAGATCTGTCATTAGAGCTAAAGTTCACCAGAATATCAGTAGAAGAACGCATAGTGCCAAATGGGTAATTAGTAATGTGGCACTGGCAATTAGTTGCATGGTAAAGAAAGTTAAACAAAGACTGTACTGTGCTACTGAAATAATGCCAAGGATAATTTCTGCTCCAAGTATAGTTCAAAGGATATTTACTTAACAGTGCAGTATCATCTTGGTTATCACTAACGGAACAATTGGTCAATTTAGTAAGCTATACCATTGCAATAATATGCGGATTTTCGTAATACTCAGCCTATCATATTTGCTAAATTCCGCAGACGTCAGCACAGCAAACCTAGCACAATGATTTTCATTAGGAAGTTCGTGTACGTATGCTGGCATTGCTCTTATATAAAAGGAAAATGCAAGCGATTTGAAGGAAGAAACAGAACAGTTAATGTACATTTTTCAAATATTTCGTTGGTTATAAAACCTTTCTTTTTTATGCCTGGCGTTAATAATATGTATAGAATCTGTAGGGCTTTGTAACCAAAAAATACTAAAATATATATAAGAGTTAACAGAATAATATTAATATAGGTGCCGACAGCCAAGTAGTTTATCTTGGGAGAAAAATATTTGTAACAATGATATGGAAAAATGACGTGTAATTAATGAAGTAATGTAGTTAATGAATTTTGTCTTCCTCATTTTCTTCCTAAATTTTTCCAGTCTAACTTACTTTATTGAAAACACTCAGTATAATGCCAAGGATAATTTCTGCTCCCAGTATAGTTCAAGGGATATTTGCTTAACAGTGCAATATCATCTTAGTTATCACTAACGGAACAGTTGGTCAATTCAGTAAGCTGTGCCATACATATATAAAATGTTTCACTCTAGCTTTTATGATATCAACAAGGCTTCCTTTGGATAAAGGTTATTATTTTAATTAAAAATTATGCAGGAATTCCGAAATGCACCAACCTAAAAAAACGGATATTTAGAGAGAAAACTGTAACACAGCAGGGATGGCAAAACTGCGGTTCTTGGAGCTTAAATGCAGTTTGAACAGTTGCAACAAAGCCAGTCATTTTATCTCGGAAATGTAATTTAAAATTATATTTGGCTAATTTACTGTTCTGTAACATTAAGTAACTTAAAATTTGTTTCTTAAAATTTACGGTATGTAAATAATTATTCTTCTAATTTTTTTTAAAATGTCCATTGTGAGCTAATCATCAGTATAGGCTGTCGTTGCGAGTATTTACTGCCCAAGTTTCCATCTATTAAAAAAGGGTATCTAACGATCCAGTTTGTAACTGATGAAATAATGAGACGAATTAAGGCTAGATAAGGTCTTTGTACATTGATTCTCACATTAGTTCTATATTAGTTTTATTATTTTCCCGTAAAAAATCCAGCGAGCTGTCAATTTTATTTTAAAATACTTTTCAGATCTCGATATTAATTTCTCTGTACCGCGTGTAGCTCCGTCATACTTACTTTCATTCTTTCCAGAAGTATACAAAGGCGTTAAAAGGAATTAAAAATCATTGCTTAAATTTTTTAAAATCATTCCGCTGTCCTCCTCTCCAGTGAAACGTTTTGTGTACATTATTATAAAGAATACTTCGTTTTTTCTTTTCCCTTTTTAGATTTATTCTTATTAAAATCAGTTTACATATATCACCATAAAAAAGATCAGAAAACAGATCAATATGCGTCTTTATTTTTCTGAAAAAAATATTTAGATCATCATAAAAATATGTTGCTAATAATCACCACCTTACTCATATTTGTATTCTACAACATATTTATTGTAATAAAACACCTATAACTGTTTAAAATAATTTAGAAAATTTACATGCACAGAAAATGTGGATGTTAATTTCATCAAATAACGTTTTGTTGTTTAAAAACCTAAAGCCGTGCATTAACTAGTTTAGCAATTTTTCCTATCCATTTACCTCTCATTTCTAAATTAAGAATTAATTTACAAAATTCCTTTGGTAATTTTTAAAGCAATCACGAAAAAAGTTCAGTAAAAACACAAACAGTAAGATCACTTTATTCAGAAATAAGTGAAATGAAATTTTTGGATGAATGTTTTGATTAAAATGATGTCTCAAATCATGTGTTCAAAGACAATACAAATGAAGACTAAACAGTCACCTCAAAGATAAACAAACCATGTTCTTACAGTTTAATTTAATACATTTAAAATTTTTGATAATATTTCTGGTATTTAAAAATATTCAATCACTTCTGTGAGGAACTGTGTTGCTTTTTGTTAAAGTCAGATTTTACGTATCATGTTCCCATTAGTAAAAATGCAAAGAATGAGAAGCATATATTCAATGCATCCTCATGGTCTATTGATATTTAGCTAGCAATTTGAAAATCTCTGGTGAGATTCCAAGACAAGAGGACTGATTATTCTTTAGATCTCTGCTCATGGAAAACATAATGGTTCTACAGTGATGTCGGAAGTAAAAAAAATATAATTTGTGGTTTGTAAGTCACCATCACCTGGATTTGTCAGACTAGGTCTAGCTTCCTCTATCTCTTTCTCTCAACAGCACGTTTAATATGAATGGAGTGTATGGATGGGAATACAGATATGATGACAGAAGGAAAAAAGGAATTCTTGCCATATGTACTTAGGATACAGAAATCAATTCAAGAGACTTAACAGCTTAAAAGTCTCTGTTTATTTATCAAAGCTCGTTCTCCAAGAAAAAAACAAAACTTCAAGGATTTATTGCGAAACTTCGTAGACAAATGTTATTGCCATTCAAAAGTAAAGGTCACATATGCCTGTTTCAGTATGGTCACCAAAGTGTTCCAGTGTGATTGACAGTTGGGCGATTTCGGCGTTTTCGTGGTAACATGAAAAATTATAACGGATTAAAAAAATTTTAGATTCAAATTTTTAAATTTAAAAGTACATATATGTATGTTACAATATGCAGAGTTTTTATGTTTAAATCTGTATAGATTATAACGAGCAAATACACGTTTTTACAGTTCTTTCTAAATTTTTAATGGTATGTAAACAACGAATATTTATCATATGACATACAAATAATAATTATTTGATGCACTATTTGACACAATATTTTGGCCACTTTCTGATGCGTTTTTAGTGATAGCGGAGCAATATTTTTAAATAGATTAGCATACTTTAATCTATGAAGAATACATATTTATGTCAGCTTCCTCGAGCTAAACCGACTGTAAGTCAGATTCTAGCTATTTGCTCAATTTTCAGATCAACTAAAGTAAGAGCTGGATAATAATAATTCCTAAACTCGGAAACATTATACTTATTGACAGATCCAGTTTTGAACTCATTCAGTAAAAGTCAATTGGAGGTTCCACGTGGTTCATTCACACGAGTTCCGGTCAACAAAGGAGTGCTGTCTACGTCAGATGACATATGGCTTTAAAGATTAAATAGATACTTCAATCTCTTTTTTAGACAGTTCTTAGAAATGGACTCAGGAGTGAACAGAAAGTCATCCTGTACTCTAAAATTCTACTTTTATTATTCTTTTCTATAAAGTGCCATTTTTTGGCTTGGTTTCAAGAGACTTACCTGGTAACTATAGAAATATTCTAGAAATATCTATCTAATGCGGTTTACTTTCATAAGGAATTCATCAAGGCTTATTTACAGCAAACTTGGGAAGAACATACCACAACACTCAAACATCCATCTCGGAACAGAAATTAGAAGTTCTACGTATTTTCTCCGTTTTACGCTTGGTTTTAAGAAAAAGGCAAAAGGCGAATTACTTACATTAAAAATTTAAGCTGCGGCACATTAAGATTAGTTCGGTTGTTGCATTAAAATTATATAAATTTATTAAATGTAACTTATTTAAACTTTTCTTAACTTTTAGCTTTTTATAACCATTAATTTTATTTATTTATTAGACATTGACTGCATTTCAGGAATTTAAATTTTGAATTAAAAGTTTCATGATTTATTTAATTTAATTTATTACGTCTTTATGATAAAGTAATGCAGTAGAATGTTTCAAAGCTAATAAATTAAGACGACTGAAGTTTGAATTAAGCAAGCAAATTATTTTATAATCGATGTTCATGTCACAGTTAATAAATGATTATAAACTGTCTGGTGTTATTACTAATTTAAATAATTAGGGACTTACTTAACTTCTTTATAAGAGTATTTTGATAGTATAACAGCTGTAATTATAATCAACGGTTTCAGCTTTATGCGAACGAATTGCCTTGATCTTTGTATAATGAAACCGGTAGTGGTTTACGCAGTAATTGCGTCATGTTTAAGAACCTATTCGCCAGCCAATATTTTGCAATAATGTTTAGAAATATAGTACTTAATTAAACAGAATTCCATTTATAACTCAATAAAGCTACATGGGCATGCGTTAGTTGAATTACTAGTTCCTTTATTAAATTCGTTGAATTATCCAAGAATTATTTTTCCTTTGTCCAACTTGTAAGTACTTACTCTGTACTAGGTTAAGAGTAGAAACGGTTTACTTTATATGAAACAGTGCTTGTTATAGTCGAAGCTACAAATAATTAAAACTAACTTTACAAATCAATTTTTGTAAAATGGAATTACATTGAAGAATTAATTGCTTAAATAGTTTCACCTCTTACATTTAATAATTTAACTATTCTTAAAGATATCTGCTGTGCTAACATGTTATTAAAATACTTCATTTTATAATGAAAACTTTAAAGGATTCAAGTATTGACATGAATTGCAAATTACAAAATGGGTTGATATTTTGAATTTCTCGGCTAAATTTTTCCTTCGCATGAATTTTGAGTATCCTTTCATTCTATAAAAGCAAATGTTTCTTATATTTAAACTGAAACTCTTATAGCAGTTAATAATTTTGCTTTCTCATTACAAATAATGAATTCAAATATTAGTTGTTTGCAGCAAAATGTATCTATTAGATACGCTTTTTTAAAAGCAGATATAATACATCTCATACATACATATATAATTGTAAAATTTGTAATTAATTTTAAATTATTAATTAACTGAGACATAAATAAAAATACTACAGAACAATTTTCTACTTAATTTATTGTATTCAAGAATATAATAGTAGAATGTACGAAAAAATGCGAATCATAAACGTAATCATCAATAGAAAATTTTAATTTCATTAAACTTAATAGCCACTGTTAATTTTTTCTCCTTTTCATTTGATTCCATTTTATTTTGCATGGTTTTATAAGGCCCATAGGGTCTCTTTCATGAATATTTGTAATTTCATAAGAATCTATATACATGAAAATTATATTTTAAGAACAAAAAAAAAAAAAAAAAAAAAGATTTACACTTGTCATAAATAACACTGCGTTAACTGATTAACAATGAGTTTCGTTTCAGAATAAAATCTCTAGATTAGAGACCAATTTCTCAGGTTTCATCCTCAAGCAATCATCAGTGACCCTGATCGAAAGCCATTATTTAAGACTGTTATAATGATTTCACGGATAGTAACATCAAGTCAAGTCCACGAACTATATCGTGGCCAAGAAGCAAGAACTCTTCTGCGAACAAGTGCCTGTGATTGACTTTGTCCTCGGGCATTTTGTAGGTGAAAATATTAATTATTCCGGCTTCTCCCCAGTTTTCAAGGTTAATACCTTCAAGGACGGATCCAAAGGTATCTCATCCTTCTTGTCTTTCTACCAATTTCTCAAAATGACTTTGGGCTCGACAGTATTTTAAGTGCCCCATGCAATAAGGATGCTACACAATTATTAAACTGTTATTAATTCCCTCTCCAGAATTCATTCAAAACCGGACCTAAAGCTATGACAGCCTATTCCCTATCAGTATGTCAACATAGGGGGTTTAGTTACGTCTTGATAAACATTATTGAATGACTGGGGTTCCAGTGACTTCTCGGATCCATTACTTTGGTTTTGATAAGCATAGCTTGGTTTTGATGAACTGAAACAATGTTCAGTTCCAATGACCTCTCAGATCCATTTTTTAGAAATATTAATAAACATATCTAAAACAGTTCCCAACAACTGAAACTCCGGTGATCTCCAGGATCTATTATTAAAAAGCTGAGAAGTATATCTAAACAATGCTGTGTTCCAGTAACATCTTGGGTAAGTTATTTAGGTCTCAATAAGTAGATTTGAAACAGCGTTCAGGAACTGGAATTCTAATGACCTCTTGAACCTGTTAATTATATCTACTATAATAGTTTTCAACAACTGGAGTTAGTTGATATTTTGTACATCTAGTTGAGATCGATGGAGCTCCGTAACGTAGTGGTCTGAAACTGATGGTCCGCTGGTCACCTATGGCCACCGAAGTAATTTTATACGGCCCACAAATATACCTATTTCAATTAGGTATTTGTTGCAGATAAGATGTTGCAAAGATTTCAAGATTTTAGTTATTTGAAGTTCCAAGCTTACATGAGTTTCATTACCATTAGAAACAAACACTAGAAAATCTAGAAATGGAGCTAATTAGTTTGCAGTGTGATACAAATCTTTCTAAAAAATTTGAAAATGCAGACTTTATTAACTTTTATTCTTATTTGCTAAAAAATAAATAAGAAATTTTGCACACCGAACACTTTGTTTAAAGAAGTATAATCTATGAATCTCGATTAAGTGAAGTTCTTTATTTTCCATTCATTCATCGACATTCAAGTAAATGGTGATGATATTATTAATAAACTTGCTAGTGTTCCAAGACACCTTGATTATGTTTTAAAACAAACCATAATTCGCTCAAGCAAATAAGTTAATTAGAGCTAAATTAAAAACAATAAACAATTAGTTTTATACAGTTTGCTCGATACGAGTTCATGGCTTTTTTGAGAAACGCATTTTTTTCTGCAGCTCTGTTAACTTGCACAAGAAATTTGCATTAGTTTGTCATTTAATCGCTTGTTTGTTGTATTTTAAGCATTGCTGCTTTAAAATATTAATCTTAAAAAATTAAAAACTGAAAACTTAGGAATTACTCATTGCTTTCTCAGTTCACACGTGGAAAAACGATGATTGAAGTTGCTAAGGCAACAAGAAACAGCGTAATATTCATAAATTTTCAGACCTAATTTCGAAGGCTCAATGTTTAAACCTTCGATAGTCTTGAGAATTTGTGAATATTAAGCTGAATAATACTCGCCGCTTTGTTAAATGTCATTTTCCTAAATTGGAGAAACAAAATAGTGCTGAAAAAAAAATCTGAAAGGTTTCAGATTTAAATTACGTCCAAAGCGGCGTTTTTTTAACGTTTTGTGTGTTACCTTTATTTATTAAATGTCATGTTCTTTGCACTTAAAACATAAAATTAAGTTCAATAGCAATGTCACAAAATAATTTTAGAGCATATCTTTAGAATTTCCGATACACAGTTCCGCGCACTGGACATAAAAAGGTTTCTTCCCCCGTAGAGTGTTGCTGTTGCTCGCTTTGAAATCCTTGAGTTTGTTAATCAAAAATTTGTTAAAGTTTTACAAAATATGAAATCAATAATAAAACAAATTCCAAATTTGGTCTTCCACATGCCCATATTCGTAGGAGGATTACGTCATTCAAAATTCGATGGCTCTTTGTACCGTTGTTTTATCACAATGCGAGAAATATACATACATTTATGCAGATTTTTCATTGTTTAATTTATTCAAATATAATGCAGGACTCTAACATTTGGTGGCAACAGTTTGGAAAGTGAAACGGACATTTATAGTGAACCAACGCAAAATCGCAAAACGAAAACAATAGTCCTTCAGGGACAAAGCTTCTTTGGTGTGTGTGTATTTAATTATGGCAAAGCACACGAGGGCTATCTGCCTAAAGGGAGGGATGCCTTTCGTGGAGGACTTTCTAAGGGAAACTGGCTCGTATACACGTTACACATGGGGAAAACCACGAAAACGCCCATGCAGCCAGCCCGTTCGCGGGATTCGAACCTCAGACCGAACTACCAGTGTTCAGCGTCTTTACCGCTCGGCCGCTGGTGGGCCCAAAGCTTCTTTGGACTAAAAATGCAAGGAATTAGCGTAATCGTTATTTCAGTCTTAGTTCAATAAAATATTTCTGTTTTCTTTATTATTTACTGAAGTCAAGGATTTAGAAAATTATATCACTTCAAAAATTAGAAACCAATTGAACACAACTAAATCAAAAATAAATTTCTTTAATATTTTTAAGGATTACGGTGATACAATTACTTTCGAAATTAAAGCATTCTAAATATTTTTATTTTTTATTTGATAAGAATCAATATATAAACAAAAAATACGTATAAATAGATATTAACGAAATATTCCTATGAGTCATTTATTTGTGAATCTTTCACTAACTCGGTGTTGGGTTCTAAATACACAATCCTATGTCAAACTAGTAATTAATATAACTGAATATAAATTCTTCAATTACTTTTTGTAAAAAAAGTTCCTAATATCTGGAGTTGTATTACCTATTTTATCTGTTATTTGATTATCTATATTTATTACATGCTACATAAGGACTGTAAGAAATTACAAAAACGTTTTCTTGAAACAAGTACTTCCTTGCTTTGATATACAAGGCAAAAGTACTTTTTTCAAGCAAACCATATTATATAGGGCAATTTTTATATACTCCAGATAAGCTGACATTACTAATTAGCATTTGTCGCATGTGTGACCAATTGAATACTCATTGTTGAAGACTTCACGGAATACCAAATTTGTTTTCCCCAAGTTATAAAATCAGATTCGGCAAATTAACCAACAAGCAAACTTTAATTGCAGCTCTGGGAGTTCTCAGATTTTCAATTAATGCCATTAAATTCTTTCGAAAATATTACTAACTACTTTGCGCTGTAATTAACCATGATGGTAAGTAAATGAAGTGAATGTGCAATGATCCTTCTGCCATTCTGTAACAAAAGCTGACTTTTCAGTTCATTCTTCTAACGAAAGCTGAAATTTACCTTTTATCTTTTATTCTGTGGGGAAATCAATGTTAAATTCGATGTAGTCAGTATAGCACGCATTAAAAAGAAACGTATGCTAGCTAGAATTTCAAGGGAAGATTTTATACAGCTTGACAAGTTTAAAACTGATTTGTATTCAAGAAATGGGATCAATTTACCTCAAGAGAAAGTAAATAAGAAAAAAAATCAAATAAGGCATTCAACAACGGATATCGAAGGCACATTAAAGATTTACTTATAAATGAAGACAACTCTTTAAATTATAACATATTTTTGTAGATCATAAACAACAAAACTTTAATCCTTAAAAATTATGCAGAGTAAGCTAGAAGTTTTAGAGACTCATTACCGTTTTTCTTATGTATTTTAATAGATATTTTGAAAACAATTTTAACTGTATTAGTCATTTAGTAAAAATAAAATATTAATTAATTTAAAATTACGTAAAATTATTCTATAACAGAAATTACATGCCCATTCTAAAGTAACTTATTCTTTAATAGAATATGTAACACCATGTATCACCTTACGAGAAATGTGCACTATTTCTGAAGCTCGCAACCAATTCATTCTATCGGTATTTCGAAAGCTTGAAGCAATCTGATAGTCACTTGAATTTCCTAGGAATCTGAAGCAGAAATTATCTCCTTCTTAACTACTCTATTTATTTTTGTATGTAATAAAATATTCTAGTATGGTTGTGAAAATATACACGTAACACTATAAAATCCAGGCCTCAGCTTGCCGCCCAATCGGGATAGTGCTTAGTGACTGCACTCCTGAAAGGCCCGACTTCAGATTCCGAAGAAGGCTTGGATGTTTGCAAATGTATAGTGTCTGTGGGGCATGGGGACACTCTAAATACCTGGCGTGTCGAAAGTTCTCTTGAAGGGTTGGTGGTAGGGGAAGAGGGTGGAAGACCTTCGAACACGTCCTCCCAGAGTATTCTACTTCAAAATGGGGGGGGGAACTGAACTAAATGTTGGGCTGTCAGCTGTATGATACTCGTGCCAACGACACTTCTTGCTATGATAAATGTTGTGGGCTTGTGCTGACCATTGTAAGTTAAGTAAGACTGGTAACGACAACAACAGGACAAAGCTTAGAATTTTAATTCAGGAATTAAATGCTCTGTATGACCAGGGCACTTTTATCAAATAAGCTATCAAAGCTGACAACACGTATTTGGTAATTTCAGACTTGGATGTCTAGACTGGGATATTCTATTTTAATGACTTGATCTTATACAAGATCTATTCAGTTTCATTGATTATGCTTCTCATAACTGCAGTGCTAGGCAGTTGCTAAGGACGGATCTCAAATTCCAGTGTAGCATAACATTAAGCTGTGGTAGCGGATAAGCAGGAAAAATACATTTAAAACAATGTTCGGACATTAGAATAAGGAACAAGTTTTATCCAAGAAAATACAGAAGGTTTTGAATTATCTAGAAGTAAAAAAGTGTTCTTTTGATGTTGTGTAGGAGAAATGGAAAAATGCATATGCACGATCACTGGCACCCTTGAGAAAGTGTCAGTATGAGATATAACCACTGCGGAGTGTAATGCAAGGAACTTTCTACTCGTTGTAACATGCTTTGAACAACATTATCAAGGAGATGTTGGGCCAATTGATCCCACACCTCTGTCAGTGCACGGATGAGGAAAAGGTAAAGGAGGATAATTTCAACAAACAAGTCGCCTACTCAAAGCATCAAAAGCATTTTATATGGGATTTAAATCTCGAGAATTTGTTGACCAGACGTTCAATATTCTCGCTGTCTAGACAATTCTGAATAGCGATTACTCGATGGCATAGTGCGCTGTTCTCTATGAAGTCATTAATCGTGGAAAGCAGCATGGAATACGAGAACATGAGGCATTAGACTTTCATCAAGGTATCGTTAGTTGGTTATGGTCCCCAGCTGCAACCACAGGGCTTGCGGCCATTGATCTTGATGTCCGCCCATATCCATGATACTGCATCTCGGATATCGGTATCTTTTCTAAATATTTTCTGGATACTTTCCGAACTATTTCTTGTCAGATCGTTTGGCGTCTACAATCCGATGACAGACTGAACCTTCGTTCATCTGAAAATAGCGCTCAAACCCAATCCTGTTCAGTCCAATTGCAATACTCGCAACACCATTGCAAACGGGCGGTATGGTGCTGCCCAGAAAGTGGGACACACATGATAGTTCTCCTTCTCCCAAATGTCTGGTTAGAGTTTTCTGGGAGATCCCCGTCCTGTGGCGGCCGGAAATTCATTCGCCACGGGCTGAACTGTGATGCGTTGATTTCTGATTACTGATGATAGAGCAACGTATATGTCTTCTGAAGGATTCGTACATCTAACCATAACTTCCCCGTGACGTTGCCTACCTGTTCCAGGCATTTTAAATGCTTATTAACAGCCATGACACAACTCTGTGCGCGTCGGTGAGCTCTCTGGCCAAATGTTACTTTTTGTTTTTCTTTGAACTTTCCAATGATATGGCCATACGCAAAATCATCTAAGTTATGTCAAACAGACATATAGGAATTTCGAGATTATTCCGTTAAATTTTTCTTCTCTTGCCTTTCTTCAAATTTCTTGCCGTTGTGGTAATTTCTCACTTAATACCACAACTGCCCGCACGCGTCAAATCCCTTAAATCTTTTAGAAGCTCTATCACGCGATGAATAGGCGAGGAAATGAAAATTTGTATACGCATTACCTCTTCCTGTATGCTTCACATATTCTTTTTTCCACATTTCGCATATTGTGATTGCTATAGGCGATAGTGTTGTTCGTCGTTAGAAGTTGTCCAGCAGTGTATTTCTTGGATAAACGATGTAGCTGACTTATAATATTTTCAACTTAATCACTTTTGACGCTATCGATAATGATTAGAAAGCAACTTAAATTGCTATTCTTTGCATAAGAGAATTAAAAATATTTGAGCATATCAGTACACATTATTCAAAATATTAATAATAAATTAATAAATACAGTATGTTTGTCAATTCGTTGTTATTTTTCAAACGGGATTCTTAAAAAAAGAATGCATATATTCTATTATAAGGACGTTGTTCTTTTATAAAAAGCAATTTACCATGCATATGCGCTTAATATTAGCTGTTATAATTTCATTATTACTGAAACGTAGATAGATAGCATAGGATATACAAAATTGCAAAAGATTTTTGTAGAAAGAAATTTCTCAAAAATAGCTTTTTTCTTCGCTTATAAGTTACAAACAATACGATCACTTTAATATAATGAATATATTTTTCGTAGCTAATCTAGTTACTGAAACGTCATACTATATTGACCTATATATTTTTACACAGTAAACCAGTTACTTAAAGAAATTCTAATTAAAATATTATACGACAAAATGACTACAACCTTCTTTGATATATAAGAGCAGATTTAGGGATAATATTTTTTCTCGAGATTTTGCCAACTTTCTGAATTTTGCTCAAGTTAGAGAAGCAAGTATGTTGTAGCATGTACTTACACTTATATATACAGCAAATTCCATCCCTGCAACCTCCTTCCGCAGACGATCAACTGTGAAAACGACTAGTACTTTTGAAGACGTAAATAAATATCATTCTTTGAAAGTTTATTTTCTAACCTGGCGGAGACAATTGAATACCCAGTACGGCGACCAATGCCTAATTTAGCTTCAGACTGATATAGTTTGAATATTGTTTTAATCAAACTGTCATATTTTCTACTTTTTATTATTGCAGCAAAGTTATTTTATGAAACAAAGTATTTAATTGTTAATTTATTGTGGTTTATTTCCTTATTTGTTTAAGTGAAGAAAAAGAAAACATAGGAAAGCTATCAATCAAGCACTGGGTATTTTGTCATTAAAGCCATGCTTCAAATTATGAAATAATTTGAATTGATTTACTCTATTTCTCTAGTACTATTTACACTACAGGTTTCATTTTCTGCTTGGCATTGTATCAAAATTAGATGCTGAAATTCTTCAAAAAGCAGTTCATTTGTGTTTTCTGACTTTAATTCAATTGGCTACGTTGTCAAAGCAGTTCGATGAACCCAAGGACATCAGTTCTTAGCCCAAAGGAGCTATAACCCAGAAGAGCTATTAGTTTCGAAGTGACATTTTGTATTCATTCACTATAAGTGTCTGTTTCACTTTTCAAATTGTTGCCACCAAATATCATTGCACTGTATTATATTTAAAACAAGTAAATAATGAAAAATCTGCATGTATGTATGTATGTTTATCGCACTGTGAAAGCTCGACGGTCCCTATAGCCATCCAGTTTTGAATAACCTAACCCTTCACCCGAACACGGGCACCTGTACGCTCAGACTTCTAATTTCGAATTTGTTTTATTAGCTTTTAACGAATTTTTTATTAACAAACTCAACGATTTCGAAGCGGGCAACGGCAACACTGTACGGAAAATAACATTTTTATGTCTCCACTGCACAAGACTGTCTATCGGAAATTCTAAAGATATTCTGTTTTTAAATATTTTGTGATATTGCTCTTGAATTAAAGTTTATGCGGTTAAGTGCGAAGAACATGATATTTAATAAATAAAAGTAACACACAAAACTTTAAAAAAAAAAAAAAAAAAAAAAAAAAAAAAAAAAAACGCCCTTTTGGGCATAAATATAAAATCTGAAAGCTTTCAGATTTTTTTCTTTCAATTCGTAAATATAAATCTTAATTTAAAGTTACTTTTAAATCGTAAAATACAATTGAAGTTCACTGGCAAGGATAAAAAAAGAAGATATTCCCAGTGATCTCTTTCAAAGGAGACAGCAGACTTTAGCGGACGATTATATTTATAAATAGTGAATTTTTTTGAAATGAGGAAATAAAATTTGTGACATAAATTTTATATAATTTTGTTTGCTTTATTTAATTATTAAAAGACGAAAAATACTTTTTTAGTATTTTAAAATATGATTTATCTCAAATGTACAAAAATAGATATAAAATAATCTGCAATTTTATTTATTTTAGCTAGTGTGGTCGATGTCGCCTTTTTAGATGATTCTTAATTTTTTTTAGTTAAATGGTATTTACAGATTGGCATATTACACTTCTATTTTAATATTTTTAGTAAGCTACCAAAACCATGAATAGGGTACATTTGTAATGCAAATTAAAAACTGACATAACTAATCGTCGGCTTCTGTAAGATGACCTCTTCCATAAGAGACCAAAATTATCCAGAAATTCAGTTGGTCATCTTAGACAGGGTGTACTGTGTTAGGTTTAGGATTTTTGGATGCTATGTTCAAGGTTGAGAAGTATTTTCAATTACTTATCTATCCCCGTTTTGATGAAATTTATAGATATTTAAGTTCATACGTTTCTCAAAAACACTTACTTTTTGAACCATATAAAACAGGTGAAAAATACATGAGACTAATTAAGAAATGCATTATGCAAAAATATCTTAGATTAAAATGTCAAATCGCAAAATTAAAGTTCGAAGAGGGAAATTATAATATTATTATAGGAAAAAAATTATATTATAGGATATAAATTATTCTATTAATATAGACTATTATTACAAGCTTTTTTAAATATACGGGATGTAGATTTTTAAATAGTTTGATATTTTATTTATATATCTTTCTCGTTATAAATATCATTTACGGCTTAGAAAGGAAATCAACTTAGTCGCATGAAAAGATAACTGTAAAACGAAAACGCGAAGTGCCATGACAATTATTGCATTTAATTTTAAGATTTTACAGACAAATTAGCCCACTTATTTAATGAAGAATTAATAATGAAGAACTAATATTGAAGATATAATGGCCATATTAAAAGTACAGTTTTTAAAGATAATATAATGATATGATATATATGTCGCAGACATGATAAAGTAGAGAAGACTACAGTTTCGTGAGCTAAGACTCCATTGAGAATATCTTTTCTAAAGTAAATTTATAATAAAAAATTGTTTAGATTAAAAAAATTCATTGTTTCGGAAAAATTCAATCTTTACACCACACAAATTATATTAAATTTATGTTTACATTGCATACACACAAAAGTAAAATGCTGTCTGCTTCGTCAGTTGAATATGACGAATAGGTAACAGAAAATTTAAATAGTCTACTCAGAAGAATAAAAAGTATATTCAGCTGTGCATTTCAATAACAATGAATTTCGCAGTGAATGAATAATATATTGAATTGCAAAAATTAACAACTAAATTTGTGCCGGAATAATTATTAAAATTTATGATAATTTTGGAAAATTAAGATATTTTAAATCTGGATTAAGTTTAAAGAAATAATTAAAGAACAATTAAATAAATTTAAAAATTGTGAATACAATATTTTTCTGAGAATCCATTTACAAAGCATAATGAAAATCCATTCGAAAACGTAAAATAAGTTATAGGATAGGCGTACGTAAATCTGACAACTCACCTCAGATTTGATAGAAAAATTTGCTTCTTTGCCCTTCTAGCTTTCATCATGTTGACTGCATAAAATGAGAGATAGGTTGACTCTTTATGAATTAAAACTGCCTTTTTAATTTTTGTCATTTGTTATTTCTATTTCGCAAAAACTGATGGACTGCGTGTGCATATATGTTTCGCGTTAAAAGTCTTGAACATATTTTGAAAAAGCAACTGAAAGAGGGAGTAAAGGATAATGATATAATGCGTTTATCAAATATAAGTTCAATGACAGTAAATTTGTTCTGTTAAATCTATTCTTTCAAATACTAAGTCTACTTTTTAACTCTAGTGTTGTTTTTGACATAGATAAAGGCAGACAACGAGACGAATACTTCCTCAGAATTGCATTTTCTAAAGGCAGACAACGAGACGAATACTTCCTCAGAATTGCATTTTGAAAGGCCCGTGAAATTCTCATTTTGATCTCATTCAATTTCCTTTCTTAGCATATGAAGTTCAAAGTTTTGAATGCAGGATAAATGGATTCCAAAACGTTAATTCGAAAAAATTCCAAAAATTCCTTCTTATGTTACTGTCAGAAAAAAATAACACATTCTCCATGGTGCTTTAATTTGGTTTTGCAGTCCAAAGGAGAAACGTATAGTTTCTATAAACTCGTAATTGATCTGAAGAATATCACGACAGAAATAAATTGAAAACTTGTAGACTTTAATGAAATAAATAGCAATATTCCCCCATTTAGAAATCTACTTTGAATTGTCATTATAACACAATCATCCAAAGCATAATTGGACATTCAGGACCTGCAAGAAATTCATTTCTGTGAAAGAACAGAAAAAGAGTCGGACTTCTCTAAACGTCTTTCAAAGAACTGTTAGCCTGCCTTTCTGACAAGAGAGATCTGAAAAAGGAGATGTAAACAGAATTATTCAGAGTTCTTCAATAAAATTCAAAAAAGGAAAGCAATCCATTTATTTTGGAACACCAATTAAACTTTTTAATTCATATGCTCCCATATATATATATATATATTAATTATACAATGCCAATCTTGTAAATAAGATGTAATACTAAAAATTTCCCAAATTTTACATACCTGAATACTGAAAAAGACTGATATCAATCCATTTATTGAGGTACACATGGAAAATCTGAAAGTGATGATAAATCGATGACACGTAGTTGGAAAAATTGAAATTAATTTCTATTTTGATTATTAGATTTCAATATCTAAGAGTTTAATAGAACCCTAATCAAAAGAATTAATTGTCTCCTGGACCTATCTCTAGTTCAGAAATAGTAAATTAGATAACATATATGGATTCTTTTACTATAGAAAGTGTTCATTTCTTAGTGAGCAGAACATCTAATTATGGGCAGTTTGGGTATCTAACCTTGGGCATATTTTGTTTGCAATGATTTACCGATTCGTATATTGTGTGGCATATGTAAAAAGTGCAAACTAGCTTGAATTAGGGAAGCATTAAATCTTCGAAAACAGAAAAGAGTTTGATAAATTATTTTGGGAACAGCAAGTATCGAATGCTGTGATACTGTGTGTCGTGACACTGAGTGTTATTTTGCAAGACCTTCTTTTGCATTGACATTGTTCAAGCAAACTCTCTATTTTGGGAGTTGTGCTCTATACTGAGTATACGATATACGGTTATGCTGTATACTGAGTGAAGACAACAAATTTATCGGTAAAAACAACATGGACGCTGAGAACTCAACAAAGAAAATTTTGGTGATTTATTACCTTACTGCAGGAAAATAAATACCACTCCCGAATGCAATAAGATGATCTGAAATCTTTTGTAACACATTTGACCATGAAAGTGTTGCATGAGGTTTCAGTGACTAAAGACTAAAGAGATTTCCAGCTCCTGCAAAGCTGGATTAATTTTTATACTGGAAACATAAACATATAATGTAATGAAAATGTACATACAAAGAATATATAAAATACAATGCATATATAAATAATGAAAGAATAGAACATTACTGCTGTTATCCGGAGTATACGTAATGAAAAGCTTCATACAGTTTCTAAGAGCGCGATGAAATGTGTAGACATATGCATTGAATTAGCGCAACATTATTTCTAATAGGCAAGATATTTGTCATAAATATGTACATTTACCGTTTATACGAAGGGTACATTTTTAAGTCGAATACCCTATATATTTTCAACATGTAACACTATGGTTTATTGAATTCCAAACATAATATTTTAACAAGTACATACCTTTTAAAATGAATTGTTTCGAATAAATACCGATTACTCATTCAATAACGTCCCGCTGCTATGGGTATTTCGAAACATAGAAAATGACATTTCTCTACATAGTATCTTAGTGACCTGTCCACGCGTTACAAAGAGATATCATCGACATATTACGAAGTGATATGAATCATGGCGGCCACAAAGGAAATCCTTTCAGATAAGGAATGCGGTACAAGCCATAGACGTAAAATTATCAGAGATCTATAGTACTAGACGACAGCTTTAAATGACAATACCCACTCTTCCCCATTTAACGTTTCCTTCTGATTCAGCTGGAAAACAGAAGCTTTCAAGAACACTAATTAAAGTGCAAAATTATGAGGAACGAATCTGCTTTGCATTCTCTTTATTAAGCGAAATTTAAAATAATTTACGCTACTGCACACTTCATTATTGTAACAGTAGAACATGAGGTTAATTAATACAAGTAAAATAACACTTATATTGAAAACATTTTAATATAAATACATGTAATTTATACAATAATAAAAAATTTTAATAAATGCAATAGTAAATACATTTAACAAAACCATTTAAGAAATACGAAACCGGAAACAAAAATAATGCAAATTCAACCAATTTTTAATGCTTTTCAAAATTAATAAAATTTAGGGGATATACATTATTTGAGAGATTTTATTTAAACTTGCAAACTTAAATGTCACATATATTAACATAATTAGGTAATCGTATTGAATAGTTAGCTTTTTAATGCTTTTATTTTTACTTCCTTGTACGAAATAAAAAGAAAGTATTGTAATCGCGAAAAGTTTCAGTCAGCATATTTCAACGAAAATATCTATTTTGACCGCTATCGAATGTAATTTAACGATGTTTCTGCTTGATATCTGTACGTAAGAACAGAATAAAAGACTCTTTTCCTCCAAAAAAATTATAAAACTGCTTTAAAATTAATTCTGAAGAGAATTTTTCGTGACGTCTGTACGAACGTATGTACGTACGTACGTACGTATCTCGCATGACTCAAAAACGAGTAGACTCAGAACGTTGAAATTTTGTATATAGGACTGCTATAACATATAGATGTGAACCTCGTATTTTGGTTGCAATCGGCCGCACGAAACGTATATAAATATATTTATATATATATCCACTCTGTTACCCGGCTCAGTGATCTCAGTTTCATTACTCTTATATGTTTGTAAATTGACATTTTTTGCTTTACAAATGATTGAATTATCTTGTTCTTATCTTCCAGTTAAGGTTTTTATGCTAAATCTGCAAGCAATATTTGTACAATTATCAACAATTTAAAAGCTGTTTAAGTGCGGTTAAACCTTAAGTTTTAAATAACATGGCGGACATATTTGTTTACATTTGAAACAGCAGACTAGTGGATTTGTTGCCAATATAGAGAAACTTAGCTTCGCAACAACAAAGATAACGCCTTCATTTATTATTGCCAATTAAATCATGCTTAATCATTTCCGGAATTTTTTCGAGGAAATAAGTGTTAAAGATTTACTTCGTAAATTTTAATATAGATATTCTGAGTTTTTATGTATTTTTGCCTTCTCGCGAAGTGAGAACTGAATTAATTGAATGAGAAATACTCAATCGTCTGTGAAAAACTGTTTCTTTTTTGTTTTGTTTGCTTAATTTCTTTTATGCATCTTTCTAGCTTTATTATAGTATTTGAATAGAACATGTGGCAACGATTAGATAAATTTTGTGCATTATGAGTTATAATATGAACAAAATATAATACTGTTAAGTAAATCTAGCGCCAGAGTGTCGCTATGGTAAGCAAATTGATTGTTAAATTTATTTAAATTAAATTGATTATTAAATTTATTTACTATTCATATAGTGAATTTTAAAGAATGCATTTATTCCATTGTGGTTTATGCTGTGTCGGCGAAGTAGATTTAAGTCAATCCGATAAGTTTAAATGAAATGGAAGAAAAAATGCGTATAATTTAATATTCCGTACAAGGAAGTCATGTGGTGTACACATCAGATTTTTTTATTTTCTACTACTGCATTAGTCAAAAATATTTTTATTTATTTTCATGAACAGTTAATCTAAATCTTCATATATTTGTGTAACTTTAAAAATGTTCTCTGTTCTCAGTCACTACATGTGTTTAAATTCGCCCTTATTATATTAATTTTTCTTCATTTTTATTGCTTGAAAGTGATTTTCGACACCACACAGAAGTGCTAAATTAATATATATTTTGACAATTGAAAAGATTTAGGTAACTTTAAACTCAAATCATATACTAAGACCAGAAAGTAGTATGAAGGAGAGCTAGTGGTTAGAGTGGCTGTATTATCTGCGGAATAGTCTGAAATTTTTTATTATTACTTTTCATGTTCATTCCTGTTAGTTGACTAAGAAGTACTTTAAGTTTCTGAGCTCGGCTATAATATTGAGAGAATAACGGTATTTGCCCTAATCTATTTAAATGAGAAAACAAGATCCCAGCACTGTTTATCTCATTTGTACTAATTAATAACTTTATGGTGCTGAATTCTGTACTCTTTTATTGGATTACTGTTTACCTTTAATAGCTTTAATTTATTAATGACTTCTTATGAATATTTAGAATCTTACATTAACCTAAATGAAAAGCAATATTTTATTAAGATGTCTAGTATAGGATCTGTTACGTTTTTGGATCTGTTTAATTACTGGCGGTGTGAAGAAAATAAGTTTTATTTGTGACAGAAACACAAAATAGGAAGAATATTTTATTACTATATGTAATTACGAAAAGAGTTTATTATAATGCAAACAACTACTGCTTATAATGTAATTAAACGAACAAAATACCGAAAAACACAAATTATTTATCCATTAGTTAAAGTTAAAATGAAATCTTTTGTTAAAACATAGTGAAACAAGACTACACTTTTTATTTGAAATTACTGTAATTATTCAGCTAAGAAGCACTTTGCTCATATTTCATTCTTTAAAAGCTTTAAATGACCAAGTGAAAATTTTTGAGGTCCTGAGGGCAACCTTTTTATTCCAGCATTTTCATAATTTATTCATACAAAGCATTTCATGGACAAATATGAAGAGATTTCTAAAAGTAATCAATAGAAAAATGTATAGGTTAATTACTTTATCATTCTTCGAAACAGTATGATTATGGATACATCTACTATGATTACTGATTACTGATTGAACTGAAGCTATTTCCTTCTATTTTCAACTTTCGTTTACAAAGAATGTAACTTTAAAAAACTTCATTAGAATTTGTCAGAAAATTTATTATAACATTTACTAGAATATTGTGTTTGTGGAAAAATAGTTCTTATGATAATCTAATTAGCAAAGACTATCACAAATATAAGTGTTTTTTAAGCGAACTCCAAGCCAAATATGTTTATAAAATTTTAGAATACACATTTAAAGGAAAGTATTTGCAGATTTGTTATTCAAGTGTTTGAAAACGGCTTCGAATATAGTGAATAAAAATTTAAAAATTGGTTTTTTAAGAACTTTTTTAATGGAAACATTTTTTTCGAAAGATATAGACTTCTGCTATAACAATACTATTAGCATATTGTCATAAAAATAAATATTTACGTAGGAATATATAACTATTCTTTGATTATCTTAAATTTTCGAGATCGTATTAACTTTCAATAGAAACACATATGCATTATGCATTTGCTTTATTCCTCAGAACAATGTGATTGCTTGTGTGTTTTAAGGCCCACCAGCGGCCGAGCGGTAAAGACAATGAACACTGGTCCGAGGTTCGAATCCCGCGAACGAGCTGGCTGCATAGGCGTTTTCGTGGTTTTCCCCATGTGTAACGAGCCAATTTCCCTTAGAAAGTTCTCCACGAAGGCATGCCTCCCTTTAGACAGATAGCCCTCGTGTGCTTTGCCATAATTAAATAATCCAATCCAATACAATGTTTGTTTTAAGACTCTTCTAAATAATGTTTGCTCGCGCTCCTATGGCACAGTAATTACTTCCACTTATGTTTACTAGCATTTAAGTTTAAGAGATAATAAGGTATTATTGTTTCGCCACATAGCTCAATTTCAGGCAATCATGTTTTCGAAAATCTTTAACTTGCGAATTAAAGAAATAACCAAAAATTTTAAAAGAGGAATAAGAGAAATTTCAAGCATTTGCAGCTGGTTGAGGTTTTGGGTAGAAAATTCTATTAGTTTAAAAACAATATCAATTTTAGGAAAGGAAATTTCCGAGATTTAAGAAAAGAATGCAGAAACAAAAAATTAATATTCCAATTGAAATTTCGAAAATACCACAGAACATGATTTCGGGAACCAGCAGTAGTAAGTATTGTTTAATATTAATTATAAATGAAATCGCTTTTATAAAGCAAAAACAATATCAAAAGAATCAATTCTAAAGTTGCAACTAAAACATACTTTTCTAATTAGGAAAATGGTAAAAATGTATGAGAATTTGTTCTTTTTTTTTTCAACATCAATATCCATATGAAATTTCTGTTTGGAAGCTAAGACACCATATACTATAAAGTCTTCTTGGTTTGAAATACGAAAAAGAGAATTGTGAAGACAGAAGCATGCTGCAAAAATAGAGATGCAAAAGTAAATTATATTAAATACCTATATTATGCTAAAGTACATATAATAGAAATGTAGTCATCCACTCAGCAGTAAATACTAATATATATTTCTGTATGCATGTTCTTATCATTTACAAAGTAATGTGTACATATATGCATATTTAATATTTGCATAAGATAAACTTTATCGAGAGTTCAAGAACAATATTATTTCTCCGACACAAAACTGCCGTATTAATGCAACAGTTTACCAATTTACTTAAGTGTAATTCTAGAATATATTGCCATAAATAAGCCGAGTTAAATTAAATTATTAAAGAGTGTGAAAAATTAATTAGATCTGATAAATTCATTTGAAAAATTAGTAAAAGAATAAATATTGCTACTTTCTTTCCAATCATAAAATGAAGCTTCATGAAGACTAACATATTAGAAAATAAAAGTTTAGTGTAAATTATTATTTGATGATGTAATGTTTGAGCTGTCTAAACATTTAGTGACTAAAATAAATCGGTTAATATAATTAACTTACATTGAATTTCACATCTGCTCAATGATATGTAACAATATAACAACATCTATTACAAAGGTTACCTATTTATCAAATATAATATAACAAACTTCTGAAAGGCTAATAGATATAATTTAAGACTTCAGACTATTACACGCACATTATTATTTGCTTATATAAACAAACCTAAAAATCTACATTAACTACTCCTCTTACTCACATTTTAAATGCCACTTGTGTTATATAATATACTCTTCCGAGCTTTGTTAATGCAGATATTAATTGTATAACGCGCTTAAACATTTTTGGTTGATTTAGAGTAAGGTTACAACAAAAGGATATACGTTTTAATAACAACATATTTTTCGTTTCTAAATTTCGGCCTATACCATATATTACAGGCATAGTTAAATTTCTGTACATCTGGTGGTTTTTTTTAATTTTTTAATTTTTAAATTAATTTTGGTAATAAAAATTTCTTTGGTTTTTCATATCACAATCTTACAAATGTGAACAAATGTCATTATTCTATCGACTGCCGCTATGTTCACACTATTTTATTTTCGACAATTTAAAAATTTTTATGATATTTATAATTTTATTAAGTACATTTTTTGTTCTTTATATTAAATGTTTGATATATATCAAATAAATTTAAACAGCAGCACATTCTTAATATAAATAAAAAAATTTATTTGCTAACATTTGTATAACGCTTTGTAAGGCTGTTTTTTTTAATCATTTCAGACTTTTCAACTTCATTTTAACATTGTTTATTCTGGCCGCTTTGGAGAAGATTTGATTCTGGAACGAATTTTAATTTTTAATGTTTATTTATTGGCCTTAAGTTTTTTTTAATTACTAACGTTTTTTCCAAAATTCTCCCTGAGACAAATTAATAATAAGCGGTTGATTATTTGGAATTACGGTCTACTCTGTGAAAAGCGGCAGTCTCTTCAGAGATATATATATCTATATATATAGATATATCTATATATATAGATATATGTCTGAAGATTTATACATGGCCCCTTCTGGAAGTTTTAAAGCTTTTAAAATTTTAATATTGTAATCAAAAATTTAAAAAAATACAATGAAATTTTATTCCCTGTTTTCAGAAATCTATATTATGCATGCAGTTAGCTAAAAGTCGGAAATGAATTTCAACATTTAAAACTCTTCTAAGGGGAAGAGGTTGCAACTTTTAAGCGATATCGGAGGTTTGGCGCGAGCTATTTCAACACTTGTTTTATATTGCTCTTGTTGCTTATATTTATGATTTAAAGAGGTACTTAAAAATTAAAATAGAATTTGTTCTTATTTATATGGAATTTTCCTGTCTTATGTGCAGTGTTTAAGAATTATACTTCATTCTTGTTCATCTTTTATCACATTACGATTATTTTGTAAATAGCTTTAATAAAAACCAATTTTCTTTTTTAACTGCTTGGAAAGTTAAGTAAAAGCCTTCGCCACATTTAACATTCCCTCATTTCAAGTATCGTTTCCTGCGCGCTGTAATGCGTCACGTGCCATCTATGATTTCAAGTGCTGTAGTCATGAAAGAGCACGTTATGCTGAGATATGATAGTCCAATATATGTTATCGAGACATAAAATTGGGAAATTATAATCCCAATATTTGGATGATGAAAAACCACTGCAAGCGGCTGTTTTTTTTAATCATTTCAGACTTTTCAACTCCATTTTAACATTGTTTATTCTGGTTGTTGTGTTGGAAATTTCCAACAACTTTCCAACAACCAATTCTGTTGGAAATTTCCAACACGCACTATTTCTTCTTCGTCACATTTAACATTCTTCATTTCAAGTATCGTTTCCTGCGCGCTGTAATGCGTCACGTGCCATCTATGACTTCAAGTGCTGTAGTCATGAAAGAGCACGTTATGCTGAGATATGATAGTCCAATATATGTTATCGAGACATAATATTGGGAAATTGTAATCCCAATATTTGGATGATGAAAAACACTGTAAGCGACGGAGCACCATATTTTTAACATATTTTTTAAACAACGTACATCGTAAATTTTCATGCGTCGGGAATAACATAGTTTTTCTCTCTAGGAGTAATACAAAATATTTCATTTTAAATTTTCATTTAATATTTTGTACACAGGTAGAGATAAATTTACCTTATGTCAAAATTCAAAAATAAAATTTCCGATTTTTGGGTTTGATAATAAAATAATTTATATGTTATAAAGATTAAAAATTCTCAAGTCAGATGATACTAATATATACTCTATTATAACACAGAATTACGGATAACTTAGAAATCTAGTTTTTAACGTTTCCAATTTGGAGATCCTTTATGTCAATACATGTGTAACAGAAAGTGACTGTTTCTTTTCGATAATCGTTTTATTCAAGTTTAGAAAATAATTATTTGTATTTAATAATGTAATTAAATGCTCGCATAGGAAATGTTTTCAACACTTAAATGAAATAATAATTCCAAATTGGAAATGAAATGCCTATAATGACACAGAAAGGTAATACATTCTTTAAAATACCGAATCGTAAACACATGTTTTAATAAACCCGGTAAAAACTTGTCCAAGCCAAATGAGTTGAGAAGGCCATCAAAGTAGTTTATGAGACGTTCTAAAAAGTTCTTAACCACAACTGTAAAGTACTCCATTATGCTTTCAGATTTCCTTTACTTTAGTTTTAGGGTAAACAACAAACATTAACACAGCACTTCACACGGATTACATCGCATTAACTCAACGCATCGAGCAAAATAATTAAATTTTGCTCTTTTCACGCTACTGCGTAAGAAAACCAAGGTCATTAAAGTAAATTTCTTTGAAACGACTTCCTTTTAATTAGAATTAATTAAAATAATTAACTGGTAGATGGCGTGCACTAAACAGTTACGGATGGTTACTAAGAATCTCGTTAAGATGATTTTTTTTTTTGCGTAGATTAACAGCAAGATGTTTGAGAGTTGAATATTTTGTTTTTCTTTCACTCACTTAATGTCGTTGTTTTAATTTATCGTATTTATATATTTATTCACTTTTTTCTGTTTTGTATAGAACGTAAAAATAATTTTCTAATTTTTTGCACTGATAATTACATATGCTGAGTCATTAAGATGAAATGAATACTTTTTAAAACTGAATTAGTATTTTTCAGTGGAAATGTTTAGAATAGTATCTATTTAAAAATTTTCAAGCATTATTCAAATATTATAATTAATTCTTCCAAATATCATGTAATACAAAAAAGACCAATTAAAATGATGGTTATTCTGAAAATTAAGATACGACAAAAAATGTATTTTTGATATCAGCGTATGCATAGAACAAGATCTTAAATATCCTTTTAAGGCAAAGTCATCTGAAATGAAATCTCGTCTTCAAATCTTCACGATAATTTTATTATGATTAATTATTAGTAATTTGAATACCTGTCTAATTTATTTTCAAATCTAGCAATAACAACAACAACAAAAAAAAAAAAAAAAAAAGGGGGGGGGAGAATATGGGTTGGTTCCTTTACGTTTATACTTTTAAAGTTACACACAAAAAAATTCAAAATTTTGTAAAGAAAATTAAATGTAATAAAAATTTTGTGTTATGAAAATCAATTGTCAATACAATGGTCTTTTGGCTGTGATCCCATTTTTTGGCTTTTTTCTTTCCTTCTTGTTATTCCGTTGGCTTTTCTAAGAGTGCCCATGAAAACAGATGCATAACTTTCCTTCAATTTAGACTTACTATATAGTAATATTAAGTACTTCAATAATTTTTGGAATTATAGAATTCCGGTTACCAAGAAAAGCTCCATTGATGTATAAGGTATTTCTCGCCCCTTCTTAGCATCCTTCGTAGTGTAGTGGTCAGCACGCTTGGCGCGTATTCGAGAGACCCGTTGTTCCAGTACCGGCGATGGGGCTGCCCATTTTTCATCTTTCATGCTTCCAAAAGATCCTAATGTCTCTACATTGACGCTCGACCTAAAAGATTGTGAATGATGATTCTTCACCACCAGTATTTGGAGATTGGGTCCTCTAAAACACCAGTCGCCCTTTAAAAGGGGGAGTATATAAGAGAGAGTATTTCTCCCATCTTCTTAGCATGCTTTCGTAATGTAGTGATCAGCACGCTCAGCGCGTATTTGAGAGGCCCGTGGTTCAAGTCCCGGCGAAGGCGTTGCTCATTTTTCATCTTTCATGCTTCCAAAAAATCCTAATGTCTTTACAAATGCTTTAAATAAATGAAAACTTACATAAAACGCAGGATTTTAGCTTTTCAAATAAAATATACAGTTAAAGAAAATTCTCCCAATTTATAATATAATAGTTTTCCATTGCTTTTAATATATCTTAAGAGAATCTTAGTTTCTGTGAAATCACTCCCCCCCCCCACAAAAAAATAAATAAAATAAATAAATAAATAAACATTCATGTAATATTTAGACAGATCATTTACAAAGTTTCACCCATTTTGACTGCCTTTTAAATTTTATGCTTATTTTAATGTTTATTTTCATTTAATCATTATTTTACTAAAATAAATCTAATGTGTACATCGTCTGACTTCCTTGTACGCAATATAAATTATAAGTATTTTTTCCTGCATTTCATTTAAACTTATTTCCTCGAGTTTCATTAGACATATATTTCTCATTCAATTAATTCAGTTCTCACTTAACGGAAATGCAAAAATATATAAAAACTTAAAATATCTTCATAAAAAATTGAAACACATTTGAGTGCCTTTTAAATTTTATGCTTATTTTAATGTTTATTTTCATTTAATCATTATTTTACTAAAAAAAAAAAATCTAATGTGTACAGCGTATGACTTCCTTGTAAGCAATATTAATTTATACGTATTTTTTCATGCATTTCATTTAAACTTATTTCCTCGAATTTCATTAGACATATATTTCTCATTCAATTAATTCAGTTCTCACTTAACGGAAAGGCAAAAATATATAAAAACTCAAAATATCTTCGTGAAAAATTGAAACACAGAGGAAAACATAAAATACAGTTAAAAAATTTAAAAAAAACAATTTTTACAATTAAAATTACAGTTTCTACGCAAAAACAAGCAATTTGGTCAACAAGCAGATTTTACGTTGCATAAAACTGAAAAACGTTTTTTGGTTCCATTCCGCAAAAAGACACTGAAGGTGCAGAAAGACTATATTCACTATTCTGCTAAGTTTCAAATGTAAACAAATATGGCTGCTATGGTAAAAAAAATTAGTCTTAACCTCACTTAAACAACTTTTAAATTGTTGATGACAGTATATGGTAGCTGCTCTTGGACTTTCCCCTTCCTGTTGCTATATTACTGTTCAAGACTGCGAAAATCCAGCTACTTGTTTTGCTTGGAGGAAAGGCTCCTTAATTAGCAGAAAGTCTGCATCTTCCTTCATTGCAAACTGGACGCGTTGTGCCTGATTGCTCTCTGCAGATCGATTTTTAATTTAATCATGCTCCTCAATGTGGGAATTTATGTCCTCTTCTGTGAGCAAATCAGGCTGGATATTGGACATAATGTCAAGTTTTGAGAAGAAGTGAGTTGACAGTACTGTAGACCGGTGTTAAAAGTTATTTGTCTCAGTATTCTGCAAGGACTTAAACTTTTTGTATCTGCTTTCGGTAAGAGGGGCAATCCGATGCTACGTGCATGGTATATAATGCCTCATTTGTTCTATCATTATTCAGCTGACAGTTTATACAGTGAGGTCGCTCTGCTCTACAGCCTTTGACATCTTGCTTTCCTTTGCAATATGCACAGCAAAGTCTGTGTGGACAATCTTTCGCTGTGTGTTCAAGTCCTGACATCGTTAACATCTTCTCACATACTTGTACTCTGTTACTCGATGTTCACTCCATCTCGTACAAAATTGTTTATTTTGCATGAGAATAATAAATGCTTTCGAAGTGCATTTCTATCACCCACATTGTCGTACGGTTCCTTCTGTCGCTTTGCCTAAATAAGACATTAGTCTCTCCTTTCGTTAGTGGGAAGTGTTTCATCAGAAGTGCTTGCACTTCTTCCTCAGACGTTCCATACGGGATGTTAGGTTATTATATTCACAAATGCATTTTTTGGTCCGCTCTTGTGGAATACGCATGTTATATTTTCCTTTTATATTATCATTTTTCTCCAGCACTGCACTGAGCTTCAGCACATCCTCTTTCGTGTCAATACGCACTGCAACCCCTCCACTGTTAAGTATCGTGATAGCTCTATGTTGAAGTCCCAGACTCGAAACTCAATTGTGTTCTTCCAACTCTGCTTGCATATCTTCATCTGGAGCATTATGCTTTGGGAATATTAGAAGAGTTGGTCTTTTTTATCTCCTCCGTGCTGTTTTCCGCCTTATTTCGGCTTAGGTTGTGCTTGTACTGTGTTTATGCTGGGGTATTTTTGCTCTTGATGATGTGTTATCCACTATTGTTAATTGATATTTTGCCTGCATAAGGTACTGTGTGTTCGTACGTCTCTCTGCCGTTTGTGGAGGCGGCAAGATGGCCGAACCTTGCAGTGCTAGTTGTCTTAATGCATCTAGCGCTTTTAGAAGTTTTAATCTAAGGTACATGGATAGAAATAATCTTTTGCCGCTTCTACTATTTCCTATACTTCTTATTCTCTCATAGAGAATATTAATTTTATCCTCATATGAGATATTGGTTAAGTTAATTAGGATGGTAGGATCCGTTCCTCTAGTGGACGTTGATGTCTCAGTGGAAGTCATTCTGGACCACTATGTAGACAGCCTATTACTATTTGCTTGGTAAGTTACTAGAGTCTTGTGACTCAACCTGAACAATTAAGCTCTGGGCTCTAAGATACTGTGAAAAACTTTTGGATTATTATATTGACAAATGTAACAGACATCTGACTCCTAATTTAAGTCAAGCAGAGCTGTGAAGAGTTGTATAACACTTAAAGTACACTAGTTATTGTACTTAGCACTTCAAAAGGGAAGCCTCAGGTAGGATGTGGTTGTATAATACAAATAATACTGGCTATAACCGGTTAAAGAAACACCGAAATTTCATAAGAGTATCCATCGCATGATTCTTAGATATAGACGCAATTTTACAGCAGAGGTTAAAAGAGTGCAGAATTATTATTACAATAAAACGTTATTACTATTCTGATTAGTTACATTACTTCAAAGTTATATATATTAACACAGAAATAATGTTACCTAAATATTGAAAATAGGTTAATTGACTAATCCAAACAAAATAACAAGATTGCAACTGAATAGTAATAAGGTTATATAATCGAACAGCTAACTATACAATTAATGTATACAATGAATGAAATACACATTATCCTCACACAAATTATTAAGATTAAATATTGCGTAATTATTGTTTCAGTGGGTTAATATCACAGAATTAAGTTATACTCTCAAATCACTATATTATCACATTAATATTTTAAAATATTATTTATCACGCAATATGTTAAAAATAGTTATATTTTATCGCAGAGAAATAATGTTAATTTGGCAATTACACTGAGTTACATAATAACAACTGAATTAAAATTGCACTATTTAAAAGTATCAAGGGAATATTCCCCGGTTCAAATTAAACAACTAAAAATATACAAGAATTAGCGGTGATATATTCAATGAACTATAAGAAAATCCGCTACAGTTAATTACAGCTTGTCTAGTTAATTAAGATGAATTTACAGCTCAAAACCAGAGATTAACAGTTAATTGATAAATGATAAATTTATGCAGTATGCTATTTAGCCGAATTAGTCATTTATTCAATTAAATAAATTAAACTGGAGAATTAATTTCTTATTAAAAATGACATTGAAATTTATTACGATTTGAATCCTATCTTTCTACCAATGCTTTGTACGTTCTTCATCTGTTATAAAATGTAAGGTAATCTAATTAAAAATGAAATAATCACACACTATCGTACAAATTTAAACGTAGAATAATCCAATTAATAATGAAATAAGCACACATTGTCGTACAAATTTACAGCGGTAAAATACATAATACCAGAGCTTAAAACAGCTAAGATTTCTCTTCTTTAAATACTTCTCGATAGCTTCACTGGGGAGAAATTCTGTAGAAATTTTACAATTAATACGTTTTGTAGTTAAAACTATTTGAAAAATTATTGTACGTAGAATATTTTTTCAAATGTTTCATTTATGCAGAACATGTATAACATTTTACCATATCAAATAATTTTTGGTGCATTGAAGAGACCTATTCTGATAAAGCTGTGTATCCTAAGTCTCAAGCATACTGGATTATCGGATTTATAAAATACGAGATTTAAATAGGTCATATGCCAGGAGGATTGAAAACAGTTCCAGTTTTGCGATTAGTTTAGGGTTTGGATGTTAGTTTGCAGGTCGGATGAAGACCTGAAAGAAACAAGAAAAATCAAATCTTAAATGCTCTTAACGGATTTAACAAATCACTGATTTTCTGAAATTCCAGAAATGCTAGGAATAACTCAAATATCCTGACTATACTACGACTTTGTTGTAGATTTATATAGCTTTGTAAATAAATTAGCACTATTTATAGATTTCTTGGTGCATTATTCATGTTCACTTCTTAACGGAAAAGGAAAAGAATATAAATACGGGATTAAAATAACTAAAATATCGAAATCCTTCAACGCCATATTTGCAACAAATATAAAACTAAAATAGCTTTGCAAGTAACATAAAATTGTTTTCGATACCACATACGGCCCGCGGAACGGGTGTTTGAGGCCACTGGTATAAAAGATATCAGATTTCAATCACATCAATCTACTGGCAATAAAATAGACAGATAGAAATAACTATATTGAGATCAACTGTAAATACTCCTGAATTAATATTAATGTACTAATTTCAACAAACTGAGCGTCCTTACAAAAGTAAGCTGGTGCCATCCAAAAGGACGGCAAAATGTTTTGCACAGAACCTGGGAAATAAATCGCATTTCTTTGAAAATTAATTGATTATCGGTTAGAAAATCTTCATTATTAAAATGGACTTCAGAAAGATTTTGGAGAAATATCAATACCCTAGAAATTATTCACTTATAAATTCACAGCAAAGCAAATAAAGTTTTATTTGATAAACATGCACATAAGAAAAGAAACCTCATTTTAAATCTCTCGGCCATAAATATTAAGCTTTTCTACAATAATGCATAAAAGTCATTTATATAGTTACCTGAGATTTATAGCAAAATGTCTTGCAAAACATAAATCCCAGGCCTTTCTTTGAATCTGCTGTTTTGGAAATATTTTCTTACTTTTTAGCTTAGAATAAAAAAAAATAAAAAAATAAATTCTGTTGTTCAGATATAGTCGAATTTCAATAAGTTTCTTCCTATTTAGACAGACTATCTCCAATTCAAATTTCCAGTTTCTACGTCAATTCATACCACAGGTAGAAAGGGCCAACAGACACTTTTACAAATATCCGGTATAGCGGAGAGGATTTACTTGAATTCACAAGGATTTCATATGTCAAAGAGAAAAAATAAAGTTGCAGGCCACAGAAGTTTCGAAATACATTACTTATTTCCAGAGAGAAATTGCTGCTTTTCAATTTGTTTTCATTCTTTTGATTAAAATCTTTCGTTTCTTTTCCGGATTTGCAGTTCACATATTTATCATTACTAAAACAATGATGTATTGTAAGAAAACATCATAATATCGATTATATTTTAGAGATTGCAAGAAAATTTAATTATATATTTTTCCTGTTTTAGAGAAAACAAACAAATTTTGAATAGCGTTTTGAGACAAAAACTAATACTTTCTTATATATACCTTCCTTTTGTGTTGAACAGCAATAGACTTACGAAAATATGATATTCGTGATTAAAAAATTGTTATAGTCCATTTCTTATAAGAAAACTAAATCACGAAATATATAAAGTTTGTTGCTGAAATTATTGCTTTCACTCTAGTTCAATGTAATTCAGTACCACGTATTACAAATGTATGACAAATGCATACATGTACAAAGTTTTGGCTGTTGATTATTTTACGAAAAAATTGTTAAAATTATGATGGGGTTACTTTAGCATTCTAAACAAGTCTAAGTGAGACATTACTATTCATTTTATTGAGGTAAAATTTCTAATGTATATGTCGGACAACATGAATGTCAGTCACAATCTGCCATTCATATGATGTACAATGTAAAGAAATATATAGGGGTGATCTATGCATGTTTGTATTATTTTCCAAGAGTGTGCCTTGTTGAAATATCATTGGGGATTCAAAACAAATCTTTTAGTTAATTTCTTCTAGGATGTTTGTTTTATGCCGTTATTTATTCATTTATTTACAAATATTAGCTTCAAAACAAATTTAACACAATATGAAGAACAAAATGGATATTTTCTTGCCTTTATTTCATCAGTATCTTTTCGTCAAGAGTACAGAACAAATTAAAGAATTTGATGCAAGAAATGTAGCATATGTATCACCATAAAAATTTCAACAGATCCTATCGAAGAAAAGCAAAGCAATAATTATGCCATTCTTCTGCAGATGACATGGCTTCGTAAGCAATAAAAGTAGTTTAGTAAAACATGAAAACCATTCGTAAGATCCGAAAAAGATCACCATTTTAAAATCTAAACTAAAGCACATAGCAGTGTTAATATGCACAAAGGAGTTTGCTCGTTGAAGCATATCTATTAAACCAATATAAGCAAGAGTTTACTCATTACTTATTCACAATATACAATTGAAGTTTATTATGCATTCCTTCTGCCCTTCTCTTTCCAATGGAAGAGAATGGCCATTTTGCCCATTCTCTTTCATTGGAAAGAGAATGGGCAAAATGGGTAAAGTAATTCCATTTATATATATATAAACTACAAATAAATGTTTAGAACCTAGACCACTTCCTAGAACCGCAATGTTTAATTTTAAAATACAATTCGAGAAACTGGTACCTTCAAAAGTTTGGTAAGCTGAGCAATCTTTTAGTTTGATGTCTAAATCTTAAAATTTGAATATGAAATTATATTGAAAATGAAACCATAAACTAAATAACAATACTTAGTTGTTCGGAGTACTTCAACGGAATGGCTGATTTCATTTCAACTTATATCCGTTGAAGTTGATAAGCCAAATATGTTTCACTAATTAGTGAGTGGCTTCGAAATTTTTTTAATAAATTTTGTAATCTAATCTTTTTTTTTTTTTAAAAAGCATTCGCAAAAGCATTCACTGCATCTTTGGATTTCAACACAGTTAAAAATAAAATTAAAATCCGCACGCTAAGTCTTTTTTCTTAATGTAAATATAGTAAATTAAACTAATAAAATCAGTAAAATAAAATAATTTTGTAATTAGTAATAATCTTAATTAAGATAAATAAAATTTTTAATAATTTAACTCTAATTGATGTCAAATGTGCAGAAAAGAAACTTACTGCTTCTTTTTCTGACATTTTGCTAAATGTTGGTGAATGACTGTAAAGCGGGAAAGTTAAGTGTTGTCTTCTGGTGTCAATTCTAAAGAAAACATTTGACTGGCTTGAAAGGTGTGCCAAAAATTGGAATTTGATGTGCAAAGTGAATTACAAAATCCTGTTTTTATGGAAAACTCGAAAAATTAATTTTTACAGAAATTATTGGAAAAATATAGTGTCTCGAAGCAGTAAATATAGTAAAATTAGAAAGCGGAAGTAATAATGCATAGGGAATTTACGTGTTTGGATGTAATAGGGCGTGAAGGGAATTCGACCTGTTGATGACAGGTATTTGCTTCAGAGAAAAGATATTTATTTTTGAATTTTTTTACGTAAGTTACTTATTTGCAAATAATCTCTTTTCAGTTTAAGTGTTAAAGTTTCATATAGAACTTGTTTATTTAGAAATGTTTTGATAAGTAAATATAGTTCATTGTCAAAATCTGAAATTTTCATGCCAAATATTTTGGATCCTGCGTATTTGGTTAAAGATGGTGTTAGTTAAAACGTTATGAGAACTACTGGAGTAACCAGAGTATACGTTTGTTGATACTGAATTGAAAATATCTCCTTTTATCAGAAACTGTGATTTGATGGAAGTTTATGATGTTCATATGCAAGTACTCAATAAGAATTTGTCTTTCATTAGCGTTATTAAGTTTACGGCAAAAGGGCTGAGGCTCTTAAGTATAATTCTTGTTATTAAATGGTAAACATTCCATTTATGAATCTGCAAGTCAGTTAAAATTTGTCTTTTGTACTATCGTTTAACTAATTCACAAATTCATATTTTTTGGTAAAATCATAAAGTAAAGAAGGTAATTCAATGGAAGAGAATGGTTTATTTTTACTTACGAATGGAAGCGTTTCTTTCTTCAAGATGTGTGCAGTCAATTTGCGACATATGGAAATCAAATATTTTGTATTTAAATTTTATAATAATCATAAAATTTTCCTTTGCATTAATATAGTCACAGGGGCAAAACGTAAATCGAATTGTGAAATTTTGCAAATTTTATGTTTAAAAAATGGAAAAGCATGAGTATTTGCATCATTTGAAGCATTGCGTAATAGGAAGTACATGTATGCTATCAACGGTTGCAAAATTAAAGGCCAAGGAAGGATTTAAACAAACATATATGTAAGGAAGTACGCTCATCGAGGACTGACGTCACTCCAATTTGTCCCAGTTTGCAAAGAGGTGCAGATGAGTCGTAGCCGTGGACAGGAACAGACGTGCTTCAGAAGCAAAAGTTGACGAGCTTAGTAAGCCGCAAGATGGATGATCACATTTTCGAGTCTTCCTGGAGCCTTCGAGGAGTGGTAATCTTGCAGAAAGATAACAGTGATATTCAGCTATCGCGTAAACGAACGCGTGAACTTAGCCCCAGATAATATATGAGGTGAAAGGACTGTGTAAATTATTTCCTGAATGGTTTGTGATTTGTATCATCCTTGTGGGGTTATCTAGCCGCTATGTTAATTTTATATCTACCAACTTTCGATTCCATTATAATAGTTTAGAAATAAAAAAGTATAGTTTATACCTTTGTTTCGTGCTCTCAACCGTGAAAACAATTCCATGGAAAAAATAGTTTCGAAAGTTGCTGATAAGGGTAAAATGTGGTGATTTTCTAGTGTACATAACTGAAAATTTGCATAAAACGCAGGTGAAATCTGTAAATGCAAATGCTGGGTTACGTAAACTACAGTATAGTAGTAATTCAGTCTATGAAGATAAGGAAAAAACACTGAAGGACATTCCGAATTTTACTAAGGTTCAACATGACTCTCATTTTACCTCAGCATGCGTTACTTGTCAAGCTGTTTTATCTTCATTAACCGAACGTAGTTGCCGCTCATCCTGAGTTTAGAAATCGTAACAACCTAAGTAAAGAACCTCTACCAATTAATGCATTGAAAAGCATAATTCAGAAATCTGAAGCAACAATACACTTAGCAGTTCGGTTTGGTACTGGGCGAAAACTGGTGTCAGAAAAGACAGTTATTGATGTTACGACTGCAATACCAGCATCTCATTGCTGGTCCTACCGGTGCCTGGGGATAAAGTAACTGGATTTGAATCTTTCAAAGGTATGGCAAATACGTTAACATCTCTACTTAGGCAAGATAAGCGGCGTGCACGAATTAAAGCAGAACGAGATGGTGACATTTCTTCCCAGAATCGCGATCGACGGACTTGGCTGTGGAGAAATCTGTGGGGATATGATGCCCTTTTTCCCCTAAATAGGATTGGTAACATTCACAGCTCTAAAAATCTGAGTATTCGAACAATTCCATGCAGTTTAAGAAATCCCACTGTATTCACCAAAACTGCTGTTTGGTGCAGCTTTACACCACATTTCATCAGCAGACTATTCAATTTTGAGACCATTACTTTAACAGGACCACACATCTGTACCGTTACCATGCAAAGGTACCAAGATGTGCTAACTTGTTTTGTCATTTTATAATTTCAACAGAGGCAGTTGCTACATAAGGCAATATTTACGCCGGCAGGAGCACCAGCATACATTAGTCTATCAGTACAGTGGCTGTTGTGTCATTACTTTACAGAAGAAAGGGTCATAAGTCGCTTTTTTGTATTTGTTTGGGAGCCTCGCTCCCCAGATCTAACTTCATGTTACTTTTCCTGCGGGGTTTTTTGAAGTTTAAGGTCTATCTTGGCGAGACCCTGAACAATATATCACAGGCTGTGTTAAGCGTCCATGGTGACATGTTACGTTGAGTCGTAGAGGATGTTGTATAGAAGATATAGTGTATGATCCACGAGAATTAGGGTTACATTGTAAGAGGTGTACGCCAATGCAGTGGAAGCACATTTATTGAATAAAGTGCTACGGAAATATCATCTCTGTAACCTTTGAGACAGTTCATTTGATGTATTAAAGCGCTGTCGCATTGAAATTTCTTCTTTGTCATTTTTTTGTCTGGTTCTCAGCTCTGTAGACTAGAACAGAACGAAGTTTCACTCTAGCGGCAAACTTCGGAAATATTTTTTCATGTCGTCTTTAGTCCGTGTACCATATTTGGTGGCATTTCAGTTGACAGAACGAGCTGCAGATGGTTCTGATTAGTGTTAGCTCGATTCTGCATTGAGATGCTGATTAAGTTCTAATTTTAAGCGAAGGGCGATGAGTAAAACTGAAATAAGTACAATTGGTCGTAAAAACTCAATATATTTATTTCAATTTGAAAAATAATTTATTTAATTCCGGAGTCAAACATTTCATGTTGAAAATACAAGGGCAAATGGCTATTGTTCTCACTAAATGAATTTCCCAGCATACGGAAAAGTTCTTAAAGAAAATGCAACAACTGCCAACCTTAAGTAGCTTTGCCGTTTATAGCTCTAAGTTGGAACCTTAGGTAAGATTTTATGCTAGGTAAGATTACAACCTTAGGTAAGATTGGAACCTTAGGTAAGATTACAGTTTTATGTAGTATGTTTAAACTTGAAAATAACAGATAATTATCACCGAGAAAATAGAGTCACAGAACAAAGAAAGATTATCTCAAATGACTAGTGCTGGGCATATCCTGATCGAAAATTAAATTTATTGGAAAACTTCTATTCTTTTACAGTTCATTTTTCTATACACTAAAATTATTTTTATCCAAGTGCAGATTATTCGTGTTACGAATTACTCAAGAATTATCCAAAAATAATATTATGATACTCTTAGTTAAAGAATACGATAATATTTGGATTCTCAGAAGAAATTCATGTTCTCATATGCAATCAATTCATTACTAACGCTTGCATCAGATATAGAAGTTAAACTCTAAATTATGTTTGAAAAAATTAAAATCTGAAAATCTAATCTAGGGTACTGCAAAAGAAGAATGTTCAAACAAGGAAGAAAGAAAACAACATCGGTTCTTACTAAAATCATTACTGTCTAGCAAAATCTAATCGAAGAAAACATGGAAGGATAATCTCGGAAAGATAAAACGATAAAGCTAGAATTTCATCACATTACGGAAGTTTGGATACAATGACGCAATGAAAGCCAAAAGAACAGAAATAAAAAGAAAGTAAGATTAGAGGCGAAAAAGCAATAATTTGAGGTCTTGAAATTTATTAGACAGTCTATGAGATTATACAACTAATTAAAACCTGAGGAGTGAGCAAATAAGCTTAGGCTTAATGATGGCATTCTGTTGGACAATATGGAGAATATAAATGTGTTCTTTATTCTCGATATCATTTAAAAAACATCATTGTCACTTGAAAGAAAAGGACTTGCAAGAAGACTTCAGTGCTTGTCAGATAAAAACAGAACCTATTATATTTTATAATTATTTTAGATAACCCCTATTATAATATCTAATAATCGTCTGTTAAACCCTTGGTAAAATCATCGATTTAGAGTTATACTGGAATTTTTCTCTGTTATCTGTGAACTTCAGCATACATATTAACATAGATAATTTGTAGCTAGTGAATTAGCATGATTATGATATAGATTAGATACTAAGTTTATGTTAAAAATATCTGAAAATGTCTCCATATTTATTCTATAATTGTGTATTTCAAACTTCAAAATCAATTGAAAAAGTTTCATGCTTCTGAATTTTAGCACAGCATGTAATTTATACTTGCATGATAAAAACTTGAATATTCTCTGTCATCTTTTCAATTAAGATTTAAAAATCAGGAATTAAAAATTAGTTCATTAAATTTTAACAAATGAAATTAAACTGCAACAAATGTTATTTTGGAAACATAACGGTGCTTTTTTATGAATAAAGATTAAGGAATTTAACAATTAAATAACAGTTTATATACATACCGTATTTACGCGAATCTAATGCGCATCGTTTTTGGCCAAATGTAGTACTCAAAATTGGGGTGCGCATTAGATTCGAGTGCAAAGTTCGCCGATGACGTCAGCAGTTCACCGATGACGTCAACCGAATTTAAATCGTAACAATGGATTACTGTATTTCTCGACTACATTCACCGTTACATTTATCGTTGACACATTATTGCATACTGCAGAGTACGTAGTCACGAAATGGAGGGCAAGCAGAGAAGAATGTCATATGACGCTACTTTCAAACGTAAAGTAATTCTTTATCCTGAAAGAAATGGCAATAGAAAGGCTGGGAGAGAGTTCAACGTAGCTGAGAGCAATGTTTGCTTGTGGCGGCAACAGAAATTGGCACTGTTTGCAACTAAAACTAGTAGAAAGAAATTCACTGGCTCTCGCAAAGGAAGACACCCTAAAATTGAAGAAAAAGTTTTGGAATTTGTACGTGAAAGGAGGAAGAATGGACAACCTGTGACTAGCGACACTATAAGAAATAAAGCAAAAGAGGAGGCTGAAGTTCTTGGAATACCGAAACGAGAGTTTAAAGCTAGCCGTCGATGGGTGGATCGGTTTATGAAGCGGATGGGCTTATTTCTAAGACGCCGTACAACAATATGCCAAAAGCTTCCTGCAGATTTTGAGGGAAAACTACTAACATTTTAGCGGTATGTCATCACACTTCGGAAGGAAAAGAATTTTTCAATGGGGCAAATTGGCAACGCTGACGAGACGCCAATTTGGTTTGATATGCCTCGTAACTACACCATTACGGAGAAGGGAACTAAAAAGTTATCATCAAAATAGTGAATAAAGACGTTTACTATTAATCACTGATTGTAGAAACTGTTAGCTAGATAGAAATGTTACCATTTATTTCATGTTCATACTTTACGATATGTACCTTATATACGGTAGTGGTAATTAACAATGATTGTTTCACATAACAATAGCCCACTAATAGGTTAATTCTATGTTCTGTTACTTTATGTATAAATCCATTGTTGTATAAAATATGGTATCTAAATTTAAATAAAATTATCATACCATTGATTGATAGTTTATATACAAATCCATTGTTGTATAAAATAAGATTCAATAAATTCCTCATACCATTGATGCGCATTACATTCGCCGACAAACAATTTTTTTTATTATTTAAAGTTTTAAAATGGGGATGCGCATTAGATTCGATGGCGCATTAGATTCGCATAAATACGGTAATTATTTTGTTATTATTCCAAATTCTAGTTTCAATCAGTTAAGAGAAAAACATTGCTTCAGTGCTTATCTACATATTAGTTATTTTTCTTGATTTTTTAAAAATATTTAGTTAGTAAATAGCTACAGAGAATAAGAAAATTATCTGAACTATTAGTATTGCTTTCGTGGAAAAATTACAGTTTATACTGTCAAGGGAAAACCCTCTAAAATACCAGTCAACGAGTCTATTCATTGTGAACCTAAATGTAAACGAATAGCTACTGCTCAATAATATAATTTATTTTGCCATTGGTAGACCCTTTTTATTCAAGTATTGGACTCGTATTAGATTTGATTCAAAGTTGTAAAAGCAGTCAGGAATTTATTTTCGCTTTTAAGCAACTTTCATGACATATTTCAGATGTATTATAATATATTCTCGAAGTTCACATAAATGGCATCTGTATTACCTTCCACTCCTAGAAATTAGAAATCATTATGAATAATCTAGTCTTCGCAGGAGCATATGGCAATGACAGTTTCATAAACGTAGGAGACAGGCAACATTTAACATAAATAGTGGTAATTACATGAACGCTGATGATTACAGCTGACGCAGCTTCATTTTGACCGATATTTACTCAAGTATGATAATGAATTAAATTCTTTATATGTATTTCATCAGAAACATTGTGTGTGATACTGTTTGCGGGAGATTTTTTTACAAACTTTAAAAATAATATAAAATTAAATTAATGCTTAGCGATATATATAAAGAAGAAAGTCTGTGTGTTTGTCCTCTAATAATAATGTGTGTCACAACTATAGCTATCGTCGCCAAACTTTCTACAATTCTTACCTGTGTCCTGGAAAAGGTCGACGTTGACTTTTTTCCAAAAAAAGTAGCTAAAATCAGATATATTAATTAAAAACTCGGAATAACGGTAATTTTCGCCCTCATTTTCCATGTGGCAACAGTCTCGCAAGCTGGAGATGAAAATCTGCTCTATTGCGAACGTTGTTGCCACTGCTTGCTTTCAAATCCTGTAGGTTTGTTAATAAAACATTTCTAAGTTTTACAATGAAATAAAAATAGCATTGCCGAACATTAAATACATTACCTCCAATTCTAAAAATTCGTGTGAAGCCATTTCGGCTATTCCCATATTCGTACGACTTTAATCAGCTGACATATTAATTAAAAACTCTGAAAGCACTAAATTTCGTACTCATTTTCCCGAGTGGCAACAGTGTCGCGCGTTGAAGATAAAAATGCTTTATTTAGAAAAGTGTTGCTACTGCTCGCTTTCAAATCGCATAGTTTGTTAATCAATAATTTGTAAATTTTACAAAATCCATACATTTAAAGTAGAATGTCTGTTTGTGTGTTTTTTTGCTTGTTCGCGTTATTAATGATCAGTTATGATAAATTTTTTTTGCCACATTTAATCGACTAAAATTTAATATAGGTGAAATATTAGACGGAACTTAAGCTTTACGACCATTTGATTCGAAGAACGAAAATCATTAAAAACTCCATGACATTGTTGCTGATATCATGAGAGTGAATTAGCATATTTTTCTATCGAAATTTTTTATGTGGGTTCCATATCGCATCAGACTGAAAACTGTATGACTATGAATCATATTTCTTTTGCATCGGTATTAGAGAAGGATTACAGCGGTATCGCTCTCTCTGCTGTTAGATGCATTACTCTCAATCTAACCTAACTGGAATCGGGTGTATTTCCGCTAGTATATAATATATTCAGCATCTTAAAAACTGGTAACATATTGTGCTAGCAGTCCGAAGCTCCGTTGTTCAAATCCCGGATCTAGTTGACATTTCACTCTCCAAAATCTCTAATGTTTCCACAAAGTTATACAGTTGTTTTACATAATTAAATAGGCTGTATCATTAGTAGCAGGAAGAAAAGAGGACTAAGCCTATTTAATAAGACACGTTTTTATAAAATATAGTAACAGATGCTTAAGATACTTTTAAATACGTTGAACTATAATTTAAAACTGGTATTAAGTCAATATTTAGACACCTGTTGCATAATAATTGATGTTATTACAAAACTCAGGCATGGTCTAAAGATAAATCGTACATTTACAAAAGGAAAAAAATATAAACTTATGAATTTAAAATGTACTTTAAAAACAAATTCTTGCATTTCAGTCAACAAATTATGAAATTTAAGAGGCAGAAAAAAATCGCATTGAAAAAAATGCAATACATAATCTCCAAAATGAAAACGTTGCTAAGGATTATACAAATGTCTACATATAAACTTCGACTAAGTAATATATGTCTTCGTGAGAGTTTAGGAAAATCCCCAGTAATATCCGAAACTGTGGTACATTAAGCAGCATTATAAATGAAAAATATTACAATTACTTTCATAATTGCCATGAAAATTTTGAAAACATCTTAAAGTAGAATACTTTAAAGTTGATGACTTGTTTTTCTAATTCCAAACAGAAAGTTTATTTCTTTACAGTCAAGTTATTGAAGATTTTTAGGAAGCAAACTAATCTACATTAATGCTTTTGCTGGGGTTTTATATTACGCTGGAAGTTTTTTGCGCGGAAGTAGACACTCAATTCCCTCCTGATTTCCGAACGTAAGCTTGAATTTTTCTGTTATGTTGGGAAGAAAAAAGAAAATCTTTTCTTTGGCAAATTTATTTTCTAGATAAGAAAGCGATGCCGAGATTGTATGCAAATTCAAAAGTTTCGATTGTAGCTTCGTCAATTCCTTTAAATAATTTAGAAGCAAAGCAAAATGTATTATATATGGTACAATTTCACTGCACCTTAGTAGGCACGGGAAAGAGTTTTATGAATTTTTTAAAGTTTGCGTAATAAAAAAAACGAAATATGATGCCTGAAATCTGACAAGATACATAGTCTTTAAATCTTCGAACACCGAAGTATTCCATATTATGTACACATATATAAAATTATATATTTTTATATATAATTATAGATATCTAAAAAGGGGTTAAAATTAAATTCATTACAATGCATATTAGGAAAATAGTATTCTTCTCAGAATATGAATGTAATTCTCAAAATTTAAAGGTTCGTAAATTTTACTAATGATATTTCAGTGAAAAATTAAAATCAGGACATAATTGGAAATCTTTCTGCAGAAATCTTGCATAGACTTTTTTTGTTATGCTGAGTTAAGATTAAAGAATTATCATAAGTATTATTTTGAAAATGGATAATCCCAAAGGAAAATACGAAATGAAGAATCCAGAGAATAAAATTATCTAATGTATTAAAAATATATCGGGTGCTTAGTAGCTCAAAGGAGCGTTAGTCCAGAAGGGCTATTAATCTCAAAACGGGATCTAGGTTGAGTCATTATAAAAGTCTGAATAAGTTTTCAACTTGTTGCTACCAAATATTATCTTCCTGTATTACATTTAAAGAAATTAAATAACGAAGAATTTGCATGAATGTATGCATGTTTTACGCATTGTGAAAAAACAAAGGTACCTAGAGCCATAAAATTTTGAATAACGTTAACGAATTTTCGATTAATAAACTTAATTATTTCAAAGCGAGCAATGGGAACAAACACTGTACGGAAAAAGACATTTTCACCTCCAGCGTGAGCTCTCAAAACATGTATGTGCATGTAAATGAAAAAAGCGCCCCTTTGGGCATAATATAAAATATGAAGGCTTTCAGAATTTTTAATAAACTACATTTAAAAAGTTGTATCTCACCTATTTTTATTCAGAACACTTTTTCGTTCATCCTTATATAATGACTCCGAGAAAATTCAAACTTAGGCAATTATTTTCTACATTTTAAGTAAACTCCCATAAAATATTATTATTGAAAAATATTTTCGAAGTTCCCCACTTCATTCCCAGACGACGGAATCCATTCAATGCAGAGACGTTACAAAAATAAAAATTAATATTTTGATAAGAAAACACAACAAATAACTAAAAAAGAAAGAAAGTCGCTTTAGATTCTCGTTTGGGTTCTTAATGTAACAATTACTACCATTTCCTAAAATACTTTTTAATACATATAGAAATGATAATTAGATCTGAGATTACTTGGAAAGTAAGGATAATTATTACATCCCAGATACAGTTTTGATTTAGACAATGGAAAATTAAGTCAAAATTCAATTTCAATTCTAATTTCGTGTACACAAGTGGCAATTTGTTCATTCAGTATAGGCGACTCATAAAAGAATGTTCATTAAAATCAAGGTGTCATTGATATTTAGACCTTTGCAACATAGTGTGAGACATAACGTATGAACACAACTGTATTCAAAGTTTTTTCCAGAAGTCAAGTTTATTAGGTAGCGTACGTCTGCTGAAAAGTTGCGTTTTTGAATTAGATCATTTAATTAAGGTTAAACAAATAAGAGCTATCTGTCTAAGCTCAGTGTCATTTCTGACTGAGCAAAATATTCTTCTCCTTCTTTTTCCTTTCTTTCTTTCTTTTTTTTCTTAAATTTTTAAAGTATAGTTTTTTCGTAGTCACAAGGTCAAACTGTAGAATATAATATTTAATATTTTGCCTCTTGTTATAAGGAGCGACTCATACTTTAATTTCAGCTATACAGTTACAGTTAATTATTCATCATTAACTTAAAAAGTCCTTTTTCTTAGACTTTAAATGTAATATACGTGAATACGGTGTTAAAGAACTACATAAAATTTGGATTAAACATTCTAGTTGTACTTAGTGTATACCTGTTATTTAGGTATACACTGAATAACAAGTTAAAATGAATAACAGGAATGACATCCACGTCTATGCAACAGATCTATTTCATTGAAGAAGTAAATCAATATTACAGAACTCAGTACCGATTTAAATATTTTACACCAGAAATGAAACCTATTCTTTCCTTTTTATATGATTTCATATTTATATTTTGGAGATTCTATTATCTAAAAACAAAAATGCTTACAGTAAAAAGATTTTTTGTTTGCATTTAATTTTGTATGGTCGATTACCGAAAATACCCTACAGAAAAGACGATACAATTAAGAAAACTTTTTCTAACGAATCACATAAAAAATTATTTGAAGTTCAGCTTTGTTTTTATTAATATTAATCTAACTTATTTATGAAAGTGTTCATATATGTATAAAATAAGTTATTTTTTATAACAAATTATCCAGTTTATACTCTCTCTGTCTGTAAGATAAAAAGTATGAAAGCAAACTTCTAAATTTAATTGTCTATTACCTCTTTTATTTCTTATTTAATTTGAGGACTTTCTCACTCTGTCTAAAAATAGCGCCATATGCCTAACTGGGTCATTCAAATTAATTATGTGATTTTACGTAATGTTTAATGCAGATATCTCTTGTCCAATCAAAGAAATTTGTAAACCAAAACCTTTTTTGAATCTCCCCTCTTCCTTTTCATTACTACTGCGACATTCTTTCTCTTCTCGCTTCCGCTTTCATGCTGTTCAAACATTCCTGATGTCACATTTTTATTGCCATAGTATCAAAACTGTAAATGTTCTTTAATAGGTAGGAATAGAGCGCCAACTGACTGTGGCCACCAAAATCTGAATTTAAATAAATACTGGAATTTAATTCGGCTCGAATGCTTATTCTTCAAAATGGATGGACGCTCTAAGTATCAAGTATCTACGCTATCAGTATTTCTACGTTTCCACATCTCGGTGTTCTTACATCAATGCTTCCAAAATTGCGCCAATATTACATTTATATAGCTATTTATTTGCTTATTTATTGTAATGCCATTGCTTATTTAATTGCGATTTTTTATATGTAATACATTTTTATTGAAATTTATTTTTAGTAAAGTTGTTCTGCAGAGTAAAATTCTGAGCAGTTTTTTAATTTAATGTATGGCATTTTTCCCTTTAGGCATTTTCCAGTACATTTAAAAGTCAGACGAAGGCTGGCCGCGTAGCGGCTAGTACTCATATGGAAAGGTAATTAAACTTTTCGAATGAAAAGGTAATTAAACAGTATTAATATGTTATTTTTTCAAAAACCAAAGTATCCGGTTTATACTTTATAACAATCAAGATATGATTATGCAGTAATCTTTATATGTTTAGCCTAAACTGAATAATTTTATAAAAATTAAATTAACTGAATTTAATCGAATAAAATTTACTGTTTTATAAAGAAAACTTAATGCCGCTAATTTAGTAAGACAAAAGCTGTTAAAACATGACTTAGATATTTACATTTATCAGCTTCATTTCATTCCATTCATTCATTTATTATCATTCACCGTGAACTGAAATATGTTAGTGCGTTAATTGAATTAATAGTGCTTTATTTTCCCATTCATAAATATCTGAAGTTTACTCTTAAAAGCGCTTTATTTAGCATGATTTTGCTCTAACATTTTGCTGGGCAAAGGAAGGAAATTTACTTATTTTATTGAAGGAAGTAGAGGACACTTCTCATAATTACAGTCTTAATTTTGTATTTTTTTCAAAATTTTAATGCAGAAAATGTATGTGTTTAAAGATAATATCGTGTCAAAAACTTTGTTCATAATTGTCAAATATATTTTGGTACAGATGTAAAAACTAAGAACTTTTATTTAATTAAAATGTTTTTCAGAGTTAAATTCATATAGATATTTTGAAAAAGTACTACTTAGACCATGCTAGGTAAAAATGAATCGAATGGAAAGGTAATTAAACAGTATTAAAAATGTAAAGATAATTTTATTTAAGTAAATAAAATTGTTATTATGCAAGTTATGACACTTGCATTCAATTAATTTATGTATTCTAATTTACCGATTGCATACAACTAAGCGTGACCGCTATTAATAACGTTAAAAACATTTAGGTGCACCCACTTTAAGTAGAACTGTGCAGTGGGTGTTTTAGTTAACATAGTATATGTGCAAAGAAACAAGTTTTAAAGGAACAGTTGTATTCTCTTCAGCAATGTAATAATACGTAACCTCATTTGCACAGGTTTTGTGGTTTTCGAACTATATTAAAAGCACTTGATTCTCTAAATAAAGCTTGTCTTCTATAGATCTTTCCCCATCTTAGCGCTCCTTTCAGGCCAATGACTAAGAAATTTAATTTCTTTGTGTGTTTCAAAGTAACGAAAAGGAATGCTACCTAAATTGCTTGATGAGGAATTTGTTTTCCGGAATTCATGGTTGGGTAAAAGACGGTGATTTAGAAAATAACCTCAAGAGACAAGAAGTTAGGAAAGGCGTTGTTTGAACAAAATTACTTCTGGCCTTTAATGGAATGGTGTTTCTGTAGCGATTTGTCTGCCTGTGAAAGAGAAACTCACAAACTAGTTTAAACTGAAGTCAATATCTAAATATTTAAGAAAACATATAACAGTAAAATAGAAATTTTGGCATACCCATATTAATCCAATACGAATAATACGAATACAAGTAATGTATTATTAAATCGCATAAACCAAGCTTTAAGAATATCAAACTTAACAGACAGATATGCTTAAAATTAAGAGGCAAACAAATTTAAGTAACAAATAAGATTAATTAAATTAATACAAATAAGATTAATTAAATTAATACAAATAAGATTAATTAAATTAAGTAACATTAAACAAATTTAAATTAATTATTAACCTTTTATATAAATTTTTAATCTTTTAAGTAATGACGAACTGCAGTTACGTACTGTTCAGTATGTATAAATACTTCTGTAAGTACTCATCTAAACATTTAAAATCAAATACAGTTTTTTTTTATTTGTATAGCATTTTACCTAAGATACTGAGGTAAGAGAGATTTGCAGAAAATTTTATATCGTGCTGCCACATGCAGAGACAAATATATTTAGAAAATACGAGAAACGTCAGAAATTTGTCGAAACGTTGCAGTCATTGATGATGTTAGTAAAATTATTGGAAGAAGCTGTAGAAGCGTGTGATGAGAATTCTAAATTGTTCTGCAAATGGGTCTGTGAAAGCTCAAGGTACTTTTGAATCGAATAAATTTCATGCTGCCTTCATGTCATAAGAAAGCATTTTGACATGAGTGGTTTGAAATAGCACCATTGTCAAATTAAGGAGATCTCCATCCAAAACCTGAGCAAAGCTTTTTTTGTCATTACACATATAAGATTAAGTTTTTATTTTAAACGCCATCAGTCGAAACGAAAGGAAAAGTGTGTATTTTCTAAACACAATATCTTTTATACAGTAAAAAATTACGTAAACGCTATATTCTACTAAATACATTTGATTCAGTTGAAAATTATTTCTTCGATGCTCATTTGAAGATTTATCTATTATGTGTAATTACTGCTTTTATAATTGTTATAAATGCACTAGTTATGACGGATTTAGGAAGGTGAAATACATTATTCTAAAAATACAGTTAATTTGTTTTTTGTTTTGTATAAGCACAATTTCTATGGTGATGACAAGGATATGATTATATGTAGCACGTAAAAGAATGATTGTTGCAATAATTCTTGTTAAAGGATTACAGAAACTGTATCTTAACAAAAGATGCAATTAATGGATGAACAAAACAAATTCTATCCTCTTTTATTCACGCATTTATTGTTGTTACTGAAGTAAGTAATTAAATTTCTCTCAGGATAAAGGCTAAACCAATTTATGCGGACAGAGAAAGACACCAAAAGGGAAAAGTTCGTGAGGAGTTCTATTAAAATTTTATCGGGACAGCAAAGCGTTCTTGTTGTCTGAACTTGTTAACAGGTTGCATTTACGGCAGTGTGGGGAAGGTCGCAACAGCTGCGAAGCACGTCCAGTTATCTCGCTTCCTGGTGATTAGGGAGAAGGAAAGCACAATTCCGAGATTTGAGTCACCACACAAACTCTCCTTTTGCTAATTGCGTTCTGAATAGCATTGAGACATCCAAGGCTTAACTTAAATGGCAATAAGACTAGACTTATTAAAGTAAAATGCGATTTGATAAGACCCGAATAAAGATATGTGTTCATTATCATATTTCGTGTTGATATGTGGCCATTTTCCCGCCATATTTTATTGTCTAAAGTTTTAATGTATTGATTTCGTGTGACAACAGCTGTTCTGCCCTACATATCTTCCAGGATTTCGGTTCAAACTCAAATAGCAACAAGCAAGGATGCGCCCACACAGTCTCTATCTGTATGCATGCATATATATATGTGTGTTTGTAAGACAAAAATATGTAAATTACAATTAAAATCAACAATAACCTTTTTAAATTCCTCATACATCAGTAAATCACCAGGTTTAAAATTACTTGCTCTGAAATGGGTTTCATTCTTTATATACATTATGGTTAAGCATCAAAATATTTTTGAGCAATTTTTCTAGGTTCTTTAGTTTTTGGATGCAGGTCTCGATTTTCAGTTTGTGGTTCATATGGTAATTTTCATACGTTAAGTAAGCTGATGGGAACTTCATTATGGTGCATTATTGCATTCTTCACTAACCTGAGGGAAAAAGTTTGTACACGCGATATTTCTTTCATAAACATTTAATTTACATTATAATCTAGCTATAATAGTTTGATTAACTCTTTCTGCTCTGTTATTTAATAGCAGAAGTTAATTATTGTGTAATATTATGATTTCTTATAAAACACTTAAATTTTGAGGCCGTAAAAGCAGCATTTCAAAAGGTTCTCTGACAGATAGTAGAGCTAGCAGTAAACAAAATTTCTTTTGTTTACTTCTCTTATTAAACTGATATACTTCACAATGTTTACAGCAATTTCAAAATCTTATACTATTCTTGCATAATAATATTGAGAAGATAACAAATTTAACATTCAGGATACAACAATATGACTAAATTTGATATGAGCTTTTTTAAGAAATTTAGTGTGAAAAGGTATTGGTATTACAAATTTATACAATCCTTTTTCCTTGATAGTTAACACATTACTAATTTTCTTATATTTAGGATTACAAACATTATCCAAATGTTCATGATCTTCGATTTCTTTTCGAAGATTATACCTGTTAAAGATAGATTACATTAAGATAAACTTTGAGGGCTCCTCTTTAACCTTTGCTGTACTATAGCTCCTCTTTAACCATTGGCGAATATACATCAATTAGTTAATGTAGATTTGTTAGCAGATGGCTACGTTTGTTTACGTATCTACGTTATAACGTTTGTAATTGGAGGGGTGTTCCAGTTCCATTTGTATTTAAAAGAGTATTGGAGGAATGTTCCAGTTATGTGGAGTCTTCCAGTTTTGTGCAAATGAAGAAAATTAGAAATATAGTAATAATAATAAAAACAATAATTTCAGTTACGAATGACGTTGAAGTGTAAGTCATAATAATGAAAATGGTTGGTTTGGCTTATTTAATTATGGCAAAGCACACTAGGGCTGTCTGCCTACGGGGAAGGATGCCTTCGTGGAGGACTTCCTAAGGGAAACTGGCTCGTATACACGTTACACATGGGGGAAAACCACGAAAGCACCCATGCAGCCAGCCCGTTCGCGGGATTCGAACCTCGGACCGAACTACCAATGTTCAGCGACTTTACCGCTCGGCCGCTGGTGGGCGCTAATAAAAATGTGTTACAAAATTTTGAAATTTTTTGCGACTATTTAAAATGAGTGTATTCCAAATTTTTATATTTGCGACATTGTATGAAAAATTTTGAAAATACTAATTATGAAAATTGTGAAACTTCAAAACTATTCAAAAAATCTTTTGATTATGATAATAAAATATAAGTAAATTTTCAAATATATTAGTTTTGCTTTAAACAACCTATTAAAATATGCAATAAACCAAATTAAGTAACTAATAAGGCAGTAATCAATACAAAGCTTAAAAGCGAAATTGTTCTTTCAAAATATGAAATCTAGTTAAGTAAATTTTAAGATGTTGAATTGCAATGAATTCCAATATTGCCAGATATGAGGGCAACGTTCCCAGAAAAGAATTGTTAAAAAGATATTAAATGTATAGAAAAGCAATTAAAGCACAAAATCGGGAATTCAAACAAGAACTGTAATTTATATTCTCTTCTTTATAATGAGCCGTTGTAATTTTTCGATCCCACATAATACGAGTATTTGTTCATTCTCCATTTCCTGAGAACGCAGCTAAAAACCCTTTTTTAATATTTATTTCTGGTCTCAGCATCCTTAATCGACTTTTACCACGTAATGAGTATTATGATAAAAGACCGCCATATTTTAAACTAAATATTGATCGATATTTTTTCTTATCAAATCACTTTCTTTTCAATCACTTTGAAGGAAATCTGTTTAATATTTCAGGCACGTACAATAATAAGCCCTCTCACGTTGGTAAAACGGATCTAAATGATGTTTGATATTACCTTACGCATAAAAGAACATTAATTAATCTTTCAAAGAATCATTTTATATTTTATAACTAATAACCTGAAACTAATTTTCCAATAAAGTGCAGTTTTAAGTGAAAGTTCCCATTTTTTTTCTGTTTGAAGTATATTTCAACGAAACAATATATTAAAAAATTTCTATGCATTAAAAAATATCTGCAAAAGTAAAATAAGCAATATCATTTACACGGTCATTAATTGAATCTAACCAGTTATCTATAATTTCAGACTTTACTATAATTCCAATTTTCCGTATCCTCACCATAATGCAGATAATTTAAACTGAGGTTTTTGGACTGTAAAATAGAGCAAGTTTCTTCTTTTCGTGGCCGTATTATGTCCTGCTAGCTCGCCAAGCTTGTAATTATTCGGCTTTACGTTACTGTTGCCGACTTGTGAACTTTTACGCCGGTTGCAGTTTGTAGCCAGCTTAGATTTAAATTTAATTGCGTTGTCTTTGACACTACTAGTTTGCATTTTTAATTTTGAATTTTGGCTGTTATTTTCGTTGCATCGCCGCAAGTTAAGATTTAGTCTGTAAGCACGAGGAAGTGCATTTATGTTCTGTTTTGTTTCAATAAAAAGGTTTTTTTAAAAACTTTTTCAAGACTTTGTAGTTAATTACAGACGCAGTGATAGTTCGCTGTACGTCTGTTAAGAGTTTGGATGCAGTTTATCTCCTAAAGCAAATAAAACTCTATACATTGATTAAACCTAAAATTTAACGCATGAACTGGGTGAAGTTGAAATATATAATGTAAGTATGAAATGAATAGGATGAGAACATAAGTCAGTATGCAGTCCTAGTTTTAACACGTTTCCCGAATAAACCGAACATTAACCCATTAGCCGCTGGTGTTGCGTTGACGCCACGGTAAAAATAAATGCGTATATAAATATAACTACCTAAAATATTTTATACCAGCAGATGATTTTGTGTAGGGAATATTATGAAGATTATTTCTGTAAAAAAATATTTGCCTTCAACAATCATTTTGTTTATAATAATTAACCTCATACTTTAAGCAAGATTTAAGCAAAATTTTCGACCGGGTATTTTTGCTGAAAATATTTAACGAAAGAATCGCCGTCTTTATGAGTGAGCTATTTTTAGTCAAGGTTACCGTTTATCAGAACATTACATCAGTCAGACGTTTATATTTGTGTTGGGAAGGAAGGGAAAACAGGTGTTGCGTTAACGCAACGTCAGCAGGAAACGGGTAGTCAATCTCCTTTTTCACTCATTCCTTTCGATGTTCTCGTTCATGTTCTGGTTGTTTAAAAATGCCTAAAAGGATGTATCTTATATTAGAAGAAGTCCTTCAAAGATTTTTTGATGAAGAAACAGATGATGATAATGTTAATAATGACTAGAATGAAACCGATATTGTTGCTGTTCCCCCAGAAATTACTGAGGCTAGTGACGAAAAAGAAAGGAATGGCAATGTTTTAAATAATGATAATGATATTTTACCAAATGATACTGCTGGGGAAGTTGAAATTCACGTAAGAAGTAAGTTTCAGCCTTCTAAAAGCAGTTATACTCATACTAAAAAGTTTAAAAAGCAGAAGACTGAAATCTTGAAGTGGATAAAAAAGGAACTGTTAGTTATGTCTCAGGAAGAACACGAAGAAAGAAATAGAAGAGAAATAATAAGAGACAAAACACAAGGTAAAACTAGTGCACAACAAATTTTCGATTTTCTTTTGGGTTTAGACATTTACTCTCTTCTCGTTGAACAGACAAATATATACGCTCAGAGAAAAAAAAAAAAAAAAAAACTAGAATTTATTGCATCTGAAGCCTATAGGAGAAGATTTATTGGAATATTATTGCTTACAGGATATCATTCTTTACCTCAAAATATGTATTGGTCTTTTGATAAGGACATTTCTGTTCCTGTTGTACGAGAATTGATATCACGTTTGCAGTACAGGAATAGGAAGCAGAATTTACATTTGACAATAGTCAAATTGACAATACTGACAAATTATATGAGGTGAGACCGTATCTAAACTTACTAAATATCACCACTTTTTACTACTGTAAATATAAAGTCTCTTTTAGATTTCAGACGGGAGAATGCATTATTTCTTTTGCAAACTCCTATTGAGAGTGTAGAATTAGCCAGAAATAGATCAGCAACAAGAAGACCTAGTAAATTCAGTATTCAAGAACCAGTGCATGGAGATGGTAGACATTTTATCGTAAAGTCCGTTGATAACAAAAGACTTTGTTGTAAAGAGTACCATAGCCAGACTGCTTATCGGTGAAAAGTATGTAATGTAGCTTTACATCATGATCGTAACCAAGCTTTTCATGCTTGAATCTTTCAAATGAAATAATCTGTACTTGTAAAAGAAATATAATATATATTTTAATATTAAATTAATTACAAGTAAAGTGATTTGTAGATTTATAAAACGTTATACAGCTAAAAAGTAATCCTGCGCTCCACTCAAAAGAAACATCACACGTGTACAATCCTACTCACTAAACATCCGTAGTCTTATTCCGCTGAAGTTGCGCGAACGCAACACTCGCTTTTTTCACAGGTAAGAGCATTTTTTTTATTTTCAATGTAAATTCATGTTATAAATGCTTAATTTAATATTTGTTATTATTTTCATGAAACAAGAAACATTCCTTGTAGTTTTGGCGGTTAATGGGTTAAGAACAACATAAAGTATCAAAAAACTTTTAATGAGAAAGAAAATGTATAAAAGCTGCCATAAAGAGCAGTTTGAAGTTTATATCTTCCAGTTAATAGATATACACATTTAAGTAAAACACAAACTACACAGCAGTGCAATCTGGTGATACGATATTCTAATAGATGGGGGGGGAGGAGAAACTTAATTACCAAGGGAAGGCAGTCACAAGCATTAGGAATAACTGAAGAAATATTTTCATTTTGTTTGCAGCTGTTAAATCATTAATATCTTTGGATACAGAAACGTAATGATCAATTTATATGAGTATTACTATTATCATATAATCTTTCTCGGGTCATCCAAAAAACTGACATAGATATATTGTTTCTATATCCATACGAAAAGGCTGTCTAAAGGACCAATTCATACCTCGGTTTATCTTGAGCTAACGAAGTCAGTTCCATGTGTCGAAGTGCTCTGCTACACTGACTACCAATAAGTATTTGGACACCTGTGATAGAAAAGAAAAACTAACTTTATTCAAAATCAATAGTTGGTAGAGCCTCCACGAGAGGTAATTACAGCGTGGACCCTCCGGGGTATACTTTCCACAAGTCTTTGTATGACAGTTAGTGGTATTTTCTTCCAATCGGCTTGGAGAAGACATAGAAGTTCCTTCACCGATTTTGTACGTGTAGTGCACCCCTGAATTCGGCCACGCAACTCGTTCCAGAGGTTCTCGATAGGGTTCAGGTCTGGACTATGGGCAGGCCAGTCCATTCGATGAACTCCATTGGCATCATACCAAGCCTTGGTTAACGTCGAAACATGACAACTGGCATTGTCGTCCTGAAAGTAACAGGAGTCCAACCCGTAAAACTGCCACAACGTAGGAAGCACATTGTCATCCAAAATAGTGTAGTAGGCATCGGAGTTGAACTTACCATGAATGGGGACCAAGGTCCCAGCCCATACTAGGAGAAACACCCCCAGACCATAATTCCACTTCCGCCGAATTTGACTGTTGGCACAATGCATTCTGGCAGGAGACGTTTTCCAGGTAGACGCCAGACACAGACCCTGCCATCCGAAAGGTAAAGGGTGAACCTTGATTCGTCCCTCCAAAGAACCCGTTTTCACTGATCTACGGTCCAATTTCGATGTGCTTTGCACCACATTAACCGAGCAGCATGGTGATCAAAGGCTTATGGGCAGCAGCACGACCATGAAAGCCAATCAGATGTGCTTCCTTACGGATGGTATTCATTGAAACAATACTCCCGGATGCCTGTTGAAACTCCTCGCGGATGAGGGCTATCGGTTGGGTGCGGTTCTTCCGAATTTCTCTGAACAGCACTCTTCGGTCTCTATCCCCCAGTTTCGTTGGTATGCCGACTCGGGGCATATTCCGACAATCACCGCTCACCTTCCACTTCTTAATCACACAGGCCACTGTCGATATTGGGTACAGATCGCTAGATATGTCCCTTAAGGATAGGCCACATTTGTGATACCCGATAATTATACCTTTCTCGAAATCAGAGAGCTCCGAACTGCGAGGCATCTTGCATGCGACTAAAGCCGATGCTGTTTCCTACACGATATATACCGGCGGAGTCCGTGGCGTACCTTAAGATCGCAGATATCGTCATTTGCATAGGTATCCAAATACTTATTGGTAGTCAGTGTATTCGTAAAGATCAGTATTTTTCAGTTTGCTCCGCTATGAAGAAAACTGGTTTTGGGGCTGCGTCGTTTGTGCCAGATGTTTCCGTTAGTTCAGGTAAACCTCAGTGTGAACACCCCTTAAAAGGCACAATATCTCTAGAGTACATCGGGATAATAAACACACTTTATATTTATAAGGTATTTTCTCCCTTCTTTCCGCGTGGTAACTGGAAGCGCGCTCGACTTGTATTCAGTAGTTCCAGAGTTGGAATCCCAGCGAGGGTATTAAGGATTACTTCAGTTTACTGACATCGAAAAATTCTAAAAAACTCTACATGTGACGCCCAAACTTAAAGGGGGTGGACGATAATTCATTCTCACCAGGATTTGGCGATTGGGTTCCCTAATCTTCAGTCGCCTTTTAAAAGGGAGAGTATGAACAGCATTTCTTCTCTTTTTCTGCATGCCATCGGGGTGTAGCACTCTCGACTCTGGCGTTCGAATCCAGGCAAGGCCAATGCTGATTTTCAAGTCCCTGCATCGATAAAACCTAAAGACTCTAAATATTTTCAGATCTTCTGTCTGACTATGTGATTGTCATTTTAAGTAAAAACTTAACTCTGACGTAGAAAATATCTAACGTGAAGTAACCGGGTAATGCAAATAGAAGGATATAATCTCTACTTGCAACTCCAGTTAAAATAATGTTAAGCTAAAAGAGGATAATACAACAAAAAGAGAAATTGGTAAACTGACCTGGTACGCAAGCTGGAACATGAGTCCAAGTGCCGTTGTTACATACGACAGGGGTAGAGTTGTGAACGACATCGTACCTATTTTCGCATGTGATGTTGATCTCCAGACCATGAAGCACTCTGGCACCCGGTGGATAGTCTGTGAAGTTACCTTGTTCCATTTCTGGTACAATGCAGGGAGCTGTAAGAGGAATCCACATTTTACTCAAAAAACCTTTTCTGGACTGTTGCAGATATCACACATTCGGTTCCAAATCGAATATATTATACAAATTAAAAAACATATAAAAGGCATTAATTCTCATTGTATAGAAATAAAGTAATTTGGCCCCAAATTCCTGACTGTATTACTGGCTGAAGTAAACTTCCTGCTTAGTTTTTCGAGTGAAAGGAAAATTCACAAAGTAAGTTAAACTCGTTAACTGTACATCAAGAAAAATTCATTGAGAGGACGCATTATTGTACAGTATGAAACAGGAATTAGGACTATCACAGTATATTCCAACATATTTCCCTAGTCTCTGCTAGCAGTTGACTGAATATGCGACTTTTCATTCGATTCTCTGACAGAAAAAAACCTGATGCTTGTTTATGCAGTTATCCTACAACGCTATTTTTAACCCACTGATCGTTGGTCGTGAAAGGTTTTGGTGTCTAGATCTTGCGCGTAAAATTAATTTGCTTATTGCAAACTTTGGTATTACATTATCCATTATTAAGAACAGTGCAATTGATCAAATTTGCATACCTTCTGTTTTTCATGACTTCCTATGAAACATGTATGAAAACTATTTTCAGTGACTACCTATAAAATCTTAAAATAAGTATTAATGTTTGTTGCCTTTTTCATAATGTTTAATGCAAACACTCTTTTACACTCGAAGAAATTTATCTTTGCAGTTAATGGTGCACAGCTGTCATTTCCGGAACAGCAGCCCATAGCAGCTAAACGCTGAAACTGATCAACACTGGTACTTCAACCTGGTTTCAAATCCCATCAAATGGGCTGAGTGCATGGGTAGTTTTGTGATATGAAATACGAGCCAGCTTTTCAAAAATGTCTTTCACGAGAGCAGCCTTACCCTTAGACGGCCCCTGTATACTTTATCCTAATCCAAATGATGTAATCCTATCGATCCTGAACAGAAATAACGTGTGCCCCTGTTCCACAAATGTGGCTCTTATTTATATGGCAAAATTATGCATACACAGTGATTTCACCTCAGAAATCATCGCCTACGACAAAAAAAAAAAAAAAAAAAAAAAAAAAAAAAAAAAAAAATGTTTAAAGATGGTAAAAATCTTGTTATTTTGTGTCCGGGTGTCCATAATGAACACAATTCACAGCAATCACGATGGATTTGGATGCTGAAATGCGAACTGCCTATTTGGGGTTTTCAGCTTTTGCTCAATTTCTGAGAAACCTTCTGAGTCACTTTGCCACTGGGGCAAATAATTTTACAAACTTTCAGGACAATGTCTGCTATTATCAGTGCTAATGGTTTTTCGCGTCAATCGGCATCAGTAAAATCTCTGTGGCAGTGTTCGACCTGCTGGAATCATTTCACTAGGACTGAACGGGGTCATTCATGCATCCAAAGATTTCCATCATTTTATGATAAACATTCGTTATGATAAACATTCTTTTTTGTCAGCAAACCATCTCAGAGAAATGTTTGCCTACTGGTTCTTATATTTCATTTTTGGCACAAATTTCAGTTGACGCACCACTTTATTCTCATGTATCGAATCTACTTTTATTACCATTGTAAGGAAAGTGTCTCTGTAGCAAGGAATTGACATGTCTTGTACATCCTCTACTCTATTTGCGCAATTTTACTAATTCTTGAAAATAGCCACATACCTTTTGAATTACCTACATCTATCAGATTACAGTTACATTCTCAAGCCATATTATTAGCATCATTACATGTACAGTGTCAGCCGCTTATTAAACTCACTGGTTAATAAACTCAGCTGCTGTTTGAATTCAAATTTACAAGAAACAACGAATATATACTTATCAATAGAAAAAAAATTCACTTATATAACTTTATAAAACTCATGTCATCCACTTACGAAACTCAAACTGACGAAAGTCTGATTATTCAGATCCAGGATAAACTGTTTATGGCTGATAAAAGCGTTTTGTAGTTCATACATTTATATTTCAGTTATAAAATGCTTGAATAAAATGAGTTTAGCAGAACTCTCCGTCAACAGGCAGAAACAAGACCCCTGGAGGGAACACTTTTCTAGTTCCTGTCAGACACTGTTTTCAAATCGCTTTATACAGACTAGAGCTGAGAGCGACATAATTCCTCCTTATGATTAACAATTCCAGTCCTCTAGAGGCATTGGAAATATGTTCTTTGAATATGAATGAATGAGTCTTTCTCAGAATTAAAGAATAGGAGGTGCTTATGTGATGTGCACACTGATCCCCTTTCCCGAACACCAGCCTGATAGAGGACTGACGTGCATACAACCATTAAGTTTGTAAGCTGTTTTCAAAAAACACCGTGAAACCTTCTTGGCATTATTGTACGTTATCAGATTTTGATTAGAAAAGGGGAATGGTAGTTGTACGCTGAAGAAGAAAAAAAGAAAGCTTTGATTACGATTATAAAAAAGATGAATTGACAGTCGTCTTGATGGATGAAAGGTGCAATTTTTCTGGCACATTATCAATACACGTTTAATAAAAAGGGAAGAAAACTTTGAAAAAAAATGTATCAAAATATTATATATTTTTAAACATTTCTTAAATAATGCATATTTATTATAATTAATTACAATTTAAATTATAATTAATTTACTTATATAACACCAGTAGTCTGGTCCTTATTTCATGCAAATATATATATATATATATATATATATATATACATATATTTATGATTTTTATTCTATTAAATTACGCAGAATGATTAAATCAAACTTACAAATACCTTAACAGCATAGCAATGAAAATGTAAGGCACATAAAAGATTGACCGTTCATCATTCTACGTTAACTTTTATGTCAACCGTATTTTCACTTCTTAGCGAAGTCTTGATATCCATAGTATTCGAATCCATCAAATTCGAATACGATCGAATTACTTAACACAAATTTTGACACAGCTCATTCCGAATGATGTAAGACAACACTATTTCTAAAGGTCTCTCATAGTTGAGCTGGCCAAGATAAGGGAGTTTCTATGATTCGGAATAATCTGGTGATTAAATTATTGGAGTGAGAATAATACTTCAAGTACTTATTAACCACAGTCGCACCAAATTTATCGACACGTTAATTGTTATTACTCCAGATAACCAAAAAAGATAAGTAGGATAAGACTTTGCATCCATCGAAAAATTTCCCTACAAGCTGTAAACTGGATAGTGACAAGATTCATCCGGAAAAGAAGAATCAAGCCTAGTCAAAACTCACCTAAGCATTTAGGAATTGGCTGTGACCAGTTTCCATCTTCTTCACATGTAGTGGCGGGGGAGCCTTCCATTTTCATGCCATCGAAGCAACGGAAGATGACATTGGACCCGAGGCTATAACTGCGGCTTTCAAAGTACCCGTTGTAAAAAGGTCCTGGATCTTCGCACACGATTTCTTGAAAGTACAATAAGGAACATTTTAAGAAAAGAGTTTTGAGAAAAAATAAAGAATCGAAATTCCAATTTCATTCATAAAGTAGATGAAATTAAGTATTATGAGAACAATTTTGAAATAACGACTCATTGAATTTTAACGAAAGTGAATAAATACTCTTACTAAAAATTATACTTTACAAAAACAAAGAAGTGTTTCTAGCATTTAGCTCTAAGCATCTCAAAGTACCTACATGGTAGAACCCTATTTATTCGAACTAACTATCAATGGAACCATTTCGAGTAACAGTTTCTGCAGATGACTTAAGTCCAAGGCAATTTTCGGAAATATGGAATTTGGTCATTTAGTTACCGTTCGAATACAGCGTACAAATGACACATGGTAATATTTAAGTTTAAGTGACATTGGTTGCATGAAGGTACAAACAGTGAAAAATAACAAACAGTGTCAAATAGTAAACTTTTAGCGGTATTAGATTTCAATTTGAAATTTAAATTGCAATTATGAATTTTATTTTTAACTTTTGCTTTAATTAATTAATTGAATTATTGAATGTGAATTATAAATAAATAGTTTTTTAAATTATTTTTACTTCAAATGCAACTAAAAATATCTCTTAGAATTTTACAAAATTTATGCTTTAGTTGCATATTAAGCTGCGTTTTTATAAAGACTACTAAGAAAAATAACTAATATTATGTGGACAAACAAAAGATCTGCTCACTTATAAAAGTATCATAGACTCTTTAAAAAATAATTAAACGCAAAAAGATTTTTTCCGAGACGACCATTAGTTTACATCTTCTTGAGATATATAAAGACAATATTCATGAGGGAATCATTACATTCTTCTTTCAAACTAAGGTCGAAGATTAAAAGCATTCAACAATTTCTAGCCCAAATGTTTTATTTTATGTACTGTAACTTTCGGACTCTTTAAACTTTAAGCCGCAACTTGAAGTAAGTGGATAGGAAACGTTTTCTCATACAGGAAAATTCAGCCTTTATACCTTTGTGAATACTGCAATAAAAGGTTTCATATCCATGCTTCTTAAAGCTTAATTTTAGGGTACTTTGATATTGCTTAGATCTCCGTCTTATTCCACATGGTTATATATTATAAAATTTTATGTTAACTAAACAGTTATTATAAGCTGAATACTTTAAAGTCTTCTTTCCGTATAGAATGCAAATTAGTCGTGAAGTTCAGCCGAGGATTTGAATGTTTGGCCAGCCTTGACTTGCTGTTACTTTGTAGCGTTGCGCGCCTCCAACTTGCACGCAACCAAGAGGTGACTGTGAAAACTGGATAAAAGACAGAGTCTTGTTAAGGGTTTAAGTCTCTTTTTATTCAACGTAATAAATTACAAGTGCGTGCTCTTGACGCTCACAAACTGCGCCAACTCGGCGGTCAAATAAAAATAATAACCTGAAAAGAAACTAAAGACAAGACTCTAACTACGAGGCTCTCTAAAAGTAACTAACCTCACCGCGTTTTACAATACCGCTGCTAATTCAGCAAACTTGAAGATCACGTTGAACGATTAACAATACTTCCAGGCAAGCACACAGGCCGAAACGCGGGGTTCTTCAATTTCTGGCCAACTACCTCCGCGCTCGTGAAGTAAGAATATCACACCTCGAACTCGTTTCCTTTCTATTTAAATCAGAATACTTCCGCTGATAATTTGAATCCTTGCGCGTTCTACTAAAATTTACATACTCTGGCATTGGCAGTTCCAGGGGAAAGTAAGGCTTGACAGGAAAGATAGTTTAAACTTAAAATAAATGTTAGTTAAAATAAATATAAACCCTACAACTTATTACAATAACATATAAACATAGCAGGTATCATAAGCTCTAGACTTAGATGACAATATGATTCTTTAAAATTATTAAACACCTTTTCTCCTTAAGGAGATCTTAAAACTCTAGTTTAAGACTGAAATCATTGTTTTGATTTTAGAGTCGCCTTTAGCGCAGTTTTCCCAGGATTTTGGACATTTATGTTATGCTTCTATGCATTTATCAGTTCATACCTTAGTATTTTCTTCCTTCCGGCATGCCTTCGAGGTGTAACGGTTATGAATCTTCATATCTTCAAATAAAGTCATTCTTATACTAAGAAAAACTTTATTTGTAATGATCATTCTCTCAATACAATTTATGAAATAGATTAGAGTGTAGCTCTAATATCACCAAATATACAGTCCAAAATTTGTTCCTTAAACTCTATTAATAATGAATTTAAATGAAAGGAGATATTACGGCGCATTATTAGGGCAAAAAATGTATAAAAATTGAATCATCAAATTCTTCAGAAATATAAATGTTCAGCGAACTGCAAATATAAGTTTTCAAATTTATGTCCCAAATACAGGAAAGCAAGAACATATACACAATTAAAATACCTTGCATCTAGCATCTAAGTTCGCACTAACATATCAAGCTCCTTTCTGAATTAAGGATTAAAATTTCTGCTGGATTTTATTCACTTAATTAATGATCAACTCGCAAAATGCATGCAGATTGTTTTTGAATCCTACCTGGAGTGTTGGACGGAAAGAAAGGAGGGAAGAATTTCGTATTCTTGCCGACTGTAGAGGTGTCAAAATGATTAATCGAGAAATTTCGGTAAATCGCCAATTTGGTCTAGATTTTGCTAAGAAACTCTATTAATAACCATAACAATTTGCTCAAATTTTTAAATAAAACATTTGAACGTATCTGCAGCATTTTTATGTATGTACACATACTAATATATATGCAAATTATATTTAACTTCACTTTTATCTTTGCTAGATGTTTTGTCAATGCTGGTATTTCTGTTTCATTTCTTTAACTGTTTTTGATTATAAAATGCTTCTGCTTATACAAGTTTTAATCATTTTACAGCATGCAACGAAAGATTTTAAAAGCATTGCTGTTTCATTCTGAATAATCTTCATTGCTAAGTAATTAAAAACATTCCATCTAGAGTAAAATAACCTTTGCTAAATGTTCTGCTTTCCATATCTCTTATGCATGTCAAGGAGTGACTATAACATGTAAACATATGCATGCAAAAACTGAAAGCCATAAAATATCGCCCTTAAATACAAATGCAATAACTTAGTCTTGAATCTTGAATTCCAGAAAAATATATGAATCTCGAAATAACTTGTATGCGCAACCTGTTATAAACTTGTTATTTTTTAAAGTTTTATGAGGGAGAAATAAACTTTAAAATTGTGATATGAATTCAAGCAGTTATAGTAAAATTCATGAAACTCTAGATTAACTAATTTAATTAAACTCCATAATAATAATACACGCTTAATGGTCTTAAAAATATAATATCACTTTTCATGGCCGTCATGCACCGGCATTTAAGTTTGAAATTAATGGCCCAAAGGGTGTGAAAATTAAAGAATATTGAAGCAAGAATTAAGTTTAGTTTTTATTTTAGATAAATTATGTTATATCTTTTATTCTTAGGTTTGATCTCAATTAGCATATAGTATTTAATTTTTAATACTACTTGCACAGATTTTCATGACCAAACGATGGAAACTTTAATGCAAAAGATTAAAACAAATCTTACATCAAAGAAACAATAAGAAAATAGTTGATTGTATAGCAGTGATGAATAACAAAAATGATACAGAAGAAAATGTTTACCTTCGCATGTTGGATCGGATCCTTCCCACTGCTTACTTGTATTGCACGTTCGTGTAGCAGGACCCACTAGGCGGTAACCATACCTACACTCGTACTTTACAACAGAATTATAAGAAACAGAAGTGTACAGAGCACGACCATTTGGAGGATCGGCTGGAATGGGGCACTGTACAGCTGCAAAAAGAATGAATTTAAATGAAAGGAGATATTACGGCGCATTATTAGGGCAAAAAATGTATAAAAATTGAATCATCAAATTCTTCAGAAATATAAATGTTCATCGAACTGTAAATATCACTCAAAAGCGGTATTCTAAACAAGCATCGTTAAACTGCAAGAAAACTTACGTGCAGATGAAAAAAGGGACACATTTTGTTCTTTTGGTCACAGTAAAAAATAATAATGCAGCTCGCTCATTTGCTGAAATTACTAATGGGGATTCGATTTTAAAAACAGCTTTTGATCTTTATTTTTGTATGTATTTTGTAAATTTTAATAATATTATTATTCGGTACATCGATAATGACAATATACCCAAGCTTTTAAAATTACTCATAGAATGATTGCAATAAACAAACAAAAAAAAAGCGACGTTCTGCCATACCCTTTTTAAATAACGCATACACGAATTTTCAGGAGATTCATTTCTAAAAATGAAGTCTCACTGAACGTTAACTAATTGTCTTTTAATTTCCTAAGTTATTATTGTTATGATCACATCCTTCCTTTTTGAAAATAGACCTTGACATGATTTATACCTAATTATTCTCTCTCACCTCATTTGATTGAAATTCTTTATTCAGAGAACTTCCATCCTTTCTTCTCAAGTCATCATTCATCATTGCATGTTTTCTATTATAGTAAAGCTTTTGTTTGGGAATCTTCTAGGCTTCATCATCTTTCTGTTAGCTTATTATGAACCCTGAGATCAGTGCTAAGAATATACGCTATATAAACAAATACTCGCTAAACTTGTGTAACAAATGATCTCCGAACCTTATAGAAACTTTAGAAGTATTGATTCATTCTTCATTCTTCTTCGTATATGCAACACCCTCACATTCGTAAATGTCAAATGCAGCATTTGTTCAGAAGAAAATTTCTCGGTTGTCTGACAAATTGCTATTCGATTACTCATGAGAATTTGAGCTTCTCTAACAGGCGTTCGTATCATCTAGGTTAAAAATGCATTTGTGTTATTGTAGGCATGTCGGAAATTTCTGATGCACTGCAATGCACAAAGATGGCTCACATTAATCAGCAGTACGGAAATTTAAGAGTCTCATGCACAATAAACGACGTAAGAATTTTAAAGGGAATGAAAATCAAATTTATCCGACTGTTTAATTTTTTTTTAACTTGCTACTCACGGAACAAAGAAAACGTGAAGAGTTACTTGCAAACGGAAATACACCTATTCTAAAGCTCTCCAGCGTTTTACTAGATTCGCAAAAAATTCATTTATGTTTGTCGAAAATGAGTTTTTACTATTTTGACCTTAAATAAAAATAATTAATGTGGTGAAATTTCAAGAGATGATCTTAGAAAATTGCTATAAATAGCAGAACCAGGAGCAATGAAATTAATGTTATTCTGCATAAAATAGCTTTCATGGGTTCAACAAGGGCTCAGTGGCCAAGTCTAAAGTTCTTTGATAGAGTCTATTGACTGCATGGATCTTGTTTTTTCCTATTCATAACATAAATACGATTCAGTTTCCTTGCAAAGTCCTCCATAAAGTACCTCTTTAATTAGAAAGATAACATTCGTATGTTTTACCGTGATTAATTAACCAATTAAACCGAGAAGGAGGTCATAAATGGCACATCTTTGTATTTCATCATATGAAACAAAAATAATGTTGGCACTAATTCGAATCGCATTCTTGGTGACTTCTAAGATTCTTGCAATAACAGGTTACAATGTTCCATTTTCAAGGGAGTATGAAAAGACTTTCTAGAAAGAAAATACAGAAGATAGCTATCAGTTGTACTACAGTGTTTTCGGCTTAAGGATTAGACAAGCTTAGCGACTGTGTGTGAGACCTGCAAATAATTGCACTTTCATTTGAAGAATCCTTTTGTTTTTCTCAAGCTGCAACAAATAGGTCATAGAAGTTTTTTCTTTTCGTAATTTGTTATAAATAAAGGGTAGTCTGATAACGTTCTCTTCTGTGTAAGCTTTCTCCTTTGTAAACTAATGCCTTCTGATCCCAAAATTTATTGCTTCGATGTATTTCAAAATTACAGAACGCAAAGAAAAAAATATATTTTTAGTTAGAATTATTTCTTTTAACCAAGTGGCGAAATAAAAATCAACGGGGCACGGCTCGGAATCACCTCGAATCATATCGTTTGGAATTCATGTGGAGAAAATATTTAAGAAAAATGATGTTTTTGATGAATTGTTCAAAGCAGTTTTGGGAACATGGTCTTTGTCATGACGAATTGTTAAAAATATTCTTAGCAAACAACATGCAAGTATTGTTGTGTTATTTTTATGAATTGTGTCGTTTATTTTACATCCACGCTTCACGAGCTTGGCGGAATCATAGCTGTGATCCTGATGTAATCCTAAGATCGCCTAAAAAGGTCGAGAGTCACTATAATAAGGAAGTACCATTTTTTTTTCATTACTGAGTATCGTTGAAATCAGTAGCTTGTGAGGTTTATCTATTTATTTTTAACTAATAGTTCATTTTAAGTTATCACTTTCCTATTACTCTTTTTTCACAGATGCATTTCATTCCAGAATGTAAATGAGATAGCGAGAGTTTATTCAGGTTAAAGTAGGATGAAATGCTATTTAAGCAAGAGTTTCGGAAGTTAGTTTTAGAGCGTGTCTGCCTATTCCAAATCACGTTATACTGTGATTATTAGCGACTTGCTTTAGCGGCTTTCAGGGTTTTAGCCTTGTCATGCCGGTTTACTACAAACCAAAGCTCTTCCTGCGCGTTAAAATATTCTGTGAGGCGTTAGGCTGATCTACTACACCTTGAAATTTATTAGTTGTTACGTTATTCTTTTGAACCAGACGTGTTGGGCTTTCTGTAACCCGAGTTGGGTCATTTTTCAATTTTATGCTTGAATTAAAGGATCTTACATACCCTTCTTTTGATTTATGTTGTGTTTCACAAGGCAAGAAGATAACTCTTCAATAGTCCTTTTTAAAGTCTACTTTGTACGTTTTCAAAGAGACATAGACTTTACAAACTATATTACGAATAAGTATTGAGCAAAAATTCATAGCAATTGATTCTACATTTGAAGAAACAATATAGCATAGTTAATTAGAATTAACAGTACTTACAAAATCAAATGCTTAACAAAGAAGGAAAGAGTGGTATTTGACTTTAATGGCACAGGCTGCACGTTTAGGCCTTTAAAAATTAAAATTTTTAAAGTAAATCTTAACATTTTCTTGCATTATTTTTAGCCTTTAAATAATTGTAGGGCTAAGTGAAAAAAATTACGGGATCTATCTGTTTTAAAAAAATTCCTATTTAGCTAAACAGGAAATTTTGAATTAGACAAAATTCAACCTCAGATTTACGTTAACTTAAAGGGAAAAACGATTGAATCCAAATGTATTCGAAAGAAGACTGATTTTAAAGAAACAAGTTTGCCTATTCTAAAGGGACCTTTTTACATCTTATTTAACTGTTTTTCATTTGTTTGATAAATTTCGTTTCATTTTCTTTCCATTATATTTGGTTCCGTATTTGATACCATACAGCCATAACCGCTGTAGTTAAATAAATCAAAGTGGTGGGCAGTTAACAAAGTATTTTTTTAACTGCATGACACATGCGTCATTTTTTCAAAACATTTATAGCTTTGCTGCTAAAACTAACTTCAGTTTCAAGCTGAATTTCACCTACTCTCATTTTTAGTATATACAGTATTTCTCCCTCCTTCTTATCATGCCCTCGTGGTGTAGTCGTCAGCACACTGGGAGCGTATTCGAGAGGACCGTAATTAGAGTCCCGGTTACAGCACTGCTCATTTTTCATCTCTTATGCTTTAAAAAAATACCTAATGTCTCTACAAGTATATCATTTTTTTTTCATTCTAAAAAAAGTGATATGCGCTGAATAAATTTATGTAATGAATAAGTGACAATAAACAGCCTTCGATTTTCTGGAGTCACTCGAAGAATCGAAAGTTTAGACCTGCAAAATATATAATGAAAGGCTTAGCCTAAGCGAGGACCAGAGCCTGGAAATGGTTATACTAGTTGATTCTAGACAGACCAAACGAAATAGACAGGAAAATGTAGTAGAAGCTCTTTCGTTATGATTATAATCATCTTAAAGTTATTACTATATCACAATGTTGATTGGACGAGCAGCACAACATCAGAACCTGACATGATTTGCTTAACACCTATTGCAAAAGCTCCGCTTTATGTCACAGGTGGTTGTCATGTTAATGCTGTGTACTTCATATACATCTAAGTGATGAAGTTTAAGCCTTCTGCGCAGTATGAAACGTGTTAGTGTATGTGCAATATCCTCTGAAATGCACTTCGGGTGACTGTATGATCGATTACAATGTTACCTAATTAGTAACTATTGTATATTAGTGTGTTTTCAAATAGTATATTGTACAATTCTATAGTTGAGCCTTTTATCTTGTTTCTCTGCAGAACTAGGTGTGATAACGTCCTTAATTATCCATTATATTGCACTAAAATCGCTTTTATTCGATAAGGCATGTCTACTTTTAAAAGAGAACTTAACAGAGGATCATTTATTCTGATATGAAAGGGGTACATACGATTTTTTCTTTGAACATTCTCTATTCTAAACAAAACGTTTCAAAGATGAATAAAGAAAGTAACTCATTCCTAAGTAACGCAGAGACTGTCCCTGGATAAAATGTTCTAAGGTCTTAGAGTTCGCGCAACGACATAATACGGAACGAAATTTCAAATTTTTAACTTTAGTGATGATGGTAAACAACCGTTAATAAATATTAACTATCACTCTTCAAAAACGATCGTTTTCTACTGATAAAGATATCAAAATATAAATTCTTTTATTTTGGTCATGATGTACAATTTCAGGCTCTCCCGATTCAAGCTTTGTGAAAGGACAACAAAAATTGTGCCGTTCCAGGCTTTTTTATCCCTTCTGCAGGTGCTCTGTATGAAAACGTCAAAAATCGTACCGCGTCAGCTTTTCGATTTTTAAACTTTCGTTAAAGTTAGTGCTAAGACATTTGAAAAGGGAAAAGGAGAAAAGTAAGTTTCAAAGAAAGAGACTGGAATTAACCATTGTCACTTTAATGTCATTAATGATAAAGAAAAGCATATTCTTTGTTTGATTAACCAGAGAGTAAATCTGTTATGCAGGTGGTCGTAAATAACTCATTTTCTTTGTATATGGTTTAAAACCCTTTCAGGGGCGACATGTTATGATTTTTTAAAAGTTATGAAAAAGTAAGCATAATGACATGCAATGGTCCTATAGACAACATAAATGAGTTTAAAATTTTTTTCGTCCCCCTTTATGGAAAGGGGACCGGTTTCGCCTTGAAACCAGCGCCCCTCTAGAGCATTTAAGACTAAACATTTGCTTATTTATCTTTAGTTTGCTGAAAAGTATCTGAACGTAACCCAAATTGCAGATTATACTAGTAAATTACTGAATAACTAATGAAGTAAGTAATATTTGCATAAACACGCATTTTTAATTATAAATAAAGAATTTAAAACAGGAAACAAAAAAGTATGAGTCAAAAAGTAACTAATAATGCACTAAATTACTTACATAAAACTATGAAATATTTTTAAAAATTATGTTAAAAACTAAGAAAATTATATGTAAAAATAAAATAAATTAAGATGCATACAATTATTTTACTATGAACTAGAAGCATGAGAAAAGCGACCGCTAAGAGAAGCATAATAAAAACGCAACTGTGAGTGTTTTTCAGTGTGCTCTGTGTCTCTGTAAAAAATAAGAAATGTTTTCCCTTTCTCAAAAGCTCCATAAATCCTCATCTTTGAAGCCACTCAAATGAAGATATGGTGCAACTGTTTACAGCAGTCATCCAAAAGCAATAAACACAATTGCAAAAAATCTCGCGACTGCGTCATCTGATCCTTTCTTCGATGTCTCAGAGGGGCGGTGGTTTCATACTGAAACCGCAAGGAAAACAGTCAAAATTAAAAGGGTTCCATTACTTTTTTTTGTGAACTAAGGACATTTCATTACTCATTGATGCATGCTTATAAAATATATTGTGGAAAAATTAAACATTTTTGGGTTTTTTTGTTTTTAAAATGAGTCAAAAAGAGTAGTGGGGAAAAGAAGCTATTTTTGAATGATTCGTATCAATTAATGGATGCGAAGAAAGATTTGGTGCTGCCATCTGTTATCAGCTTTAAGTAGTAATTTAATTTTAGCAGCGGTTTTGAGAAAAAAAACCCAAATTTTCTAAATTAAAAAAATGTTGAAAATGCGGTTTCAAGGCGAAACCACCGCCCGTAAAAGGGTTAACATTCTTCTCTACTATGAAAATCACATTTTTAAAAGTGTATGAAATAATAATTCTATTTTATTAAAAATGTGATAGTAGCACACTCACGAGTTTCACGATTCTTTGCAACATTTTATTTTAAACACAGATTTAATGCAAGGCAAATCCTCAAAATGTTTTTATTTTTTTGTTTCAATGGAAATTTTTACTTTTGTTTTAGTTCTTATCCTTCTGTTTCACGAAAATAATAATACTATATCGTAATGAAATTTTAAAAGCACCTTGTTTTCTATATTAGGTATAATCTCCAATGTAATTAATGCGTTACTTAAGCAGTATCTAAAGTGTGATATAGACACCTAATAATCACGTGACTCCCTATCGCGCTTTCAGATTTTGCATTGACCCTGAATGAAAATGCTGAAATGGGAATCCTTCTTACCGCCCCATCGAGACAGGCTGAAACGCCGTGATTTTTGATTCATTTCTAATGCAAAATATCATCGAAAATAATTTAGTAATTTGAAACTAAAATAAATTCAGTTACAGACAATAAAGAGCTCGTTCCTCCCATAAAACTTTTTAAATTTAATATTGCGTATTACCCCACAATTCCACACATAAAAAAACATAGCAGAGAAGTTAGTGGTTTTATATATCGTCCATTATTAAGCAAGTTCTAAAAATTTTAATATTGTGCTTCGCGAAGCGCATGCGCGAATCATATGAGAAAGCAAATCGTTTGCTGAGAGTTTTAACATTTGAAATGTCGCCTTATACTGCAAACAAGGTATCTTTGTATATCATTTAACCCTGTTAAATTATGAGAATATTTCGGTAATTTGCATTAAATATGAGTATAGAGAACTGATATGCATTCATACGAATATTATTATACGAAACCTTAGGCAAGATTAAAGGCAGAATAAACTACTTTTCATTATTAAGTTGAGCATATTAAAATGAAAATAAACTGTTAACAACTTACGTCTGCAGGAAGGAAGTATGGCGGACCATTTACCATTGGCCTGGCAGTACCTGTGGGCTCGTCCGACTAGTTCGTAGCCTACGTTACAGTGATAGGTGACACGACTAGTAAAAGTAAATGTATTTCCGTCTCTTCGGCCATGCTCAATTTCACCGAGCGGACTGCAGTTTCTCGCTGAAAGAAAACAAATTCTCAAATGTAATTTTTGACCTCTAATTTTATACAGGTGAAGGAAATAAAAGGCAAAAACGCTGTCAATAACCATAAGGACCTGAAAGCAATAAGGTAACTGTTAAAAACCTAAAGCAACAAAATAACCGTTAAGAACGGAAAGCAATAGAATATAAGAACTAGTTAAGTAGCTCCCCCCCCAGAAAATAAGTTACTAACGTAAAATAGTTCACAAAATATTACTATCTGTTGAGGAGATAAAAACCATTTAGAATTTTAGTTTTTGGTTAAAATTGGCAACTCTGTAGACTGAGCTGCATAATAAATACTTTTTATAGTTTCCTTCGTACCCTACGTAACTATGAGGCAATTTCTTTTAGAAAATTCTGTACTAAGATAGCCTCCTAAGGTAGAATCTCTTGGATATTTATTATATCCGTAATTAATTAATAATTTAGCCTTAAACCATAATGGAAGAATAAAAATCGTTGGAAATTAATTTGATATCTTAAGCCTGCATACGAACCTGCATATGCACATTTCTCATTTGCTTACAAATGAGATCTTTTGAAAGTTTTCGCGAAAATATAAACAAACGGGTATATTAGCAGTAACCTAGATGAAAAGCACTTCTGGGAATATTTTAGCGCTTAGCAGAAATTTAGACGCCGGATACAAAAATAGCATCACAATTACGTATCACACTGCTTTTTTTTCACAAACTTGATTTTTACTACATACTTGATTTTTACTGCATATTATAATCGAAATGCAGAATTTGAATTATTTAAAAAACTTTGATAAAAAGAATTGGATACATAAACAATATATTATAATTTTCTGCCAATATATTAAAAATTTTGAATTTTACAACATCGTTTAACTTTTTATCGACTCACATATATGTGGGATAACGTTAAATAAGTCTTAATGCATAAAAAGTACAATTATCACAAATGAATATTTATAGAAATATGAAAACATTGGGCATGTGTGTGAACAAACAGTTTACATTCAATTCCTTGGAGCGTTTGTATTAAATTTTTATTCCACTTATATATGAACCAATATGTGAGTAGAACAATGCAGCAAAAATCAACAAGGCGAAAATTATTTTTCTCTAAGAATACCCCTTAAATCTGTTAGAAAAATATTTTTATCCAAGGTCTGTCACAAGGAAAATACTTTTATCGCCTATCAAAAGCCAAGTTGAAATATGGATAATATCACTATAAAAAATTAATGTTAAAGAAATACTGAACTTCTTATGAATGGCGTCTAAAAGAAGCTTGGTTGCCTTAAAGAATGTAAATAGTAACGGTTTTGTGTAAGAAGACTAATTATGTAACCACGTTTAAACATATACTATATGAATATAAACTTTTAGGCTGCCCAATTAAAATAAAACTCCATGTTTTGCAAAAAATAGACTCTTTTCTGCAGGAAATTTAGTACATTAAATGAGAAACTAAGAAAACGTTTCTATTTAGATATTAAAGTGGACGTCAAAAGGAACATTTCTCAGAACCCGCACATTTCCACGAAACCTACGTAGCTAGGTTACCATTTTTGCTTACTAAACAGACTTGAACGCCAAACAGTAATCGATTATTACTCAGATCGGGATCATGTGATCCTTCAGAAGCAGAACTTTCGCCTGATTGGTTGATCTCTTCCCGGAACAGAGCTGCAGACGGAATATTTTCGGCAAAGTTTCATCGTTTCCATAGCTAGGCGGGACCTCTCTTGCAGCGGAGCTTTTTTATCAGGAATTCTCCCGTTTAAACCAGTTCTACCAGAATCTGGTTTCTCAGAAAAGTCCCGTCTAGCGGGGATCGTCGCTAGATGCGATAACCTCTTAATATTGAAGATTACTCCTTCCACTGTAAAATCTCAAAGGCATCGGATAAGAAAGCAAAAAAATATAGCTTTTTTTAAACAACAAATAAAGTTTGTTAAGAATAAAGTTAGTTTAGTTAAGAATTTTAATCATGTAAACACTTGAATTTAATTTTATTTTTGGAGGGAGAATACTTTGTAGCTTTTTTCTACTTAAGTATATGAAATATTTCCTATTGAAGACAATTTTATTTGAATGTTTTTTCATTATTCGTCCAAGAGTCTGTACGAAAATACACCACCTATCAAAATATAGTTCACTCGAATGGCAATAAAACTTTTCTTGGTAGGTATGTTTGAGAAAATTTACCCCTTAATCCCTAATCCCCCCAAAAAAATACTAATTCAGTAAATATTTTCAAAGAAATTTTCACAAATTCAAAATTTTCAGGCCTGTGATATTTCATCCAGTTTACTGACATATCAAATGAATTCAATAATATGCTCTTTATTAAAAGTGAAAAATTATTTTTTGAGTTCACATTTATAAGGAATTTTATTATTTGCAACAATTTTCTGAGGCTGCGGGTAAAAAATTTTAATTGCAGAACAATCAGTCAACATGTTTGCTAGGCCAGTGTAATTTCTTATAACAAACAATACACAGTAACAACATGTATATTAAAAATATGTATTAAAATTCAGAAATGGAATGTGACTTGTAAGAAATATACTACATTATGCAAAATATATAACATGCAAATATTTCTAGATAATTTTATTCATCAATTTCCATCTAAGAAATGTTTTTAGAACGTGAAATATCCGATTCATGTAACACTGATATATACTTTCTGAACAGGTAATATTCGTTTGAAATAAGTCCAGCTGATAAACTGATATATGCGAAATGTCAGGCTCATGCATTCGGCGAACGTCCGGGCATTTTTCAAGCATCTCCAAAGTATTTTGTTTGAATTATATCGGAGGATTTCCGAGATTTCGGATAAATGTATGAAAAACTGTACACGTTACCAAAAAATATGGACATATGATACCTTTGAAATCATGAAATATATGCACACTATTTTTGCTAAGGCCAACGCATAAGGGAACTCGAGCTTCCGTATTATGGTGACAAACCTAAAAATTATTATTTTTAAAAACATATTTGATAGAGGAAAAACGATTTCCAAAATAACAAAACACAGGGATGGAAATGGCTTTTCAGTTTGCTGTTTGTCTCCTACCTGGGCGTGATGGAGCCGATCATATGAAGTCAGCCAATATATCACGGACATGGATTTATTTCATGCAACAAGGAATATATATTGTATACTGATATTCACGAGAAAAAAACAAATAAACTTGTTGGCCTCGAAAGGTCATATTCGTTGTTCAAATGAAGCAAGAAATTTATAACACTTATTTTAATAATTTATAATAATTTTACAGATAATTTGAAATCCTTTAATAAATATATAATTTTTAACGATTCAAATTAAACATTAATTTAATTTTTCAATTCTGAACCTCACAATATCTGACTTTTTAATATATTTAACAATTACTTTACTATTTGTTCTTACTTTTATAACAATGATTAGAGCCGAGTAGTGGCAAGTAAGTAAAGACGGAATACTGCGACATTTTTCATACGTTCTGTTCTCTACTGGGGAACACGATGGCTGCGTATTGTTTACCATATGTCTAATATAACTATGAAAAAGTTTTTTTAGAAAGCAGTTCCTGTATTTACCCTTTTCCTTAGGTACACAATGCTGTTGGGCTTTGTCCAAATCAAATAATTCATTGTAACAATATTTAATATACGTATTTATAATAAAAATATTTCAAGATCACAATACCCATATTAACAAATAAATATTTTAGTATCCAGTTTTTATTTTATTTTATTATTATATTAAATTCTAGTTTTGTTTTATTATTTTAATACAAAAAAAAAAAATCTGATGTGGACGACACATGACTTCCCTGCACAGCTCATTAATTTATACAGGTTTTTTGCTACACTTAATTTAAACTTATTTCCGCGAATTTTCTAACTTAATTGACCGACTCCTCAAGGCAAATTAAAAATGACGTAAGACATAAGTTGACAATAAATTGCAAATAATGACATAAGTTGCAAATTTTAAAATTAAATATGTCGATCAATTTTGTCGTATGGAAGTCAAACTTCTTATAATTTTAACTTTCCCAAATATAAATATAGGAACCGAGAGATCGCATTAAAAGTTAGATTTCATTATTTGTCAAAAGTTAATTTTTTTCTTAAATTTCAGATTCCTAAAACATGAATATTTTCTTCATTTAAAACACTTTCGTAATTGGAAGTATATGACCATGATCAACGATTGCGAAAATAAAGACCGGATAAGGGCTTTTAAGGATTAGGATAAGGACATGATAAGGGATTAAGGGCTTTATATATATGTACACCTTTGGTACTGCCGACAGCAATAAAAAACAGACGTACACAACTAGACGCTATAGGAGTCCATAAGCAAAATTTCAGTATTATAAGGGCTATTCATTTTTGATTTATGGGAGGTACATACATACATACATACGTACGTATGTAAGTACGTACAGACGTCACGAAAAAAAATCCCTTTGAATACATTTTACAGTCCGTTTTGGAAAAAAGAGTCCTTTATTCTGCCCATACGTACAGACGTCACGCAAAACATCGGCCAAATGTATTCGCGAACAGTAAAAATGGATATTTTCGCTGAAATACGATACCCGAAATTTTTCGCGATCGTAATACTTCCTTTATTTAGTACGTGGAAGTAAATATCATTTTTCATCTACTAAATAAGAAATTTCTTTTCACCTCACTTCAAGTAAGTTAGATTAACAGTTGAAGTTTTCAATTATTAACATTGCGCAATGCTATTGCTTAAAAAAGAATTAAAAGGAAAATCCATCTGGTCACTTTCCGAAGATTGCATCTCGTTTTACTGACAGAATGAAATTAAAATATGATTAGACACAAAATCATATGCTGAAAAGGAAATTTCTAATTCCGTACCGTCGTGTTAATGAAAGTTAATTTAAGTTTGACACTAATTGCTTGAATTGGACTATCTGAATAGCAGGCGATCTTATGAATAATGGAAAAGCCCTTGAAATCAGGTTTGAAGATTTGAAACTCTTCAGGCATACTCCGTTAAAATGGTGCTTCTGCATATTCAGTGCATATTTACTAGTTATTACACATCATAATTAATCATGCGTAAAAGTTAATTTTGCAAGCAATATCATTGCTTGCAATAACATTTTAATTTCTTAATGAATTTTTAGCAAGGATTTCATTCTTAACGAAATTTTTATCTGATAAGTAAGGAGATAAACTTTATAAGAACTTCAATGACACTACCAAACATTCCATTGTTTTCACTTGATCAGTGAAATACACAGTTCTTTATTGTGGCGTTGCAAATGCAAGATTGGAACGTTATAAGTAGCCATTCCTGTTATTAAGATAATATTTACAAACTGTTCTAAGTAAAAAATTATCGTTTAGAGTTTGAGTATTATTGATGTTTGAAATGAAATCGTATTTGCAATGGAGAAATGTGATAGGGTTGTTGTTTTAATTGCGGCAAAACTGCTATAGAATCTTATCAAATGACGCAAAATGCTTACGGCGAAGAGTGTTTGTGGTGTTTTAAAGTGTTTTCATGTTTTGGTAGATTTCTGGGTGGTAGAGATGACGTTAAAGATGCAGAAATAACTGAACGTTCTTGCAAAATAAATAAACTGGCTCGAACATTGGAAGGTGTCCCTGCTGCCTTAAATCAAGGTAATCGATTAGGGATTAGTATACTTGCAAAACATTTTGTTCCTCATTCAGTAATAACAGAATACATGGATGATGGAGTGGCAGTCGAGACAGCATCTTCTTGACATGTGAAATCGCGATCTGGACGTTCAAGAAAAATCATCACAGAGGACAAATCATGGTGCTTCGTCTACAATCCAGAAAGGAAGAGACAGAGTGCTGAGAAGTAGGCAAAAGAAGTGCAGTTCCAAAACTCCACGGGAAAAATTATGTAGTGGAATTTTTTTATACTGCAAAGGACTAGTTCACCAGGAATTCCTTTGAAGGTAAAACTGAATGCGGTATTTTACATGGACATATCGGTGAAATCGATATTGGCTACTGAATCGCCTCGAACGTGCGCTTTCGAAATTTCATACAAATAAAAATCGGTTCTTGCTGCAAAATAAGGCGCCATCCCATTGGAACAGAGTAGTGAACACAGCAGTAATAAATTTGCTGTACAAAAATAGAAAAAAGAATTTAACTATATTGACAAAATAACAAGTAAGTGTGAAAACTTACGATTTGGAATATAGGTATTTTACGGTCGGACACCTTTCTTTCGAATAACTGTTACACTTAGCCTATGAGAATTTGTATGATATTTTCTGCTAATGTTAAAATGACTACGGTTTGATTTGTTTGATTATGGCAAAATACAAATATAAAGATTAGGTTAAAGTTAAGTATGTTTATCTATGTTCTCTATTTGTCCAAAGGTATCTGTATAAACTAAATTGGCTAGTATTTTATATTCAATGATACATGCTTTAATTTTTTGTTGAATTTAATTTTCCCCATAATTTTGGTTCGCTAGTAATTTCACGTTCAATAGTCAGTGAAATTTTAATATGTGTAATATCCTTTTGGTTCCACCGAGTTGTAAAGATCTGCTATTTTATAATATAAAAGTTATAAGTCTAGTTCTCAGTTTTTTTTCAATTTTGTTTTCGAAATCTGTTCTTATTTGGAAAGGGTTTCACTGCCACTTTCGTTTCATTTGCGGCTGAGTGATAAAGTCGTTGAGTACTGGCAGCTCGACCTGAGTTCAATCCCGACATTGTGCAACATGGATACTAGCCAGTGTCCTTTAGGATGTCTCCCACAAGCACATCCTTGCATTTAGATAGATAGAACATATAGATAAGGAAGATTCACTTATAATTTAATCTCAATTGTAAGTGAGAAAAGATGCCTAAGTGACAAGTATCTAAACCAAGTTTAACTAATCATATACACTCTCCCTTTTACTATAATAGGTTTTCGATTAAAAATTGTGCCTGTCCATGTAGCATGAGTAATGTCGATATTGAGCATCTGTTGTTTAGATACTCTTCTATGAAAAATATTGTTCTAAGATTTATTCCAGATATTGCTAAATTTAATATTTTAAAGAATCTAAGTAAAAATACAGTGACTAAATTGATATTGTCAAATTTCATAAAATATGTATCTGTAAATGAAATGAATTTATATATTGATTGCTTTTAAAATTTCCCTGTCTGTTTAAAGGAAAACTAGAATGTTTATGATATTCTGTTATTTTATTTCTTTGCATATAGTAACATATTTTTATGCATGCAAGCAACATGTGTTATATTTTACAAGGTATGTAATAATGTGCTTTTGTTGTTGCAGCTGGTAAATCTCACCAGCTCTTAGACTTTAAGTTCATATTTTAGTTGTTTATTCTATTTTAAGTTATTTCAGGTAGTAAGATGGTAGTTCTACTGCTTAATGAGCCTGATTTAGGCCTTGTTTTAGATCTCAATGTTTCTTTAATTAAATAGCTATACTAAGCCCTCTTAAGCCTCTAACGGCGGTACAGGAAGTTCAACCAGTCATCCTTAACCTTATCCTTAACATTATCAAACAAATCAAACTATGGTCATTTTAACATTAGCAGAAAATATCATACAAGTGAGTGCTGCTACCAAACGTTTCAGCAGAAAGATTTTGTTGTGGTTTTATTATTTTTGAGTAAAGATTATCTGGGATGAAATTTGCTAATACCTGTCCTCACATTCTATTAATAACAGATACATTTTTCATTTAAGCTTAATGGTATGTTATTACAGATATATCAGCCGATCCTTTTTTTTCTTTGATGTTTTATATAATCCAAACGCATTTTACTCTAAATAAGGTGCACCTGCAGCTGGATGCTGGATGATACGTAGAGAAAACCCTAGAGCAATCAAATTTAACTACAGTGAAATTCATTAAAAAGGAAACGGTTTTTGCCTAATTAAACATAAATTGTATCTCGAAAATATGAAAATAATTATCGCAAAGTCAAAATCATTAGAATATGAATTCGAGTTACTATTTATACCCCCAAAAATATCACTAAAATTTCTACTCTTTACGCTCACCCCTTTCCCACGAGAGACAACATTTCCGAAATCTGTCCTAAACCTGAATGTGGTACAAAAGTCCCATCTTCGCCATCGGAAACAATTAGCCAATCATTTTTCCCCTCCCTCTTCAATGACTGTCAACCCCATTTTCCTCCAGGAAAAGTGACGTTAGTAGAAAATGCGATTTTCCTCTTTCTGAATTCTCCGGACTCTGAAAACGGGCGAACAACAGAATTCCGATTTCTGCTATCAACGGCTAATGAAATCTAAAGAATCGATGGCCATTCCGAGTGCTTAGAGCTCGTTAGCAAATAATGGCGATTAAGCCACCGAAAGTTTGGGGGCAGAAGGGAAGATTTCATTTGAGGGGTTGCTGGAAAGTGTCAGTTTAAAGAAATATTCTGAGAATCTTCAATGAAGCCAAATGTACAATATTTCTTACACTGTTTGAACTATTAAATACCTGAATAACAATTAATTTTAAATTTTTTTTTCTCTGTTCTCGGTAGAAAAAGAAAAAAGCAATTTAGAAAAATTGCCCATTTTAAGACTTAACAATGCTTTTTATGCAAAGTCTATCCAACGCTACACATGGCTGAAGTTTTGCGTTGTTAGGAACTTAGTAATAAGATGTGTCCCTTCGTGACAGCTATTCGTAATTTAGTCTCTTCATAAAATGCTTTAGAAGTACGCTTGGTCTATGTTCTAAATGTTCTAAAGTGGAAGCAGAGAAGGTTGAATTCTGAAAAATAAGAACTCCTGAAAGAGACTCAGGCTAAGATTGTAAGAGGTAATTTAAGTAAATAGTTTTTTAATGCTGTAAAAAATTCTTCCCATGTTCCCTTATTTTAAAACATTAGACATTCGCATTGTAAAAGTCAGGTCGCATATTATAAACGCATCTTTGTTATAAAATGATGCTGAGACATACTTTCGCGTCGTGGTTTAGTGTTTGTTTATTACGTCATTTTATGAGTTAGCTCTCTTCTTTATGGAGACAGTGAACGTTGATATATTTTCTTTTAATTATTTTCATTGAGATGTGAAACTTTGCATGCATACGTATTTTACCGCAATTATATCAAATATCTTTGAAAAAAGGTTTTGGCTCATTGCTATTTAATTTTTTTAATTCCTTTTTAATTAAATTTTTTTTTCAAAATTCTCCATGCGACTTACTTTTTTCTATTTCTTATTATTTTTGCTTTATTTCAATTTAAAATGCATTGCAAGCACAATTTGGTATTAGTTAGTGAATTGTATAACATGTTAAATTTTAATTGATATTTCTTTTACGTGTACCTAAATTTTAAACAAAACTTCCCTCTTTAATACACTTTAATTGGACTTTTATGCGCTTTGTAAATTTGCATCTAAAAATGCATGCCAATTTTTGTTACATGTATAAACAGGAATCTGAATTACAAACTGCAAACACAAATTAAAGTGCATGGAGAATTTTGAAGATGTAACTATCACGAAAATTTCATTATGAAAAAAATACATTTTAAGAATATATTTATGTTTATCTTTAAAATTTACTTTACCTTTAATATCTACTTAATATCACTTTATTATCTACTTTATTTAATAAAAAGTATGTTAACATTGTTTTACGTATGCATAAATATTTTTCATACCAATAAAATTGTAGAATGGTAAGAAGTACTTAATATTATTTTAGAAATTTTCCCGAATACTTTTAGTAAATTAAACTAAATATTTTTTAAACTAAGAATCACTTTAAAAATTTCCTACACCATATGTTTCTTCTTCCTTATTTACATTTTCATTATGCTTAGCTATTTTAAAAAGTTTTTTTTTCTTTCTTTTTTTTTTTTTTTTTTTTTTTGTTTGTTTTTGTTTTGGTAAGTCTTTTCTTCTATCCAGTTGAACACCTCTTTTCGCTCTGTTCTATACAACGTTTATCTCGCCTCTGTCCAATAGATACTGAGCATGAATTTATATCATTCCTGTTCCATACCTCAAATATTTAAACATCCAAAATAAAAGTCACTAATTGCTGTAATAACAATCATTTCTAGTCTGTTTTTCGATACAAATGTTTCCTTGGGGCAAGTTCTTCCAAATGACACTACGTAAACTCTCTTTGGTGTTTTATGTTTTCCCAGATATGTATCTTGCTAAGTTTATTACTGACTAGTCTTTGATACACTGGCAGTATTTTAGAAAAAACATCTGTTAATTTGGTTTTCATCACTGAATGAGATTCAGGATTTATTTGTTAATAAAAAATTCGTAAAATACGAAATTTGAAATTGATAAAAATACAAATTCGAAATTTTCGAGCATCCAGGTGCTCCTGTTCGGTTGCAGGACTACGTTTTTCAAAATTTGATGGCTTTAGGTACCGTTGTTTTTTACAATGCGATAAACATTCACGCATTAATGCAGATTCTTCATTATATAGTATATTTAAATATGATAAACGGCGATAATGTTTGGTGGCAACAGTTTGAAAAGTGAATGGGATAATTAATAATATAAAAAACCTAAATCTAATTCATAATTGTTTTTCAAACCTTTTGTTCCCGTTCTTAGTCTAATAGTTACCAATTATTGGTATCATGATTATATTGTATATTGTACATTATGGAGAAAAATCTTTGGGAATTGGTGAAGAAAGCCGTTTTTTTAAAATGGGTCGATGCAAGAAAATATCGGAAATCATCGGCGTAGAGACAAAAAATTTCTATTTGCTTTTAAGAATTTCTTCCATCGATATTTTTACTTTACTCAAATAGATTAAAAATTATTTCACTCGACGCTATGAAGTAAAAAAAATCAAGAAAAATTTTAAATGGAATCTAAGTATTATCAGTTTACCTTCTTGGAATAATTCTATCTTAGTTTTCCATAAATTTTAAAAATTCGCACAGAATGGAAGTTCTTGAAATTTGCTTAAATTAATTTGAATGAATAAATTTTTCTGCATCAAGACTTAACAAAATAAATTTTTTCCTCTCCTTTTTCTTTTGGCACATTAATTAGAACTTTAGTTAAGAAACTTTTCTTTAAGGAATCGGTTTAAGACTTTAAGAAATTTCTTTAATTTCTTGACTTATTTTTGTAACGCCGATATTTCCCTCTAGACTTCTATATGAATATCATTCTTTGACGTAATAAAACCTCATAACATTATATGACGTTTTACTAAAAATAATACCAGTATAACTTACAGTTTAAATAAAGGAAACGGAATGTTAAATCTGCACATATTTCAAATCAATTAATACAAATCAAATTACGCATAAAGACTCTTATTTTCACAAAAAGCTTTGAAAGACGATAGAAAAACTCGAAGATTCTCGTACTACTTTTAATAAAGTTTGTTGAAATAGAGCGTCTTAAATATTGCATACAATTCCTTTTTTAAATTCAACAAGGCAGCCGTAGGCTATCTGTGGTAAAAAGTATCATTTCAGCATGACAATGAGTTTCCGTATCAAGGTGATATAATTTAAGGAAACAATATGTGTAATAATTTGACAGAGTACCAAATTTTAGTAAGATGCTCTGTAAACATTTTTAGCATAAATAATGTTTGGAACCATTTAGAAATTTTAAGTACAAAGCCATAAGAAAGGCTGAATATTTTACTCAAGCAACACGCAACATTTTAGGTGGCCTTTGAAGTATCTTTCAGCATTACCTTTTCTGGTTTTATTAGTATAGGCGTTAGCCTATGCTAATAAAGTAATACTGTTTCCCGTAATACTAATACCTATACTATACTAATACTATACCTATACTATACTAATAATAATACCTATACTATACTATTAACTAATACCTATACTAATGCTATTTCAAGGTTTTCAAAATTATATGAGTAAACAGTGTAGTTTTGATTTACTGAATGACAAGATATGAAAGTTTTTATCGAATTCGTTACATCCCATGTAAGCGTTTAGTATTTAAATATGCTTTGAATAAGTAATAAGATCGTAAATTATGTCAGACTTTCAAATTTCGGACCGCAAATAAATTATTTTAATGTTTATGCTTAAACAAGAAGCAAGAAAGACATTCATGAAGTGGCAACCTTCTTAACCACGTTGTTTGCAAATTTATATTCAACAAACAACAAAATTTAACATAAAACTGAAAGAAATCAAAATATATTGTTGACTGCAGTTTCAATAGAATTCAGTCCAATTTAATCATTCTTATAGTTATATTAGAAGTTTCAGTACTATGTGCAAGAATAGGTTCAATTGGTCGAGAGAACTGCGAAAGGAAATGGCTTCAAACTCAGCCGTTCGACTAAGCAACTTTAGATTACCGGTAACATTAGAAATTCTACGCAAGTGTTAACGGTAACAACAATAGTCTAATAAATTGGGCTGAGTTTAAAGAAACTTACATGTAGCAATATTTTTTTTAAGTTTTTTGTTAGGTTTTAATTTTTTTTATTATTTAATGTTCATATTATTCTCACAAAATTTCCTCGTAATAATCAAAATTCATGCTTCATGAACATATAAATTTAACGTAGCCTTTCTAAATGTATAGCTTACTATACGCCATTAGAGTTCAGAAAATCTTGGCTATAGCAGGGAAAACATTTGCTATAGCCAAGATTTTCTGAACTCTAATGGCGTATAGTAAGCTATACATTTAGAAAGGCTAGCAGGGAAAACATTTGCTATAGCAGGGTTTTTAAACTGTGGGTCGCGACTCCCAAGTAGGTCGCCATTATAATAATTTAATAATTACCAAATATTTTTACACAATGTAAATGAAAATAGATAAGATAAGACTATGCAGACAAAGAAAAAAACGAAAACGTTTCGACGCATTCTTTTAATAATATAAACGTTAATTTTCCTTGCATTGCACGTGACGCTGTCATTTCATCTATTACTTATTTAAAATTTTCACCTTGTTCTATGTCTTAAAATTAGAAATTAAAGTTAATGACATAAAACTGAAACAGTATATTACAGTACAAGTGGAAAAATTGTCAGTTTCACTCACGCGTGTGTCGGATTTGCGCAATACTTATGGCGTCCCACAAAATTTTTGTAAATATTATGGGGTCCTGGGGGTCGCGAAAAAATCTTAGTGATAAAAAGGAGTCGCGACTGAAAGAAGTATAAGAAACCTTGTACTATGGCATTCCGATAATCCTCCACTTTGAGATCAAGTGTTGAGAGTGTTGGAACATTTTGGAGATCACGGGTCGTAGCTGAGTTTTATTTATATTTTCCGCTTTCTAATTTTAATAGTAAATTTGAATCGTTTAGATTAATCAAAGCTGAAGAATTATCAAATCAAGATTTACTGAATATTACATTATTATATTTTTACGTTTAATAAATAAAAAAATAAAAAATAAGACAAAAAGAAAACTTAGTGGAAAGTTAAAGGGACAAATTTTAAGGATATTTTTTGCAGAAGAAAAGTACACGATTTTGTAAAATGGCATCAATATGTTATTTTATCTTTGAAAAATATACATCTTTAAAAATTTATTTTCAAAACATTTTTTATGTTCTCATACGACCAAAAAATAAATAAACAAAAGGAGACACACGATTACAAAAAAAGTCCGGCAATGGATCGGTATCCCTAAATTAAATCCTTACCCTAATTTTCAATTAAGCGGATTAACACTGTAGATTGATAAAAATGAAAGAACAGAAATTTTGGATTTATTAAAATCAAATTTCGTTGTGTCTGGTGCCTTTTATATAATTTTATTTATTATTTTTGAATGTCAGAAAAATCTCTACGAGTACTATTTTTTATAGATCTACTATCTCAAATCCCCGATCGATAGAAATAAGCATGCTCATTGCGTGTAATGGAAACAAATCAACTACGAGATGCAATTGAGCTGAAAGTTAATGTCCGAAAAGTTGTGGATAAAGGAATTATTTGCACATGTTAAGTACAAAAAGTCAAAGTTAATTTTAAAAGATAAATTAGTACGCATTAAAATGTAATCAATTATCATAAGATGAAACATTTGCGACTTTAAAGATAAAATGAATAAAAAATTTGAAAATTAAATTTTTACGAAAATTTGTGAGATTAAAAATGAAAAAAAAAAAAAAAAAAAGATTCACCCTTTTAGTTTAGTATAAAAAGAGGAGTGCTGACACGTGCGCAGCAAATTGATAAATAATTTCAACTAATAAAACAAATTTGCTTCTTCAATCCAAGTAATATTATAAATATACAATATTTAAAGCTTATCTATATATTTATAAAACAAAACATTTACCGTTAAATTTACAATGATAATTTTTTTTAATCCGAATTGTTGTCTATTACCATCCAAAAGTGTGGGCGGATAATATACAAGCATTCGTGGAATGCAGAGTAGTCCTAGTATATTATCTTTCTTTATAATTCACAGGTTGGGAACGCAATCTAAATAATTGTTTTTCCCTGGAATAAATTTCCTTTTTTGAGCTTATCTTCCAAAAGGAAAAAGGGATTTTATGATGATATTTAAGATTACTCAAAGGATATAAAAAAATAAGTCGTAATAGATTGAAAATAGAAAATTGAATTTATCACTGCTCTTCAGTTTTATTAAAACAGAAGAACATTTTAACAGGTAGACATATTATTTTAACATGTAGAATTATATTTAACAGAACTGATACTTAAAATAATTTTGCTTAATAGAAAATAATATTAAAAACGAAAGCATTTAAAAATTCAACGCATATTATTAATAAAAAAAGTTTTAAATTCTCGACAACAGCTGCAATTAAATGTATTTGCCACCTTTTAAATTAAATTCAGTCTCATAAAAATTGATACATTAAAAAGAAATTCGGGACAGACAGAAAATGACTCTACGTTATGGCTTCAACTTGAAACTTTTTCTCTTGTTGTTTGCTCTTCTTTGGATTTTAGCTGCAAAATGAATCTCAGCTTTACCATTTCCCAACTATGTGTTAAAATTCGTTTGAAATGCTATTTATTTAAGGAAAAACATTTTAATTTGAAATGGATAATTAAATCTTGCTAACATTAAAAAAATCTAATGTGGACATCACAAATCTTCCTTGTACGACCTATTAAATTATACACATTTTTTGCTGCATTTCTTTAAAACTTAATTCCTCGCATTTCATTAGAGATATATTTCTCACTCAATTAATTTAGTTCTCAGTTCTCGGCAAAGCAAGAATATATAAAAACTCAAAACATCTTCATTAGTTCAAAAACTGTAAAATGCAGAAAAGCATAAAACACCAAATGCAGTTAAAAGAGTTTTTTTTTAAAAAAAAAAAAAAAAAAAAAAAAAAAAAAAAAAACAGTTTTTACGATAAAATTACAGTTTCTAAGCAAAAACAAGCAATTCGGCTAGCGTGGAAGAAGGCAGATTTTTCGGTGCACAAAACTGAAAGTTTACTTTTGGTCCGACTCGGCAAAAAGACATTGAAGGTGCAAAAACTGACTTAATTCATTATTGTACTGGGTTTCAAATATAAGTAAATAGGCTTAAATTAGAGTTTTAAATTGTTGATAATTCTATAACAATTGCATGCACATTAACTAAAGGCACAGAAACCTTAACTTAAACATCAAGAATAAATCTCCTCTGAATCCATTTTAGAATCTTTTTTGCAAAACACAGTCCTTTATTCTGCCCGTACGTACAGATGTCACGCAAAAATACTGTTCGAATGGTTTCAAAAGCGGATGAAATGGATATTTTCGTTGAAATATGATACCAGAAATCTTTCGTGATTGCAATACCACCTTTATTACGTACAAGGAAGTAAAAAGGGAAACATTTCGCATAATATTGCGAATGGGGACGCATTTTCTGCATTATAACAGCCGTTTCAAACCGAATCCTTACGAGAACACGATCCCTAGTAGTAGGTCCGTTTTTGTATTTATATTGAAAAATAAATAAGTGGTTGGAAAGGTATGAGTGATTTATTTGATACGATTTTTCGTTTAATGAGATTATGATTAAATGAGATGAAATCATTGTTTTATTAACTTCTTAGTAAATACTGATGTGAAGAACTTATTTTAGAACATATGTACCAAGCCTGAGTACGTGGTCTGAAAATTAAATAAACTTATTTTATGATATGCTCAATAAACGCGTTTCTGATGAAGCACATTATATATAAATAGCCAAACCTTATCTATGACATAGCAATACTATAATACCATTAAGCATTATGAGAAATACGAAGCCATTAAGTTTAATCAGTGACACAAAGCTGTTACATAAGCAGCATGGAGCAAACGTAAACTCAGGAAAATGTCAACTAAATTTAAGAAAGAAATAACTGCTTATCTCTTGCATATATACTCAAGTAGAATACACAATTCCAAAATGATATAGAAACAGTTGAAGTGAAGCTAGACCTAGACTTCCGTGCCCTATTTGTATAGAGAAGCTCATCGCGAAAATTAGAGAGAATGATTATAACAAGATTGTTGTTTTCCTGAGAGGAAGATGTAGATAAATCTGACGTTAATGCATCAAATTTTTGTGGAAGACGTGGATAAGAAGAAGTCGCTTCTGGCTACGTGCTGTTGTGTTGTGTCTAATGTTCAAAAATGTGATCGCGTTTAGAATGCAAAATACTCCTTCAGACAACAAGTCGAAACAAGTAAAAATTTATTAAAATCGGCTGCTGTGGAGAACGAATATAGTATTTCGCTAAACTTCTAGTTCTGAATGAAAATCACCAACTTTCCCCAAAGGAGAGCAGTTACTAAATCAAAGAACATGAATATATTTGTGTATTTGTAGAACAGCAAGGGAATTATTCTTCAAGAATTTGCTTCTGAAGGGCGAACTTTCAGTACTGTTTTATATTTAAGTATCTTAGAATACCTATAGAAGAGGCTTTAAAGATTTCCGCCCGAATATTCAGCAGATTGAAATCGCTTTTTTCTGTGTAATACCGCAAATGCACAAGGATCAATAACTATACAGGAAACTTTATTCAAAAAACAAATATTTATTCTCTTATTTTCTGCTCTATTCCTCACATTCGTGTTCCCGAAACTGAAATTGTCACTGAAGAAATGGCTCCTTGACGACGATCAAAAAATCCAAAAGACTGCATCATTAAGTCTTCGTGAAATATCACAAAAAGACTCACATGGCTAATTCCACGCTTTGTTAGGCTGTGCCACTTGTGATATCGATATACATGGGTCAAACTTTGGATTAAAAAACATATAATATTCTTATTTTTCATTCTATAAACTTAGTCTCATTATTTAATTAACAGACTGTTTAGAAACAAATTATAGTTTTAAGAATGTAAACAATTAAAAAACTATCTATTTATTTCGAAATTACCTCATATCTTTCCAAATTCCAACGACACACATGATGTTTTGGATAGGCACTGCACAACTAACTTTAAAAAGGTTAACAGATGCATTTATACACAAAAATATTATTATTTACGCATTTCTTCGAAATAATACAATACAGATGTTTCGTAATAGTATATAAAATTACTTTTTAATAAATGAAGTGATATTCACTTAGTTAATTTAAATGTTTAGAAATTTTAACATATCTGTCTCAAATTTATTAATGAAGCGTTTAGTTACAATTTATTTTGAGGTTAAATGTGACATTAGAGGAGACAAATATTGTAAAGCTTTTGTGTAATTTGAGGCTTTTTTTTTTTTTTTGAAAAAAAAAAAATGCATCAGAAAAAGATATCTGAACATTCATTTATTAAATGTAAATAGATTCATCTTAGCATTTTAAAATAATAAACTGTAATTCTAGAAAAAATTGAGCAGCAACGGTTTTCAAAATTTGTAATCCAAATTAATGATTAACAACTTTTTGCTTGAGCCGTAAACTAGTTTTTATTAAAATATTCACAATCTATCGCTCGATGTGTAAACGTTGGCCGATATGTAAATCATTTCGTATATTAATTTGAGTTCACAGTAATTAATAAACCATGCAGCTGTGCAGATCTCATACCCGAGTAAAATTTCTACTAAAACGCAAACGGGAAAGTAAAACTTATTTTTAGAAATGGCGATAAGAATCTTTAAGTTGTGTTGAAAATAAATTGCATAATCACTTCACGTTGTATTAGAGATAAAGCAAAAGTTAAACTAAAACTTTAGATAATGTTAAAGAGCAAGTGTAAATAAATATTTAAACATGAAATCACGTATTTTAAACATGAAAATACGTATAATTTCCCCTTATTTTGTCTGATTATGCTAATTAAATATTACATAAATTAAGCTTTATTTCAAGTAAGAATACTTACGATTATTACTGTATTTTGAAATGACAGTGTTCAGACAACAAGATAATATAAAATTCTCTGCAATAAATTCAGATTGAAAGATGTTTTATTTATTATATTTCATTTAAATGTTTATGAAAAGTGCCTTCCTAAAATGCGTTTTGAATATAAAAAATTCGACACTTGTTTTGCAAATATTTTATGTGGATACCGCCTTTCAGAGAACAAAAGTTTTGTTAATAAAACGCACCCGAATCAATGCATTTTAATGGATGAAAATATCACTATGCAGTACATTGTTTTATCTGTTTTCACTGTACTGACGAATGATACATTGCTGTAAATTAGTAACACTGATTTATTTTATGCCCAGCCATTACATAATATGGTGTTTTATGGTGTTTTTAACAGCTGTGTCAGAAAATTATGCTGCGCAATATATTTAAGTGTCTGACAGGCTGATTTATTCTACAGCAAACACTTTTAAATGCTATAGTTTATGGTGTTTAATCTGCATTAATACACGCATAATTATAAATAATATTCATTAGAAAAGTTAATCCAAGCTTTACATTTACGAATAAAGCTCAAATCATCCTGTGATCAAGATGAAGAAAAAATTCGAAATACTGAATAAATTTCATATGCAGCAAACACGAAGTGATTACCAATTTTAGCCAGTATATTTACAAAATGTAATTTAAATTTAATTGCTTAAGATATATGATCTCAGATGCCATTCAGGTTTCCTCACACATCTAATCTTGGCTCCTTAAATTAACTTTAATGATTGTCTTAAGATATTTAATTTACTCATAAAACGTTTTAATAAAACCATTAATTAACGAAATATATACATAAATTTGCCTTTATTTGGATCACTGATATTAAATTTTAAATGTATATTAGTTAATTATAACGATAAAAATTTAAGAAAAGGTAGATTTTAATACATTGCTTTTTATTTTAGACATGAGAATGAAGTAAACCAGATACAAATTTTCGCATTAGTAAAGTTAACTAAATTTCTGAATGCATATGTGAAAAGTCATATATTTTGAAATATATTCATATATTTTGAAAAGTCATATATTTTGAAAATTAATGAAATGTAAATTAATATATCTGTAATGTAATTTATCTGTAATGTATAATTATCTGTAATGTATATTATCTGTAATTATCTGTACTGTATAATGTAAATTAATATTCTGGTCACACGTAACACATCCAACTTCAGTACTACAGTTTACCGTAAACCTTCATCGGTTTGCCTTCCACCACACTTTAAATCATGTCATCCGACTAAACAAAAGTTAGCTTCATTTTATTCCTATGTTTTCCGTGCTCTTCAAGTTTGCTCCTCCAAACTAGCCCTTGATGAAGAACTAAATTATTTAAAAGCAATAGCTATTGACAGGGGCTTTTCACCCAACATTATTAATCAAGCAGTTAAAAAATTTTCATCTCAACACACTAAAAGCCACACTCTTATTTTAGGAGATTATAAAAATTCTGTTGTCATTCCCTTCTTTCCATCAATTAGCTATAAAGTTGCACATATTTTGCAGAAATTTAACTTTCGGGTTGTTTATTCTCCCATCAATAAAATGCCAAATTCTATACTCAAGGACCCCATTCCGGATATGAATTCCTGGGGTATTTATAGGATTCCTTGCCAGTGTGGTTTAATTTACATTGGCCAAACTAAGAGAGCCTTAAAATTTCGCGTCAAAGAACATGAGGCATATGTTAGAAAAAAGGAAACACAGAAGTCTTCTGTTGCTCAACATTGTTGGTCCGAAAATCACACTTTCAATTTTTCTGCTGCCAAAATTATTCAAAAAACATCTTCCATTGGAGAACTGGATTTTCTAGAGGCATTTCACATTCATAAAAATCTTTCTGTTCTAGTTAACGATCCTAATTCCAATCCAAATTTGCCTTCGGCTTTTAGAGAAATTATGTTTTAGTTCTGGTTTCGCCAACAGATGGCGCCACTTGCTTATTCTTGTCCAGGCTTTCTTATCTTATCTAATCATTATTTCCTATCTTGTTCATTTGCGGTTTTGCAGCTGAAGATGATGGTTCGGTAAAACCATCGAAACTAGTCCTGTGAAAATTTTGTGAATTAACGCTGATTTTTGTTGTTTGACTTCTGAATTAGTATTTATTCGCCGTGTTATTGTGTCTTAATTATATAAGCCCCAAACAGGCTTACATTTTGCTTTCTTTTTTGCACGTGGTGTGGCCGCCATTTTGTGATTGTAGGAGTTTCGGTGAGTACATTTTTGCAATTTTCAAGTTATTTTTATGTTTTGTACATTTGGATATTGTGCTTTGCTTGTCTGATTTCATGCATTTTGCTTACAAACGTTTTGTTTTCTATTCATTTCAGTGAGGTATTTTTCTGCTGTTTTGTGTGTACTTTATTGCTCAGTTAATTTAATTTGATTTTCTGCATTGTTTATCATGCCTTCATCCGTTAATCGTTTCACTAAATTACGCCTGAAACGGCAAAAATTCCTGAATAATCTTGACTTTTTACTTAAATGTAAATGTAAAAAATTGATCCCCAATTTTATTCAAATCAAATCTAATCAAAAACCTTCGAGTCGCGTTTCAAGAATTCTGTTAAATTGCAAGCTTGCCTTACTTCGGTCCGTGATAAGGGATACACGTCAACAATTGTCCAAAATTGAACATGAACTCTATAAGCTTCATCTGGAACTCGCTAAATCATATCCAAAATTCACTGCCCTTGAACAAAAGTCTTGGTCTAGAACGGAGAATACAGTTAACCGTCATAAAAACACCCTTGCAGTTAAATTCGAAAAACTTCTTTTACAGTCTTCCAGTTCAAATAGTTCAAAAAATCTTCCCATTGTAAACATCAAGCCAATAGTTAATATTTCTAATGTTAGTCTTTCAGAAGAACAAGAGAGAATTCTAAAATATAATTTTAACTTCTCACAAACCTGTAAACCCTCGATTCCAAAGATTTTGGCTCCTATCGAAAAAGCTTTCAAGTTCAGTAAAGTTTCAGATTCACAGAAAGAAATGATTAGGCATCTTATCGCTCATAATGTGAAATTCAATAATAAACCTTTGAAACCAAATCTAACTGCGAGAGAAAGAGCTACAATGCGTGAAATTCATTCTAACCCGGATATTATCATTTCAAAGGCCGACAAAGGTGGCCAGATAGTCGTCATGGATAAGAACACTTACATCGATGGTGTCACTAAACTCTTAAACGAAGGACCATATAATCCGATCCCTAAAGATCCTTCACCTTCGGACTTATCCAAAATAAAAACTGCGATCAAATCTTCGCAAATCATTTCAAGCAACTTAAAACATTCGCTTATCCCATCTGTTGCGAATTGTGCCAGATTATATGCTCTTCCCAAAATTCATAAAAGTGGTATTCCTTTCCGCCCTATTGTATCAAATTTAGGTACTGCCTCGTATCCATTAGCTAAATATTTAGTTTCTAGATTTTCCACTCTATTAGACAATAACATTTACACCATAAAAAATTCAATAGAGTTTGTAAAAAAGGTTAAAAACATTTCTCCTAGTAATTTACTCATGGTTTCTTTTGATGTAAAATCATTATTCACCAATGTCCCAGTGGAGGGTGCATTAAGATGTCTAGAAACCAGACTTCGCGAATTTCATTTCTCTTGCATCGAAATTGATGAGCTAATTTCTCTCACTCAACTCTGTTTGAAACAAACACATTTTGTTTTCCAAAATAAATATTACAAGCAAACTGAGGGATTAGCCATGGGAAGCCCCCTCAGTCCCATCCTGGCTGATATCTACATGCATTATTATGAATCAAAATTGTTTGAAACTTTAAACTTCCCGGCATGGTTCCGCTACGTAGACGATACTTTTACCCTGTTTGAAGGTAATAAAGATGATTTAAATAAAGTTCTTTCAACAATGAATTCTATTGATCCTGCTATTTAGTTCACTTTTGAACTTGAGACTTGCAATTCTCTTCCGTTTCTCGACATTCTGGTCACACGTAACACATCCAACTTCAGTACTACAGTTTACCGTAAACCTTCATCGGTTTGCCTTCCACCACACTTTAAATCATGTCATCCGACTAAACAAAAGTTAGCTTCATTTTATTCCTATGTTTTCCGTGCTCTTCAAGTTTGCTCCTCCAAACTAGCCCTTGATGAAGAACTAAATTATTTAAAAGCAATAGCTATTGACAGGGGCTTTTCACCCAACATTATTAATCAAGCAGTTAAAAAATTTTCATCTCAACACACTAAAAGCCACACTCTTATTTTAGGAGATTATAAAAATTCTGTTGTCATTCCCTTCTTTCCATCAATTAGCTATAAAGTTGCACATATTTTGCAGAAATTTAACTTTCGGGTTGTTTATTCTCCCATCAATAAAATGCCAAATTCTATACTCAAGGACCCCATTCCGGATATGAATTCCTGGGGTATTTATAGGATTCCTTGCCAGTGTGGTTTAATTTACATTGGCCAAACTAAGAGAGCCTTAAAATTTCGCGTCAAAGAACATGAGGCATATGTTAGAAAAAAGGAAACACAGAAGTCTTCTGTTGCTCAACATTGTTGGTCCGAAAATCACACTTTCAATTTTTCTGCTGCCAAAATTATTCAAAAAACATCTTCCATTGGAGAACTGGATTTTCTAGAGGCATTTCACATTCATAAAAATCTTTCTGTTCTAGTTAACGATCCTAATTCCAATCCAAATTTGCCATCGGCTTTTAGAGAAATTATGTTTTAGTTCTGGTTTCGCCAACAGATGGCGCCACTTGCTTATTCTTGTCCAGGCTTTCTTATCTTATCTAATCATTATTTCCTATCTTGTTCATTTGCGGTTTTGCAGCTGAAGATGATGGTTCGGTAAAACCATCGAAACTAGTCCTGTGAAAATTTTGTAAATTAACGCTGATTTTTGTTGTTTGACTTCTGAATTAATATATCTGTGTCTTTTAAAGTGATATACTGTTTAACAGCCAAATGAAAAATCCGCACTTTTATCCTTCCAAATTTTCAAAAAAGTATTCTTTATTTCATAATTACGTACATGCTTTTTATGTATGACTATCAAAAATAAACGAATTTTGCGTAGAAATTCAGCTTAAAGTTTTCCTCAAAACTTATACCTCAGAATTCCAACGACTTAAGAGTTAACTGTTCGAATTATTATCTGTTAATCGAAACTTAAGAGTTATCTGTTCACACGTCGGATATCGCAAATCCTATACAGGACAAGATTTATCTATGTCATAGTAATATTACAATTTGCTATCAATATAGATTAATGAATCAATAATACTGTTGTGGAATAGCAATTAGGAATTGAATTTTTTAATAAAAGAATACATTAAAATCTATATTGGTTTACGTAGCAAACATATATCGTACATTGGACTGCAAATAATGAACAATTATTATCCTCTTAGATTTAAAAAATGTCTGAATTACTTACGTATGCAATGGAAGTCAGGCCCAAACCATTGTGCAGTTCCATTATAGTGAAGACACTTCGCCTTGGGAAATCCTCTCGGGTCATAACCAGGAAAACAACTATATTGCACCATGGAATCGATCGGAAAGTCACTTTTGTCCAGGGGTGCACTATGCTTAGCGTGGGGAACCAGAGGAAGTGATCCACACATTGCTATACGAAAAGAAAAAGAAAAATAATTTATAGAAAGACCTTCCATGTTTTTTATCAGATATTTCTGAAAATTAGGTGAGAAATGAACTGAAACATTTCATTACAATACTAGATTTTCGAACAGTAAATGTAAAGTGAATTCTCTGTTAAGAAAATAATACACGTTTTAAATACCTGATTTTTAAGTTAAAACAGATAAATGTCTTTTTTATTCTCTTTCATTGAAACATGCAAAAAGGATTCTTGATAGAAAAATTTCGAATTCTAAGCTGATTTAACTCAAAATAAAAATCTCGAATATCTACAGCCTCAGTTGCACTGGAAACATTGAGAAGTTAAAAGATTACTAATTAACAGTTTAAGTAATAAAAAAAGTCTTAGTAGTAAAAGAGCCTAGTTGTCAATCTGTAAAGTTTTAAGAAAAGTTGTTTTATATTTGCCAAGTTTTTTAACCATACGTCAAAAATAACAATTTTTCATCTAAGATTCACTCTCTGTTTATACTTAAAGGCATACATTTATCTTTTATTATGAGTAAGTGCCCCTAGTAATATTTTTCTTTAAAGGTTCATATCATATATGTCTCACGAAATGGAATCTGATGGATGACGTAATCATGGAAATACATTAGCTTTTACATTACATATTTTTGTAATGACTCTCATTTTCTTGATGTGACTGACGTAAATCTCACATTCTGTAATTTCAAGTAATGACCATTTGTTTGCAAAAGAACTATGTATTATAGACGAACTTTCATAAAACTATACATTTTTTTGAAGTACATACATTTTTAGACATGTAACTTAGTCATTGGTCTATTAAACTATTAGACGTCGAAATGAGTTCAATGAAAGATATCGAGATTGCGTCTGCGGAAAAAATTTAAAAAGCTTAGCTTATTGAACGTTCAATCGAACATGCTGAGCAGAGTTACGGACGTACTGAAGCAATGTCTTAAAATATTACATTAGACGTTCTGATAAAAACGATCTCTTATTAACAATACAGCTGGAAGCGCGCGAAAATATTGTTACGGATTTGGTATTTAAATAGCTTATGTTAGTTGGATTGTAAATTAAATGGTTTTATTTCTCGCTCAGTGCAGCGCGTGACGAATATTAAAAGAAAGCTAAACCGGAAAATTGAAAATACAAGAGCGCGTGCATGTAACATTTAATAAATATCTCTCTTTGATTTCGAGAAAGTACTAGAAAATTCTTGCGCGCGATTTTAAAATCTTATAAAAGGAGGAAAACCTCTCAGTTCGTTGTAGTTACTTAGTTTGTTGTTGTTTAGAAAACTGCTGTTGTTGAATGTAGCGAATTCGCGGATTAGCTTTCTTTAGCTGTTTTGAATTAAGTTCTTTTGAACTTTTGAGTAGTTAAAAGATAACTACTGTGAGAGTTTGTAATACTGCGCTAATATTTGAGGACATCTAAGCATTATTTGCTGTGATAATAATAAATTTTGTTCCTTTTTCATCGGACTTGTGCATTCATTTCGTAACGAACCCGTACACAAGCAACAATTTTTGGTGTCAGAAGTGGGATTTGAATGCCAATAACAAGAGCGATGGAAGAGCAATTGAGACAACTCATCATTGCTGCGTTCCAAGAAAAGATGGAAGCTAGCCAAGCATCCTTTAAAGAAGAGATTAAAGTGGGAAGCCGTTAAAGAGAAAATGGATGTTATTCAAAAATCCGTTAAGGAAGAAATGGAAGCCGTTCAAGCTGGTCAAGAAAAGATTGAAGCAGGTCAAGAAGAAATGAAAAGGGAAATTACTTGCTTAATAGAAAAAAAAATTGAGGCTATGGAAAACAGAGTGGAGATGGTTGAAAAAAGAGTTGGAGAAATTGAAGAAAAGGTTTCTGCTGTCCAACAACAAATCGAACAACAAATTGATGAGAGAGTTTCTGCAGTTGCCAAAGAATGGATACTTTAAAGAAATTCGTAGCGACGGCAGGGAGCAAGAGTGATGATTTTAAATTCTTACCGATGCCTGCTCGTCCATCTCTGAAGTTATCCACATATGATGGGAAGACATCCTGGGAAGTGTATAAGACCCAATTTTCTATCGTTGCGAATGCGAATGGATGGGATTCCCATACTGAGGGCTGTCATCTCGCCGCTTCTCTGAGAGCAGACGCAGCGGATATCCTTCAGACTCTTCCCGAAAACAAAAGGTTAGTTTTCGAAGCTCTGTACGGCGCGTTAGAGCTGCGCTTTGGAGAGAAGTGTTTAAAAGACTACAGCAGGCCTCAGTTAAAATCCCGTCAACAGAAAAACACGGAAACACTCCAGGAACTTGCCACGGATGTTGAAAGGCTGTCCCACCTCGCCTTTACGGAGTGCCCGAGAGAAACGTGGGAAATCCTGTCGCTGCAATATTTCATCGATGGCATCCGGGACCCTGAAATACAGAAAGCATTGCGAATGGCGGATGTTAAAGATTTGAAAAGCGCTTTAGTGTACGCCATGAAATTCGAGGCAGCCCAGCAAGCCACTCGTAGAGAACGCTACCCAGTCAGAGCTGTGCGAGTCTACGAGCCAGTGGATCAATTGATGGCTCGTTTAGATGATTTATCCAGACAAGTCGACGCTTTGATACGGAGTAGCAGTGAGAACAAAGTGGCTCGAAGGTGTTGGAGATGTGGGTCTGAAGGTAAAGAAAGCCCTAAAGTGCCCTAAAGAAACCAGCTCTAAAGTGCTGGAACTGCGGTGTTGAAGGCCACCTACGAAGGAACTGCAGAACACCCCAGAGCACGGAAAATAAGGCATAGCATTTAAACAGGCAATTAAATGCCATGGGAAGGAAAAGGAGTGACAAGAAACCAAAGTGCTGGAACTGTGGAGCTGAAGGCCACGTACGAAAGAATTGCAGAACACCCCAGAGTACGAAAATTGAGACCATTTCTCAGCAACGACGCAAGAAACAAATTAATGACCATATCAAGGAACGGAGGTTGCCAGATAATGAAAAATCTTGTTTTAAAGCACTCAAGATTTCTACAGTGAGTGGCAACAGTAACGGACTGTCCATCAATGGGCACATCGATGGAGTTCCTTGCAATAGGATCATTGACACAGGAGCTAATGTTACCATCATTCGAAGAGATTTAACTGAACAGTTTAAAGATAAACTTATTTGAACGTCATCCTGTGTTACCCTTCAGATTGCATCTGGTGATAAGATCGACATAGCTGGGAAGTTAAACGTGAACATCATGTTTGGAAGTGCCGCCTACCATCACACGGCATATGTGGCGGATATTACAGATCCATGCATACTCAGATTGGACTTTTTAAGGGGACTCATACACCTTAAAACCTATAAGATGTTCGAATAGGTGACTGTTGCAAGAATTAGGATAACTTATTTATTTTAAAAGCAATTACTACCAACATTTTACAGCTGACTACATAATATAGCTGCTTTCTGAAATAGCAATCAGAAAGTTTGTGTTGCCACAAATATTTTTATAATTTAATTCGCTTTGTGACAACATTTTTTGTCATGTTTCCAACTTGCGCACACAGTTTAAAACATTCTGTTTCATAATTTAATTCCATATTTAATATATAGCTTTTATAACATTTGGAAACTACTGTGAACCTAAAATTCTAAAAATTTCATGTTAAATTTTTATTTTATTTTGAGTTGAGTTTGTAAAATGTATTTGATTAAAAAAATTTGTAATGTTTTCGTCCATAAAATTTTTCAATATTAAAATATTCATCAGATTGTTGGTTCAGTTAGAAAATAGTGCCCATATAAAGAATTCCATCTAATTTCAAGTGTGTACCATTAGCCATTTTTAAAATATCATGCGCGCAAGGTGGAAACATGGCGAAATATTTTGTCACAAAGAGGATTAAATTACAAAAATATTTGTGGCAACACAAACTTTCTGGTTACTAGTTTCCAAAGCAGCTATATTATGTAGTCAGCTGTAAAAGGTTGAAAGTAATTGCTTTTAAAATAAATAAAATATCCGAATTCTTGCAACAGTCACATATTCGAAGATGATTAGGTGTTTAAGGTGTATGAGTCCCCTTAAGGAAATACAATTTTTTCCTTAGACCTCAAAAACAGCAAACTGCTGTCAACATCTGAGGACACGACTATCCATCGTCAGAAGAGATCCTCACTTGGAAACGCCTACGCCTTTTCTGGAAGACCCAGTTCAGAAAGCTGCCGAAATCATACTAGGGTCGGAAAGAAACACCAAACTACCGGCTATAGGTGAAGACCAGATACGACATGAGAGCTGCTGGACATAGATTAAAAGAAGGAGACAAGGTGTGGTTGTGGAACCCGATTCAACGAAAAGAACTCAGTCCTAAATTACAGTCACCTTTGGATGATCCATATACAGTCCTGAAGAGACTGAATGACATCATGATCCGTAAGTCTTCGAACTCTAAACCTAAAGTCATTCATTACGACAGGTTAGCTCATTATTATGGCCATAATACGTAATGTACATAATTGTAAATAGTGTAAGACCATGGTCCTTTTTGTTTCTAAATGTGTATTTAGTATTTGTATTTTGTATTTGATAGCATTTGATTTGTTTTATTTATTGTTCATGTTGTTTATTATTGTAATGTAATGCCTATTGTATTCATGCCTTAGTTGTAAGTTTGGCTTCCTGTCCAAGGATTGTACTGCCCGGGACGAGCAGTCCTTGGGAAGGGGGCAGTGTTACGGATTTGGTATTTAAATAGCTTGTGTTAGTTGAATTGTAAATTAAATGGTTTTATTTCCCGCGCAGTGAAGCGCGTGACGAATATTAAAAGAAAGCTAAGCCGGAAAATTGAAAATACAAGAGCGCGTGCATGTAACATTTAATAAATATCTCTCTTTGATTTCGAGAAAGTACTAGAAAATTCTCGCGCGCGATTTTAAAATATTATAAAAGGATGAAAACCTCTCAGTTCGTTGTAGTGACTTAGTTTGTTGTTGTTTAGAAAACTGCTGTTGTTGATTGTAGCGAATTCGCGGATTAGCTTTCTGTAGCTATTTTGAATTAAGTTCTTTTGAACTTTTGAGTAGTTAAAAGATAACTACTGTGAGATTTTGTAATACTGCACTAATATCTGAGGACATTTAAGCATTATTTGTTGTGATAAAAATAAATTTTGTTCTTTTTCCATCGGACTTGTGCATTCATTTCATAACGAACCCGTACGCACGCAACAATATGTAATCAAACTTTCTTGAATCCGAATCGAACTACCAGTTTTTGTGATCCTATCTATTAAGCCACTCATCTTAAAAAGAATCCCTTACTTTTCAGCGCTAAGCCATGAGATTGGGTAGGATTATTTAATTTAGGTTAATTAGTTTTTAGTTAAGTTTGTACATATAATTAGGTTTTAGAAAATCGATTCCTTTACAACGTACGTCAAGTGTGAGAGAGGTATATGAATTTAGTGACAAAATCTGAATAGACGATAATGTGGAGATAAAAATGAGATAGTGTGCATAGTCGAATAACATTCTTATTTCTTCCTGTAAATCTGCAAGCAAATACACCAAAAGAAAAGATATTTTTATGAACGCAGTTGGAAATACTGACACAGGTTTTTTTTTTAAAAAAAGGAGGAGTAACCATTACGGCGTAACGTCATATCTTTATCAGACCTTACTGACGCGGGGGGAAAATATTGCGTTTAGTAATTATTTTTCCCTCTTCAAACCCGCAATATTTTGCTACGCTGGGGACAACATTGCACTGGCAGCTCTGCTTCACGTAAGAGAAAACGCAGAGAAACCAAAAGGTCTTTCTTTGCACTTCTAGGAGGAACCTGTTTTCTCAGAAAAATTTGTCTTTAAATTTTGTGTCGAGTTGTTTAAGAGTTTATTAAATAGACGGCTGTCAGTTGTGAATATGTCGCGTTATTCATAACTAGCATCCAACGTATCGTGATTAATTGTCTGTGGGCGAGAAGGTGTACGTCCAATAAGATTCATCACCAGCTGTGTGAAGTGTATGGTGATCAAGTAATTACATACCAGATGATCGCAAATCAACGTACGTTGTCTGAAAACAAGCGCATGCAAATAGAACTTCTGGAAAATTTCCATTGGAATTTACGGAAAAGATCTGATAGCTGAAAACCAATATCATACCTATCCACGTCAATAAGAAACATTTCTGAGGGACACACTTCTACCAGAAGTAGAAAGGAAGATAACACAGAAGCATACTATGCAGAAGCTGAATTTTATTCTTACTGGTTTATCTCCTTTCTTATTTACGCAAAAGAGTTATCAACGCAATTGTTTTTCTCGAATCGTAACGTATTGCTACTTATGCGAAACATATTGTTAAATACAACTACTATCAGGTTCAATGTTTCTCCTTACTTGCTTTGGGAACATGCAAAGACCTGACTCGGAACAGGGAGCTTACTAAAGCTATGTTCAATAAATGTGGGAAGTAGACAAGATACACAGGAAGGGTATACGAAAGCCTTTATTTTTCACTCTTTACAATAATTTCCGAACTTCGGAATACAGAGACCAACCACTTGTGGTCTGAACGTAAGAATATAAAAATATTTAACTAAACTCTAACTAAACTAACTTTGGATTAATAAACAATTGCCTACTTGAAGATTGGCCATATATTAACAAGAAGCCGTATGTAGTACAGAGAACTGTTAACACTACAATACGTTTAAAATTATCAAGAGGATTAAACCTCTGGCCTGGAAGGCAACCAGCAACCGAGTAAAACTGCTAAGGCAAGCGGCCTGCTTCGACTAACTCCTTTCTCTCTTCTCGCTTGGCAAAAAGCCACAACTTAAGTACTTGGCGTTCGCCAGACAAATTTGCATAAATAAGTTAAAGCTTTTAATTCTGGCCGGAAGTAGAAAATAAGAAGTGATAGTAAAGATTTAAAATAAAATAAACATTAGTAAAACTTAAGATCCTTACACTACTACCGGAAAGATGTAGCTAAAAACCTTCCGTTCAAACTAATGCTGCGAGAAAGCACTTTTAGGAGCGCAATGCAATAAGAAACATTTTCGAAAAATGCGTTTCTTCCAGGACAGGTTTGAACGGAAATTTTCTGTCCTTAGCTTTGAGGGAAATTTTGCATAGATCACTGTGCGCAAAACGTATGTCGCGTATGCAATTTAACTAATAAAGGGTACAGCGGTGGGGAAATGTGAAACTAATACAGCGGAACGCTGGGGACAATATTATATTACGCCAAGGAAAACAAAGCTGCCAGCTCTGTTTCGCGATGAAAGTAATGTGAGGAACCAGTTAGAGGAAAGTTTCCTTCTGTCTAGTCTACTTCTGGGAGGCCTTCTTTTGTACTTTCGGAAGGAACCTATTACCTGGAAAAGTTTCTTATCGGGTTTCAAATAGACAGATCTAATAACAGTTTTAGTACAGATGACGATTTTCAATAAGTTGCCCGAATTTCTGAACAAGAACCTTCGAATAAGCTACCATAAATGTAATTATTTATAGTACCGTGTTCGAAATTGTAATTGTTCGTAATTTTCATCCTTTGAGCAAACGTGACGACGATGCAGAAAATAATTTTGATAGTAAATTTCCATATATAATAAAAAGAACTATATATTTTATATATTTTTATAACTTATATTTTCATGTGCTCTTAATTTTTTTATACTTCAGGGGAGTGCAATAAACATTTTGATTGACTCCCCTAGTAAGTACAGCAATTAAGTAACTTGTTTTAATGCTTTAATTAATGTTTAGTATTAACACAAAAATTATTAATGTAGAAATTTTAAATTAAATTTATCCTTTATTTTACGAATTAATCAGAGACATTGTTTAATGAAGACATCTCATACTTCCTCTTCCAGCATTTTTATGCTTGTATTAATTTATTGCCTTTTTTTCAAGCGCAGAGATTACAGTGGAATTCTTTTTCAACGGCTATCAATGAAACGAATTTGCAATAATTAAAGATAAGTTTCTTTTTCTTCTTACATTTCGTTTTCTGAATTAAAGCTTTCATTATTCGCTTTTTGATTTATTAAAATTTTGCTTTCATTCTAAATTAAATTTAATTACAGATATTTAGCTATTTCATTACGTCTTGTTGCTCAACAGATATTTTGATTGGACCTTTTATTCCGGCTTTAATCCATTCTCATTTTATTTATTTATAAGTGTTTTAGTTTCATTCGCTTCATGTTTTTTTATACATTATATAAAGTAAATGCAACCTTATTTTTGAGGGTAATGTATTTCATTAAATTCAAGACATCTTTAAATATGTTTCGATTACTAAGCAACTGAAAAGCTTTTAAATATTCAGACTTTAACGTAATAGAAATCCAGTTTAATCGTTTTGCTTCGTTTTCTTATTTTACGCCAAAGGAGTCTTGAATAGAATAATAATGAAGAATGTAAACTCTTTTTATAGTGTATTTTATTTTTAAACGATCAAACATAGCAAAATTTTAGCTTTTGTTAAAACATTAGAAACATTCTCAGACAGTTTTTCGAGAGATTTTTCCATAATTTTACGTTACAATATCATGCACATATCATCCAGTCACTGTAAGTTGAGTATTGCCACGGAGAAGCTATCGAGATAAGTGTTGCCACTGAGCGAAACATAATGTGTTTAATATATAATCCATACTTAACCAGTTCTTAGTGTGCTGTCTTTCGGTAAAATGTAAAATTTTTAATTGATCTTTAGAATGTAATCAATCTTAATTGCCTAAAAAATTTTTAAAAAAATCTGAAAGGTTTCAGATTTTAAATCACGTCCAAAGGGGCGTTTTTTTTTAACGTTTTGTGTGTGACCTTTATTTATTAAATATCATGTCCTTTGCACTTAAACCATAAAATTCAGTTCAATAGCAATGTCGCAAAATAATTTTAAAATGAGCATATCTTTAGAATTTCCGATACACAGTTTCGCGGGCTGGAGATAAAAAGGTTTTTTTTCCCACGTAGAGTATTGCCATTGCTCGCTTTGAAATCCTGGAGTTTGTTAATAAAAATTTTCGTTAAAGGTTTACAAAATATGAAATGGATAATAAAACAAATTCCAAATTTCAAATTTTGTCTTCCCCATGCCCATATTCGTAGGAGGATTACGTCATTCAAAATTCGATGGCTCTATATGCCGTTGTTTATCAGAATGCGAGAAATATACATACATTTATGCATATTTTTCATTATTTAATTTCTTCAAATATAGTGCAGGACTCTAAAATTTGGTGGCAACAGGTTGAAAAATGAAACGGACATTTATAGTGATTCAATGCAAAATCGCAAAACGAAAACAATAGTCCTTCAGGGACAAAGCCAATTTGGACTAATAAGTTGACAGATCTATACCATAAGCTCATTTCTTGGTAGTTTCAATCTTTGGTTTTTTCTTAAATAATATATGCAACTGATATAAATTAAAATGTATTATTGTTATCAATAAAAGATTTTCAATTATCATAGATTACGTTTTGGGTTCAGATATTTTTTTTTTTTTTTAAATCTCGTGGCTGAGAAATATCAAGTGTTCTGAACAGTTTCTGTGCAATATTTAATTGAAATACTTCAGTTTCGAATTTTAATTCCAATTAATCGGAGACAGTAAAATTTTTATTCATAGCAATAGCAACTGCCCATTCTCAAGAGGGCTAGACAATAGATATCATTATGGGTACAAAAATGAAATAATTAACTTTTCTTAATTTTGCAATATTTCATTAGAATGGCTTTTTATCAGCACTAGCATACTTCACACATTTTTAAGAAAATAATAGGATTCCCAATTTTATGAAATGCTGTATAGACAGAAAGTAATGGTATAATAAATAACAGAAACTGAGAGAATTTCTTCGTGACTTCGTTTTTATTTAAATTTAATTTGAAAGTTAAAAAGTTGAAAGACAAAGCATAGCAATGATTTGTTGTAAAAGAACAGTATAGACTATGTTAGAAACCAGCCTCACTATTCTACTGGATATGAAGTGAAGCAATCGATGAATTCTTTTCTAACTGTATAAAAGAATTGAATTCAAGAGACACTTGTTTTATTCCCCTCAACTGTGCACGTGAGTGTGCGATGCAGCAATGTTAAATTCGATCCTTTCCACTGCATAATTTCTTATGCTATTAATTAAATATAATTTGAACATTAATGGATCTTTTAGTGATTTATTCAAATGTTTCGATGGCTGTTCAGCATCAGTTACATGCGCGAAAGCCGCTTTACAGTAGTTTCATCCTACACAGGAGTATTTCTTGCCATAAGTGCGGGATTAATATTTAGCAACTGATTAAGCAATATGGATGTTCGGAGAGATAATGAAAGACTTTTTTTGTGTTCGAATAAAATAAATACGGCACTTTCGAAAGGAATCCAAATGTCAACGAATTTTCAGTTTTAGAATTTAGTTCAAGGAGAAATTTGAAAGACAAACAAGCTGCCAAGAAGAAATAGTGAACACTATTTTGCAATATATTGATTATTCTGAATAAAGTTATGAAAAGGATTTATCAGGGTCCGAAAAATATACAGCTAAATATTACGAACTGATCCCTAAAATAAAAGAACGCGTAATCGGAAGCAAAGTTAAGGAATCGTGGACGCTGAAGTATTTGTATTCTACTGAAAAGAGACAGTTTAAACTTCCAAAGGTTGACATTTCTCTTTACTGGGGAACATTTCGAAAATATGTAAACTGATGTAAATTATAGTGAACACTATTTTGCAATATGTTAATTATTTTGAATGAAACTATGAAAATGGTGTAAGGATTATATTAATTTATCTAACAGTCAAATTTTGAGTTAAACTTCCTTTCCTATCATTTCTGAATTTCAGCTTACAACTTCCGGCTAGAACATAGTTTTAGAATCACGTTTGAATGCAAATGAGGAAGAGCGGTATTTAACCGCGAAGTTATAGCGTCTTAGAGAGAACCAGAGATTCTGACTAGCACGCGTCCGTCTTTTTAGGCTACTCCCTCTTAAGCTATTATTACGCTCAGCCGTACTTTAGGCCCTTGATAGCTTCGCAGTCAATTAGCGTTAAGAGGCCAACTCTGTTAGAATTTTGATAGCTTCGGCTATATCTCTTTAGTGAAGATTAGTTTAGTTTATTTCTTAGTCTCTTAAGTTCAAGCCCGAGTGTCGCCTTTATTGGATAAATCTTTTAAGAGTTTAATTAGATTCCTTGAACAAGACGTGTAAGGCGAAGAGATGGTTTTGTTGTCTCGTAGCGGTTTTGGAGCTAACGCAAAGGTTAACAAAAAAAGACTACCCGAATGCGTTCCATCGCGGTGCTGGTAACTGTGACGAGCCAAGGAAATTCAGGTAGGCTAAATTCCAATATCTTGTTTTGTGGTAAGAGTTATTTAATTCAGGTATGTTTTCATGAGTAGAAATTTTGGTCTTGAAGATTAAAAAAACAGATTTTGAATAAAAAGGAGCCTCCTTTTGCTGTTTACGAACAGTCACAAATCTAGAAATTGTAGATATAAAAATAAATGTGTCCAGTGCAATAGAAATCATTATGTTCTTATGTATCCTAATAGAGAATTAAATGGAAAGAAAATCAAAATTGAAGTTACCGAGACTAAGTCTTTATCCAATGACTGCAACGTTAAAAATGTTCTATTAATGATTTTAGCTTTGAGAATACGGAATAGAAACTACAAAAGAAGGTTAAGGCGATTGTATTTGCAGGGTCTCAACGCTCGTATCTGAGCAGCATAATAATTAAACATATTAACTTGAAGCCCAAATGTTAACAGAACTCATTTATGGATTTTTTAGAGAGAGAATAAATCTACATCCCGTGGGAACGATGTGTATGAAATGTAACTCGGTACAAACAAGAAATCAAAATCTCTGCACACAAGTGCAGAACACTTTTTCTGAAAATCTATTCTATAGTATAGCTCCAAGAGTTTTTGATATTGTAACCATTTTAGAATTAAAAGAAGGAGATTTGTTAGTGCCTGATTTAAGCCTTAAATAATCAGAAATTGATTTGCTCCTAGAAGTAGATGTTGCAGGCCATATATTTGCTAGTGCATCAATGAAACTGAATACTTGACTGGTTCTAATCCAAAACAGATTTGGTTGCACTTTAATTGGAAAAAATGCATGTCTCTTGACTTCAGAGATTGTGAATAATTTGTGTTGTATGGGAATAAGAATAATTTTCTTAATATTGGATCTTGTGTTCTCTAAATGACACTATTGAACTATGGAATCTTTATATTTTGAGTATCAGAGAACTATTACTAGCATTCAGTATGTGAATGTTAGCAAGAAACGTCTGTTTTCTGATAGAATGGATTCATTTCAAAATAATTCGACTTCTCTTCCTAATGGAAGATACGAGGTATCTCTACTATTCAAAAATGAAATCCTTTTTGCGGAGTAACAAAAACTGAATCTGGAAAGAGAAAAAATTTGCTTTCTAACAGCCAGTGAAGGATATCTAGATGACCATCGTTTTACATTTAAGGAATGGAAAAGGCTAGGAATTAAGAAATGGAACAAGATGAAAGGTAAATGAATTTGAACACTATTTACTTCATCACCCTGTAATTGAAGAAAACCTAACCTAGAAAATCAGACCAATCTTTGATATCTCAGTGAAAGAGGCAAATAAGCCACTCAGCAAGAGAAGAGGCAATAAGGATTTTTGATTTAGGAACCAAACGAGTTAATTCCCGATATAATGGATAAATTTAGGTTGTGTCTCATAGGAGTATCGTCAGACGTAGAAAAATATTTCCTGCAATTAAATATTAATCCACAACATAGACAAATTCTTTTTGTTTTCGAAATTGAAGAAATTTTTTATTGAAAATTCGTCTCTTACGAGCCAAATCTAGAGCTGCACCGCTAAAGGTCACGTGGATTCAGAAAGTAGAACTAATGTCGTCAGAACCCTCACTCCACTAGATTAACTTTTGATTTGTCTGAAGTAAAAGTTATATTTTAGGGTGATTCTATGATGGCTCTTTGGTGGATTCGAGATGCGAACAGTTGTTTATTTTTTGTTTTCAATAAAGTGAAGAAATCAACAGTTTTCCACACTAGGCAACTGGCGCCACTGTAGAAGACATTAGGTTAATTGGAAAAGCCAGAGAGATGAAAAATTAGCAACCGACTTCGCCGGGAATCGAACCACGGACCTCTGGAATACCGGCCCAGCGTGCAGAAGTACTACACCACGAAGGCACGTTTATGGAGGATATTCGGCTGACAAGTTAATAACTAAAGCTCAGTGGTGCGAGGGCCCATCATGGTTCTCCGAAAATTCTTAGAAATAACCAAATAATAAAATATTTTTTAAAAAGGAAATGCATAAGAAAAGAAGAACAGCTTCATTTTGCAAAGTGTGGACTTTCGAAATGAAAACTCACTTGAATATTTTTACCAGACCTATCCAGAAAATTTTTCCTTTAGATCTATCATCTAATCAATTTTGTGATTCTTTTTCACAAATTAAGTAAAAAAATAAAAAAGTCAGCAATGCTGATCGGTCTCGGAGCGTTCTAAAACAGATCTTCTCTGGATGCTCAGACCACTCTATCAGGAAAAGCTGTTAAAGAGCATCATTGTTTTGATCTGTTTAATATTTATTAAGAATTGTGAGCCCTCTGCAGTAGTTGTAGACTGAGAAAGGGGGAAGATGTTAGAGACCAGCATCAATATTCCACCGGTTTTAAAGTGATGTGATCGATGAATACTTTTCTAACTGTGGGAAAGAACTGAACTCAAGAGGCACTTTTGTAATTTTTTTTCCTTCAACTGTGTACGCGAGTGAGCTAGGCAGCAACAAAAAATTTATTTAGTGATATACTTAAATGATTTGACAGCGGTTAAATGCGCGAGAGCTCCTTTAGAATAATTTGATCCTACAGGATAATTGATGATTTTTCAAGCCGGATACTTAAAAAAAATATCCCACTATAAAGTTTATCAGTATTTAGTATGTTTAGTATGTGTAGAAAAAATTCTAACAGTGTGCAGAAATTATGAAATAATCATTGTATTTTATATGCGTTGTAGACTCATTATTTTCCTTCCTTTTGTTTTATTATTCGAATATCGAAAAGATTTCAAGTAACGTACATGCTTTAAAATTTGCTTTGCAATGAAGGAGAAGTGAGCCTCCTTTGAGATTTGCTTGGCTTTGTTTTTATATTATTTTATTTTTGACATTAATCTTGTTGGCAGTTTTCATGTTTAGAGATAAAAGCGAGCAAAAAATACTCTTATACATGATAAGAAAGAATGCCTTTTTTGTGACAGCGTTTACAATAACCAGTAATTTAGTTCTTAAATTTCTCAGAGGTGAAAGCAGCTTACACATTTAAGACAGAATAAAAAGGAGGCCTTTTTCCCCAACAAACTGTTAAGGATTATAATACTTTATTTTTCAAATAGGAGAAATTTAAATTTTATTCCAAATAATAATAAATAAACACCTTGCGATGTTTAAATTATCTAAAGTAGCAATATTTCTAAAACTACAGCAAAATAATTTAATTCCCTATTTTTTCTGTCTTTTCTATTTCAAAATATAGTATTTAAAGAAGCAATTCTTTCGCTTTAAATTGGAGCTCTAATCTTTTTTTAAGACTTAATTTATATCTGTCCTCACATTGTCTTAAATCACTTTTATTCTGTTGAGTTACTATATTTTACAGTTCTCAGGATGTTATAGTATATTGAGGTTTCGTATTATTTTTTATGTAGATACTCGTGTGTAATAAATACAAAGTAAAAGGCAGTTTAAAATCCATTCGAATTGCACGCTGAAAAATGTAAATGTCTTATTGCACTTTTGGTTTTGACATGTTTTGCCTTCTTTTTCTTGCAATTTGCCAGTGTGCTTCTTGTTTTTTGTATATGTTTATTCTCAACTGAGTATTGGATAAATTTTAAATGCATTATTTATTTAAATTTATTTTTAATTATGTATAGTTACCAACTATCATGAAGAAGACTTGTCTTCACCATGATAATGTAAAGATCCACTTTTTATACTCCATTTTTAGATTCTCACTATCATTACATTATTACTGGAATCCAAGTGTAGTTAATACCTCTTTAAGACAGCTTAGGAAAAAAAGAAATTAAATTTAGGCCAGTTAGCACAGTTCCTTTTTCTCTTTGCATTTAAAAACTTGATTTAAAACAGATTATTTTATTCTCACTAACAGCTTTAAACTTAGTCTTCCCACTTATACTTTTATAGAACGGAAAAACAAGAAATTTTGAACAGAATCAAACTAACACTTAAAAGAGTTCGCAGGTTTAAAGGCATAATTAATTGGTTAGAAATAAAAAATAAAATTGTGGGACTTAAGGCCAAATTCACTTTTGTCAAAACAGGCAAAACAAGCAATATTATTAGCATCATCTGAAAGAAATTCTACAAATCTCTTACTGATAAAGTACTTAATCAACCAATTACTTCGATTCCCGGCGAAGGCGTTTGCTAATTTTTCATCTTGCCTGCTTCCAAAAACCTCCTCCTGTCTCTACAACATAATTGAACAGAACTTATTTAATATACACAATAATTATCGTATTTAATATAATTATGTAAGCAATTTATTTAAAATAACGCCATATGTAAACATGTCAGAAAATTCTATTTACTAGCGGGAAAGCCCGCCAGATGAGCGGTCTGCGGCCAAAGCAAAATATAAGTTCTATATTCTATGAAAAGTTCAGTGCGTGGAACGATAACTCTTGATCCAGCATTCTGTCTAGAGATGACTTCACAACCTAAAACTTTTCCCATAATTCTCTTCAAAATAAGACTTGTTGCATTTCAGAGTAGCACATATGGATTTAGATTTCGTAGAAGTATAATTATAACTTCAAATTTCAAATTCAAACAATGAAATGGCATCCCAAAAGGCGTTAAGCTGTGGATGAATCCAGCTGATATGTGTCTTATTCATCTTTTGGAATCTGTTTTATGGTCTATTTCATATTTTGTAAAACTTAAACGAATTTTTGATTAAGAAACTCAACAGTTACAAAGCTAGCAGTGGTGACACTGGGAATAAAACAATTTTGATCTCCAGCTCGCGATCCAGATTTCCAGGCAGTCTATCAGAGATTCTAAAGATATGCTGTTTTTAAATATTTTAGTCCAATGTGGAGTTAACCTAAATGCTAAACGCTCTCGAAGCGTGTATGTGTCTATAAATGAAAAAAAAACGCCCTTTGGGCGTAATTTAAAATCTGAAAGCTTTCAGAATTTTCCTTTCATTTTAGAATAAAATGTAGAAACATTCAGCACATTTTTATTTCATATTTTTAAAAATTTACAAGTTTTGGTTTAACAAACTCTACGATTTGAAAGCGAGCAATGGCAACACTTTTAAATACAAAGCATTTTTATCTCCAGCATGCCAGACTGTTGCCATTCGAAAAAAATGAGAGCGAAAATTAGCGTTATCAGAGCTTTTAATTAATATCTTGTCTTATTAAAGCCATGCCAATAACAGAATGGTCCTGATGGTTTCCCACGAATTTTTGAAATCCGGGAGTAACTCTCTCGAAAGTTAATTTCCCGCCGTTCCGAATGAGATGTTTTTACAGACAAACGAAAAGACAGATGCGCGTAGTTTTTAATAGACTAGATTGTTTTATTTAATTCAATTTGTTAGAATTTATTCGAAACAAAAAACAAATATAAAAACATTGTAGAGACAATAGGATTTTTTGGAAGCAGGAAAGATGCAAAATTAACAACGCCTTCGCCAGGAATCGAATCGCGACCTCTGGAATACCGGCCCATTGTGCAGACCACCACACTACGAAGGCATGCCAAGAAAGTGGGAGAAATACCTTATAACATACAGGATACTCTTTCTGGTGACCACAGTTCAGCAAATGTTACTAGTAATATTACGAAGATCAACTATAGCTTATTTTCCGTTGATGGAAGATTGAAAATAGTAATCACAATGAGTATTTTACAAAGAAAACCAGTATTTGCAATTCATTACAATGCTGTTAGGAAAATTATTTAATTCACAATACAATTGGGAAAAAAACTGTTAGGTCCTTATCTTTTCGTTTCATTCACGTGCGCAAATCGGTAACTCTTTGTTCTAGCGCAGTGTTTCTTAAACTTTTTCAGTCTCCATTCCCTTTTTATCACTAGGATTTTTTTCGCGACTCCTGGACCCCATAATATTTACGAATATTTTGTGGGACCCCATATTGCGCAAATCCCACACACCCGTAAATGAAACCGTCAATTTTTTCACTTGTACTGTAATATACTATTGCAGTTTAAGGTCATTAACTTTAGTTTCTAATTTTAAGACATGTAACAATTTAAATAGGTAACAGACGAAATGGCAGCGGCACGTGCAAAGCAAGTAAACTGAACGTTTATATTATAAAAAGAATGCGTCGAAAATTTTTCGTTTTTTTCTTTGTCTGTATTGTCTTACCTTTATCTATTTTCAGATACTACATTGTGTAAAAATGTTTGGTAATTGTATAATTATTATAATAAGTTAAAGAAATATCAAAACTGCTAAAAGTTTTAGCGACCCCCTGCTGCAGGTCCCGCGACCAACAGTTTAAGAAACTCTGTTCTAGCGTATGTGCAAATCCATAATCGTTTGTTTCTCGCCAGCGCAGAAATGAACCAATCCACTTTCTAGACAAGGCCATTACAGAAGAGAAGTAAGGTTTATTCATTTAATCCGTGCCGTCTATTCACGTCTTCTTGAAATGCTTATTGCAGAAATTTTTAATAGCTGCTGAAAGATATAGCTGAAACCCACCATACTTGTCACCCACTGTAACTGATCATGCTACACTCTGTTGGTATTTAGAGATGCCCCACAATCACAAATGTAATAATTTAATTAACATTTGTATTGGACATCAATCAATAAACAACGGTATTATTTCACTGAGGAAAGCGAAATATATATATATATATATATTCACCTCCCTTGATCTTGCATTCAGGATCAGAACCACTCCAAGTAAAATCTCCTTGGCATACCCTTTCCGAATTGCCAAACAACCAGTAGCCTTCGTTGCAGCCGTAGGTGACTTTCTGTCCAAACATCTCCCCAATTACTTGGACTTTGCCATTTTGAGGAGGTAAGAGAGGCTGACAGTGTAGATCTGGAAATGAAATTAGTAATTTGAAAGAAGTGATAATTTTAAACAGGCAGCAATGCTTTAATAGTCATAAACTTATGCACATAACATTTAAATATACTCCACTGTTGCTAAAAATATAGTTAGCCTTTAGAATAACATATCATTAATATATGTTAATATGTGTACCGAAACACAAGCTAGTAATCAATGTACATTATGTAACCTACAAGCAAAACAATATTAGTTTTACAAGTCATCTTTTTAAATTTTACAGTTGTAGGGTTTATATTTGTTTTAACTAACATTTATTTTAAGTTTAAGCTATCTTTCCTGTCAAGCCTTTACTTTCCCCTAGAATTGCCAATGCCAGAGTATGTAAATCGTAGTAGAACGCGCAGACTATTCAAATTTTAGCAGAAGTAAATTGAGTTTAAATAGAAGGGAAACGAGATTGTAAGTGTGCTTCTTGAATCGCGAGAGTGAAGGTTGCTAGGTAGAAATTTTAAGAACCGCGCGTTTCGGCCTGTGTGCCTATTTCGGCAGTTCGTTGAATCTTTCAACTTCTTAATTAGGAAGTTTGCTGAATCTCAGCTGTATCTTAGAACGCGGTTAAGTTAGTTACGATTATAGAGCCTTGTAGATAGTGATTTCGTTATTTATTCATCCTGTCATTTATTTTTAGTTGTACTTTTCTATTTTGTTAAACCGCCGGGTCGGCGTAGTTTGTGAGCGTCAAGTGAACGCAGCTGTGATTTCTAAAGTGGAATAAAAAGGGATTTAAACCCTTCTTACAAGTTTGTGTACTTTACAGTTCATAGCAGTCACTACTACTGTTGCTGACAAGTTGGGGCAACGCAAGATCATACAGTATATAATACTGCTATATGAGTTCTTCATGTAGCAGAATTGTGAAAATTATAACAAATAATCCAACTGTCAGATTTATCCTTTACTTAAGTTCTTGTTAAAGGATTTTATTCACTGCCTTCAAATAATGTAGAGAACACGATTTATTGATTTAGAAAGCCATTCTTTCCTTTTTAAAGTTTGGAATAAAAGGTACAAATAACATCTTTCCTTTACTGAAATAAAATCATTCATATACTGATTTCGCAAAATGTGCATGATAAAAAAACTCTGCATCGTTTACTAATGCAGCAATAGAAATGTTAGAATTCAAAGGAAAGTAATTTTTTTTTCTCTTTTGCCTCAATAGCAACATGGGATCATTAGCAATCGAAGTACTTCAAATTATTCCTTAGGGTTTAATTACCCTAAGTGAAGAATGCAGAGTGAGAAGTTCCTTGAGAATCGTTACGTTCATTTGACGGATTGAATTTGGAAACGATTTATTTACATACGATCCGAAGCAAAACTTCTTTTATGTGTTTCTGAATCCTAAGTTCAAGCACTAAATTTTCAGTAAATCGAGGCAATTTTGCGATTTAAAAAAATAATTATTACACCAAAGACCGCTATCTGCAGACACCCATGCTGCTCGTTTATTAAGAATCCATCACACTATAGATGTATTTAAATGTATGAATTAAACTTCGGAATAACAGTTCTTCTCCATTATATGAGAATACAGTTTTCTTGTGGAACCTTTATTAAAATAAAATTGCATAAAGCGTTGAAACGATTGATTTCACTTTATGGGAAACACTTATAAACGCTTCTAGATCCCAAAGTCAATTGTGTCTTAAATAAATTATGAGACCTTAAATAAATACAAAACATAGGAATAAGATTATAAATAAGCAGAATCTAGAAACTAGAAGTAATATAATTATGTAGCGAGTAGAATCGCTTTTCCGATAGGGGTAGCAATTATTCTTTTGCATTTTATCTGTCTATTATTAATTAATAAACTAAACTATTTAAAAGTAATAAATTCCGTTCATAAAAATATTTTTTTCTTTTCTAAACTAATTGATATAAACAGAAATGCTCTTAATTCATAATGTATCTAATTAAAAGTATTCAATATTTTTTACGAACTTATATTACATATATTTTCGCTTTTTAAATACAGAACAGATGTATAATGTTTCCATGTTAACCTAAATGCATATTCATCCAAAATACTGTAAAATGTTTCGCTACTCTTCCTATCTCTATTGGTAATCTCTACTGATAAAACACATTAAACTTTAAAAGATCATCCTTAAAATCCCTTTAAGGGTCCTCCTTTTTAAAATTTTGGCACTTTTCGACTAATCACTAAAAGGTAGAATTCCTATCACATTCTGAAAGTATTTTTAATATAACAGCGGTTTTCTTGACTTTACACTAACTCGCAGTTAAACACATGTTCACGTTGACTGATGCTGAATTATACTGTTCTGAAATAATGTGGTAATTGATTTCATAATTTGGAAAATGCAACTATTTGAGACAAGATCCTGCACATGTTACAGATTTTTTTCAATTACATGACTGTTTTACAATTTAGGGAGAAAACGGACCAGCTATTCTTTTCATGAATAACCAATTAATGGCTAGTTCACTGATTCTTTTCTACGGTTTTAATCCTTTTTTTAACAATCTTTCTCATTCTTGTCATTTTACTGACTTCCTATTTTATCATAGAGGGACAGAGCAAGAAGTACGTCGCTGTCAGAGACCTTAGAGCTTTCTAGTCATGTTTCTAAATGAAAAGCAAACATTCAACAATATGGGCTAGTTTTAATTCTATGAATGTTACCTATTTGTCCTGAAGAAAAATATTAAAAAAAGTTTAAGAAGAATTCTGAGAACATAGTCCCATGTTTCCTTTCAATAGCTCTAACATAATATAAAGAACAAGGAGTGTTGATGCAAGAAACTTTTAATTTAGAGCATTTGTTAGATAATAAATTATATGTAAGCTTGAAAAATCAGCAAAAACCATAAAACTTTGGAAAGAGTTTGACAAATATTCTTAAATCGTATTATTACGCTAGTCAGGGCTAACCGATAAGGATAAACGACTTAAAAATATACTTGATTTCTCAATTAGATATAGACACGACATACGTTCTCTAAATAAAAATGCAATATGTACAAAAATATACATCAAAACGATATTTATTAATAATTATGTATATTAGGCAGTAATTGTACCTACATTATAAATATTAGCATTTGTAATGATGGTGCAATCATCATATATTTATTTAAGTTATTTTACTTCATTATATTATCTTGCTTTCGTTGTTAAGAATATTAGAATTATACATTCTTAGTTAAAATGTTACATTGTAATAATGAAACTGTAACGTATTTATTTATTTTAATTAACCAGTTATTTTATGCTACACATCTTTACTCTCATTTCTGTTTACAGTTACACATTTTTACTGTCTGGACTAAAAATTATGTAAAAAAACTAAAGCTAAAACAGATTATATACAATTTTATTACAGTTCATTTCACAAAAGTCTTTAATGGAAATAGTATTAATTTATTATTTAATGAAAATCTAGCCTTTTAAAAATAATGTTTATTTTGTAAAAGAGTAGGATTTACTCGTATTTTAAATAGAGAACTGGTTATTTAAATAGTTATTTTAAATACAGTTCTTTTTTTCATGATCTTCAGTGCAAGCATTTAAATACTTTTTAAGTATCTTCATGCAATAGCATCAAATTCTATCCATTGCGTAACGCGAATTAAAACTGTTTCATAAACAAAATAAGAAATATTATTAAAAAATAATGTAGGATACCAATTCGTCATAACTATAGTATACTTTACAAAAGAATCTTAATAGAAGTATTATTTAAGGAATTTAAAAAAAGAATAGCAATAATTTTGGAAACTTTTGTCAATTACAATAAAAAAATCTGTTCTGATAAGTTCAAAAAAACACTAAAATTTCCATTGGAATTTAACATTTAAATGTTAAATAATAAAAACTATTAAATGGGATCTTCCGTGATTAAACCGCTAAGAAATAAGATGTTACACAAAAAAATTAAAGCAAATAAGAGAAAAGAGTCCTTAGAAGCTTCCTTTGACATTTTCGTACCATTTGTTCTTTTCATTAAGCTAAGAATAGTAATGATATTCAACGTAAACTACATTTAGTTATAAAACCAATCTCAAGAGTATTTTTTCCCTTCAAATTTAAGTTACATTGTGTTTTCTCAGTGTAAAAAGCAAAATGCTGGAACGGTAAAAAAAGTAAAAAGGAAAATTGTAAATATTTCTACAGCCAGTTCTGTTTTTATGCGCCATTTAACATGATTAAGATTAAATATGGCTTAGAGAAAAATTTATCTTCTTTTTGCAGGATTTGTTCCACTGTAACACAACACAGAGGGCTCTTTTCTAAAAAAATATCAAACTGAAATTAATTCAGAAAATGTACTCCCACGGAAGAGAAATTTCTTAGATTTCATTTCCGTGAAATCTAGTTATGATTAAATGTTTCAGATTTTGTCTTTGTAAAATCCTTTTATGGTCAAACTTGTTGAATAAGTAGTGTATAACGGGCACATTTTGCTCATTAAAATATGAAATTGAAGACCACTTTACCATAACTATGTAATTACATAATAAAATTCAAAATAAAATATTTTTGATTAATAAAGACTTATTTAAAGAAGCTAGATTTAAATCTGCTACAACCGCCAAGAATGGATAATGGTTAGCGACACTGACTGCCATACTGAAGGTCCGGGGGTTTCCAATTCCAGAGGACAAAGGCGTTTAGCTTACGGAGCACCTTTTTAAAATAATTACACTTACATTTACATCATCGAAATAGAAATTTGAAACACTTAAGACTGAGCATCGCTAAAGAAAGAGGAGAACACTATTTCGAGTTTAAAAGAGGAGTTAGAAAATAAGTCCCCTGTGGACAAGAGTGAAGACATCTTGAAGTCAGCTTTCACAAAAGGGCTATTATCCCCTGGGGTGAGGCACGCGCAATTTTAGAGGAGGCATAGATGTTTTGCAACTTAAGGGACACTCAAAATATACAGTGAGCTGGAAGTCCTGGGGAATGATTTGGTTCTATTAAAAGAGGAGGGGAAGACACTGAGAGCCGTCTCACAGGCCTGAACGCTCGGATCCATATTTCAAAATAGGAGCGGAACTGGACCGAGACGGTTTCAATTACATGACGCAGACATAGGATTGCATTCCAAGAAAAATTCATGGGTTTCGTTCTGATTAGAAGGCAAGTGAGATTAGCTACAAGAACAACAAATTTGCCAGATTAAGAAAACATTCAAAACTATATAGAATTTAAAGAAAACATCAATTTAGTTATTGAAGAGATATTATTATAGAAATATTTCTTAAAACCTACTTCGTTCATAGAAAAGTAAAAGTCGTTTACTTTTAAAATTATTTTCAGCAACTTAAGCTCCGATATCCGTCTTTGTGTTTCAAGTGTCTCGCTGCATTTATAAAATTTAATAACTTAACATTTAGTATTAAATATAAGCATTTAATCAAGGAATCTGATGTAATTAACTTGCAAACAACTTATTATATATGTATATTGTAAGGATCTTAAGTTTTACTAACGCTTATTTTTATTTTAAATCTTTACTATCACTTCTTATTTTCTACTTCCGGCCAGAATTAAAAGCTTTAACTTATTTATGCAAATTTGTCTGGCGAACGCCAAGTACTTAAGTTGTGGCTTTTTGCCAAGCGAGAGAGAGGAAGGAGTTAGTCGAAGCAGGCCGCTTACCTTAGCAGTTTTACTCAGTTGCTGGTTGCCTTCCAGGCCAGAGGTTTAATCCTCGTGATATTTTTTAAATGTATTGTAGTGTTAACAGTTCTCTGTACTACATACGGCTTCCTGTTAATATAAGGCCAATCTTCCACGTAGGCCCTTGTTTATTATTCCAAAGTTAAGTTAGAGTTTAGTTAAATATTTTTATATTCTTACGTTCAGACCACAAGTAGTTGGTCTCTGTATTCCGAAGTACGGAAATTATTGTAAAGAGTGAAAAATAAAGGGTTTCGTATACCCTTCCTGTGTATCTTGTCTACTTCCCACATTTATTGAACATAGCTTTAGTAAGCTCCCTGTTCCGAGTCAGGTCTGTGCATGTTCCCAAAGAAAGTAAGGCGGAACACTGAACCTGATAATATTACATTTTATAATTAAAAGAATTTTCCGTTTCACAAACATTCTCATTTCAGTTCCTTTTTACAAGCACTCTCATTTATCGCTCTGTATATTCTCCTTTCTTTATAAATACCTCATTTCTTCATAATTTCATTTCTGCACCTTTTAAAAACGGAACTGGGTGTACGCAGATTCAACTTAGATGTAGTTCTCTACACATATGATTTTCTTCCGGAATTTATTTAGACAATTAAAAGCATTTACTTTTTGCTGAAAAAATTTTTCTGGCTTATATATTATACTGAAAGCACTGAAATTTACTTTGTTATTATATATGTGTACCACAGAATTTAACTGTTTTGAATATCCCGTATTTGTAATACTGGAAGTTACTCTACTTGCGTATCAGATTCAGAAAGTTCACAAATATAACCCGCTACGAAGCTCTTTTGATATCTGCATTTCTTACTCTTCAAGAAGAAAACGACAATGAGGGGATTAATAAAAAATAATATTCACAATTGGCCAAAAAACATCCTCACAGTAAATCATTTGGGATGCATACAGTCAAAACGTGACGTACGGGAGAAAAGTTGCGTACGTGTAGCGTTTTGGAAAGGGAAAATAATGAATTAATGTCTATGCTTGAACCAACTTCTGCTCCTGGATTCTATAAATGTTACAAAGGCTGTTCTAACATATACCAAATATCATTAGGAATATTGTGACATAATCTGGGGTTAATTTAATACTTTTAAGATGGTCAATAGATTACAAACACGCAGTATTCCTTTAAAATAGCGAAAGAGTGTATTTCCAAGTATTATTCAAGAAAACTCAGCTTATTGTCGAAGACAATTAAGTGGAAATGTACGGTTAGAATAAATTAATTTCATTTTATGCTGTTCTGTATACAAAACTAAGTGCTTGTACATTTCTTATGTTGAGAAATTTTGAAATCATAATACCGAAACAAATTTGTGGATGGAATTCAATATTTGAGGCAGTGTTCTGTTGAGAAATGTGTTTAAAATTTATATTTATAATGTAATAGAAAAAAATTATGTCTACCACGTAAGTAAACATTATTATCAATCAGAAACGTCCTTTCTTTACAGGAATAATCTGTTCTGGAAATACTTTCTTTAATACTTTCTTTCTTTTTCTTTCACAAAGGAATGCACTAAGCCACGCAGCCTACGTTTCTATGAGATGATTAGAAGAACAGAAGAAACTGTTAAATGTTAGAAAACAGCTGTAAAGACTGATCTTAACGTCTTCCGCTGATTATGAAAATGAGATTCGAAACCACGTGACAATTCATAAACACAGAAGTACATTTGAGAAAATTTTGCAACAAAGCCTCAGGAAACGAAACAGCTAAATTTGAGAGAAAAGTGAATGATAAAAAGCAAATTCTTTAGAAATTGAGTGTAAATAAAGGATGCAATACTGCGATTAACCGATGGAAGGAAGAATTTTATGGATGTAGAAAACCTTGGAGAAATCTAATTTGCCAATTGGAAAAATGCTTTGAATAATTTTGGCAGCATAAATCTCAAAATTATGATTACAACCAAGTAAACTAAAATAATCATAAGTTTTAACGTTGCCTTTTTACATCTGTGTATAGTTTTGGATGGCTTACTTTTAATGATTACAAATGATTAAAAATTGAAAATTTACTGGTGAACAAGTACGAGTAAATGTATACACCTGGGCGGCTTTCATAGACTGATCGGGTGTTGTCCGTATCCCGTAACTGTCCAGAGCAGCACTCCTTAGTGCCTTACAGGGGGCACAAGGAGAGTTTGTGGAATTTACATTCCATATAGTTATTGACTTTAATGCTTAATAAAGTCAAATGGGCATCTAATACTAATACAAATAATAATACATTAATTACAACAAAAAAAAATTAAATACATAATGCAAATTATACGAAATGTCTGAACATTGTACAAAGCACAATACAAAATTACTCAAATTGCTTCAAAAATTAATGTTGCAGTATTTTGAAGTTAGAATACAGAATGCTATATTCATTGTGTACCATATGCCAAGTTCAGTATATTTTATTTATTTATCAAATGCGTAGCCATTGACTAACAGGTCATTAGGCAACGACCTCTCTAGTACTTCTTTACAATACAGTCTAAACTCTTAAAAGCAGAGTACAGGTTCAGATGAGCGGCGTCCATGACTTGTTCAGAATCACGCAAAGCACATAAAGGTGAATCAGTCAGATTAAAATGAAACACGTGAGCACCAAGGCAGTCATGTACAGTGAATAGTCTAAACTCAGCCACAGAAGTAGCACAAGCAAAGTCCGAAAGACAATCTCCTTTTAATAGCACCCTCCATGACTTATTTTCAGTAGCACTAACAGCAACATTACGAAAGGATTTTTTATAAATCCTATTAATTTCAAGTTTAGCAGAGTGAAGAGATAGGTCTCTGGAAGACCTTTGGAGAATATCCTTACCTTTTTTGACAAAAGGTCCGCCATTTCATTCTCACATAGTCCACAATGTTATGGCACCCACTGGAAAGCAACCTTTGTCTGAATTCTGCCAACAACTCCTTGCAGCTCTGGACACGAGCACTTTGGTTAGCTGCTAAGGCCTGAAGAGTAGAACTTGAGTCCGATAAAATTACAGCTCTATTAAGAGGAGAGAGACGAGCAGAAAGCTGTTGAAGCGCTAAATGGATGACCTCGACTTCACCGTCACAATGGGTTACCTGAAAGCCAACATGTAGGTAAAAGGAAGACAGCACAGAAGACGCCAGCACCAGCCGCCTGGGCGAAATCCAAAAGTGAATCATCAGTGTAAATATGAAGCCATTCACCAGGAGGATAGCAAGTATTAATGGTGTCCAAAGCCATGGCACATAGAGCAGTTGTGCATACGTCGTTTTTCCTCACATTCAAAGTCAAGTCCAATCTGACACTGGAGTTCATGTTTCATAAACTCCAGTGGATTTATATGGGTTAATAATTTATAGGCCTTGCCGTTAATGGCATTATATTGAGCGTTCTCTTGGATGCATTGAATGAAGCTCTTCTGAGTCTTTAGATTACTCACTGTGTTAAAATCGTATTCACGCCAAAAAGAAATATTTGGGAGTCTAGTAAGTCCATTATAAAGGATGACTGCATTCTTCTGAACCAAGTTATTCATTGGCTATAGGTCGCAACGAAAATGCATAGCAAGTACGGGAGTAGTTTTAACACCTCCAGTGATCAAGCATAAATCACCCAACGACTGTAAATTATTGCAATTTTAGATTATTTTAAATTATTGCAATGAAGTGCTGGTCTCTATCCGAGGCAGAGACCAGCACTTCATTGCAATAATTTAAAACTTTCTAGACATAATTCTTATAAGTAGTGTCAAAGGTAGCTCTGTCACATCCCCATTTAGCACCAGCTAGTCTCTTCCTGGCTTTTGAGATGACGTATTCAACATATTTAGTTCATTTCAATTTTTTATCAAAGATGCAACCCAGATAAAGTTGAAATGTCATTATGCTGCAAGGGAGAGAATCTACAAACAATATCAGAAGTGAAAGGCTATCTATTTAAAGTAAAATACTGAGTAGTAGTCTTCCCCAAGTTTATAGTCATATTATTCTCCAAACTCCCAGCTATCCAGCCTCTTAAGAGACTTATTCAGGACAGTATTTAGCTCGGACTGATAACCTTTAGTTGAAAAGCACCAAATAGCAAGATCGTCCTAAAAGAAGCGGCTTTAGTCAATCCATCAGAAGTCAAGATACTCGATAGGCCATCAATAAAGATATTAAATAAAGTAGGGCAGATCACCGTGCCCTGTGGTAAGACAGTTTCACTTTGTTTAAAGTTGGACAAAGAATCACCAAAACGAGTGGCGCAGAAACGTTGTCAAAGAAAACTCTTGATCTAAGACAGCATATTACTGCAGACACCCAAGTTTATAATTTCTGCATAAATTTAAGTCGTCAAACGTTATCAAAAGCAGCCTCAAAGTCCACAAACACATCCAAAACAAAGCATCTCTGATTGAGAGCGTCCTTTCTGGATTGAACAAGATAACTTGTTGGTTTGTGGACATCCATTTTCTAAATCCAACCTGAGTTGGAGATATAAAGTTATTAGCTAAGTTCAATATATATACTATTCATTATGTACATTTTATATTGCCCGTCGCACATTATATTAACGACAGTAGTTTATGTATATTATACCGTATCGGACTCGACGCGGATTACATATGATGCAGATTGCATTAAGAGCAACATTATAAAGTACTCAATTAGGATTACTGTTGCTTTATCTAAGACATGGATTGCAAGATACTACACACAATGTGCGCCGAAATCCTAGCTACAGTACATAAGCTATTCACTATATGCATTCTCGTTACACTTACTGTGTGCCTTCTTTACAATCAGTACTACAGTCATTGTCTATCAGGACTACAATCATGGTGCTTCCTCGTGGCAGTTATTACTACTTACAGTTTTCAGTACTACTTGCTCATTACAGTTAGTACTGCTGCCATTACTATGTCATCAATATTACAGTCACTGTGTTTTATTACGGACAGAACTACAGTCTGCAGTAATGCTATATACAGTGCGTATACTGTTCACTATATGCCTTTTTCATTACAAAGGAAAACACTAACCAGCATGACACAGGCCCCGCCCTAGTGCCTCTAATTTTTTAATTATAATTTTTAATTTCTAAAGGATAGCCAATTCTTTGGTGAAGAATCGTTTAAATGGGTCGTCAGTGTCCGCGAATCGCACATGCCACGCTTCTGCGAGTGGGCACATTATTATGTAATGATCTGGGAATTTAGATTTGACGCACACACAGAGGTTAGAAGCAAGAAATCTCTTTTTCCCGAAGCATTCTGGAAAAAGAGCATGGCCTGTGACGAATCTAGCTATGAATTGTGCTGAATTCAAAATTTACAGAAGAAATCTTTTCTTTTGAAAAAATTATGAATTATAAAATGGCAATGCGTTTTCAAACTGATAAATAGTAAAAGCTCTCACATGACAACATACTGTAGGTGTAAAAATGAATTGTCTAAAATTAGTAAATGATTGTTTTTAACTCATGTTTTCGAAGTGAAAACATACTGTAACGTTTTTTACTTGTTTCAAATGTCTCCTGGAGCACGTTTCCCTATCATTTCCCTTCTGGAAACATGGACGCAGTAACTGGAGATGATGTGAGTGGGGAAATGTCCATCTCCAACATTTTGAATGCAAAGAAAATATTTCTTTCCAATACGTGCATACGTGTGTACTTTTAGGATATTTTTCTCGTGGTCCTAAAAATATTCCATGAAGTTATGACCAAAAGCGATATGTCCATCGTTGTTCTTTTCCTGACAAATAATTGGATATCGTGAAACGTACTTTGCTCGAGGCAGAACTTTATTTTAGAAAAAAATATAAAACTTATCATGTTCTACTTCACTGTGAACATTCGTAAGATTTATTATTTGATCAATAAATAAATAAATAAATAAAGTATAAAAAAACAGATTTCAACTGTTTTTTTTTCTAGTCTAGTTAAAAATTATAAAACAATTTTTGGAAAACAGAAAAATGAAGAAAACTGCTTTTTCTTGCTGGCTAGTGCGTGAAAAAGTCTGTAGTGCAGTTAAATATCTCTTTACCTAAGCAAATAAAATAAAAAATTAAAAAATATATAAACGTGATTTTTAATGCATCCAAATTCATTGAAGAACAACACAATAAATGTAACGGTTAAAATATCACATATCTAAGTCAATGGAATATATTTTATGTTTTATAGGTCATTTGCAGAATATAGTTTTATCAAGCTGTACGAACATACAGAAAATTTTTTACAACTGCTCACAGTTGTGCTTTACCAAATACCTTTTATTGTTCACTTAACTACTAAATCCACTGACGCAGAAAGCAATTAAATGCAGAACTTATGTGCTTGGGTCTTAAATAAATGGAAAATTTGCCAGTTGGCCATTTTACTTAAAATAAAAAAAATTCCGAACCATCGCGTAGTTAACTGGCTGAAACTATGGTATCTGTTGAAACCTCTCCATAAAATTCTCGAAATTATTCATTTAGTGAAATAAAGAACACGTTTTTTTCTTACATGAAATTACAAGAGTAATATATATTTGGAGAAATCATTTTTGCGTGAATAGATTAGTTCCAAAATACATCACAAGAAAAGTGGTTAATTAAAGCTTAATTAGGTGTATAATGAGTAAATATGTGCTAGTTACAGTTACCATTTATTTACTTTGTACTTATAGTGTTACGAATGGAATATTTAATAAAGATGCCAAAAATGCAAATTGTTATATAATAGTTTATAAAACCTTCATGTGAATGTCATATAAATATTAAACCGAGACTTGATATCTTATAAAGCACTTTAAATGTTTATATTGATGAAAGAAGTAGTTCAAAATATGATAAAAATTTGAGGATTTATAGCAATAAAATATTATACACTTATAAGCAAATAAGAAAATTTTAAGATGTTTAATATAATAGGATTCAAAACAACAGATAGACTCAAACTTTAAACGCTGTTTCCTAAGACCAAAACCTGTAAGCATGAAATGGCATACATAAAGTTCGATTTATAACTTATAAGTATTATGAGGAATAAAACTCAAAAAGAGCGTTTTAAGTCCTTATAGATTCATGGCTCAAATCCAAAGAGCTTTAGATTTAGAAGCCTGAAAATCTCAGCTAGAATAGACATTCGACAGACAAATAGGATTAAGTGCAGGAAGACTGGGAATCCGGCATCAGTGAAGAATATATCTCTTGTAGAAGCTTCCAGCGGAAACATTTCATAATAGGACTTTAAATTTCTTGAGAAATGCCATGTAAAATTAGATGGAGCAAACAATGAGAAAAGGAAAAAGGGAAATATATTCTAAGCATTCGATATGGATGAAATTAAAATCTTTTACGGTAAAACTATTCGCAGTCTAAAGGCATTGAATGATATATTGTGCTGAAGCACAGTAGAAAGAATGCTTGGATTGATTTAATTTGATTTAAGGGCGAAGCCCTGACACACCTAGCCAATCAATGTATTGAGTCTATTGAGTCTACAAGAACAATTTACAATCAATTTACAAGAACGTATTGGGTCCAGATTGTCCAACAATATACCAAGGCAATTACACATATGACAGAAATTTTAAAGGATATTTTTTAAATTATCACAAATTTACTTAATACTTATGATAACTCAGAAAACGTAGTTTGCAGGAAGCAAGAAACAAAAAAGGATTAAAAATAAAGTAACCAAGTATAGTACATAAAATACATCTTAAGGAAAATAACTTTTATCCATTTTATAAATCAATAAAAAATGCAAATTCGAAATAATTGTTGGTAGACAAGTCGGTAAAACACAATTTTACAAATTTTAACCCATACCCGAATTCTTATTCTATCTTTTTTATTCAAAATTATTTTCACTATTTCTTTGTGAAAAAGCAACTGCTTTTGAATAAGATTCTGAGACTGCAGTTTCATTAAAATCGAAATATCAAGCCCTTGATTTCTGCATTAAGAAACATGTCAACATTCAAGTTCTCGGCATCTCCATTGATATTATACTTTCTATATAGTTTAAAACCTTGCAGATAATAACTGTTTAAATAAGACAAGAACCGTCCATGTCCAGGAATAATTTGGTTTACATCAATATATATTTTCATATTCGTTTTTCTTATTTTTATATTCTTTTCATTCTTCTTAGTTGTTACAAGTTTCAAATAACTTTTATTTTGTTCGGATGGATCCCAGTATTCAATCCATACTTCAATAATTTCGTTTTTCATTCATGTTGAAGCTCTTTTTTATCTTGAAATATAATTAAATAAACATTCATCCACCAACGTAGCCTCTTCGACCAGTTTGTCTACTGTCTCACTGCCGTAAAATCCAACACGCGCTTTAATCCAGTGGCAATTTTCAGTTATGCCTTTTGCATAATTTCTTTATGAAGTGATTGAAAATCTTTATGAAATTATTTCTTTTAAAAAGTTATTGCATCCTTCCGTGAATGTGTATATAAGTGGTTGACATGTTAAGCTAGTGAATGAAACATCCGATCCGTGGCTGGAACCCTGTTTTATATTTCTGCGTCTGAAAAACTGCCACATAAACCTTCGGCGTTCTCACATGATCATATGAAGCTATTGAAGCATTCGAAATTAAGAAAATCGATTAATTAGATTAAGAATTAAGAAAATCAATCTTAAAGTATATTGTGAGAATATGAAGTGTACGAAAGAATCTTAAAGTGATCTTAGCGTGGCGATGAATCCACATCACATAGAAGGCAGCCATATTACAGATATAGGTTTCTTCAATGTATATGTGAGAAAACTCCTTAATTTGATGAATATATTATATCAGAAAACAATTCACCACCTAGGTCGTCGCAAATTATTTCACATTTAATTTTTAAATATAAAGTAATTTATAATTTTAATGTCTTCAATGTATTCATTATGTGGAAAGTATTTATTTTTTAATTAAATAAAAACTTGTACTCTGCTACTAACGAGAATATCATATTTCGTACAATCTATCATTATAGTCCATGTGCTTGAGCAGTGACCATAAATTTCAGTTTAAGATTTAGGAAAAATGATATTCAGTTAGACATAAAACAAAAGACTAAACAACATAAAATATATATCCATGTAACAGAATGGATGAAGGAGGAAAGCTATATGTTTTAATATCTGCATATTTGTAAAAATATACTGTTTCCACTTGACAGCATGGACGAAGAAAGAAATGAGCAGTTATCCAGTTTTGGAATATGAATACAAAGCTCTAGCAAACATTTATTTAAAGATGAAGTGGCCAAAATTAAGACAACCGTTCATTATATGAGCAGGTTTATTCTTGGAGACTCAAAGTGGCACTTGCTCTCTAAGTGTAAAAGGCAATGAAATAATTGATTTGGTTTGGTTTATTTGAACGTGGCAAAGTACACTAGGGCTATCTGCTTAAGTTGAGGGATGAATTTGTAGAGGACTTTCTATGGGAAACTCGCTCGTATACACATTACACACGAGGAAACATAGAAAACGCAGCTAGCCCGCTCGCCTGGAATCATTTGCCAGGTAGGAACTATCAGTGTTCAGCGACTTTATAACTTGTGTTGTGTGGTACATTTTAAGTGGTGCACTAAACACGAATAACAATAATTTATAAAATAGTATGAATACTTTTAATCCTCAGGCTAAATGGAACATCATGACAATCAGTACATCTATAAATATTTAGAATCCAAAGGAAAAATTTGACAATATTAGTACAACCGCAAACACATATACCCAGGTTCGTTTTATACGAGTATAACACAACATTCAATTTTTTTACTGCACTGTTGTGAACAGAAAACTTATTTGTAAATAAACAAATATCTTTAGCTATAAAGGTACTCATATTTTTTCTATACATTTATCTAAATACCACAATAACATATGAAGGTCAAAATAAACATTCAAATACAACTTATCCTAATCTAGGTATAAATTCCCGAATAAATAGTCACATTTTAAATATAAGATCCTAGATACCAAATTAAATATTAAATTCAAACACACAAGAAAAATCACTTAAGTTTTACATAACTATCACTACATGCAAGGAGGAGGGGAAGGGTACTAAGCAGATTACGAGAATCCGAAATATAAAACAATTGACACAATGCTGAAGGTTAACTTTCCATCAGACGGCAAAAGAATTCATGAAACCTACCCTTAACACAGCCACTTACAGTACTTAACCTAGTTCGGAACTGTTCGTAGACCGGAGCCGTTTTCTCTCTCACTCTAAATGTCAGTTCCAAACAGTTTCTTTGGCATAATTTCACATCATCAGTCGGAACCAGAAGCCGATATTCCGTAAGTCCAGAATAGTCTCATTATACTTCGGCAAAAGAAACACACGCTGTGGGAACATAGCATAGATCGTCGCATTTTCGTCTCGGAGGGTTTATGAATTCATGTATTTCTCCTAGGTCATCCATTTAATCCTTTAACACAGTTGATCATCTTTCACGATGCCGAGACTAGTTTCGTAAGTTTTCTTCTATCTCATACACGTTCGAGAGTCATCATTGCATTACTTTGCGTTATCTTCTCCATTGTCACACCATTTTACTAGTTATAATCAATAAAATGTTCCTTTTCCATCTCAGGAAAACCCTGCATTCCTTTCTACCACTTATGACTCGCATTTTCTTTCTCTCTTTTTTATTCTTCCTCTCCATTTTCGCTTAATTCCATCAATCTCAAGCCAGTACCAACACAAAACCAAATCCAACAAAAGTGTAAAAACTCATTAGAGTTTGAAAACCCGAAAGGGCCTGAAGAAAAACTCGCCTCTCTTTTAACGAAATCTCACCTTTTTTTAACTCCTGGCCTAATTCTTAATTAAAAAGGCCACTTCTGACGCGACCCCGCCTCATTTCAAATTAATTAGTCAATCTCCGTCTGCCAGACCTTTTCCAAGCCAATTACAACTGCGTAAAAATCTTCTTTATCAACAGTGTAAGAAAACTTCAGGGTAATTTCCTCTTCCTGGGAAAAAATCTAAACACACCAGGATCCGACAAAACATCTCTTACGATGAACAATAGATTTGTCTGCATCTTCTATCTGCATCACAGATCGTGGAATGCATAACAAAAAATGGCGCTCATCTTAAGGTCAAGATTTATTTTACAAAAGCTGACGCCTACAATAGAAACAATCTTAGCCTTCCCTTCAGGCATCCGAATCACCGTCGCGAGCGTGAGCAGGGTTAAATTAAAAACGATTAAGTGTTTTCATTTTTATTTCTACAAATTGCAGTGATAGAATATATTAATGTATTTTCTTGAACTTCCTCTCATAAATCTGATATTAGTAGCATATTTATTATTAGTAGTACATAAGCAATTTCATTTAAGTTTTTTTCGTGATTTATTATAGAGATACTAACTGAATAATTTGACTCCAATCCATTTGACTACTTTGCGGCCAAAGTAACTGTCATAACGCTTTGAAATTAAGGAACGAAACCTTGCTTAGTGTTATTATATATCAGAACAGATTATTTAGTGTACGTTAATCTATTCCTTAAAATATATATGCAACTTCTCATACCGAGACATTAATGGAACATCTTTGAATAGGCGTAAATATTCCGTCTTTACCTCCAAAGTAAGAAAATCCTTAAATCCATACAAACCCTTTAAATAATTTAAAACGAAATTATTTTTAGTACATATCTGAGCGTAACGGCGAAACATATTCCTAGCTTTTTTATAATGAGCAATTGTTTTGAAGAAAATATGTCCTACTAATTGGAATTCCCGTTCATGTTTCATAATGAACAGCCAAATAATTTTTGACTCTGTAATTAAAGAAGTATAGAGGCATATTATTCTTTTACACCAAAATGCCTTCAAAATGTTATCACTGATAAGCGAAATTCCACTTTGTTCGGTTCATTGGAGGACGCTGTGACAGCAATGTTAATACAGATGAACAGTCACTTACACGAAAAACACTTGAATAAAGACGTTAGACTAAAAAAGGTATTTTGGGTTTTAGCTTTTTGAAAAAGTCTTATGAAGATTAAACGTTTTCACAACTGAGACATTATGTTCAAGTTATCAAATAAAGCGAATCAATCAATACAAATTAAAATAATTCTTCGTTGAAGATATTCAGCAACGTGATTGTGACATAAAATATTGTTTAATTGCATCTTATACAAGGTGATTTGTTTAAGAGTGTGCAAACTTTAGAGAGGGATAGGTTACTCCCTCTCTAGGAAATTTATACAAATTGTGATGATGAAAAAATAGACACTTTCGTTGAGGAAGAACAGTCGATTTTAGAGAAAATTGAGGAGGTTCACTTAAAAATTATTCGTAATTTAAAGATTTACAAGGTCGTAAATGCAAATGGCGATAAACCTGTCGTACCTGAATCAAAATCGAAAGACGATTTGGAAAAAGACGATTTGGAAAGAAATTCCAAAAGACGATTTGGAAAGAAATTCCAAAAGACGATTTGGAATTATGTAGCAATATATTAGGGGGAATGCATTCTTAGCATTCCCCCTAATATATTGCTACATTCTAGAAAGCGTTCTTAGTGAATAAATAGAATACCACTTGATGAATTCGGCATTTGACACTTTCATTAGTTTTGAAATGAATAAATATCCTTTCCTTTTACGAATTTTGAAACTTTTCTTAAAACATTTTTGTTTTAATTTTGAAAATTAAATTATTTTCTTATCATAAAATGATCGAGCCAGTAGAAAAATAAGTTGGCCATGACCGCTTTCAGAACAAACGTAAAATTAGTTGATTTAAATTCCAAATATGGTGAATAGATTATGTTTGAAGTTCATAGATAATTAGAAAAATTACCATTAGTAGATATAGCAAAGCTATATCTGCGAATGGTATAGCTTCAGAGAAATGAAAGATAGAGCTTCAGAAAACTCGAATATACTTGGAGCTTTTTCCTATAAAAGTAAATCCTTTTCTCCAAACTAATGCACCTCAATGTAAACAATTGTTAAAATGAAGCTCATGCGAAATCAGATTTTTCAAATAAAGTGTCACAAAATTAAATCATACCTTTTGAGTCGCCAATAATCAATTTTCAAAGAGTAACAAAAATATAAAATAATTAGCACTTTTCGTATTGTAGAGTACATCTTTTGGTACTAAACATTACTAAACTTTAAATGTCATTTCACAGCTATAAGAGGAGATTTTAAAGAATGATTCAATCTAGTGGCTTGAGTAGCCTATCTTGTATTTACCTGAAACTTACTTAAGTAATCTATTAATAACATTTTCTTTCATCATAGAAAAACGTTCGGGGTTCAACTGCTGAGAAACGCCTCGTTCTAGGAATTACATTAAAGATGCGCTAAGCTGCAGTTATGCCGGTGATAGGCCGTAATAGAAGTTAGATTGTGATCTCCCATTTCTGCTCCCACTTATTCTAAATATGCATACTAGAGAAACTGCATCTTAAAGACACTTTAACCAAGCTAATGAAGTTGGAGGTATTTTAGGTAAAAGTTTTTTTGGGATACTCTGCGGCAAATAGTTTCGCATCTTAAAAGTAAAAAAAAAATTGCTCAGGAAAATTGGGCGTCCTAATACATTTACCGCATATTAATATCATTTTAATGGAAACAGTCTCAATTTTTTCTTTTGCAAAGTGTCATCTATTTCACGTTCAAGTCATTTATATAATGTCACCGTACGATGAGTACTGTATTAATTAATTTAAGTTAGGCTACATTAACTCATTAGGGTATAGCTCACGAGGGCTGTATGCCTAAAGGAAGGTTTGTCTTAGTAATTGACTTTCTAAAATAAACTATCTCATATTTACGAGAGAACCATTTACATAGGGAAGACCAGGAAATTGTCTAGCCAGTTCGCCGAGATATAAACTCATATCGAATTACCAGTTATTCTCTCGGCCATTGTTGGGACATCAGCTGGTTTAAGTCCATTGTTTTATTCAAAGAAACTTAAGATAGTCGAAGCACTAGAAAAAATTGCAGTTTCTGTTGTATCCGTGACATTAAAACAAAATAGCTTTCTAATCTTGCTTAATTATATCATATTTAACTCAATTAAATCCTACATTATATGAAAGAAATGATGTAAGGAAAAACTTTCCAGTATTTTATGGGGGATCTTTGAAATGCATGGAAACGATGAATACGAAACATTCTTTGGAAGCATTGTAAGTTCCCCCTCCCCCGAAAAAAAAGTATCTCACCATCAGTCAAGCAGATAAGACCGTTAAATACAAGTTCCGAAATGCTCAAATTCCAGCGAACGGGTTTGCTGTATAGACGTTTTCTTGATCCTCCCACATGTAACGCGAACATAAGCCAGATTTCCTTAGAGAGAATCTCCACGAAAGTAACCTTTGGCTTAAGTTGACAACTGTAATAGGCTTTGCCACAATTTAATCAATCCAGCACAAAAGCTGCAATTTTTAAGCTACCTTATGTTAATTAATCAGTTATTATGAGTCAAGTCTTTGCTATAACTTTTCTTCCTTTCGGTATTCCTCACTAAAATGCAGAAAGTTCGTGTGTATTTTACCTGATAGATTTTGAATCTTAAGAGTTTTTGGCAACCACGTCTTGCTGTTTGTATGTTCGCCAACTACGCTTAAAAGTTATATTTCGGCTTTAAATTTTTCATAGCTAGTGTTTTAAAATACATGTCGGTAAAACATCTGATCCAGCGTACACAAGTAGTGGGAAAACGTAGCCATAACTATTATTCTAGCAGGGTCTGCAGGACTTAAGCTTCCAGTTAAAAAGAAAGCCTACAATTTATAATGGAAGAACACACATTTAAAGACATCGAAATGAGCCATAACTAGCCATATGTTTCAATTTCATAAATCGGTTTTTGAAAAATTGTAGGCACCAATACTATGACACTAAAATATTTCATTTATATAATAATAAAAATTCACATAGAAGTGCTAGAGAATTTTTTTATAAATTTGTGAGATATTAGATGAAGAGTTCCACTTTTGATAGTTAAACATTTTCAGGATAATATTTTAATGACCCTCAAATTTTAATTTGTTAATCCATCTACGAATCCTGACGTTTGAAATTCATCTAACACAAAAAAGTTCCACGATTCAAGGTATTTACATATATACTGACGCTACTGTTTTAACAATATATATAATTACCTCTAAAGAATAAAACAATGGAAAAGGTGGATTTAAAAAGATTTAGGGAATCGAATTTTCGCACAATTTAATGCCATTTGATGTTTTTTCCTTAAATATTTCTGTAATTTGAATTAGTATTGAGCGGGATTATATTGTGCTATCTTTTTTCCGACAGACGCCCGTTGGATGAAATCACAGAAATTAAAGGAAAAGTTGAAGACAAGCGACTAATCTGAGTTAAAGAAATGTTTTTCGAACAACAGTCATTAAAGAACAAATTTTTAATTTACGAATGCGTATTTCAATCGCACTAATCAGACTCACTAATTACGGTAAGAAACAACTTCTCATTTAGCAATAAAAACGTTTCTGAGAGCAAAAAATGAGTAGGCATTTCCGCTACGCATCTTACATCTTAGAATGTTTGAGTTTGATTTCAAATAACTATACAAATCCAAAAAGACAGAAAAGATAAAATAAAATGTAAAGTATTATTGATTAAAATAATTTTGTAATCGAATTTCTGTTTAAAATAGTCGAAACAGCAAGTACAACAGAGTCCAGACGAATAAATTTAATCTCCTGTATGGCAGCCAAAGTTAGACATAATATGTCATTCAGTTAATTTCCTGAGTCCTTCGAACTTTGCAGATCTGCGAATTGCAGCGAAGGTTATGCAATAAATTGCATGAAACAGTTGTAATTAGCACAGTTTAAGAAAGTTAAACATATGCCGAAAGTAATTTACTCTCTTCTTGAGTAGTAATAGTCTGTAATAAACCGACAGTTTCCACAAATAACTTGGACTCAAAACTCGTGATTCCAGATTATGATCATTGAATTCAATTTGGTGAAGGTAATGCATCAAAGTTTCTGCATAATATACTAATTCAGGATTTCAGAACTTCTGAATGGGTAAATGTTTAAATAACATAAGAAACATAATTCTTTGAAATACGTTACAATTATTTTCAAGGCACGAGTTATTAACTATTTCTTACACGTATACACATATTACATACACGTACATTGAGTTAGAAAAACGTATTTTGTGTATAAAATATATGTATATTGCGTTAGAAAAAATGGTTACGAGCTTTTTCACTTTTTTTTAAGTAATTATTCTAGAAATATAATTTCAGTTATATGTTTCTCAAAGTAATCAGCAAAGATTTATGAAAACACTCTGATGATGGAAAATTTTTGTAAATAATTAATTTATGGTCCCTAAAATATTTTATGATCCCTGTATAGTAAAAATTAAAATAAGCAACATATTCGCTAAGCTTTACTAAACTTATATTTTTCATTTTCAAAGAAAATTCGAACTTTTAAACACATTAAACTTACGGAGAAAAGTTATAAAAAATTCACGGAAAATTAAAAAAAAATACAGATTTTACGGCGGAAGTAATTTTATCTAATAATTAATTGCCAAAATTTTCAATTTCTCTGTATCTAAATGCTTCTTTGAAAATCTCGAAGGAGAGAAAAGTTATTATGAGAAAATTTATTTTCCATTTTTGCCCTAAATTGTAACTGTCTTATTTCCACTACCATAGCCAGACTGAGGACAAAACACTTGAAAGGAATGAAAATATCCCCTGATGTCCAGCGAAATTATAATTAGCTGTCATCACTGTACATCTCTTTCGCTGTTCTGCTATTTTGGACAGGCTTCTCTGTATAGATATAGCTCCCTCGAACCAACTCCTTTATTCTTCGAAGGTTATTGATGTTGCTGCTGCTGTTCTGGATACTTTCGGTCCTATTTGACTCCTTGGGCAAGACAACAACATTTTCCATCTTTCCTCTAAATTTTATATTTACTGTACTCATGTTTATTTTTCACTAATAAAACCATATTAACTACTTAGCTAATTAATATTTTTACTCTAGAGTTATGTGTAAAACAGTGTTTAGATTTTACAGGACTCTGTCTTTCGATAATTATCACTGCTTTGCTAAGATTTTGCGTTGTTTATAAGATAGTTTGTAACCACTAAGTATAATAAAAATTCAATTAATCGGAACCCAAACATCCCAAACTTCAGTTATCGAAATTCTTGCGTTTTATTTCTTTCCAAGTACAACTGTTAAATCGTTTTTCAGCTCCTTTATGTACTTTTTGATTTTTCCTTGACTTAAGTAGCATCAAAGATATGCACAATCGTGAGAAAGGCCTATAGGACAGTTCTGTTTGAAACATAAAAACCAGTCACCTTCGGTACAGCATCTTTAAGCATACAAAAAGTTATCCAGCATTTCTGATATTCCTGGAAAAACTAAGAATTCGAATGACTGAAGCTTTTTATGTTTTGTTTCCAGTTAATTACGAGGGCAATCCCAAAAAAATGGTCTCCTGTATTTTTAGATATACAAAGAACCGTTTATTTTCTATTATTGCTACATCACTTTAAAGATTGAAGAATGCTTTATTTTTCAACATAGTCACCATTTCGGTCGATGCATTTTTGTAGACGCTGTGGCAGTTTTACAATGCCCATGTCATACCAGCTTGCCACCATGCCCTTCAGGAAGCGAGTCCAAGAAGTCAATCGAGTCCAAGAAGTTGTCCTTTTCGTCTCCATAGCGGCGAAGAAATTCGCGGGAAGAATCAACCCGTTGCTGTTTGTGGTCTTCGGTCAGCATACGCGGCACCCATCTTGCACACACCTTCCAATATTGCAACTTTTCCGTTCAAATCCTGTGTATGGTGCTTCTGGAAACCTCAGGAACCAAAATGCAGAGAGTATCCAGAGCGATCCTCCGATCTTTACGCCTGAGATCCTCAACTTTTGTGATTGTCTCGTCGGCAATTGACGGCCTCCCGCTTCTTTCTTCGTCATGAATTTCAGTACGACCTGCTGTAAACTATCTACACCACTTCCGAAAGTTTTCGACATCCATGCACGACTGTCCATACATTTCCGTCAATAGGCGGTGAATTTCAACCGGTTTAACGCCTTTTGCGTTCAAAAATCGAATAACTGCGCGCACTTCGTACTTGGCGGTAACGTTTATCGGGAGCTCCATTTCGAATGGCTGCCAAGCCAAGACTGAGCATCGTAGCGAAGCGCCTGCGTGCTTATCTGGTAGCGGAGAAGGCACCACTCACAACAGTGTTGCCAACAACCGTATTAAAACTTTCTCTACGTCCCCAAAAAATAGGAGACCTTTTTTGGGGGGGGATTGCCCTCGTAGATTTTGTTGAATTTCAAGTTATAAAATTTCTTACATACAGAGCAAAATTTTAATAAAATAGTACTAATGCTTTGGGGGACAGGAACCTATAAAAAACTAAGCATATTTTATATGGCTTTCAGAGTAACACTTTCAGTTACTAAAATTGTAGAGACATTAGGATTTTTTTTTTTTTTTCTTTTGAAGCCGGAGAGATGAAAAATGAGCAAACGCCTTCGCCGGGAATCGAGCCACGGCCCAGTGGGCAGAACCAATACACTACGAAGGCAGGCTAAGAACGTGGGAGAAATACCTTATATGCTCCCATTTTAAAGGGCGACTAGGGTTTTAGGAGACCTAGTCGCCAAATCCTGGGTGTGGAGAATCCTCATCCAACACCCTTTTTCGCTCGTGCGCCAATGTAGAGACATTAGGATTTTTGAAAGCAGGCAAGATGAAAAATTAGCACCCACCTTCACCGGGAATCGAACCATGGACCTCCCCAATACCGGCCCAGCGTGCAGAACCAATACGCCACGAAGGCACGCTAGGAAAACGGGAGAAATACCTTTTAAAATGTTCATTGTGGTTTTATTAGTGAAAGACAAATGTATAAATACACTTAACTGTGCATCTTAAAGAAATGTTGGAGAACAAATTTGGCGGCTTAGATAATTTTTTTCCTTTCATATCGATGTAAATTCGAGATTTTTAAGAACCAGTTAAGGGAGCAGCCACAAATAAGTTGCCTGTTTGCGTATTCAATTATTAGATAAAACTACGTCGAATATAAAATACATATTTTCTTAATTTTTAATGAAAAAATGTTAATTAAACGTTTTTCTGTAAGTTTTATGTTTCAAAGTTAGAATATTTTCTTGAGAAAGAGAGGTATATGTTTAGATCCCGCGGAAAGAATACTGTTGAAATTGAAATCTTTTGTGTGTTTAGGCAAATAAAAAATTATTTCATTATTTAATCTTGAGGAATAAAATGTGTTTAAGTTTTGTCTGAAATGATATACCTTCAAATATATTTTTGTGCGGGAATATGAACGGCTTAAAAGGAATCTTATTAAAAAATTTCAGAAACTTCATAAGTAGCCACAAAATATTTTGCTTGCAACACATTTAAAAAATAGACAGCAGATAGAAATATGCATAAATAAACTCCAATATAGAAAATAACTTAAAATCTCACGGTGTAGCTTGACTAAACAACGCAGAAATCAATTTACACGCGGGAACATTTCGAAATGCTTTATTTGCTTAAGAATTAAATAACACATAAACGAAGATACTAAAATGTATATATAAAACCTATTCATTGCAGTTAATAACGCAGATTTTCTTGTGGAGATCTGGTTCAAAATGCCTTTTGTCACTTAAAGATGCTTCCTCGCACTTGTTTACAGTTGATATTTTTTGTGATTCAGTGGTGTCGGTGATCAGTTTATAGGACGATTTTTTCTTATGTTTTGTATAATGTAATTAGATTTTGTTGAATTTCCAGTTATACCAGTGGTTAGTCGCTTGTATATGTCGCGGTAACCATACACAACATTTAATCTCATGCTTGATTTCACTTTCAACTTAATTCATTTTTGAAATTAATTTGTGTTAAAAGTCAAGAGGTGTGTACCTGGTCATAGGACGGTTGTCATTTGATTAGAAGATATAATATGTACATATGTAGGGATCTACCATATCTCGCATAAAAAAATTTCGATACGAGAAATTACGCCAAAATGAAGTAGATCAACAAAAGCTAAATTCAATTTATCTTTTTCATTTCTTTGGATTACCTTATTTTGAGACAATTTCCTATCTGCAAGCTTCGTTTCGAAAACCAGTGGTAACCTCGTAATAAAATTACTAATAGAATATGAACATATTTTTCTAGTGTGATGATGTAATATGGGTGGACCATCTGTTTACTGGTTACGTTGCATGTTATTTTGACATTATCGGCTAGCTGTTTCTTTAAGTTACTTTTATATTTCTTTTTATTCAGATTACGAATTTTGATGGATTTCGTTTTATATACCGCATAAAAGAAGATAACATAAAATAAGATTTGAATGTAATATAATAATGAGCGAAAAAAAATTCATTTACTTGTATTAAATTATATATGCAGCTGAACTTAAACTTCCGAATACCCCAGTCACATTTTAAAGAAAAATGTCAATAATGAAAGGATTAGTTACGAAATTTTAATAAACGCAGAGTAAAAAGAGTGCTAATAGTAGCTCCAAATTATTTAAAAACTAAATGTTCATAAAGAGCAGTCAGTCCCACAAAAATCATCTTATAAAAGTACAGTTATTCATTTAAGAATATTAAAGGAAACTTCAAAAATTTTCTTTAATTTTTCTTATCCTTTCTCATAAAAATAAGTAAAGAGAAGCTATTGGAAATTGTTCTTTTGCGACTAAGATGATCAGCCTTAGCAAGAAATATTAATTAAAGTATAATTGACATTTTAATTAAAGTAATGACATAAAATAAAGTAGAACCGTTTTCAACTGACCGCATTAAGCATTGTCCTAAACACTTCGGAAGGTATCGAGATGAACAAAAACGAAAAATTCATCAATAAGACTAATAAAAATAATAATAATAAAAAAAAAAAAAAAAAAAAAACCACAGAGGGAAAAAAAAAAGTGTGTTGTTAAAATTATTGTGTCTTAAAAGCTTTCGTAGTAAATAATAAAATTATTTAGTTCTTAAAAGATTTAACAATAAGTAGTCAAAACTAAATAAAAAAATCTGATGTGTGCACCACATGACTTCCTTGTACGGAATATTAAATTATAAGAATTTTTTCTTGCATTTCATTTAAACTTATTGGATTGAATTAAACCCATTTCGCCGACAGCGTGTGAACCACAATAGAATAAACGCATTCTTTAAAATTCACTCTATTTGTTTACCATAGCGACACTCTGGCGCTAGGTTCACTTAACAGTATTATATTTCGTTCATATTATAACTCCGAATGCACAAAATTTATATCATTTAAAGAATTATCTAATCGTTGCCACATGTTCTATTCAAATACTATAATAAAGCTAGAAGGATGTATAAAAGAAATTAAGCAAACAAAACAAAAAAGAAACAGTTTTTCAGAAACGATTGAGCATTTCTCACTCAATTAATTCAGTTTTCACTTCGTGATAAGGCACAAATACATAAAAACTCAAAATATCTATATTAAAAATTACGAAGCAAATCTTAAACAGTTATATCCTCGAAAAAATTCCAGAAAGGATTAAGCATGATTTAATTCGCAATAATAAATGAAGGCGTTACCTTTGTTGTTGCGAAGCTAAGTTTCTCTAGATTGGCAACAAATCCACTATCCTGCTGTTTCAAATGTAAACAAGCAATGGCCACCATCAAAAAAATTATTAGGCTTAGCGGCATTAAACAACTTTAAAATTGTAATAATTCTAAAAATAAGCAGTCCTATATATAAAATTTCAACGTTCTGAGGCTACTCGTTTTTGAGTTATGCGAGATACGTACGTACATACATACGTTCGTACAGACGCCACGAAAAATTCTCTTCAGAATTCATTACATATATCACGCAAAAACATAATTAAATTGCATTCGATAGAGGTCAAAATGTACATTTTCGTTGAAATATTCTGCCTGAAACTTTTCGCGATTACAATACTTTCTTTTAACTTCGTACAAAGAGTAAAAAGGAAAGCGTACATAATAAATATAGGATACATAAATATTAAAAAAAAGGAATATAAATGAAAAAATATTCCATGCTTAGAATTATTTTAATTATGAAAATACTTAAAATGAATTTCATATAAGACATAATGCATTTACTACAAAGAAATATTTTAGAATCAGATGTTTAAAATACTGCGGTACTAAAAGTTACATTCATGCAACGATAATGAAAAAACCATAATTAGTGAAAGGGCAGAAATATCCTTTTCAAACAGGGTCTGTTTGTCAAGAAATAAAATAGATCCATGTTTTTAGAAAAAATAAGACAGGAAAAACCGAATTAACTTATGTAAAGTTTACTTTTATCTACTGTTGAACATATTTCCGAATTATAGCCAATATATCAAGAAAAAAAATGGGTAGACAAAATTATCATTTAATGTTAAATTAACAAGTATGTGATTATTAATAAGAGTTTTTATCAAAATGGAAAAAGAATCAACTGCCAAGTTGGGTTAATTTTTTTGTTATGATGCATGACAAAATTAAATAACAGTTTTTGACATTAATGTATTTTTTGTTTATAAAATCATTAGGTTGTTTTGATGCTAGAGATGTGAAAAATGAGCAATGCTCTTGCCGGGACTCGAACCTGGAGCTCTCGAATACGCTACCGCTACACCACGAAGGCATACCGGAAGGAGGGAGAAAATACCTTACATACCTTCTGAAATACGCTACCACTACACCACGAAGGTATGCTGGAAGGAGGAAGAAAATGCCTTACATACTTCCCCTTTTAAAGGTCCATTGGGGATTAGGGTACCCAATTGCAAACCCTGGTGAAGAATTATTGTCCAACCAGTTTTTATTTCGGACGCCACCGTAGAGTCATTAGTTCTTTTTAGCCCAAACGGCATTAGCCTAGAAGGTCTAATAACTTCGTTTTGGCATTTTGCGATGAATCGCTTTAAACAGCGTATGTCTTTTTCAAATTATTACCACCAACAAGTGAACAATTAGAAGCTAATTCACGTAACAAACTATAGTCCTACTTGCACAGTGATGCTTTTTCCCCAGAGGTGGCATTACGGATTCAACATATCGAAATCGTGAGCCCGGTATTCCAAGAAGCCCCAAATCATTAATTTTTTAAAAGGCAGTAAATGTATTCTTTATATAGAAAGTGATCTACTGATCTTCACCCTTACGCTTGGGTACTCTTGAGAAAGTTCCTGTTTTCTTGACGGTGATCAGTTGCGCAAAGATATCGGCATTTTATGATAAGGCACCGTTAAAAAGCGATCGCGAATCATTGTGGTTACAAGAAAACGCTGATAATAAACTGCATGCATAATTGTCGTGTAATGTATACAATTACGGTTATGTTTATCAAAAAATTGTAATTTGGTGTAATTTATATTACATTGTACTGTACATAACAACTTGTATCTCTCTCTTGTGTATGACAATAAGGCTTAGCTTAATAATTTTCAAAGATAAAAATCACAGTACAACTCAAATGATGCTTTCCATAAGATCTACAAGACTAGCCACTTATCTGACTGATTTGAGTATGCATACTCATATTTATAGTCGGGAATGCAGTGACAATGCAGTGGTGGTTCTTATTTTGCCAAATTATAACCCATTCTAGCTTGGAGCTTTTAAAGAGTTTTTGGTAATTTGGACCTGTTGGTATGGCAGTTGGGAAACAGGCTGCCATAGACTTGTGACCGGGTTTGAATCCCAAAGAAGATATAGACATTTGTAACTGTAGTGCTTTTGTAGCATAGAGGCAGTTAAAATACTGTCGAGCTGAAAATCCTCTCGTGAGACTATGATAGAAGGTGGAGGACTCGGAGACCCTCAGATCTATCTCCTGGGTTGTTCTTCATCAAAGATCTTTCTCATGGATTTAATATCGGTCGCCCGTTAGGCTATGTTCTCTATAATGAGACGAATAAATGACAGATGCAGTTTGGTAACTCATGACGATTGCATTAAGTTGGAAGTTCCCGATCAACAGAAACAACAATAACATATTTTATGACAAATTATTTGCTATAAATGTTAACAGAAACACTCGCACGTACGAACCTCCTATTTATGAATTACGATTAATTTTTTACCTTTTGTTGGATTGATCCTGAAAAGTTCTGTTTTCAGTTCACTTCCTTTCTGAGTGACTAGAGTTTTTTGGTAAATCTAACCAATTTTGGTGGCTAAGAAGAATTGTGTTCTCAGGATTTACAGAAGAATCTGGAGAGAAAGCATTTCAGTTAACTAAAAAAATGAAAATCCGTTTCTCTCTTATTTTATGAACATATATTTTTATTTATAGTACCAAATTTTGATAAATAAAGGTTGAAAGGTTATTCAAAATTTTTTATATTATTTTATAGCATTTTTTCCTTTGTCATTGAAGTTACACAAACTAAAAATTAATTTTTCTCAAATTTCCTGTCAGTGGACATAGATGGTTTTTCCTCCTGGATCTTCATTTCGGTACGGAGATTCTTCCTCAGATCTCAAATTTTTTCGCATGTTTTGCTACTACAAAAGAAAATTAAATAAACAAATACTACATTAATTTTTCTTTTGTTATATTGTAATTTATTCACACAGCAAAGCAACAAAATACTGCACTTCATGTTATTTGCGGTTCCGACTAAAGCTAGGATTTCGTTACAAAACGCGCCGTCGTAAGGGCGCGTTGTCCCATCCAACACTGAAAGAAATCGTAATATATATATATATATATATATAACGTAAAAGCCGTGAATATCAGACCCTTTGTATTGATAAAAGTGTATTTATTGTTCAGCATGTGGTTTGTTTTGAAAAAAAAAATCAAATTGAGATTAATTTTTAAATAATATTTCTCATAAATTTATTTCACAGAAAATGCTTCAATGAATGATGAAGGAAAGAATGACGCATTTCACAGAAATGCAACATTCTTTCCTTCATAATTATTATAAAACATCTAAAAGACACAAATGTATTCCTTCAGAAAGCAAAAAAGTATAGATTCGTTTTTTACGTGATGCCAATGATATTGCAATTAAACTTAATTATTATATCTTCAGCTCTTTAATTTTTGAAATAGTTCTTCCTGCTTTTTTAACTAAATATATTTCTATTTTAGAAAATTATTAACCTCTGGGCCTTTAAAATCTGCCCGACTTTTATCCCAATATTTTAAAATTCGCACACATTGCTGCTTCATAACAATTACACAACATGAGAATTTAATCCGTTTCTATAATTGTAAGCCAGGTTTTTATTTTCTGTGATAAAATATTAATATTCGTTATTACCAACATTTATTTCCAAATTTAATTTATATCTCCTGTTCACTTAATAACGTTTTTATCCATAATATCTCTTTACGTTAATCAATGACTCAAATTCTAACCTGTTTTTCCCATCCATAAATAAATACATCATTTCTGATTTCATTTTTATGTCCTAGATGAAACCTATTGCTTTGCTCTTTTCCATTATTTTCCTTTTTCCGTTCATTATAAAGGGCTGCAGCTGCTAGCATATTCTTAAAAGTCGAATTCTTTAATCTTCCATTATGCTTCTAATACTTGTCATTCATTTAGTTACAGCTGAAGAATGCAGTAGTATCTCTGAAAGCCCTTCTGCTGCGCTAATGAAGAAGGCAATAATGATGTCTCTGAAAGCATTTCAGCTGCTATTTTTTTTTTCTTTACGGGAGTTCTATTAACATATATTTACCGAGTTAGCATTTCTGTATTAATAATTAAAGTTTACGTCTTTTATTTACAAAATATCTGGAATGGTTATATTACTATTTGCATGATACTTTTAGTATCGATTTTAACTAATTTTTTTATTTGAATTTTTATATATTCCACATCCCGCTCTCTTCCATTTAAGAATCATGAATTTTTTTAAATTTAAATTTAATGAAAATGTACAGCATTTTCTCTCTTAATTGGAAAATCTCGTACCTTTGAGACCACATTCAAGATTTTCTTCGCTTATTCTGTAGAGGAGATGTCATAGTTTTTCCCATATTAGAAAATATTTTGTATTTTGTATTAGTTTTATTTGTCTTTGATGGTAATAAATTTCTTTCCAAAATTTCTCATTTTTTAATACTTCTGCTTTCATAATTTTCGCCTTTTTTTCGTTCAATATTCATGTCACAAATACGATGCTTGCTTTTTCATTATTATTAGCGCTCTTTATTTTAGAATGATTTATTGCATTTATTAACTGCGTCAGTTAAGTTTTCCTCTTTATTTAAATAAGTAAGAACAACAGGTTCCTACGGAAATAACTCTGCGTTAAGCTTTGATCTGGTCTTTTGCTTCATTTATCTAACCCATAACAGCGATTAATAGCCATTTTTTCCTATTGTTTTTATACTTAGTATAATAGTTTTTCCATTCAATAGTGAGTTCAACTATATATTCTTAAATGCTTGATAAATATTGTAAAGTAATTTCTAGCTCATTAAAAACTGTGTTATTTTTAGCTCCTTATGTTATTTTTTATTGAGTACTAATTAATGGTGTTTAGTGAGTAATTCTGAACAATTTTTCGGTTTGTTTCGAATTGTCTCAGATGATAAATATTCAAATTTTCCACAAAGCAAAGAAAAAAATACTAAGTAATCATTATCAACATTTCCAAGCACAGTTTTTTCAGCTTGCTTTTTCAAATTGTCCTTTATAAGCACTACAAGCAGATATTCCGTCAACTACTGCAAAACTTTTATTTCTTTAGATGTAACATAAGAATTAATTTTCTTTTTATGAGCCGCTCAAAAAAAGTATAATTAGACATTTTACTCTGTTGACTATTGCAAAACTTTTATTTCTTTGAATGTGATATAAGAAATAATTTTCCCTTTATGAAGACGCCCTTTATGAATGTATCCCTTATCATGATATTAGCTCAGTGGTTTTTTTTTTAATAATCTAGTGTAACGTAGCCTATAAGTGAATATATTGAAAAGCTATACTAATATTTGCACAAATCTTGAAACGCTTTCAACAAACGCTTTCAACAAAAACGCGCTAAATGCTAGTAAATAATTTTTCTAACGTTGTAGAAAAGAATATATCAGGTTACACAACATTCATTCAGAGTTGAATTTTTGAGCATTTACGGAATTTTAAATACCTTAGGCTATATTAATGAAAAAACTAAAAAATAGTGATATCCCGAAGTTATGATATAGGTAGGACCTACGAAAAGCGCATAAGTGGGGAGCTAACTTTGCATATAAATGCATATAACATTCAGTTAATGGGAGTAAGTTAAAAAACATATTATTTAAAAGAAAAGAGCTTAACAGAAATTTACTTTCAATCATACAAAACAAAAATAAAATAAATATACTACATGAAATGGAGTTGTTCAAAGCCTGTGCCTTCATAAAATTTAACAAACTCATCTAATGGGTCAATGATTTTTTTTTAACTCGTCAAACTGTTTTAATCCTAGTAGCTATTTCTAGTAATTTCTCTTTAGTTTAATCGTTTATTTGTTTATTGCTTGTTTATTTGTATATTCTTTTATTCCTTGTAGCTATAAAACGTTCCTCATTAGAGTCGTTTTTCTCCAAAATTTGTATACGGCTTCCTCACACAGCTCTATTTAAATTCATCAATTTATTGCCGGTTCTTTACTTTATGAATCCAAGAACTTGTAGACGTCATCTCTAACGGCTTCCAAACTGATTCAAGATTGACATCTTCTTCCATTAAATGAATGACTTGATTGGTTTCTGGTGTTATTTAGCTTCGCTTTTAAAAACGAATGGACAATTTTTTTTATCAAACATTATTCAAGGTTTTTCTGGAAAATTTATTTCAAGATTCTCCAGCAATTTTTACGGCATCTAAAGCACGGAATAGCGTCTAAAAATACATTTTTTTTCAGAGGAGAATTGCACATGGCGAAATTACACATGGACTTTGCACGAAATATGTCAGAACACATTGAAAGTACGAGACTTATAAATGCTTGTAAAATTATCTACATGGTTTTTGGTGAGACATGAAGTGGGAGACAAAAGTAAGGAATCACATGCCCTTCGGTTCGTGTAAGTACTATTATTGTATATGAACTGTCCATAGAAGCAGTTACATGAAGTTACTCATGTAACTGCTTCTGTGGGAGTTATATAAAGCAGTTATATAAAGTTGCTCATGTCGCAATAGCGAGGGAGGTCGTGTTCTGAGATGATCCCAAATGATTTAACTAAGCTTAAAAAGACAGTATGCATAATCTGTACCTCAAAGCAATGGATCCCTGACTGTGAAATAAGAAGTCCATAGATCCTCCACTAACTATCGTGTTAGAATATCCACATTTATGATAAAGTAAACGCAAACGCATTTTTTTAATACGCACTTTTGGAATTGCAGTAAAAATTAACTTATCTTTGATTTATTTTTAAGGGAACTAATTCATAAGGTTTAAATTATTTACATTTCAGTTATACGTAGTATGAGTCAATATTAAAATGTGGTTTTCGATATTATGATTTTTTCTATGGCGTTTTTATTCTGAAAACTACCTTAATAACTGCAAATTAGCTTCATGTTTATTTCAACACAATACTACGTAAAAAATTAAATAATTTTAATTTAAACAATAACCTATAAAGTATGCACAATATTATTGATTAAATTATTTTTCTGATTACACCCCAACAACCTTACAAATATAACATCTTTCTTACAAATATAACCTTACAAATATATCATCAGTTACAAACATAATGCTATATCAATTTTTATGCAATTAAAGTGGTTATAATTTAAAATAAAAACTATAAAAGTTCTTTAATTTTAATAAATTCAGTCGTGGTAATATTAATAGCTTTTCTTATGTAATTATCACATAGAATAACACTTGATATATAAATATAAAATAACAGGAGAATAAGTAGTAGAATTAAAAATCAAGTAGAATCTCTTAAAAATATAACACATTTGAATATCTAGAAGAATTTATTAAATAAGTAAAAAGTAAATTTAATCATTAATTATTAATTTGCATAGCAATATAAATAAAAAAAATCACGAAAGTAAAGTAGTAATGAGAATAATTTCATTTTGTTATCTTAAACGTTATTTGAATTTCCATAAATATATAAAACTAATTTTTATTAAAAAAGCATTTTATCCTACGTATTCTATAAAGTTCGCGCAAAAGCTCATCTAATCGATCATTTCGAAGGAACTAGGAATGCTCGAGAAAGTCGAGTCACGTGATTCTTAACTGACCATTGCCTGCAGCAAAATGTGACTGGGATTACTTAATCCGGTCTTCCATTGAACCTTTCTTTTTCTTTCCCTAGACGATTATTTTTCAGCCGGAAACTCCAGACAATAAAACAATGGAATTTTGTTTTCCGGCTAGTTCCCAGTTCAGTCCCCCCGAGTACACCTCGGGAGAGGTACGTATCGGCCAATTCCGACCATATCTCTCGGGGAATGTTGTATTTGTTGCAATTACTTCGGGTGGGAACAAGCAAAGTGGAACAACACTTCGACCGGTTGCTTATTTTATTGATCGGCAACCTGAGACATCTGGAGACTGATTTATAGTGCCTTCTTTTGGCTACTTGAACACAGTTATGATTGCATATAACCATGATTTGTAAGGCTCTCAAATTTCCGTCTAAACTTAATTTGCTGCAGGCAAGATCTTTATAATTCTCAGGGCAGAAAATGCTATCTAAGTTTTCAAAGTTCTTCCTTAAGCAAATTGTAAGCTATAACAGATATCTTGTTATCTCAAGAGTTTTAATTTAATAATATGCTTTTCTTTTTGTACTTTCAGACAGCATTTTTCACGTAGAAAAAGAGATTATAATTATAAACAAAGAAAACTAAGGGAATCAATTTTACGTAATATAAGTTTCTTCACAGATAGATCCTTGCCGTTCTTCATATTACTTGAAAAAGGCTAAGTAACTATGAGAAACACAATTGCTCTGTATTTTTTTAAGTGTTTCAAAACAACTGTCTTAGCTCTTCTACGCTTCTTTAAAGATGAGTAAAGAAACTATAAAATATGAAGATTATTTTGGTAAGGTTCGTAAAAGCAACCACAGGAGAAGTTTCTTCTTTGATGTACCCACCGTTATAAATTTAAGGTTACTTGTTATGCCATTGCATATTATAATAAGTAGATTTATATTATGCTGTAGCTACTTATTCAAATTATTGTAATATTTGTTTACTGTTGTCTTCAAGGCTGCAGCAAAGTTAAAATTAATTTCCTGTAAGCTAAAATGTCTGTTTAACCTTCCTAGAATAAGTCAGTTATCGTTCTGTTTTACCATCTAATCCAAGAACATTAAGAGATCACCTAAAAATTTATTTGACTTCAGCTGGAAGTTACAAAAGAAAAAAAAAGATGAAAATAACTTTACAATAGCTTTCTGCGGGCTGAATGTAATAAAACTAAGTATTAAATATTTTACAACCAAACAGTAAATTAAAGACTAAACTCGGTTCTAATTTTAGAATGACTTCTAATCATCAGTACTAGCAAAAACCAGAACTCATCAAAAAGCGGCACAACTGTTATGGCACGTGAAAAATGAATTAATGCTACCGGCTGAGCTTCCAACACTTTTCCTTTGATTTAGTCTTACTTGGTATTTAAATCACCTGATTTGCAATTTTGGTAAAGCTGACAAGAAATGTAAAACTGCAGAAAAAAATTTTGCGTAAAAAAGTGCCAATTAAAATAAGCTGTATATACTTATGATGAAAATATGTTAGTTAATACTGAGCTTAATGGTTAGTTGGGCATACTGATTTTTTTTTAATTTTAGATAAAAAAAAAGAAAAGAAAACAGCTCAGTTTGCTGAAATCAAATCTAATATTTTCAAGCTGCTACGTGTTGAGTTATAATATTTGCACATTAAGCAATAACATTTCGCCCATAGGCAAATTATTATAATAAGTCTAAGTTTCACATTATAAAGTTGTTAAGCTCAAAAAGTAAGAGTTATAACTTGTATTAAAATGCACAATGCCGTTTTCAAACAGAATAAATGAGATTAGTTTTAAGATAATTTTGTGAATGTGCGCTCCCTATAATATACGGAATATTTTTTATTGAATTCAAAATGAATGTAATATCTTCTTTGGGATTGAATTCAGTAAAATACTTGAAATATATAAAACATCAGACTGTTTTCATCGTACTGTAAGTAGAATTTTCATGAAGTAGTTTTATTATTTAATTAAAGCATTCACTAGTTATGCGTTCTTTGAATTTCTCAGAGATTTTCTAAAACAATGGCACCATTTTTGTGATAAAATATGTCATTGTATTGGAAAATAAAATAACAAATAAATAATAAGTTCAATTTATTTTAAAACATAAAAATAAATTTTAAATGCCTAATATTGAAACAAGATAAAAAGCATAGATTTCTATGTTTTCAGCTAATAATTTTTTTCCTTCTCCGATTAGAACTTAAAATATTAATAGCTTAATTAACACTCTGAAAAAAAAACTTTTTAGAAGATATGTTATTATGTTAGTTTTTCTCATGTGATGAAATAAGTAATGACTAAACAAACAATTATAATATATTTTAGTTAGAATTTTTAAAATTCACTAAATTAGTTTTAATAAATAATTTGACAAATAAAATCTATATATTATGTTCATTTTACGCATTTCATAATGATTAGGGCTATGGCATAATTAATAGCGCAATGGCAGTTCGATAAAGAACTCTAGGGTTAAATCCTTGAAGGAAATTGCGCGTTCATGGAGGAAGGAGTTCCTAAGAGAAACTTGCTTCCATCATACACTAGCTTCCAAACCATTGCACGCAATAAAAATTAGTAATTTTTGCAAGCATAGTTGAGTAGCTAAAAATCGCTGAAGATTCTGATGACATTTTAAGTTTTCAAATATTGTATCTTACAGCCAATCACTACAGACTCTTCGAGCATATTTTAAGTACGCAGTTGTTGGAGATGTCAGCATTTTGAAGTGTTATAGGAGGTTTATGTAATCGGTGATATTGTAAAGACAACGAATTCCCTAGTTCTATATGCACGTGGGCAGTTACGCTTAGAGCTTTCCCGGGTTTCCAGAAAACCTAGCGGTGAAATTTCGGAAATGTTACTTCCAGCAAGCAGAATGTCACAAAGACGTCCCATTGTAATGAGTATAAAAGAAGTCCGCCCAGAGTGCAAAAATCTTTTCGCTTCTGGAGATAACTGTTTACTTTGTGAAAACGAGCTCCTGATGAAAAGCTTTGAGGCCAAGAGTATGTTAGAGATGTTTCTTTGATAATTTTGATTTTTAAACGTTTTTGTTTTATTTGAAGTCAGAAATAATGGTTTTATGCCATCTGAATTTCGTAATGGTCTGTGATATTTTAGACTTACACAAGTGGTGTCTGAGGTATATATTTTGGACCACGCCACCTGAATCTTTACACTACCTTAAGATCGTGTTTTTATGTAGGACAATACCAGCATTTCGACAGACAGCTTGATGAAAATACTGTATTTAATGAGGGTAGCAATTATTCGATATAGCAGCTAAGAAGTTCGCCGCTGAAAGTCCGACAGAACCGACCGCGAATGAAGAACTTCGATACTACATCACTGCTAGAAGTATAGCCAGACCTTCGTCAGCTGAATTCTATGTTTAAAAACTGACGGAACGACAACGGAAATCCTTGCAATAAGTGATTGCTATTATTACAAAAGAAAACAGCTGACGTGAGTACCTCTTGTTAATCTTAATAATCTTGAGGCTTATTAAGGGAAATAAAAAGGTGGTACTTATGATATTTGCTTCTGTGGCAGCCTAAGAATTAATACAAAACGTTTGGAAGGCTAGAACGTTTCAAGGATTTGCTATATTTTGTCATATATGATCGAAGAAGAGAGCTTGCCCCTGAGGTGCATGTTAAATGTCGCTTTGTTTAACTGGAAAATAAAATATGTTTTAAAGGAACGTATTCATAACATTTGAGGATCATTGTACGTTCATGATTTCCAGATCTATCGTCAAGAAGACTATATGAGGTACCTAGAAAGACAGTTTCAGATCGCTCTTAACAACGTTCAAGCATTGTCAAAGAGAGATGGATTTGTACTTTAAAAACAGATGACTCCTTGAGTGCACTTTTGCAGAACGAAATGTCCATTCTGAGTTTGAGACTGTCTGTTGAAGGTTCTATAAGTCCAGTTACATTCAAAGTGAAATTTTTAGGAGTGATGTTCGACCGGAAAGTTTACTTTCCTTCCACATGTTCTGTACTTGAGGAAGAACCGTCTCAGAACTCTTAATCTTCTGAAAGTTTCCGCGAACACCTCAGGGGGTGCAGATCCTGGATCATTGCTCCACCTTTTCAGGGCACTCATCCGCTCTCGGTTGAACTATGACTCAGTCGTGTATGGGTACACACCATCTGTGGTATAGGTAGTGTATGGTTGCAAACGATCTGATTAAAATGTCATTACTGTTGGCTTCCCGGAAATGTTAGAATAAAAGGTAACAAGCTGGAAGACATCACAGTAAAGTCCGCTGTTGAACTGTCTAATCAGCTTGTCCGTTTGAGTGAACATTAAAATAGTTATCTAATCCAAACAAGTATCAATTACTGTGGGATATGTAAATAAATAATAAATCAAGAACTGTAAAACCTAGGGCGGAATATTGGAAGAGTAACAAAAATCGGAGTTAGGAAGTACTTTTAACTCGCCTAAGAATTGGTCATTGTCGAGTAACGCAGAATTACTTGTTAAATGTCGAGAGTGTGCACTGAGTGCTAAAAACGTGTGCTTTCGTATAGATTTTGATAGAATGCTCATATTTCAACAGTCGTCGTATGAAATATTTGAATAGATATGGTGTAAGTTTTAACAAGTTAACGTAAAGGACGTTAATTTGCTTCAATATATAAGGAAGATTGATTTTTATTACTTATTCGGAATTTATTTTAAATACTTTTATATATTAAGTTTTTAATCAGTTTTATATTTATCCTGTGAATTTTACACATCTTTTCTTTCTACCTCAAAATAATAATCATCAGTTTACCATTTAATTTTTAATTTTTTTTTGTTTCATGTTATTGAGATAACATTAAAAAATTACCATCTTCATATTTTTTGATATATTAGTACAATTCTACACTTCACCTAAACTACTGACATTTTCCCTATACATTTGACGCATATAACCGTTCAGTCTTTGTGCCAGAAAAATACATTACCCACCACCACATATGGCCATCCGAAGCATCAACGACTGCATAAGTGGATGACATAACATTTGTGGTCAGCAGTCGCGCTCGTGGCATTCTGCAAAACAATATCTAAGAAACTAAATATCTTCAGCAGCCTTTGCAAAATGAATCAAAATTAATTATTTCCGAAGAAAAATTCTCAAGCAATTACCTTCAGATCACCATAACCAAACAGTAGCAGCTCATTATTTACAATAAATGGGGATACCATGAAGATTCCTTATGAAATGAAATAATTAGCAGTGATAATCGACGAGCAGTTTTCTTGGGTTTCCCATTTTAATGAGCTTGAAAAAATTCCTTATTCCCAGAAAATTCTGTAGAATACACGACTTTAATTGGAGATTAAAACTAGCAATTCAAAAAATAATATGTTCTGCCGTATTTGAAAAACTGGTCACGTACGCAAGCATCGGTTTCGGCAATTCCTATGGCAGAAAAGTAAAGGCTGCTCATTAAGAGTATTCAATGACCTTTCCTTCTCAACGTATCAAGAACATAATGAACTAATTATACCTAGGCATAAATCCGTATCAAAGCACAAGCCAATAGAATCCAAGTCCTACATTTAATGTCCCAATAAATGCCTTTGATAACAACTTCAGTCCAGCCAACCATGAGCCCAGGAACACTTATGTCGATTGCCACCCAATTCAGAAAGAATCTCCACATCATGTTACCACAAAGACATTACTATCTCTACCATCGTATCAGGTAGCTTTCACGGATGGTTCCTAAGCAGAAGGCGTGTATACGAGCCAGTTTCCCTTAGAAAGTCCTCCACGAGGGCATCTCTCTGGGCAGATAGCCCTCGAGGCTTTGCCATAGTTAAATAACCTAAACCTAACCTAAACCCAAGCAGAAGAAAATACAGGCTGTGCATATGGGGGGGGGGGTTGCTCAAAGAGACACAAAAATTGTTAAAACGTGAAAAAACACCTAGCGAGAGAAAACTGCATATTGAAAACAGAATAATTAACTGCAATACAGAAGATACTAGAATATGTAAGACGAACTAACATGAAAGAAATGTGTATTCGATTAGACTGCCAATAGGCTAGTAGAAACACACAACACAGTTGACCAATAGCAAACAAAATCCAAAAAAAAAAATGTTAAGACGATGCATATAACAGCACATTATTACCTCACGGATCAAAGAACACGAAGGAAATGATGAAAACGAACAAGCAGATAAACTTACGAAATAAGAGCACAAGAAATAACAACAATAAAAATCGATATACTATATGTACAATGACCAAAGTCCTCTCACTACTAATCAGCAATAAATAGTAATAACGGCATGACAATAGGAACGGCATACCATACAAAAGTGAAGAAGGACTTATATTTCCGAATTGTGCCATTAAATGACTTATTGCCACTCTAACAATAAACTGTATCAAACTATGGTCCGTTTCCTACTTACTTTTACGCCAAAAGCACTTCATCACCAGATGCCTGCATCTTCGGCGAAGTAGAAGACGATACGCATTTTCTATTCAAATACCCACTAACAAAAAATATTCACATTCGTCATCTATCACAAATAACTCTAAAAGATATAGCCTTCTTCATTAACAGGAAAGAATATAGAAGAAGAGTCATCGAAATAATTAATATGATTACAAAATATAAGCACAAATGTATGTAATTCATGACGAAGAATTTTTCTATCTGAAAAAAAAAAAAAATGCATTATGTCAACATTTCTTTTATTTTTTTAACCTACATACCAGGCAATAAACCATCACAGCAAACACTGAAATGTCATATTTACAAGAACCCCACGAACACTATGGAGTCGTTCTTAAGAACCTAAGCAAGCTTTAATGCTAGAGAAGTACTGAACTTTGAAAAAAATCTAACTTTAAGAAAATTGCAGCAGAAGGTCAGCACCTGTTGACACCACGGCAAAACATTGACGCCCTTGCCTGTTATCAACTATCAACTATTCGAATCCTCGATTATCGCAGTCGAGTAAAACAGAAAATGAAATTTTTGTGATATTAATTTCACTGGCTGTTTTATTAATTTTAAGTTAGAACTACATTTTAGTTGGATTTTAATGTCCAAATACAGGCTGTATTACGGGAAACGTGCGGTTTGGGAGGAACTCACTTTTATTTCCACATAGACAGATGCGCACGCAGGTTCCCTCAAGAGGCTTACATGACTTTTTTAACTATATATTCATGTCCTAGTATATTAGGAATTTTTCATCCGTGGACTTTCCCCGTACAAGTGCTAATGGAAACTTTTTACGATTTGTGACTCTTTGGATATATTTGAAGATATTAGTAATTTGCTTTTCCACATTCTTATTCATAAAATCATAAAAGACTTGTAAATTGTGAGTAGAAGTTTTAGGCATTAAGAGTGCAGCTTTCATGTATTTAAGACAAAATAGGTAGCCCGGAATCTCTTTAGAAATGTGCATGTGGAAAGTAAGAGTAAGTCAGCGTGACATGAATCAGTTCACAGTTTTGGAGATTAGTAACTCAGAAGGTCGAATTCAAGACTATCACAGCAATCTATAACAATTCCTGAATGTTAAATATTTATAAAATGTTGAATATTTATAAATGATCCTGAATGTTGAATATTTATAAAATTAGCAAGAACATTGATGTAGAGAATGATATTTATCTGTAGTGTATTTAGCAATGTAGTTCCAACGATTCAATTCAGGTAACTGGATCAGGTAGGACAATATTACTAGGGAATTTGCAACACATTTCAGCGGCATGGACTGATAAGAAAGATAAGACAAGTGTGATCCAAGGCATGATTAATGTTTTAATTCTTTATTAACGTTCTAAATATCACTTTATTTGATAGTTGTCAAAAGTCAAACTCAACCAGATTAATCTGCGAAATCTATTATTTTAAATTTCCTGTTAGAAAATATAGTCTGAATGTTTGCTAGTTAATATTTTTTTTTAATAGGAACGTTTTAAAATAAGATTAGATGCTTCATTTCGTCCTTAATTATATTTAAATAGCTACAATAAAACAGATCTTGCTGCAGTAGGTATATTTATATATCATCTTTATTTTATTTATTTATTCATATATTTCCTAGAAAACTGGGATTTTTAAAATTCCTTGATTATCCAAATGCTTCGTTCAAGATGAAATGATCGAGATTTTTCTGCTTTCCAGTTTGTAATCCTCAAATTCAAGTTCCAGAAAGTAGTCATGGGTTAAAGGGGCACAAAAAACAAAAGTTTAACTTTTGACTAAAATGGACAGATTAGCGTTTATTTTATTTTTTTATATATTAACTCATTTGCTGAGATATTATGGAAGAACATAATTTTCCTTGTTTTGTAAAGAAAATTTACAAGATTTAATACTGCAAGGTACAAACTTGTATTCCGTTTATTACGAATGAAATTTAAAACCAATTTTTTTGGTATAAATGTTTGTGGACAGGAAAAATGAAATTAAGGAAAAAAATCAAATCAAAAGACCTTTCCGGAAGCCAAAAAAGGTAGTGAAAGACAGCTTGTGAAAAACATTACATTCCTCCAAAAATAAATTTCGCACTCTGCACACTTCACGGTCTTTGATTACTTCCGAAAGCAGATGAATAAAAATTAGAATGCCACTAAGTGAAAAATCATGTTTATAAAATAAAAATACTTTACGTATCATTTAAATGAGCTAACCTAAAATGCATAAAAACTACTTTCCTGTGCCGAATGTATTAAACTAAATTCTACATGAGGGGACAGCAGTGCAAGTTACAACATAAATTGAAAAGCGTATAATAATTAAAGCTGTTACTTGAGAATTGCTCGAAAGCAGAAAACAAGATGGAAGGAATTCTAAATTAACTCAATGATACAATTTTCTTTCAAGTTTCAATTAGTTATGCTTAACGAAATTCAATTTTTGATTTTTTCGATTGAAACAGAAAGATATATTGCACAAAACGCTGCTATAACCTAAAGGAGTTGACATTTCACCCTTCGATGGTCATGAAGAAAGAATAATTAACATTAAAAAAAAGGAAAACCGTTTTAAACTTTAATTATCGTCTTAAAACGTTGCTTTTGGAATATTTATGTGTTTGGTTTGAGCATTTAAAAGAAATCTTAACACTAAAAGTAGTCAGATATTTTATATCGGCGACTTTAATTCAAAATTTATGCAGCATTTAAGTTTAAATAAATGTATGTGAGCGAATATAATTATTCAGATATCTAATTCTGTAATTTTGTACCTGAAGAGATAAATGATCATCCTTTAATTAAAATAAAATGACTGTATTTTATTTGAGCTCATATAACTCATTTAACTTTTGCTATACCAATTATGATTCTGAAACAATTCCCTCTTTTTGAATTATATATAAAAATAAGTATAGTTTTAATAAATTATATTTAGAACGAAAGTGAAGAATCAAAACTGCTTGTCTATTGTTAAATCCTGGTTCTCCGGTATTAGGTCTTTAATTCAATAAATTAGTAGGTTGTGAAATTTCGACTTAAAGCTGTTTGTTTATTAGCACCAGATGTGCTATTAATCTCGAAACTCACTTTTTGACCGTATCATTTTTGTGACCGAATAATTTTTCAAACTATCGACAACAAATTTTATGCGATTATTATGAGCAGATCTATAATAAAGAATCTGTATGCATGTTCATCGCATTGAGAAAAATGACGGCATATAGAGCCACGATTTGTTAACACGCGTAGTCATCCCCCCGAGCACTAGTACCTCGAAGCCTGAATTTTGAATAATTTGAAATTCTTTTATACTAGCCGCTACGCGGCCAGCCTTTGTCTGGATTTTAAATGTACCGTAAAAATACCTAAAGGGAACACCAAAGATGAAATTAAAAAAACTGCACAGAATTTTACTCTGCAGACAACTTTATTAAGAAAATCTGATGTGTACACCACATGACTTCCTTGTATTGGAATATTAAATTGGAATATTAAATTATACGCATTTTTTGTTGCATTTCATTTAAACTTATTGGATTGAATAAAATCTACTTCGCCGACAGCGCATAAACCACAATAGAATAAATGCATTCTTTTAAATTTGTATTTGTTTACCATAGCGACACTCTGGCGCTAAATTCACTTAACAGTATTAATAATTATATAACAGTTAACTTATATAATAATTTTATAATGGAAACTAACTGTTATATAATCCAATAATTATATAACAGTTAACGTATATATTTCGTTCATATTATAACTCATAATGCACAAAATTTATATCATTTAAAGAATAGAATTATCTAATCGTTGCCACATGTTCTATTCAAATACTATAATAAAGCTAGAATGATGTATAAAAGAAATTAAGCAAACAAAACAAAATAGAAATAGTTTTTCACAGACGATTGAGTATTTCTCATTTAATTAATTCAGTTCTCAGTACACGAGAAGGCAAAAATACATAAAAACTCAAAATATGTATATTAAAAATTACGAAGTAAATCTTAAACGCTTATTTCCTCGAAAAAATTCCAGAAAGTATTAAGCATGATTTAAATAATAAATGAAGGCGTTATCTTTGTTGTTGCGAAGCTAAGTTTCTCTAGATTGGCAACAAATCCACTAGTCTTCTGTTTCAAATGTAAATACCAATGGCCGCCATTAAAAAAAGCTTAGTGGTAATTAAAGGAGTTTAAAATTGCTGATAATTCTAAAAATATTGCACACAGATTTACTAAAGGCTTAAAATCCTTAACCGGAAGATAAAAACAACATAATTCAATCATTTTTAAAGCAAAAAATGTACAATTTACCAACATATAAGAGTAAAGAAACTGAGATTACGGAGCCGGGTAACAGAGTGGATATATATATAAATATATTTATATACGTTTGGCGCGGCCGATTGCAACCAAAATACGAGGTGTACATCTACATGTTATAGCAGTCCTATATACAAAATCCAACGTTCTGAGGCTACTCGTTTTTGAGTTATGCGAGATACGTACGTACGCAGGTACGTACATACGTTCGTAGAGAGGCCACGAAAAATTCTCTTCAGAATTCATTTTAAAGCAGTTTTATAATTTTTTTGGAGGAAAAGAGTATTTTATTCTGTCCTTACGTACAGATATCACGCAAAAACATCGGTTAATTGCATTCGATAGCGGTCAAAATGGATATTTTCGTTCAAATATGCTGCCTGAAACTTTTCGCGATTACAATACTTCCTTTTTACTTCGTACAAGGAAGTAAAAAGGCTTAGCAGCACTTAAACAACTTTAAAATTGTTGATAATTCTAAACATATTGCATACAGATTTACTAAAGGAATATAAACCTTAACCGGAAGATAAAAACAACATAATTCAATCGTTTTTAAAGCAAAAAATGTACAATTTACAAACATATCAGAGTAAAGAAAGTGAGATCACAGACCCGGGTAACAAAGTGTATATATATATATATATTTATATACGTTTGGTGCGGCCGATTGCAACCAAAATACGAGGTGCACATCTACATGTTATAGCAGTCCTATATACAAAATTTCAACGTTCTGAGGCTACTCGTTTTTGAGTTATGCGAGATACGTACGTACTCACGTACGTACATACGTTCGTACAGACGCCACGAAAATTTCTCTTCAGAATTCATATTAAAGCAGTTTTATAATTTTTTTGGAGGAAAAGAGTCTTTTATTCTGTCCTTATGTACAGATATCACGCAAAAACATCGTTAAATTGCATTTGATAGCGGTCAAAATGGATATTTTCGGTGAAATATGCTGCCTGAAACTTTTCGCGATTACAGTACTTCCTTTTTACTTCGTACAAGGAAGTAAAAAGACACAAATTTCAATAAAAGTGTATTACATATATAAAACTTACATTGAAATAAGCAATATTCTTTCGTACAAATATTAATTATCCTAATAAATAAATTAACCAACTTCCCGTTGCCTTCTTTCAACAAACGTCCAGTAGCCAAGAGAAACATTTAGTTTAAAATCTGAACTGAATGATCGCTCTCATTTTTCCAAGTGGCAACAGTGCTGATTTTCAACAATAAGCAGTCCAGTATACAATGCATTGAATGAAAAACTATTGCGAAAACCACATATCTAAAAAATGAAACTATTCAAAATGATGCGATTTCATCAAAAAAGATAAAATTAAAATAATTAGATTTGAATTTTGAAAAATCGCTTTGAGATTCTCTGTCTCTTGTCTAGATGCACCTATGTACCAAATTTCGTAGCCCAGGGTCTATTAGCTTACGCGCAGCACGAACGAAAGACACACACAGACAGACTCTTTTTTTTATTACATGCAAAGAATTTTACAAATTTAACGTATTTTTGTTTTAACAAATTTAGCGATTTAAAAGCGAACAGTGACAACACTGTTTGAAATAAAACATTTTTATCTCCAGCGCACCAGATTGTTCCCATTCAGCGAAATACAAGATATTTGTCTTTCAATTTTAATTCACAAAATCGTCTATTTGAAAGCGGTATGTCGCCACTGGCTTAAATAGAATACTTATTATCTCCACGCAAGTTCATGTTGCCATTCAGTAAAGCGCAAGATATTTAACTTCCAAATTTTATATTTCTATTAATGGTGTTGGTGTGTTGGTGTATTTAATTATGGCAAAGCACACGAGGGCTATCTGCCTAAAGGGATGGATGCCTTTCGTGGAGGGCTTTCTAAGGGAAACTGGCTCGTATACACGTTACTCATGGGGAAAACCACGAAAACGCCCGTGCAGCCAGCCCGTTCGCGGGATTCGAACCTCAGACCGAACTACCAGTGTTCAGCGTCTTTACCGCTCGGCCGCTGGTGGGCCTATTTCTATTAATGAGTAGCGAACCAAGTTACCGAAAAGCAATAAACGGAGTTCTTAAAAATATGTTTTATACACTTTAATCTGATTGCTTTAAATAAAAATGCGTTTAAATCTTGAGGTGTTTAACTACAAATGTTAAATACATTTATAAAATGACATATTATGTCATTTATAAAATGACATCATAAAGATTATTATTTATTTTTTATCATAATTCTTTTAAGAGTCTGGCCACTCGACTGATTAGTTTTCAAAAAATATCATAGCGAAAAAAAAAATGAATAGCAACCACTTACATGTTATCAGGAATTCTATAGATACGCTGTTTTTAAATACTTTTTTATTTTGATCTTGAATTTTATATCAAAGTAAGCGACGTAAGTGCGAAGAAAGCAATGCTTAATAATAAAGCTAAAAAGACAAAAAATTGTGTTATCCGAAGTGAATCCAAGAGCAGAATAGTAACTGCTCAGCGATGCTGAGCGACAGTACAAAAAAACTTAATCCTATGGTGCGATGTCAAAATCTGAATCCTTCCAAATTTTTTTTTCCTTACTTATCTTTATTCTATTTTGCTTTTCAAGTATTTTATTTAGCTGCTTTTGATGCTTTTTTTTGCCATTTATTAAAAAGAAGAATTTTAAGACTTGACAGTCTTAAGACGCAAAACGTGGCATAAGATTTATCTAAGACTCAGAATTATTTAGGAATATCTACATTAAACGCCAATAAATTGATTTTATAATAATAATTTTTGACAGTAAACTCCAAATTATTATTATAGAGCGAACAATGAATTTTGCAACTCATCGCAAGGAGCCTTTTCCTATTTACAAGCTCAGAAGTAGCTCTTAGCGATTAGTCTGTAGAGACATTAGGTATTTTTCTGGAAGCAGGCAGGATGAAAAATTAGCAACGCCTTCGCCGGGAATCGAACCACGGACCTCTGGAATATCGGCCCAGGGTGCAGACCACCACACCAAGAAAGGCACGTTAGGAAGGGAGAAATACCTTATATACTCCTCCTTTTAAAGGGTGACTGGAATTTTTAGACGCCAAATCCTGGGTGCGGAGAATCATCATCCAACACCCTTTTAGTTTGGGCGCCACTGTAGAGCCATTAGGTTATTTCGACGCCGGAGAGATGAAAAATTAGCAATGCTTTTGCCGGGAATCAAACCGCGGACCTATTACGCGCTTAGCGTGCAGACCACTACACCACGAAGGGTCGCTAGGAAGGCGGGAGAAATACCTTATAAGTTGAGCAATGCAATTCCACCAATATGATCTAGCAAAAAACATATCCCTCGAATTTGATATCGAGTTTCTCCCACAGACTGAAAATTGGCATTTTCTCGTTGACCTCCGTACTTCAGAAAATTGCCTATTCTTATAACGTCTTCAGTCAATCAGTGCGAAATGCTAGAAAACTAACACTCTATGGAATGAGTAATTTCTTAGGCTATTTAACATTATTTGCATTCATCATTTTTTATACTAGTATAGGAAAGAAACACTACATTAAATCTTCTTAGTTCTTCATCAAGAAAAATCCCAAAATCAAATGTGATAAAGTAGTTTTCATTTGATATGTGATTTTAAAATTGAGTAGCTTAAAGCATATTCTCATAAATTTAGCTTGAAATCTACCTGTATTCAAACTCAAAATGCAAAAAACTAGCACATTAAAGGAAAATGGCACTCTCAAATTGTGAATATACATTTCCGCTAATTGAAATCTATATTAAAACTTGTGAAATTCAGATAATAAGAGTGTAATCGCTCATTTACTAAATTAACTAAACAATTTTCCAAGACTAATTTTTTCTCTTATTAATATTCTTTCAGACAGTTATTATACACTTTTTCCTCCTATTTTTATGAATTTATTAACGTAATAAGTATCATAAAACAATTTTTAATCATCATTGTCATTCATTATTCTGGCAAAAAAAAATTCGTATCTTTTTTTGAAAATTTTTTTTGTCGTTTCCACAAAATAATAAGTGATTCTGTCACACTCAATTAGGTCTAGCCGTCTCTGGAATAATTAATTACACGCATCCTTTTTCATTTTATCAATTTTTTTCTTTCGAAAATTCATTTTCAAAGTAATCGCATCCTCTTGTGTGAAAATAGAACTCTTTAACCTTTTATCCTATACTATGTTCAGACTTTGTCTTCTAATTAAATTTTAATTTGCTAAGTATCTTGAAATTTTGAAATATTAATTTGTGTTAATATACATATACGAGTATATAAACAAGAGCAGATGTTGTTCATGCTGTTTTGTCTTAAGTATAATTATTAAAAGAAAAGGTATAAGTAAAAATTAAAATAATTTTGGATCATAGCGGAGAAGTAAATAAAAAATATTATTCATGATCGCAAAATAGTGTTAAATTATAGAAAAAACAATTAACTTTGACGAAAGCTGCGCGTAGTATGTATGTATGTATATAACATATAAAATGAATTAAACGTCATCTAAAATAAAATACTCAAGAGTACATAATTCACTAAATAATATAAATTTAAATGATATTATATCCTGATAATTTTCCCAAGTTTATTTCTTTCATTACTACCTTTGACAAGAGATACATACTGTCCATTTCTTCGTATAACTCTACTCTAAGTTCTTTTTTCCCCTAAGTTTGTAGAATCATTAGGTTTTTTTTTTTTTTTTTTTTTTTTTAAGCAGGAGACGTGAAAAATGTGCAGTACCCTCACCGTGAGTTGAACCGCAGATCTATCGAATACGCTTCGCATATGCTTCCAAATACCCCATGAAGGAAAGGAGGGAGAAAATACCGTATATACTCTCCCTTTTAAATGACGACTGGGGATAAAGGGACCCCACCGCCAACTCTTGGTGCTAAGGAATTATCGTCCACCACCTTCCAGCTCGGGCGCCACTGTAGAGATATTACTTTGCTTTGAAGCAGGAGACGAGAAAAATGTGCAGTGTTCTCGTCTGGACTTGGACCCTGGACCTCTGGAATACGCGACGCATATGCTTCCAATTACACCAAGAAAACTTGCGGAAAGAAGGTAGATAATGCTTTATAAATTTCACTGTCTTTATTTCTTTGCTTATTTAGTACGATTACGCAAAGAAGTTTTTATTATTAGGCATTATCTGTAAATATTTTTTTGCATATTTTCAAAGAATGCCATTTAAAAACAGAGTATGGAATGAAAACCATTGATGCATATATTGCATTTCAATAATTCGTTAAAATTTCTGACGATAAAATATGAATAATTATAAACATGGATGGAGATATTGATTGAGCAAAATAATTAGGACTTTGTGTCATTATTATCTTCTGGTTGATTATCTCATACGAGGTGTAGGATAAAATCAAAATGTGATAGTAAGTAAAATGAATACAAGAAGACGTTTTGCCCATTATATTGGGAAATCTAATATTGAATCATAAATGTTTCATATTTTGGGTGAGGAAATTATTAATATAATTGTAAATTATTTGTAATAAATGTTTTAAATATATTTTTAACTGATCTTTTATTCTTTTAAAGGTTTGTCCTTTCTATTCTACAGCTAGTTGCTAATTTATTTCTGCATAAAATCTCTTTGTAAATTATCTGGAGATCTTTCTAAAGTTTTCCAGTTTTATAATCAGAACTTTCCTTTAGATATTCTTAGTTCGTCAGTAATATTTAGCCGCGAATTCGTATTCACTAATTAATTTGTGATATGGATTTCTTTTATTCACAGACAGTTTGAATCCTGTCTTAGCTGGCCAGTTCTATAGATCCCTCACCAAATGTAAACGTCTGGTTAGTGGTTCCAGACAGTCATTGCAGCATCCGCCAGCTATTACGGCATGGAATTTCTGGCATGGAAGCGAAATCACAATAACTGAGACATCCGCAACAGTCACGACTTCAAGAAGGGAACATAAATTGAATATTAAATATATAACAAGAATCATTGCAGTAGCAATGAAGAAATCAAGAGCATTTTATTTTAATTTCAGAGCCAGAATTTTTATTTGCAAATTAGCAAAATTCAAGAACTTAGACCAACTACGAAAAGGAAATATTTTAAATGAGACATTTTATTATTACTGATATTACAAAGACAGCAAAAAGAGAAGTAAGATAAATATCAAAAGCATTGAAAGCATACAAGTAATGTGATTAATAAAAAATATATATAATAAATAGTTCTAAATAAATTAATTCCTAACTATATTTGAAGAGATTTCCAAACACATACATTGGGCAAGTTTATAACAATAAAATTGAAATAAATAGTGATATATAGAAAATAATATTAAATGAAAACTTACATGGAATTGGAGTTGAATTTTAATCGAAAAAAATTGAGAATAATTACAAATGAATGGTGGAAAATTAGGAAAACTCACATACCATTGAACTATACTCATGTAACCTCTGCTTAACACAGGGAATTAAGTTCTCCTCTTCTAAAAAATTGTCGAGGTTTATATGACATTTAGAGAAGAGCAAAACGAGATTCAATTTTTAAAAAGTTACTAACTGACTTATAATATTGCATGATAATAACCGTAGAGGAGTCCATTAAAAACAGTTAACAAAATAATGTTACAAGAGGGAAAAATAATTCATTCTATCGGATTATATATTAAGGACTGGAATCAAAAGTTGACCCTTCATTCGTAAAAGAAGTGAAATAACGGAATTATTTAGAAAATTTCTTTAAAAAATTCTAAATTAAATAAAATTACCAAAGAATTTTCTGAATTTTTGTTAGATAAATATTGCATATATATGCCGTATATAGCTTGCCTATATTTGCCGTACAAGTTTCATAACATTCGTGAGATACCAAACGTTTAAATAAATTTATTTAAGTATAATTTTGAAATAGTTTTCGATGAAGTAGTTAGGAACTTTGTTATATTTAAGCTAATCAGTACATAATTTTGATTAGTGCTGAAATCTTCTATATGTGTGTAAATATTTTTATCCTAATAATTTGAAAAAATGCGTGGTTAACTATATTATTAGAATTTGTTTAGAAATTTAAAATTGAATACCTTTTAGAATTTATAAAATATATTTTCTGATGAACCATTTATACTGCAACGAAAAGTTGTACAATGATCCGCTGCTTGATCACTACATACTCCAGGCAATAATGTAAAATTTTGCTCTCCTAAACTTTTAAAGTTTCATCTTTTATTTTTTAGAATCCTCTGCCTACAGACTCCATTTCAAACTCCATTTGAGATTTATTTTCTGTACACAGGTTAGGTAGCACAAAGGAAATTGTTTTATGTTGTGATGTTGCGTGGCCCCAACTTGCCCGCAACAATAGTAGTGACTGCTATGGACTGAAATTACACAAACTCTTGAGAAGGGTTTAACTCCCTTTTTATTCCACTTTAAAAGTTACAGATGCGTTCACTTGACGCTCACAAACTACGCCGACCCAGCGGTTAACTAAAAATCGAAAAGTACAACTAAAAATGAATAAATAACAAGTCACCACCTACGAGGCTCTATAAACGTGACAGCAAACTTTCTCAATAAGAAATTGAAAGATTCAACTCACTGTCGAAGTAGGCTCACAGGCCGAAACGCGCGGTTCTTAAATTTCTACCTAGCAACCTTCACGCTCGTGAAGCAAGAAAGCACACCTACAAACTCGTTTCCCTTCTATTTAACTCAAATTACTTCTGCTTAAAATTTGAATACTTTGCGCGCTCTACTAAAATTTACATACTCTGGCATTGACAATTCCAGGGGAAAGTACGGCTTGACAAGAAAGATAACTTAAAATAAATGTTAGTTAAAATAAATATAAAACCTACAATGTAACAGTTAGGCTGACAATAATTTATTTTAAACGTTCTTCTGAGCTATTTTACTTAGAAATTCAAGACGAAACGGTTAAGTCATTTGACCGTCTTTATGGATCGATCCATCAGTTAGAATATCGTGGATCCGTATACCTATTCGGCAAGAGATTAGGAAGTAAACTATTGTGCAGACGCCTGCTGTGTTACAAAAGGCCTCCACATCGAACATCTGTGAATGTCCACAGAAATATGAAGAGTTACGCCTTCATGTTATACCTGCATTTGCGAAATGAATTCTTCATAGTAGTCACTGTATGTTTTATTAGCTGTAACATTAGTTTTGATTTGCCATGTATTTGAAAATATGCTCAGATGTAAACAGCTAGGTTGAAGAATTCGGCTGGTAGACAGATGAAACATGTGCTCGACGAAGCGTTTATATAGCCCTGCACTGAATTTATTAGCAGCAGTAAGTTATATACGTTCAGAATTATCATAACGATTCAAGAGGTGGTTTCGAGAATCTTGAGTGATGCGCCTGAATTTCATTATCCATGTCTAAAATTATCTGGACGATTCCAGAGATTATTTCGAGAATTTTCAATGATACGCAGTGTTCTGATTACTAAAACATTCTGGCAGATTCTGTCCGTTGGATGCCATGCTTAAATACTGTATCAGTCAGAGAAGTCAAGAGAGATACTGATTATTGAAATACCACTGAAATTGCAATCATATTCTTTTTTTGTGTGTGTGAGTGAATTCTTCTATGCTGGAAATCAGTAAAAGTAGTTATTCCAAAGTTTTGGTAAACAATGTTTAACTATTTCTTACGTTAGGATCTAAAGATTCAAATGATCTCAGTATGTAGATCCTTATGTTAATTGAGTGGAGAAACAAAATTGATTTTTAAGTAGAAGCCTAAACAACTTAATAGCTTATTTTTAAATAAATATTCTTTCTCGAATAACAGTTTTTCTGTTGTGCGCGTTGACGTGTATCATTTAATTTATCGTTTCTAACAGACTGCTCTGAATTAAAAACAAACACTCAATTTTCTTTTAAACAATGATCTGTAATTTACTCAAATAACATTTTTTATGTGATTGTAGACCAACAAATATGCTTCCGATTCATTTTACTTCTGCTAAAATAAAACAATAATAATTATAAGCGGAGAGGCATATTATAATAATTGCCTAATATTATAAAGGAAATCAGAGGAAAACATTTGGTATTTCTACCTGCAGAAAAAACGCTCATTTGCCCAGTACAAGAGTTACGAATTTTTATTTCTTTGGGGCTTAACTTTTCTGAATACAAATCAGTAGATATAAGATGTATTTATTCGTATTTATATGTGATCATGTTAGTCACATATTCATTCATTTACTTCAAAAGTTTCTTTATATTCAAAACCTATCTCGTTATTTTTAAAACGATATAAATCTGGAATTTCGGCTCTCGAACTTTCTTAAAATCTACTATGCGGTTCCCATCGTCTTGAAGTCTGGCCATCACTGGTATATTGATTTGATAATATTGAATACAACATTTGGTAAATCACGGTATTTTCCTTGTACCGGTGTGCGCTATGCTACATTTATTTAATTGTAACAACTGTTATATTTTCCAACAGGGCACTGCCTATGTTTACCTTTAATTAGATGCACAGTTAAATATAACAGTTAACGTATTTTGTTAGGTATAATGAAGCTACAAGAAGCAGCGCAAGTTGCATAAATTTGCAGAACTAATTCGAAGATTTGGATAGAGCCTTCTTCAGCTACAAGAATGAGAATGACGAAAGAGAAGCCTGCGCGACCTTCGCCAACTAATCCTGAAAAGTTATGCAATTTATGCTGATTCTTGTTGCTTCAGCATTGTTCCTCGACAACCAACGTTCGTCCAACCTTGTTCTTTGACATGTTACTTTAGTTAATATCGCATTTTCAGAATGAATAACAATTCCGAATCAATTTTTAAAGCTATAAAGTCTTCTGTTAATTTATCTTTTCCTCACAGATCTTTACCCTTTGCAGATACGAAACTCTTCTGTTTTGGACACACCCAGTGCATTCTGTTTTTGTGACCCTTTTATGAACATCAAGAAAAAAATGACAGTACTCAAGCTTAATTAAATTGCTATGTAAGTAAGCATTAAATGGCACTTTTGGTCAGTATTGTAAAACAGCACTTGCAATCTAAAACATTGTTACCAATAAAAATTTAAATTGTTATAACTCCTGTTCTAAACCAGAGAGAAACAAAATGAAAGCAGATTTAGAAAAGATTAACATGCAATGTTAGAATAAAAATGGAAAAAGAGTATTTTGATAGAAAATAGCACTTTAAACGCATAATTTTGTGGCTTAATAATAATATTGTTCAATAATATTACTATGAAAATTTTAATGCATGCTGGTATTGCTATAGTTTAGTTTACTAATATTTCGAGGCAAGGATATATACTGGTCTTCCTTATTTCATTGTATTTGGTAATGGAGATGAAAACGATGTATATAAAAGTAAAATTAAAATAATTTGGCTGTAACAGCTGCGAATGAAGTTGATTTCTTAATGAATAGTAAAAGGTAGGTATGACTGGGAAATACTTGGTTTTCGTTAGCATAACCATAAGTTGACAGGTAAAGAGTATGCTCAAACTTAAAGTAATTATTAAACAATGTGTCACGAAATATTTACAAGCTTCTGGATTAATTTATCTTTTGAATTGGCTATAGTTAAATACATGTACTTGCTTCTAAAATTAAATATAAAAGAAAGGAGGATAAAAATAAAATTCCTATCGGTGCATTAATTCTTATGAAAAAATATATTACCATTATTTTTATAAAAACACGGTTATGAAATTTATTTAGAACCTTTCTTTATGGTGTAAAAACCTTTTGCATCGTCACAAGTATTCTGCAAAAGCAATTTTATAAATGTTTGCTTTATTCACAAAAAGAAACGAACAATATTTTTTCGATATGTCAGTAGGCAGTCATGTAAAACTAGTAAGTTTAAATATAAGCAAATATTTTTGACAACGTTATATCTCAGAAGGGACTAAACTTGATATTTCCAACTTTCTATGACGATGAAGATTTAGTAGCTCAAGAATCAAAGGGAAGTTTTAAACATATTTCATAAAAATAAAGCTCATTTCCAGGTAGTTTTTGATGCTTTCCAATCTTCCGCATAAATATTTGCTATATGTGTATATACGTGAATAAACTCTGGAAGGCAATTTCATTCTCGAATCTGCGTTTAAGATTTGTAAACGTGACAATCAATGGTATGGAATGCTTTTTCTTTCCCGCTTCCACGAAGCAGGACCAACGACCCCCAAGAGAGACAAGAATCCTTACCCTCTCTATATTGCTCTCAGAGGTTGTAGAAAGAAACAATCTGGAGGAGTGGGCACGTGACCCCGAACGCAAAAGGACGAGCTTAAAATATTGCTCCCAAGTTGCTCCCTACCTACGTGTGGGGTTCAAAATGCGGATTCATAAATCAGGCGTTGGAGTTACGTGCCCACGCGTTTTTTGTACGTATTTCTCTCCACCTCCCTGAACTTTTCTTCTCCCCCATCCAACACACAGACCCTTATCTCGCTAAATTGTTTTACGAAAAGACGCTAGTTTATTTATTCTTTTAACTTTCAACCTATTAGAATGCTGGTTGTGAGAGACTATATGAGAGTTTTTCAATAGAAATGGAATTTAGTTTTTGTTTTAATTGCAAAGAATAATGGCTATAAGAAATGTCACATAAGCTCACAGATGATATGAAACTATAATTTAATATTTCTACACGTTCCTTTTCCTTTGCATCTAAATATTTCTAAAAATTTAATCTGAAAGTGTAAATCAATTATAATTTTCCCGCTTCGGAATGAGACCTTCCAAGTCTCTTATAAAGATGAGGCTATACTCCTGAAAGTGTAAAGTCTTATATTTGCTTTCCGAAAGTATAAAGTCTTATATCTTGTTAATATATAATGTATACGTTAATAAGGCTAAACCAATCAACAATTTTTATTATATTTTAAATTTGTTGCGACATTTGGTGTTAACGCAGCACCGATGTAAATTTAGCGCATCACATCCAACAAAAGCTTCATTAGAATACTTTATCGTTTTTTATTAATATTATAACTTTTATATAGCCTACTAAGCCGCTTTTTATATTTTTTCATGTCAGTTTTTCCAACGGCTTTCTTGGCAAAAGAGAAATGATGTATTTTCTGAAAATGCTATTTTCATCGGTCAAATTTTCTTTTCAGTCCAATGATTATAATTTCAAAGGACAGATCTTACTAGTTATTTTTTTATCAATAGATGTCACTTATTTGGTGTAGACATTTTATTAAATAGTTAAAATTTCGAATTCATAATATCTCTAAACAGCGAATAAATTTCCGAACTAAATTTTTATAGATAGGTGGCAACACAGTAAATTTCCTTTCAGTTTTATTTATTGTGACTGAAAGTAATCTTTTCGATTTATAAATGGAAAATACTCTGGTTTATAGCCACATTCAGTATGCTAACACTTCCGAAAATTATTCAAAATTCCATCTGTTTAACTATTTTTAACGCGTAACTGGCTAATCTTAGTTGCTTCCCTTTCCTTTTCATTGAAAAACGTACACCACCCATTCTGTTTTAGGTGATATTGTTGCGTGGGTACGGGTTAGATTCAATGCACTCAGAACCAATGATACTTGATAAAATTTATTTTACAAAAAAAAAAAAAAAAAAAAAAAAAAAAAAAAAAAAAAAAAAAAGCATTTTATTAGTTATGGAACTTTTAACAAAAATACTCATACTGCTGTTCACAGGATCACAGAATATAAGCAGTAGTTACACTTCAAACGGCTAAGAACATTAAACTCAAAGCAATGCAAAGCGCATCTAAACAGCGAAACTAACGCAGAGATATCTCAATACTCCGAACTCACAACTCGCTGAACTGAACAATTGAGAACTGATGCTCTCTTCGGGCTTATATAGCCTACCCCGGCCGCCGAGAATCTATTGTACATTCCACTTCTTGAAATTGCTGGAAGGCATATGAGGGCCGGATACAGTTACATATATAGATTAATTACATTTATTCAATCACAATACCAAATACAGTTACACATTGACCGGATCAAAATGTCTCCAAGTGTTCGAGAAATTTGGCGGATTTTGTCGATTTGGTGACTCGAGAAATTTGGCGATAGAAATCGGTCCCCGAAACTGTCGCGAGCTTTGCCATATTTTGCCAGTTCACCGATACGGCAATTTACTCGGTGATAAATTGAGTAAATATCTATCTCGCTAAATTAAGTGAATGGCTACCTCGCTTGCACCCTGCAATTTATTTTTCCAGCAAACGTCGTTTCTTTCAAGCATTTCATGTTACATTATACCAAAAAAGACTGCAATTTTACATATAATTTCACTAAAGTTAATTAAATATATACGAAATTCGTAACAATATTCTGCTCGAGGATGACGTGGTTGATTGGAAAATAGAGTATCACTCCATACATCAGTATATCATATATTCCTAATTTAAAGCTCCTTTTTAATATTTTTGCTCATTTACTAGAGCAAAGTCTGAGGCGTTATCTGAAAAAAAAAAAAAAAAAAAGAAAAGAAACTGCATACTTCTGTAATCATATAATATTAAATTTTCTGTTAGTGTTTGCTAACAGAATAACAACTCTTATTTTCTCCAACTGAAAAGCATTTAAAGAAAATTTATCTTCACAGAAAATTTCTCTGACACCAACGATGATCACAGTAAATGTCCTAGAAGCGTTTTCTGACTATGACAATAGACTTACAAAAAAAACAGATTCAAGATCATTAGCCCAAAGCGGCTGGAGCCTGGAAGAGCTATTAGTTTCAAAGCGGCATTTGGTAGCGTTAAACGGAGAATCCCTTTTTAAATTGTTGCCACTAAATATTATCGCCCTGCATTATATTTAAAGAAATTAAATAATGAAGAATCTGCATGAATGCATGTATATTTCTCCTCATTGTGAAAAAAAGGACGGTACCTAGAGCCATCAAATTTTAAACAACGTCATCCTCCACCCGAACATGGGCACCTGGAAGCCTGAATTTTGAATTTCGAATTGCTTTGCTATCTGTTTTGTAAAACTGCAACAAGTAGTAAAGTAGTACAAAAGTACTGTAGTTTTGTAAAACTTTAACGAATTTTTGATTAACAAACGCAAAGATTTCAGAGCGAGCAAAGGCAACACTGTGCGGAAAAGAGCATTTTTATCTCCAGCGCGCGAGACTATCTATCGGCAATTCTAAAGATATGCTGTTTTTAAATATTTTGTGATATTGCTGTTGAATTGAATTTTATGTGCTTTAAGTGCGAAGAACATGATATTTAATAAATAAAGGTAACACACAAAACGTTAAAAAAGGTCATTTTGGGTGTAATATAAAATCTGAAAGCTTTCGGATTTTTATTCTTTTTATGTATTGTTTTTACTATGCGATATTTTATACAAGAGCAGATGTTGAGGACTTAAAATTTTGCAAAGACTGGTGAAGATATCATGAAATTCAATATTTCATTGCCTAAATATGAGATATAAAACAAGTATTTGTTCAAATTTTACTACGTGTGCTTGGGTTTTAATATGAAAAAACGCTGCATAATAAAATCAGACTAAAAAATTGAAGGTCGGCATGTTATGAGTGTCCTCATACTCTATAGATTTCGTAAAGAAGATACTAGAATAAAATTTTATTGCAAGCAGAATATTAAACATTTTTATATTCTATTTTTGCTTTAGTTCACAATTTTTGCTTTAGTTTACTGCAGCAATTTTTTTTCTTTCTCTGTAACCTACAGAAAAGCATTTTGATACCCGGTTATTGATCAAAGAATAAAAATGTTTGGTATAATATAATAAAATAAAACGTTTTGAGAAACATTTTTGAATCTCATTTGACTGATTACGACCATGCAATTGTATAAAGAGATTTAATCCTCTCTTCACATTCTGATTAAAGCTGACAGATATTGGGATAAAATCCGCAAAAGATACCTTTACTGATATAAGAGTTAAAACAGTTTAAAAATAATATTTAATTGCTAACAAATCGAAATAAGAAAAAAGTGAATTTACAAAATTATTGTATTTTTGATAAAACTGTACAGAACAAACGCTAAATGTTTTGTATGATAACTAGCTGTATGGTTATCTCATACTCGCAAAGCATCATCTGGTATTCAAACGAAAACGCGTTTAATATAGAAAACTACGCCTTAATTGAACTTGGACATTTTAGTTCCAAAAACTTCCATGCTGTCCTTTCTCAATTCTTCGTAAGTAACAGCTAGATATTCGAGCACAAAAGAAACCTTTATAGAAATTCGTTTCTTTTTACTCGTACCAGGGGGGGGCGGTGCGAGACTCTCATAGTTCTTGGTCGTGCGAAAAATCATAAAGAGAAAGAAGAAAGAAATACGTCTGGAGAGAAAAATCTGGAAAATATTGTCGTTCAGTTGTTCTGCAGACTATTTGTGATAAATGGGGAATGTACAAATGTCATCTTAAATTCCAAACCACGTTCTTCAACGCCCCCTCATACAGTAGAAAAGGAGAACACTTTTTTAAAAGTGATTTCGATATTTTTAGTAACATCATTTTATTGAGTTGCAGAAATGAAGAGCAATTCAAGTGTAATACTATTTTCGCAACATTAATTTGATGATTATAAGAAAATACATTTATAAAATTCTTTTCTTTTTACGAATACATTTATCACAGGTAACAGTGATACAAAGGCTATGTGAGCATTGCACTGAAATGCAGATTTTTAAATTAGTTCCTTAAATTATTCTTTATATAAATAATATTAATATATTTATTGAACAGGCTTTGAAATTGTTTCTAAAAGTGAACGATAATAATCATGGAATTTCTACACCCTATCTGTGATCAGCTTAGCTCGTTAAGACTGCAGTGGTCTTTCTGAAATGTATTTTTATTTCTCAATGCTAAAAAAATCAGACTTAAAAAAAAAGACTCAACTTTTAGATATCATGTTTTATATTTTAGGGTTAATATACGCTTATTTCTTCATTATTTACTTTTTAAAGAGTGTTAATTATAGATTTGGTCTTTTCTGTTTACTGCTGATAAAAAAATCATCACTGAGTTGGACTGAAATTATAGGATATTGATTATAGAATTAGAAAGTTAATTTCAGAATTGGTACCAGAACCAATCATTTTCTTAATTGTAATATTTGTGCGGTGAGGCGCCATCTATCGATGTGGATATCGATGTGTTTCTGGATATTTTATTCAGAAACAAAATGAGTAGAAACTGGACAAAGTGAGTGAAAATGTCGTTTAGCTTTATTCATTTATATCAGCATGGTCAACTTCGAATTAGTTCTATCCTCAATTATTACACTTCTGTCAACGTTACTTTCCATTATTGGAAAGCAGATATGTCTCTTATAAATCTTTTAACCGCTTCCTCACTTCGCTCCTGATATTTATTTCATTTTACAAATGCTTCCTTCGCAGTACCATTTCGATGTTCGCAAACATACAACTTTGCAGTACGGCCAAATCAGAGAAATTGGAAGAATGCTCAAAAGCACAATGATTGAATTACTAGCTAAGATTTCACAAACAATTAATTTTGTTTATAGAGGTGCACTATCATGATGCAAAATCCCTTCACTCTCTTTCAACATCTACTGTCACATCCGCGATACGTGATAACGGGGGCGTGTCAGAGTATTCACATACTAAGCTGTATTTGCAGGCTGTCGTTCTAGAACAAATTATGCTACATTATTCCATAAATGAAACAATAATTTCAGAAAACCCAGAGCTATGATACTATAATCCCCCCGTCGAAGCATCATTTGTAACAACTTAAATAAATCATTGTTTGACCAGTCAACACAATGTTCCTTCCCGTTCAATTTATAAAGTCTTACTCTCTTTGGTAACATAAACTGAGTGAAAACTCTGAAGATAAGCGATTTCTCGCTATGTATTGGAAATTACAACTGAGACTTGAAAAGGGTGTAAAAGATCCTTTTATTAACTCAGATAATTTAATAGAAGGCACAGCTTGTGCTTACAGAAACAGCCACCATTTATAGCGCAAATCAAAAGTAAAGGATTTAAAGTACATTAAGTAATGCAGTTAGCCCAAAGGATACACATACAGAAAACGCGCAAGATGGCTCAGACCATCTAATATCATCAAGGCTATTGGCAAGAATGACAACTTTGAAGAGATTCAGCTAGTAATGAGGCCTTCAACAGGCGGAATACTATCTCTTTCTACCTCATCTGAATAAGTGCGAACTAGAAGTTAGAATTCTGGCAGGAAAATGTAAAGCGAGAGTGACAGGGTTTGATCAGAAGCATCGCAAATTTGATCAGAAGTTTACGTTAGCTCCTTGCTGCATTAATACTTTCTTCTCCACCTCGACAACATACAATAAAACAGTTTTATAAGAAAGATAGTATATTATGTGCATCTCACGAAAACAAAGCTTGTACCGAAGACAAATTACTTTGACTGAACTTCTCACCTTTCCCCTTCACGCCATACTGAAAGAAGCACTATCAGTCTACGATCTTTTCAGACAGACAACGTAAATTTTAGCAGTCGAGTTTTCGTAATCCGATGTCGAAAGGAGGATCTCTCTGTACTAAGCCTAATATAATGACTGACCCGAAAGCTAACTGCAAGTGCAATCGCTATACTACAGCATGTTTTTTCAGCTTTCGAGCAAGTCTCAGGTTTCCAGTTTTTTCGCGTAGTACTTTTATAACACATTTATGTGTCTTATTATTCGGGGAAGTGAAATTTAGATTAATTTCCTATCTAGTTTCCATAAATGTTTTTCTTATTTTTGATTATTTAGCCATAAAGAAACTGAACACAAAGATTAAGTCAATTTATATTTATATTTTAATCACTTAATAATAATGAATAGAAGTTATGTGAAAATATCAGTACAGGAGTTTCTTAACTAGTTGATCTTTCTTAACTAGTTAACAATTTAACACCTTAACTAGTTGATCTTTCTTGAATTACCGTTGTTTCTTATGAACTATGATTTATGCTAAAATATATTTTAGTTGTACTTTTTAATATTAATCGCATTTAATTATAAAAAACAATAATAAAAGAAAGAAATTATAATTTTAATTTACAGATTTATTGCAGCATAGTAATGTTGCGTAATGCGTATACAATAATAGCGAATCTTTGTGTTTCTAATATTTTCTCTTAATGTTTACCAATTATATGATTTTAGGATGATTAAATTAATATTAATGATACTTATTAACAATTTATTTATTAAATAAAAGAATATTCTAATATGTAAATTTTGTAAACAAAACATAAAATTTTCTAACGTTTAAAACCCACTCTCTACGCATAACGAAACAATAACACATCAGCTTATCAGCATATGTGTTAAATACGTACAGTACGTAATATATATTTGTGCTTGCGTAATGAATTAGATAAGCAATTGATATATATTATGTTTGAATTTATTTGTTGCTTCTCTTTCCATAGCTTTGGACGGACATATCAATGGCTAATTACGTATACAGCAGGGTGCTCCTCTTTTATTATAGATTAATATAGATATTAATTAATATAATTGCATGCAAGTATTAAGTATAATCTATATCTAATATATTAGAATGCTGCATAATTATAGATTTTCGGCATCATTATGACATTTGCCTAGTTGCAGAACCTATTACACCTCCTTTTTTTTACCACCATATCACAAAATATCGTTCGAGTAGGCAGGCTTATTCAGAATGCTTCAGGACTACAGTAATAAAAACATGTCTTTTAGGGTCAATGGGCCTTCGGCATGGGAGCAAATTCCACTAGCCAACTGGATGGCATATATCTGAATTCGCAAATATTAGAAATTTAGCGCATGAAATTTAAATTTTCTGGCTCAGATATAGTTAATATATAGTTTTATATCAAAACCACACACTACTATATAAACTCAGGTATTTTTTTCTAAATATGGAACTCAAACCCTCCAGCTTAACTAACACCATAACCCATCTGGATAACCAAAAACTCTAGATAATTGAATAACCTTTTTTTTTTCTCTGAGCCCAGAAGTAATTTTTCTCTGTGGCTTACCATAATTTATTTTAAGCAAGATTTTAAAGTAAAAAGAAAGTAAATATAAAATATTTCAATTGCTGAAAAGTAAAATGTACTACACGTTAATTTTTGAATAAAACTGTGCAATGAAATTATTTTTTATATGCCTTAAATACACAGCCTATTTTACTTCGACTAATAAGAAACAATAAAATTACATACTTTTCTTTACGTAAACTAACATATTACGTACATAAACTAAATATTACCTCTGTTTTTCCTATGATAAGTTTAAAGGAAAAGAATTTTTTTCTTATTTCAGTGAAACGAAACGTACAGTCTATTTATGTCCTACTGAAACTATATATGGCCCACAAGCGGTCGAGCGGTAAAATCCCTGAACACTGGTAGGTCGGTCTGAGGTTCGAATCCCGCAAACGGATTGGCTGCATGTGGTTTCTCCCGGGTCTAACGTGTTAATATGAGCCAGTTTTCCTTAGAAAATCCCCCGCGAAGGCATCCCTCCCTTCCGTGTAGTGCCTTAGGGCGGAACATGTAAATAATATAATAATAAAACTATATTTAACTTCTGTCTTTTCATAAAACAGTAATCACGATGTAAGAAAATAATCTAAGTTAATTAAAATAATAGTAATAATAGTAGCACAGTATTATTTTAACTTAGATTAGCTAACACAATTATTTTTCTTTGCTCACAATTTTTAGGAAGAATTAAAAACTGTAATCTGAAATCTCAAGTTCATTATCAAACACCTCGAAAGGGTTATCGTTAACGTTACAAGAAGTTCAAAAAATATTTAAAACCTTAAACATAAAAATTTACATTTTAAAAATATAACAGTAATGCAGTTTTGTAAATGCTGAAGACTATTATATTAAAAAAAAATCACTTAAATTTTGTAGTCAAATCCTAGTTTAATACTTAAAAACTTTAAAGCTAAACAATTATGATTAGCTTACTAATTTAATAATTACTTCATTAAGAATTTAAGATATATAATATAAAAATCCGGAAAGCAACATTAAGCTAGAAAGGTGTATCGGCAAATCAAAAAATGTCAAATATTAATAAGCATGATAAAGCAATACCAGGCACGATATAATTAAAACATACAAATAATTACTGTGTAAAAAAGTACAAAAAGGCGAATAAATCTACAGTATTATCGGCAGCGAAATTCCGTGCTAAAAGATGGCAATGTGGTTGCCAAAGCTAAAATGGAAAAAATTATTTTTGCTCTCGTCAATGCTAATAATTTTAGTCCTTAAAATTATATTTTTGATTTATTTATAGGTTTGAGGAGGTTATATTTTTTATTTATTTATAGGTTTGAGGAGGAAGTCACAAACTTTCTCTCTCTTTCTCTCTCTCTATATATATATAGTACATGTATCAGGTTTGAGTAAATAATTGAAAGCAATTTCTTTCTTCCGAGTACGGAATGGAAACATACTTTATATACTTCTGCAACTTGAATAATCCGCATAAATTCATAAATGTTCACTGCTTTGCACGTGATAAAAAAACGCTGATGGAAAAATCAATTCGGTCTGTGATACGTGCTATCGAAATTAAATGCATATTAGAATTCAGCACATTTATTTATTGAAAATATTGAATCTGATAGCATCCAGGCTTTATCCCAGGAAAAAAGAAAGAATCTTAAAATATTCAGTAATCTGTATGAAAAGAAATGTACGAAACCAATGTATAACCCCTCAAACCGCCAGCTAGCATAATTATGGAAAGAGAGAATAACGTAACGTCAACTCAACCAGCATTAGCTACTAACAGAGAAAGTCTTTCACAGGATTTTAAAGAAATTGGTTCAGTGGTCCTAGATGCTATTCGTAATTTACCGGAAATGAAGGGTTGCTCTCTGAAAGACATAACAAAATTTATGGCTACCAAAAGCAAACTCGACGTTAAGACGTGCAACTCTGGGATCAAATCGTTTCTGAAGAAGTCTGTGGAAAACGGCATACTGACTAAGCTGGGAGGAAAATACAAGTTGAGAGAAACTGCTGGAAGACGTAGAAGAAGCAGAAGCCGAAAGACACCGAAATCTGGAGTTACAAAACGCAAACGTTCTCGATCCAGGAGACGTGCTACTAGCTCTAAGACCAGAGGTCGTCGAAGAAGTGGTAGGGCTAAGCGTACTACGAAACGACGCCGTTCAAGACGTAAAATGCACAAAGGTCATAAACCTGGAGATAGCTGCGGACAGTAACAATAGGAGAAGATTTTGAAATATTTCCACAAAAATTCCTAATTAGTATCTTAGAACATTTTAGAGCGGTATGACTTTTAAAACTACAAATATCAGCATAAAATTTCCACTAGTACATATCAGTACAATGCATGTATCACAGTATATAAAATGATGTATGTGCTTAAAAACAGTTGAACAGAAATTTAACAGAGTATGATGTGTTTATTTTTCCACAACTACCATCTTATGCAATATTCTAAATTATATATCCCTTAAGAGTATATCAGAAAATCATTTCTCTGATATTCAGTTAATTGTTATTAGATGAGGAATAATACAAATTTTATCTCTTACTTTATCTAATATCTCACGTAATATCTAACATCTAAAGACAGCACGAAGAATATTGCCTCTCTGATAATAAGTCACTCTTTGAACCCCTAAAATTAATTGCGAAATTTAATTAAATTTCTGGAAGCTCTAAACGAAATTTGAAGTTTAAACGCAGTTATAATGATTACTCAAAAAATTCAAAATGCATTTTTTCACTTTCAATTTAACACTTTCAGTTTCGTGAGTTTATTGGAATATTATATTAAACAATTCGCCTCAGCACAACACAAATTTAGTTTTCATATATTTTTACCACCAATATTATTTTGCAGCTATAAGGGCCTTCACACAGATTGTATCAGTAGCATGTTGAGAAAATAATGTAAGCTGGAATCGGAAAATTATATAATAGACACATTTTTAAAATTTCGTAAATATTCAAGACATTTTCGTTTCTAACACGATGAAGCTAGAATTTTCTTCTTTTTATTTTTGACATTTATTTTGTATCCCGCCGTTATAAACATAATGGTTTGCCACTTTGGCTTTCGAATTTGTTGCCGTAAGTATAATACGAGATACAGTATAATTTGCTGACGTATAATTTTGGGAATCCCTCCGCCGTTCGGCAGAAATTCAAAATTGAAAATTTATGACAGTAAATAGCGGTGCTAATTATGCTCTAAATGCAGGTATCACTGAATTATGAAAATATTCATTCAAGGCAGAATGTGAAAAGCAGCTCAGAATTAAATCATCTGGGATTATAATACGTGGACCTTCTTCATTTATAAATAAACTCGTAATCCGCTAATTTAGAAAAATTGCACGGAATTCTTAATCATAAACACTGGAGAAAAATCAGTACACTTTGGTAAGAAATAGTTGTAGATGTCGATGCTTACGAAACAAAATATTTTGATACTTGCGTATGATACCTTCGACTGGCCAAATAGCGCGATTTAGTGCTAATTATGGATAACCGTGTGCTTCAACAGCACAATACCTATATGACGACTGCCAAACATTGCCGAAGTTGTCCCCAACAGTCAAAGGGATAATATGAAAGTACCAATATTTTTCACGGTTTGAAAAATTGTGCTGGGATGTAGCTCTTCCGTATACTTAAACCCCAGTTAGTCATCAGACATAAGAGAGACTTCGTTTTTTGCTTTTTGTAAAAGCTTTGGCGAGAAGGTGAATTTACCTCATTTCTGCATTGGCGAGAAACAAACAGTTACCGATCTAAGCGTGGGAAAGGAACAAACGGTTAAGGACCTAATTACATTTTGATGATATAATTGTGTCAATATAGCGTTTTTAGATTAAAATTCCATAACTGGGGTGAGCTCCAAGCTTGGCGAGAGATTTTATTTGGCGCGATTTTAATTTGGTTGTGGTTTCCGGCTGTATGTTTTCTTGTGGCAAACCTAGAGCTTTATTTCGGTAACTGTAAGAGCGCAAATTTAGTGTAGCCTGATTTTTTTTTTTAATTTAATTTTGAAATACTGTGTTTGTTTTTAAAAGTTTTACTGTTTAATATTATTGTTATATATATGTTTAATATTATATTTGTATAAATATTTGCAGAAGGTTAAGCTCTTGTTGGTGGGAGAATGTTGGATTTCATATGACATGAATTTTATAATTTATGAATGTTTTCATTTAATTTTATTTAGTTAATTTTTTTAAAGTTTTGTTTCTTGCATGTGGCAATCGAAAGATGTGGAATATTTAAAGCTTTGAACGAAAGTTGTTTAGTGTGTTGAATTCCACGACGATAGTAACCTGCATGTTTTAGTTAGTTTTGTGATGCTGAATACGCTTAATTTGCTATTCTGTTTACGTTTAAAACTGACTTCGCAGTGCTCTGATCTGATAAGTGTGTGCATTTATTTACTCAAAAATTATTTACAAGAATTGTTCATTCTACTATTTTATGATGAATTACATATATATATAGGATTATGCTTTTACTTGCAAAGCTGTTGGACTTTGTTTTACTCATCTAGTATTTTATCATCTCATTTTACTATTCTGTTTACGTAAAATAACGACGTTTCACTATTGCAAAACTTATAAGTTACTATTCTGTTGACGTTTAAAAATCACATTTTAGTGCTTTTATTGCATCCTAAACAATTTGCCAAATTTTGAAGGCCAAAATAGTTAACTTACCCCGTTTATGGAATTTTAGCCCGTTTTTACATATTTACATACATGCATACCTATTTTTTGGACAATATTCGAAACATAGCTATTTCTTAAAATTGCCAGCTACTTCTACTACCGGTATTCTAGTGTTGGCCGAAGCTCGAAATACAATTTACTAATATTATGTATACCTGATACAGAAATTAAAAATACTTAACTTATAAAACTTAAAATATTTATTAATTTATGTATGAACAGTTTTCCAATTTATAGAAAGAATGAGCTTTATTAACGAAATTTTACATGGTTTCCAGATGGCGGAATGCATTAAATGGCAGAAAGTTATTTCCCAATCAGAAATTAAAAATACAGATATGTTTCTTTATAAATATTTTTTTTTTCTTTTTGGTATTCGGAAATCTTATTACGTATAAATTATTCTGGAAGCTTGCTTATTCAGAGACGTATTAAAATGAATTTCCATGCTCGGTTTACACTGGTATATTTATTTCAGTATGCGAGTAAGCGATGATTATTACAGCCAACAAATTCGAAATAATTTTAGTCGTTATTCTCAAATTCACAATGGAAATGCCTAATTTTTGCTCACAGTTGTGCATTGCACAAAGCTGGAAACGTTCAGTAATCATTAGCTGCACTGGTAAATTATTTCTAAAGCGTTTCGGTTAGTTACAGTTTTCGATTAATTACGAAAAATATTTACGTTAAATTTATACTAATATTTTACACGTTCTATAAATTACTCATATACATTTTCTATATGATTGGCGAAGTGTAAGCTACTTATTTTGTATTATTTATTATGTTACTTCTGGCTTTGGCCACATGAAGAAGCCAGAATTCGGTATTTTTATTTAAATTTTACTGAAAGGTTCCTTTTAAACCGGAATTTAATGCTATATTGAGGATAGGCGAGTTTAAAGTTTTTCATATAAATTATCTTTTTTTTTTAAATTGTTTTAAAACATTTGTCTTGAATTTTCTGGCTGTTAAATACTTTATATCTGATGAGAAATATAACCTGATTAAATGTTTACTTGTTAAATAAAGGAAAACTTATCAGTGCTGCGCTGCCCCCTTGATAAAGAAATAGCCTAGATAAGACTATTCATTTAATGTAATCTTGCATTTTCGATTTCTCACTTTTCGAGATTTATAAGTAAAGTCAAATTTATAATGCGATCATAAACAAAATTTAATTAATTTCCAATCAAAAAATCTTTTGAATTTAATGCATTTTAAAATTTATTATTGCATTTCTTTTTTCTGTGATTTAATAAATGTGTTTTATTCATGTATCGTAAAGTACTAAATTATTAATTATCGTTCATTAATTTACTTATATGCTTTCATTATTGCTGATTTCGAGCATAAATAATTAAATACCTTTGATATTTCAAAATATTTTTACCTTTATCTTTTTTACTTTAAATTACATTCATTATATATGTATGTAGTATATATGTGACGAAGAGAATAGAAATAGATGTGGCAAAGTTGATGGCTAATACGTAGAATTCATAGAACGTAGATCCATATTGAACAGGAAGAATTCTGATTGCGTAGAATACTAAAATGTTGAATCCATAATGACGAGGAAACTTGGCAGCTGATTAAGATTAAATATTTATTTTTTATTTCAATTGACATTTGTGGCCACAATTTACTTACATTTTTGGTACTGCTGCGATACGTGTATGTGTGTGATTATGGCAAAGCCTCGCTTGCTGTCTGCCTAAGGGAAGGGTTGTCTTCGTGGAGGACTTTCTAAGGGAAACCGGCTTGTATACACGTCACACATGGGGAAAATCACGAAAACGCCCATGCAGCCAGCCTGTTCGCGGGATTCGAACCTCGAACCGAACTACCCAGTGTTCACCGAGTTTAGGCTCGGCCGCTGGTGGGCACTGCTGCAATAAGAAGAGAGTACAGCGAAATAGTGTCCAAGCAGTACAGAAGTTCAAACTAAAGTGCGCAGCCATCCAATATGGAAGCCCACCAAGAGGAAGGCCCCGGTCCAGGCCAGAAGGACTTCAGTTCTCGAAACATCCGAGTTCAGGCTGCGAACTAGCTACGTCACTAGCGCTAGGTACATAAGATAAAGTTCCGAACGAAATATAAAATACCGAACGCGATTCAAAACGTGTTGTTAGAAATAGCAATGCCAAATTGTAGAGAAAGAGACTGCTATAGTTGTACTTTGTAATTTAAAGCCGTAAAATTTTACCGACCTGCAGAGATACTTCTTTAAGAAAACAATGACATAATAACTCAAGTAGTACATTTATTTCGTAGAACAGATGTTTGCAACAAATATTTCACTCAAATGGCAATACTTTCTATTTTACTAAGAAAGCAAAATCTTTAGTCGAAGATAATAAACAACCTTTCTTATTGGTATTTAATAACCTTTTGTATTTTATTTAACTAAAATATAGTTAAACATTTTACAAAAATGTGTATTTTATTTAGCTAAAAATAAGAACGAATGATCCGGATAACTGAATTTCGGATCAATGGGATTCTTTTGCTTCAAATACCAGCTTAATGGGAAATGTGGCCTATGTATTAAATTTCTAATCATTATCGACAACCTTACGAGCGACAATTAAGAATCTTAAAAATTTTCTAACACTCCCTTAGAATGGAATTTATTTCCTGCATTAAGCCCGGAACGGAAAAAGAAAGAAAAATACAGGAAACGAAATCGTTTCTGAGTCAAACAAAAGTAAGAACTTCATATTACGTACTTACAAAATATTCCTTCTTTTTTAGCTTACTTTTTTAACTTTTTAGAAGAAAAAAAACGAGGAGATTAACTTTCTACTCTCCTGGAAAGAATTCATTTAAGTAAAAAATTATTAAAAAAATGAAAAATAGGGGAAAAAGTCCTCACACAGAGATAGCGCAATAAAAAATTGATAAAACGTTCAGAACATAACGCTCAGAGGAATATTAAATTAAAAAAAAAGGAAAAATAAAAAGTCACATTTAAATCCAGAACGAAGAACATTTTATTAAAATTTAGTTACTGAAAAACGATTCCGATTTTTTTCACAGCATTTAGTTCTCTGGAAACGTGATGGAACAGCTGACTAAAATGTGGAAAATTGAAAAATAAATATTACTACGTTACTTCGTTGTTATGAACTATAAGTTCGCGTAAGTGACCCACTTAATGAACATACAGCTAAGTATTTTATGCATTAATAAGTCACAGTATATACAGTATATACAGTAAAACTCAATTTATCTGAATCAATTGGGACCGGACACTATTCTGATAATCAAAAATCAGATAACTGGAATTTTTCCAAAGAAAGGGTCTACATACACTTTAAATAATTACTGTATGTACTGTATGTTAAAAATGGAAGAAAAAACTATTTTTAAAGAAAAAGAGGTTTTAATTAATTAAAATGAAAAGGCAACACTTTTACGTACAAGTTATATGGCGTCTGTGCAGTACTAACAAGTGCTGAAAGTCATTGCTTGCTGAACGTTTCGGTCAAAGTAAACTGTTTGACGTACACCGTGCTTTTCTTAGCCAGCCGTTACTTTCTTTAAAGGATGAACAACCAAGCTTCTTAGCTAAAATCTTAGCTTTTTCACAAAGAATAAGACCTGAAATTTGGTTTCCCATAGAACATTGTTGCAAAAACCACTTAAAAACGACATATTCTAAATTTTTGTTAAAATTTTTTAAATTTTGTTAAATAAAATTATGAAACCTCCATGCAACTAGCCCAGTCAGTCATTTAGGCTTGAAAACAAAAATAGTCTATCTTTCCTTAAGCCGCTCGATCACTTTAGAAATGGCCATAGATTATAATAATTGATTCAGATTTTCTAGTTTTGTTGCATGATTTAATATGAAAAACATGAAAAGAGAGAAAGTTTATTTATTATATTGGTAAAAGAAGAAACCTTGGAAATGTTAAAGCAGATGTTTCAGACATAAGCAATTTTGATAATTCTTGCATGGGTTCTTTTGATATAACCATCAGCACATCGACTGAGTAATTCGAAGTTCACAAACTCGTTTCCAAGCAGAAATATGGTCAATTTATCAGCGGGTTCTCACTTTTAAACTATCGTACGTCGCGTCTGAACTAAAATGCTGGAAGATAATTCGTTACAAATTAAGATCTGTGAAATAGGAGTAGTTCATAATCGCTGTAAGAATTTACGAATATTTCTCCGTTATCTTTGCTGAATAATGATTATGCCTTTGATCCGGTAATTTGAAGGCGTAAGATTCAATTTCGAACAGGAGTAAAGTCAGTTTTTGGATGGTTTTAGTCTCTGAGCTCACTTTTCTCCACGTCATTAAAAGTGTTTGAAAGCGCGTCGAAAAATCTTACATTCGCTAGTCCTTCTCATTGAATATTATTTAACATTTTTAGGGATAGGTTATTTATTATCTGTTGATATTTTTTCCAGCACTTTTGATGTAACTTTTCGATAAAAGTAATAATAAAGTAATTTTTAAAGGAGATCTCTGGTACACACTGCTGAGCAAGAAATGTTTCCCACTATAAAGAATAACAGCTACAAAAGTCTTTTTACTATACAGATGATTTGTGATACAAAGATAATGATTCCAATTTACAATGGAGTGAATGTGTTTCGCTTGGAAACGCAAATCAGAAAAGTGCAAAACATCAGTATTTTGAGTATCTACCGTTAGCGCCAGTAACTAACGTAGCTTGGCTTGGAAGAGTCATTAAATGCCTAGCGTATGTGAAACTAAGTAGTTTCGACGGTGCAGAAATCCTTCTTCTGAATAGCGCATTTTATGGTGTCTTAGGAGTCGTGCGTTTAAGGATCAGATGTGTTCTACAGGGGATATTTAGTGAGGGCGCGGAATAATATACTAGAACTTGGAATCTTTGCAGGAATTATCAGACATTTCATTCCACATGAAAGCCAAACTTGTTCTGTGGTAATTGATTCTGTAAATAAGGAACAGTCATGTAGATCTAACAGCTCAGAATGAAATGTCACTGGAAATGCTAACTAAGCGCGATGAGAAATTCCTAGGCAAAGAAAAAGCTAGATATCGGTTGATATGGTAACATAGTATAAGAAAAAAACTCATTCAGTGTATCGCGGTGATACTAGCAAACATGAATGCGGCCATCAAATGTCGTGAATAAAAGCAGGATTTCTCTGAGAGGATAACATGTCATGCCATTCGTCTTTCCATGTGTGATATTCTAGATCTTTACTATTGCAACTGAAAGAAAGCACTTGAGGAGTATAGTCAGAGATAGTCAGTGTAATGAGTGCCTTGCAAAGATACTGCTGTGAAGAAAAAGACTTGCAACCTCACATGAGGAAACTCTTCAAAATTCCTCATTCCTAAGCAATAGTTTGTGATATGTCTACACGATAACGGTCATACACATTAGAGTTTATTCGTAATTTGTCCGATTTACAGAAACGGAGCTCATTATTTAGAGGAAAGGTTCCTTGTTTTATTATGTCAGATTTAAATATGAACTAGTGTTTTTATAACTTCTTTTATGAAAACTTTTTTCTCAATCAAGTTATCAGGGTCAATATTACTTCTTACCTTCTTCGGGAACAGAAGTGTTTGAAGGACCTGACTCGGAACAGAGTGCTTACTAAAGCTATGTTCACTAATTGTGGTAAGTAGACAGGATACAGACGAAGGGTATACAAAACCCTTTATTTTTCTCTATATACAATAACTTCCGTACTTCCGAATACACTGACCCGCTACTGGGGGTCTAACGTAAAAGTATAAAAATAAAACTAAACTCTAATTTAACTTTAGAATAATAAACGTGGAAGATTGGCCTTATATTAACAGGAAGCGTATGTAGTATAGAGACTGTGAACACTACAATACCTTTTAAAATTTATCAAGAGGATTAAAACCTCTGGCCTGGAAGGCAAACAGCAACTGCGTAACTTCTAAGGTAAGCGGCCTGCTTTGACTCAACTGCTTCCTCTCTCTCGCTTGGCAAAAGGCCACAACTTAAATACTTGGCGTTCGCCAGACAAACTTTGCATAAAAACCTTAACGCTTATAATTCTGGCCGGAAGTAGAAAATAAGAAGTGATAGTAAAGATTTAAAATAAAAATAAACGTTAGTAAAACTTAAGATCCTTACATACTTCCCGCCAGAGTTAATTAGTTTGAAACTGAGGTCTAAAACGACCTTGTTGAAAACTTTTAGCTCTAGAATCTAACGCGAGGCCAATCTTTTACAAACATACTTCGCTAGAAACTAGAAATTTAAAAGAAAGAAATTTGTTTTTTTTTTTTTACAATAGCAGCTCCCCGGATATACAACAATTTTTTTTCATCTGTACTGCATCTAAACAGGAGCTTTTATTCAATTCTGGTTCCTTCCAGAGATCTGGAAGGAAAACTAGTTTAATGAAATGTTACACAATGAAATGGCAAGTAACATATACAATTATACTTCTCTTAACATTCTTATTTCATTCATGACTATTTTAATTATCTCTCCCCGTGCTCTCTGACATGTGTTGTAAAAGAACACCAAACACGAATGTGTTTCTGTCTACGTGTTCCACACTTCCTCCTACAATCAAAACACTAACGTGTTAAAATTCAACATAACAAGACCTCTTAACACACCCTAATTTCAACTCTAAACCCTGAGGTACTATTCTGAAAGTGTCTAACTCTAAAGTGTAGCGTCAGAGAGCCTAACTACATCATTCAACCTTTAACACATATTCGCCATGCTTTAGTCGTTTTACAGTCACACGAATAAAAAAAATTTTAACATTCACTTTTACCTTATCACGGTATTTCTTAACATTTAAAATAACAGTTCACATTGTATATAAGAACATATCAAAATGCCGTTAATTTTACACATTTGAAAACATACATTAGTAGTACATTGTTAACTTCTATTCTTTTCAAAGCAAGTGCCAATTCTTTCTACATTGAAATACTACATTTCAAAAAGTCTTTCAGACTAAAACTTCTCTCTTGCTAGAATGTTTTAAATAAAATTTATACAATAACTTTTTTCAACGGGCTCGCCCTTCAGTGCTTTCCTCTGGAAGCTTCCTTTTTTCACCAGCTCGGCCACCCTTGAATACCTTCTTTTTCTCCTCTGCTTGTGGTCTTGGCCGTTTGATGGCAGCTGGTTTTGGCGGAACCGGGAAACTTCTGTCGTGTTCCTGCTTGGACCTCGTTGTTGGCCGTTCAAATTTTCCTTGTAACTTTTCCTCAGCCGCTGATGGCCCTTCCGCAGTTCGGCTACATTTACTGCGGAGAGTCCTGTCGGATGAGTAGATCTTCCGTTTTTGAGCCGGGTTATAGTTGCCGTCATTTCTCCTGGTTCTCTTCACATACGTCGTCCTTCTCCCTTCTTCATTCTGGGGGTGTTCGTTAACTCTCTTTTCTAGACGGTGGAACGGCTTCTTTTTCTTGCTACCTTCAATTTTTCCGCGGGGCAATTTTCTTTTCACTTGCTCCTGCCTCTTATTGGCTTGCCCTTGTACTTGTCGTTTTTCCACCTCTGGAGCTTGTGCCTGCGGTGTCTGCCGTGCCGGATCCTGCAAAAGATCTGAAAATATTTGCATTTTATTACGATCGAAGTAGGGCTTGATTTGATCAATGTTTGCGGAACAGGTTTCACCATTTCTGGCTTTTAACACTACTACAGCGTGAGTTATTTTTCTATAACATATGGTCCTTCAAATCGTGGAAAAAATTTGGCAGTTTTATCTTCTGGTGCTGAAGAAAGTGAATGCTTAATTTTTAAAACTTCATCCCCTACTTTATAAGTTACTCCCCGTCGTTTCAAATCATAATAGAGCTTCTGTTTTCTTTGTGCTACTTCCGTATTCTTTTTTGCTTCTTTTATTAGTTTTTCTATATCACCCATTTTAAATTCTGGGGCTCTTTGTTGCACATAAAATAATTTATCTAACGGTGTTATAATCTTTCTGCCTAGAAATAACTCAGCAGGAGTTTTGCCCGTTGTATCATGTTTTGCGGTCCTAAGGGCGAAAGCAAATTCATTGACATAGTTATCCCAGCTTTTATGAAAATTTTTAACATAACTACGGATAATTTTCACTATATTTCTATTGACCCGTTCCGCTATATTTCATTGCGGCCGATACGGGACCATTTTTAAATGACGTATGCCCAGTTTTTGGCACATGTCTTCAAATATATTACTTACAAATTGAGGACCATTATCCGATATAACTTTTAGGGGCGCCCCGTATTTTAAAATATATTTATTTAAAATAGAATCAGTAACTAATTTCGCGGAGGCTCGTTTTAAGGGAACAATTTCGGTCCATTTACTAAAATGATCAACCATAACAAGGAGATAGCGACTTTTATTTAACTGACTTTTTGGGAAAGGGCCCAATAAATCGATGCCAATTATTTCATTTGGAAATTCGGATTTAATACTATTTAGAAACCCGGCCGGGCGGAAATTAATATAATTAACTGCTTGACATGTTGGGGAGGACTGGACATACGCCCTTGTTAATTTTTGCAGTTCAGGAAAGTAGACTGCCTCGCGTGCGCGTTGGATAGTTTTTCGAATACCAGCATCAGAAGCTAAAGGGCTGTCATGGAGCTCCTGCAGGATATTTAATCTAAGACTAGCTGGGATAACAGGTCGAAATTCGTTGTTGGAATTCGTAGTTTTTGTATAGAATAATAGACCATCTATTAGTTCGTAATGGGCCGCCCTATTTCTTATCGCCACAATATCTTGGTGGCTAAAATTTTCAGGATCCTTCAAATACTCATAAATGCTTCCAAACTCAGGATCCTTACCCATTTCGGTTATTACAGTTTCTCGGGAATTTATTGTACATGCTGTAAGCATTGCCACCTTTACGGTATTTCCTTGTTCGTCTATTTTAATTCTTGATAGGGCATCTGCTACGATATTTTCCTTTCCAGGGGTATGCTTGATTACCAGATTATATTCTTGCAGCTTGAGTGCCCATCTTATTAACCTGGGGGATAAATTTTTCCCTGAGTACAATCTAGTTACCGCCGCAGGATCAGAGTACACTGTTATCGGCGCCTTTCCAAAATAGACTCGGAACTTTTGCACTGCTAACAGAACTGAAAGTGCCTCTCTCTCGGTCGCGGAATAGTTTCTTTGTGTTTGATTTAAAGTTCGGCTAAAAAATGCCACGGGCTGCTGATTTTGCGAAAGTACCGCTCCTACCGCATAATCCGAAGCATCCGCTGAAATTTCTAAATTCTCATCCTTTTCAGGAAATTTCAACACAGGGGCTTGCGTTAATGCTTGTTTTAATTTTTCGAAAGCACTATTGGCTTCGGCCGTCCACGAGAATCTTGCCTTTTTCCTTTTTAATTTTAACAATGGCTCAGCGATAGCCGCAAAATCTTTTATAAAGGACCTATAATATGAACAAAGTCCTAGAAAAGAAGAGAGCTTCTTTGCCGTGTTTGGAGTCGGATACTTTTGTACAGCGATTATTTTTGATTCATCTGTCTCGATCCCTTTTTGAGATATTTTGTAACCTAAATATTTTAATTCAGGGGCTGCAAATTTGCACTTTTCGACATTAACTTTTAGACCGGCCTCATTTAATAAAGAAAACACCTGTCTTAAATCCTGTACATGTTGGTCGAGATTATCACTAGTAATAATGATATCGTCTAAATAGATAAATGTGGACTTTCCAAGAACAGGTCTTAACACAATGTCCATGCATCGCTGAAATGTTGCCGGGGCCCCTGAAAGGCCAAACGGCATACGCAAAAATGCATAAGTGCCAGACTTGGTTATAAAAGCAGTCTTAGGCACGTCCTCAGGCCTCACCCCTATTTGAAAATAACCAGTCGTTAAGTCTAAAGTCGTCATAAATTTGGTTGATTTTATGTTCCTTAGAATTTCTTCTATAATCGGTAACGGATATACCGGATATTTAGTTATGGAGTTTAATTTACGGTAATCAATAGCGAATCTCCATCTTTTTGGATGCGTCAAAGGATAGTCATTATTTTTCTTACATAAAACCACCGGGCTAGCATAACTACTTGAGATGGGCGTTATGATCTTTTTACGTAGCATATCGGTAATATGCCATTCTAAAATTTTTTCCTTATTCTTATCATACCGGTATGGTTTTTGACGAACTGGCATTGCATCTCCGGTGTCAATACTATGGTTAGTAACCTTAGTAAATCCTGGAATATCACTAAATAACGAAGCAAATTCACTTACCACTTGTCGGATTCTTCCTTGCTCGTCATTAGGGAGGTGGTCAAGTTTTAACATCGGCGGTTCTGTACGAACTGGTTTCATTGTCAGCTTAAGGGACGCTTCATTAAAATCCAGCGTAGCTTGTGCTTCTGAAAGAAAATCTATTCCTAAAATTAAATGTGCTTGCAGATTCTTTACTATAAAAAACATCACCTTTACTTGTTCGTCCTTGATACGGATATACAAAGGTACTTTACCTACGCACTTACATTTTTCTCCTTGCGCCGCTAACACTGTCGTATTATCCGCATTATATATGCGGTATTTGCGAAAATACTTTCTAAAAAAATCTTCTGCCACACAGGAACACTGCGCGCCGGTATCCAGGAGTGCGGTGGCTGGGATATTATTCACCAAGACTTCAATCTTCGGAAGAGTCAGATTTTTCACCATTACTGTATTTAACTTGTAGGAAGAGGGGTTTTCGTGGCCTTCGGATTTCCGCACCCTCTCGTCAGCAGAAATCCGTTTTAGTTTAAATTATTTTTCCTTTCCGTGCTTTCCTTCTTTTTCCACTGGCCTTGAGACTTTTTTCCTGGGTTGCTATTGAACTGTCGACGTTCGCCGGCTGTTTTTGAATGCTCGGGTTTCCTTGCCCACTGATTCGCTTTTTCTCCGTAGCCGTGTGTTTGAGTTTGCTGTAGTCTTGGCGTACCAAATTGGTTTCGCTGTTGATATTGGCGTCTTCTTTCGACGTCCGCCGTTCTTCTACTTTCAAACTGGATTGCTAGCTCAAATAACTTTTGCAGTGTAGTCGGATTTCTTAATTCAATAAAGTCTTGCACTTGGGGCAGTAACCTCGGCAAAATCACTTGAATTATTTCAGGATCCGGACGGTTTCCATACAAGAGTTTGAAGACGTGAATTTTTCTTAAAATAAAGCTTGAGAGGTTTTCGATTCTTTGTTGATATATACTAAAAAGTTCCGTTTCTAATTTCGCACGATCCCTTACAACAGGGAAGGCTTTTAGTAGGGCAGTCTTGAAATTTTCGTAAGTATAGGTGGGACTTCCTGCTTGACCCAAGAGACTTCTGCCTATACATTTGAACCAGTTAAGTGCTTGGCCCCTCAAAGCGCTGGTAGCTAAGGTAACTTTTTGGAACTCGTGCACGGGGTAGAGCATGAAGTGGTCATCCAATTTTTCCAAAAAACTGGTTACCGGTGAGTTTCCATTAAATTATGCTTCTGGTTTCATCGAAGCGCGCATGGTCTGGACGATGTAACCAAATCCTTCCAGGGCGGCAGCTGGCATTTCTGGATTCTGAGCCGTTTCTGCAGACAGCACAGGTTCTTCTTGAAACTTGGCCATGTTTATTCTTCTTCGTTGGGCGCCACTATCAGGGTCAATATTCCTTCTTACCTTCTTCGGGAACATACAAGGACCTGACTCGGAACAGAGAGCTTACTAAAGCTATGTTCACTAATTGTGGTAAGTAGACAGGATACAGACGAAGGGTATACAAAACCCTTTATTTTTCTCTATATACAATAACTTCCGTACTTCCGAATACACTGACCCGCTACTGGGGGTCTAACGTAAAAGTATAAAAATAAAACTAAACTCTAATTTAACTTTAGAATAATAAACGTGGAAGATTGGCCTTATATTAACAGGAAGCGTATGTAGTACAGAGACTGTGAACACTACAGTACGTTTAGAGTTATCAAGAGGATTAAACCTCTGGCCTGGAAGGCAACCAGCAACTGAGTCAAACTTCTAAGGTAAGCGGCCTGCTTTGACTCAACTGCTTCCTCTCTCTCGCTTGGCAAAAGGCCACAACTTAAATACTTGGCGTTCGCCAGACAAACTTTGAATAAAAACCTTAACGCTTATAATTCTGGCCGGAAGTAGAAAATAAGAAGTGATAGTAAAGATTTAAAATAAAAATAAACGTTAGTAAAACTTAAGATCCTTACAAAGTAACTTTATTTAATTTATTATTAATAATATTTTATTATAAGAAATAACCTAACATAAATATATTAGTTATGAAAAATGTTACATCTTTACTCCAATTTTATGGGTCTGATACATTTTCACAAGGTATTAAAAACAAAGAATAGAAAATACAAGTTTTCTCTTAACTTAGATCGTAACTTTTATCTTGTGGGCAAGTTGTCGTCGTTAACAAATTACTAATTACTGTCTATACGGGAAAGAATATACACAAAAAATAAAATTTAATTAAATATTTATTGTTGCGGTTTTCAGACTTTAGAAACCAAAACTCGACACTCGCGAACGATATCCACAGCTGATGCGAGGCTCGAACTGAATAGAACTATTATCTTAGTTAGCAAAGTTCCAGCATTGTTTTTTTAGTTTTCAAACTGTGGTACTGAAACATGAAAACTAGAAATTATTTAATTATCTGACATAAAAGTGAATGTACTTTTTTCGAGATACTTCCATGTAAAATTACCAGGTAGCAGAGCTCCGCCTAACAATACAATATTCACCGTTCTGGCACATTACGTCGAAGCTAGTTGAATGATGTGATGGACGAGAAATTGCAACAGAGAAACCAGTGTTAAGTTTTATTGTACTCAGGAACCTATGCTACCTATGGATTATCGAAAGGCCGTGTATCCAAACGACATCAGAGGTTTTAGTGAAAGATCCACGATTAAAGCGCCTTTGAACAGTGCATATTGTCGAAAATGAATAACGTGGCAAGATATTACATCGAAAAGATCGTTGAGTTACTATTCGCATGATATCAGATCTGTTGAGTATGAAGAGAGATGTCTAATATTAGATTTTATACCATAAACTAAGAAAATGGAAGCTCATTGGTAAAATAAAGGAATGAAAAATCAAAAGAATATTTACCGTCGACATTTTGGAAAAGATCAGAAACAAACGCACATTCATGTTCAGCACTGTTGTGGAAGATGGCAAAGCTGGGGCTAGGAATAAGACTCTCAAATGAATCGGCAACGTGCGGCGAATAGCGAGATCAACCACAAAGAAAGCGAAGCGGCAATCGTCGAAATCCAAGACACCATCTTTCTAAGTGTTAATCGTGTTTGCTCACGTAAGTAATGTGGGTTTCATGAATTACTGCTTGAAGGACAAACCATGAATCATAACTTTTAGTCTGAGGTACTGAAACATTTCTTCAGGCAATTTAGTTCTCGGAGATCTGACATTTGGTCATGTGGCCAATGGTCGAGTTACAGCTATAAATAATGATCGTACTTCTTCACTTTCCATATATTCTGTATTTGCCCGATTTGTCGTCACGCGATTTCTTTTTGTTTTAATATGTAAAGATGCAGCTGAGAGTTGTCTAGAAAGCTGTAACAAATGTGCTGATAGAAACTTCAGAACAGATTTTCATTGTTTGCTTCGAGATTTTCTGAAACACTGGCAACTGCATATAAATATTGTAGGATCGTAAATCGAAAAGAGAAAGAGTATTAGTAAGTTGTTTATAATCCTTTTTTCTTACAGAATCATTTCTTAATAATATCGTTTCTGACAAGGCTTTCGCTGGTAGAATTTTTCTGAATAGGCTAATATTTAAACCCAAGTAATCGAGGACCTCCAACTCTCAAAAAAGACTAACTGTTGCATAACTAGTTGGGTTTACAGCACTAATAAAACTAAAGTTGTGGCAATCCAATTTCTGAAAGTATTAGCTACGGGAGCAGTTTAAACCCATCAGAATTTGCATTCTGGTGAAAATCAATTGAAAAATATAAAACCATATAATAATTAACAATATATATCTATTTATGTAATTATTAAAAATATGCATCTAAATTTTCAATATTTATTTAAGTGTATAAAGACATTTTTTTTTTTTTATTTTTATATGCGTTTTCTTACGAGGAAACAAACGTAAAATGTTGAAAATAAGAATTATATCATTAAAAGCAAAGAAAAGTGCGCTAGAAAAATTTTGGAATTCTATTTCTGATTTTATGATAATAGATCTTTCTTCATCTCTAATGAAAACTATTTCATCCTCGATTCTTAGTAAATATTGATATATTTTTCCATTATTCCATTCATATCTTTGTAAAAATGGTCCATACATATACAGTGAACACAATTCATATGCAGTAAAGACTACCTACGACACCTCAAATTAATTAGGTTTTCTGGTCATTTTTAGAAAGAACGACTTATATTCTCAGGCAGCAGTCTTAGAAAGATGGTCCTTATAAAAGATTTTATTATATGTACATGAGGTATATGAGTTTATAGTGGCTGCCTTTTACTGTCAAATGTTAGAATCCTTCAAAAATAAATTTAATTTTCTCATTCATTCAAAATGCTACATTAAGCACTAAGTACCAATTTCCAACAACATTGGGGTTATAAAAACAATTAAATGGTGTGTATTCTGGAAATGACTAACAATGGGTTACTGAGAAGGAGTCACAGGGGAAGTATCTGCATGCTCCTCAAATTAACGTGATCGATGGTAATTTTGATGCAAACATCCAGACGAAGCCAATTGAAAAGCTGGGTTCCCATGTAGCCATTTTGAACCTCTAGCTAGCATTTTTAATCAGCACTGTTTTTTCGCTTGTGGAAAAGTATTTATAGATGGGAATGTTATGCTGTTGGTCATCAAAATTAATCAATATTCACTCTGAGTTAAGTAAAAGGGTTTATTTACTTACCAAAACAATAATTTTCTGATGAAATTTGCCCTTCAAGCATTAAGAAGTAATCAGAAAGTCTACCTTTCTCTTCCGTCTAATATAATACAATACATTTTAATATAGCACGCATTGTGAAATTGTTGACCTTTTTCGAAAACAGAAAATATAAAAAAATTAACCTTGCCCTCACCGGAAATCGAAACTGAGACCTCTCAATTACTAAATGGGTGGGTTCACAACTACATCGAAAGAAACTCCTTTTTAGCTGAAAAGATGTCGGGAAGGATACTTTATTACTGATATTTATATAAATTATTAAAGAACATATTGTTTTAAATTGCTCTTTTTCTAATGGTAAGTAAAATACTTAGATTTACTTTAGATAACATTTAGAAACATAAAAAATTAAATTAAAATTAAAAAGAATACATATATGTATATTTAAAAAATCATTTCGAGTAGCGATTTATTATAATTTGAAAATTAAATTAAGGATTTTATTCTTAGATTATAAACACAGCTGCCATAACTGGAAATTTTCAAAACCTCATTGTTCATTGACTGTTGTTCACTGTGGTAGCGTAATGTAACATGATGCGAAAATTAAAATTCAACAGTTTCTTAATTCGAAAATAAAATACATTTAAATGATTGTAAGTAATTAGTATTTAAGTAATAAGTATGTTATAAACATAAAGCCTATGAAAGGAATTTTAATTTTTAGCTCAAAGGGCGTTAGCCCGGAAGGGCTATTAATTTCATTTTGGCATTTTTTTAAACTGTTGTCACCAAATATTACAGCCCTGTATTATATTTAAAAAAAATTAAATAATAAAGACTATGCATAAATGTATGTATGTTTCTCGCATTGTGATAAAATGGCGGTACCTATACCATCAAATTCGGAAGATATGCTCATTTTAAAAATATTTTGCGATATTCCTGTTGAGCTGAATTTTATGGTTTAAGTGCGAAGAAGATGATATTTAATAAATAAAGGCTCACAAAACGTTAAAAAAACGTTCTTTTGAGCGTAATGTAAAATCTGGAGGGAAAAAAGTGGGAAATAAAGCGGAGAACAGAAATATAAAAATTAATTATTTATATTTCTGGTCTCCTCTTTTATTTCCCACTTTTTTTTCAGCTGTTATACATTTTTTTTATTTAAATCTCTTAAATCACCAACCCTAAAACCAAGAATCTCCACGTGTCCTGCTTTGAGAATAGCAGTTTTAAATGCTCGTTGTGTTAACAAAGTTTGATTCGGAGAAATAAAGAATCTATACAAGAAGCTTTTATTTAAATTGGATATGACAATTAATGTACTAAAGGGAGGAAAATAATTTATCATATAGTTACATGGGAATAACAGATTAAATAACTCTTTTCACAAAATTTATCTATATTTATGTCTCGAACAATAAAACCGAAGTTCGTCTAAATAGCGAAATCAATTAATTGAATTGCATTTTCAAATGTATAAGCCATTATATTTGTAAATTTTTTATTTAGTTAGATTTCTTGTCAAATGTGCAAGCCATTATTTTTTATTTAGTTTTCTTGTCAAATGCGTAAGCCATTATCTTTTTATTCTTGTCACAGGCGTCTTTATCTTATTCTAGAACTAAATTGTGGATGAGTTCTCTAAATAAAAAATATACAAATAATAAATATATAAAAAAATTACTTAATCCATTACTCCCATTAAAATATATAATTATTTTTTCCTCCTTTAGTCTATTAATTATCATATCTATTTTAAATAATAGCTTATTGCATAAAAAACTTTTTTAAATTGAATTTTATTTAAATTTGTAACTACATGTAATATACAGTTTTATAAAACATTTAAAGAATTCAGAGAATGAATAAATGGAAGTTATTATTCTTTGAATACTCAGTTTCAAAAATTGGCTATAATAACAAAGTTACACCATTTTTCTTTAAATTAAAGTGAAAAAAACGAATATCTCTAAGTCGTCATTAAATATACTAAGATGACAAACTTCGTCATTAATTGCGCCACGATGCGAACTCAATGTTTAATATTTTTTATGAAACTGTTTTACGTAAACGTTTATTACGGGGTGCTAAAAAACACTTCAGTATATTTGTAAGTATATTATTTAATTAATATAGTTTAACGCAGTACACAAATTTGTTTTCAGTACCACTATCAATATTATAAGTAGTTAATAGATTGGCATACCTGGATTTCATTATAAGTCAACTAGTGACTCTTAACAGAATGTCAATCCCATGTATTTTCCATTAGTTTCAAAGTTATTGTAAAATGTAGTATATAAAATTAGAAAAACATTGAAAGGGTAATTTGCTTCCTGACGTTCCTGACGTTTAGTTCGTGCGATAAACTCAGAAAATTCTTCAGTTCCAACTTGTAATCTGGGTAGCCCATCTTAATATGTATATAACTGATGCTATCCTTAAGATCCTTTTTTTTGGACAATATTTAATGGAAGCAATAAAAGCAGAAAAATGAAATGAACATCATTTGTGAATTATTAAGTCAACCAATTTAATAAAAGGAAGACCATTAAGCCACTGAGACAAGAACCATAATCAGTGCTGCCAATATCCAATGATAAATAAAATAACTTACCTAAAATAACACACTGCTTAAAACAGTTAAGGGATATTATAATTTCGAATATAAACTGCGGATGAGGAAATGTTTTAGTAACTGATATATGATGTGTAGGTAATAAGATATGAAAAGCAAAAAAGAAGAAACGAACAAGGAATAATTAAATTTTATTGACGATATTTTTGGTAGACAAACAATGTGCAATTTGTGCATATCGTACAAACATAAAGTGTGATTTCTCGGATACAAATGAGTTTCAAAAAGGGGTATGGTTTTCGCTGACTGAAAGCAACGTCGCACACCAAAGAAGTATGAAATAAATGAGGTTACCAATGAGGAACTGATTGTTCTCTCCCACTCCTGTAGAAGAAAGCTTTCAAAGGGCTGAATTGTTTCTGGGGTGATAAGCGACTAGCAATCCTTCTCCGTGGAATGACGCAAATATGTTCTATTGGGTTCATATCTGTGTAACACGCTGCTCAATTCATTCGAAGAATTCTTTCGTCAAAAAGGAAATTGTCCACTAGCTGAGCACGATGTGGCCTGGAGTTATCATCCATGAGAATGAATCCATCCCCGATTGCTGCAACATAAAAGACCAAATAGATTTGTGGATCTCATTCCTACACCTCTGAGCAGTTAGTGGTCCATTCCTGATGATGTGCAGATCGGTGAAGCCATTGATAGAAGTACTGGACCAATATCATCTTTCCTCCTGAGCTAAAGAGGGCATTTTCAAACACAAGTGCAGAACCAGGTTCTCTACAGATGTGAATCCGCCTTCTGTCAGGTTGTGTACTACAGAGGAACGCGCCTAAGATCACGGTCATCTCGTCTTCATCAGAGATTCTCCTGTACCCCACATTCTGCAGACAGCACGATAGTCCTCTGCCAACGAAATACAAACCATAGGTCTAATAGTTTGAGTCGAAGCTCTGATGCCACTAGCCATCTGAAGGTGCTACTGAAAGAAATTGGCTTTCATAGTGCAGTTTCTTCTGGCCGTTAGTCTTAAATACCAATTCTTATTTTGTGTTATTGCAGGCGTACGAGCTTGTTCTGATCTTCGACGAACATTTCTAGTTTCCAAAAAACGATTCCATAAGTCTGAAAAATAACAACTTGAGAAACTCCTATCGCTTCTGCTAGAACGGATTGCATTTCACCAGCCTCTAAATGACCGATGGCCCTTCAAGCTACCTATTCAGTTAAATCGTGTTGCTGAGACATCGTATTCATTTCTACAAAACATTCAGTGCATGCCAATTGTTTTTAATCTAGAAAAGAAATGCTACAGGTTGCTTCCATTCCTTATTTAGATTTCGACGTCGCAGACAAAATTTGCAAATTCTCAACTTTTTCCCTTTCAACCTCTCCTGTTTCGATTTTGGTAACAAAGTTGTCGATTTTTTGGCTACATCATACCAAACTCAAAATATCCTTTAATTTTGAGCACTGTATACGTAAATTATAGCCGAAGAATTGAATACGAATCTTCTCATTTTCTCTTTTTACTTCCTTGTATGAAGTAAAAAGGAAGTATTGCAATCGCGAAGAGTTTCAGGCAGCATATTTCAACGAAAATATCCATTTTGACCGCTATCGAATGCAATTTAACGATGTTTTTGCGTGATATCTGTACGTAAGGACAGAATAAAAACTCTTTTCCTCCCAAAAAATTATAAAACTGATTTAAAATGAATTCTGAAGAGAATTTTTCGTGGCGTCTGTACGAACTTCGTTCTAAGAACTTAGTTGGAACAGTTAAGCATGGTGGTGGAGGTGTTCTTGTGTGGGGTGCATGGCAGCATCGGGACTAGGTAATTTGGTATTTATTGATGGCATAATAAATTATTCTCTTTATTTAAATATTTTAAAAGACAATTTAAAATTATCATCCCAAAATTTGGGTATTGGAAACAACTTTATTTTTAATCATGATAACGATCCTAAGCATACATCTCTGAACGTTCGCCTGTGGTGTCTCTATAATTGTCCACAGGTTTTGAACACACCACCGCAGTCGCCAGATTTAAGCCCCATAGAACACATTTGGAAAGAACTGGAGGTTAGAGTACGGAAACACGACATCAAAACGAAGAGCGAACTCAAGACAGTCATGATGGAAGAATGGATGGACATTGATACAGAAATTACAAAAAAACTAGTAAAATCTATTCCCAGACGTTTGAAAGCTGTTGTGGATTCTAAAGGATATCCTTTAATAATAACTAAATATTAAATTAACGAAAAATAAAAATATTTACTAATATGTCGCGATTTTTTTGAAGTGTTCGAAGACTTTTGTGAGATAAAATGTTTGTCATTTATTGATTTATTAATTTCTTAAAAATAAAGTTTTGTTATATTTTAAAAATATTTCATGTAATTTTGTTACGAATAGATTATAGATCTTATTATTAAAATCTCATTCAGAAAGTTTACTTTTAATTAATGGATAGAGCCCTATTTCAACGAAAATCATATCTGTACGATCACTTTTGGGAGCCACTGTATATATCCACTCTGTTAACCGGCTCAATGATCTCAGTTCTTTACTCTTATATGTTTGTAAGTTGTACATTTTTTGCTTTAAAAAATGATTGAATTATGTTGTTCTTATCTTCCGGTTAAGGTTTTTATGCCTTTAGTAAATCTGCATGCAATATTTGTGGAGTTATCAACAATTTAAAAGTTGTTTAAGTGCAGCTAAGCCTAAAATTTTTGCGATGGCGGACATGTTTGTTTACATTTTAAACTTGGCGAAATAGAGGATTTGTTGCCAATCGAAAGAAACTAAGCTTCGCAACAACAAAGATAACGCCTTCTTTTATTATTGCGAATTAAATCATGTTTAATCCATTCTGGAATTTATTCGAGAAAATAAATGTTTAAGATTTACTTCGTAATTTTTAATATAGATATTTTGAGTTTTTTATGTATTTTTGTCTTGTCGTAAAGTGAGAACTGAATTAATTGAATAAGAAAAACTGTTTCTTTTTTGTTTTGTTTGCTTAATTTCTTTTATACATTGTTTTAGATTTATTACAGTATTTAATTAGAACATGTGGCAGCGATTACATAATTCTTCAAATGATATAAATTTAAATGCATTCTGAGATATAATATGAACGAAACGTAACGCTGAACCTAGTATGAGTGTCATTATGGTAAACAAATATAGTGAATTTGAAAGAGTGCATTTATTCTATTGTGGTTTATGCGCTATCGACGAAGTAGATTTAATTCAATCCAATAAAGTTTAAATGAAATACAAGAAAAAAATGCATGTAATTTTATATTCCGTACAAGGAAGTCATGTGGTGTACACATCATATTTTTTCAAAGATGTTTTCAGTTTTTAGATGTTTAATGCTCAGATTTGACTTTTTTTATTTATAGAAATCTCAATGTACAGTTTTTCGTTTTCATGGTATTAAAAGTGCAGTTTAACAGAATCGAGGACCTCCCAATTTTTTAATTTTGTTTAAATGACTATTAGTTTTGCTCTTTATTTATACTTGCTTTTGAATTTCGGATTAGCATAATTGGTTTTGGACCAATTTGTTTTTGGAAATTCAATGTACATAATGTAAAGTTCTTTGATTTTTTTTATTGTCATTTTGGCAGAATATTATGTTTTATTCTTTTTTCCAAGTGTTTCGAAAATATGTAGGGCACATTCTGGCACATTTGAGATTCGAGCTTTCGGTTCTTTATGAATTTTAAAAATTTGAGGAAATCATTTTACGGTTTTTGATCTCAAATGAACCAGGAGAATGAAACATATTTTCGAAACATATTAATCGGCTTTAATTCATTTTTCCCTGATGAATTCTGAATTGGAGTTTCAATAAAAGGAGATTAATTTTTCTTCGTATAATTTTGTATTCTATCCCTTTCACATTTTTATTTTCCGAGTTATTGATTACTGTAAATTCTTTCTTTAACTAAGTTTGTTTTGATATTGTGTTAAACCTCTTGTGCATGATCGCAATTATTATATTACAGAGGAATTGCCTTGCTTTTATTCCAATTTAATTATAAATTTAGATGCTTTAAGTTTATTCTACTTCAATTCTGCAACTATGAAATATTTTTTTTAATTCTAATTTTTAGCCTATTTTTATATTTCTTTATATATATATATCTATATATAAAAAATAACAGTAGTAGGTAGAAACATTGCAGCGATCTTGCTAAAACGTTACCAGGAGCTGTAGCTCCACGAAATATTTTAACGCAGTATTACAAAAATAAGAAGAAATTTGTCTGGAAAAACTGAAAACAAAACTGTAAACACGCGAAAAAACTGCCAAAATTAATGCTGGAAGACTTGCTAATGCACGAAAAAATTAATCTGATCGTTGTGATATGTGAAAAGTTAACTCACATGAAAAATAGATCGACGGAAAAAAATATATAAGGAAAGTACAAAAAAAAATAAAATAAAATAAAATAAAATAAAATAAAAATAAAAAAAACATAGTTTGAAAAAAATGCCAATACATAAAAAGTAAATATTAAAAAGTAAAATGAAGACACAAATTGCAACAATACAAAATACAATAATTAAATAGCGGAAAATGGTAAATTAACCCACTCGTACTCTCAATTGGCTTTTCAAGGGAAAAAACTGATTGTCGAACTAGGTTAAATACCATTACGCGTTTCGCCGAAACAGACCATTGAAGCTCTTGTTTATATAGATATATATAATAAATCCTACTCCTATTCCATTGATGAATATAAATATAAATTAGAAGCTTGAAATATTATCTGACTGGAAATATTGCAAAAAATATCATAAAATGTAAATAGAATTTTTCTTTATCTGTTCTTGTTGCATTAAACACGATCCGTAAAACACGCAAGCAATTTTAATACATGTATTAATTGTAATACATTTATAAGGTATTTCTCCCGCTTTCCTAACGTGCCTTCGTGGTGTAGTGGTTTGCACACTGGGCCGTTATCCAGAGCTCCGCGGTTCGATTCCCGGCGGAGGCGTTGTTAACTTTCCTGTTTCCAAATTACTTAATGTCTCTACACATTTGCTAAAGCATTTATAATCAATATTAATAATGCTAATTTGTCGTTTAGTTCGTTTCTTCAAAAAATATTTTTTGAAATTTGAATAGACATAAAATGTTTTATTTCAAACTGCCCAGCAGCCTACGTAACTTCTTCTCGCCATTTTTTTCGATATAAATTGCGTTTTTAATTAAGTTTTAAATTAATAATTTAATTAATTTGCGTTTTAATTAATACGTTTTATTTAGTTAAAGAGTTTAATACTTGGTCCAGTATGGTTTTCCATAATGCTACAATTAGTAACGTGATCATTTCATTACGGCACACCTTTCTGTTTATATCTCTCATAAATACTTTTTTTCCTGAAGAAACATGACAAAATTGACCGATAATATAAATAAACGTATTTGCTGAGCTGAGGGTGGAATAATTCTACTAGTTCAAAGCTGTTTTTTTCCTACATCACTTAGTATTTAAATTCAATCAATTTACACATACTAACAGATTTTTTTTTGGTAATTTCAGTCACATTCAATTAGATTCACCTTCTTCTAAACTGATTTTTAATTAATAACTGAGACAGTTAAGACTAGAAGTCATCTGGGTACAATAATTCATACCGGCCATCAACAGTTACCATAGACTCTGACCACTCACTGCATATTCCCATACTTGAATTCCATTCTGTAATTATAAAAGAATGAGTCGTATATGATGATATAATTAATACTTGTAAATGAAAATTAGAAATACCTTGCTAACGGTACTTACTACCTTTGCCCAGTTTCATTGCATAAATAAGAATAAAATGAAATTATATTACAGAAATAATAAATATGACCATGATTTTATCGATATTCATGAAAAGTCATGATGTTAAGATAGATATTTAGAACAATTCTATGGCTAATTGCATTAAATAATTAACGTAATTCGCAGCTATAAAACATAATTTTAAATGAAGTAGAAAATATCTGTGTTCATGTAATAGCAAAGCTACATCTTTCACTTGTGCAAAGTTTCTAAATTTTGTTTCTATTTCTTCATTCCTAGCGCTCCAAACTGTGACTGCAGATAGATCTTAGTAAAAAAGATTCTCACTTCAGGAGCAAAACACCATTCCCTTGATATTAAATTTCTATTAACCTGTCAAGTAATATACCTCGAGTTAGTAATACATATGAAGATTCACAATGGCCGTCTTCATCGTCTTCGTATTTCAGCTCACTTTAGATGAGGCCAAATGGCAGGACAACATCAGCTTTTGTGTACAACAGTTGCGAAGGACAGGCTGCTTCATTACCGATGATTTAGGAAGTGAGACATGACACTTAATTGACTTTTGGCATTCTGCTGAAGATCGGTGATTTTGTGGAGAGAATTGTGTGGGTAACAATTCCCATTACATAAATACAAATTTAAGCGAGGTAACTACCTTAGGTATCTCTATGCAGAATGAATCTCACGTCTAATGCATATATCACTGACGAATATAATGCAAGACATTAAGCACAAACTGAATAACAATTTAACTTATAAAGTGTGCTAAAAGCTTCTAAAAGTAAATGAAAAATATTTTATTTTATTAGCATATCCTTTGCTGAAAAATGACCGATTTCATTAACTATATTTGTATCGTGTATTATGCTCATCAAGCACACGTTTTAGAATATTAGATATATAGAATGGGAGGAAATGATGTTCAGTATTAGAAAGACGTATTAAACAAATTTCAGAAGTGTGGAATTTACTACATTACAGTTACGCACTCCTTAGTTCAAAAACTGATATAAAGATTATTGCTTTATGGCAAAGCAAACTCGTGTGGATCTGTCGCTATTAATCTGCAATTTAAAATTCCTAGATCTTGTGGGCCTGCAGAGTTTTTTCGACGAGACATCTTTAAACGAAACGACACTTATGTACATAATATATTACTGTCTTACCTAAATAATGAAAAACAACTATTTTTATGTGAAGTAACACAGCAGAAAGCATAATAGCTGTTTATCAATTAAAAAGCACAAATAAAATAAATAAAAGATGTATTATTTTAAAGAAAATTTATTCTCTTTTTAAGTTATTTTGTAAAAGTGTCTAATTAAGTTCAATATATTACAGATGTTTCTGTTCCTACATTTAATTCTTTGCTAAATTAATAAATTGCTTGAAATTCTTCTAGTCCATTTCGTTTCAAGTCCGCTTTGATTACAGTAGCCTCCGAAGAAATGAATGTCCCAAATCTGGCAAAAGGAAAGCGTAAATAGATCACCAGATATGTCTAACATTCGAAAATACAGGTGTTGCCAAAAACAGAAAAAAAATTAATTTAAGAAGTGAAGATATAAATAGAAGAAAAAAGTCTGAAGAGTTCAGTTTTTAACAGTTGTCCAAAAGAACATTTTTAATTGCCATTATTCGAACTCCGGCTCTTCCAGTCTATCTGAAAGTACAATTACTTACACTGCAAAAGAATTTATTAGAGAATACGGTAATTCCTTGCATTCTCCCCCATTTAAAGAAGTACCAAGGAGAGGTGTAAGGCAGCTGAACGAATTCAAGTGGGAACAAATTTTTGCGTGCTCATTTAAGTTAGGCCAATACTGCAGAGACGGCTTTCTCCCAAATTCGAACTCCAGGTCTTCCAATAACTAATTGCATATTCTACCACGAAACATGGACGGGGAAATTGGACGTTTCCATACAAACTGAGCATCTGTTTCTGTTACTTAACATTAAAAAAAATCAATCGTTCCAAAATTTGGCACCAAACTGGTTTATTTCAAATCATAAAATTGAGAATAGATATGCCAGCAAAGAGTTTCTATCATAGTCAGTGAAATTTTTACTTTGACATTTAGTAAGGCAAATTTCTTTTTCAATACATCTTATACCATCGGAAGACGGTTAAAATTTGTCAACTGGCTTGTTTATCTAGTCATTCAAAATGCTGAATTTTGTTTAATGAAACTTTTGCAGACATCTTTAGTAAAACAGCTGGATGGGTATAAAAGAAAAGACAATTTCAGTTACCAAATAAACATAATTTTTCTTCATAAACGAAAACTTTTTTGAATTTGCAGAATGTGTAATATTCGTAATGCATATTATTATGGAGTTCAAATTGTACAAATACTGTGTAAATACTTTGAAATATTTCCCAGAAATTTGACAAATGTGATAAATTGTGAGCAGTAGATAAAATACTGGATACATTAGCGAATCATTGTTTAGCTTCAAAATGCAGCAGAAACATTAGATACCAATAAAATTTTTAAATATAAATCTCATTATGTAATTAAAGACTTGCTCGCTAAAGTTAGGAAATATAGAATCTGCGCGATTGCGATATTGTGACATTTTCAAAATCTCTTTAGAGCATGTCTGTCTCAACGGATCTATCTACATTTGGAGTTGAGTTTGCATTTTCCTAGAAAAGTCTTCGTTCACTTCGATTTCTGAGATCAAATGGGTCAGCTGCAGATGGGGCCAGTTGGTAGACAGATATAACAGCTAGAAAGAGCGTGAGTGAACTAGTATTCTCTGAACAGCTTTCAGAATAAATTCTAAATAGCCATAAAAAATTTCTGTTAGAGTAATGTTCAAACTATTACATTGACTTAGCGCACTTTTTATTAAAATATTCTTATGATATTTAATTTCTCATTTTCATTGCTGTTAGATAAAATTAATGCTGTCTACATTTTCGAAGATTTTAGAGTAGCTTAAACGAAAATCAAATTGCGGAGATAACTGTTTGCTACTAAATATGATAGATGTAAAATGTATGGACTTGAATAGTGTGTCTAAAATAATAAAATAATTTATAATAAAAAGTTTAATAATGACAATAATAAAATAATAATTTATAATAAAAATAAATAATAATAAAATAATAAATAAAAAATAATAAAAAATAAGTAATAAAATAATAATAATAATAATAATAATAATAATTTATATTATGGAGATATTAGGTTAAAATCTTAAAGACAAGTATTCAGTTTTAAACGCAATGAAAATGCTTGGGCGTCTATGGCATTTTAAAACGAAAATTTGACAATAATGAAGATTTTTGTGTAACTGATCGTGAATTACGCAAAACTCCTTTATATTCAACTTAATTGAGTTTCAGATGTATAATAATATGCTTCTTGTTCGGATGTATTTATAAAAATTTATAAAAATTTATAAAAATTTCATTATTTATCAACACTTTGATATTTAAATAATTTTATTTTTTGAGGTGAATCTCAAATATATTTTGTATTCAGAATATTATTATTTTGAATTTTAAAAATAAAAGGACTGTTAAATTCTTTAAAACATTTATATAGTTTAGAAATTTTCTTGGCAATTATAAACTGTAACTATTGATAGACTGGTAGCGAATTACCACAAAGTCTGCATGAACAATTAAAACTTGAGAAGGGTGTAAAAGCCTCTTTTATTTAAAACTAAGAAGAACGGAAAGCACACCTCCTGCTCACAAAACAGCCAAACACTTGCGGCGATGAAATTTAGAGTTAGTCAAATGTAAAATTTAAAGTAAAGTTATTAGCCGAAGACTGCACAATTCGGACCTGAATTTGTTTTCTTTTGATATATTTCGTTGACATATTTTAATATGTACGTATATATACGTTCTTACAGATATCACAATAAATATTCTAGGCCGTATATATACGACCTTGCCGCTTATAGGGTTTTAACTCTTTGAGGGGCAGGAAAAGGCGATAAACGTTTTCAGCAAAACTCTTGTTTTATTTACTATATCAGGTGTTACAATGAAATTATTTGCGACAATCACACATATTTTGTCCAAGACGCGTGAAAAAAATGACCACTTCTGGTGGTTAGTGTCAATGACCACCGCCCACAGAACACATTCCTACAAATCAATCTCTATGGTACTCATGGAAACAGTTTTTCTTTTTCAAGCAGAGCGCAACTTTGCATGTGCTGCAATCCCACACTGTTCTTACAGGCTTTTTCATGGTGCTGAAAAGTGCACGTCGTCGTGATGTGTCTTCCATAGACACATAACGACATCATCGAAGACACATAACGACGACGTGCATGCTTATTTTCTTGAAGACGAATTGCTGCATCAACTACTGGCTTATGTTTCTTGATTGCCATTTAGTGAGCTACAAGGGAACTTCAGAAACGGTCAGTCATGAAAAACCACTCACACGAGTGAGTAAGATGTTTAATAGAAAAGGCGGTAACTGAAGGTAACCACCGCCCTTCAAAAAGTTAACACGAACTTGGCTCAGCTTAACCGGTTTGAGATTCAATATCAGCGATTATAATGCAAGGTTGAAGAGGTATTTAGCAACCTAATAATGTGGACGTGAGAGGCAGAACTCGCTCTGTCTTACAATCTAAAAACCTCATCTTAAATGCACGCGAACTAATTTGCATTGGGAAAACAGAGGGACAAGTGTCAACAAAGGTTAAAAATATAAAATAGCTAGTTAATTAACGTAAAGGAACTTTACACAATATTTCTGTATAATATTATATTTTGACTTTTAAAAGTATAAGAATTGTGTTGTCATATCTATTTAAATTTTCGGTAAAAGCAGTTACTGTTCAAATTCAAGATATCTCCATTCTTTAAAATCTGTTAATCAACAGATATTACTGTTGAAAATAAGTTTTGATGATTTGCATTTTTTCAATCGTACATGCATTTGCTAATTTATTCATGAGGTCCATGAAGTCAAAATTATGTTTTTGACACATTCAAGATATTTAATCAGTTTAAATTAACTTTTCATTATTTACAACAATGGAATATTTCTAGGAAACTAGAAAATAGTAAATTCTTAATCTAAGACATTTTGATTAAATATCGAAATAGTAGAGATTTTAAAATAAGTAAAAAAATATTACAAACTTGGCATCAAAACAAAATGCTTTATAGTTTAGCAGAAAACGTGTTTAGTTTTTAAGAAATATTTCAAGACTTGCAGCATTTCATTAGAGACTGAAGTAAAAAATATATAGCTATGAACTCCGTAAAAACCTACACCAATAGCAACACTCAACTGAGATGGATAAAATAAAGGTAACAGATGACAGTAAAGAGAAAAGTGAAACAAAATACTACCTCTCTCTCTCACTGTACAAATTACATCCAATCTCTTTTAGGAAAGCGTAAAAAGAAGAGAAAGAAGCATAAACTCTCGCAAGGAAACAAAAAGAACCCATTTCCAAAAATATTTCAGAAAATCTGGAAATAACTACTCTCAACGACATTTCAAGACATAGCTGTCCTGGGTAAACAAAGCGGGAAACAAAACTGCTATGCTGTTGGACAACAAAGACGCATTCTAAGTTAAGTGGCGAACAATTCTTTGAATTGTAAATGCAGGCGCCATGATGATGAAAATGCAAATAGTGTAATATCCTGAAAAAAGAAATTTAGAATATAAAGGCAGAGCGATAAAATCTTTTAGATGACCGAAATTTGAATTTTCGCTGACAAATGGAGATATTTTATAACAAACCTTTGGAAGAAAAAACGCTTCCTTTTCTTCCCATTAAAATTCTTTAACACAATATAATTAAATTCGATAAGTATTAAAATTGCTGTTATTTTTTTTTATTTTAAATCAATTTACCTTACTTTATCAAGATGTGAAAACTTTAAAATGTTGTCAATGTATTTTTTTGTAGTTGGGGTTGGTTTTAGGTAAAAGCGTAATTTAGAACTAAATGAAACCGCTGAACAAAACTGTTTTCAAATTCCTTAACAACCTCCCGCTAGCATTTGTCGTTGATGGGGGGGTAGCAATAAGGTAGAAAATCATGTTAAATTTTATTTTATAAATAAATTATTAATAATAATTATTAATAGTAAAATTTTGCTTACATTGTTTTATACATTGTTTTATACGATAAGTATTGTGAAGTATTTAAAAGTTTTTAAACGTTATGAAGTTATATTTAAAAAAAACCTGAAAGCTTTCAGATATTATATTACGCTCAATGAGGCTTTGTATGTTACCTTTATTTATTAAATATGATGTTCTTCGCACTTAAAACATAAAATTTAATTGAACAGCAATATTACAAAATACACTCTTTTGCAAAAACTCGAAGCACCATGAAGGAAGTGGTTGTTTCTGATGAAATTGGATATCTGTATAGCTCATACACAGGTAATAAAATGATTAAAAAATCAAGGTCATAGTACCTGTTCACAGCTGACAATCACCCATTGAGTGTTGAAATTAGTAGTTGGTCGAACCGTCCCTGGCGGCAATGCATGCTTTAATTCGTCGAAGCAAGGACTGGTAGAGGTTTCCAACGTCATCCTGCGATACATTATGCCAGGCATTAATCAGTTGTTGCTCCAGATCTTCGATATTTTATGGTGGCCTACCATGTTCCAGACATGCTCGATTGGTGAACGATCTGATGGCCTTGCTCGACAAGGAAGAGTATCAACCGCACGGAAATACTGGAATCCAGAGATATGCGAGCGATATGTGGACTGGCATTATCTTGTTATACCTCTTCAAAATGATAATCCTTCGCTTATTAATAAATATGTTATCATGCTAATACTATTATACTTTAAATCCTATTAATACCTAATTATTTGAGTACCAGTAAAACGCTACGCTTACGAGTTCATTTATATACCTTCATGTCATTTATATACTCAGTCGCCATGGATCTAAATTCTAAGCGCACAAAGCAAGTAGTAATGAACTAAACAAAAATTCCCTTCCAGAACGCTTTTACTTTCTACAAAAACACTTTTTGCAGACAATTCCTAAACTCCGTGTGCCCAACCATACACAATCACACTCTATCATTTCTATGCTTTTTACTTACACTTTACTATCGGTTTTACATTAGAAAACTCCCATGGAAATTAAAAATTTTGAAAAACAAATTAACGAAAGTCAACAAATATTACTCTCAAGGATCGGATTTATCTTACGACGGCTTCATTCTCTGACACTGCTACAGTCTAGAAAATTTTATAAAAAGGAATAACTGAATAAAAGGATTTGGATTGTCGATAAATTATTCAATATCATTTTCATATATTTTAAAGAGTAATAATCTGAATAATGTTTTTCAGAGAGGAAACCAAAACTCGAGAAGCAGAATTTTAAACATATACTTTTTCTTATAAATGTAATGAATGACTGAAATTTTTCCATGGCTGAAATTTTCCATTTAGCCTCAAGTTAATTGCATACCTCTATGCAAATATTAAAGCAGTGTCTTTCTAACTGAAATTTGTTAGCGCATAAAGTAAGAGAGGGTGATAAACAACATTATGAAGAAACATTTAATCTTCTATTTATTCAGCAGGTTAAACTTTTTAATAGTAGGTACATTTTTAATAATGGCAATAGGGTTTATTTACATAATAATGTTTATTTACACTATTACAATCAAGTGTAAAATAAACATCATTTTAAGACCAAGCAGTATTTCATTTAAATAAACATATTAGAATGCAATTAATAAACACTTGTTAAATTAATTATTTTTTTGCCATGCCTTAAAATGTATTAAAAAATAAAAAATTAATCTGGTTTTCTTGATACTGTCTTATCTGTATTTTTCTTTGTCAAAAATAATATAAAGAAAAATAATAGCTGTTATTGCTCACACGAAAGGTTATCATCATTCAGAGTTTGTGTTATCAGTAATTAAAGTTAACAGTAATAAAATTTAAGTCGTTAAAACAAATTAACCCCAAAATCAAAACAAAGCGAATGTATCATTTAACTTTTGTGACAATTTTCGTAAATTTTAAATACAATTGAAAACTTATAACCATTATTAAAATTTTGCGAACAAAGAAAAGTATTTTCTTCAATGCATAATGCAAGGTAATATATCTAGTGTGAGTGGAGGCTTGAGTGTCGTTATTAAAAACTGTCATTAATCACAATATTTTACTATCTGATAACAATGAATCAAATGAGAAGAGAAATTATTGTGAAATGTAGTTTAGAGCCAAAAGTTTCAAATTTAAGTACTCAAAGTAACAAGTAAGTCACTCAAATTCTTTTTTAGCTTCACCCAAAGATTTAAAATATTTAATGCGAAATTTCACTAAATAAGATTCTTAGGACGTATCCTATTATGTAAGTACTAGTAGTGAGAGATACTATACTTGTGGTACGGGTAATGAGGAATTGTGAGCACCAGCTCCGTCTTAACTAGTTTTTTTAGACAAAAAGTTTTTTAAATTTTGATTCAAGGTAAGTCAATCGATTATTTTAATTATTTTAACTATTTATTTTGTCTATGCATTTCATTTAAGAACGCTGAATTTAAAAATTTTAAGAATTTCAAGTTTTTGATAATAGCAATATTTTCTTATAAATCAACAAAATTACCCGAAACCATACGTTGTACAAGTTGAACAACATCTAGGAGCAAAACGTTACACGTCACAACTTGCCACGAGATTTTGATTTACATACTTCGAGCTTCTGTTTTAAATATTAGTATGTAAATTACTTTACTTTACGTAGCTGTCTTTCTCAAAACAGAAAATTTATTTTTTGCCCTCAAAGGTTAGACCTCACCCCCAAGGAAAAGGTCTAGAAGAAAGGCCGATGCAAAATTAAATCTTACATCCTAGTTAACACTCCTGAAAAAGATAAAATGGAAAAATATATGAAAAGGTAATTAATAAGGATGGAAAATAAGAAGAAAAAATTAAAGGAGAAAGCCAAGGAAAGGAAAAGGTTAAAATCAAAAACAGTGTTTTTCTTTACTTCTGGAAATACCTACAGCAACTCTGATCAAGAAGAATGCGAGCAATGCTTAAGTTGAAGAATGTAAGCACACGTTAAATGTGTGGAAGTAAAAAAATCCATCATTTGTTTGAGTTAACAGAAATTCTGATGATGACTGACAACAGATGTATAGTTTTGAAAATGTAATCTTTGTGTAAAATCAGTGAAACTGCTAAATATTTTTGTGCCTGTATGTGTGCATATAATGAATGAATAGTTACGCTATATTAAAAAGAAAGCAGTTATAGTCAAGAAATCGTAAATGCATTCAAAATATAAGTATTTTTTTCTAAAATTTTTATAACTAGACCCTAGTTCCCTACATTTAAAACATTATTTCTTTCGGTGTTGGTGTATTTAATTATGGCAAAGCACACTAGGGCTATCTGCCTAAGAGGAGGAATGCCTTTCGTGGAGGACTTTCTAAGGGAAACTGGCTCGTATACACGTTACACATGAGGAAAACCACGAAAACACCCATGCAGCCAGCCCGTTCGCGGGATTCGAACGTCAGACCGAACTACCAGTGTTCAGCGACTTTACCGCTCGGCCACTGGCGAGCCTTATTTCACTCGGAAACCATCAAGTAATCTAATAGATATTACTAGGCTTACGGTGCTGGAAACGTGATAAATCATTTGTGCCCTTGCTGGGATTCCAACCGCGGATTTTCCAGAGCTAACAACTTATAATCATATAAACACGTAAAGAGGGATGTGATATTTTCTTACTGTCTAGTATAACCAGAAAAGGTCTGTGAAATTATGCATTCCTTTTCTTTAAAATGCTATTTGAAATTTCTTTTACTTCACTTGAAGTAAATATAAGCTTAAAAAATTAAGCAAATCTATTGTTTATGATACAGTGAAAGTGATTTACTTAATTATGGCGATAGTTCAATTTTCCTTTGGATATTTACAAATGAAATAACTCTTCTAAATTTATACACAGTTATTTATTTGAATGACAAAAATTTGCCTTAACTTTACATAAACATATTATAATAATATATGAAATAATATTTTTAAACAGTGAACAATTTAATTATTTATGAAGCGTTACTTTTTGCGAATTTCGGAAACATTATTTTGATTACACTCCATCAATATCACTGACTTGTAATTCTGAAATTTCATTCAATTCGGTAATTACGATACCCTAAAAAGTGAACATATTTCGTGTACCTCTAAGAATTTCTAAAATGAATTGAAAAATTGCTGATAAATATCAACAGTCTCACACTCCATTTTCTTTCGAAGATTAATGTGTTTATTCTTTGATATCTAATAACACTAAATTCTTAAAGAGTAAGAGAGATAGAATGATACAGTGGAATAGAGCAATAGAGAGAGGAGATTAAAAAGAAAAGAAATCCTCCCATTTCTCCAATTTTCTGTCCAATTTCTAAGACGACCAAAAATATCTTGTTGAAATGAAATTGGAAGATTCTTATTATTTCCTAAGGATAAAAATCATCCATATAGAACATAAGAATAACAATGCATAAAAGCATTGGAAGGAAATGAAAAAAGAGAACATTGTGAAAGAGCTAAAAGAATGAAAAAATTTACTTTTCTTAGCCAGACATTGAAAAATGTCTGCTGCATTTCATAATGTAACAGGAAATTTTGACATGTTTGATTAAAATTGGAACAGAAAGTCTTTGTTAAAAGAGAGATGTGCGATATCAACTGAAAATAAAGTGTTTTTAAGCTTATTATCAAACAGGCTTTAAATTCTTTGAACCATCAACGTTATTAAACTATGTAAAATGAATACATTGGAGCTAATTATCATCTGTATATTGTAGTTCCACTGCTAGAAGATTTTGGGTAACGTATAAGATTGTTTGTGTGAATTCAAAATTAATGCTTATTCCCCTTAGACTTTTTGCCTTAATTTCAGTTCGATTCAGTCCAGAAGGATGCCAATTTAAGTAATATTTTAAAATATTCACATGCATTGAAATGCAAGAATTTTCAAGCCGCAACTTGCAAATTCTTATATTATCAAGATATGCTCGCCCATCTCAGATATCCTAGACAGTTGATACTTATGTTAAATTCCACTCGGCTAAGTGCTAAGAGTTCTAATATTACGAAGCATGATGGAGATTTTCTTTTTCTCGAATAACTAAAATTTTAATTATCCCAACTAGCAGAGGTCGACTTAAACAAACAAAAAGCATGAATAATCCGAAAACGCCTCCGTAAATAGATTTTCATAAACTAATTTCTGGATTCCACAGTTAGTTGCCATTTTCACGTGTGACAACTTGTCTACACTTTACAGTGCCTCTGCTAGTTCTTGAATTCCACACTCGCTTCTTCTCTTTCTTCCCACCGTTTTGTTACAGGCTTTGCTTGAGTAAATGTATCCAGTGCCTTTTGATCTGAAAAAGTCCTACAGCCTTAATTATTCTTGTCTTTAAGAAGCCACTAATTCGATCATTCTGTCTGAGATATTTTGGAAACTTTAAGTACTATAAACGATTTGAATAAAACCTTGAACATCGTTAAGAAATTCTTCTTTATTAATAGTGGAAATAAGTTTTTTATTCAAAGAAACTTTATCAATAAAATTAACTCAAATCACTCAAAAATTCTGAGTTTCTTTTAAAAACTACAAGTTTGCCAAGATCTTGACATTGAGTGCCAGCTGTCACTTGCAAATTCTTTTATGTTGATGCATGTGCACATTTTAAAATATTACTTAAATTCGCATTCTTCTGTATTGGGTTGAATTCAAATTAAGGCAAAAAGTCCGAATGTAATAAACATTAATTTTTATTGGACATTAATAATGCGCATCGTTTTTAATCTTTAGTCTCAGGAAATTTTCCCGAGATGTTACATATATAATTCGTTAAGCGAATACTTCAGTGAAATGCAGTCAATTTTTATGTTTCTCTCATAAAGACAAAGCACCAGAGATAGTTATAAGTAGGAAGTGTAAAACAAGTAGAATAGTCATGTAAAAGGAAATATTTTACAATCAAAGTGAATGTAAACATTCCAGGAGAAAGAAAGTGAATGGATCTTGGTAGTTATCGTAAATTGAAAATCCCGCATGGCTACCATAATCACTTACACCCAGTTAACCCACAGCACCCAGTTCTTATTTATTGCTGTAGATAGGAAACAATGGTTGTAGTAACGCATTTGTGAAAATTTCAGAAACTATTCAAGCCATCTTATCATTATCAGATTAGCACTTATTGTCAAGCTCGAACCTCGATACGATGTGGTGATGAGACTCATGAAAGTCGAATTATTCCCTCTCCTAGGTTCCATTATCAAGAGGATTCTTCTAAGGAACTAGCAGTACGAAACAACATTCAATCGAAAAAAAATGAAGTCAAAAAACTGCATTAATGAAAGATAATAATACACTTTGAAGTATAACCCGCGTGCTGGTTTGGAAAACAATAACAGTTTTACATATTTTTGAATATTTATTGATAATAATGCAAGTAAACTTGAATTTATATTTGCAGTTCAAAGTTCCTTCTTTAAGTCTGTTTTAATGGATCAAAACTGGGTGTAATATGTATTCGTTTCTTTTTTTTTTCAAACCTATTGTAACCAGCTGTGCATAAAAATAAAAGTACAATATTTATCCAATCATTCTTTGATTTTAAATCTAACTAAAAAGTTAGATCGCAACTACCACTGTTCAGCGAATTTACAGCTCGGCCGATTTCCACTATTTTTTCTAACTAAAAAGTTAACAAAGTTAAAATATTTCTGCTACAACACTTTAGCAGTCTATCACAGATACGCATTCCTGAACTTGCGTTTGTATAATCATATAAAATCATTATATAAATCACCAATCTCTAAGGTGTTTTAACCTTATTGATCCCCATAGCCTTTCAACTTGTTTCCTTTCCTTTTCAATACCTAGCTTCAGGAATATGAAAATGAAGAATGAATTGGAAAACTTTTATGACTAATCGCTTGAGTAAGTTAGGCTAACTGAGACCTTAATATAATTATATTCTTTGTTGCTATCCTACGTAGTGAACTGTTGAGAGGTGAAGGTTAGCTTCAACGTGAAATTAACAACAACCCAGAAGTTTGGTTGCCTAGCTTAAGTAAGTCAGTTGCCTTAAATAACAGTGCAATAATAAGTGTACTTGTTTCTTTAGTTGTTCTGTTAAATATCTGTGCTAACGTAATCATCATATTTTGAAAAGGTTGCTGTTGTTGTGACTAATCTCGATTCCCTGATATTAGAAAAAGTCCATGAACTTCATTGCGACAAAGAGCAAGATTGCGCTTATCGTTCGCAAGAGCCTTGGCATCATACAGCTGACAGTATGACACTGTTCAGTTCCGCGCCCCAATTTTGAAGGAAAGCTTCCTAGTGGGACCGGTTTTGAGGGTATCTCACTCTTATTGCCCTACCACTAACCTCTGGAAAGGACTTTCAGCTCGCTGCATATTTTGCTTGCCCCCCTGCAGCAGAGACACTATACATTGTTCAGAGATTTTACAGCTCGGCCGATTTCCACTATTCTACCTGCCGAACTAAATTTGTAAAAAAGCTGGATAATATTTAAGGATGACCGTAAGTAATGCAATTTTATTAGCAATATATATAAATTTGTAAATATTTATTGCTAAAAGGATATAAAAACAAAAACAATTAATGGTGCCTTTCTATTTACGTTATTAATCAATAATTAAGTGATATACACGTATTAAGTGTAGAAAACAAATTTTACTTCAGAATGCGAATTTCTGACAGTAAAACATATCAGATTTGCTGATTACATTATCACTTAGGATAAAAATTACACATTTTGGTACTTAAGACAGTTAACCATAGAAAATTATAGAATTTATTTTAGGAGACTGAGTTATTGAGTATAAAAATACTGTGTTTAACACCCTGAGGTATTTGTATTTGGTTGTATAATCGAATACGGTAAAATACTATATTAGGGTTCTCTATGTGCTAAAGCGTATATGTACTGTGCTATGGAGGACCTTTAGAAAAAAGCTGGCTCATATTTACATTACACGTAAGAAAAATTTGAAAATACCCTACAGGATCATTTTGAAAGCAAAACGAAAATTAAAAATTAATACTAGAAAGTTTGTTTCTTTACTGTTAAACAGTTTTATTAAATTTCTTTGAAATGTTCCTAAATGTTAACTTTTAAAAAAGCTTTAAAATATTTATCAAACTTTACGTACTTTTTGCACTGGTTTCAAATTCGGTAGTCATACTTTCTCAATGTGTACTTACTTTTGAGTAATTAAAAATTTATCTTAAAATTCGTAAAACATTTCATATTTCTGCATGATTCTTTGATTCAATTCGAAGTTTGTTTTTGAGGATTTGAAGTTTGTTTCTGAATGATTTCCACTGAAAATTAACTCTTTTTGTTTCTGATAAAATCAAAGTATAATTGACAAACATATTATTTCCAACGTATGGAATCCAATAAAGAATTTAAGATTTTCTAATTGAATTTATGCCTAAATGATTTTGAATAACACCATAAAACATATAAGAATGACCATTATTTATAAGAAAACTATTGTTTTTAAACGTTTCGACAAAACAAAATCTTTGTAAATTATATGTTCTGTGATATGAAAGGATTTAAAATGTAACACTCACAGTATTCAGGTGGTTATTCTCGCCCATCCCAAAAGAAAATATTTTAGTCAGTGCGATTTTCATTGCTTTTGAAGTGAATGTAACCTGCCTCACCACAAGAAAGGAAAAACCTTACTTTTTTTCAGTTTTTGATCAGCTTTTATGTTTACTAATCAATAAGATACATATTTTGTAAGAAATTAAATTACTAATAGCCACAAAAAAAAAGGAATATGCGTAAAAATAACGTCCAATAATATATCTCCTCATGTTTCTGCGAAAAAGCTTGATTACGAAATAATTGAAAACGAAAACGGTATTACAATGCTTTTTGATTAATGAGCATATCATTTCGCTTTAATAATTGTTCGTTATATATAAAATCAATTAAAATGGTAAAATTCCAAAAATGTTTTTCGAGGATCACATTTCAGAATTAATATCCAAAGATAAAAGAATTTTATCTCAATCTCAGTTTAAAAATAGCTAGTTTTATGATATCTATGATTTAACTTTTGTTTTCATTGGCCCAGACCGAAACTTATGAGATCAGAATCAGGTTATCCCAGATTTAATTATGGCTGTTTTCGAATTCATGATAGTGCTTTAAGAAAGGTAATACATACATGTATAGTCTAAAGCCATGCGTCGCTCTCGAATCGTGCCAAAGAAGTGATATTTTCCTCGACTATGCTAGTTTTAACCTTCCTTCAGAATATATCATATTTTCATTATTAAGGCGGGATGGAAAGAATAGAAAAATTTTATTTCTCAGCGACCATGCTTATTCAGATCAGAGCTATCTAGGAAATGCCTGAAATCGGTGTTCTACTAACAAACTGTAGAAAATAATCTAGTGTATCTGATTTTCTGGAAATGCCTGAAATTGGTGTTCTACTAACAAACTGTAGAAAATAATCTAGTGTATCTGATTTTTTCATATAACTTTTTTTACTCTTAAATTTTCAAGAATTCTTGAGCAGTTTAATTATAACATTATATATTATTTCATTCAAATTAATTTCATTGAAAGCGCATGTTCAAACAATCAAATATGAATGTCATTTTACATATTGTACTTCATTCTTTTCGCTTATATTTCTCATAAGGACTATCTCTATGTAGTCATTTTCAAATAGAAATTTTGGCTTCAAACTAAAAAGCGGAAATTTAACTCTTTTCTGTACTAAATTATTATACACAGACAATCTTTAAGATCGCCTGCCACATTTTTAAAAATAAAGAATTTAAGCGGGATTTAAAACATATTTTTAAATTATGTTTACTGATAATAGAACAATTAATAATGATAAATTGCATATATATTATTTTAATAACGTTTAACCACAGCATATTGCACGGATGCTTGCTGACAGTTACAAGCATGTCACTAATGAATTATATAAGTAAAAGGAAAACTGTATGTAGAGCATTAATATACTTGAAGGGTATTCTGCGATTATAAAATATAAATTATCTGTAAAGAGGTGTTTGGTGTATTTAATTATGGCAAAGCACACCAGGGCTATCTGCCTAAGGGGAGGTATGCCTTCGGGGAGGACTTTCTAAGGGAAAATGACTCGTATACACGTTACACATGGGGAAAACCTCGAAAACGCCCCTGCAGCCAGCCCGTTCGCAGGATTCGAACCTCGGACCGAACTACGAGTGTTCAGCGACTTTACCGCTCGGCCGCTGGTGGGCTATCTGTAAAGAAACGTATATAAAAATTTACATACGCACACACACACACACATATATATATATATATATATATACACAACATAATTATAACGATGAGAATTTGCGTACATCATATAGACAAGTTACTTGAAAAGATTGTAAGATTGAATTTTTTGTTAGAACTAGATTCTTCAATGATTCTTATATGTTCATTTTTTCAAAGCATAGTTTTTATATCGTTTGTTGCAGCAATATGTGTACGTTTTACAGCATTTCATGGATGATTAAACAAAGAAATTGAATATTTTGTGACATCTCCTTTAACCCTTCAGCTATGGTTTGCCTTAATATTGCCGAAAATATTAAAATAATTATCACAAAATCTCTTTTTTAACAGTTACCCATGTTCAGATAAATTTCGTTTCCAATGATATTTTAATGTCAAAATTAACTCAGCCGTTGTCCCCATGCTATTCCATCCTACCTTATATATCGGAATCAATGATAACAGCTTTTCGTTACCTTCATCACATTTATTAGCTAGAAGATGTAAAACTATTTATACAGATTTATTTACTCCTATAATTATCTTCGATATATTTTTAACATCTGAAAATTTTTAATTTTTTTAAATCAGAATCTTTTTTAAATTACGATGATTAAAAAAAACGAATGTTGGAGTTTACCTCTCCCTGAATATATCGATTATCTGAAGATGTAGAAGTGAATAACTTGTTATTATGCATTACAATATTAGATTATTTTCTAAAGATTAGATTATAATCTAGATTAGATTATAATTAGATTAGATTATAATTAAAGATTAGATTATAATCTTTAAGATTAGATTATAATCTTTAGAATTATTAAATTCTAATAGCTACATCAGTGCAGTTATTTCACATTTTTACTACTCGACAAGTGCATTTTGTCTGCCGGATCTATGAAGTTTGAAATCTTTCACTATTGTAAACTATTACCAAGCCTTTGATAGACTTATCGCTATGTCTGGAAATAAAAAAGAGGCTTGTAAGGATCATAAGTTTTACTAACGTTTATTTTATTTTAAAACTGTATTATCACTTCTTATTTTCTACTTCCGGCCGGAATTAAATGCTTTAACTTGTTTATGCAAATTGTCTTGCTAACGCCCAAGTACTTAAGTTGTGGCTTTTTGCCAAGCGGTAGAGAGAGAAGGAGTTTTAGGAAGCAGGCCGCTTGCCACTGCAGTTTTACGAGTTTTCACTCGGTTGCTGGTTGCCTTCAAGGACAGAGGTTTAGCCCTCTTGATATTTGCAAACGTATTGTAGTTTCAGCAGCTCGGCGTACTACATGCGTGCCTTTTTTAAATAAAGGCCAGTCTTAGTGCTAGGCATTTGTATACTAATTCAAAGTTAGCTTTTAGTTAGTAGTATTATATGCTTACGTTCAGACCACAAGTGGTTGGTCTCTGTATTCCGAAGTTCAGAAGTGCCTGTAAAGTATTGAAAATAAAGGGTTTCGTATACCCTTCCTTCTTGTGTCGTCTGTTATACACAAATCTTGAACATAGCTTGAGTAAGCTCCCTGTTCTTGTTCAAGGCATTCCATGTTTCCAAAGTAAATCAAGAGAAACACAAGTCCTGACAGGCTTAGGAAGGGTGTTTAAGACCCTTACTAAACCTGTCAGCTTATAAAAGCTAAAAAAATAGATGAAAAGAGAAACACCTGTGCTTATAAACCCAACAGAACTAATGGCAAGAACTTAAAGTAGAAATTTAAATGTAAAGCTAAATTTAAATACTAATAGACAAAGGTACACAGAATAATTTAGAGCAAAGTTGGCTCAGACCTTACATGCGAGAATTTAACTGTCGACAAGTGCAATGCAAAGTCGAAGACAGGAACTCGTATCTTAGAATAGCAACTCTAGTAACGGGGACTTCAAGAAGCGGAACGCACTTTATAGCACGATATCAAACACTCACTTATATACACGGGAACTAATTTGCATTCTGAAGGGGAAGAAGAAAGAAAGAAGTGACAGTAAAGGTTCCAAACATAAAATAACTTGTTAAATAAATTAAATAAACCCCAGAACAGTTAAGTGTCACTGCATTCCTTTGTGCATACTACTGATGTGCAGTAGTACACATTTGTGGAGAAAAATGGATACTGTTCCACATTATTGAGAAACAAATCAAGTTGAGAACGCAGAAAAGATACTATAATATGCCGAAATCTAATCTTTGAAAAGTATCTTTTATGTTATGTTCCTACAGTTTCAAACCTTACTTTCGAGGAAGGTTTATTCAGTGTCCTTGAATGGTACCCATGTTTCTTTTTCTAGTGATTGAAGAACATTTTTAAGATTAGCATTGTGCATGAACTTTCGATCTGTTTAATCCAACAAATATTACCTTCTTCATTTCAGCATTTGATACTAAAAGAGCAAAATTTCGAATAAATCTAAATGCTTCCCTTCCCCGCCAAAAGTTTTAATGAAAATTTTCATTAATCTCAGTTTGATCTGGAGAAGGGAATAACTCTGTTAGATGCTGTTGCAAAAGTTTCGTTCATTACATTTTAAGATGGCGTCTTTACATACGTCGGTGATGGCCATTTTATTATGTGGTAATATGTCTGTTTCGAGTACTTTCTTATTCTCAGTAAATGTATGAATATATAGTATTAAATTTGTTATCTTAGTCGCATTCCTAGCAAACGAAATATGATCATCAATAACCAGAAAAATTTAGTTAAGCTGTCTTTACTTTAGCACATGTAAAATGAATATGCTTCAGTACACAGCACTGAAGGAAGCTTCGACGTTTTTCGAATTTTCGTATGTTCTTTGGAACGTCATAAAATGATATCACGTACATACGAGCATGATATGCGAATATATCTGAAATGAGAATATATCTAAAATACGAATATATCTGAAATGAGAATCAAATTGATTTTCATATAAAATACTTCAGTATTTCTGAAAATAAGTTTATTTAAAATAAATAAATTTTCCAACGAGAAAGCAGTTTTTGAGATACCTTCAGTATCACTTTCTTATTAGTGAAAGAAAATATTCAAGTTCAATTTTATAACTTTTATATAGGCTGTAATTCCAAAACATTTCGCAAGAAATTTTTAAAAAATGCCTCATAAGATTTATTTTATGTCTTAAAATTCACGTAATTATTTGCGAAATGTGAAAAGAAAAATGTGCTTTTTTCATGAATTTATAAAATGAAACATTAATTACAGCAGATGGATCCATAGCTTGCAGTCCAAAACAATTGGCTAGTACTGGAATAAAATATAGGTTTTGAACCTGAAAATGAGCAAGTGCAACCAACAGAGCATGATATGCTAGGTAAAGGTGTGAAAATAGGATTGGGAGAAGGAAAAAAAACAGTTAATGCCTTAATAAATATAAATAAAAAATCTTTCAGCTGACGAATGTCACAATAAATAAATTAATAAAACTCTTTACCACAAAAAAACCAGGCCAACAAAAGAGATATTCTTCAGCTTGCATATCATTAACCATTTTCCAATCGCAGAGTATTCCATTTTGGAATGATGGATATGGTGTTTTCCTTTTTTAAGCAAATGGTAATATGCGGGGTATATATAATTATTGTGATTATATCTCATTCTTTTTGAAAGTATAACATTCTAAAGAAGAACGGGAACACGTGATCCAGAATATAACACTGTCGTATTGACATCTAATAAACATGTTGACTTAAAGTTGGTTCCATAGCTTGCTTTCACGTATTTTATAATTATACGTATACTATAATATATTTTTTTACGTATTTTATAATACTCCATAGTTTAATTTTGAAATTATTGGGTCAATATATATTTATTTTCATGTCTTTTACAAATTTTAAAAGCATTTTCACTAACATTAATTAAACATAAAATAATATTATTTGAAAGAAGCATGATAATTTTAAAATTTCTTTTGACCTACTGCCATTAGTTAAATACGTTTATGGTGATGACACTAGCAGAAGAAATCAAGCTGGTCTACCCTCGGGTACAACTATTGCAACGCAAGCTCATCCAATTCAATATAGAAATTCAACAGTAGTTAAAAAACACGCATTCTCCAAATCAAAATAATATACATTAAATATTAAGTATTTCATTTTGATTTGGGGAACGCGTGCTTTTCAACTATTTCTGTATTGTTGTACTTCAACTTTCGAATTTCTATATTGAATTAGACGAGCTTCCATTGCAATAGGTAACATAACATGTAACATTTAAATATTAGGTAAACTTTTAGTGGAAAGTATTATCACCTAAAGTTTTAGAAGACTAGCGTAATCTCGATACCATAGTCTTTCTAGTCGTATCGAGAGCACACTATGGTTCAAAACATTTAAAAATGGGGAAAAGCAATGAATGCAAAATCATCGTATTCGAAAGCGAAGATGGAATGGATAGAATAGTTTAGAGAATCAAATTTGCTATATCAAATGACTGTATAAGTCATTACGTAGAAAATGAGTGTATGAGTCTTTTGTTACAGCAAAAGTAAATTTTAGTGTAAAAAATATATAGTACATACTTGATATTCGATATATATATTATGATATATATATTAACATAGTCGAGACTGGTCGAGACACATGTAATATTTTTCATAAGAACAACCGTAAATATAGGTTTAAAATCTGAAACGTATTGGAAAAGCTACAGTGGAACTTCGAACTACGAGTTTAAATCGTTCCGGCATTGAGTTCGTATAGCTAATTTCTCGTATCTAGAAACAAACTTCCTCAGTGAAAATAATGGAAACCTAGCTAATCCGTCCCGCACACCCAAAAATCTCATTACCATCTCATCTTCAGTCGACGTATCCGGTGGGTTTCGGAGAAGGTCCAAGTACAGATTGTTAGCTATAGCGCAAATGATAATTTCCGACACCGAATCGCTTTTAACTGCTTCTTGTTAATCCACACGAACAACAGCTTGTCAACATCTTCTAGGAGTTTTGGACGGTGCTTGAAAATAACGGTAACTCCTTTGGCCACATCAAGTTTCTTAATTTCTTCCTTCTTCTTCAGAATAGTGCAGATCGTAGATGCCGAAACGGCCACAAATCTTTGCCATTTCCATCACTCTTACAACGCGCTTATGTTTAATTTCTTTCTTAATTTCAATGGGTTATGGCTTCGTTCTTTTTATTTGTAGCACTATATGAAGCAACAATCTTCTTGGAGGCGTCGTAAAATAATTATTTTCACGTTAACCCATTTATGCCGGAGGTTTAAATTTTTGGAAAATATGCATGAAATTAATATATATTAGCTAAAAACATATAAGAAACAAGGATTTAAAGACCAAAAATTAATCTCTCAACTCATTGTATAGTTATGTGGTGTTCCAAAAATGGAACGCTAGATAAATCTATTGCTGTATTATACATGTTATATAAGATTCTTGCTTATCTTAGAAAGTGGCTTTTAATAACTAAATACTTGACATATTTAAACTTCATACATAAGAACACGCAATGTCACATTCGGTGTGTTATTCAGCTGAAAACTTCACATGTAAAGCAACATCACATTTTTTACACCGAAAAGTAGTTTTCTTGTGACATTGGGCACAGCGTGTTTGTTTTGACTGTTTTACTGTCAAATGATTCATTCCATCCTAGCGTGAATCAATATTGCGCTTTGCCTAAGGTCTTTCTTTTTTCCCTGGTTTTGCAGGATGACCATGAGTCTCCAGGTAATGGCATGCCCCTCGTCAACGAAATTCCAAAACATCCATCGACTTCATATGTTTTATTCAGTTGCTAAGCAAGATCAGTTCAAAACGAAACAAAAGCAGGCTTGAGTACCACGGATTGATGCTCGGTACTTATTAATGTCTTCATCAGCTGTATTCATACCTTCCATAAACTGATTATAAACTTTGATCAGGTTTGGCTACTGCACTTGGATCTTCTTTTTCTGTTTCTGAGAATAACGACAGGCACAAAGAATTGACACCAGCTCCAGATGATGCATCTGACACAATACTGTTTTCATGCCATCTGAAAATAATATTGCTTTGCCATCAGTTAGAAAAATCAAATGTGCCTCTTTCTTTCTTTTTGAGAGCACTGTCTGATTCCAGCGATCATTTGTAAATACGATTTTTTCGCCCTGTACCTGTTGCCTGATGACCCATTGAACTGAGCTTGTCAATCAGTGAAATACTGGTGAAAACGTTTATCAGATACAAAATGATATTATCTGGGGTGTTCTTATCTAAGTGCCTCACTAAATTGAAGAACAACTGAAGCACCAAGACTGTATTCGTCATAGTTTGTGCTCAGGGTACGGCTCAAACCAACAAATGTAGCCTAGACGTGTTGCACCACACAAAAATTTATATCCGAAACGAATAGGTTTGCCACGAATAAATTGTTTACAGCCATAACGATCAAAGTAGAGAACCATAGACTCGTCAGTACTAAAATATGTTTCCATTTGGAACAAATTTCATACATTTCTCATTCAGTTTGCTTATGAGAGGTCGTAACGGGGAAAATTTATCTGTTGGATCCAAATTTGCATTGTCAGCAACATGTAGATGAGAAAATATAGTTTCAAATCGGTCACGTCTTATGGCACTACTAACAAGTATATTATGTGTATATGTTCTTTGCTTCCAGAACATGTGTCGTCAGGGAACCGAGACATGGCCACTCAAAAATATAATTCCCAGAAAGCACTCGAATTCGGAGTTAGTCAAGTCAAGATTTATACCCTTACTTGAAGCATATAAATTAGAATATAATATAATGAGTTCAATGATTTCGTCATCAAGAAAACGGTCAAGGATCTGTGTAGAAGTTTTCACCTTGTGAATAAATAATTTGTTGTTTGTGTAAGTCTTCCCTTTCCGGGCTGTGTATTTAGATCAGCTTTTCTCTATTTGAGATTTTGTTCCCCTTTGATGGAAGCAGCTGCTGCACAGTAGCTGTGAATGCAATTTCATCCTCAGGAGAATCATCTTCAGGTATGAATAAAGGATCATCTGGTTCAGCGTCAGCATTAGAACCCTCTCGAATAAGATACGCAAGTGCCCGGAGCAAAGAACCTAGCAGATTATTTATTGTTCCCCCCTCTTCATCTCCGGAGTATTCATAAGAAATGGGCGATGTAACAGTTTGAAGTGTTATATGATTATGGCATATGCCTCAATGTTATCATCTGTCTCTAACAAGTCAGTTATTTCATGTAAACTTTATTTTTAGGCATTTTGAAGTTTGTAAAATGCTTTCAACTAAAAAAGAGAATAGGAAAATATTAGTCCTGATTGTAATGGGAAATGTTCCAAAAATATTTTTAGTGTTCCAAAAATGGAACACAAAGAATTTGAACCCTATAGCTAACATAGGAGAAAGAGTATCTGAATTTTCTGGTAATAGCATGATAACATAATATCCTGAGAATTAACAGAAAGAGATTTAGATGGATAGGGTATCATTTACTAAAATTATGTTTACCTGTCTTCAGATGGTAATTCACAAACTAGCTAAAATATTCATACACCACTATTTTCAGATCAACTCTGAGCTTGGCATATCGCCAGGAATGACTAATTATGCCTACTGAGTGATAGCAGAAACCCTTATGAGGCAGAGTGGAAGCGAGAAATCAAAGCACATTGATGACCTTGACGAGTAGCGTATAAATGAATTCAACGCAAAGTAGCTAGGCATACAGCTTGCTATCTGCAAGCTACACACGGCAATAGTGGGAAAAGGAAAGGAATAGCTAGGCATAATTTCACCTTGCATCCTGTCCTCCGGCCACACTCATACATTTTCTGTACCTGCAGTGTACTTATTAATTCCTGACAGCCGGTATACAGCTTGTTATCTGCTATCTCCAAGCTACACACGGCAATAGTGAGAAAGGTAAAGGAAAAGCTAGGCATGAATGGGTTAAATATAAAAACCAATTAACTCACAAGCGTAAAAACAGTAGATCAAAGAACACTGAGTGATCTGGCGAGGGTATACCCCGAGTCGAGCCTAAACGGGAAACGCGCCACCCATACCAACAGCCTGTCTGCCTGTTACTCGAGCCAATGCTCGTATTTAGAGACAAATTTTTCACTCATAATTTCCTCGTATATAGAGGTGCTCGTAACTCGAGGTACCACTGGATAAGGCATTTGCTTCCTTCTTTCTGAATGCCTTCGTGGTGTGATTGGAAGCACACTGGACCCGTATTTAGGAGGTCCAGAATACGAATCACGTCCAGGGCACTGCCCATGTTGTCCGTCTCCAGAAAAAGGAAAAAAAAATCCTAATAACTCTACGATATATTAGATATTTTTGAAGTAATTTTCTTGTTCTGCATATAGGTTTTTAAAATAGAAAAAAGACAAGTAAACAGACCGAATCATATACGACGGATATATAGAACTGTCATAGAACTGTCATACACGTATAAAAATTTTAGTAATTTTAATGTGCTATACACATTTTAACAGAGGCGGCCATACTTTTTAACAGAGATTTTTAATGTGCCACAGACGTTTCACAGATATTTAATATAGATGTTTCCACAATATTACCATATCCCCGATTTAAGAATAACGTTCACTTATTCTTCTATAGTCGTTAAATCAGATTTGATTGCATAACCAAGTATATAAATGACATTCATGTGTATTGATTTTAACATTAGTAGCGATTTTATTTTTCAGCACCAGTATTTAAAGATATTATAAAGAATGATAGTACTAATATTCGATCTACCTTTTTTTTCTGTATAAAAACCATTAAAATGCTCCCCCTATCCTTTGCTCTTCCATAATTTAGACTCGATGATAAAATAAAATTTCTTTGTGTAGTCTTTCACGTAAACGTTCTCTCTTATCTATAACAGCCATGCACTACTTTAGTAAAGTCCAATTAAGTTTCTCTAAATGGAAACGTTACGCAGAACTCCCATTACTTAGTCTATATATAACTTATCATAGAAATGTTACACATTTGGATTTAAAAAACTATGATATTTAATTAGAAGAACAAAATCGTTATTCTTTCCTAATCTTTAAAGAGCTGAGTAAGAGTTAAAATTATTCCACTCTTATCTCGTAATCCCATTATGCATTTCCAATCTGTACGTTATGGTAGTTGAAAGGTAGGCGGGAAATTACCTTATAACACAAGGTAAGATATGACAGCCCTGTGCAACCGATCCACTCACCTGCAAGAGAACCTCATTGGGACTGATGAAACCGTAGTCGAACCTGGTAGAACTTTAAAGCAGGCGTTTAGAAATTGGTCAATAAGAAAATCACTTTTTAATCGTAGTCAAATTATCTAATTCCAATAAATAATACAAATATTATTGCGTAATATACTTAACGATAGAAATATTTTAGAAAAAATGAGCTCTTGAATTACAAGTTAGGTATCAAAAATATAATGCCATATATAGCATTTAAAGACTATATTTAGAACACTCCAACACAATTTGGTAGTTTAAGAAATACATTTTTAGCTTAAAACAACAGCAATAAAATATAGACCTTCCATAATAAGAGTTATAGATGCATTATTGAGCAGCAAAACAATTCCTAAATTTATTTCAGTTCATTTAAATTTATGAATAAAATATCAATCAGAAATGACAGATAAAGTTTATCGGAGTGTTTCATTAATAATTGTTTATTCATGACTCAGAGTTCACTGTAATCATTGGATTCGCCATAAAAGTCGATATTCCTTTTTATTTGAAATCGAATGGCTATAAAATTTGCCATTAACTATAAAGAATGCCTTCTCGAGACTTCATCACTTATATCAACAAACAGCCTGCTAAATATTTGTCTTGAAGTTGGAGGAAAGTTATAAAATGTGCCGCCAAGAACCATAACATAACTTTGCGACTTAATTTCTCTTCTCAGTGAGCAGACGACACCAGTTGCGCAAGGAAAAGCATTAAAGGTTGGACTAAATGACATTCAGTGTAACGAAGCGAGACCATTTCATAATCCCAAGAGCATCGTTATCTATCCCATAAGTCAACGCTATTCTCTGATTCAACGTTTTAAAATCGCCTTCAGCTTAAAATGGCGGCTGATGAACAATTCGGTGGAAGAATAAAATATTTTAAAAGGGGAAGAAATTTATATATTATTTTGGCAATGGCAACATTCTTTCGTGCTCGAAACTTAAAATTATTTCGAAGATTATATGTCGTAAATGAAAAATTATTTGAGCAATTCATTTCATCAGTTAATATACTAGAGCCTAGATTATACAATCCAGATTATGCAAAACTTCAGTCATTCGAATCAAGTAAAATTGAAAACAAAATTTTTATGGGTTTATTCGTAAGTTCTGTTTCGATACCATACATTCAAAATTAAGCTGTCGGTTTAGATTTCATGTCAGATCTGAGGTTTATAAAATATAGAGGAGTACATGCTTTTTTTGCACAACAAAATGAAGATGTTGAAATAATAAGAAAAAGATAAGTGCAGTGAAGATTATAAGATTCTAGTACAATGAAATAAGATTACACTACAATGGAATGCCAAGAATGGATTAGCAACTTGAAATGTCATTACAGAAGGCAACTCAATATAATGTACTTGGGATAAATAAGGCAAAGATGTAGGTAGGCATATTTTCTTGCTTTATGTAAGGCTAATGCTAAACTTGTTACAGAACCCACCATTTAAAATTATTTTGCATTTGCGCATGTTACCTGTCACAAGTGGATATGGAAGACTATCTCAAACTATTTCATAATGTAGCGTGATCTTTGAAAACGAGTGATAAGGATGTTTTACATGCGAGTATCTGAATGAAGAAAATACCACGACAGATATTAAAAGAAAAATGTTAACATCGGAGATTCTTCGACCGATATTGTTGAAGAAGCTGGTGAATTACAAAATATGTGGAGTGAATTCTCTTTCATTTTGGATGCCAAAAAGCGATGCGTATCATTAATAGCTTTTGACAAAACAAACAGTGGAATCTAGTGTGTCGGCATCATTTCTACGGATAAAAAGCACTAATAAATATTTTTTAGATTCTGTATCAAGCCAGAAGAAAATTACAAATTATTTTTGTCATCAGTATTAAATTAATTAATTAATTTCTACAACAATTAAAGCTTAGTTCATGAAATTTTTTATTTGGTCAATTTATAATTTATAAGCTTAAATTGCTCATTCGTAATTTATAAGTATATATTTCAGATACATAATCTTGTAAAATAATTTATTAGGCATAACCTTAAATATATGATGAAACTAAAAAAAAGCATTTAGTGACTCCATAATAATAGTTATCCTCTGTTATGGTTTTTGTTTTGAAATCAGGGTTCTCATTCCCATCTCTTTAAAAGTAAGAGTGTAAATTTTAGATACAATTTATCAATAAATTTTTACTTTTTGGGATATCATTATTTTTTTTAAATAGCAAACTATCGAATACAGCAAACCAACTATTGAAGATATGTAAAAATAAAGCTTAACTGTTTAGAAATAAAGATAATACTTTCTTAAACAATAATTTTACCAATTATCTTTCCAAAATGGGATAACTATATGTAAAATATAAGAATAGTTTGTTAAGAAAACGATATATAAAAACTGCTTTATGCAATATTAAATATTAAAACAGAAAATTTTAAATATTTATTTTTCCTTTAAACTGGTGCACTATATTGCTCACGCTGATTTAAGTATCTGATAAATATATTTTAACCAGTTCTGAAAATTATATTTAGCACATAGTTTTCAATAGTAAATTTTACGAGTTAACCGTGGATAGTTTCCGCAAAAAGTTTATCCATATAATGTGAGCAACATTAGATACAGTCATGCGACATTCAATCAAATACTGCACGTAATATTGTAATAGGCAGTCAAATAAGTATATTTAGTTGCGGTTAAGCATTTATAACAATACCTTCGCATAATTACTGTACATGATGGCTCTAATATATATTTGAAGGGGTGTGGCTGATATATGATATGCTGTGGGAAATTTCAAAAAATACAAACTAATCAATACAAAGTCAATACAATCAATGCGTATATCGTACAGCTCCAAACCTAACCCCTGGTATCCAGCATAATTAAATTATTGTTCAGTGAGGTATATTAGAAACGAATAAAAGATAACACTATCACATTTTAAGCACGCTGCATTATTTGTTCCTACAAAAGAACACATACCGATTAATATATAGGAAGATGATTCAATTAGAAATATAGAAAACACTAGAAATTCTAAGGTTTTTATTAGAACTTTTAGATTTCTGCGAATTGGAAAAAAGATGGACTCAAGATGATTTACAGGTATATTTCCTTTTATTGGGTTCTGGATATATGCTTCGATTTTATAAATAGAAATAATAAATGTAAGAGAATTGTGTACCCACTTAAGTTCAATAAGTTCAGTTTAAACAAAATCCAGTTTTTGAAAAGTAATAATTAAAAAAATATCGTTGGATTTTTTGGAAGATGATGTAATACGATTCCTTTGAAAAGCATAGACCTTTTCCCAATTATTTTCTGTAAATCTATTTTTGATCTTCTTGGTTTTAAATTTTACATACATAACCTTTTGAAAGCCAGTATAGAATTTAATATACAGTTTGATATACTGTTTTGCTAATTAAGAAAAGGAATTATTTGTTACAAGGTGAACTGTCTTTTTCGTTAAAAGTTTCAAGAGTGTGTTGGGATGTATTTTTATCACACTACCCAAATTTCATTATAACTTCGGCCTTACAGAGTAAAACTTAAATTTAATTAGACGAATTTATATTTCCAGTTTTCAAAATAATTAATTTAAAAAGATATCCAAGTCAATTATAGTCAAATTCAAACTTTTACACCAATAATTGCGAAAAATTTAAATGTTCAATTTTTTAGACGTAAGAAATCACCCATTCTATGTCCTAGGTACCAAAAACCGTTCAAAAAAGAAATTATTGGAACAAAATCTAAGAGACTTTGAGAAAGAATCATGACATTTTCAGAACAAAGCACTTTTATCGGAAGCCTTGGAGATGTGAAAATATTTGCAATGGCATTTCATTCCTTTGTTTGCTTTTCCTTCGTCTACGGTTTCTCCTCGCATCCTCACACTTCTTAGACTATTGTTTTCTTTTCTGCGTATGTTTGCTCCTAACTCGCTAACTGTAACTGCTTTCAGTGCAGCTTGTTCTTGGATTAATTCTTACGGATGCCTGAGAAGATACCAAGATTTTTCAGATTGCTCAGTGCTCAGTTTATTGGACGCTGACTCACTATATAATAAATATCAAGAAGAATTCAGTGAAGTCTGGTTGTTACTAAGTTACTTTATTTCAAAGGTAAGAATAGCCAGCGTGAAAGTTAGGACTATTTGTCAGTTCTAACTTTGTCATAACCAAAATATTTTTTTCTTTTCTTTTATTCTACCTCTTCTGATTAGTGATGACAGGCTAAGCTATATTTAAAGCGATGTAAGATGGAATTTTATCGAGATTAGCCAAATTAAATATATTAATAGTATAAACTAAAATGAAGAATGTTTAATTTGAAATGAGTAATAACTAAATGCAAATTTAGCCCATTTCACACATCATGAAGAATTATTAATTAAATAACGATTTCAAATAAAAATATTTGAAAACTAAAATGAAGTTAAGCAGACATACCCAAACATGAATATATGTTGGCATCGCATATAATTCGACCTCCATTCTCAAAAGGGCTTTACAAGAAAATGTAAGCATTTGCATATAGAACATTTTAATATTATACCTGAATATTTCCTTCTTTTACAATAAAAAGTGATTACATGACCTAAGCACCAAAGTGTGAAAACAACCTAAGTAAATTTGTTAGTTTTGAATAAAACGATAAGGGATAATTCCCAAATTAACGTAAGAAAATGCGATTAAGTGTGGTTTGCAGAAAGTCATTTTAAAAAGAATATCGTCTTATACTCGAACCAAAGTGCAACAAAGTCTCTAATAGTTTTTGTTTAACCGATATTCCATAACATTCTTTCTTTGAGGATCATAAACAAGATTTTTGCTACATGATAACAACAAGCGATTCAAGTCAATTTCTCTATGTTACATTGAAGGATACGTATATGAAACTATTTCATCAACCTTTCTTAGTGAAACACTAAAAATCCTTCCACACCAAAGCACTGCAAACAGAAATTAAATGTGTGCATATAATTGTCTGCCTCTTCATTTTGAATCATCGCGCAGTAATGCAGACCTTATTCTAACTGAAATGAAACGTACTTTCAAATGACGCACACATCATGCGACCGTGATGAACATAAGAAAAACAGAGGGAAATTCATGAAATTTTCTAACTAAAATGTTTTAGGATGATTTCAGCCTTTATCACTATCGAAACAACGCGGTGACAAGTTTTGAATTGCACTCAATAGCTGCTTTACATTGTCAAAAGGAGAGATTCATATACTACACTGAGAGAATCACTCGGCAGAGATTATACGCCAAAGGAAAAAAAAACATATTTTCTTTATTAATTGATATCGTTGTTTCTTTATTAATTGATAGTTAGAGACTTTTCTGTTTTTTCTCCAATCCCATATAAACACAGAGTAATCATAACATTCTTAGAGGTAATGAAAGCGAACACTTTTGAGATATTAATGCCCTAGAAGAAAAGCATTAAATTTACATTTTCTTTCACTTCCAACATTTTGAATACATACGAATAGCATAACTATTAGGCAAATCAACAATTTTGTGTTTGGCATAGATTAGGCAAATCAACAATTTTGTGTTTGGCATAGAAAACTCTATCGATTTCGAGGGCGAGCAGGTATAGTCCCCTTTTCGCCAACAGTAAAGAAATTCTGCCAGAATAAAAGCGTGTGGCGCCCGTGATAAGTTAAAAAAGCTAATGGCTTACACATTTGACATTTGCAATTCAGTGAAAAGAAAATTAAAAGAACGTAATGGCTTATACATTTACAATGCGATTCAATTAATATATTTCGCTATTTAGCCCACTTTTGCTGTTATTATTCGAGACATAAATTATAGATGAACTACCCCATGTTAACAGAAGGGGAAATGTTTGTTTTATAATCTATGAAAATTTCAAAATTTTACATCGGATATATTTAAATGTGGACATTTTAAAATGCTCTATTCGATGTTAAGTAACGTGGTATATCATTGGGTTAAATTTATGTAAGAAGTGATACGTACGTATTACAAAACTTACAATCAGTATGTATGAGCTTTTCCCTCCACTGAATGACTGAATGTGTAATATCTGATATCCTCCATTTTCTTTTCAAAATCTGTACTAGTTTTAACATTTTTACTTCCTTCTACGAAGTAAACTAAAATCGAAGGAAATATTGCAATCGCGAAAAAATGTTGAGTAGAATATTTCAACGATAATACCCACGAGTTCATTTGGACATTCTTTTATTGACGTTTGGTCAGAATAAAGGACTTCTGTTTACAAAACGCATTGTAAAATGGATTTCAAATATATTCAGAAAAGGATATTTTCGTGACGTTTGTACGTATGTACATACTTAACTCAGATAACTCAAAAACGATTAGCGAAAGAAGGTTGAAATTTTGCATATGGGATTGTTATAGTATCTAGTATTGTACCTCCTGTTTTTATTGCAATCGGCAGTATAAAACATTAAATTAATATTTGCATATTCTTTAATTTGTAAGAAAAGTAAAGAATATGTAAAAGATTAAATTAGCAGTTTAATTTTCCTTCTATATTCTAAAAATAGTAACCTCTACTTGCACGAGATTAATCCATGTCATATGATTCTTACGCAATTCTATTGATGTAAATGAAACTAAAGCAGCCAATAATAATTTTAAAGAAATATTAACTATCCAATCAGAATATATTGAAAACCAAAACTAACTCAGTCTGAATTAAGATTTCACCCTGAACATAATGCACTTGCTTTCTACGCTTTGGCTTAGTTGCACTGCTGTCTGTCTGCTCCTTCTTTCTTAGCAAAAATGTAAACTTTTCGGTATAGGACAGTTAATGTGCCAATTTGAATGTTGCAGCAACATGTTTATTAAAATAAAGGTTGAAGATTTAATCCGCCTTCGCCTCCAAAGAAGATTTAATCCTCCTATTCATTATGCATCAACACTTCTACGCCATCAGAATTCTTGCTGGTTAGTTATTTCGGACTTTTTTCCATAAAAAATTTTCTGTACAGTACAATTCAAGCATCCTTTGTATGATCAGCTCCAAATTCCTCAAATTTTCAAACAGTATCACAGTCTGCTCCTGAGCGAACAGCTCCAAGTGACACCTTGTTTTAAGTTTAAAAAACCTTTAAGAAGTATGATTGTTAATCACCATGGTGTTGTAGCTAATAGCAAATGTGATTGCCAGCTTCTTGATTACAATAAATATGTGGATCCTTATCACAAACACATAGTCACAGGTGATCTTAACATTATTCAAGATTGTAATCTGCGGCAGCTCGTGCAACTGGGTACCAAATTTCGTCCCACTTTCTATCTCAATAAGAAAATTTGCTTGAAGCAGTTCAATAATGATTTAAATAAATTTATTATTTTAGCTAGCAATCGAACTAACTTACCGACGACTACCTTTCTTGAACGGAGTTCATAATAATTTCGATTTTCAAGATCAACACTGCAGTTGGATGATTAATAACAACGAGAAAATTCTAGAGACATTAAATATGCTTAAAATAGAACACATTCAATGTTACGACTTCGAAAACCTGTATACCACTTTACCTTTAGAAGAAATTCATAGTAGCCTACTTATTCTCCCCAATTTCTTTCCACAGATCCTTGCAATAGTTACTTCAGAAGAATGGAAACTTTTCCTCAACAGCATACTTTTAAAAAATTATTTACAATTTGATAACACTATCTTTAAACAAGTACATGGAATTCCTATGGGAGGAAATTGCTCGGCTGCAATCTGTGGACTCTTCCTTTTCACTCAAGAATTTAAATTTATACGTGTACTTAATGTTGAGAAACACAAGTATTACCAACACATCTTTCGATATATTGATAATGTTATTGCCGTTAACAACTTCAACAAACTTGAAAATGCAAATATTTACCTTGCTGGCCTCAAACTTACTACTCATGCAATAAAAAATGATATACTTTACCTAAATCTTCAAATTCTAAATTACAATCTGATTAAAATTTTTGACAAACGCAAAGATTTCAATTTTCATACACTCAAACTTACTAACTGGAATTCTAACATTTCTAAAATGGTCATTATTAATACTATTAATTCACAAATTCTTAGAATTAAAAGAATCTGTAACAGCACAGACCTTCTCTAAGAAGAAGTACTTTACTTCAATAAAATCTTGCAAAGCAATCTTACTCCAAAAACAATCATTAAAAATTCCATAAAAAATGCTGGCATTTACTTTTTTAGATTATTTGGTTTGGAGGTATGAAATTTTTTACCTAAATCCCAAAGGAGAGTAGATGATGCATGGCTAATTCAAATGATCTAATGTAAAAATGTAACATTTCTTAATACCGCATCAAATTTTTCTCTCTTAAATTGGCACAGAGCTTCAGTTAATTTATAAGTTTCGTTTGACGAAACGCGCCCATGGAATTAGCTAAATTCGAGTTTTTGTACGTTTTTCCCTTGATAAGTCCATGTGAAACCTCGAGTCGGGCTAATTTACCATTTATTGCAATTCTTTGTTTTTAATTTCTTTGAAATGTTTTTTGACTGTTTGCGTACATTATATGAAAATTTTTTATTTCAAAATTTTTTAGTCTTTTCTAATCCCTTGTTGTTTTTGAAGTTTATATCGTTTTGTAGTTATTACTGTAGGTTTTTTCGCGATAAATTTTACTGCTTTATATTATTGTTTATACTTGGTATAACCTTTTTACTCTGTAACTGCAGTATCAAATGTAATTTAAAGCATTAGCTATTTTGAACTTTGTGCAAATATATATTATATGTACTCACACAGAAGTGTATTAAATAACGAAATATTAATTATTAATATAATAAATAATTACAGAAGTGTATTAAATAACGAAAATACTCATGTTTTGGCAATATCAAATAAATAAATTTTCGCCAAATAGCGAAATCTGACATTTAGTACGATCTCCCGTTTCCTGTATTTATATTTGGGAATGTTTAATATTCGTTATGAAAAAATAAAATTATAAAAAGTTTGACTCACGTACGACAAATATTGATCGAGATATTTATTTCCAAAATTCGCAGTTTTTGATGTCATTTTCAATTTACGTAGAGGGATCGGTTAATTCGAGGAAATAAGCTTAAATGGAGTGCAACAAAAATGTGTGATGCTTCTTTGACGAAATGAAGCAACTCCAATGATGGAACACAGCAATAACTTTTATTTAACACTCAAAAAAATGACGACATACAAACAAGAAGAGAAAACATATTCTAACATTTAAAAATAAATTACATTCTTCGTGCGAGAGTCGCACGTGGCACTCGAGTCTGTTTTCAAATATTGCCATTCACAAATACCTTAATGGTCATCTATTTAAATTATTTAAACTACAAAATTTTAATACTATTTAAAGCTGTTACAACCTCTCCCCCAACGGAGAGACTTTTTCCGAAGGGAAAAGTTCTGTAAATTTCGAAAGTTTATAAGCTCGGCTTGCTCAATTGCTTAAAGAGAAAAGATAACTTCTCTCATAAGTTTCCAAATTTTCAGGCCGAAAATTTTAAATTTTAAACAAATATTTTTACACATTTAAATAGGAAGAAAATGGACAGTGTTCAAATTAATCTTCTTTTTTTTTTTTTTTTTTTTTTTGACGGCACCTAGATCTCTTCCATGGTGGACCAGTTCCTCGGCTATAATTCACAGCAAAGCCTTTCAGTTCATCTGTGCCTTTCGGATAATATTCATTTGTCATTTGCTTTCGACAATTGTTTTCTTCGTATATTAGTATCGGCTTTGATATTAAATCAAAAGCCAAAAGATGATGATAACGCTGCATTGCAAAATGATTCTCAATATTAATTTCTTTATCGTTTTTCAAATTTTCGTGAACATCTTCCACGTTTAATTCTGGTGATTTAACTTTTTCTTCAAATACATCTCTGGATGCTTTATTTTCTTCCTTCATCGGTTCCAAGATCTGCTCTTCAGCTATTTTTCTTTTCCTTTGAGCTCTAGTAGAAACGGCATTAAAATGGTATCACTAAGTTTACGTTCAAGTGATAAACTAATAAAATAAGGCAGTTCAGTGTTAACAGGAAGTAATAACCTGATATCACTAATATTACGTTCAGTGATGAACTAATAAAATAAGGCAATTCAATATTAACAGGAAGTAATAACCTGGTATCACTAATATTATGTTCAGTGATGAACTAATAAAATAAGGCAATTTAATATCAACAGGAAGTAATAATCTGGTATCACTAATATTACGTTCAGTAATGAACTAATAAAATAAGGCAATTCAATATCAACAGGAAGTAATAACCTGGTATCACTAATATTGCTTTCAGTGATGAACTAATAAAATAAAGCAATTCAATATTAACAGAAAGTAATAATCTGGTATCGCTAATATTGCGTTCAGTGATGAACTAATAAAATAAAGCAATTCAATATTAACAGGAAGTAATAATCTGGTATCACTAATATTATGTTCAGTGATGAACTAATGAAATAAAAATACGCACGATTATTCGATCTCGTCGGTGCCTCCAAAATAATTAAGACTGTGATGCTTCTTTGACGAAATGAAGCAACTCGAATGATGGAACACAGCAATAACTTTTATTTAACACTCAAAAAAATGGCGACATACAAACAAGAAGAGAAAACATATTCTAACATTTAAAAATAAATTACATTCTTCGTGCGAGAGTCGCACGTGGCACTCGAGTCTGTTTTCAAATATTGCCATTCACAAATACCTTAATGGTCATCTATTTAAATTATTTAAACTACAAAGTTTTAATACTATTTAAAGCTGTTACAAACGGTCTACAATTTAATAGACAGTACAAAGTCATGTGATGTCCACGTCACATTTTTTATACCAAACTGGAATAGAACTTTAACTTGATAGATTTTTTTCACAAAGATAGGATTCTTTTCATTCCTCTTTTCCTTGGGCCAGATAGTAAGATTTTCTGATTCGTTTAAGTCTTTCACTGTATATGTAACTGTTTTGTGAAGGCGGTGAAGGTTTTGAAGTACTCTTGTTTGCGACTCACCTCGTGAATTTACCGTTTGTTGGTATTTTAACTGTCTTGGAGTATTTTTATCATCAAATTTACTGTTCCTCCAAGCCCCCTCCGTTAGCTCGGCGTTTACGAGATAGTATTGGATTGACACGTGAATCAAAGCTTTTCCATAGAAATTCTGAAACATCTGTCACTTGAAATAGATCTAAAACTTTCTCGGAAGAGAAAAGTATAAAGGTAAACTTGGCTTCTGCAGGAGGAAGTCTATATTAGCAAATTAGAGAATTAAGTTCAATCATAGTATTAAAGATCGGCTTATAAAAGAATTTTAGTTTATAAATTTCTGCAAAATTCAAATTCTTATAGAGATTCATCATGTGGAGGTTTTAGGTGTCAGTATTAATCTATGGATCCTCAAAATGAAACACATTTATTACATTTTTTCAAACCAGAATATTCCTATAATGTAGCGTTTTCCAAGTTGTTTAATCTGGCGCCTAACATGCATGCTGTTAAGGAAAAATATAGTAATTAACAACTGTATAATAATGAAATTGAGTTACATATTACCTTATAATTGTATGTAAAATATATATTTTTATAACAAAAAATGAATATTTCAAAATTTTTCGCAACATACCATACATTATGTCCAAACCACTGGTGGGTTATGATCTACACTTTGGGAGCCATTACACTATTATATCAGAAACATTGCCTTTCCTTGACGCAATCAATAAACTTTCACCAACACTGTAATAACCTCCTTAATCAACCCTAAGATGTCGTCCTTTTCTGAAAATGTTTGTGCAGTATTATAAGTACTCCCTCAGTATATTCACTATACATGCATTAGTTTTTACATACTTACACAAGCCGCCCAGACGGTATAGTGATCAGAGGAGCCTGACTGGATACCAAAGGGCTCAGGTTCGAATTCCGGAGAAGGCATGGATGTAAATCTGTCTGTTCCTTCATAGGAGGTAACGGCGGCCGCCTATTAGGTGCCTCTATAATAAAGTGGTCACCGCTTCTGGCCTTAGGAGTGGCCAATGCCGTTATAGGCAAGTGCCCCCCGTTTGAGGGAAAAAAAAAAAAACTTGCACAACACGAGTCGCAACGAGTAATTCATACGCGTGAAAAACTAACTATACGAGCAATTTTGCAACCTGATGTCATTCTCGAAATCTGAAAACAAAGGGATGAAATTCATCGACGGTGCATGAAAAATGGACGGTAATTTTAAAACATTGTCTCAATATAGATTGCTTTTTGAATAATAATATCAGTGAGAATTTGCAAATTTTATTTTGGCTTTTCTTCTTACAACTCAAGCACTGATAGTGTGTTTTTACGTATAATCTGTCAATGGACCACTCACACAAGACAATTTTAAGAGTATGGCATGGTCGGATTTTTATAGCTATTTTTTAAGAAATAAAGAAATGTTGACAAAATTACATAACTCTGAAAAATATGTTAAATGTCTAATCGGTTTGAGCAGTTGGTTCTAGAAATTGTGTTAATGTTGAAGTTATTTTATCTGGCAATGAAGATATCTTAATTTATTATCTTAATATATTTTAAATTTTCTTTTCAAAATAAACGTCCTGCTAATATACCTCTTACCTTTCTAAACTATTGCAAGTCCAAACAGCACTACAACAAACCTGAGCCTATCGGAGTAATAAAATGAACCATTAAAACAAATATATTTCTTAATACAACTTTAATATGTTTAATGCAATAATAATAATATACTTAATAAATTATTGGCTAATTATCGCAAGTTTTCGCTGCCATATACTGAAGTTCCCGTCCACTATAAGACAACGGTACCATTAGCTGTGCATTACAATACTTGCGTTTCGTTGTGAATAGTATAACTCATATTGGCATTAAAAAATAGTGAAAGAAAGCAGAAACAAATCTTTTTCCAACATATAAAACGTTTTAATTTCATTATTATAAATAACTCCTTGAAGATTCATCTTTGTTTTCAGTTGACTTATAAAATTTCAATCTAGAAAAATAAAATTCGCAAATACAATCACGTGTCGGAAACTGACGGAGGAAAATTTAGCGATATAGAAAAACGCGCTTCGCAATAATTTAAATATTTATTTTACATTATTTTAATATTGAAGCTAATTGACATAAATTAAGATACATTTTATTCATAATATATGCAACTGATAAATCTTTTTTATGCAGCTTTCCTTTAAAAAAAAATAGAAGTTTTCTAGCCATACGTCACTTTGTGAATCGCCTTGAGTCAATTGTTACAGAATTATTCGTTTTTGTTAACTTTAATGGTGTTTCATATATTCAAAATATTTAAATGTTGTTTAATGTTTTAAAATATTTAAATTTAAGCTCGTTTTTGAAATGTTAATCGATACTATTTTGCTTGTAGATTGCAAATGGTATTTTATTACTGTTATATCTCTTCCTTCTTTCTTTTTATTCTGATATGAGTAATTTTTCCTTTAATATTTTTATTCTTACTTTTATTGAAATTTTACTTTCTTTGTCGCAATTTTCACATGAAAATATCGACAGCATCAAATTGTCGGATGTGCCTTATTTCTCATCAGTTCCACAAGATAAATGTTTTGTGGTGATGACATTATGATCTATATGGAAAATCTTATATTGTTTGTACTTTCTTGATGTTTTGTGTATTTTAAACCGTATTAACTTTTACTAACACCCAAAACAATAATTTATTTCATTAACAGACCAGCTCTGAATAATGCGGAACACTGTATACTCAGAATCTTCAGATAAAGAAGATTCTATTGCACTATTTTCTTCTTTTGTTCTGAACGGTTATAGCGACTATTTCCAAAAGAAATAATACTTGGGCCGTGAATTATGTGCCAGGAAAAAGGATTAAGCTTAATGACGCTAAAGGGAATTCATAGATATTAATGCCAATGGACTAGAATTTCATTTGATGCATATATTTATAGACATTGTTTCGTGTTTCCACTTGGGAATGTGCAAGTGTTACTTTCGCTCTGTAACGAAAACCAATTACGTTGTTTTCCTCTTTTCTCCGACTTGAATTCTTTCCCTTTCTGAAGTATTTACTACATGAGCTCATTATGTTAATGTTCAATAGATTCTTTTAAGTTTCTTGAAATCGAACTCAAGAGACTATTGTTGATAATATTACACGCGTTTGAAAAATAGCCTTATCATTAAAAAGGCGTGAGGTCTGATCCCTCGAATCTAACAACTGGCAAGGATTTGAGTTAATTTCTATCTGATAGTTACACACTGAAATAACTCTCACCAGAAAGCTTGTAGAATTAAAAGGAATGTGTATGCAATTTATTATTTATGACAACTTTAATAAAAATTTTAGGTTAAAAACAAAATGCATGGCTATACTTTTTCTAAGCGTTAAATGCAAAAGTAAACAATCATTTAAAAATATAAAAACATAGTTTGCTCGAAAATGCATTTATTTAGCGAAAGATTGCGAAAAAGGAATGAAAAATAGATATGATTACAATCTAAATGTCGCTGCAGAGTTTTATTGTTATATATCTCGATGCACTAACTCCCGTTGCCAAACGTTACTAAGAAGTGCTTGTCACATGGCAACGAAGTTTCATGGTACATAAAGTAATTGAATTATTTTTCGTCATATATTTGATAACAATTTCGTTTCTTTTTGAAAATAAAGCAAACTGCGCCGGGGGGGGGGAATTTTGAGTTCTCATAGAGAGGTTTGGAATGATAAATGTTGATATTGTATTATCTTTTTAGGTAAATCGTAATGGTATAATTTGTATTTTCGCTTGTATTTGAAATATTTATCATTATATGTGTCGTAGATATTGAATAGCATCTGTGAGAAATTATTATTATTATTTTTTTTTAAAGAGAAACCATTCAACAGGATTATCATATCTTACTTTTGAGTTTTAATGAGGAACAGAAAATAACTTCTACGTAGTGATGTACGACAATGTTTATTCATTTAATTTTCTCTTGGACAATTTGCTATTTATTTTAATTCGCAGTAAAAAATAAATAATAACCAAGCAACTGATGTTTATTTCAATAAAAAAAAACTTACGCCTGCTAAAAAAATTCCTGTTTCAGCTTTCCAGAAATATACTTCAATTTTTCTTGAAAGGAAAGAAAAACTGTACAACTACTTAAAATATTTTCGAACTTGATTAGTAATAAAGTGATATTTAAAGATCCTAATGTTCTACTTCAATAACTTCATAACATCAAATATTTTGTTTTTGACATTATCAGATAAAATAATTACTCTGTCTCTGTTGCATAAGAAAAGTTATAAGAGTATGCCAGATGTTCTTTCAGTGCTACTGAATTAAACCTCATCAGTACAGAATTGAATCTAAAAGTAAATGGACAGATGTTTGTTCTTCAATCACATTAAACTTATTAAGGAAAATACTCGCATTTTTATACGAAAACAGAAGATTTGTGTTAAGACTTTAAGCCATTAAATATACCGGATTTGTCCTCTTTTTTTTATGGAAATCTGACAAACTGAAGAGATTACTATTTGATACTGTAATTTTAATAGTAGCAATAATTCACTTCTTTGCTATATAGCATATTTATTTCGCATTTACTGAACAGAAAACTCTAATAGAAGTTATCTGTACTATATTCAATAAAAACCACTAATCCAAAGTTTTCTGAAGATATAAGTGATTAAAACTGCTCGATTTGCAGAAACAACTTGTGAAAACTTATATTTAAAAACCTCTATTTTATCACTTGATTGTCACATTAAAATATCTACACAGAGGAGCCGACTAACAAAGCAGTGTAATATAACAAAACTGAATTGCTATCAAAAATTTCAAATATTATATCAAATACTGTACTAGTTACAGGTTATCTACATTGCTGCAGGCTATCGGTTTCCTATATATCTCTCTGAAGTATTACTCCGTAAGAAATTTAAAATTTGTTATAAACAACACATTAATTACTTTAAAAGGTTAAGCAAAGAGTAGATATAAACAGATTCTCCTTAGTACGAGAAATATGACGGCAGTTTCCAAAAATCACACGCAGAGTAAGCTTACAGTTCAGCTAAATGTTGCAGTTGAATCCCAAAAAATCATCCTTTGGTGCTTACTTCATTGTTATGCTAGTTTCAGCGCATAATTTTAGGCGCTATTACCAACATCTTAACGAAGTTCCAGTAGCGAAAACACGGAAACAGAGTCATAAACGAAGACCTAAAGTTGGAGATATGCAGGAAGAAAAAAATGTAAATTGAGAGGCACACCTCGCGAATAAAATAAAGTCTTGCCAGAGAGGAGCAGAATTTTCTCCACAAAAAACGGATGTTCTCCGAAAAATTAGGAAAGAAAACGGCGAATAGGTAATGCAGGTGTCATATTTCGGACTTGGGAAAGAACTGAAAATGCTCTTCAAACAGGTCAGAAATGTAAGGTGATGACTAGCCAAATTGCGAATATAGAACATAGCTGAAGAAATTCGTCCGTCAGCAAAAATCATGAAAAAATTAATTTCAATAAAGTGAAACCTTTTATGACTTTGCAGGTCATGTCTTAATGAGAAACTTTATTAAGAGACAAAAGCATTTCTGAACTGGTAGGTATTATCTGAAGTTCATATCTGAAGCTATCAGCGTAATGTACAGAATCATTATTTATGGCTTTGTTGAAAAATGTTTTATTCAATCTGTGGATGTGGTTTATTATGGGATCAATTTTTAGATTTTTATGACTAATTTCTTTCTTGAAGAACCAAGAGTCTCCAGTAATGCTCCTGAGAAAGCTGTTCTGAAAAATATTCAGCTTCTTGAAATCAGTTTTTTTTTTTTTTTTTTTTTTTTTTTTTTGGCGGAACTCTTGGCAGGCGAGGCTAAGTGAAAACGGGTCGGATGATTGCTGCGCAAATGAGCCTTCTGTGTGTAAAATCCATTACAGAGGAACAATCAAGGATGCACTTAATTTTGAAAGCCATTCCAGTGGATCTGCTGATAGAATAGGTAATGTGAGCATTCAGTGTGAGAGTGCCGCTGAAGCGCATTTTCAGATAGTTCCCTCTGCCACTCCGAGAAATGTTTCGTAAAAGAAAGTGAGAAAATTTTTGTTGCATGTTCTTTTATGTCTACGGATGAGTACTATTTTTGATTTTGAGGCATTGATGCTGGTCTTCTAGCATAAATCTTCCATCTTTGTACTCTGCTTTGAAGTCTAGCCATAGTATAGTCATGGGTTCAGCGGTTTCGAGAAAATAGCTGTATGGTCTGCCTAACAAGCGGTAAGGCAGTTTAAATCGTTTTCAAACAAAGGAAAGTGCATCACATTAACGAAATGCAGTGTGTGTTTGTGATGGGTCGAGCGACATCCTCTGCGACATCCGGCTTAAAATCTCGGTATTATCAGAATAGAAATTTCCTTGCCTGCCCGTGAAGTGACTATGGCTTAGGAAAGAGTTAATCAACAATACTATTTTGCAACTACTGTCTATATTAATGAGTCTTTATAGCTAGACGGTCGTCGAAGGCACTTTCTCCACGTCTAGCACGAGGAACGCTATAACCTGATGATTGTAAATGCCAAAGCTGACAAATTCAACGATACGGGCCAACTACATTTTAGTCCTTTTCTAAATCCGTACTCCTGGCTGGGCAGTGCGTTGGAAACTGGATCTAGTCTATTTTAAAATAATTTTTTCAAAGATCTTTGCAGATGAAGACAATAGGCTAATCTGTCTGAAGTTTTCGACTTTGGAATATGCCTTGGCAGATTTGACAGTAAGAATAACTGCGATGTTTTTCCACGCCATGGGAAAATAATTTAGATTTAAGCGAGCTTTGAATATGCTACAAATTTTTCTAATATAATAAAGTCCGCAAGAAGATTTTTAATAATATGTTTTCAAATATCTCCTCTTTTGGAATCTTAGTGTTCTTCAAAATAGCAACTATTTTTTGAACTATCGAGGGGGCTCTGAATTGAAGAATATTTTGAAGGAAGGTTGGAGCAGCCAATTTTCAACAGTATTATTTACATGATGTGTGAATCGCGCAAACCACTAGTCTTCAAACTTTGTGGTCTAAAGGAACCCCTGAGAATGTAAGGTTATTAAGGCGAATTTTTAGTAAAATATATTTCAAAATAATATTTAAAGTACATCATTATTATAGGTACTTTATGCAAAAACAATTAAAGAAAATTATTGTATTTTTTATCAAAATGTTTTAAGGTAAAACTAGAGTAATTAACTCATTAGTAGCATTAAGTCGTGCTCCAGATGTCACCTACAATTGCATTATATTCAGTGCCTGGGGGATGCTTGCAATTGTTTTACATAAACACTCGAAATCTAGCTTTATTGAAGTTAAGTGTAGTATCATTTCATATTTTGCATTTAATTTATTTCCATATTTTGTTTTTATTGCCACATACGCTAAGAAAGAGTTTTTGCTACAATACGCAGTTCTGAATGGCATTAAAATATTATAGCTATATGAAAAACTTCTGGACGTTCAGCATAATTATACAAGCAAAACCTTAGGAGTTGTTCTCGTTGAAGTTTAGATTGTTACGTCGAATCTGTTGATATGCTGAGAAGTTGTTCCATTTCCTTTAATGGGAAGTCATGTGATTAATAATTGTACTTCAAACGGATTTTTTATCCAATCAATCTCTTCAGGGAAATATTATCTTACAGTTTTCTTCAATTAAAAAGTTGCTCCATTATATAATTTTTAACACTGTATTTAAATTCAATTCATGTTTCAGCAGAAAATTATTAGTTTTGCAAATCCCTGCACATCATTCGCTTTGATATATGATGACATATGATCTCTTTGACACCTGTTAACTTTTAAAATAAAGCATTAATTTTTTCTTTAATTTTTATAATATGTACATTCAGTCTTTGAAGGAACATGTTCACTTTATTGCTATTGCAAACATGTTTGTTAAATTGCTACCAAGTTTCAACACATAATTTTTAGCATTATAATGTATATTTAAATAAGATCTGACTTCTTGACAACTCAATGAAAAAAGTTCAACAGTTTTTCCTTTCTATAATTATCTGACATTTAAATGTAAAAGCAGGTTTCTATGGACTCTGGATAATTCTTAGTCTAACAATAAATTAATTAATTCTTTTGATTCTCATTAACTTCTAGAAATTTCAAGAAAAATTTGCTTGGTGAAAAGTTGGATTACTATGAAAACTTCAAACATTAATATCCTCATTTATAGCTAATATATATTTCCTTGTACAGCCGAATATTAATGTCTGGCTCAGTTACATTACATTATTCAGAACAAATTAATTGTGCATTCAGCATCACAATGGTAAATTTTTATTTGTAATAAAAAAATCACAAGAATGTTTTACCAAAATTTAATTAATGCGGAAACTGTCCATAAATACTAAAGACGAATAATTACTGAAGAATTCATTAGTATTGAGAAAGCTCATCACTCATAAAAATTGCAACTTTCTGAGCATATTAATAATTGTTTTCTTGATTTATCGTTACTTTTGTAAAAGATCTTTTTAATATTTTACTTTCAAATGCCAACTTATTTAATCAATCCTGATATATTTCGGCTCAATCGTGCGTAATTTGTTTTTTTTTTTTTTTAATCATCGAAGAACTTCAAATAAAAACTCTTTAGCTGTCAATTACTTGCAATTATGATTCCCATCCATCTTTTTAGGATTAAAACAGACGTTCCTTAGAAATTGTAAGATTTTCAATTAACGTCTCATGCACATTAAAGATATAAACTTTAAATGAAAAGAATAATATATTGTCTGCTTATGTGGTCCATCGAGCGTCAAAATGCAGACATGTTAAAGGCAAACATATTAAACATACACATTTTTCTCACTCTCTCTTTCTATATATATATACATATGTATCATATTCCCGGTTTTATTATCTTAATTGTTTATTACTCTATTTTCTCGAATACTGTACATACACGAAAAACATGGGGGAGATGCGGAGAAAATTAGATAAAAAGATTTCCGGACTGTCACAGGCAAATCAGCAGTGGCCTAAATCAAGACAGAAAACCAATCAAGAATTTAAGCCTGAAATCAAGATGCCCAAAATAAAATAAATTAGTAACAGGTAGCTTAAGAATTAGTAAGGATGAACTACGAAAAATTGCAAAACTAAGAGAAAACTGTTATTGTCTAACACTAAGAGAAATAAGCTGTTATTCTATACAACATAGCTAATCAATTGCTCTATAAAATTAAAAAATCTGATGTGGACACCAACATGACTTCCTTGCGCCACATTAAATTATTCACTTTTTTGCTGCCTTTCATTTAAGCTTATTTGCTTGAATTTCATTAGAGAGAGATTTCTCATTCACTTAATTCAGTTCTCAATCCGCGGCAAAGCAAAAATACCTAAAACTCAAAATATCTTCATTGAAAATTGTAAAATACAGAAAAACATAAAACACCAAATACATATATAGATGATAAGATTATGAAAAAATTACAATTAAAATTACAGTTTCTACGCAAAAACAAGCAATTTGGCAAACAAGGAAAAACACAAAAACCAGTAATTCAGACAGATTTTTCGGAGAACAACACTGAAAGTTTACCTTTGGTTCCCTTCTGCGAAAAGATACTGAATTTGGTGCACTAAATGGCTTAATTCATTGTTCTATTAAGAGTTTGAAATGAAACAAATGACGGCTTCGTTAGGCTTCACCACTTAAACAACTTTTAAATTAAGATACAATAACTTGCCGAACAAGTATTAATTTAGAAGTCAAACATCAAAAATCAGCGTTATATTTTCAAATTTTCATGACTGTGAAAATTTGAAAATATAACGCTGATTTTTGTTGTTTGACATCTAAATTAAAGCTTTTAAATTGTTGAAAGTCTACAACTATTGCATGCAGATTAACTAAAGGCATAAAACCCTTAGCCAGATCATAAGAACAACATAATTCAATCCCTTTTAAAGCAAAAAATGCACAATTTAACAATAGATAAGAATAAAATTACTGAACGCAAAGAGCCAGGCAACAGCCCAGCCGGTATAGTATATAGCCGAGCCGAGCCAGATACATCTATATATGTATTTATTTACGTTTGGTGCGGCCGATTGCAACTAAAAGGAGAGGTGCGCAACAATATGTTATAACAGTCTCATATACAAAATTTCAGAGTATTGCGAGATACATACATGCATACAGATGCCACGAAAAAGTCTCTTTTGAATCCATTTTAAATCCCTTTTGCAATCCATTTTGAAAAAAAAAAGAGTCTATTATTCTGTTCGTACGCACAGATGTCACGCGAAAATGTCTTTCAAATGGATTCGAGATCGGTCGAAATGGATATTTTCATTGAAATATGATACACGACATTTTTTGCGATTAAAACACTTCTTTTACTTCAACAAGAACATAAAAAACTATTTCCTTTCCATGCTCTGTTTAATATCTTCCTGCGTATTTCGATCTTAAATTTGGTTATCAATTATAGCTGTATTAATTGTTCAACAGACTGAGAGACACGAAAACACTAAACGCATTTAATAACACTTTAATTCTTCATTTATAATTTACAGATGCGTTTAATTGATATAAAAAATATTTATACTGTAGTATAGTTAATACACATATTTATCACAAGATAGACACTTGTGGCTTAAATTGTTGTTAAACAAGACGCTTAGTTTGCTGGAACGTACACTCATTGGCCAATGAATTAGAAACCTGAGATTTTTATTTGAATGAGTTCTAAGGATGAAGTATGCATGTTTTTTATGACGTGGGTAACACACGGTTAGAATGGTAGTCTAGTTCAGGTGTAAGAGTACGTTTCACGATGAATGAAGTAAAATGGGGAAAACGACAGATCTTTCACCATTTGAAAAAGGGCTTATTGTTGGTGCCCGTTCAGCAAGGACGTCGATTTCAAAGACAGCATATCTCACTGTATTTTCAAAAGCAACTATATCAAAGGTTTTCAAAAGCTGAAATCAGAACCTACAGTCTTTCTCTAGAAGACATAACTCCAGTTAAAGCACGGTTTTCCAAGAGAGTGATCAACGACGTCAGCGACGATTTGTACGGCAGAATAGAGACCTATTGTGCTTCAACTGACATAGATCATCAACCCAAGGCTTTTCCCAAAAGATTTCAACTCGAAACATGCGCAGAGAATTGCAGAGGATTAGGAATGCAAGCTCGGGTGCCTGTGAGAAAACCACTCATTTCTGCTCGACGTGCAAGGAATCGTTTGCAGTGGTGTCGGGAAAGAAGACACTGGACATCTGAGGATTGAAAACGGGTAATGTGGTCGGATGAATCATGCTACACATTATTTTGCACTGGAAGACGTCGAATTTGGAGAGAACCCCATGAAACCATGAAGCCATCTTGCCTTACTCGCAAGGGTCTGGTGGGGTAATCATGATATAGGGCATATTCTGCTGGCATGGTAGTTGTGCCCTGGTGTTACTCGAGGGTAAACAAACAGCTATGGGAGAGCTAGATATACTGGCAGATCAAGAGCAATGTTGCATTTTTACCCTGATGGCGACGGATACTTCATGGAAGATAATGTAACGATACATCGTGCCAAGAAGTGTTCAAAATTGGTTCGCTGAACATCGGTTGACTTTCAACATCTTTCGTCGCCATCGCATAGCCCGGATCTTAACCCTATAGAAAATGTCTGAGATATGGTGGAAAGACGCATCCGACAACACTTTTCTCTTCTACCTAATTTACAAAATCTAAAAGGCTGCATAGCCAATGCATGGGATTCTCTGTACGTAAAGGCACTCCAGAAGCATGTAGACTCGATGCCCAAACCAATCAGAACAGTTGTCCATGTAAAGGGTGCTCCAATAGAATATTGATCTTGGGTTCTTAATTCTTTGGCCAGTGTGTATAATAATAAAGAAATAGGGTAGGCTTGAGATAATTATTTTTGGCATATATTTCCTATCTATTGCATTAATTAGCATTTAAGCATTTTTTATAGTTTATATGTGCACAGACATTGCGAAATCAATAGGCTATAATTTAAAATAGCCAGCTAAAAAAATAATAATTAAAAAAGAAGATAAGAAATGCGAAAACCAAAACAAGTTTATAATGGTTTTTAACCACATGAATGGTATTGCTTCATGCATGTATTCTCTCTCAGTTTTTCGCGCCTTACACGATGTGTTGCAGGTGACAATATATTTTATTTTTGGCAAAACTTTCCTTAATTGTAAAACGGGCATTTCTGAGATACAACTTATTATAAATTAAAGTATCATTTCTTAATTTTACTGTACTTGGAAGAAAAGTCTTTTTATGTCTTATGTTCAGTTGGATTAGCACTTGTACGTTAAACTGAAATTTGCAGAAGTTTAAATAATTACAATCTCAATTAGAAAACTCAAAATAATAATTATAATAAAAATAATTACATAGAGTGGTCCGAAAGTTCGTGAACAAATTTTAAAAATATATTCTTCATACGGAAACAAATTAATTTTACTTAGGAACATATGAATGCAAAGTCAACCTGAATGTGCTACAGGAGAATAAAAAGTAAAGCAATGCAAATAAGGCAACACAACGCACTAATTAGACATAACAGATATTTAGCATACCAGAGGAAGTTTATTCAACCTGCTGAAGTTCATTTAGTGGCTATAAAATTAGGAAAATTTATTTTCCTAATTTATTTCAAAATATAAGCAAAAGGAAAAAAATGGTATTCTCAAACCGTAACCATTTTCTATGAAATTGGAGTGACAATATTCATGTTTCTCATATCTTTATAAATGGTGCCGTGCCAGGATTTCGGACTTTTGATGCAATTTCACACAAAAGTGTCATTCTATATTTTAATTATATTTCGCTTATTTTTTTACAAGTTTCCAAGTAAATGAAGTGATTTGTATGCAACTGTAATTTTTATGGGATATTTATTTTTAAGAGACTAGAGTTAGCTTATTATGTATTTATTATGTTATTTCTCCATGCCCATTTTCTGCATTTTGCATTTACTAAAGTTTATTCAAGTTAACTACTTCCACTTGAATGAAATGAAAATGAAACATTTTCACAATCATAACTTTTCTCGTTTTTCGCTTCTTCCTTGTTGTTTATGTATTATGTTCAGATCACTTATTTTTCTTTCCTGTACAAAAGACGGTCTAAAAATTGAAGCTTTTCACCTCTTTATTTCAAATACGTGACAGGAGTTCCAATTTTTTTCAATTCTCCGTTATCGACGTTTCAAAAGTTGAAAATCAGTTACGCATAATTAGTTTTTCTATAGCAGATAGTGCTTCTGCAGTTCTAGAACTAACTCTTCATTCAAAAGTTAAATGCATGCATAAAGATTCACATGAGAACACTGGATAATTTTGTTTATTCTTTCAATAAGTTGCATTTGATTTCATTGTAGCTTTGACAGATTCAGTAAATAAACTGGTTAGAGAGTAAATGGTTTGGTTTCTTTAAAGCAAAATGGAATTTAAATTCAGGATTAAAAAGATGAAAACCAAATACGAATAAAAATGTTAGCGAATCATATTTTGAATTTAAAAATATATATATATAAGGGGATGAAAGTTCAAAACTATTTTGTAATCGAAACTTGATAAATTCTTAAAATATTCAAGAACATAAGAAATATGTAGGACTATCGCATTATACCCCAGTCGTGACAGTATTTAAATCCAACTATATTTAACTTAAATAATTCACTGCTCTGCACGTTATTTAAAGAAGAGCACTGCATTGTTTAACTGCACATTTTTCTAGGTTCAATATACAGTCGGGAAAAATAACCGATTTGAAAATTCCCATTCCGTTTCAAACTTATTCCCTTTAGCTCAGATAAGAGAAATTCCTGAGGCGCAGCTTAAAAACTTTTTTGCTGTCAGCTGTTATTCTTGGAACAGAAAGTCTAGAAATAGAACTCTTTATCACGTGACATTTCGAAGGCCAACGATTGGAGATCGCTTTTGTTCCCCTGCTATCAACGCGCCACGTGACGTCATTAGCTATTGCTCTCGCCCGCAAGGCAAGATAATTTTCTTTTCTTCAGATTTTTATGTTACCTTAATGGTGGAAAAATGAGATTTTGAAAAAGCTTTCGCATAATGCTGAAACAATAAAAAATTAAATTACTCTAAGCTATCTCCTTTTTATTTTAAAATCGAAGAATATAAATCTGCTGTTCCGAAAACAATTTAATTACCAACAATAAAACATCAGCGTTTTTATAAATACAGAGAATTTCATTTCATTTAAACAGAAAGCGGTAACACAAAATTTCAATTGCGTGGACGATTTAACATCCCAGTATCATAAATATGTTGAAAAAAGTAAAAAAGTACTTCACAAAATTACATCTGTGTTTTGAAATTGATTTCAAAGAACGCTGTTGAATAAGTGCATTTCTGAAGGAAATTACCTTGATCTCCTTAACAGGAGAACATTTTTCTGTGAAAGCGCCCTGGAGTTCAGTGGTCTTAAATAAATAATATGGAAGATAACGTAATCTACGGAGCAAATGGAGGCAACGAAAAATACTGAAAAGATACGCGTACACTTAATATCTACGAATTTTGTATAAAGTAAAAAAACTTTATGTTATATGTGAAACTGTAGGGGAGAGTTTTGTATATTGTAACATGAAATGCTTAAAAGAGAAGACAAAGCTCTGCTGGTAAAATAAAATTGCAGAGGCAAGTCTATTTATTTAACATTGAGGTAAATGATTATCTCGCTAAACTAGAAAGGTATCGCCAAGGTGGCGATTGTTTTGGTCACTAATTTTTGTCGCCAAATTTGGCGAGAAATTGTGAAAAGGGGCCAATCTTGCCACATTTTGGTCCGGTCCGTGTATAGTTGCAAGTGGCATTGTAGTTGAATTGATTTCCATATGGAATTGAAATGCACTGAAAATTTCGCTACAGCCGAGGGAAAACTATAGAAGTCCTGTGGCAATTCAGAGTCGTCTACGGAGTATGGAGATATCTCCGTTTGAGTTTCCTTTTTAGATGCGTGTGTTAATGTTCTTTGTAGTTTGAAATGTTACCATTGATTGTATTGTGTGATATAGAGAACTGTATGAGTATTTCTGTGGAACGTTACAGAATTGTAAAGTGTTCCTTTTGGCAAAATAAATTTTATCATGTGTTATGTGTGCATTCAATTCATTACGAAAACGTACGCATGCACTAATATTTTCTTATGGGAGTGAGGCATATGTGTGCCATTTTGGACATATAGAATGTTTTTGTCTGAAAATAACGCGATACAAAGTTTTGTAAACGATTAACAAATGATAAGTGGTGAGTGCTGTTGGCAAGTGAATGCAATTAAATTACAAATCTATTATCTATTGCTAGATTGATGCAGAAAGATATTAGTCTTTCACACCATTGCTTAATACATAATTTCTACTTTCCAAATTATTTTGCAGGTTTGATGGTTCCCTTTTATTGATTCAATAAATAAAAATTAAAATAATATAAATCTGTTGCATTTATATAGGGAAAGGAACCTCGAAACAGAATGCAACATTTTCGGATACAATATTCGCTAAAATAACATACGGAAGAACAATGTTAAAGCTATTATAGCAATAAGAATCAGCATAACAAATGCACAAATTTGCAGAAATATTTTTCGAATATTTCTGCTAGTCTCTTTTTCTGTTGCAAGAGCGAAAATTATGAAGGGAAAGCATGTGCTCACGCTAAAACAATAGACAAAAAATCTAATGTGTACACCACATGACTTCCTTGTACGGAATATTAAATTATACGCATTTTTTCTTGCATTTCATTTACACTTATTGGATTGAATTAAATCTACTTTGCCGACAGCGAAAAAACCACAATAGAATAAATGCATTCTTTAAAATTCACTCTATTTGTTTACCATAGCGACACTCTGGAGCTAGATTCACTTAACAGTATTATATTTCGTTCACATTATAATTCAGAATGCACAAAATTTATATTATTTAAAGAATTTTCTAATCGTTGTCACATGTTCTATTCAAATACTATAATAAAGCTAGAACGATGTTTAAAAGAAATTAAGCAAACAAAACAAAAAAGAAACAGTTTTTCACAGACGATTGAGTATTTCTCATTCAATTAATTCAGTTCTCACTTCGCGAGAAGGCAAAAATACATAAAAACTCAAAATATTTATATTAAAAATTACGAAGTAAATCTTAAACACTTATATCCTCGAAAAAATTCCAGAAAGGATTAAGCATGATTTAATTGGCAATAATAAATGAAGGCGTCATCTTTGTTGTTCGGAAGCTAAGTTTCTCTAGATTGGCAACAAATCCACTAGTCTGCTGTTTGAATGGCCGCCATAAAAAAAAGGCTTAGCGGCACTTAAACAACTTTAAAATTGTTGATAATTCTAAAAATATTGCAAATAGATTTACCAAAGGCATAAAAACCTTAACCGGAAGATAAGACCAACATAATTCAATCATTTTTAAAGCAAAAAATACACAATTTACAAACATATAAGAGAAAAGAAACTGATATTACTGAGCCGGGTAACAGACTGGATATATATATTTATTTCTATACGTTTGGTGTGGCTCATTGCAACCAAAATACGAGGTGCACATCTACATGTTATACCAGTCCTATATACAAAATTTCAACGTTCTGAGGCTACTCGTTTTTGAGTTATGCGAGATACGTACGTACGTACATACGTTCGTACAGACGCCACGAAACATTCTCTTCAGAATTAATTTTAAAGCAGTTTTGTAATTTTTCTGAAGGAAAACAGTCTTTTATTCTGTCCTTACGTACAGATATCACGCAAGAACATCGTTAAATTGCATTCGATAGCGGTCAAAAGGAATATTTTCGTTGAAATATGCTGCCTGAAACTTTTCGCGATTACATTACTTCCTTTTTACTTCGTACAAGGAACTAAAAATATGAGAAGTTTCCATCTTTGAAAAGGAACAAAGCTTCTGGTGCCATCTATTGACGAAAATTGAGAACAATTATAAAATAATTTCTTTAAGAGCAGATGATAAAAATGGGTTAGAATTCGGATCATTTTGTAGAACTGAAAGATTTTTAGGAATATGTAACGTCTCTAGGAAACTTAGTTTTCAAACAGAATATGTTTTTTGAAAAACATTTATTACAAAGAATAGGAAAATGTGATATTTTGATCAGAATGGTAGGCAATGCAGGATTTGAGTATTTCCTTTTTCTTAGCATGCGTTTCAGTTTCGTCAAAGCGAAATTTGAAGGCTCTTTTACTTTGATTAAATCGTTTCTCCTTTTACCAATAAAATTCACAATTCTAGTCTTAAAAGAATACATTCCGTACATGAAATTTTCAGGTACATACAGCATTCGTTGACAGTGCGGTTTAACATCCGTTAGGGAAACTAACAGAGCTGTGGAATTTCGCAGTAAAGAATGTTTGACATATCTTAAGAAAAAATAAATACATAAATCCTCTATTGGCCAACACATTTCGGAACAGAAAAATCACATTTTTCTTTCTCTATAGCCAAAATTACTCAAAAAACATCTTCCGAAGTCAAATTAGATTTCCCAGAGCCGTTTCACATTTATAAAAATTTCCAGCTAATGATCTTAGTTTTAATCCGTCTTTACCTTCCGCTAAAAAAGAATTTTTTATAATAGTTTTCCTTTTTTTGTAAATAGATAGCGCCAGTAGACTTCTTGCTTTCCTTCGCCAGAACTTTCCCGAATGTTTTCCTATAGTTACCACCTAGACCCATGCTTTTCCTTCATCACTTTCACTTCTGAAACTGAAGAAAAAGGTTCTATTTGACCTTCGGAACTAGTTTTACAAACTAGTTATGCAATGTATACTCATTCTTGTTGCTATGGTATGCTAACATCTTTCTGATCCGTCAATGCTCTATTAATTATGTCATATGCATCACTTTAAATAGACAGTTCGAATTTTTTATTCTGATACTATGTTCCGCTGCTCACCAGTGCCTGCTAAGTACTAGGGCTCTGTTAAACTCATCTTAACTATCCCGGTACTGAAAAGGCTACATGAAGTTTCCTTGATTTTTCTTATGTAAAATGTAAATAGTATATAGTTTCTTTAATAAAATCCTCCTCGGGGGAACCTTTCATATTAGGCAGGTAGTTTTGTGTGCTTTTTGCCAAACTTCGTCTTTTGATAAAAAGGAAGTTGCTCAATTTTCAACAGTTAACTACACAGAGAGTTTAATAATTTTTTCATTTCTACCATTTATAGCTTATAAATTCTGTATAGTACGGCAAAAATGCTTTTATATAACTTTTGTGACTTTATGAATGGTATAACAGAAATATGTATTTTATGACATACTGGACTAGGAAATGTTGGATATTTTTTCAACTTTAATTTCATTATTTGGTCTCAGAGTTATATTAATACATACTTATATGTTACACTGTATTTGCTATGAGAACTTCAGGGACAATAGTCCTTCAGGGACAAAGCCCCTTCTGACTAAAAATCTGAAAGGTTTCAGATTTTAAATTGCGTCCAGAGGAGCGTTTTTTAACGTTTTGTGTGTTACCTTTATTTATTAAATATCATGTTCTTTGCACTTAAACCATAAAATTAAGTTCAATAGCAATGTCGGAAAATAATTTTAAAATGAGCCTATCTTTAGAATTTCCGATACCCAGTTCCGCGCACTGGAGATAAAAAGGTTTTCTTCTCCCGTAGAATGTTGCTATAGCTCGCTTTTAAATCGTTGAGTTTCTTACTCAAAAATTCCTTAAAGTTTTAAAAATTAGAAAATCGATTATAAAACAAATTCCAAATTTCAAATTTAGTCTTCCACATGCCCATATTTGTAAAAGGATTACGTCATTTAAAATTCGATGGGTCTATTTACCGTTGTTTTATCACAATGCGAGAAATAGACATACATTTATTCAGATTCTTCATTATTTAATTTCTTCAAATATAATGCAGGACTCTAACATTTGGTGGCAACAGTTTGAAAAGTGAAACGGGCATTTATAGTGAACCAACGCAAAATCGCAAAACGAAATCAATAGTCCTTCAGGGAAAGCTCCTTTGGACTAAAAAATACACTTTTCTAAATTAAGAATTCGCTCGTTGCTAGAGAGTCTGGTTTACTTAGCATGCATCATTTATGCATGCATCACTTACCTTGGCAATCAACGACTCATAATAGATTGGTTAATTTGAAATTTGATTATGAGACAGTACGTAGGCTATTTGTCTTACGAGGGAACCATCTAAAACACTAGAAAGACAGTCATTTTATTAAGGCCCTTTCCTAAGGAAAACTGATTTTTATTTAACGTTACTCACGGAAACGTTACTCACGGAAGCAAACTCATTTAACCTGCTCACTCCCTAAACCGAAAGGAGCATGATCTACTAACGTTTAGAGATATTATTCACATGACCATAGTTATACAAAAAATAGAAGAAAACTGTATCTCAATTGTGATTGCTGAACTTGTTTGAAGGAATATGAATTTCACTTCGTTCTAACAATTTAAAGCATGTAAATGATTTCTTAGTAAGCCTCCTTTCCGAATGGATGACATTTTCTACGTGAAATAACCAAGTAAATTTTTATTGTTTTGTCCAATAAAGGATTTAAGGGTTTGGTTAATTTCTCTTTGAATTTGTTAGAAGAATAGCTGTTAAAGAGATGTTTTGGCGTAAGCATAATATATGTGTGATATAAGCTTTCAAATAGCATTAAGAATATTTCTGAAAATTTTGAGACTTCAGGGAAAAAACTGCATTGCTAATTATTCGGTTTCTAGTTACACATTATTCGCTACATACATAGAACTTCCGGATGCCTTCCTTGAAGATTTGTCGAAACACACTTTAATATTCTTGTCACGTTTGTCTAAATTTCTGAAGAGCTCTCAAAATGGTTAAAATGCAAAACACAATAATTTACTTGAACATATGAAAACGGACATTGTTATAAAAACAATTGTTTACTTGATGCAGCCTTTTTGGACTTAATGCGTTGAATTTTGTTCCCAGCGAGTTCGATATATCTTCGAAGAGAACTGAATTTACTATCTGTCCTTTAAGTAAAAATAATTCACAAGAGTTCCTTTGTGAATGACTCCTTGCGCATAAATAAAAATCACAGTATGACTTTCGGAACGCGATCTTTCATAGATTCTTCATTGTTATCTTCCAGGTTATTCGTAAAAATAGTTATGACTTGCACTATTGAAATTTAATATGCGATTTTTTGGTAGGGAAAAGGAGAAACACAAGACACTGACTAATTAAAGACCACAAGACAGCTATGCCTCGCCATCTTGGGTGTTTATATTCCTAGACAGGTGACAGGTGACGGAGGACGGGGACGCCTGACGTATAACATAGGTAAACAGGCATATGTCCCACGTCCTCCACTATCTCGAAGAAGCAACTCGCTGGAGCCCCGTGAGGCTGCACCAGGAGTTTACATGGCCATACAGGGGCTAGATGTCGGGTAGTTTTTACATAGGACGTTGTTAATAACACAAAGTAACTTAGAAAGAATATAAAGGATAGCATTAAAACACTAAAACACTCATATAAGCTGAAACACATAGATATACAAAATTAAACGTAAAAGCATAAAAACACACTCGTAATTACGTAACATAAAGACATAGAAACACACACGAAAATACATATGGAATACATATGGAAACACGTAGAGCACATAAATGCAAATATTACACTCAGAGGAAACATATAAGACATAGTAAGGTGTGCGTAAAGCAGTAGTGCTGTGCGGAAATATGCTCAGTTCCCATAATACATAATGTACATACTTTCATTAGGGGCTTCTGTTGCATGAATTACATATTTCGTTGCATACACTACATTCGTGCATTGTACGGATATTATATATTTCGATTTACGATAACACATCATTCCATTGGGTGCCCAGTGCTTCACACTGATAAACATGTCAGTAACATTATATCTGCAAGTTGGTGGCTATTGAAAGCAGATGTTAACACGAGACTCGAAATTGAATGTGGAATGTGTATTACAGAATGTGTACATACTGCGAATATCTAATAGTTGAGTACATTGTCTGCAGTACCATGCTACTGTGGCTCGCAAATGTCTTGCCCTAGGGCGTTGATTTGCTGTACAACTGCGCAGATGCTCCTTATAGCTGGCGGGTGTTTGATTATGAAACGATAGTAAAGTGTTCTATCATTCGTTGGATGTGGTAAGTGGTGGTTTGTTGTTAGAGTGCAGTCAAATAGATAGTGCTCGGGAGAACCTAGCATGCCACAGACACAATTGTCAGATGCTGAGATGCCATGACGCATAAAATAAGATGGAAATGGGCCATGACCCGTTATGTACTGTGTCAGTGGGGCTATTGTTACAAGACGTTCCGTGTCTACCTTTGGTAGGAAGTTATACGTCCTTCTCCCTGTGTCGCCACTATTCCATTCTTCTTGCCACTTTTCTTTACAGATGTTACGCAGAGTTTTCTTGAGGTGTGAGACGGGGGTAGGGGCACTTATAGTTTGAGCGTGGATGTTGTTGGCAGTCTCATTAGCCAGTCGGTCTGCGACGTCATTCCCTTCGTTGTCGGAGTGTCCTTTCACCCATACCATGTTAAAGCGGGCTTGATGATTATTGCGTAAAAGTTGCTGTATATCTATGATGATGGGTGAAGTGTGGTGATGATCCCTGAGTGCGTGTAGCACTGACATGCTATCTGTGTAAAAAGTCGCATTGGTAAGGGAAAGGTTGAGGGCATGTCGTAGCGCATTCAATATTGCTAGTGCCTCTGCTTGGAAAATACTATTGCTGTTAGTGAGATGTCCTTTCCATTCCTTTACTAGTGTGCCATGTTCGTAGTGAGCAAACGCGCAGCCCACTCCCTGATCATGTTTTGATCCATCAGTGAACAGTTGTGTAATCGCACAGGAAGTGCGTTGTCTGGAGTGCGATGGCTGATGTTGGATTTTGACATGGATCCCTCTACCTTTGATGGCAGGGTGGCCTGTCATCAAAGGTAGGTTACACTGCCAGGGAGTTCATAGTCTGTTGTTCTGAACGTAATTCCTGCATATGTGGCTTCTTGTCTGTGATGAGTGATTCGTACATAGGTAGCCTCTGCCTCTGCCTTTATGTGTAATGGCAGCAGGCCTGCAAGTATCGTGGCGGCGCTGGACGCTGTTGTGCGATAACCTCCGCAGATGTTTAATGCAAACGGCCGTTGAATTGTGGTCAGTAGCTTGGTCTTTCGGCTGCTCATTGGTTGTGCCCATATGACTGCTGCGTAGAGAATTATTCTCTCTGCCACTGTCAGATATAATAGTTTCCTGATATGGGGGTTTTGTCCCCAATTTCTCCCTTGAAATTGCCTGGCTTTCCTTGCGATGGTCGATGTTTTTGTACGTATTTCTTGGAGGTGCGGTAACCAGGTGAGTCTTTGATCCCAAGTGACTCCTAGATATTTAATCGTCTTCGTTATTTTTAAGTTCTTGCCCAGTAGCTTTATACATGGACGTCTTGTGGGATTTGTGCCAGGACGTGGAATTACGATGGCTGCGGACTTTTGCCGAGAGATGGTTAACTTAAGTTTATTGCATAGGTCCGTGAATATCGAGCAGGTTTCTGTGGCATTCCGTTCCAGTTCATCTCTTGTGCGGCCAGACACCAGAAGGGCTACATCGTCGGCGTATGCTATAATATCTGTGTGCAAAGGCCATTCATGTTGTAGTATGGAGTTAAAGGTGATTATCCAGAGCAACGGACCGGCGCAAGAGCCTTGTGGACACCCTCTTTCCTGCCGCTTGATAGTGAGGCCATTGTTGTTGGCTACTATGAGGCTACGTGCATGTAGATAGTCCGTGATGATGTTAAAGATGTTTTTGGGACATTGTGCCTCTCTAAGTGCTTGCTTTATAGCAGGCCACCAGAGGGTGTCAAAGGCGCTTTGCAGGTCCAGGGATATGAATGCCGTGTGAAGATTTCTGCCTCTATTTTGTTCTATGCTATCTTTAAGATGACTCAGGGCATGCGTGGTTGACAAGCCAGTTCGGAACCCGTATTGCCGTGGGCTGAGGAAGTTGGTCTGCTCGAGATGGAATTTAAGTCTGTTTACCAGTAATTTTTCATAAATTTTTCCCAGAGACGAAAGTAGGCAAATTGGCCGAAACGAGCTTGGGTCATCTGGGGATCTCTGCTTCTTCAGGAACAGGACCACTTCTCCTTTTTTGAAAGCAGTTGGGAACACCTAAACATGTCTTTTGGTATTTTTTATCCCCGGAGATCTGTTAAGCAGTGCATTTCACCCCTCTGTTGCATCACAAGAATTTCCGCAGAGAGTTGTAGCAGTGTAGTTGTAGTATTGTATTCCGTTGCTCTTAGAATAACTGAAAAAACCGTGTCAAGAAACTGACTGTTATTCTGTTGCATAGGAAGGTGCACTCAGTCAGTGACGGACATAGCAAACTTTCATTTTTTCTGTTTCAACATTTTGATGTAGAACATATTTTTGTATTGTCAGGATTTAGTATTTTCCCAATGAGTAAAATATGCTTCTTCGTTTTGAAACATTAAAGAAATAATGTCATGAATCGATGTAAAATATTTAATGATTAATAAGCGAGGAAATAATATCTTGGAATTATTTAAGTTAGCAGTAATTCTCGTTACTTTAACGGCATCTTTATAATACTTTTTAAAACTTAATACTTTTTTTTTTACATGTTTATATTTTGTAACCGTTTGTGCCCCCAAGCACCTTTTTCACTATTGCAAGTCGATCATCCTTTCCTTCCTTTTCCAAACTCAATAAATACATACGCGTAATTTAAATTTAGATTATTTTTAATGTTTTTTATAAAATAAACAACAAAAGGTATAAAAAATATTAATAAATACTAAATCTTGAACAAAAGTTTTTTTTCTTATTTAAAAACTAAAACTAAATACTTAACAGGTAAAAAATGTATGACCTCATCCTCCCTGAAACTATGAAAATTCACTTCGGGAAAGGGAAATTCCCCTGACTGAGAACCCCTGTATTAGAATAAACTGGTTAGTCAAATTAAGAAGAGAATTAATTTAATGATATAATTGCTGTTACCAATATGCCCTGATAAGTACTACTCATCCACCAGTGGCCGAGCGGTAAAGTCGCTGAACACTGGTAGTTCGGTCTGAGATTCGAATCCCGCGAACGGACTGGCTGCGTGGGCTTTTTCGTAGTTTTCTCCATGTGTATCGTGCATACGAGCCAGTTTCCCTTAGAAAGTTCTTCACAAAGGCATCCCTTCCCTTAGGCAGACAGCCCTCGAGGCTTTGCCATAATCACATAAACTTATGTGACATATCACTTAATATCATAAAAATACCATTCAATTTATAACGATATATTCACACTCATTTCCTTGAAAATAGTTATAACTTTCTAGAAGCTATAAGAACTGAATTTAAATTAATATAACTTATATGAATTTTTGAAGAGTATTGTAACAGAATAAAATTAATATATTTCAATTCTATTGAAAACAAAATGTTATTTAAATTTTTTATTTGTTAAAAAGCAAGAAATATGTTTAGAACTCAGGTACTCTAAATTCGTCAGCTAATTCTAAAATGGCGGAGAAATTAAGGGTATTTGTTAGCATTCAGTTTTAATGCTAAAATAACTTAAAATAGCTAGATGAATAGAATATAACACTTAAGAATGATATTCTAAGAATAAATTTAGACATAATTCCCTTCCCTATTAAATTTCGAAGCATCCATTATACAGCTACGTCACGACAGAATAATAATGTGGACTGTGACGTGTGCTCAAAGTAATTTTTTTTTTAATATTTTTCTTTCTTGTGTTGAAAAGCAAGAAATAAAAAAAAGAAACTTAAACTTTTCCTTTTAGTGCCATTTAGGAGCGACGTTCGTTGTTCTTTTGGCTTTTGTTATCCTCGTGATGTATTCTGGGATTTCAAAAGGCCGCCTAATGGAACATGCGCTGATCTATGTCTCGCATAACCGGGGACGCAAAGAAAGCGAAAATTGAATTTTCTCTTCCATTCTTGAATATTTTAACAGTTGGGGAGAAACTGCAATATTCTAGAACTTGCTCTATATGGCATTTAATGGCATCGAAATTTGAACACCAGATTTTAGACCCACTTTATACCACGGAAATCCAAAAATCAATTTTTATTTATCGTTATATGCTACTGATAGAATCCGTCTATCTTTCCGGACGGTATATCACATCTCTGTCACCCTTCTCCCCTTCCCCTGCTAAGCATTCTTTCGGTAAAAAGTACGTGAAACTTTCTTTAAAGGAAACTCTAGAGTTCTTCGTTCGAATAAAGTTTTCTAAATATTTCATTTTTTAAGTTCGTCTCCTTCGGAAGCTAGCAGAATGTATTCTGTGAAATTTTAATATTGACTCCTATTATGCTGGAATACTTTTCGGTGTACTGTGGCTACTCAGCAAATGCATTTTCTAATCTAAAATTCTCTCGCTTCGAAGATGAAAAATATTCTCCAGAGTTTAGGAAAAGTTGTAGTCCTAAATACACATGGATTTACACAGTCGATATTCAGATTGATGTTTTGGATTTAGATTGCATGATCCTTTAGAAATAAACTGTTCAGAGAATTTTTCAATTTAGTTTGTTGCCAATGTTTTTATTCTTCGTCTCGTGTTGTGCTATGCTGCGTTACGCTACCGAAAAAGTTATCAAAATTTCGACATGGACAATTCTCAGGTTTCACTGCTAATGCCGATATTTGAACAGAAGATCTTTTATTTACTTTTTGAATTTTATAAATGCATTGCGTATAGTGTGGCAGTGTGAAAGGTGGAGAGATTTTAAATTAATTCCTGTACTTATTTTAAAGTTTTATCGTCGTTTCATTTTTAAGTAACACCCTGACTTGGTATATTTTACACTGTATCTAATTGATTAATTTTACTAAACCGTATAGAATATTAATGTAGTTTATAAAAGTTTATAATTTTCTAATAACACATTTTGTGTGCTTTGCCAATGAATTATAGTTTTTTTTTTAATTTTTCCTTACATGTAATATTGTATTTCATACTCAAGTTCTGTCACCTTGTACATTTGTCTGTAGGAGTTTTTTCTAGACTACCATTTACAAGAAAGCATCATCACGTAATTTAATATTTCTGATGATAAAATTCCAACAAATAATATTAAAAACATCGCATAGCGTTAAAAATATTTTCCACCACGTTCAGTGCAGATATTTCAGTTTATTGGAAATGCATTCTGGAATAAAATTTACTTCAACTGTGTAACCAAATAAGCATCAGGACCACTTATAATACTAACAAAGATATATACGAGGATGCCTATTACATTCTTTTTATTATTTGATTAATATATGCAGATTTTTTTTTAATTTCTGGACCCAAGCATCAAATAACTTCACATCCTTTCACTTGTGCACTTATGCATGCCTCAAAATGGGTCTCCTACATCCTAACACATCCTTGTTTGATGAAATAACATTTTCATAGACCAAAACATCTGCATACTCTTATTTCTCAAGCCGGGATGTATAATAGTACAATAGACTACTATGTGATATATATACAACATTCTACTTTGTGATTTTAATCTCTTTAATGCTGTATTAATTTGACGTTTCGTTTCTTCATCTCATTTAGCATCCCTTCTTTGGTTGCTGTTTATTGTGGAAAATGATAGTTAAGTAAATACTGATAAAGATAGCAGTATTGCAATCGATAGTCTTCTTTTAAAAGGTAGAAGATATAATTTGCTGTCGAGAGTCCAAAGTATAAAGCCTTACAAGTCCAAAGAAAGCAATTCTTTTTCGACCGTTCAACCATGAAATGTATACACTATTGCGTAAGTACACAAAGGTGGGAAAAGAAAAGAAAAGAAAAAAAGGCATTCATCAACATGATAAAAAACCATATTAGTGCGGTTAAAGCTGTTAATAATATTATAATAATATCATAACCGGTCTAGTGATTTTATCTAAATAAATCGGCTTAACATACGGAGTGACGGTGGACGTAATATGAAAGTGAAAAATTCCTAAATTCATTCCTTAATTTATTAATTTCTACAAAGCCAAGATTACCAAGAAAATGTTACACCATCTTAGTTTGAATGCAAGATAGCCTCACTTTAAAGACCACTTTGCATTTATTGAAATTTTGACAAAAAAAGCAACAAGCTTGCTTGGAAAACATTGAAACTCTCCTGCAAGAAAAGTAAATTAGGTGGTTCATATATCACATTTTAATTAAAACTAAACCATGTTTTTTTAAATCTTCAAGGTTAAGAGATACGTTATTTTATTGTGTCCTTTAAAGATTAACATAAATAGAAACTTTTTAAATTGTTAATAATGCTACAACTAATGCTGACAGAGTAACTAAAGGTATATTTGATTTGATTTGATTGAATTTTTATGAAATTTTCGAAGTGCATGCAAATTGGAGAATTTATTACAATCTGGTTTATCGGTAATCTTAAGTTCTTTTGTGAAATGCTTTAACTCTATTAATTAGTGTTTTTTTTTCATGTTTAAAGATTTGGTAAGTAATCTTATTATTGAATTCATTGCTAATAATTTCTTGATAGAATTTTTGCGTAACTTTGTTAATAGTCGTAATACTAGATTGGGCTTTAAATTCTTCAATACTTTTGTTAAGTTCCCTTGTAAGTAAAATTTATGTTATTTTTATTATTGAATTGAAGTTTATTAATATTAATTTTAATGTCATTGTAAGCATGTTTCCATTCTTCAGAGGAGTTCAGTGGATGGTTGCTGATGGAAATGTTAAATTTTTCACGGTTTTTTTAAAACAATTAATATTCGTTCGAGTATTATAGTTAATTTTGCACCTGGTGCCTAATTTCGTGAATTCCTTAAGTTGTTGATTTTTAATAACATTAACATCTCCTCTAGTAATGTGTTTTTCATGCTGCTCGATGCATTTCTCAAAGCTCGATTCATGGCAGAAACAAGTCAAGTCAGTAATTGTCGCAAATGGTTATGATTAGTAAAGACACTGCTTAATTTTTTGTTGTACTTGAAGTAGACTTTTAAAGGCATTAACTGGGAAATATTTCTGGTATTGTTTGAGCATTTTGCTAAATTCAATAAAGGTGGGATGTATAAAATCAATTTTATAGTAATTAATATTATTTATTTTTTTTTTATTTTGTTTGTTTAGGGATTTTGTATTTCTGTATAGATTAAATCTTCGACTTCGACAATTTTCAACAACATATAAACAAGCGTCTTAGCGCGAAGATATTTTCGTTAAACTTTAATTATGTGCTTCATAAATAAAACTACTACTTGTTACGAAGCAATTCTCATGCAACTCTCCAGTTTGCTGGAGCAAATTTTGTTAAATTATAAAATTTTCGACCAAACCGCAACAAATTATGATCAAAACTTATCAGTGCTTCGCATTTTCAGTTCGTTTGTTTAATAGTTTAGGGCAAAGCACTATCTGCCTAAATTAAAGATGCTTTAGTGGGGGACCTTTTAAGGGAAACTAGCTCCCATTCACATTACACATGGAGCAATTTAAGAAAACTTTTATGCAACCAGCTAATTCGAGAGCTTCGCATTTGCTGAAATGGTGAAAAATTTAATAAACTGAAATGCAAATTTGGAAACATTGCTGTTGCAAAAAAATGTATAGAAAGGTTAGTCGATCTTATTCCTTAGAAACGTACTTTTATTAACTTTATTACTCACCCTTATGAGGGGCGTTCTCATTTTATTGGAATGCTTTGCATAATTAATTAAACGATTTTTTTATATACTTATATTTCATATATAATTTCTTTTTCCCAAGAGTTCAAAACAAACTTCCAAAGTTCAGTTTCAGAAATCATTTTTTAAAACTATTTTTAGTGTCTTTAAAGCTTTAACTATTCATTAATGCTAATTGCAATTTCTGTGTCTAACACTGAAATATCAAATTTGAGATTGATCTAAAATGTTAGAATGCAGCCATTTGCCATACATGTTACGCTTTCTGCTTCATTTCATTTTAAAATAGTAATAAGAAGTCATAACACATATCAGTGAATCAATTTTTATATTTTCTGCTATGAAATTTAGTTTAAAATCTGAAAGCTTTATCATTGCTTTACCTTTTAAGTAGTATATCGAAAACAGAAATACCAAGCTAGCTGAATAATCTAATTAGTACTTTTAACACTTATCAAGGTAGGGAGTTGCATAAATCAGGGCATTTTAATTAACCTAATTTTAATTAACCCTTTCATTTGTCGGGATTTTGAAATCAAAATTACAACTAAGAGCACTTTTAGTCTTTCCAATTCAAGTTTATTTCAATACTTGGTTCTTAAACACGATCACATCTAAATAAATTATATTCTATACTGAGTAATTTCATTTAAAATTTGATCGAACGGAAAAAACGTAAGAAAGAGTTAACGCTTTACGACCAAACAGAACGAATATATATTTTTCATTTTAAAACTTTTGTTGCTCTAATGTGGCAGATTTTAAAAAATTGTTCCTCTTTTTATTTCTTTTTATTTTATTTTTACAACTTTAGTTCAAAGTTTCATATGTTAGATTATAAGGTATTTCTCCCACTTCCCTAGTGTGCCTTCGTGGCGTAACGGTAGCACGCTGGGCCGGTATTCCAGAGGTTCGTGGTTCGATTCCCGGCAAAGGCGGTTGCATATTTTTCATCTTTTCTGCTTCCAATGAACCTTCCATTTTAATTGAAATTATCAATATTAGATTTTTAACCTTTTTTGCTTGTTTATAACTCTGTTGCTATAATGTCTTCCTCTTATCTTTTTCTTTTCTATTTTTTTAAAGTTTTTAACTCGACCTGTATAGATTCAAAATTTACACATATTTCACTTTTTCATGTATTGGATTGCTTATGTTTGCATGTTTTGTTTTGTTTTTGGACTCGTTCACTCAAAAGAATAATATATTTTAAATTTGTTTACATGTTTTCGACATTGCTTACAACAAACGCACTGCAGTGTTTTTTTAATATAGGATAAATTTATATTGTTTTAAATGTTTTGAGTCGAACGAATGGAAACAATAATTAAATCAATATTATCACTAAATTGTATGTGTATGTTTATATGCATAAATTTTGAAAAGGTAATAAGGACAATTAAGGGTTCTCCTTTTCTGGTTCTTGTTTGATAGCTCATCAAACAAAAAAATAATAGCGAGATGAGCATCTCGGCTAGTTTTCTGTTGTTAAAAACGATTTGCGAACTGTTGATGCAAATGCCGACAACCTTTTCTCGAGTAGAACAAAAGGAACTTTTCGGAAATGTCACATAACATAAAAGATTATTTTATACTCCAGTTTACTTCAAAAGTTTCAAATATACGGATTTCCACAAATTTCCGCATCTAGAGAGTAGGTTAAAAAAGTCTTTTTTTTACTTTGCTACCAGGGAAGCCGTCTTAGGGCATATGCTATGTATGCCTACAAATTTGAAATTGGGGGAAAGAAATTATTATTTTTAACTTATTTCGAAAATCGCGAATTTGTGTTTTGTCCAGATTAAGGTTTCTTTTCCGACAGTTCATAGATTTAAACTCATCCATGTTCTTTCCGGCTGGTAAATGAATAAGCACAAATAAACTAAAATGCATAAACACAGTTCATAACTGAGCTTGAAATTATCGACTTAAGGTCATCCATCTCCATTGCAATCATCGTTTGAGAGCAAAAGTGCAAGGAATTAAAAGTATTCCTGCAGTGGCTTTTAGGATATAAAAGTCATCACATAACTCCTCTTATTCCAAAGTCACAAGTTAGATTTTGACAAAGCCAGAGTTAGTGTTCTTCATGTATCTCCTTTCTTAACTCTGCTTCCCAACAAGTAACAAATGCTTAAAACAGGCTAGATGTCTAATCCGATTTGACACTTACCTTTTTCAGTTCTTATCGAGAACCTTGATTACAAGACAGGGAAAAGACATCAAAAGTTTTAGTGCAGTTTAAAGGCAAAGAACGATACTTTTCTACAACTAAAGTGTTTCGGAAGATAAGAATCCGTTTCTTTGCAATTTAGGGAAAGCACTTCGAGAAGGCGGTTTAAAAAATCGATTTTTCCTCACTCGCCTGAAATTCAAACCGCAGGCACACAATTTCGATTTTCGATGAAACGAAGAGAAAATCCTATTAGAGATCTGGTGACAAAATCGAAATAAATGGCCGCCATTAAATGGCACAAATCCTTCCGACACCGCTCCTTAATACTTACCAATCTCCTACATAATGGGCGAATGACTCCACAAGTCGTAAATGGTCGGTACGTACAGCTGGAAGTATAACTCATTTGTAACTTCAAATTGCGCAGAATGGAACAAATAGTTTCAGGCTGTTGCTGCTTACGCTTCAAAGAAATCACGTGATGATCAAAACAACTCACATATCCCGAGAGAGGAAATCTCTATTCCTTAAAAGTGAAGTTTAATAATACGACAAGCGAAAGTTCCGAGTGTTTTTAAATTTTTTAGTTTGGAGGGAACAAATATAAGAATATTCGTTATAAATGACTAAGTTCGTAATAGGATAGATTAAAGAAGCGTAAAAGTTTCAGCTGGTAGTGCAATAATCACCCAAAGAAAAACGTTTTTCTGAAAACTAAGGTCGGAAAGAAATTGCTACGCAAAACATATTATAGAAGTAAATACTATCTGAGAATAAAGTCACTAAGGAAGAGAAATAATAGGATGTTCAGTAACAAATTCCATGAAAAAGAGCTTTACTAAACTAAGCAACATTTAATAAACAGAAATTGCAACAAACTTTATAAAGCAGTGAGGAATTTTATATGCATGAGTTTGTGTATATTTGTGTTATTTAAAGGGTAAATAGAGTGAAAATTGTCTAGTTCCCTCAAATTTGCATTAAATATTTGCAGCTTCAGAAGAAAAATGGGTTAAATTATATAGCTAATGTGGTTAATACAGTTGGTTTTTCAGTTAATGCCCTTTGTTCAGTAATGCGTCACATGACCTATGTTCCTGGCGTGACGCGAATTTCAGTAATTCTTTTTATGAATTTTAAGAATTTGTCTAAGATTTAGCAAACTTTAGACTTTGCCCCAAACACACAAAACATTTTGAAGTTTTTTTTCTCTCTCTCTCTATATATATATATTGTTTTTAACTTGTATTTATTTATTGTATACTGACATGATTTTGAGGCAGCTTTCTGATAGAATTTATAAAGAAGGGAAAAAACTACGCAACTCTTTCTCCTTCAAAAATCCCAGCACGAACGTTGAAATTTTAATTTCTTCTCAAGATTTCGGCTCACATGGATTCAAGAGATGAATGTACGACTGGACTGTATTACTTGGATTACGGCAAAATACACGAGGATTATGTGGCTAAAGTGGGATGATGACTTTTTAAGGAGATTACACAAGGTTTTCGTGATGTCCACTTTCACTATTGATGAATAATCCCGCTTGTGTTTCCCGTCACATGCCCTTTGTTGCTCTGGTATTTTAACGTGCCAGTTTTTCTTAAAATATTCTCTATGAAAGCATTCCTTACTCTGCAGACTGATCAAGAGCTTTTACTTGATTAAATCAACCAATCAACAAACCTGTACGTTGGCGCAAAGTCACTTGAGAAAAAACTATCAATCTGGAACAGCCAATGATTTTCGAATCCTCATTTCAATCAGCAGCATTGAACACACTGCCAGAATTTGATGATTTTTCCAAATTTAAGATTCCGTTAAAATTATTCAGTATAAAGTTTATTTAATATGAACTAGATAACTGCAAACTTTTTGGGAACTGCTATCTTAAGACCTCAGCAAACGTTTTGCCAAATGGTTAACATAAATTGCAAACCACGAATCTGTTGCAAAATCCAAAATTTCAAATTCAACCCCCGTCTAATTCAGGATTTGTATCTTTTTTTTTCTGCAACAAAATTAATAGTTTACCTGTGATTTGATATCAACTAAAAAAGACAAAGTGAACTGATACAGGTGATTACAAGTTGCGATCCGCTTCTGTAGTTTAATATTTATATGAAAAATAACTATAAATAATTAAATGCATAATAGTTATTATTATTAGTAGTATTAGCAGTAGTAGCATGGCAGAGAAATATCTCCTGACAACAGGCAAAACAGGACTTTTAGCTGTGTCAACGGAGTATATTTACTAACAGCCGAAATGCTGCAATAGGTGGGTCAATAGTTAGGGAGATATTTGTTTATCTATATATCAGTTAATTTGTAAGGTAAAAATATGTAAATCAAAATTATAATTTAAATTACCAACAGCCCCTTAATTCCTTATTTTCATTTGGTTACTTCCCTTTTTCACTCTAAAAACAGTAGTACATTTTTCTGCATTTCGTAATATCTGGAGTTATCCATCACATGACTTGTACATAACAATAATGGCGTAGCTAATTTGGAACTCAAAGTTTCGAAAGCAGAAAGCTTTCTGTTAATAAGCCTCCATATTGGATAACTACGCACTTGCTTTCTACACCTCGTCCTAGAATAGACTGCTGCTTTCTACTTCTCTTCTTACCGCAAAGCTATCAAAATTGCAAAATGTTTGAAATAGGCATTATTAGAGTATCAAGTGAATTGAGGCCGCTAGTATCAATTGAAATAAAAAAAAATATTTAACCTACTTCAGCTACCAATTAGCATCCTCAATATTTACGCAATCAACTTTCCTACATCATTATAGCTAAGTCTGCTTATATATAATATATATATCTATAGAGAGAGTTTTCTATATTTAAAGGTAAAAAATTTTGATTTGAATTTACCTTGTTTTTTACCTTGCCTTGGGGAGCGGCCAGAATTTTTGAGTGAACTATTGTAATTAAAATACATTGAAATGGTTCATCGGCTAATTCTGGATACAGAAACGCAAGATTCTTGTGGAAAAGAAGTTTCAATTAATTTCAGTGTTCCATCTCCTGACGAAGTGGCATTAAAAGGGATTGAATTCCTTTCCTATTATGTTCTTTTTCCTTTAAATCTCACTGGCTTTTTAAATGGGGTATTGTTTGTTTGAAGTGTTTTGGTTTTAGCAGTTATTAAATTCTTTTTTTTGCATTCATAGGATTATTTGAAATTTATTACTTATGAATCTCAATTTTTGGTCTTTGTGAATAATTGGTTCTAAATTTCTTACTTTATGTCTTTACTGATAATTTTTCAGCAGCTCAATGCGCGAAAATACTAGACATGATTATATTATGTTTTTTAAAAAATTGTTTTGCAATATATATATGACATTTTTCAAACTAAAAGAATAAATCGGAAAAAAAAATATTCGCAACATATGCTTATGATTGTATCTTTTTTTCAAGGATTGCACATCATTGCTCAAGTCCTCTAACTCATTTCGGAAGTTGCGAAGTTTAAGAAGTATCTTGGTAATGCCTTTAAGCTATAACCCAGATTTAAAATTGAGGCCACGTAGCTGAAATATTTTCTAGGCATGTTAAAAACAGGGAACGCTTCACAGTGGCATAAGTATTATCTAAATATGGTTAAAAAAAACAATCATTAAATTACGCCTTCATTCCATTCGCAGAAAAATTATCACTGGTTTCCGTAGCATGAATTTACTCGAAAAGTGTCAGCATGTTAGATATATAACCTTGCTTTTGGAATTTGACAATGACATGATTTTATCAAAATTTGTTTTCGAAATTTGACACAGGGGTTCTTAACGTTTAAAGTAAACATTCCGCATGTATTGACAGATATTGAATTTATAAGGTTTATTTATTATCATTCAAAGATAATGCTTCAGATAGAATATATACCTTATTACATTATTAAGGGTGACAATATGAAAATTAGTAGACACATATCTCGAATCGCTGTGCAGTCCTAAGGGAAAAAGAGTCAGAAAATCTTAAATGAAATAATTGTTACGTTAAATAATAATCCAATATATATGCTGTTTGTACCTTTTCTGTTCTCAACGTATTAAAAGCCTTCTGTTAAGTTGATTCCTTTGTTTCAGACTATGGATAGCATAATCGCCTTCGTTTACTAACGAGTGTGAAGCCACTCGGAATAGCCATCGATCCCTTAGATTTCATTAGCCATCGAAGTCAGAAGCCGGAATTCTGTTATTCACTTGCTTCCGCAAGTCAGAAAATTCGGCAGAGGAAAATCGTGTTTGCTAGTAATGTTACTTTTCCACGAGAAAAAGAGTGCTGATAGATATTAAGAGAAAGGAAAAGAGATAGCTAATTGTTTCCGACGGATAGAACTTTTATTTTGGGGACAGATTTCGGAAAGTGTTCTATCATCGAAATGTTAAGACGTGAAATGTGAAAACATCCATTTCAGCAACAGTATACTATTACAATACTTCAGTAAATGTTATGATTTAATAAATAGTTATGTTTTCATTTGACAGAAAATGACTTATTAGGAATTGCCATTGGCTTTTTTTTTTCTGCACATAGGGGAAAAACTATAGAACGCTTTTGTAGTTACATTACGAAATCTATGACCATAGGAAAATGTATAGTTGTAAAAAGTTTGAAAGAGAGTATATTTATATAGATTTCACATTTATTAAGTTATTCCTCATGACAGATATGTCAAAAAGTCTTTTTTTTTTTTAATTGAACGTCAGATTTTTGACAATGCGCACACTGAAAATTTCGTTGTTCCACTTTACATAATACAGTTTCTTGGAAAAGATAAAGAGAACAGTTATACAAATGTTTATCGCAGTGCAAATTTAAAACATACTGTTTGGAGCAAATTAGAAAAATGTGCTCGCAAAAGGCCATCAGCTGGGAAAGTTCAGTTAGTTATCGAAAGTAACAGTTAAATTCATACCGGGCTGCTGCATTAGACAAGATGTTTGTAGAGGTTCTGTCTTATATTTTGCACGAAAATTGTGCTGTGTTTCATTTATAGAACATCCCAGAAAGAGTTTGGGGACCGCAGCTTTTACCTGATGTTTTGTACAACTTCAGTACAACACATGATTCCTGCATGTATTGTAGTAAGCATGATTTATCCAAGGAAAATAGCAACATTAGCTGTTTGCCAGCAGACAGAAACAAAATATATTTTAAGAGAAACCGATTAGAAATTTATATAAAATCTTGATTATTTAATGGTGTGTATTGGAAATTTTCTAAGACGGGTGTACTAAGGAAAAAGAAAATGAAGCTAAGTAGATGCGGAACACATATTTTAGGTACAGTAAACCCTTATTGAATGCGGGTTGTTACCTCATTAATCATCCGCATTTCGTAGAATTAAATTTCTGTAGAAAAAGCATGTTAGGTAAAATTCAATTTAAGAAAATACATGTAATTTCACCAGAAACTATAATTATAATTATAATTAAAAGAATAAAATCGAAACAATATTAATTAAAAGGATTTTTATTATTGCTTAATATGTATGTGGTACAACTATTTTTTCAAGAATCCTGGTGACTTTTACTTGGGATGCTGACGCAGCTGTTTAAAAGTATCGCGGAAAGAAGCGCAGAGTTTTTCAACGAGTGTCACAAACTCTGTCTCTTCTTTCTTCGATTGGATCAATCTCCGTCGTAAAACAAATCAGTTTCTCTGCTTTTTTAACATTCGCTTGATATCTTGTAAATTAAAGACACTTTATCAGATTTTAATTAGCAGTGCTTTTCCTGATGCCTGGCTTTATAACGTCATTGAGTTATTTATTCGTCATTTCTCGGTTAATTCTTTGACTTTCATCCATATCTGAAAATTCCTTTTGCAATTTCCAATCATGCAAATTTTGTAAAATGATTTATAAATTCTGGCCAGAGCTGAAGCTACCATGCATTCGACGTTGAATGAACGTTGAACCGCATATTAATGAAATTATCTCATTGATCAAATTAAATGGAAATAAAATAACGCATATAAGTGAAATCACATTTCGCAGATTCGTGCTCGGCAAGTGGTTACTGTAATGATATGAAATATTTTCTTGTCTCAAATTCAGGGTTAAGTAGCTTCCTATATGTGACTAAAGACAAATTTAAATATTTGTCGTGAAACTTATCTATTTCATTAAAGACCTTTTTGTTTAATTATTTTCTTGTCTATTCATAAACAAAGTACTTGTCTAAAAATGTAAATGAAAAACTGCACATTTCTTCACTGGTTTGATTTTCTGAATTTTCGAAGTAATATTATTTCATAATTATAGCCATCTTAATAACAGTAAAAGTATCTATCTAAAACTGTAGCAAAAAAAAAATCAATTTAAATAAAATTATAGGCATAATTAATGCAAGTATTTAAAAGGTATGTAGCATGCTTTCTTGGTGTAGTGGTCAGCACGGCGCTGACCACTACACCAAGAAAATAATGTAATATATATATATATATATATATATATATATTAAAATAATGTAATATATATATATATATATATACGCTCGGCGCGTATTCGAGAGGCCCGTGGTTCGAGTCCTGCGAAGGCATTGTTCATTTTTCAAGTCTCCTGCTTTCAAAAATCCTGATGACTCTACATATTAATTTGGTATAACACCACAACAAAAGATTTAACAGTTGACAGATACATAGTTTTCCTAGCAAATAGAATAAGCCAACAAATCTGATATTTCTTATAAACTCAATTAATAATTACATTCTGCTATTAATAGTTTCAGCAACTTTTTTGCATGAAACATTACGAGTTTCAAAATTTATCTTGTTTTTATTTTTCGAAGTTAAATGTATAGAATCTGAAATTACGGTTTTGGGTCAACCTCTTGTGGCAATAATAATTACCTTCTGTTTGTAATAACTGTGCAATGTAGGCTTTTTTTAAACTGTCACTAATATATAATTTTTCTTAAATTATCAATGAAATTAGGAGGTAAAACAAAACTATATTATAATCAGGAATCAGGATTATATATATATATAATTATATATAAAATAAACAACAAAAGCATGGTTAAAAAATAATAAATAATTATGTAGATTTAGAACGAGTACAAAGTATCTCAAAATGACATGATCTCACCTGTTTCTTCTCCCAATTTTTTAAAACTGAATTTACCTTTTATGTTAAAATAAATGGTAAAGAAATATAAATGTAATTGAAAATATTATCAGTTGAGTTTTTTTATAAAGCAGTTACTTTCCAAGAAATAAAATGTAATATATATATATATATATATATATATATATATATAATTTATTTCCTAAACAATATTGATTATATTATCTCCTATGTTTAATTAAAGTTGAATTATTTTAAAAGAGTGAATCCATACTGGTAAGTTAAATTTTGAAAGATGTTTTGAAGTAACTTGAAAGTAAAATGTTAATAATGTTTTAACGGGGACTGGAATTAAATCATCATGAAGAACAAAATTTCAATTGTAAAAGGAAAAATTAAATTAAAAACATGTAATTATTGTCATTGATCGGAAATTAGTTGACTTTTCAAGGGGAACAAACCAACTCCCGTTCAATGAACAATAATTAATAAAAATACGTAAATACGAAGGTGTTTCGTCTTTACTTGAGTTATAAGGTAAAGCCAAACCAGCAATTCTAGTCAAGCCAAATATTTCCGCGAATAGAAGGGATTACGAACCAATGCTGATACTCAAAGAACTTATTCTTATGAAGCATTTTAGCCAATTCAATTTGGAGTAAAAAGCAATTTCTGTAGAGAAATCCGAAAAAACTCGAGTAACCGTCACCGACACCCTCATGTTTATGCATTTGAGTTCTATATTATTTGTAAAAATTAAACCTTGCAAATTGTCATTATGAAATAGAATTCAAAGTAAAGTTGAATTAAACATAGAAGATTACAAAAGATAAATAATGCAAACTTTGCAAAAACAAATCAAAAATAATATAAAAATAATATAAAAAATATAATAAGAACAGTGAATGTACATGAAGATATAAAGGCCAGAAAAGATATTAAGTAACTTACATTCTTTCTAGTGGGGAGTTGGCAAAGTGTTCTCTTCATGTCTGACTCATAAGTGTAGGGTGTCCGAAAATTCTTAGCGGCAGTGGGGGCTTTGAATAATATCAGTCGCTAAGACTTGGGTGAAGTAATTTATGGTAGTGGGTGGGACTCGGAATTCTTGAGGGATGTATTATGTGGAGTTCTTATTTGAGTGAAACTGTCTGTTAAGATTTTTTTGAAAATACTAGTGAATGGAAATTAATTAATTTCTGGCTAATTGTCGTGTTGCAATGATTAAGAATTTAAGAAAGGAAAAAAGGAATTTTCACTGTCCAAGAGCTATTAGACAGACTAAAGTCATGAAATAGGCCCATTTGTTTAGTAACAGCATAAGTCTGAAGACAATTAGCTTTTTACAATATATACAACTGAGTAATTACATATACAAATCCTTCAACGGATAGTTCTCCAACTTATACCGCCTTCTCAGGTTTAGGAACAAATTATCATATCCCTATCAGTTAAATGATTTAGAGTGAGTATTTAACGCCTGCTCTTTTAAGGCAATGGTTAATAAATTGAATGGGTATTAGATTATTTTTGAGAATTTTAATAAGGAGCCTACAAATCTGAAGCGTGTCCTAAATATTACGTTTGAGATTCAAATCATTTAAAAGAATATTAAAAGATGGTAAAGAGAAATAAAATACATAAAAATGTTTAATATTGAATAAATGGTAAAACTATCATTAGTATGTAGACATCATTGAATCAATTAGTGTATGATAAGTACAAGACGATTACAGACGTTATAGATTAAAATTTGTTATATTAATTTCTATAGAGTTAAAAATTTTATGCATTCAGGAAGAGAGTTTTCTTTATAAAGAAATAAAAATTTACGATCTGAGAATTTTTTAAGAGGAAATGCCATCATTCAAGTCAGTATCAAATCTACAGTTTTTTTATCTCATATCACCCATATTCTTTGCTGTCCTTTTGCGCGTTGAGGATTTCTGTTTTCAAGCTACCAAGAAGTGTCAAAGGTTGGCAATCTTCTTGACATCTGCAAACAGGCAGAGGCTCTGTACATAAACCCTTACGTTACGTTTAAAGTGGCAATATATGCGATAATACTTTTTAACGTAGTGACTTTGATTGTTACGGCTTTCAGGCACAAAACTTCGAAGCTATGAATGATAGGACATGTAAACACTTATAAAACTAACATAATCTTAAGTCATCAGGTGCACTTGTTGTTCAACATTTCAAATTAAAATACGAAATTGTGTTATTTTAATATCTTCAAAGCCATTTTTATGATACATTATTATTTTAATCAATAGTTTCATGTTTTTGTTGCATTTTCAAATTACATTGTTACCAGAAGAAGTCTAATATTATCTGAATATTTTTCTAGACGATATCTAGACTATTTTCATCCATGAATACACGTTACTACAAACGCACCGAATCAGGAAATATTGAATTTTAAACAAGAAAAGCATTCCAAAAGAAGTGATGATAATTATGACAAGAGCGTAGCTTTTACAGCTATATCAAGAGAAAGAGTTATATAAATAAAATATTGCATAAGCTAATGCTTATATCGCATTGGCTTAAAAAATTTTCCAAAAAAATTTGACGTCCTACCCATGCAAAAATAAAAACTTCAAACTTAAATTTACGAAGTATTGCCTAATACCTCAGACGGCATTTTGCCATAAATAAAAACTGTGGACATTATTGAAAACATATGTAGTTATAATAGTAACTAACAGCTTTTAGACCGTTTAATGCTAATATTCAAATTCAGCTTCGAATTCTAGCAAACGACTCGTCATTTCCGTTATTTTTCACAAGGGTAAAGTGAACATAATTTTCATTAAAAAACTGCCTGCCAACAAAGAGAGCCATCCCGCCAGGCAAGAATTTTTTGTGTACTTTGCCATATTAAATATCTAGACGTAAGAAACCATTATTATTAAATATATACTCAAAAAAGAATTTTAAAAATTTATGGTATTTGTTTCTATTTTGGCATTCATTTTTGAACATAAAACGGTATAAACAGGAGCGTTTCAAAATAGTATAAGAAAATATATCATCGATTGAAAAAAATACTGTTGTAAGCGATATACAAAACAAGAAGATTTATTTGAACACGGTCATATAACATTCTATTGAAATTCAAGATCCATAATCAAAACTGGCTTCTTAAATTAAAATCTTAAGAAAAAGACATCGTTTCACAGTTTCCAATAAATCACACACTTACAAAAAGTGAAAGCTCACGCGACTTGTTACATCCTCACCTTTGTTGACGACTTCAACCTGGGAAGACGGTCATATGAAATACTCTTTCTTAATTTTGATTATCAGTACTTTAATGTCAATATTAATTTTTATTAACTGTTCAGTTTTAAAGTAGTTGCTGTAAGTTGATTTTTATAAGCTATTGTTTGCTTTTAATTAAGTTTCGTAATCATAATTAATTAATTTTGGGATTCTTATTTTAATCAGGTACTTACCGAATGCAAATTTGCAGTCTTCGCTACTCGACATTTGACTTAAAAATCGTCAATCTATCGACATTTAAAGGAAATCGGAAAAGATTATCAATATTCCGAGAAAAAAAAAATATCTAATTTAAAACACTATTTACAATTAATACAATAGAAGAAATTAAACATACAAAAAATGATATTTTTCACATAACACGATACAATACTGTTGTTCTCCACATGTGTACAGCGATTTGTTTTCTCTTAAAAAAATCACAAAATTGTACAAAGTAAGCATTGCGCACAACATAGGCAATGCGCGCAGACTAGGTACTGCGCACTATCTCAAAACGAAGCACCAACCTTGATCGCGATCCCCCTAGAACAGTTGAACTTCAACACGCACTCCAATGTAATGAAAAAAAAGAGGGTTCTTGCTTTTAACCTTTAAAAAGAATAGGCCGTTTTAAAATAACAGATAATAATTCAAAACATAGAACTAGTAAGCGAGAAAGAAATATCACGCATTGATTTGAGTTCTAAAACAAATAACACTTCCAAAAAAATGACTCAAGGATGAAAATTAAGCTGCCAGAATAATGTCATTATTTAATAACGAAATCACAAATTAGGAATGCATCCGGTACTTCACTTTGTAGAGTAATCTAGCGTGTCTTTCTTTCGTGCTGCGGGTAAGCTAATAGATCCAGGGCTACAAAATTTGGTACATAGGTGCATTTAGATAACAGCCAGTGCACCTCGAAGCGATGTTTTTCAAAATTCGAATGAGCGTTTTTTTTTATTTCATGTTTTTTGATGAAATTGCAACAAATCGATAAATGACACACAGCCATTGTTCTTGATATATCACTGTTGCCATTGTTGTTGATAACAGCACTGTTACCACTCGGAAAAATGAGGGCGATCATTCTGTGCAGTTTTTAAATTTAATGCTTCTCTTGGATACTGGACGTTTGTCGAGAGAAGGCAACGGGAAGTTGGTTAATTTATTTATTAGGATAATTATTATTTGTGTTAAGAGATAGTGCTTATTTCATTGTAATCTTTTTATATGTGATGCATTTTTATTGAAATTTGTGTTTTTTGTTATTTTTTTTAATAAAGTTTTCTGCAGAGTAAAATTCTGTGCAGTTTTTATATTTAATGCTTGGTGTTCCCTTTAGGCATTTTTCTGGTACATTTAAAAGTCAGAAGAAGGCTAGCGGATGGTAATAAATAAAACATACTTTCAGTCCTCGGCTTCAGCCGAATGTATCCGTATCTTAGAAGCGCAAACTGTTTCTCACTTTCAAATGATAATGCTTGTATACTTCGGCGTTGAGACAGCTGAACGCTCGGAGCTGTCTCGAAAGTAATCGATTTGTTACAGTTTACTGTGTTACTCTGGTGCCAATAAAACCTCGGATGTATGCTGCAGATGCAATGCGATACGCCACAGGCATGCTAAGAATACGGCCGACTTCCCTTAGAGTGATGGCCGGACGTGTGCGGCCAGACCTTGGCCTTCTTGTGATAGTACCTTTCAGTGACAACGCATGCACACTGGATACATCCGTTGCAAGTCTTGTTTTCAATATTGCGAAAAAAATTCCACCTTCTCTTACACGGCCTCGTTTAAACTTGGTAACAATACTGTCATCTTCGTCTCCTTAAAGGCAGACTCAAATCTCTTTCACAACACCCAATCCAAAAGACAAATAAAGTATACGAAGTTCACATCTTTCGTATTTAAACCGTGTGATTCGCATGTTCATAGTGACACTCTTAATGGCACCTTATTCGTCTTGTTCGAAATGTGAGTGAACGTAATCTTCCAGATGTGGTAACACGCCTATCAAATATCTTTTATCTAGCAGAATTCCTTCTTGATTTTTCATCTTAGTTGAAATATAAGTTTCCTTCAGTATATAAAGATAAAACCTGTTGTTGAGTGAAAATCTGTTTGAAAATCCAGCATCTTTACAAGAATGACAGGAATTTTTACAGTATACGTTTGCATGTTATAAGACAAAAAGTTTACTTCGTGTCGTTTCAGGTGTTTCTTGATTTAAGTTTTGCTTGGTGTCGCTTTATTTGTTTTAAACCTGAGTTTGCTCGCAAAATATCGATTTTGTATCGTATTCACATCTTAATTTGATTCATATTCATCGTATTATTGGAATATATAAAGGGAAACCTAAATGCGTCCAAGAAGGGTTGAATTTTTCACTGCAGACAAATATCAGAAAAATAACTCGCTTTGTTTCTTACATTCACGACAAAATGTTTTTAAAAGGCTTGGGAAGAGACGTTTTTTCTTTAAAAATATTACTTGATTCAGTTTGTTAAACATTTTCCAAAGTAAAAGCAACCGATTCTAATATAAAAACCTTCTTGCTTCGTGATATAAAAACATACTACCTGAAAAGGGCGTATTTTTCTTTATTTGCGTTCTCGGAATGCTAAGCATGTTTTATCCCCCAGCTAGTTTATTTTCACTTTATTTTTTCAACTGAATTTTAAATTTTAAATGTGAAAATGTAGACTTTTTAAACTTTCATCATAATAAATTTATTAAACCATAAGCTGGTCGTATAAAATGAGACGTTTTGTTTTGACTGCACAATAATTCACTTATTAAACTTAATTTTTGCCTTAACTTTTATAAAAGGAAGAAAGGGAGACTATCATTAGGTAAACTCAAACAAATAATAAAATTTCACTGCGTATATGAACCAAGCATTCTTCATTTGTTACAATCATTTTCTCACGCAGTAATCAGTAGGAATGTCTGTAAAGGATTGCATAATCTCTAAACAACTGCACAAAACGGGAAAGTCAAAATCTTCACGGAATCTAATCTCAAAAGTATGCATAACACAACAGTTTCAGAAACTGTAACATACATGTACAGAAATGGTTACAGAGCAAGAGGACAGTGTTGCTTACCTCGAAACATTTTGAAGACAGAACAGACTGAGAACTAATATTTAAATCTCTGAGTTTTCGGTTACTCGAAATTACACACTTGTTGTGAACTGCCTACTTAATGTATAGCAAAGAGGAGACTGTGCTGAATAAGTTTCACATGTCAATGCAAAATATATTATTGACTGCATATGAAATAAACTAAAAATAAACCACAAAACAATATAAGAAAATTATTTGTTACATTCAATACTTCAACCAACATTGTCATTAAATTTCATCACCACTAATAAGTAAAGAAAAAGCATCCGAAAATAATGTGCACGCACTGATAATCTCAAAATTCTGTATCAAATTAAATGCAAACACACTTTTTTCCCCAAAACAAAATTATTGTAAAGAATTTCACAAATGCACAGTGTGAAAACGCATCGATTTTTCTATGCGCATGCAAATATCATTAATATAGCACTCATTAATACACCAATAATAGAATTGTTAATATAAACAGTACTAGACTCCATACAGCATACTGAATTGCTGTGCATATACATTTAAATAGTCTAAAAGCCAACTATTGTGAAACATTCGGAAATCGTATAAAGGTTCATAGCACACTGATAAATCTTCATAGCGCACAAGGAGTTAATTATTCTATCACAGACATACAAAGTTATTGGAAAATAGTAGCATCGATAAACTTTAATGGAACGTTTATATAAGCACGATATTATTTCACAAAACCACGTTTTTCCTTCGTGTTCGTACACGGTCTTACATTTCGCTCATTTTTGCCAAACGATATGAAGTATTAAAATCGTCTAGACGGGAAATGTCTCTTATTCCACTCATTTCTTATTTGGGGACTGTAAATCTTTCAAACGTTATGTCGTCTTGCAATTATCGAACAGTCTCTATTTTTAATTAGGATTTGTAATTTATTGCTAAATGAAATAGGGAAAGCACTGAAATCTCTTCTAAATATCTTACCTGGTCTGACACAGCTCAGTCCACACAAGCCATCACACAAGCACCTCTTCTTTGCACTAATGCAATCGGAATCGTTTTTGCACTTTCGTAAACACTGACGTCCGTTTGCCTCCGCCTTTTCACGGTCTCTGCGACAATCGGCTGTTCCATCATCTAATTCACCATCATCCATATCTGTTGATAAAAACATTACGGTTACTTTTCAGCAGGAAACCTTTAATGAGTGCAAGAAACAGCAATGTTTCTTTTATTAAAGAACAATATTCATTTATTTATTTATTTATATACAAGCCGCTTCTTTTTTAAACACATTCTCTAAAACATTAACTTTCATTGCACTTCCCAGTCTGCATATTTCGCTTCTTTATGTGAAAAGTTATAACAAAAAGTGCTGAACGAATTAATACATTCTGAACAAAAGCCAGATTCGTTTAAAGACAGCCATTTATATCAATAATTTATATCAATTGAATTATATCAATTTAGAGCTTTAAAACGGTAATTTTAAAATTTAATTTTAAATAAATGAAATATAAAATAATTTCATTGGAAATTGCAATAAAATGATATATTCATGGATTCAATAGATTCAAACGATTAAGCGAAAAAAATAAGCCGCGCTACTTGCTAACAATTATTTCTAATAAGAAAGGTAATAGTTTTTTTTTTTTTTTTCAAATTAACTAAAAGCTTTCACGGTCATAGTTTCCATAAATAAAGAAATATATATAGATATATAATGATTTTAATGATTCCAGATAATGTAATTTTACGGTTTCAACTAGTAATTATTAATAACTGAAATGAATTTGCTTTTAAATCGATTAAAATTTGGAAACATCATTTTGCTAAGTGACAAAGCACTGCATAAATGTTCTGGAAATCTAAATATTTTTCGCTTTGCTCAGTGGCAACACAAAACTTTTCTCGAAGGGAAATGTATGTGTATTTAAAATTTGATTGCTCAAAGTGCCGCAGTTTTTCTCACTGAGAGGAGCATACTTACATACATAAATACATACGGATTCTCCATTATTTAATAATAAAGTTATCGAATCTTGCTCGTTTAGAGGGCATAAAATGGAGACTCTGCTGAAGACGAGATAGCGAATTCTCGCTACGTCTTGAAAAACAGATAACTGCCGAAGAAGCTTGTAACAAACTTTTTATTTTAACTAAACTGAACAGAACATGCACACACTCGGTGCTTACAACTAACCACCGCTTGTGGCTAAGAAACTTAAACTCAAAATAGAATGTACAATCAGAATGAATTAAATTTTAGCTACACAACTGGATCTTACTTCAATTTAAATTCGCTTTATCGGGCTGCATTATTGTTTAATATGAATATAGTTTAAAGAAAGCAGCTAGCACAAATATTCAGCTTCAGAGCTACTTACAAACACACGGCATTAACTCTTTCTCGTCTTAACCCGCTCTACTCGTAACTAGCTCTTCTACTGCAAATTCTTCAATTCTGCTATTCAAATATTATTTCCGAATTCATTGAGATTTTGCATATACGGCATTTAAATTTGCATTCTGGCAGGAAATTGAAATCAGAGGGGTAATGAAAGTTTCTTAAAAATAAAAATAATTGATTAGTACAAAATAAGGTCTTTAAAAAGTAAATAGATATAATTTTTTTGAGCCAACTAGTTTGAAATCACTGAGATAGTTTGAAATTAGTAAGGTAGGTTGATTCCAGTATAATGGTTTAAATCGAGTAAAGACGATAGATCCAGTAAAGTAACTCGAGTAAAGACGTCAATCGGTAAAATTTCTTTATGACCCAATAAGGTAGCTTGGACACTCTTAGATATCAGATATCTGGGTACTTAAGTGTACTAATAGAATACTACAAAACATAAGTATTATGCTATAACAAACTGTAATAGTAATGAAAACCGTTAAAGATGGAAAAATTTTGTTTCGTTTTCTAAATTTCGAATAAAGTTGCTCCGACAGCAAAACATAACAAGAATTTTAAATTCGTGATTAGCAGAGGTTTGATTAGAAATGACTGAAAATTACAGAAACACTAATTATGTATACTAAGACGAATCCAAATAAAATTAGCCAGCTTAATTACTGTTTAATCTGATAGCTTATCATTTCGAGCAACACATAAAGCAAACCGTGATAATTGCTTAACATGTGAAAGTGACATTTATATCAGGCATTCTATCTTTAAAGGCATTTCTTTCTATATTTAAAGCAAAGCCATATCTACTAACTAAGTTATTATACAAAGCTTAAAATAAAATGCGACAACCTTAATAACTAGCGCAAGACGAAGAAAATTTATTAAACAGAATTGCAGATTTCCTCGGTTAATGGGAATTTAGAGTCAAGAAATGTAGTAAACCTCAGATAAGCGATTTTAATGAACTGCAGTTTCTGCGCAAAATATGAATGGATAAACATAGGATAAACAAACTTATCATCTTTGCGTTTAAGGTTTGTCTTTTGGCCCCATTTATTTACGCACATTAAAATAAACTAAATTTAATAAGAAATGCTAGCAGTGTTGCTATTAAGTGGCAGCTCTAAGTAAGAAGCTTTAAGAAAAATGTTGCTTAATGTTACAGTGTCTTAAAAATTTAATAAAAGCAAACGAAAGCCTTTAATTTGTAAACTACCTTACATTAAAACTTTTGCTGTAATTGAAAGCGATAAAAATGGAAAAATAAAGCAGGAACATAATTTTTTTTTAAAATCATCAAAACTCAATTCATTTTGAATTCTACCATCATGAAAACTTCAGTTGTATTTAGTGAAATACAACTGAAGTTAACCAACTTAACTCAATCATTTTTAGTTTTGGTCAATCGTTACCACGACTAAGAGTGGACGGCTAACTTAAAGTCATAGGCATGAAGCCTGTCGTTGGTTGTAGACCTTAGATATCAGTAATAACAAAATGATTTTATATTTAGCAGAATTTTGATGTTGATCGGAAACTATGACCTAAATGTTGCTTACAACCAAACGTCTGAGAGAATTTTTATTGAAGAGGCTTTAAGTGTCTTTACCTCGTTAAGACATTACACAGTTACAAATTATCATGGCTGCATTAATTCAAACTTCAAAACTAGCCGGCATTACTAATCATCATACATTCCGCGATGTCCTTCTATCAAAGAATGTCAGAAATAAGATATTTCATTGGAGAAGTAAAGCCGATTTGAATTTTCAAATTAGTGTTAACAATGCAGAAAAAATAAGTTTTGTAAATAAAAAAGTTTGGATTTTATTTCTTTCGGTAAAGTCACCGAGTATTGCTTGTCTTCCGTTTACCTGCTGTGTTCCGAGAGATGCAACATTATTGCTAAGAGAATTACTTTCATCGATTTCTTAGCGATTAAAAGACTTTAATCTTATTTAATATCGCACTTGACAAAAAAACAGCAAAAAAAGCAAAATCATTTCGCCATTAAAAATCATACTGTAAAAATTTACTTTCACACTAAAAAATAAGTTGCCTTTGAAATATACAGCCTGTGTATGTATTCACCCCTCCTAATTCTGTTATTCTAGCCACAAAGATTTATAGTTAAGTTAACATTTTGTGTGTCTATTAAGTTTTAATAATTTCGTTACCAAACAGAGAGTTTGTTTGGATGTTTTGAAATCCAGATAATTTTATTATGCGCTACTCTCTCTCTCTCCATATATGCCTATATCAGCAGATGTATCTGAACCTCGTATTTAATAAAGAAATTTCTATTTAAAAGAAACATTTAAATGTTTTCACTTTTAATTTAGCGATATAATTCGTACTTATCACAGCCTTAAAAGAAAATTTCCGTTGAATTAATTTGTTATATATAAATCACTAATCTGTTCATTCATTCTCAAGAGACCTCGAGACTCCCATTTAATCTGCACATGCTTAAATGTCATCACAAATGAATTTTATGCTTATGAATGGAAATTCAAATTTTAATGATGACTGGATATCCTTGATCGTTGTATCGTAAAGAAGCATTGGTACCAGTTTAGATCTGTTCCTGTAGACGACAGTAGTATGAAAAGCAGTATTCTACTAAATCTTCAAAAAGCAAATCATGGCCGAGGTTCGAAACAGAATACCTTTCGCATAAGAAACAATAAAATAACATGCACAGCTGAAAGAATAAACTATTCTACTTTTTTAAGCACGTACTACAACTATAATCAACCTGAGCTTGTGATGTTGTATCACAGCCATATAGATGATATTTCTGTTTCTATCACTCCCTGAAAAGCCTGTCCTGCGAATAGATTCCACGGCAATAACGACTAGGTTTCGACTCGTAGACTAGAAAGCTATGCAGATTCAACTCTAAAACCATATTTACAGATAATACAGATTCTAATTATCCTAAAGTTTGTCTGTACTTGGTTCCATTGATGACTACGCTGTAACACTAATTGCCACCTATTCATCAAATCAAAAATTACGCATTAAACATTCAGCATGTATAAATCTTTTGCATTTTTATCTTTACTGCTCAGGATGATTGTACCTTACAACAAACATTGACTCCGACAGATATTTATAGAATAATGTATATTTCGATGTTACTTCCTTCAGATTTTTTCAGTTCTAAAAGAAATGTTATCACAGGTTATGCAAGGTTTCTCTTCCTCAAATTAACATCACCAGGAGTTTCTAACTACAGTGTAATTGTTACGTGAACGATTTATCTTCATGGAATTTTAAAACAAATTGCAAACTTACAAACAACCGATTTCGAGTTCCGAATTGCCTGACAAGTTCTGAATTCTCTTCTCAATCCAAGCAGACTGCGTCATGGAAAATATGTAAACTAATAATATCTTTTACACTAAAATGGCACTGATCTTTGCTACACTAGTACAAAAGTTATACCAGAGTAAACAATGAGAACGAGAGAAGAAGCAAACAATTTTCAACGCACTTTACATTTTGTTTACAATTTTTGGCATGTTTTAATTTTTTACATGCTAACCTATTCCATCCTTTCACTAACAAAAATTCTATATCAGCTCAAAGTAATTTTTCGGCTACATCTCCTGAATAAGATGTATTTAAAAAATTGATGCATTTGAAAGTCAATCTAGAGACCATAAAATTATTAGAAATAGATATCATTATGGAGAAGAAAATTGTTCATCTATATTGCTAATAAGAAAAGGCAAGATAAAACATGATTGTTGAAAACAGAATACAACGGATTTCTCCTTAAATCTTTATAACAAATGACAGATGCTGGTTCTAAAAATGGTTCATGAAGAGTGATTACACAAGCTGATAGGTTACGTTTCAGTTCCGCTCTGCATAAAATGTAAACGGTGAATAAAATGCCATTTCGGTGGTACCTAAAATCTTTCAATTCAAAAGTTTAGAACAGGGGCTTATAGTTTCCTACATTAAAACATTCCATTTAAAATGTCAAATAAAAGAATATTTGATTTCGTTTTCAGTGTTCTTGAGAACTTAAAAGGTTTGACGAATTACGAAATAAAATTTAATTTTATTTACCTCATATTCATGGCTTCTGTTTAAGGAATACATTTATGAGCAATGAAACTGAAAATTTCTACCTAGTGAATGAAACGATTATGCTTACGAAAAGCTTTAAAATTAACTAAGTTATTTTTATACTTTTTTTTCAAAGAACTGCTTTATGCATTTAAAAGAATATGACACCGCATTTTCTCTTCCTAGCAAAGAATATATTCTGAGTTACGTTTCCATATTACGTCGTGTAATAAGCTAAAAATAAATAAGTGCAAGGAAATGAGCAAGGCGATTATGGCATTGATCTGTGAGCAAATATTATGAGAAAGCTTTTAAACATTTCGCAAGAAAACAAACAAAACACGCGAATTTGGACAACATTGGCATTTTCTAGAATATCGGATTCAAACTACAGGAATTAAACAAATAAATGTCTAAAAATGACCCGGTATTTAATAATTTCTACTTTTCCGAAAACACTAATATTCTTTAATAAGCATTGTATCAGTTCAACAGCTTATCATTAAGTCAACAAGTATATGAAGGTCGTGGAAGATTGACAAATGTGATAAATAAAACAGAATTACTTTGAATTAATTGAATTAAAAAAGATTAAAAAATAGGAAACTACAAAATTTAGAAATCCATAAAAATGTCTTAGCTTAAGTTTACCCAAATAACTGCTTGTCACTCCAAAAGATTAATAAAAGAATCATGTACATCAATTTCCTTACTTTTTCAAGAAATTCATTTCTGTGCTACTAAAAGTGTGCTACTAAAAACATTTAACACAGTTTTATAATTTGTATATTTGTAATAATTATTACAAATTAAGCCTTAAAATATGTAGAAGATTAAAAAAATAACATTAAAGAAGTTTAAAAGATCTTTTTCTTGGAATTCTAAATAATAGATCACATATCCAAAGCATCAAGTAATTTTTTCAACATTAAATAAAAATCATTAAGTATAATTATCCTAAGAAACCCAGGTGATAACATAATTTATTTTGTAAAGCAAAAACCTGATTTTGTTAAAGTTCTTCAGCAGAAGAACTAGAATGAATCTAAAAGCTAGAAGTTGCACGAGGTTTCATTAATAAAGGATCAATAAAAGATATTAAAATTAAAAAAGTATGTATTACATTTCATTTAATGGAACTTAAAGCAATCAGAAGTCTTTAACTTGGTAATACAAAAACCAAAATGCTGCAAATTACGTGAAGGTTGTTACATACCATATAATCATAATATTTTGCTCAATGCTTCAGTCTTTGCATACATCATTTTCTTCTTTCCTAACACAATGAAATTGTTTTATTTAAAAGTATTCTTCACAAACAGTAAATACTACTCGTCCTCATGCAGTTGATTATAATACGCTTGCCGTCATCCACTTCAGAACTGAATCACACGTTTGAAAACTGGTAGTAAGTTACACGTTTCAACTCATGTCGAGCGTGTCCGCAGACTAATTACTTGAAATATGTCATCATTATTAAAGCTGTTTCTGAGCGAGAGTTTCTCTCTAACAGTTTCTGCCTTTGATGGAATACTTGTTTTGAAAAGGCGAAAAGGGATTAATTAAGGCCGCATTGAAACTTAATATTCTTTATGTACATCTAAGAGATCACATCGCGTACATAATGTTTCTATCCCAAAGAAAAATTTATCTGTGTGGATCGATAGTTAATATACTTTTATTCAGCATAGAGAATATAAATTTTTGTGTTTTCGGATTAGTAAATTATTACTTAAAATCCAAATAGAAATCCTAGAAAATGCATTTGTTGGGACAGCTCGAACTGTGATTGTGCTTAAAAGATAATACTCCTATTTTAAAAATGAATCAAACTGATTTTGTAAAACTGTCAAAAAATGAAGTTCTATTTAAAATAGATATTTGATAGAGGAAACTGTAAGTAAACTTCTTTTTTAGAACATCTTACGTATGGGCAAAACGCAGAATCGGTTAGCAATTCAGTTCGTTCCACTGTTAATGGAACCATACGAAAAAAATATCTAGCTTTCAGAAACTGCACCGTGAATCTAAAGCAACTATTAGGTTAAATACTTTCCATGAAAATAAATAATAAAATAAAAAATAGGAACAAAATGAATCGTAATTAAACAGATGTCAGTAAAAATTAAAACAAAGTGCAGAAAAACCATTCCGTGCAGAAGAAACAAACACCGCATTGAAAGCCAAAGCTTTAAACTTACAAATTTTGCTTTAAAATTAACCCTCAAAATAAATATTTTTTTTATTGGATACAGCATTAAAGAATTACTTTTTGCTTGCTACAATGATTAATTAAATAAATGCAATGTTTTCTTCAGTACACAACTGTGTAGTTTACAAAAACCATAACAAATATTATATTCAATACAGGAAATGCGGAATACTCTAATAAATACACGTAGATTTTTTGCATAACACACAATACATCAACAACATTTGGAAATTTTAATACATATAGTGATTTGAAAAAACCTTTGGAAATTTATATAAAGATAGTGATTTGAACTGAGATGAACCTGCTGTCCATTCCAAGCCTTTTACTCAGCTTACATCCCGTAGACTGAAAGGTCGAAGTGATATTTTGTCCAATATGATTTTGTTACGCTCTTATATGTAAGTTTTTAAACATTTATCTAACTGATCACGTTTTTATTTCTCAAATCGACGAACTTCATTTTTCAAACTCAAGCTGAGTAGTTTTCTTAATATGAAGAGATTATTTGTTATTTATTAAAACCTATGTTATTGTTTCCATTGACCTAGAAGTTACGATTTTCAGAGCTTTAATTGCTTGTCTAAATACACGCATATCAAAATTACTTTCTATAAGTTATCCATTTTTTTTATAAATAAAAGATAAAAATACAAAGATTCTATTTTTTGCAATAAATACTGAAGAATGCTTTTTTCGTATAGCTTACTACTTTTCCTAATGTGAAATTTATTCGAGTAGCCCCCCCCCATTTAGAAAATCCATTTAAATACTGCACTTTTAGGTCCACGTTATTCAACAACGCTATTTTAAAGCAATCATTAAATTATTCATGATGTTTATATTTCGTGTGTTAAAAGAAGTATGATTTTATTATATCTAGTTTCTCGAGTTTATGTTTGCGACGTCCCATCCAATTAAATTATCCAATAAAAACTAAAACAAATTTGCGTCTCATCCAATCATTCATTTCAAAGATTTTATAAGCATCAATTTAAAGATCAAATGCATATGCATTTGTTTTTTCCGAAAGTATTTTAATATTCACTTTGTAAAATTGAATAACATTTTTATTATAAGTGGGTAATTTTTAAATCGGAACGTGTCAGTGATGAGTCCTAATGGAAGGAACGTTTCATTGATAAGACTTAAGCCCCCTTCAGAATTTCAGTGAGAGGTGGCAAACTTCATACAAAAAAGAAAAGAGCTTACACAAATTTTAAAGCTACGGTTTGCTAAGTATTTAAATTTTAATGATATAAAAAAAAGACCTTCGACGAATCTTCAGTCAAATGATATAAATTATTAATTTTATAAGTGTAGAGAATTTTATAAAGATTTGGAATTATCTTGCAGGAGGAAGTCTTATCGATACCTTTTTTGGCAGGTAAACTCTATTCGCTTGTTTTGCTGTATGGGTCCTGCTATTTAATTCAAGCTATTTAAATCTCATAATATTTTAAGTGTACGTAATTAGCATAATATTTTAGGCATTTTCATTATTAATTTGAAAACGGGGTTAGAGCCCTTTTCAAATTAATATTCAAAAGGGCTATTAATTTCGTTTTGGTATTTTGTGTCGTTCACTATAAAATGGCGTTTCACTTTTCATATTAATACGAATTTCACGAAATATTAGAGCCCTGCATTGTATTTAAAGAAATCAAATAACAAAGAATCTGCATGAATGTATATTTCGCGCACTCTGAAAAAACAACGCTACCTAGAGACATCAAATCAAATTTTGAATAACGTAGTCCTCCACTCGAATACGGGAATCTGGAAGCCCGAACTTGGAAATCGTTTTACTATCTATTTCATATTTTGTAAAACTTTAACGAATTTTTGATTAACAAACTCAACGATTTCAAAGCGAGCAATGGCAACACTGTACATGGGGAAATAATTTTTATCTCCAGCGCGCGAGACTGTGTATCGGAAATTCTATGCTCTTTAAAATATTTTGTGTTACTGTTGAATCTAATTTTATAGTTTAACTGCGAATAACATAATATTTAATAAATAAAGGTAACGCACAAAACGTTAAAAAACGTCCCTTTTGGCGTAATATAAAATCTGTCGGCTTTCAGATTATGATTATTTTTTATTAAACTATTGTCAAAAAGTTAAGTAACACTGATATTATCGTTACCAAACATTCAGTGGCTATTATGGATTCACTCACTTTTGTCTGTTAAGAACCGAACAATAAATATTTTCCTACAGAACATTACAGCATTTCTTTAAATTCTACACGCACTGAACACATAAAATATTAATCCTCTGAATATTTCCACCTTTTTATTAATATAACATTGAAATTAGGGTAATTGATTATAACAATTGCATCTAAGTGCTGCAAAGAAAGTAAGTGTGTCATGTTTTTCATTTTAAGTCGAAAACTAGAAATGATTAATATTAGAAGTAAGGATACCTAAAGCACAGATAGGCCGTTAACCAAATAGTTTAGTAGAGAGCTCAAGAAAAACCTTCGAAGTAAAAAAAAACGAACTGCCATTCCATTGAATACACAAAAATTCAAAAAATAAAGGTGTTTTATTGTTTAATAGACTATACAGAGTGTTTAGAAAAAAATTACAAGAGTAAATACGTGGTGAAAATAGTTCGCTGTAGACACAGGGTTCCAGTTTAAAGACGAAAATAAAAAAAATTAAAAAAAATAAAGTTGGCTGTCTACCAATAACAATTTATCATGCAACAGCTTTTAGGAAAAAAACTATTACATGGAAGCTGAAGTTCCAGATGGAGTTTCTGCAGAGAAAACTAATTATTGACTTGTTAAATTATCTTAATAAAGGTAAGGAAGGGAAAGAATTTTGAAGAGTTCTTTAATATGTACCATTGGCCTTGAAATAAGTTTCGAAATTCCTTGAATGAGACTTCCGATTTGGGGAATCATTTGATTTTAATTAGACAAAAAATACTTCGAACTGATTCTTTCACATATGAACCATTGCTTTAGAATTAATAACTTTTATAAATGGTAGAAAACTGTATACTGAAATCATTATATAACTAATTGCTTTTACTAGTATACGTAGATGTTATTATAAAATTTTAACTAATGGTGCCTCGGATAATTTTGGTTAAATTCGAATGAATTTCTTTTATATGACTGATCTTATTTCGAAAAGCGTTTCTTCTCCAGACACTTAGTACATATACTTAGTAATATAAAACTTCAGTTTTATATCTTGGCTAAATAAAATCTGCCGTCAAATTTTCATAATCTAAAGGTTTACCTTATTTGATTCATTTTGTTTTTAAACTGGAACTACAGGCCTTGAACCATTAATTTAAGAAAAGTTTGTTTGTGAATAGCTTTAAATATTTTGTAGTATTTATGCCGTAAATGTAATCTTCATATGCAGGAAAGGCATAAATTAGTTCTTGGTTACTTCTGCCCAGAAGCGGTTTATGGGGTCGCTCAAGCCGCAGTCGGTAGAGGCCCACAATCCAAGGGCCTCAAATTCGAGAATTTTTTAAAATAGTAATCTATTGCTTCAAATGAGGGGGCACTAAAATAATGCTGTGTTCCCCTCCTAATGTGTAAATTTATTGCCGCGTGTGAGTTTCAAAGCAATATTCATTTCATAGTGGCGGTTCGCGATTAAATCTGCAGTGACTTGAGGTATTTCATATTTTGTGTTGGAAGTATGAAGATGGACAAACACTTCGCGATAAAGAAGCAAACTCATGATGATATGAATTTAAATATATTCAGAAGAGTAATTCATTTGTGTTTAAAGAACTACAGCAAACTAATTTGGATTAATATGTACTAATTCGAACTAATCTGGACAAAAGCTAATCGGAATAACCAAAACATTCAGGTAGTTATGCTGCTTTTTTCTATAAATAAAATAACTGTTAACTGTAATTGAATACGGAATTTAATTTTTAAATTCAGTTATCTTTTTTATCAAAGGTTAGAGAGGCCAAATTAAAAAAGAAAAAGAAGTATTATAAAACGGAAAAAAAAACAAATTTATGAAAATTTGTAAAACGAAACGAAAAACGCATTTTATAGACAACAATTAAACATAATTAATTTTTATCTTCCAAAATATATATTTCGCTTCTATTTGAAACAAAATAAAAAAGTTAATTTTCCATTTACTCAAGCCTTAAATCTACGCACAAATGAATTTTAATTTTTTACATCAAATTCAAGCAATAATATTTTTTTTATTTGTGTAAGACGCAACGAATAATCTGTTTGACTTTTGCGATATAAAATTGTCAACGAATTTTGTAAAGAAAATTACTTAATCCTTTGTTCGCATGAAACTGAATGATAAATTATTTTTCTGTTTTTAGTTCATTAATTATTTTATAAGCTCTAAATGTAAGATTATTTTATTAAAAAAAAACACTTTCTTTTCTTTTCTTCTTTTTTGTCTCGATGACACATTGCCAATTAAATTATTCAGTTCAAAAACTGTTTTTTCTGCAATAAAAATATAACTCGTTTACTTCCAACAACTCTGTTACGTCAAAGAATTGATAATAACATAGAGTGGTTTCTGAAATATCGTCAAAATGTTAAAACTTACGTTAAAAGTTTCATGTAAACTGCGTTTAAAAGTATTTCTTCCACTCTATCCCTTGGTCCAAAAAGTAAATTTCTGAGAGTTATAAACAGTTCGTTAAGCGTGTAAAAATAATTTAAATATTAAATTAAAAAATCTAAATCGGATTTTAAAAAGATATCGTTGCACCATACTATACTGACGTTCACAATGAGTCGGTGTACAAAATCTGAACCGGGTCGCTTATCAGAAAGTAGTTTAAAAATTCTATCGCAAAGTTTTGACCGTAGGAAAAAAACACAGTGAGCGAGTTAAAAAAAAAGTGGCTAGTTTTTAAAAAATTCTAAAAACGTAAAAACGAATTTTATTATTTAATAGTTTTTATCATTCTTGTTTTAAAGAGGGTGTAAATTTCTTTTCTAACGTTTAAAAACTTCAAATCTTCATAAAGGACATAATCTCCATGCTATTTTTCGATATTACAGTATCAAAGACCGATCAAAGAATATAATATTACCTACGATAATAATATTAAGACAGCTATTATACTAAAATGCTGAGGAAAACGCGAATATGAATTTAGTTAGTTACAGTGTTCATTTCACTACAAATAATTTTAAACGCTAATCAATCGTTAAATTGTGTTCTTTTTTATATTTTAAATGAAAAGATATTTTGTACAAGTGATAAGTGATAAGAATCGTGAGAAGGCGAATTATTTATCTTATAAGCTGTAAACATTTCAAAATTTTATCTTCGGTACATTTTTAGATGGCGAAATTTTAAAATCGTGAACGTCAAATAGTTGAAGTAATCGAGCGAGTTTCGTAAACAGAGATATGTGAGAAAAACCGTTTAAACAGGAAATTACAAAAAAAAAAAAAAAAAAAAAAAAATCTAAATTGAATTTTGAAAAATTGTTTCATTGTATTACATTGTCATCAACACGCAGTGTGTGCATAAAATATAAATTCGATGTCTTATTAGTAAGTGTGCTAAAAATCGATGACAAAATTCCGATCATACTAAAACACCATGAGTAAACCAAATAAAAGCTTATAATAAAATAAAACTTTGGTTCACGACATTTAATGCGAAACAGTAGAAAATGATGTTACGTAATAATTAAATACGCTTTTGTATAACATCTAAGTTAAAGAAAAAACGGAAAACCTATAAACAAACTTATTATAAGCCTTGTAGAGACATTAGGTATTTTTGGAAGCAGGAGAAGTGAAAATTGAGCAACGCTTTCGACGGGAATCGAATCACAGACTTCTGGATACGTGCCCAGCCTGCAGACCACTACACCACGAAGACATACCAAGAAGGAGGGAGAAATATCTTATAGCCTAATTAGAAGGAATAAAAAGTGATGCAGTTAAATAGAGTTATGATAATCAGAATTCAGAATGATACTCAGAAGGTAGTGTGTATATCTGTATTTCGAAACACACGTATCGTTACGATTACAATAGTGGCACTCGTAAACATTATCATGAATATCGGTCTTTTGAAATAAAGCGTCGATATTTAAAATACTGAAAGGCGTGCATCAAATAACCTTCATCTGCTCGGTGCTGCAGGGGCTCATTTAGACTCGGTCAGCCATTCTCTTAGCGCTTTCTTTAGGAAGCCATTAAATCCTTCGGTTTGATTATTACTAATCCTTTCTTAATGCCCGTTGCGAAGAAATACGAAAAGCATTAACGAATCAGTCGTCCTGCAGACTCAATAGAGTTTTATTACTCGCACAATTTTCAAAGGGAATTATGAAACTGTTCGGTATTTCACTTCGGTTCCTTGGCAATCCCTGAAAGTAAAAGAAAGCACAAAATTTTGATTGTATTTTAATTGTCTAATACAATTATGAAAATTCTGTGTTCTATAAATAGGAGTTACAGTCTCATTTGTATGTCATCTGACACTTCAGGTTAGGTTTTGGAAAATATGAATATAAATTTGGCATACTTGTCAAGATTTAAATGCCCTAAGCAGCGTTCTTTCTAATTTTTGACTACTGATATTGCATTTAATGGTTTCGCACAAGGCAAATTTTAAATCCAATTATCTGTCCATTTTTTCCACTAGCAAAATCCTTAATTCCAAATCCATCATGACAGTAAACACAAATAATTCCATTTTCTTCGTCGTATAAAAATATTTCTCGTAAATGAATTCGTAATTTATATTTGCAGTTCAGTATCATTATTCCAATTATTTGATTAAGCCAGAGGCCCCCAACCCTTTTTATCTATAACACTTACAAAATTTTTATCGCCCAATTTGGCAACCCTACTCTCGAGATGAACCAGTTTATTTAATTTTCGATTTTAGGTATGGGAAATTAGGTTGACGAATGCGCGAGGAAAAAATAGTATCGCATTTCGCTTTGTGTTGTTATCTGCGTTTAACGCAATTTCTATTTCATTAAAAATGAGGAAACTTTCACATAGAACTTTATTGAAAACTAAAACATTTTTATTGTGATCGCACAGCGACGGGCACACGCTAAACGATCCGCGAGCGAAATGGTACCCGCGGGGAAACCCCTGGATTAAGTCATTAGATTTTAAAATCACTGTGTTTCTTCTTTTTGCAAAGTTCTCCGTGGTTTGAACAAAATCTCATATATTGTTAGTTACAGTTGAGGACAATGTACTACGTGCTAGTCGTTCTTTAACAACGAGTACTTTACTTACTACGCTAGGAGACTGCACAATCTCACCAGTACCATTTCTTGCAGTAGTATAGTGCAATACAAGAACTCTTATTAAATACCAACGAATCTATAACGAACTTTAATATGATTTGTTTTAAAAGTAATGTAAAAATGTAATTTTTATTACTGATATTATTATGATCAGTGGCTTGTTTGCGGTTGAGGACATGCTTGGAGAAGGGTCTTTAAAAAATGTTTGGCTAGTTGGTTACATTACGCTACTACGCAATACCCTTATTACTTATCTTGGCAAATGTTGCGCCTGTAGGAAGTATAAGATGTTTAATTTATATACCACGACTCCGTCCATAACCAGTTCTCAGAATCTTGCTATTCGGCAATCAAATTACCCCCTCAAATATCATCAAATGGAAAGGCCATCTACATAATAATAATAGTGTTTTCCAAGCGGAATTGTCAGCTATAAAAGCAGCGATTGAAATAGCCATACTCAAAATCTCAACGAATTTAGCATAAAATCTGACTCCGAAGCAGCTATTCTAGCTATTAAAAATCCCTTACCTTCCTCTCCATTGATATCCGACATAAATTCTCTTCTTGGAAAGATCCCGAACTACAAAATTCAAATTTAATGGATCAAAGGACATAGTGGCCATTTTGATAATGATCAGGCAGATGAACTAGCCAAAGAAGCAGCTATTAATCAAGATGGTACTGAAATCATCATTCTGTCGCCCCGCTCAAATTTCAAGTACCAACTAAAACAACTTGCTTCAAGATCTTGGCAAGATTTGTGGAATAATGCTCCACAGGGAAGACGCACATATAACTTGATGCCCATTGTAAGCTTAGCATCTCTGAACTCGAATCCTTCCCTAAATTACTTTATATCAGGACATGGACCCTTCCCCACATATTTCTACGCAAGAAATTTGGCAAATTCTGATATCTGCATATGTGGGTAACAGGGAACTCCTGATCACTACGTTTTCTCATGCCCCTTAACTGAGGATATTCACATAAAATCCCCAAGAACTGACCTCCTGGCGTTCCAAAGATTTTTAATTAAAAATAAACATCAATATCCAAAGTTTCAGAAAATTATGCAACGACTCTCTTCCTACGGCCTAGATCTCTGTCAAGTGTAAGTCCACATACAGTTTAAACTTAGTGAACTTTTACATGCTGTGATTATGGACAAAATGGATCCGCTCGTGAACTTTATAAATTGCAATAAACCAATATATATGAAATAATCCATGGACACCTACCTCTTTAGCATTATTATAACAATTCATTTAACATTGTGTGCCAGTACTAATTATAATTATATTATTATGTTTATTTGTTTATTAATTATGTTTATCTCCTATTTTTGTTGCACCAAATCAGATGTGCAATTTATCTTGTGAATCTCAAATTGTATTCCTACTATTTTGTAATCTAATCATGCCCTACACCATTATTTTTAATAAATACTGGATGCGGGGCGTACTGTGGAATTGCACGATGTACCATAATAGGCAAACTTTAGACCTTTTGAAAAGCTTCAGTCTATGCAAATTTTTATAAACTTGCAATTACCCCCCTTTTTTTTCTCTCAAAGAGTTAGTATGGGAAGGCATTACCAGTTGACCTATGGTACATCTCTGGTGTCCCCCATACTTTTACCTTTACCTTTACTTACTACGCTAGGAACACACTTTCACACTTAAATCATTCTATTATTGCTTAATAAACCGAAGTAATTAAAGGAATAAACGCATTTTTTAAACTCTTTTTTCTTGTTCTGCATCTATTTAGTAATGAGTTTAATTGATATATATTAAAGCACATTAAAGTATATTATTGAGGTTTATAGACGATGCTTATAAGAGGGTGCTTTGGTGTTAGAAATACGTAATATTATTACATTTTGGTAGAAAAACGTTTTTTTAAAAAAGGAATCATATTAGAACTTTCAAATAAATCCCAATTTAGTTTTATTTGCGAAATTTATTATCTATCTTTTAATTACTTTATAAAAATATATGAAAGCGTATAAATCAAATTGTCTTTTAAGAAACTAATTTATCAGTATTTCAAAATGCAAAGTATACAAAATTCAAAACGGAAGTATGCATAACCTTTGCAATCTTAATGCAGAAACTTTAGTCAAAACATAAAGCACGATCTACTGTAACTTGGTAGATAAGAACTATAAAAATTAAATTTTGTGATCAAAAGCATTGGTTTTTGATTCTATGCAAATGTCATTCAGTGATCCATTTGGTTTACTGCACTGTAGCTATCTTTGTTTCCCTGTCACGAATGCACGTCCGTTCCATCGACTGCATTTTGCTCTCAGGATCGGAATGAAACATCCAGGTTTCATCACACGTAACGAAGCCTTAAAATTATACAGAACAATCCGTAGAGAAACTTTACAGAGAATCATGACACCCGTTTTTCCTGATTTGCAACAACGTTTATATCAAGAGCTTTATAAGACAGAACACATAAATTTTTCTGTATCCTAGTCTTAGGTGAGCGTTAACAGAGATTCTTCCTTTGGCCATATGTGTGTTCTCTGTGTGTCCTCGTGAGGTTGCATCTTATAAATTTGGATGAATTTCTCAATGATTGATGCGTTTCCATGGATTGAAAATTTAACTGACTGTGGTGGTCCTGGATGTCGCAACCACCACACCAAAATTTCTAAGCCATCAACATACATTACTACGATTCATTATGTTGTCCCCGTAACATAATGAATCAGTTACCTTACTGCGTAAATAAATATGAATGAATGAATGACATCTTATTGTGAGTACACACTTCTTCTATTAATATGCATCTTACTATGAATCGATGTCGCTGAGTTATCCTCGAATCTGTAGAGGAACTCGATTATCGTACACACTGCCACCCTCTCCCCAAAAAAGGGATAGCTCTCGTTCTACTGGGCCGGATGACGAAATTTAACTTGAGATTTTCATGTATCGAAAGCGCGACGTACGATATATATTAGATTTATATTTAGCATTGCTCCAACATAGGTATTTTGACGCAAATTTGGACTTTTTCTGAAATGACATATCGAATTTTTTCCATATTTCGATTTTACGAGTCAAATTGTGTCTAGATATTAAATGTTGTAAAATTTGGTTATAAACGTAACGACAAATGTCAAAATTTATGATGGTGGACTTTTTTCATTTTGTGCCTAGAATGGTGAAATTCTTAATTTATGGTAATATAATATATTTTCTTTTTCCTTTCATTGTGCACGAGCGGAGAAAAGAGCAGCATCGTTCAATCATTCAAATAATTTTAACAAAGTGGCGACCAAATGTTTTAACAATCACACTTGGCGTTATGATCGCTGATGAAAAATATGACAAATTTTAAAACGCTCCAATATATGACGTATGTCATTGGAAAATTTGAATAAAAAAATCTTATTTTTTACAGGTTAGCCTAGAAATACGTCTACTTTAAGGTCATTGTCGAACCTTGATAGGCTATATTTGAAACATGTTTTCAAATAGTTATAAAAACTACTAAATAAAAATTTAACAAAAAAAAAAAAAATAAATAAATAACTGCAAATTTTATTTGAATTGAACTAAATTTCAAAATGTGAAAGAAGAAATCAAGCGTAAGATATTAATAAATATACACCAAATTCAATTAACACTGAGATGCTAAAATTTTAGCAAATTTGTTTTAAAAACTACTCGTGCGATTTTTATAAAACTGGCACTTCGACATAATTTGAGTTGTAGAATCAACACATGGAAAAAACGTTGTAATTCCTATATATATTCAGAAAAATGTTCAATTTCGTGTCAAAATTCCTAAACTAGGACAATGCTATATATGAATCTAATGCAAATCTTAAGTCGTGCTTTCGACACATGACAAAACGCAAGTTAAATTTCATCAATCGGCAAAGAGAGGTATGGCAAGATTTGACAGAACGGGAGATATAGAAATGACATTTTTTTTTCCCCCAGAGTGTACTTTGGTATAGAAGATGTATTTGCAACAACAGGAGATAAAATTTAGGAGTTAAAAGACAAATGCTTTTAGCTGCAAAACTTCACGTATATAATGCTTACCTTTATCGATCGAGAGTAAATTGCGCATTATGTTTTGACTGCTTATACGTCACGTAGTTAAACCATTTGAAACTAAATGAAAATTTAAACAATTTTTGTTCAGTGGTATTTTATACAGGAAACATACATAAGGCATCGACATTCATCCATTTAATGATACATTTTTTATCGTCTTCCGGAATCTGAAGGGATTAAAAATTAATATAAACTGAGATAAGGGAAGGCCTTTTTTGCTATATTTTACTGTAAATTTTTTACTTTGATTTCAGACAAAAAATATTATTTATAACTAGTGCGACGGCAACTCGAATTACTTTCTTACGACTTTTGAAGATTTGTATCGCCTGTGGCAACAACAATACGATATACATAAAAACCTTCCCTTAATCAGTGAAGACACTTTGCATGTGAAAGGGCGCATTTAATGTCTCTTTTGCGAATAAAAAAGTTTCTTCGTCCTTCTTCTGAGACAGAATCACCACTACTTTAAGCGGATTAAATTTTAAAACAAGAGAGGAAGAAAGTCAGTGAAAAATGTAACTGAAACAGAAAGTTGACACTTTTATAGCAAGAGAATGCAAAGTAAGTTAAAAGGGAAAAAAAATGCAAAAGGCGTTCCAAAAAAGAGAGATACGGAATTTTGTTAATAATATTTCGAAAATACAGCATTGTATCAAATTCCCTTAACTAAATCGGACATGAACAATTTGATATAAGTCCTTTCAAAATTTTGAATTTATTTTTAACTACAATTGTTAGGCAGGAATATTAGATGTGTAAATTTTTCACTTTTTTATAATTCAATGGATTATTACAATTAACATACAGAATGATTAGCTTTCACGTATTTTGTGCAAAAATTAGAAAAAATATTTCTTATTTAATTCTGATGTTTTTCTTTGCGTAGATTTTCCCTTTTTTTACTTCCTTGTACGAAGTAAAAAGGAAGTATTGTAATCGCGAAAAGTTTCAGGCAGCATATTTCAACGAAAATATCCATTTTGTCCGCTATCGAATGCAATTTAACGATGTTTTTGCGTTATATCTGTACGTAAGGACAGAATAAAATACTCTTTTCCTTCAAAAAAATTATGAAACTGCTTTAAAATTAATTCTGAAGAGAATTTTTCGTGGCGTCTGTACGAGGGTATGTCCGTACGTTCGTGCGTATGTACGTATCTCGCATAAGTCAAAAACGAGTAGCCTCAGAACGTTGAAATTTTGCATATAGGACTGCTATAACATGTAGATGTGCACCTCGTATTTTGGTTGCAATCGGCCGCACCAAACGTATACAAATATATTTATATATATATCCACTCTGTTTCTTTACACTTATATGTTTGTAAATTGTAAAGTTTTTGCTTTAAAAATGATTGAATTATGTTGTTTTTATCTTCCGGCTAAGGATTTTATGCCTTTAGTAAATCTGTGTGCACTATTTTTAGAATAATCAGCAATTTTAAAGTTGTTTAGTTGCCGCTAAGCCTTTTTTTAATGGCGGCCATTGAAATTTACATTTGAAACAGGAAACTAGTGGATTTGTTGCCAATCTAGAGAAACTTAGCTTCGCAACAACAAAGATAACGCATTCATTTATTATTGCCAATTAAATCATGCTTAATTCTTTCTGGAACGTTTTCGAGGAAATAAGTGTTTGCGATTTACTTCGTAATTTTTAATATAGATATTTTGAGTTTTTATGTATTTTTGCCTTCTCGCGAAGTGAGAATGATTAATTAAATGAGAAATACTCAATCGTCTGTGAAAAACTGTTTCTTTTTTGTTTTGTTTGCTTAATTTCTTTTATACTCATTCTAGCTTTATTATAGAATTTGAATAGAACATGTGGCAACGATTAGATAATTCTATTCTTTAAATGATATAAATTTTGTGCATTATGAGTTATAATATGAACGAAATATATAAGTTAACTGTTATATAATTATTTGATTATATAACATTTAACTTAGTTTCCGGTATATAATTATTATATAAGTTAACTGTTATATAATTATTAATAGTGTTAAGTGAATCTAGCGCCAGAGTGTCGCTATGGTAAACAAATACTAGAGTGAATTTTAAAGAATACATTTATTCTATTGTGGTTTATGCGCTGTCGGCGAAGTAAATTTAACTCAATCCAATAAGTTTAAATGACATGCAAAAAAAAAAAAAAAAAAAAAAAAAAAAAAAAATGCGTATAATTAAATATTCCGTACAAGGAAGTCATGTGGTGTACACATTTTTTATTACCTCAAAGGCACAATTTGCCCCGAAGAGCTATTAATTTCTTTTTGGCATTTTGCTTTGATTCACTTTTCCAACTGTTGCCACCAAGTATTACAGCAATGTACTATATTTAAAGAAAATAAGTAATGAAGAATCTGCATAAATATATGTTTGTTTTTCGCATTGTGATGAAACATGGTAACCAGAGCCATCAAATTTTGAATGACGTACATCCCCACCCGAAAATGGGCATCTGGAAACCCAAATTTGGAATTTGGTAATTTGTTTTATTATCTATTTCATACTTTGTCAGACATTAAAGAATTTTTGATGAACAAACTCAACAATTTCAAAGAGAGGTATGGCAACACTGTACGGGGAAAGAAAATTCTCCAGCGCGCGAGACTATATATCGGAAATTCTTAAGTGAGCTTAAGTAATTAGTGAGCTTCTTATTATGCTCACTTTAGGAAAGATATGCTCATTTTAAAATTATTTTACGATATTGCTCTTGAATTGAATTTTATGGTTTAAGTGCAAAGGAAGTGATATTTAATAAATAAAAAGGTAACACACAAAACGTTAAAAAAAGCCCATTTGGGCGTCATGTAAAATCTAAAAGCTTTCAGTTTTTTTTTAAATTTAATTTTTTATAACTAATTTTATTATCCGAAAATCAAAAAGGGAAAAAATTATGCGAATAATTTAATTTCTGAATAGATAGTGGTTGTGGAAAGATCGTAACAAATGAAATGAGTCATGCACAAACTGCAGGTAACTATAATAATGTTATTTCTGTAAAAGAAACTTACATTCCATGAATCCACAACCTACATTCCAAGAATACATAGTAATATTAACATTGCAATGTCTTATAAGGTATTTCTCCCGCTTTCCTAGCGTGCCTTCGTGGTGTAGTGGTTCTGCACGCTGGGTCGGTATTCCAGAGGTCCGTGGTTCGATTCCCGGCGAGGGCGTTTGCTCATTTTTCATCTCCGGCTTTTCCAAATAACCTAATGTCTCTACAGTCTAATAAGATATTTTCATTTCTACTTCACTGTAACATGCCTCTCTCCTAATTTTATCGTTGTCTCTTCTACTCCTTAGGCCTCAACTGATCTATAAATCGCAAAATAAGGCGAATGTGAAGTTGATCCAGCAAAATCGTAGACTGAATGTAATCTAGTATTTGCTTCGCTACGATAGGACGGCTTTTGTACTTGGCTGGCATAAAGTTCAACAGTTAGAAGGAAAAGGTTCGGTATGACGATCGCAGACAGCTTGCGAGGATTCGTCTTTGTTAGTATGAAAACAATCACTATGTGGACGAATGCATTTTGAAATTTAGAGGATGTAGTTCTGTATACGCACTGAGGAAGGTGAAAAGTTACTCGAATATTTTTTGAATTTTCAAACTCTGGTTCTAAAACGCCCCGGAAAAATGTAGGCAAGGAAATACGGCATATAGTAAAATTATAAGATAGTTTCATGCATCTTTGCTTAAAAATTTCTAGTGTTAAAGTTTACAATATAAAATTCATTTTCTTTTTAGAGTTTTGTTTTTAGCTACTGTTTTAGCTCAAGTGCACTTTCATTATATATACAAGATTTAAAGATAAAAAATGGACAAAATAAATGGAACACGGTTTCCAATAAAACTTCTTATTATGCTCACTTTAGGAAAGTGCTTGGATTTGGCGACAAACGATGGACACTAAGTAAAATTTATCATACTGAACAATTAAAGTAATCTGTTCAAGAAAAAAACGTTATCTCAATGAATATGAATGATAATACATGAGCCAATATTACTCAGAAATTTTTGCCTTATATGTTACTGGTGGTTTTATCTTATCTACTTAAGACAAAAGAGGAAATAGTTATTTTAATGGAAAAAGAAAGCAACTATACCCAACCTAACATCAAGATGCGTATGTTGAGACAGCAGTGTTCGTAATCAGGGCTAGACAAGAAATGAATGGCGTAAAAGGAAAAATATATACCAAAGGTATTCGTGGAAGGAACACAGTACATATCGTATTGAATTTTGCTTACTAAACATTTGCTAAATGGAGCAATTTACTTCAAATATCTTACATAACATCTTTTACGGTACATGAGTACTTTCGAGTACAACATTTTTATTTTTACAGATATTAAAAAGAAATATATTTTACAGGCAATCAATTGTGTTCAGTTTGTATCCAAAAGACCAGTGGAAAATGGCAGGATGATACTGAATAAATATAACATATAGTTTTTCCCCAAATCATTAAAACGTTTACATAATCATAATGAAAATCATCATAATGAATTCGATAACAAAATTCAAAAGCCATTAGAAGCTCTTAAATTTATTTCCTTTGACATAATGCTCACATATTTCTATAAAAATCTTACTAATGACGGAAGAAAATAAAAAGAAGCATTTGCGAAGGTACAAAATGAAATCAGGGTTTAATGCAGTGCATCCATTACGGGCTCTTGAAGTAAAGAAGCTATTCATTGTGTACACAATAACAAATCTTAGTTGACTTTAGTATGATTGAAAAAAGAGAAAATTATATAAAAGTTCATTTGAACAAAATTCAGAAAATCTATACTATTAAAATTTGTGCGTGTCTGTCTGTTTGTTCATTTCTGACATCTCCTCCTCCGGAACTGCGGGGAGTTTCGAGATATGTATCTCCGGATTCCAAAAATTAGTGGGAAGCTATTTCGACCTTCGTAAAACTCAGTATACTCTCAAAACCTAATTTGCGCAATCACTTTTGTGAGTGGCAACAGTCTCGTGCCTTGGAGATATAAATGCTTTGTTTGGAATAACGTTGCCACTGCTCGCTTTCAAATGATTAGAGTTCGTTAATATAAAAATTTTATGTTTCTTATTTAAATATGAAATGAAAATTGGATTGACAAACATTAAACAAGTTATTGCATGTGATGTCATTGTTACGTTCACAATTTTTCGTTAATCTCAGCATTTTTAATTAATTGTTGCTTTAGGATTCATTTTTTTCAGGTTAGGATAATTGAAGCGATATGTTATTACCACATTAATACGTTTATTTATATTGAGAAAAAGTTGTTACAGTACATTAAATTGAAATCATGACGTCATGCGTATAAATATTAACTTGAAGTGTCAAAAGTTTTTGTTGCCGGAATTGGAAACAAAAAATTATTTACGTATTGGTTGTTCTTTGGAAAAAAATGAACCGATTTTATTCATACAGAAATTTTTATGTACATTCTCTTTTCAGATGCAATTGGAACTTATAAATTTTCCTTTGGACGCAGCTCGCTCATCTGGCGGGCTTGCCCGCTAGTATACATATAATATCTGAAAACGATGATTAGAGACTTTGACTGATTAAATATCAATACTAGATGTATATTTTCATTAACAGGGTTTGTTAAAAAAAGCAAGTAAAAATTCAAAATGAGTAACAAATTTAGTTAGTAATATAAGTTATTTCTCCCGCCTTTCCTAGCGAGCCTTCGTTATGTAGTGGTCAGCACACTGAGCCGGTATTTCAGAGGTCCGGGGTTCAATTCCCGGCGAAGGCGTTGCTAATTTTTCATCTATCTGGCTTTTCCAATTTACCTAATGTCTCTACAATATAACCGTTATATTCTTATAAATTAAACATAAAATATTCAGTACCTATATGTGCAAACTTCGCAGAAAATATTCTAGGTAATTTGTTTGACCTTAATACTCTTCAATATAGAGAGGAAACATAGAGGAAATTTAAAATTTTCAACTGAATGAGGAAGGAACTATGAAGCGAAAGTTACTTCCTTTGTTGATTAATGATAAAATAGCACTCGCCATTAAATGTGCAATTGACATGATGAAAGCATTAACTAGATTTTGAAGGTAATAGTATAAATTTTTAACATATTAAAGCATAATGGATATATTGGTAATTGGAATTTTTACTTAACAAGTACCAAATGAAAGTTAGTTTCATATTTATAAAACTTTCCCATCCGCACACATTGTTCTCCTAAATTATCTGCTCTATTTCTGTAAATATCTTTAAACGTAATTAAATGTCTAGGATTATTAGATAAAAGACTTAGTATATGTTAAGGTGATTTAGAAATTTCTTAAAAAACGTGGTAACCCAAATCACTCATAAAATATACAGTTTTGAAAGCATCTGCTATTGCTACTGCTACAGTTTACTTAAAAACAAAATTCCAGTAACCTAAACAACATACGCGAGTGGTTTATTTAATATAGATAGGTAATACAATCAATGTAGGCTTTTAAGAAAATATTAAAGATTTTAGGGTATGCTTACTGCATGTATGTTAATGTGAAAATTTTGCCAAATACGTAGCCTATAAGCAATAGAAAAAATTTTATTGCATGCTGCACGTAGGGCTATTACCCTTTATTTACTGTATGAGTTTTCTTTTATTTTTCTGTAACTTACTCTTTGCCTTTTGCGCAATTTTACTTCCTTGTACGAAGTAAAAAAAGTGTTGTAATCGCGAAAAATTTAGAGTATCATATTTTAACGAAAATATCCATTTTGACCGCTAACGAATCCATATGAATGATTTTTTGCGAGGATAGAATAAAGGACATTTTTTCCCAAACAGATTATAAAATGGATTTAAAATAGATTCAGAAGAGATATTTTTCGTTATATCTGTGCGTAGTACGTACGTATGTATGTATCTTGCATAACTCAACGAGAAGCCGTAGAACGTTGAAATTTTGTATATGGGACTGCTATAACATGTAATTGTGCTCTCCCTTTTTCGTTGCAATAGGCCGCACCAAACGTATATAAAAAATACGACACGCACGTTCACACATACATACTACTATATACTTACTCTGTTACCCGGCTCGCTGAGCTCAGATTTTTATTCTTATATGTTGGTAAATTGTGTAATTTTAAAACACACTTATGGAATTATGTTATTCTTATGTTTCGGTTAAAGATTTTTTACATTTTTTGTTACTCTACGTGCAATATTTATAGAATTATCAACAATTTAAAAATTAAGTGGCATATTTGAAACACTTAATAGAATAGCGAATGAATTTATTTTTTATTTTTTTTTTTAGTTCGCAAACCAACTATGGTGTCTTTTTTGCTCAGTGGGACCAAGAGTTAACTTTCAACTTTGTGCACCCAAAATTTTGTCATCCTGTCCACTGGCCGCCTAATTTTGCTTAGAAACTTTAATTTTAATTGTAAAAATAATTTTTAAAGGTAAAAACGGTTGTGAAAGGAAAGCCCGATTAAGAACTTATGTGAACACAGATTCAATTTCAGAACAGATTTCAATTTCTAGACTTCCAATTATAGTTGTTTGAGTTCAAGAAAGCATATATTTATTCTAAATGCTTAAAAGGTAGGTATTTTAAATTCATTTTCTTCAAGAAAAACGAAATTGTTGGAAAAATAACTAAATATTAAATGTTTTTTTAAAAAAAAGAAAAACAAAACAATGCCTTTCTTAAAAGCCTTTTCTTCTATTAAACTTTTAATATATTTTCTGCTCAAAATGATTTTTTCTTTGCATAATTTTGTAATAATATTTTTAATGGCATAAAATATTTATACTTTTTCCTTTCTAACAATTTTTAACTTCTTTTAGACAAAATATATCAGTAATTCCCTCCTCCGTTTATCTGCGGACATCGCTTATTTCAGCTGACAATTTTTCACTTATTTCAACTATCTTCATCTTCAAGATGTTTCGGTGAGTACATTTTTGCAAATTTCAAGTTATGTTTATGTTTTGTACATTTGGATATTATGCTTTGCTTGTCTGATTTCATGCATTTTGCTTACAAACATTTTGTTTTCTATTCATTTCAGTGAGGGATTTTTCTGCTATTTTGTGTGTACTTTATTATTGCTCAGTTAATTTAGTTTGATTTTCTGCATTGTTTATCATGCCTTCATCCGTTAATCGTTTCACTAAATTACGCCTGAAACGGCAAAAATTCCTGAATCATCTTGACTTTTTACTTAAATGTAAATGTAAAAAATTGATCCCCAATTTTATTCAAATCAAATCTAATCAAAAACCTTCGAGTCGCGTTTCAAGAATTCTGTTAAATTGCAAACTTGCCTTACTTCGGTCCGTGATAAGGGATACACGTCAACAATTGTCCAAAATTGAACATGAACTCTATAAGCTTCATCTGGAACTCGCTAAAACATATCCAAAATTCACTGCCCTTGAAAAAAAGTCTTGGTCTAGAACGGAGAATACAGTTAACCGTCATAAAAACACCCTTGCAGTTAAATTCGAAAAACTTCTTTTGCAGTCTTCCAGTTCAAGTAGTTCAAAAAATCTTCCCATTGTAAACATCAAGCCAATAGTTAATATTTCTAATGTTAGTCTTTCAGAAGAACAAGAGAGAATTCTAAAATATAATTTTAACTTTTCACAAACCTGTAAACCCTCGATTCCAAAGATTTTGGCTCCTATCGAAAAAGCTTTCAAGTTCAGTAAAGTTTCAGATTCACAGAAAGAAATGATTAGGAATCTTATCGCTCATAATGTGAAATTCAATAATAAACCTTTGAAACCAAATCTAACTGCGAGAGAAAGAGCTACAATGCGCGAGATTCATTCTAACACGGATATTGTCATTTCAAAGGCCGACAAAGGTGGCCAGATAGTCGTCATGGATAAGAACACTTACATCGATGGTGTCACTAAACTCTTAAACGAAGGACCATATAATCCGATCCCTAAAGATCCTTCACCTTCGGACTTATCCAAAATAAAAACTGCGATCAAATCTTCGCAAATCATTTCAAGCAACTTAAAACATTCGCTTATCCCATCTGTTGCGAATTGTGCCAGATTATATGCTCTTCCCAAAATTCATAAAAGTGGTATTCCTTTCCGCCCTATTGTATCAAATTTAGGTACTGCCTCGTATCCATTAGCTAAATATTTAGTTTCTAGATTTTCCAATCTATTAGACAATAACATTTACACCATAAAAAATTCAATAGAGTTTGTAAAAAAGGTTAAAAACATTTCTCCTCGTAATTTACTCATGGTTTCTTTTGATGTAAAATCATTATTCACCAATGTCCCAGTGGAGGGTGCATTAAGATGTCTAGAAACCAGACTTCGCGAATTTCATTTCTCTTGCATCGAAATTGATGAGCTAATTTCTCTCACTCAACTCTGTTTGAAACAAACACATTTTGTTTTCCAAAATAAATATTACAAGCAAACTGAGGGATTAGCCATGGGAAGCCCCCTCAGTCCCATCCTGGCTGATATCTACATGCATTATTATGAATCAAAATTGTTTGAAACTTTAAACTTCCCGGCATGGTTCCGCTACGTAGACGATACTTTTACCCTGTTTGAAGGTAATAAAGATGATTTAAATAGAGTTCTTTCAACAATGAATTCTATTGATCCTGCTATTCAGTTTACTTTTGAACTTGAGACTTGCAATTCTCTTCCGTTTCTCGACATTCTGGTCACACGTAACACATCCAACTTCAGTACTACAGTTTACCGTAAACCTTCATCGGTTTGCCTTCCGCCACACTTTAAATCATGTCATCCGACTAAACAAAAGTTAGCTTCATTTTATTCCTATGTTTTCCGTGCTCTTCAAGTTTGCTCCTCCAAACTAGCCCTTGATGAAGAACTAAATTATTTAAAAGCAATAGCTATTGACAGGGGCTTTTCATCCAACATTATTAATCAAGCAGTTAAAAAATTCTCATCTCAACACACTAAAAGCCACACTCTTATTTTAGGAGATTATAAAAATTATGTTGTCATTCCCTTCTTTCCATCAATTAGCTGTAAAGTTGCACATATTTTGCAGAAATTTAACTTTCGGGTTGTTTACTCTCCCATCAATAAAATTCCAACTTCTATACTCAAGGACCTCATTCCGGATATGAATTCCTGGGGTATCTATAGGATTCCTTGCCAGTGCGGTTTAATTTACATTGGCCAAACTAAGAGAGCCTTAAAATTTCGCGTCAAAGAACATGAGGCATATGTTAGAAAAAAGGAAACACAGAAGTCTTCTGTTGCTCAACATTGTTGGTCCGAAAATCACACTTTCAATTTTTCTGCTGCCAAAATTATTCAAAAAATATCTTCTATTGGAGAACTGGATTTTCTAGAGGCATTTCACATTCATAAAAATCTTTCTGTTCTAGTTAACGATCCTAATTCCAATCCAAATTTGCCTTCGGCTTTTAGAGAAATTATGTTTTAGTTCTGGTTTCGCCAACAGATGGCGCCACTTGCTTATTCTTGTCCAGGCTTTCTTATCTTATCTAAACATTATTTCCTATCTTGTTCATTTGCGGTTTTGCAGCTGAAGATGATGGTTCGGTAAAACCATCGAAACTAGTCCTGTGAAAATTTTGTAAATTAACGCTGATTTTTGTTGTTTGACTTCTGAATTAGTATTATTCGGCGTGTTATTGTGTCTTAATGGTATGAATATCAAAGCACAAATATCACAATGCGAAAGTTTAATCTCTATTATTGCATTGCGAGAACTTCTTTAGCGAATAAGAATGAAATGTTTTTTGTGAGCATTTTATTAAGGAGAAGCTAATATATCTGTAGTTAATGGTGAAAATAAGAAAAATGTCTTAATAGTGATAATGCTTAATAAAATTAACAAATCTTTCTTAAATTTACAATCAAACAAAAAAATTTCATCATATTTTGAACACAAAGTTACTCAGATTTCTATAGAATGTTTAAATATTTCAAATGGCAAAATATTATTAATCCTTATTTGAAGGTGATTAAATTAGATATATAACTTAAATTTTCTGTAATTTTTTAGTCTTACTTAACAAATTAAAAAGTGGTTATTTACTGTTTAATTTTAGTAATTAATTTAATTTTAATTTTAATTCATTTTTTATTTTAACTATATTATTAATGTATACACAAAATATTTCGCAGGAGAGTTTAGATGATGTCATTCTGCGCGCAGCTGCGACTTTATTGACGCACCAGATTCTTAAGGGATACAGATTACATACTTTTCCTTCCATATAATAAATAATCCAATGAAGAAACATGACATCTAAAGGAGCCGATTCAAATACGTTTAGCAGTTATATTAAGATACATTAAAATAAATTTCATAGTTCACATCAGATGCGGTCTACAACGGCTGAGTTGATACGATGGGTGAATATTGGTAGTTGAAATTCGGGTTCAAATTTCGGCGAATGAGCTCTATCATTAGAGTTTTTTGAGATTTTTCTATATGTAACACAACTACCAGTAAGTTTCTCTTAGAAAAATCCTCAAGAAAGGCAGTCCTTCCCTTAGGGCGGATAGCCTTCTTCGTCATAATTGAATAATCCAATTGACTAAGCGGCGCTCTTCACTATTTATATACTGGTTTCATATTTTTAAAGGAGCTATTTGATGAATATTGCCAATAATCGCCTAAAATCTCATAGTTTAAATAAATGATACACATGAATGAAGTAATGTGTCTACAGTTCCACTATAAAAAGTTTAAGTAATACGTGTAAAACAGTACCTGTCAGTGTAGCTTATAAAATGAAAAATAATATAAAATAATAATTATAACCTTCGGTAAATACCAATAATTACAAACTCTGCAAATAAAAAAAAATAAGTTATAATAGACATTAGCGCTGGGAAAGATAAGAAACAAAAAGGACTGCGGAACTTGAAACAAGACTTTCATTTCTCCCGAAATCCTTTAATGAAACTCTTTTTCTAAGTACGTCTTCATAGCTGTTATTTTGAGAAAATAATTGCATTAAAAGTTAGTTTTTTTCCTTTCACAACGTATTCGTCAGCTTTCCTATGTAATTTATGTGTCTTTTTTATTTTTCTAAGATCTTTTCTCGCTTAGAATAATTTATTTCGTTTCATGTCATTACTGAGTTACTTGCATTTTCCTTTCATTCGATTTAGTTGTATTTTATTTCGTTTGCATCTTGATGTGAACTTTCCCGAAAGGTCAGAAAGTAAAACAAAGACAAATATTCCGTTGCCTGAAATGCTTTTTTTTTTTTTTTTTTTTTTTGTATAAAGATACGATGAATAATACTAACTGCAACTCTTACGTTTTGATTTCTTTGCTTCAATGCGTTATTAAATTTCTTCTCGATTTAAGTAATAGCAGAAATCTTCTAAATTCTCAGTAAATGAAGACTTGAAAAGACAGATTAACAATTTTTTTTAATTAGTAGTAGTTAAAGTTTTCAGCTACAGATCAAATAAAGCGATATTAGTCAGTGGATGCAAAATTTTAAAACTTTAATTTTTATTTATTTTTTTTTACAAAACAATTCTTCTGCTTGTAAATAATTTACCCTCCATTAAAAAAAATTCGAAAGATTTTTGTTCGGTTGCGGGTGGGACTCTTATATATAGGACTTAATTAGGAAATCTGGATAGCATTAATGTTGTAAGTAAAGAATTCTCCCCTTCCCCCCCAAAAAAAAGTGAAACTGTTTTATAAGAATTAGAGCTCATGATAACCAGTACAGTGATCGTAACCTTTCGGTCTGTCTCAGACATACTTTTCGAAGGAAAAAAAAATACTTGATTTCAGTTGGATTTTTCTTTTATTTGTATTAATTGGAGAAGTATCATTTCAGATAACACATGACAACTACTTTCGACAATTAAAATATTAATTAAATCCATTTACATCACATGTACATGAACATGAACACCAAGAGTGGAGCATCCATTCCCTGGCCTGCTTCTTTGAGCCTTTAGCTCTCCACATTCGGACACTGTACGGAGGGCGTAATGGCAGACCGCACATTGAGTTGAACAGTGTTAAACGAATGTTGCATACTGCGCATGCCCAGAAAACAATTTGGCGTAATTACTATGTTCGTGCGATTTTGAAAAGAAGATAAATATGGTATATGGTAGATGTACCGCCATCTGATTGTAAACAAATCTGGCGTTTAAATCTTCGTAGAGTATAATGTAAATGTAAATTAATTACTGTGTTAAAATACTATTTTTTGCTGTATTGCTCAAACAACTAGAAAGCTGAAATTATTGCGAAGTAATGTGAAGCAGTGTTTGCATTCAAAATGTAAAATATAATACCTATGAAATTCTGCACATTCCTTTGGAACTGTACAAATTTTTGTTCAGAAAAAGACTGAAATTTAGGATATATTAGTGGAAAATTTATTCATTATACTTTTAAGCAATAAAAACAATTCAGGATTTACCATACGTTCCATTCGTACATACATAAAGAAACACTGAGGAATATAACAAGTGCTTGCAAATAACACTGAAGAAATTTTGCAATTCTTTAATGCTAGTTATTAAATTCTTTGAAATGAGAAAATAAAAGCGCGAATATACGCTAACAAACTAAGCGAGGTATTCCAGTTTACAATTACTGAATTATAACATGTAAACAAATTACATTTAAATAACGAATTATTACGAACATATGTTAACAAATATTAAATGCACTGTTATTGACAAATTACAATGAAATATATATTAGAAAAATAAGCAAGTGCAATCGGTATGGACATTAAAATAACTAATAAGCAAAGTTCCACAACATTACAGTTGTAAACATCATTCGAACACACTCGAGAGCCATGGTGATCACGAATAAGCTAGCGTAGGGTTGCTTAGTCGCCAATATTTCTCCTCGCGCCAAAGGTACACCATCAAGCATGCGCAGTAAGTGAAATTTGCTTAACATTGTTCAACTCAATGTGCAGTCTGCCATTACGCGTACGGAGGGGCGCCACTCCCACCGACCAGCCCGCGGGGACTTTTCCTGTTCATAGCCACAACCCATCGCCGGTGACTGAGCGGGCAGCCGCCCCCCCCCTGCACAGCCCTTAATATCTACATGAGCGATTCCGGACATGTACACATTAGTATCACAAAACGTGCGCATATCTGTTACATTTAAAACAACAAATGAATTTCTGAAATTCTCGTAATGCTTACAGAGATCGGTACCTCAGTTTCAAGCGCAATGTACAAAATCAGCTGGTCTCGACTCACCTCTTCATCAACAACACGTAACAGGAATTGAGAAAGTAAATCATTTCTTTTCTTAGCCGCATTTACATTATTTCAGAAAAATATTTCCCGCTTACAAAGACATGCAGCTTAGTAAGATGTTAATAAAATTTCCATTTTCATGAATCATCCTTCGCAAAGATATTAACCTCTGTACCTGCCAATGACAAATTTTCTCTCTTAATGACAAAACCTCTTTCTGGGGGACAAAAAATTTTATGTTCTTTAGATTAGATCTTCCAGGTACTGTTTTTTACATAACGTAAATTTCTATTGTAAGAGTTAATTCATCAACGAACAGATACAGGTATTTTAGGAATGATCTTCTCAAGAGAGATTTATTATATATTTCACTATTTTGGGGCACAATATATGTCGATATCATTTGTTTTCATTGTAAAATATGCATTTACGTATGAAAATTGAAACAAGAAAAATGTTTACTTCTCAAAACGGGAAATGACTGGTTTTCGAATTCACAATGGCCGATTTATAAGACTGCTGAATATTAATAGCTACTCCAGCCAATTTTCTTAAGATTCCTCCAAGAAAACATCCCTCCCGTTTTTTGTAAGCAATTAATAAATAACTGGGTATACTGACTTGACTATTTTTCTTCAGTACTTCAGTTAAATGATGTTTTTGTATTTGTGGAAAACCACACTATGGTTATCTGCCCAAGAAGAGGAGTTCTTTCTGGTTGAACAAGTTATGAGAAGGTATTTAATGAGAAAAAATAAGAGGAAAACTCCACGCACTCATCCCATTAAATTACAGGAAAACCAAATGCAGAACGTACTAGTGCTTTCCAGTTGTACGTACCTGATATTAACGGCCCATAATATGTTTTGATTCAATGAACTAAAAAGTTAGTTTCGTATTTAGAGGTAGTACAGTGATCATCGTTTACCACAGATTCTTATGATGTGTTATTTCGACTCGACCACATCTGTCTCGTTACCCTTAATTATAATACACAGAAAACGAGGAAATGCACAGATCAGCAGAAACTTATTAAACATTCCCCACAGTCTCGATTAAATATAAATTTAATACTTTATCAGGCTAGTGTGTTTTGCTTTGTTTAAACCAAAACACACTGACATTCGAGATATTAAACATTATCAAGATTTCGCATTTTCCACCGCATATTCTGTGATTAATGGGAAGGAAAAGAAAACATTTTGTTATAAAAATTATTTACAGAATGAAATGTATCAGTTTTGCTTCGCACCATATTCCTGAAATAATCTTTTCCCGATAAAGAATTCTTTACAAGATTTGCATATATAGTTCATCTCATTTTATGCAGAATCCTATTTCACCTCTATGTTTACGGATGATTTATCATTTTACTGGTGATGACTGCTGCCAGAATAAGTTTTCTTATATTTTGAATTTTAGAAACCACGTCCATTGTATCTTCCCTTTTATCATTATCAGTATTTATGAAAGTATATAAAAATAGAAGCCACAAAAAATTTAAGCATATTAAAAGCTACCAAAGATAATCATAAATATCCTCTACAGAAAATTCGAAGAGAGTTTTTTTTATTACTGAATATCATCAAATAGCACAGAAAAGTACTTTCTTCCTTCAGTTCTTATGTTTTGGTTACTTATAAATTTGTGTTTCCTGCCTTTTGATAAGAGCATTTCAGTTCAATGTTTTTCTGACTGAACTGATAACAAGAGGAATTTGAAAAATAAAATGAATTTCAATCTTATTCCAAACTTAGAAGCTTTGAAAATATGAATTTTAAATTATTTTACTTTTTTGTAATCTATTTTTTATTTCAATTATTCTCTGCCATATTCAATTTAAATTTTCATTTTAATTCCTAGCCTATTTAAATACATAGAAGATTTTATCAGAAACACATACCACTCAAAAAGAAGAGGAAGGAGAGTTATTAAAAGTTTTAAAACATGAAGATTTACATAAGTTTTAAGCAAAAGAAACTTATGATTCGAAATTTAAATTTGTTTCTAAATTATGGTGCTAGAATGTTTTTTATTACATTTCATTATTTGCAACTTGCGTTTTCAGATATAATTTCTGCAATTTCTGTTCGAGTTGAAATCTAATAAATTCTACCCTAACTCGTTTCCTTTTTGACATTCTTTTCAAAAATAGTGAATTTATTTAGAAATTCGAAATTACTAGGTTCCATTCTGTGCAAAGCAAAACACACCAGCCTGATAAAGTATTCTTCCTTCTCGTTCAAGTAATTCTCAGAAAATTCTCAAAGTCGTGTCTACGCAGATATGTAAATGATATTTTTAGATACTTACTAGTGTTCAAATTCATTTCTTCCTCTTATCCACTATTACTTATTAAATATTTTTTTCTTCACAGTGATGAATTTATCACAGTATTTTATGGATATTTTCAGTGGAGCTAAACTATGATCAGTTAGCCCTTTAGTAAATTAAGATATAAGAAAGATAATTTCGTTTCAAAAGTATATATATGTGTGTGTGTATGTGTGAAATAAAGAATTATAAATTTCAAAATGAAGATTATTAATTGTTAAAGTTGCAAAGTATGCGAAATTAATTAAATAATCAAAAGCTAATTAAATCAGAAATGATTGTTAATTATCTAATAGAAGGAACACATATTAAAATTGAAAAACTTGCTAACATAAAAATACTAATAATATAATAATATTGTATAAGGAATAGTTGAACACTCTTTGGTCTTTACTCAAGGAGCAGACAAAAAGTTCCAACAGTTCCACATTTCTGAATGATATCTGGCTGATTATAAAAACAGATTAATAAATAATTCAAAAGTAAGTACAAAAATAAACAAAAATTAATGTAATTTAAAATAAAAACGTAAGACCATTAATATTTTTACTAAAGAACGCTATTAAAATCATTAAGTTTAAAAATTAATCACTTTAATAACTTTTTTAGCAAATCATGAAGGTATACTCTGGTACGGGTGATCCTAAACAAAATATTCAGTATAAAGATTAAACAGTATAATACAAGTATTCTCAAAATTAAAAGCAAATTGGTGAAATTAAAAGCAGTTGAAAAAGTAATATTTTCCTAGTAAATGTTGAACCTAAGAAATGAAAATAACTATTGCAAATTAAAATCAGTTTTGAGGAAAATGAGGAGGATAAACCATATAAATGTTAAGGATGGCTATAAACCTAAACTAGAAGATATTTGAAAAGGAAATAGACCTACAAAAATTAAACTTAAATTTAATAGAATTAATTTTCTTAATAAAAAGTGTTATTGTCTTTGCATTTTCGTTTCAACTCACATTAAATTTGTTTATTTTTGCACTTACGTTTGAAGTATTTATTAATTTGCTTTTATGATCATTTAGATATAATTCAGATATCTGTCTTTGCTGAAACATTTTCGGCTGCCCCTTCAAAAGATCAAAGAATTTTCAACAATTTCTTTTATTACATTATTGCATTTTCATGTTATTTTATTGTGTTGCTTTTTTTCCTATTTTGTTTTGTGTTTTTAAGGTTAGATAGACAGCCACCATATTTAATTTAATAATAATCCCTTAATTATACACACACATACATATATATATATGTAAAATATTAAAAAAAAAATACGATGGCTTTGTTCTTCGCAACCTTTAAGTAACTTTTTGCAATTCAAGATCTTTCCCCCTACGCCAGTATCTTCCAGAACATTCGCGCCTATTACATAACCGCTACTATAAATAACGAATCGCGCCATTTTGCGTCAGAAGCTTTTTACTCTCTCTGCCGTTAGGGTCTACGCTACTGCGCTTCTCATCTTGCTTTCTTTGTTAGAATAAGTTATGACGCATTAAAGTTAAAATACTCTTATTTAATAACGAATAAATGATCTACGGTGATAATTGAATTAAAGGTATGGAATAAAGATGCACAGTTAAAAGCTAAATCATTTTTGTGTCTTCATTGGATTACTCCTTACCACTCTCCAAAAACCATGCCTGAACTTTTATATCAAGCTTCATCATGACTGCTAAATATCACATATATATATGTAATGTTTTCAGTTATTCCAACACATCGTGGACGAATGGTGAGGCTATTCCATTACACGTTCTGGCAGATGGTTGAAGAAGCTAGGATGATTGAGACGCGGAGAAAAATGACGACTCAGGACTTTTCACTTTTAACAGCAAGCATATCTGTATTTTAATTTAGAGCAGATGACTTTTTCCAGATGAAGTTAATCAAATAACTTATTCAGTAATTGAACTATTAGATATGACTGGTCTTTAAACCTTAATACGTCATAACGTTCTAACAAAGAAAGAGGAACATAACAGATCCTTTAATTTTATTTCGGGAAAACTTGCACCAGGTTAATCCTGTCCTGACTTTTTATAAATATGCAATGACCCCGAATGCGTAGACGAAAGCAGTGGACCCCCCAACAGCCCCCTTTTCCACTTTAGCTGTCCTGCTGGTAAGACACTTTTCATCCATGCTGCTGCCGCTTGCTTGCTTGAGATAACGTTCTACTTCAAGATGCAACTTATTCTATTCAAATATTACTAAGAAGTATCTTATCTGAAATAGGATGATTTGATATGCATGGAAAAAATAAAGATTGTGATTTTTCAAGATATGTTGTGCTAAACTGCGTCATCATTCTTTCCACTCTGCCACCTTCAAACCACAGTTTCATTACAATAATATGGCGCAGCCGATTTTCGACCCTGCAGGCGTGGAGCTTCGGTGCTGTTTATTTCAACTGGTCTCGCATCGTTTGGCGAATGGATAAAGTAAAAAGGGTAGCTATTCGTCTGGGTTCCCGGTCGGGCCACTGCGGTCTTCTCGGTCATCTGCGCGGTGTCGTGGGCTGTTGGGGGGTCCACTGCTTTCGTCTACGCATTTGGGGTCATTGCATATATATATGTATGTATGTAATTATATTTTTAAATCAATTGATTAAATTAAATTCTAATAATATTGCTTAATAATGTGTTGGCGATTCTCTACCTAAATTGCATCCCTGTTCCTAAATTTTGGTGAAATCCTTTCTTTAATATAAAATATATTAACATGTTGGCGTCCGCCAAATCGCCAAAGTCATAAATCTGTCATATTACATAAAGTCCTTAAGAACACTCCTGATGAGAAGATAGCGTCACCTCGTGATTTCAATGAATATCGCTGATTGGATGAGCCTCGTGACGCACACATATGTATAAGGAGGGCTTCTGCTCAAGGTACGAGGAGAACGCTTGTGAGATGGATGCTAAAATAAACCTAGCACTTTATATTCCAAAATTTGTCTCATTCTTGTGGCCCCGGCTGCACAAAACAAATAATGTATGAGAAATTACATTTCATATATATATATATATATATATATATGCGAGGTGTGACCCAAAAAACAAGACTAAGTGTGTAGCTTGAAAACAGAGAGTGTTTGGTGACGTCATGCCACACACCTCCTCTATCCATGCGGCCAGTTTTCACTTAACCGACCATGCCAGTGGGGAGTACTGCGTCATTGAGTGAACACCTACAACTGCATTTTGCCCGAAAAATTTCTAATATAAAAACTGAACAGCGAATCAACATCAAGTTTCTTGTGAAACTTAAGAAATCAGCCACGGAGGAAACATTTCAACGTTAAACGAGGCGTATGGAGATGAAACTTTGTCTCACGCACGTGTGTTTGAATGGCATTAGCGGTTTCCAGAGGGAAGGGACAGTGTGGAAGATGATGAACGTGCTGGACGTCCCCTTTGCCGTTCATCGTGATTGAATGGGTTCTCAGTGGTCAGACTGTTAATCAATGCTACTACAATGAAGTATTAAAAGGATTTCGTGTAAAACTTAAGGAAAAAAGGCACAGTTGAGGGGTGATGGATGGCTGTTGCAACCAGGACAATGCACCCGCTCACACGGCTTATTCTGTCAACCAGTTTCTGACCAGCTAAAATATGACTGTGATGGGGCATCCTCTTTATACCCCTGATTTGGCTCCATGCAACTTTTTATTTATTTCCTAAAGTTAAATATTACTTAAAGGGAACCCATTTTACCTCAGCTAAGGATGTTCAGGCAAAAACGGAAAATCTCCTTAATTCGAAAATCTTGTTCCAGAACTGTTACCAGCAATGGCAGCACCGAATGCAGAAGTGTGTAAATGCTGAAGGGAACTATAATACTTTGAAGGTTATAATGTCACGGAGAACTGATTCTGTAAATACAATGATTTATTGGACCAGTCTCGTTTTGTTGTGTGTCACACCTTGTATATATATGTAAGACATAAGAAAATAAAATAGCTGCTCTAAAAATAATTAGCGATCTCAAAATTAACATTCTAGATTTGGTGCTCTTCCCTAAATTCATCTGTTCTCCCGAATTCGAGATATTTTCATGTTATGTAACGTTACTGGAAAAGGGAAACTAAAAATAATATTAACCAATGATAGCTTGTCTGTAAAATCGCACCTACTTTCGTATAAATACCTCTAGCGAGCTAATTACGTCATTATTCTGCTGCACTCCTCTGCTCCCTTCTACATTGCTAATATCTCCCCGTTTCGCATCTTTAAAAATGTTTGCGTTATTTCCTGTTAAAAACTACTGTACATAGAAATTGTATCATATTTCATTATGATTGAATCATAGAAATGTATCGAATTTAATAATGATTGCAAAAATATCTACTTTATACGTGCTTTTAATTTTTACCGAGATGATATTATACGTGCGAAAATAAAGACTAGAAATTCTTCAAGATCAAGTGGGTCAACTGCGTCATCATATTTTTATCTTCAACCATTACTCTCTGCTCAGCCATGACTGTTATCGAAAGCTGTTAAGAGTCCCAGCCATCGCGACTGTGCTTCAAATTATGACATATATATATATATACTATATGTAAGATAAAAAAATATGAAAACTTCTAAATTTATTCTATTTCATTTGGAAACTTCATCTATCTGTCCTAAAAATAGCGCTTTAGTCTAACGTAATACGTGCCTCTTGACCAATCACCTAATTGTAAACCAAAACTTAAAACTGAAACTTTTTACCTCTCCCCTTCTTCCTCTGCATTACTACTGTGACACTCACTCTCTTCTGGTTTATGTTTTCATCCTGTTAAGACGCTTTCGCTTGGCGGCTGCCTTCTTTCTTCAAGGAATATGTGCTGATGTAACACAAATGACAGCGCATAAGACGCTCGTCCGTATGTGAACCAAATATTGAGAATCCCGACTTGCTTTTCTTCAGTAATAAAGTTAACTTGAATCTGGACATGTCTGCCACGTTTCTTCGCTGCTCATCTATAACGCCACCTCCAAGCTCCAAATCATTCATTTTATATCATGTTATTTTGTGTACCTGCTGCCTACAACTCCAATGGGAAGAGTATCTGCAAGTTCATCATTCTTAAAGTTAGATATCATCGAGTATTCAAATATGGTCCTTACTTCATTTTGCAAATTCTTCAGAAAATGTGCGTGGAACTAACTACCAATGCAGTGCTTCCAAAATTTGGGCTTTCATTACATATATGTAAGAAAAATAAAGAATATGTAAAAGAGTAAATTAGCAGAAAAAATTAATTCCCTTCTGTATTCTAAAAATAGTAACCTCTATTTGCACTGCGTCATTTCGATAAAAATCTATGTCACATGACTCTTACATAATTCTGATGATGTAAATGAATCTAAAACTCAAACCGCCAATAGTAATTTTACAGCAAAATTAACCATTCAATCAAAATGCATTGAGAACCAAAACTAACTCCGTCTGAATTAACTTTTCACTCTCAACCTAAAGCCCACTGTTATCACAGACAGCATCTCTGTTCTACATGCCATCAAAAATGTGAAACAGCCCTCTCCGATCATAAACAAGATACAACAAACTCTTCGCGAAAGTTCTCATCAAAAAATCCACCTAGTATGGACAAAAGGACACGTGGACAATGCAGGAAATGAAGCTGCAGTAATAAGGATGCTAAGGAAGCAGAAAGTAATAAGGATGCTGAGCAGCTCAGTATAGACTGGCCACTCTCCCACTTGAAGCGAGAAATGAATTTAAAAATTCTCTCCAAGTGGCAAGAGGAATGGGACACTGATACAACCGGTAGGAGAACGCACTATCACATGTCCTATGTAAATCCTGCACGACAAGTCACTAGCTCGCAACTAGTCAGATTTATCTCAGGGCACGGGCCGTTTCCTGTCTATTTCCAACGTCATGGTATAACAAACACGGATATATGTATCTGTGGCGAGACGGGAACGCCCGAACACTATCTTACTACATGCCCTCTGACAAGAGAGTATCACATAAAAATACCCACAACCAATGTTCAAGCCTTCGCAAAGTATTTAGTTAAGCAAAAGCATCTCGCAAGGAAAATTATGAAAATGATGGACTTATTATTCAACAATGGGATTAACTTATGTCAGGTGACATAATTACCCAAGATATCTAATTTTTATAAGTTAAAAATATCTCCACAGTAGTGACTTAATGTGACGGACGTTTTATTAACACTTCAGCAAGTATAGTGCTATTCAGATAGTTTTAAATGTACTGAATTTGTAATAGCGTGACACTCTTTTATAACATATAATGGAGTGTATATACGTATTTAGACAGATAATGCTTAGCATACCTATTGTAATGTATAAATATGTTTTAATAATAGAAATTATCAGATGCATAATAGTAACAGTAAAGTAGAATTTATAGTATGGAATGTTTAGAACTGAATGTTTAATATTAAATGTGTTTTCAACGTAGAACGTATAGCATATATAATGTAACGGGAAATGGTATAAAATAGGAGTATCAATGGTAAAACAAACAGAACGTATAGCGCATCTACATCTATTTACCTCACGAATGAGTAACTAGTATAATATGTATAGCACACTCATAATCAAGTAAAGCGTATTTAAATCATGTATATTGTACCTAATGTAAAAGTTCATGTTCTGTCTGTATCTGGATTTAATAATAATGTATATCGCTATAGTATATCTAATGTATAATATATTTAATACAATGTCAAGCTCACTATATAAGTAGATTCTGTGAATTTAGCTCTATTAATAAGCAAGTGTGCAGGTTGTAGCAAGTAGTTCAAATAAGTTAGTGTTACGTGAATTATGTGCAGAGTAACTGTAATCGCAAGTGATATATATTTAATGCAAAGTAATGTATGTATAGCTATGGTGCCTAAGTGAAGAGTATACTGTAATCGCAAGCGTTCCTTATCTAACACAATGTACAGTATTTATGTAACACAGTATTTATGCATTTTTTATTTTTTGTATATACTTGTATTCCAGGGTTATTAATCTAGTATTATTTGAATGCATTGGATGTAAAATTAGCATGTCACAAACGGCCCTATATGACCATGTTCTTATGTTTCTCTTTCCTTTCAATAATTACTGTGGCCCGGGCAGCTGGATGACACCGAAACATATCGGATGCTCTGGATAATGGTGTACGTGGTGCTGTACTGATTAATCACTATGGTAAAGGAACAGTGCCCACGTCCTCCGTCACTCACTCACTCACTCTGAACATAAAGCATTTGCTTTCGCCGCTTTGGCCTAGCGTATATATCATTAAAGACATAAAGTGAAAAATTTAGAACTAATTTTTCACAAAGAAAAACTGAAATTCATAATTTATAAATTTCAAATAATCTTAATTTGCCTTCTCTATTTTAAAAATCGTAATAACTTTTCTGGAATGCATCACTTTTAAATCAATCCCATCTTGCATGGCTTGTGTAACCCTGATACGTAACTAACTCGGAACCTGAACTTAAAATTTCGAGAACTGAAACCTTTCTAACCCAAACCAAAACCCTCTCTTGGTAAGCCTCCATATTGGAAAGCTGCGCAATTTAGCTTCAATTCTGCACCCAAGATGCTGCTTTGGTGTGCTGCTAACTACATCGTTATCTAAAATGGAATACTCTACATAAAATTGTAGGTTGCATACTGCGCCATGATAATGTATGATGAGGAATATGTTTCGATAATTAGTTCGTGTCCAGCAAAAACATTATGTCCAATTTGGCCGAATCTGCTTAAATGTCTCTCCTTCAAGTGTCATTTACAAATCTGATATGCATTGTTAATCAAATGTATTTTAATTTATGTCATTAGAAACATTATTAAAAAAGGAAAATTAAATTACTAGGAACCGCGTTTATTGCTTATAAATCACTCGGGCTGATAATAAATCACCAGAGTGTATGTTACTGTGTGTCCCCACACATGAATTAAATTTAAAATCTAAGTTATAGAATTCATTACTTCTTATTTTCAGAGAATATAAATTTATGCATTTTTTATTATTATATTGAGCGTTCTTTCTTACTATTTATAATTCTTCTATATTACATATAAATGTGAAGCACTTGTATTTATAATTAATGTTAATAGTAATGCTTTATGTGCACTATTTACTTATTCTTAATTTTACAAAATTTTTAAAATTGATTTTATGCAAGGGCTCCTAGAAGATAAGTAAATAGTTACGTACTGAGAAGGCGTAGTATTTGTTAAATGCTGTTTCTAGATTCTCTCGGTTCTTCTTTTCCACTAGTTTATATAACGCCGTTACTTCTACATATTTCGTTTGGCTACGACGTATTTTTATATGTTATTGAAAAACAATGCATCTCTATCCAGGTGTGATAGTAAGTTCCATGAGATCAGAAATAATGTTTTGAAGGCAAACAATGTGATCAGCTACTTACCTTCGAAGCTCTATTTTTATGTTCAGTATGTGTCATAATGGTATGCCGGATTTTCTGGTACCATTACATTGGACAGGCTAGCATACTTAATGGTAACGGAAAATGGAACAATGTCGTAGTTTCTACTGCAGTTATAAACAAGTGCCTTTTGAATTAACGAAAACTCTTTAGAATAAGTTAGATTTAAACATAATCAAATGAACTCCAATATTTTCGATGAAATTGATTTTACTCATCAGAGTTTCAATAAATTGGTGAAGTAATTTAAAATATTGAATTAATTCATCGATTAATAACAAAACAAGTTTAGACAATAATTTCAGTGGATTAGTATAATTTTTCAATAAATTCAAAAATACTAATTTTGGGCGAGTCCTTTTGAATTCATCAATTATTTATGTCCATAAGTTAAAACACTGCTGAGAGTACAATTTCAGTCTTCAACTGAAAGAATTAAATTTACCTTTAGTACATATTTGCTATTTCAACAGAGCTTCCTTAAAAGGCGTCAAAATATCACGCGCGTTCAGTTCTCTCTCTGCCGGTTATTTGGCTAATTATGAAAGGTTTAAGGTCCCAAATTAACTTTCCTTCCTACCTAAACAATAAATTCGGAAAGCGGAGATCGATATTTTATCACCAAGACAAGAGATTGGATCTTGAGTTGGAAGACATGGAATGGGTGGAAAGGCTGATGGCCGGAAGGTTATTAAAGGGCAGATTTAAGGCAAGAAGCTAAGCGTTTTATGATATCAACCAGGGAAAATTTAATATTTCTTTAATTTTATCCATTTATCGATAATCATATATGATGCAGTGTCTCTAAATTGTAAAGTTTAAAAAATATTAAAGCATGTATTTATTCATAAAAAAGATGCTGCTTTTTCTCATTTCTGTAGGAGATACAGTTGTATGTATGATCAACATTCATCCTCCTCTGTTAAAAAATGTAAGGCCATCATTGAATTTATTAGCAGATTTTATCCAGTTTTTAAAAAGAATTATGGAAATAGTTACCTGTTGTATTACTGTTTCGATATTTTTTTCTAGATGATATACCGAAGTTTTTTTTTTTTTTAAATTTTACTTTTGTTGTTGTTGTTTTGTTTTGTGCGTGTGTGTGTGTTTGCATACGAGATTTCCAAGAAACATCTTCCCCGAAAGCCTCTTAGTCAAAGTAATACAACATTCTTTGGTTTAATTTTAGTAAATTATTTTTCTAATCACCCCTTTGAATTTTCCACATCTAGTACAAAATCTTTCTCCTGTTAAAATGGCTAAAAATAAATTCTAATTCAATGAAATAAACTGAAAATGCATTAACTAATGACCCATTTAACGGAAAATAAAGCTCTTTAAACAAGGTAAACATTTGCTGCACTTTTCGGAGGTAATTAATTATTAAAACGCTTTTAAGAACCTCATAACTAATTTAATACCATAATTAGAAATCAGCGATAAATGAATACTGAGATGTATAAAATATCTCAAAGCAATCCTCACAATTTAAAATTACATTAAAATATATCCTGATTTAATGTTTATGAATTCTGACTCAGATACCGTTTGATATTTAAACTCGATATGCCTCGATAATTTACCACTTTACATAGAACTATTTGTTGTTAGATTAGTCTTAAGGTTTAGGTGCTTTAATTGGAAAGTAAGTATGAATTAACGCATATCGGTGTACCAATAACTTCTTTTTTTAATAGGTAGTAAGTAGGTAAGATGATTTATCAAAATGGAAAATAAAAGTTTTTAATTTTACTTAAACACATGTATTTTTACCAAAGATAAGGAAACTGATGTTGAAACTAATTAGTAGATAATACTTTAACCAATCTGCTGTTAAAATTTCAATCTAAAAAGGAGCGTAATACAGCACAGGTCGCTTATAACGAGCCCTGATTTAACGAGAACCCGATTTTAACTTAGGAACTGGTGATATTTGGTTTGTATAACGTTAATTCTATAGGAGCATAATTCGCTTTCAAAGAACAAACCCTTGTTATAGAGAGCAATATCTTTTGTGATTCATAAAATTTCTACTGGCTTACGCCTCTCCAGCTCAGCTAATTATTTCTTGGAAAATATCTATCAAGATATATTCGTTAAGATTCCGAAGTTAACTGAAAGTTAGTGATGAGACATAAATCATGCGACCAATGTGGTGGCGGCCATTTTCATCTTCAGGAATGCACGTGCGAGGACATCCACGATGACCTTTAGGAAATGGACGGAGACGACGGAGGCTCCTGATTGGACGGAAGTTTACTCTGTGTAGGAGTGGCAGGGTAAAGGAATTGTGGGAAGGTCATTCTTTGATCTGCATCCTCTAACTCCCGTAAAATCTGCATCTTCTGTCTTTGATCTGCATCCTCTAACTCCCGTATTCATAAAAAACGCTCATAAAATTTCATCTTGCGAAGTCGAAACGTAAAATTTTATCAGTTGATGAAAAAGTAAGGATTTTACGGGAGTTAGAGGATGGCAGAAAAAAATTTCAAAATCTGTAAAAATATTTTATTTATCTTTGACTTTTTCAACACTATTAAAAAACAAAAAAAAATTATGGTTGCGCGCGATCAAAATAAGAATGACTGTAAACGTTTGAAGGAATGTGCTAAAGAGAATTTGGACGAAGCTATTTTAATGTGGCTGAAGGTGCACCGTTATGCAGATTTGCCTATATAAGTTCAAGCAGAAACATTTGCTAAACGATTTGGCTATTCGAGATTTGCGTGGTCGAATGGATGGCTTGACTGATATGGGATAACCTTTGGATAAGTTTGTGGTGAAGCAAAATCTGCAAACGGGCCGGATATCACGATATGGATAAGTGAAAAGTGGGGAATCATCCGAGAAGAATACACAAAAGATGGCGTTAACAATGCCGATGACACAGGCAAATTCTGTAGCGTAACCATACAGCAAAATTTTAAGTTCAAGGGAGTACGTCGTAATCCATCTCTCCAATTATAGATTGTTAGCTTTAGTATGTTCTAATACACGATAATAATTGAAAAGGAGAAATGATTGGTTATTCGCAAGTACAAAAATCCTGGGTGTTCGAGCATCTAAAAAGGCTTCCTGTTGATTATACGCACAGCAAGAAAGCCGTGCGAACTTCGGACATTTTCACGGAATTAATTTCAAAATAGTAGAAGCAATTGAGGAAACAAATGCGTAACATTAATCCCTTTTAATTGATAATTGTAAGCGCATCCCGAAATCACAGGACTTACAAACATCACGATTGAATTTTTATCCCTTAATCCTAGTGTTAGTTATCCTATAGGCCAGCGTGTCATCAGAAGTTTTAAATGAAACTTTCGTAAGCTTTTGACTCTGATGCTTCTTGATAGAAGTGATAAAAATAGGCTCAACCTCTAATGCTAATGTGAACGTACTCGAAGCGATATGTTTAATGAACGATGCATGAGAAAACGATTTATCAACATGCATTACCAATTACATTCGTAAGGCTGGATTGGACGTTTCTCAAGAAGGGCAGATTACTGAGGAAAACAAAGCAGAGGACTTGACAAATTTGGAAATGGGTAGAGAAAAATTTGAAAATTATATATCTGTTGACACCAATGTTATCACTTCCAAGATACCTACCTACTCCTGAGGATACTGCAGCTGAAATTCAAATTAAATAGATGAAAAAAAACTAATGAAAGCAACGATTTTAACGACGAATGTGACCAATTTCAAGTTGAACCGCCTTTAACATACTCAATGGCTTTTGAGTGCGTATAAAAACTTCAAAAGTTCTTCGAAGCCAGTGGTGCAAATGATAATGTTTTTCGGACCATGAATCTTCTCCGAATAACAGTAACACAAGAAAGAGACAAAACGACAGTACAAAGCAAGCTAACCAACTTCTTTTCTACTGTACAGAAATACAAAATAAATAAAGTGAATATAATATAGTTAGCGTGTATTAATTTTATGATTTTTTTCAAGAATCCCTTTTTTACGAGCACTCTCTTATAACTAGCAAATATCGAGATACTTTCGCGCTCGTTATAAGCGATTTCGACTGTATATCTTAGTAGCATTTAGACAAACCACATTTTTAAATCGTTTTTTCAGTTTAACCCTCCATTTTTTTAACTGCCTCAGCACAGTTTTGTCTTGGCGTTTGCATGAGTTTAGCAACGATGCATGTTTCTTTAATAAATCTCCAGAAACGTATACAGACATCCTTTGTCTGCTTAATAAAAATCAGATAATCAGCTTCAGATACTTACGATGTAACCATTAAAGTTTTTAAGCTTTATCTTTAAAACATTTCATTGTAATACATAAATAAAATACAAACGCTGACCATAAAAAAATGGCAATTTCTGTAACCTTGTTCACTGTGACTTACCTACTCAAATGTTTCTACCCAAACGCCAAAGAAAATCGCATAAAGAAGCAAAATTAAAAATTAGGAGGAAAATAAACAGCCAAGTTAAAGTTATGAGAGATTCTAAGGAAACATCAGTAAGAATAAAAGTTTGCCCCCAATTACTGGGAACTTTCGAATTTTCTGGCCCGATTAATTCAACTGTCTGACTAACGGCGGACCTAAGTAAGTATAGCAGACGTATTCAGAATCCTAATTACCGTACGTTTCATTATGCAGATGACTTGTACCGGAGATCACAATGGCAGAATCCTGCAGAAAAGTGTAATTGAAGAGTTAATGGCTGAGATTGATGATTCAAGGCAACGCTTCTTTTACTCGCCAAGTATACTAAAGTTTGTCGCATGAATGATAGAAGTATGCCAAGAACGTCCTCTGTCTGCTTCTTGTAAAAAAATGAATGAATAATAGTTCAGTGAGCTATACAATAGTATTTAATTCACAGTGAACATATCCACCTTTCAATTCATTATTTAATTAACTTATTTTGAATAAATACAAGGGAGAGGCTTATGTTGAGAGCCATATTTACTGTAATTGTCTGTAACAGCATTTAATTCCTTAACAGGAGCTTTAAACAATCACGAAAGTCAGCTTTTTTACTCTGTGTAAATTTTAATTTAGCCATCGTTTTTACCTACTGGTGATCAAGCGGATAACAGTTAAAATATGGTAGTTCAGCCGGCTTGGAATCCCAGAAGACAGGCTGCTTACGTAAACGTTTGTGTCATTTTCCTTATGTGTAACTTCAATAAGAGCCAATTTTCCTCAGAAAGGTTTCGACCAGGGCATAAATCTGATGCCGATAACTCTCGCCCCTGTTGCCTCAATTTATTAAGCAACTTGACACATTTTTGTATATAAATTTCTTATTAACTGTACCAATAATCAACAAAAAGCGCAAAAATGTAAATAATTTGAGACAACAAGAAAAAACCTGACCATATAGTTACCTATATATATTTATTTTATTTTATTTTCAGATGCGCAAAGGTAATTTGTTTTCTTAATATGCATCAGAACACAGTCGATGAAAACAGTTGTTGAAATAATAACAATTATAAATAAAACACTTTTCGTCATTTGCATATTTTGATGAGCATATGTAATCTCATGCATGGCATATGGCTGTAAATAATAGGAAAGTTGCAAAAATGATAAAATTTATATTAATGTACAACAAATATAAAATAATAATTTTTTTCATACAAATACGATTTCTTTGATATTGCTTCTTATTGCCCAATCTTATTTGAGTTTTAGTCTAACATGGAATTCAAAGTAGTTAGTGTTAAGCGGTGCACATTTCTGCCGGTATCATCATCTCAATTTAAGTATACTGAAGATGAAAAACTCAAGTTTTTTGTTCATAAACCGTGTACTTTACGTGTGCGTATGAGTATGGGTCAGAAATTTCCTCAAAGCTTTTTTTAATTCCCTAATTCGTTTCGTTAACATTTATAGCACGAGGGCACTAATATATCTTACTTGCTCGGTCATCTGCAGAAGAAATGATACTGATAATCTTTGAGCAGCGGAGAGAAAAGTACCAAAGAAAATTTTGGAGACTTTCTAATCTAGCGTCCGGAATTCTATTTATTCTCAAATTATCTTTTAATTAAAAGTTTTAAAGCATAACAAAAATATGTTTTTATTTTCAAGCAATAAATCTCGGTATATAGTTCATCTGTAAAGAGCTAATTATATTCAAATGATATATTTTAACTAATATAGTGTTTCTGTGAATATTATAAACTATAACCTTATAAATTTAATAGTGTATAATATTCACAGAAACAATATAATTTTTTGCAAAATTAAAACAATCGTTTACTTTCAACGTTCAGTGTTTTAAAATTTCTCGCTAAAGTGGTTATTTAATTTCAAAATTAAAGCGCTAATAAAAAGAATACAAGGGATTAAAGCTTTAATATGATCCTTTTAATTTTCATTATAGGACACAAAATGAAGTACACTGCGCGGAAAAAAGGGACTGTTCTATATCTCCCGTTCTCCTGGACCGATTGAGAAAATTCAACTTGCAAGTTTCATGCCTCGAAAGCGCAACTTAGGATATACATTAGATTTATATATAGCATTGTATATATAGTTATCTAACATAGGTATTTTGACACAAAATCGTACTTTTTCTGAAATGATATACCAATTTTTTTCATATTTCTATTTTTAATATAGTAATTGTTGTAATTAATTTGATATCAGGGATATTGAGGTTTATTTTTGTAATTGATCATATAAATAAATTTTTATCAACGTGAAATAGCTTTCCGTCTACTCAGTCTTATCCATTTAAAGAAGTGTACAAGCTTTCGCAGCGTATTATCCTCTTCCAGATAAAAAGATGTAATTTATGGTAATAAAATTAGAAGAAATAACAATAATTTCATAAAGAAAATTACAATAATTAACAATAGAGGAAAATATCTTATGTGTAACGGGAATTATTTCAAACAAAATATTTAGATTTCTCTTCTTAAACCATGTAAAATATCATCAAAATTATGATAAGAAAGCTATAAATCTTATGATAGAAGGCTATTTATAGAAAACAGGTGAAATCCGCTAGTAAATAATTTAACCTTAATTAATTTATAACCGACTGTTATTTTAGGAACTTGAAGAGCTAGAAAGAGCAAATGCCTTAACTTTTCCACTTTAGATTTATCATGCATTTTTAATTTATAATAATGCCAACTGGTAATTGCTTCTTAAAGTTTTACCAGACGTGTACGAAGGAAATGAAAAATCTATGACCTAACAGCAGTGATACCAGATAATGGCCTAGTATTTAACAATTTCCTTTCATCCAGTACTTATCTGGAATTTGTGAGTTGTACAAACGTCTGTTTAGAGTAAATTTCTCAGTATTAAAAATAAATTAAATGTACAACCATTAAGCCTCTGTTTCACATTAACGCCTATCGAAATATAATTTTTACCCAAACTGTTCCCAATTATGCATAGTAAACAAATTTGGAAAATTTATGTAAATTTCTGCGTAAAGTATACGTTTGTGAAAAGGAAACAAAACGCGCAAATTTACGTAAATTTTCATTAAAAATATACAAAGTAAAAATCTGGGAAGATTTACCTATATGCGGTATATATACGTAAATTTTCACCAAAAATATACGTAAATCCTTAAAATGTACGTATATTGTACGTAAAAACTGCGAATAAAGCGGGATAATTTGCATGAATATACCTAAATTTTACGTATATTGTAACGTAGAAATATACGTAAATATCTACTAATTTTTACTGGACACTTTTTATAATATTTTTAAGCTAAAGTTTTACGTTTTTTATACGAAGGACAATTCGTATATTACACGTATTTTTCGCGTGCAAATTATGAACGCATGCTGCCTGGGAAGAGTAACGTAACAAAAAAAAAGCTTGTTCACCGTTAATTATGGAAAAAAAAACACAAGAAAGGGAAAGGATGCGCACTCAAGAAAGAGAAAGAGTAAGCTTTTAAATATTCATTTAATTTTCATTGTCAAATTAATTTATTTTCCACATTAAGCTGCTTGAAAATACAATTAAATCGTCAAAAATATTTTTGTTAATTGTGACATGCATTATTCTTCTTTCCTATGCTGTTTTAACTGTCTTCGCTTTAACCACGATTCTGAAAATAACATAACAGCTCAAGGAAGCTCCAAATTAGCACCAAAATTTGCATACATAATTTTTATTTTGAATTTTTTTTTCTTTCGCTGCTTAATCACGCTGCATTAAATTTTACTTTTGAAGTACAATCCCTTATATACTGCAAATTACAAATTTAAGAAAAAAGGAAAGAGAATTTTTAAAAGATGCTGTCTTTTCCGAATATATTCCTTTGTTAGGGAAAAACTATGCATCGGCATTACGTAATGTACTGAAAGTTGGAGAAAAAGAAGTGGCAAATAACTGAACAAGTTCGGTAACAGCTTTAAGATACCCGGAGCCTAACAAAGCGTGATGAAAAGGCTTCTGACTAGCTTGACGCAGATATTAAGATTTAAATAATAAGGAAAAGAAATCTTTGCTGAAGAAGGAAAAAGAAAAGTAAAATAAAAAACACGAGAAGTTCCCGCTGCAGTGTCGTTCGTAAGTTTCAACGGTTGGCTTGTTTTAATTACCTTTTAATTCGCTTTTTGACACGGCCTATTAACAAATACCTTGAGCTAGCTTCTGAAAGTTGCAATATTGAATCGATGTTTCACAAGCCACGTTTTTAAATACCTTCGAAGTTTCGTCATTATTGAAAATGACTCCCCCCCCCCGCATAAGTCATATGGAGGAAATTAAGTATGCTGAGCATACTTATTGGTTTTCTTTGAGGGAAACTTAAATAAAAAAGAAAGAAAAGGGAAAGTGTAATTAAGGAATGCTTAATTCTCATACAAAGCATGTTCTTGTCAAATAAAAAAAGCTTAAACTTGGTTTGAATGACATTTTTAAAGACTAAATAATAAGTGTAAATTTAAAAACAGATTCAGTATTTATAAAAAATATTTTTAAGGAAAATAATTCTTTAAATGTGCTGAATATTAAACATTTTAATTCTAATATTTATTTAATATATATATGTAAAATATTAAAAAAATAGGATGGCTTTGCTCTTTGCGAACCAGCAACCTTTAATTAATTTTCTGCAATTCAGGATCTTCCCCTAGACCAGTACCTTCTAGAATATTCGCGCCTATCACATAACCTCCTCATATAAATGCTGCGTCATAGGTTTTTCTACATTTTTCTAGAAGCTACTCTGTTACATAACCTTTCAAATAAATGCTGCGTCATAAGTTCTCCTACACAGATGCCTTCTCGCCTTCGTTCTGCTAACGCCTCCGCTATGCTCCTCTTTGTTTGTTAGAACGTTATAACGTATTAAAGTCAGTAGTATCTACTGAATAAGTTATTTGAGTAACTTCATCTGGAAAAAATCATCTGCTCTAAAATAAAATAAAGATATGATGATAAAAGTGAAAAGTCCTGAGTCGTCATTTTTCTCTGTGGTGCAATCATCCCAGCTTCGTCAACCATCTGCCAAAACGTGAAATGGAATAGCCTCACCATTCACCCACGATGTGTTGGAATAACTGAAAACATTACACACACACACACACACACACACATATATATATATATATATATATATATATGAAACTATTTAACTTCTTAATACAACTTACTTTTATTTCCCTTGAATCAGTTAATGAATGGAATTTAAACAAATCATATGCGAGTGTATAGTGAAATAGGAAAAGGATTTGATTATTATAAAATATACATTATGTTCTTTACAGCGACGTGCGAGTTATTTACATTTATTTACTATTGCTGAAACTAGAAACATAAACAATAAACGCTGCTTAATTGAGACAATAATCAAATTATCTGCAATTATTCCGCATAAAAAAACTTGGGAAAGGGCCAGCTATAGTTTGCTTTATTTTAAATTTATATGAGAGTAAATTATAAAACTCATATTGTAGTGTAATTTTATTTATGTAATTTAAAAAAAAAACAATATTATCTCCTTTAAAATCATTGTGATCAATCAAGTAACAAATATCAACGTGAATCTTATAAATTTAATATTTAAACGTAAAAGAAATGAAAAATTATGAAGACCGGAATTACGAAAAAATTCGTCGTAAGGAAGATTTCTCATTATATATTTATAATTATATTACAATGGCATCACGGAGAGAATCCTCAAATTCAAAATATTGTGACTGAGAAAAGAAATAAGGATTTCCTTGCTAGTGAAATAATGATAACGCTTGATTGAGGTATCGCTGAACTTAGTTAATTTTAACAGACACGACGTTTGTTAGGAGGCCAAGATGGCCCAGCGCTGGGGTTTGCGCACCTGATTCCCAGGCGCCTGAAGCCCATGGAATACCCCACCCGAGTCCAGCTGCATCCGTCATTGTACTGAAACTTAAAATTTTGTACACATGCTAAAATTTGCATATAATTTAATCATACTGTAGATATATGTATACAAATTTCTTCATAATATTGACTATGACCAAAAACACAATAATAACTTAAAAATTAATGTTTTTTTCTAAATGCATATAGTGCGCTCTGATATTTTATCATCATAAGACGTCTGTATTTATAAAAATGAGTAACAGAACTCACATTCAGGGAAGCATATAGATACTAAGAATAAATTTCTTTTCTCTGAATTACAATGCTATTTGTATAGCTCTTGGCAAAATTGTAAGATTTAGTTTCTGTTCCAAGACAAGCAAATAGTTGATTTTAATTTGAATGACTTTTGCATGCTCTTAAAATTAAGAGCTCAAATCACCATATCTTTTCTAATCATCATTATGCACAACAAGGATATGAAATACAGGAAAAGCCTCTACTCTTGTAGAAAATAAAAAGAAGAAAAAGAAAAAGATTATCATTATTCTTCGGCCTGTAATTACTTAAATTCTTCCCATTTTCGTATGTCTCACTTCTTTATAAGTTTAGCGAAGATTTCCAAGAAAATCAGTCTTCAAAATTTCCTCAATATTTTGAGAAGCAGATATAAAAATTGAGACAGTTTTCACAGTAAGTATATATTTCAATAACTCTTCAAATATAGTACCAGTTCCCATCCTAACAATTGCTTTGTAAACAGTGCTACTAATGAAAACGAATTGAGCTAGCTGAAACCAGACTACCTCTCTTTTCTCCCTTTTCCTGCCGCAATTTTATTCACTAGCATCGCTAGCATTTAAATACGAAGAATCAAACAGAACATCAGATCCTGCATCCGTATTGAGAAGGTAGAATAAAAAATCTTCAACGCGCCCAAGTCGCTGCAAAAATTGGTTTTTCTTTGAGAAAGAGTGAGCATACAGAACTCGTAAACTTCTTATCTGTAAGAAGCAGACCCGCTTCCCTTTTTTCATAAAAAGATGCTGTATATCAAGACATTCTTCTTTTTATGCTGCTATTTCTTAGCCATTGCTTACAACTTCGTGAAAGAACGACTTTTAGTATCACAAGTGTAATGACCACGTACAGAGAAGTACTTAAGATTATAGTTAATTCCCGAGGATCAGCTTAGAGATGATGGCTCCACGAGAACAGTTTTTCGGAATTAGAAAAATAAACTGGCACAATAAAAAAGGAACCTAAGTTATTCTCTCAACAAATTTAGATTCTTCGCATAACAATCTGCTAAAGAGAGGGGGAAACCTAATACTAATAGCATGAAGTGTACTATTTTCTTTTAATAGTGTATCAATGGTAATCCATATCACTATGTTTTAAGGAAACTAAACACTGAAGCCATCAAAATTTTAAATCTAGAATATCCTAGACAGTAATTCCTAGCGATTCTTTTACTCGTTTTTAGGTATTATTGTATGAAAAGTACATTAAAATCAAGTGTATATACTTTGCCAAAGAATCAGTAATCATAAACATGTCCAATTCTTGATTCTAATTTAAGCCTGGAAATTTTGTTTCGATATTTGCTTACCCTAATTACTTAAATACAGAATAAGAATCTATAGTATTTAGGTACTAGCCGGTACTTGGCCATATACTGCTAATAATACTAGGCATACTAGGCATGACTTTGCTTTCCTGTCGCGTTGCGGCACCTCTAAAAGATGTTCCGGATTCTTCTATAAAATGGGATATAAAAGAGATGTGTTCTTTTGGGGTCAAAATCAGCTTCGAACTAGCAACAGAAACAAGCACAAGAACGTTAGAACAAACGCCTATCTGAATTGCGTTATTTTAAGTAACGCGTTTCCCGCAGGAAATTCTTAGACAACGTTTGTTCATCTCGTATAATATTTTACTGTACATTCACATCTCAGACAATCCTGGTCTCTTTCTCTTAGCGTGGTAGGTAATCTCAGGCAATCCTTACGTTTTACGTCAATGCGCTGGTTCGCCAATTTGTCAGCCGCTGGGTTTAACTTGTTCTTTCTCTTAAATTCTTACGTGGTAAGGAGAAAGGCTACCTGTACATACATTTGTGTCACAGTTTACTATAATTGCTGAAAAGTAGTATTTTGGTCTCATTTTGCTTTAAATATTCCATTAAATTATAAATAGTATCATAGACGTAGCTTATCGATTTTATACTGTATCATATGTCTTGTATTGCATATTGCATAGAATTATTACCAATTACTTGACAATATGTATTTTTCTACATTGCATTTGTCTATATACTGTCACATACTCTATTTAGTTACTCTTAGTATTGTATTGTACCTATTGTTGTGTCTTGTATACTAACCCTGTAAGCATGTTAATTTACCTATTGTATCACATATCTTACGTATTTGCAGTACATTATATTATATCGTATAACCGTATTGTATAATATATATATTAAATTGTGAGCTTCGTATGGATATGTATCATCTTATAAGAAATTGCAATGTTGTGAGCATCGTATACATAATAAAATTGCACTATAAGTCCCCTGCAATACAGGAAATGTGTAGTTGATATCGTAATATAAATAATGTATCATTAATTTTGCATTAACTTTTGTAATTGAATGATATAGCATCCATTATCTTACGTATTAGTTGTAAATCATATTGTACTGTATACTGTATTATATAATATATACATTAAATTGTGAGCATAGTATAGATATGTATCATCTTGTATAAAATTGAATTATAAGTTCCCTGCAATACAGTACTGTGTAATATATATTAAATTGTGAGCATCGTATAGATATGCGTCGTATAAAATTGCACTAATATAGGAAATATACAGTTGGTATAGTAATATAAATAGTGTTTTATTAACTTTGCATTAACTATTGTATTGAACAATATGGCTTATTGATCTTATATTGAATTGTCTATCTTGTCTTGCATCTCGTACAGAATCATTAGTATCGTTTTACCTTGTATTGGTATAGATCTGTATATGTGTATGTATGTATATATGTGTGTATGTGTGTATATATATATATATATATATATATATATGTGTGTGTATATATATGTATGTATATATAGTTGTATAATGTATCCTCTTTACCTTGCATTGGTATTTATATAGTCGCATAATGTATTTATGTATTGTATCCTTGCTTTGTACACTAACTATTGTATTGAACTTACCATCAGTATTAAGATCATTACATCATCGATATCATACTATCAGCATTATTATCAGCCTAGTATATAGCAGCAGTAGCAGTTTTGTAATATTTAGCATTGTATCAGTTTGTAGTACTGTTTGTAAGTATTCTAGTAGTAGTTTTGTAGTATTGTAGTATGTAGCAGTAGTAGTTTTGTAGTATTGTAGTATGTAGCAGTAGTAGTTTTGTAATGGTGTTTACTCCTTTGGTTTTCTATTGTTATCGCTATCTGTATGTGTTTTGTTCTAATTATGTCTATGTGATTATAGTATTTATTCAAAACTGGCACTTGCACTTTTGTAATCTTATGCTTTGTCAAAACTACAAATGTACCCTTTATTTATCTATTTATTTTATTTTTTTGAACCCTTGTCTGGCCATGTATTTGTTGAACTTTGACTCAATAAATACTAGGCCCGGGCGGTTGGTGTGAACATGCTTCTGGGGGCTTCTTTGGTCTTTTGGACTGCCACCTGGATGGCCTGGTCGCTGGGTTTCGGTGTATGGTGCGAGGCGCCTGTGTGACCCATCTGGCTCAAGATAGAGGTGGACGTATTGCATATGCCAATTAACCATTACGGTAAAGGGATGGTGCACACGTCCCCCGTCAACTATCAACTATCAACTATAATTGCTGAAAAATGAGGTAAAAGCAATCCGTTATCTAATTTGTCGAATACGATTCTCAAGACTGCCAGACATGATACTCAGGAAAATTATAGAAACCTGTTTAATCTAGCCATTGAATATGATCATAGTATATTTCATGGCCAAAACGCGACACTAGACGGTCGGCAGTATATCGATGTGTACCAAATCTTTTTCTATCATCCAGAACGGAAAATTGTTTAATCATTCAATACCTTCATTAATTTCTCTCTTTAAACTATAATTTTAGAACTTTTATAGAACTTTTAGAATTATTTTTCTAACACCTTAAATATGTGAAATTAATATTTCACATATTAATTAATATGTGAAATAAATTAATAATTATTAATAATTATTATTTCACATATATGTGAAATTATTATTTCACATATTTTATACGAATTTTTATGAACAATAATAACCTTCTTAAATTTTTATACGTATATAACTGAATACAGAAAAACATACTAGGTTATGTGCTTAAAAGAAAGAAACTCACTTTCTAAGTGGGTTCAGAGGTACCATGGTTATTCATCTCCCAACAGATGGACTCCTTTTTTATGAGTAACATAAAAGTTTATTTCAGTATCACGGGAAAAAAATCCGTAAATGAATTAATTTTATTTATTCTGAAAATGTTCTAACTTAAATATCCCTAAAGGAATAAATTGCTGATTGATTTTCCTGTGATTGAGTAAAATATAATTAGAACTGAACAGAACGCTATAATTAAAGGTTTTATAAATTGATCTGACACTGTGCCGCATAGGACATTACCATTTGTTTGAATCATATTTGTTATTGTTTACAACAAATAATCAAAAGGCACCTTGTTTAAAAATAAATGATTCAACACTTCGATACCGAAGACACTATATGTTTGGTGACCCGAACGTGACTGGATGGAATGTGGACTTTTGACTTGGAAGTTTCTGATTTATGACTTTGGAATTGAGAAAAGTCTCTTTAGATTCAGTTTTTTGAGGTGTTATGGTTTTGTACGTGATAGGAAGTTTTGAATTTGTATTGTTGATTTGCTTATTTAGCTGTTGTGAACTGATTGGAAAATTAGTTTTGAAAACAGAAATACTTTTTTTCAAACACGGTGAAAAAAATGCTGAAAGGCTGAGGCAGGAACAAAACATCGTTGGACAGCATTTTCCTAAATTTAGGAAGGCTGAAGACGTAAAAAATAAATAAACCTTTAAAAGAAATTTGTAGTAAAGAACAAAATCTTGATGATCATTACGACCAAAGAAACCAGTATTGAAAGGATTAAGAATCTTAAAGTTCAGATTGTGAAACAGAAACAATAATCTGTATAGATGAGTTCAAAAAATGACTAGGAGTCCAAACTATCAGAAACACGGTATTCCATGGAAACCAAAAATAGATAGACACATAGAAAGTGTTCTTAAAAGTAGCTTCGCAAAATGAAATTCGGGTAATTAAATCGAATGAAAATCTTAGGCTTGAAACACGCTAAATAAGAAACGTAAGTAAAGTAGTTAAGTACTGAGAAGTTTTATGGCTTCTTGGTTGGACTTCCGAAATTCTACGAAGTAGCTATTATAGTGATAATTCTTAAAGGAGGTTTGAGAAGGTTTCGTAGTTGAAAACGTTTTTAAAAGTTACTACCTTTTCAGCAGTTTCAGGATTTTTCTTAAGAAACGAAAATTATGATCCCTCCATTATGTTTTTAAAAGAAAGATTCAGAAGGCTAAATTTGATTATAAGCTCTCACATGAATGAACAGTTTTGATTCGTCCGTTAAGACATGCGCGAACATCACAGCATTGAGAAGAACGTATGATACGACTGAAATACAAAGACGTTGCAGCACGCACTTACAGTAGTTTACTTTGCCCGCTAATATTATAAAAAATTTCAAAAGAATTAAATTTGAAATACAGTAGACAACGCGAACCGCATTAGCAGTTTGATATAGAACACGTAACTGAGTTTTGAGAAAGGAGGCAAAAATCGGAGAAGCGTCTTCATTATTCAATAAACGTTAAGCAAAATGAAATTCCTATTAGCAATAAGAAAACGAGACAACATTTTCAGAATAAAAATTACGTAGACTCAGAACGAATGATTTTAAAAATGCGCATTCCAACAGCGGCTGCTTTCACAAATGTAGGGAATTTGAAATCTGTACTTTTTCTTCGGATAAATCTCATGTAACTCAGACATTCCCTTTGTCATCAATCGAAAAGAGAAAGTCGTTAAAAGCACAGGAACGATGTTACATTGTAGAGACATTAGATATACTTTTAAACAGATGAGCAATGCTCTCGCCGGACTCGTACCACGGGCCTCTCGCGCAGGCGCCGAGTGTGCTGATAACTACACCACAAAGGCATGCTAAGAAAGCGGGAGAAATACCTTATATACTCCGAGCTATGATGATAACGGGTGATGATTTCTTGTGAATTAAATCGCTCGGTATTCATTGGTTGCGCAACCTTATATACTCCCCTTTTTAAACGGAAAATGAGGATTAGAGGACCCAGTGGCCAGGTCCTGGTGGTGCAGAATCATCATCCACCACTCTTTTAGTTCGAGCGCCGTCGTAGACGAATTAGATATTTTTTGAAAGCAGAAGAGATGAGGAATGTCCGCCGGGACTCGAACTATGGACCTCTCGAATACGGGTCGAGTGTGCTGACCACTACACCACGAAGGCATGCTAAGAAGGCGGGAGAAATACGTTGTAACACTTGTCTAAAACGTAGATATACCTCAAAATTTTGCTGGAAAAAAAGACCAGCTATGCAAAATATATAAGAAACCTCAGAATTATTTAATATGCGACAAGGATGTACTGATAGCAAATTCTACTGAATAAAATAGAAAACAAATGGAAAGTATTTTACCTATGGTGCAGCCGCTGCATTGCTTGGGAAATAAAAATAAACGTAACATCGGAACTTCAACTATTGAAGAAGCGGTATCTCTAGCAAGAAACGCTAAACTCATATTGAGTAAGCAAGCGTGAATTTACGGAAGTTGTCTTCTAATTCAACATTATTAATCAAATATCGAAGGAAAACCGAATGGAACGTCGGATGCCATCGAATCAAACAAATATACCGTTAAAATTATTATCATTAATTTGAGACAATGATAAAGACACTTTGAAGATAGATATGAATCAGTTTACAAAATTTAAATAGGCGACATCAACAAAAAATATAGTAATAAGTGCATGTGGCATGTTATTTGATCCACTGGGTACAAATGCACCCTCCAGTGTTAGGATTAAATTGATAAAGCAGATTCCTTTGGAAAAGGGTTTAAAATCAGACAAAAATATTCCAACAGAATTCCAACAGGAAGCTATGTTCCAAGAGTGGTGAAATGAAGTAACCGAAATTGAGTGGCTTGTCCTACCATGATCATATTTTGATAAGCTGAAGATTCAGCAGTTAGAAGTACATATATTCTCTGACGTAAGCTATAAGGTTTATGGTGTGGTTGCATATTTCAAGATTGGATACCGAGAAAAATGTGCGACAAGTTTTATAATTTCAAAATTTGGTGTAGCTCCACTGAAGAAAATTACTTTGCCGTGATTGGAACTGTTAAGGGCCATTCACAGTAGGGTTTATCTGAGCTAACGGAGTCAGTTTCATATCTTGAGTAACTCCGTTATACACGTAGTTCAGATTCTTCAACTCGCTGCGCTATGGGGAAAAACTTGTTTTGGAGATGGATCGCTTATGTCAGCTATCTCCTTTAGGTCAGATAAACCCAGTGTAAACGGCCCTTTAGGGAACTGCACAATTGTTTTATTATTTCCGATTCGCATTTCCTTCGCTGAACATTTCCTTCACGGAGTAACACAAAGTGACATTTATTTGTGGATCGACTTAACGATATGTCTACATTGAATTAGAAGTGTTCAGCTATCAAATCTTAAAAGAAAAAAAATATAAGATTGGCAGAAGAATTACAAACCGAACATAATGTATCTATTTGCGCAAAGAGAAATTACTTTGCTGCCAACCCAATATTTATAACTAAATACCATTTAATATTCTGTAGCTGAATAATTGTCTTTTTTCTTTCGATTAAGACGTAGAATTCATTTGTTTTGAAATATATTCGTCATATTTTTTTTTCGGTTTAACTAAGGTAAAAGCTAGTTCTAATCTGAATCAATACAAAATTTACGTTTCGTATTCAAAGATCAAAGATCGTGAGGATATTAGTAAAATCAAAAATTAACACTCTGCATATATAACGTTCAGCTGCAACATGCTTACCGTTAGCTTATAAACTTAACACCGGTTTCGTAATAGATAGTTTTTGCCGCAGCACCATGAGTTACCTGGTTTAAAATGCAGTATTATTATTGATACCAAGAGAATTAGTTACCCAATACAACTTGCATCGGAATTTGCTTATCCCATAGTAACAATTCATCTTTGAATTCTATTAATAATACTTCCATACGTGAAAAGCAATACCTGAGTTAGCCATTTGCAACTGACACTAGAATACTCATCATTTGCTGTGTATGTAAAACAATAGGCGATTTGTAAAGTGCAATGCATACAATTTTTTACTAAATATTTTGACTACAGTTTTCTATTAAATATTTTGACTGAACATTCGCTTGAAAATTTTGTTAAGACATTGACTTTAATCAGATAGGCAATGGTGCAAAGACAATCAGACATATTTTGACAAATCGAGAATTACGTCGATATAACACCGGTTTCAGGCAGAGGGGAGTGGCGCAATTAATGAAGATAAATTTCGCATTTAATGGGACGTCACAATGTGGCGTAGGTGCAGGAAAAGGCTGTAAGAGTTATGGTATCAGACGGTCTAAGCGGGGGGGATCTTTGTCTGCATAGTGCAACTGCTGAAAGGTAAGTGCAATAGAGAATTCTCGCCGATCATTTGGACTTTTGATTACTGTAAAGCACATTAATGGTGAAAATGTATTCTGACAAGATAATGCAATATGTTACCAATAATTCCTAGTTACATATAGATCTAGGATCTTTGCACAGACATTATTACAGTGGCTGCCAAAGCCAGGACTCTCGTCCTGGAACAACCTTTCGAAGTTGGATATCCGGGCCTTGGGATGACCCCCCCAGTGGCGGCGCAGACTCCACAGTCCCTGCCCGGCTTTATACGAAGTCTCAACTACAGTAGTTAGATCCTTTCTGAAATGAAAATCTTGAAGCATTTGTAAGGTATAAGGGAAAGAAATTTGCTATCCACGAGCAAAGCCGTGCCTACAGCTTTTAAGTGACCAAGTTAAAAAAAAGTTTTTTTAAACTCAAAATTTCAAAGTTTTCATTAAACTATTTATATTACTTAAATAAAATTTAATATAAACAGCAATACAAATTAACATAAAACTGCACTCAAGCATTTTCTTAAACTTAATTTTTCTTGCCTTTAACACAATAAAATTATCAATAATGTTTTAAAATCTATTTTACTACAACACTGACTGCTTGTCTTGTTGCAACTTTTTAACAACTTGATTCATGGCGAATGGATTAGATACGGATAGTTTTCGGATTTTCCATGTGTAACTTCTATTAAAGACAGTTCCTTTAGAATATCCTTTACGAAAGTATATCTTCTCAAGCAGCTAGCTCAACGTGCTTTACTATAAACGATTGCTCATCGAATCAGTAGTTAATATTCACACACATTTTAACACTAAAATGAATATTTATTGCAAGGAAAGCTTATTTTGACCGAGACATTATATTTTAGAGCAGCTAACTCTAATTTACAGATAGCAAATAAAAGTGCTCCCCTATAATATCTTTTAAAAAAATTACAAGACAGATATTTTATTCTAAAATAAACCTAAAATTTTTATATGCTTTTGTTTTCATCATATCCCTACAATAAAGGCGCAATTTTATAATTAATTCAACAATGTTTCATGCTTTATCTTTACTTTTACCTCGCTTCAGCGGGTAGCTATAGGGGCTCCAACGAATTAAATTTCACGAATATGATAGGTGTTTATGATAAATCTTTATTCGTAAGAGTAAACTCGCTTACCACAATACTTCGATTTTTCTGTTTTAGTTATTAAATTAGCAGTTTTATCCCGTTCAATTGATTCTCTTCTTTCAAGTTTAAATTTCTTTCGAAACAGTGTTTCTTAAAATTTCTTTATCAAGAAAAATATTTTAGAGGTGTATGCTTTATATCTGTTATCTTAAAATTAATGGAACGAAATTTAATTTTTAAAACGCATTCTTTTATGTCAATATGAGTTATATTAGAACACAATTTGTCTTAAATTTCACAAAAAATTCAAAATTTTAAACTTCGTTTTTTTAAAAATCACACAAATTATTTCGTTGTTTCTTTATGAACAGCAGAGCACCTCGAAAGGGGTAAAAACAGAAGTAATTCCTTATCTCATATGTTTACACTGCAATCTTGATAAAAAGAGGCAGAAGAACATACGATTCGCCTAATACATCCTGCAGCATGTATAACTGCTTCAGAAATAATTGTAAACTGCATAGTGCTGGATCAAACTAAATATAGATGCAACAAAATGAATCCTCGAACTATGCAGCTCGTTCTGGGGCAAATTTAACAAACAAAATGAAGCAAAAGACTGATAATATGGAACAGTGTAGGCAGACTAAATAAGAATGTTTAACATTTTAAAACATTCTTATTTAGTCTGCCTACACTGTTCCAGTAAGCCTTATGCTTTAGCTTTGCTGCCAAATTAAAGGGGATTTCGTCACCGTTCATAGTGAGTTAGTGGAATTTGAAAAATATGTTATTGTGAAGTACGAGCTGTAAGAGCTACAGTTCAAATTAAAAGTAGAGAGTGCGGAATTACTAATGTCAACAGCTCTACATTGTTAGGCTAGTTTATGAAGATCTTTACAATAATTTTAAAGAACTTCAATGTTTACAATTAATTTTTGGAATTCCTCAAAAGGTAGCATTAGATAGAAAAAAGTCCGCTTAAATAATATAAAAAACATATATTGTATACTTTTTATACGAGATGACTGTTAAAATTTCTACACCAAGAAGGAAAACTAATAGCAGAATCATATTATATATAAATAGTAGACGTGGTGCCCCTTCTGTGACCAGTATCGTCGTTTGTCGCACGGTTAAAAGGACTTTGACTGTGTTGCAGAGTCAAGGGAAGCCGGAAGATTTGTCGCCGTGCTACAGACGTCGTCGCTCTGCCCTTACGGATACACCTTTTCTTGCGCACGAGCCGGGGCCCACCAGCGGCCGAGCGGTAAAGTCGCTGAACACTGGCAGTTCGGTCCGAGGTTCGAATCCCGCGAACGGGCTGGCTGCATGAGTGTTTTCATGGTTTTCCCCATGTGTAACGTGTATACGAGCCAGTTTCCCTTAGAACGTCCTCTACGAAGGCATCCCTCCCCTTAGGCAGATAGCCCTAGTGTGCTTTGCCGTAATTAAATACCACACCACACCTGCGCACGAGCCAGGTTCCTGATTCAAGGTACGCGACGTGTCTCTACAATAGCGTCAGGCTGAGGGGACAATATGTCTAGCATTAGTTGCTTGGGACCGCTAAGATTCTGCACAGCGTCGAATATGGGCATCCTGGATCCATCAATTCCATATTCATCTGGCAATCATGGGATCCCGATCAACGCAAGTAGTAATGTCGCAGAAAGATAATTTGATAGTCCACGATTTCTGACTCAACATCCCAATAGGACACAATACTTTCGCTGTCGAATTCCGACACGTGAAGGCAGTAGTTTCTCCTTTTTACACGAGGCAAAACACCTGTAAACGAACTACAGATATTAAAATTCAATTTCTAAATGCGAAATGCGCTGTGCTATGCTTCTATTCATACATTTTTCTTCACGAAAGTTTAAAATTTTATCACAAAGATCACTACTCGTGGTTAAAACTCTTTTATTACTAATACGAGAAATGTTTGGAATATAGGTTTCGTCATATTTACTCACAGAGAAGATGCACTACAACGTGAGGAAACACATTGCCATAACAGAAAACAATCTTTGCCGAAGTAACGATGGAAGAAGTAACAGCAGAAGAGCAATAACGCAGCCGTAGAATGCCTATGAAGAGAAATAAGCATCAGACTGGCGTGCCGGAGCTGCGTTTGATGGAAATCAGTATGGCAGGAAGACGTGTGATCAAAACGTGGTCGCAACTGAAATGTGTGCTGTCCTGCGCTATGAATGTTCGCGTAGGACTAATTTTTCAGTTATCCAACGACGCCTCCACAGCGTTTATGGAGCCGACGTCAAATGGCCCGTCAAATGCTGGACACCGGGTCCCCTATGGGCCTTTCGTTCGTTGAACTGCCCTGGGTGGATCCGGCGTTGGGCTTGGTCTCTCTGTGCGCGGCTCTCATATGGCCTCTTTGGCTGCTCTAGATCTTGGGGGGGGGCGCGGTGCTGAACTGATTCACCCTATGGTAAAGGTACAGTGCTTGCGTCTTCCGTCAATAGAATGGAATGGTGATCAGTGTTGAGGGAACGAGAGAAGAGTGTGAAAGATGAAGATCGATCGGGGCGCTCCTCCATATTAACGACTGCAACAAACTTCGTCAGAGTATAGGAAACGGTGTTAGCGAACATCTGCGAACTGTGTCTGATATCACATTCACAACGGGTTTTGGACGTGCTCAAACCCAGCATATAATACATTATTTGTTGGGTTATCAGAAGCTGTTGGCAAGATGGATGCCGAAGAACCTCACCCAGATTACAAAACTTGAAGAATGGCAATAAGCCTCGAACACTTGATAAGTTATGAGAAAAAATGGACGCAGATGGATGCGGGAAATGGTTCTCTTTTCAAGGTCATCAGCAGCGAAAAGACATGAGTGCACTTTCTTTCTTTCTTTCTTTCCACCGACAGCGAGGCAGCCGGTCCACTGGGTAGCCGATATGCTAACTACCCAGTGGATTACATGAATGCACTACTTTTCCCCAGAAACCAAGTCTACTTCAATGATGTTGAAGCATTCTAGTTCGGTGTCCGCCGAAAACATCGCGGACGAAAACGTCGCGGAGAAAACAACGCAAGGCGAAAACGTCGTGATACAAAAGATCGTGGTAGAAAATAAAGGAAAGAGAAAACGTCGCAGTTCTAAAACATCGTGGCACAAAGCATCGTTGTCGAAAATAAAGCGGTTCAAAAACTTCGCAATTTAAAAACATGGTCGACGAAAATATCTTGGTAAAAAATAAAGTATCAACAAATCATCGCAGGCATGCGTTTTTCAGACTTTATAAATATATCAATGTCAATGGCGACTACATACTAAAATATAGCTAAAATTTTGCATTTTTTATTCCATTGAAATTTTCTGTTTGTAATACAGATTCTTTGTGAAAATTATGAAACTGACTTTCAGAACGTCTCTCGTATATATTTCTAGATGAGTAGGTTCATATACATTTTTTAAGAAAAACTGAGGGCTTAGTATTGGACACCCTCCCTTATCAAAGCAACGCAGTTCCAGTGTATATGACATAATTTGTGGATGGATATTTCTGTAGAACGGTGCTAGTAATTAATCTTATGAAGCATTCTCAACAAAAATAACTTCATATTTTACATATATACAACTTACATATATACAATAGCACTGCATCTCTGTTAATAGTTATTCAAATAATATGGTTAACAAAACTTCATTAAAATTCAATTTTTTTTCTACTCGATTTAGGACTACAAGAGATTGTATGCGCCTTGTTCCACGTGCGGCTACATTGCTTACACTTGGAAAAGAAACCTATAATAGTTACTTGAAGTAAAATTTTGAATACTGAAATGTATCAAATATTAGAACTAATTATAAATTAAGTTGTGACTGCGTATAGCGTTCGCGGTAATCAAACGATAAATGTAGCCAACGTTTCATTTCTTAATTGTAATTGTAGCAAATTCTACCCATCACTAGATAAAGAAAGAGCTGCCTGCTAATCACACAGCACACTAAAAGGGTTTTTACAAGTTCATCGCTCAGAATCTTAATACAGAAAAAAATGGGTCTCCGAAGGCATCGTCACGAATAATTTTCTTTTCTGCACTTCAAGAACGGAGATTCAACTAGAATTTATCATGGATGAATAAAGACCAAATATTAGTTTTGCTGAATTGCTCTGTGCAATCAAATGAATGTCAGTCTCTTGCCGGGTGTTTCTTAAAGCGAAAATGGCTCAAAAAAGTGCAAAGTACTTCTCTCCTTCTTCAAGATTTGTGGGAAAGTTTATCGTTCATGTTAACGTTTCCAGTAGTGGATTAGAAGTTCATGAAGGAAGAATTTACAAATGATGTTAACTTCCAGGCGTCTTGCAGCTTCTTTATATGAAGAAAGGGTACGAAATCTGAAAGAACTTCCTTCTGAGATCGCTATGCATGACAAATGAAGAAGAGATTCTTCAGAGCATTCCCTTCTCTTCCGTCTCTCCATTTAAAAGAAGGAAAAACCAGTCAGACAAGATAATCCTACAACCGGTCGCTGGGACGAAGTAGAATAAATAATCAGAGAAGAAATGTGAGGCTTACTCTCGCACTACTCCCCATAATTTCTTAGCATTAAGTGTATGTGCATAAAACCGCAGTTAATGATTTTATGTACGCATAAATTGATATTAGTGCAAAGTAATCATGGAAGCCATCGAAGTAAATTCTGAAAATTAAAGCTCATTCCCCAAATACTAAATTATGTTAATTAAAACGGGGCTTCTTTTTATGATAGCCGTTACGAAGCTTCTAAGAGTAGTTAATAAATTTCAGGCAGAAATATATATCTGTATTTCATTTACTGTCTAATTACTCCATTCTTTACGGAAGTCAACAACAGTTTGTTAAATCGTCACAATAGATTTAAACTGAGGGGAAGGTGGGGAATTTGAACAAAAATTGAAATTATTAAACAAAGTAATATCTAATTAGAACATTGACAATTATTATTGCAGCTCAGAAATCAATAAGTTAACATTTCTATCTCACCCTTTAGCTCTAAACTTAGATGTAAAAGATGTAAAAGAAAAACTATCTTTGATTTTGAGTTGATCCTTGATTTCTGTTATAAAGTTTCCAATACCAATAGAATTACCATCAATATAACTTCCAATAAGAACTCAACTCACGTTTCTTTCCCGAATACACTAATTCAGGCGGCGCATGTTTTGAATGCATCATTTGCGCCAAAAAGCATGAAACTGAATAGACAAAAATTTAGGTATTTCAAATATCAGCAGCGCGTCCTCTCCTGATAAGAAATTGTGTTTATTCTCATGCTTATATACGCAGCCAAGAATTTTCAAAGCATTGCCATGGACAAAAAGGCTAGTGATAGGTTTCCGCTCTCCGTGTTATTGAAAGATATGTTTATTTTTCTTTATATTTTTACCTTACTGATGTTTCAGTTTTAAATTAATTCTAGATTAGATTTTTTATAGGATTGCTTTATCCGTATTTTAACATTTTACACATGTATAGTCTATATGGTTTCTAAATCAGCAGCGGAAAGTGTACTACATCAAATCAACTCTTAGATCAGCTTAATATACAAATAGTAACCCGATTTTTAAATATAAAAGGCGTAAATAACAGAAAAATTTAAATTCTCTTGAAACGTCATAATTTAATCACACACATCACATAAGCAACAAAACAATTTTTCTAAAATACAAAACCATCACACAGAACTGTTCCCAAAGTCACAGCGAGACAAGTTCTTTTTATGTGCACGCGGTTATCAGCTCAAATTTTAAATTAAATTTCTGGATATCACGCAGTTGATGAACAGTAGCGATCCCTTTATTATGTCGAATATTATTTGCCCCTATTTCATGTTGAAGAAGCACAGGATCATTAAAATTAAAGAGAACAATTTGATCTATCCACATTTTTAAGGTAATGTCAGGAAACCCTGAGTTAGGAAATGTTTGAAAATCAAATTATTGGTGACACTTTAAAGAATACCTAAAGCAGCAATGCTTCTGATGCCAGTCTCGTTAAAAAAGTAAAAATATCCCTAATCAATATTTAGTGCCCATAATTCGCTAAGCAAATTCGCACCATTTCACGAATTTGCAATTATAGAGATGTCCATTTAGCCATAAGCGCTTATGGGTATTGAAAGACGTACTAATCGTTTATTGGTAGAAACACACTGTTATCACTTTTAATTATAATAGGATGATCTGAAGACGTTTAGATTTTTGTTTAACAGTTGACATCCATTGAACGAACTCTGATGAAAGTGCGAATGTTTCGTAGTATTAAAATATTTGGGCCATTATGGTTAATTCGTAGATTCATCTGCGATATTGAAATTTAAATCTTTCCCAATGATACAATTTCATATAAAAGTCAGAGCGGGTGCAGTCTGTTCTGTAAATAATATAGTATTTGACCTGTAATGGTTATAACATAAATCTGTTTTCGGAGATTCGGTAGTTCGTTAGCATTTCTTCAAACGCGATCAAGCCAAGTAAACGATTATCTTCCGTTTTAATCAACATATTTTTATTCAATTACGTTTATAATTCTCTATGCGGTTTATAAACAAACCAATAATTATTATTAATAGTAAGCCTGCATCTATATATGGTTCCGATTACTGTGCGAGAATGTGCAATCGATAAAACTCTGTGTTTCTGATGCTTACATTAAAGATCCTCTGTATAATAGTGTAAAAATTATAATCCAAAGTAGATTGTAAATTGGACTTTAGTTGCCTTAAAACAAAGGACAATGTATATAGCCATGAAGATGGTACTCAAAGTCAAAATGAGACTACTAAAATCTAGTACAACTGTCTAAACAAAATGCATGCAAAATGGTACATAAACTTATTAGAAAACGAGAACAGACTATGAAAATGCCTAACAAATGGTTTTTCTTTATGAATTCCTTTCAATACTTTCCAATCCTCTGCCGAGACTATTTAAACTGTAACAAAGGAACAGAACTACAGTAAATCCTTGCTGAACGCTGACTTGCGGAACGCGATTTTGCATATACACGTTATCTTAATTGTCTCTATTTGATTTGTCCAAAGCGAAAATTTCAATTACTGCACAGCTGCAGAGCGACGGCCGCGTTGCGATAATCCTCTTTAATGATTGGTTTGAAAATTCATTCATTAAAGAAATCAAACATTGCTTAGAACAGCAAAACTGAGCATTAAAGTTTTCCTAATTCTCGATAATATTCTTGGATATGATGCTGAAGCCCTCCTAATATTGTATCTAAGTATTTTTATTCCTTTCACCGAATGGAGTATTATTTCCTTAATCTGACCAATGGATCAAGGGATCATAAAAACATTCAACGCTTATTATATCAAGAATGTTAACATCTCTGCAAATAAAGCACTAGAAGAAGAAAAGCCAGATATAATAATGGAATTTTGGAAGTAGTTCAGAATACGATACTACTTAGAAATGGTTAAACTAGCATGGTAAAAAGTGAATTCATCATTAATGATTGTGTTCTGGCATCAGATGTGACCAGAATTTGTCAGCATTTTAAAGGATTTCCATTGACTGAAAGTGAAGCCAAGGAAATCGTACAAATCGCAAAAGCAGTAGGCGACGCATGATTTTTAGAATGGAAGAAAGAGAAATCAAACATTTAGTCGAGAATAATGATCGTGAAATGACAAATGAAGAGCTGGATGATCTTATTATTGCATGAGTACGGGTTCGTAATAGATTGAATGCACACAGATCCGATAATAGGTTAATAAAATGTGTTTTTATCAAAAGAAACACTTCCAAGTTCTGGAATTTTCCACAGAAACTCTCGTACAGGTGTTTACCGTATCACAGAGTACAATCCGTAGTTACAAAACTACTAAAAACCTTAAACACAAGGGAATGCAAAGCGCATCTAAAGAGAAAGCTAACCCAGAGATAGCACATGCTGAACTAAATAACTCGCAACAACAGTAACTAAACAACTGCTGAGAGAACATGCTGTCTCCGGCCGTATATAGTTTTCAACCAGAAGCCGAGATATTTCTAGCACTTTTTCCTTCTCAAAATTACTGGAAAGCAATATGAGGGCAGAATTATGGTTGAAGATAATATAGTGATCAATTACAATACTGTTACGATGATACAGAGACTGGAGCAAAATGTCACCAAATGGTCGCCAAGTTTGGCAACTTTTACAATTGCTCGCCAAATTCGGAGACAAAATAAGTCGCCAAAATCGTTGCAACTTGGCGATATCTTGCCAAATTACCGAGATACCCATTTACTCGATGTTAAATGCACGAGCCCTTGTACTTTTGCGGCATACTTTGTCTCTTTTACGTTTTTTGTGTTACATTAGACAGGGAAAAAAAAGCAAGAATTTCACATATAATTCCATTAAAATCATCTATTTAGTTAAAAATTCGTAACATTATAATACTAGCTGATGGAGAAAGCTAATATTGTAATAATACTAGCCTTCTCCATCAGCTTAATGAAGAATATAAAGAGCCTTTACCGTACAACGAATTGCTAGGAAGCACCGGGAACTGTCTGATTTTTGTAGTGGAGATTGATCGAAATGGAGAAAGAGGAGGATAATTTATGATTGATTGGAAAAGTTTAAACTCGTTACCGCGAAATTTGTAATGAGTTGTATCAGACATTGCCCCAAACAAAAATCTCCAGCTATTTAAAAAAGTTATTTTATCATGTACCTACTTATTATGTAGTAGCAGAAATCCTTTCGATGAACATTTCTTTCATTTTCCTCTTCCAGTTACAATAATGTTAAGATTTCTATTAAAAAATTCATCCTTTCTTAATCTGAATTACACCTAACCCCTTTTTCCATTGAAACGGAACTTTGGGGAACGCAATTTAGCCGTACTCACAGTGTGTTAATGACTTAACTCCAACATTCGGCAAGTGTTTACTGTACATGAATATTGTAAAAGAATAAACAATAGGCAAAACTTAAAATATAATATCGAGAAGCACCTATTTCAAAGTTATTCTTGTTAATACTGGCTTTTTTATGAAACGCTGAGAGAAAGGTTTACACTGGCTTTTTGTGAAACGTTGAGACTATTTTCAGTGATTTTCTGCTTCTCGTGTGCTGTACATATCGTATCGTACTTATAATTATTGATTCCGATATCTATATTGTAACAAAATAATTTCAAAGTTCAGAAAACTAAGAAGATAGTTGGAAAATTAGTACTGCATACGGATGCAAGTATGTACTGGTGGGCAGAAAATGCGTTTCGTAATTGTTAGAATGCTAGCTTGAAACAAATATTTCGAAACCGTAAAATTCAGAAACTTGAAGACTTTTCGGTTGATATGTAATTAACATGGTTATTGCATACTGTTTTGCTATATGATCATATGTTTCAATTTTGTACTACCCTCTACTTACTATAAATCAGCCGGTTTTATTAATTTTGATTTACAGACTAGTTTAATGATACTTTTTGATTACGAAGATCGTTGTTGCCAGAACACCAGAAAAATGTGTTATCAGTCTTTTGCGTATCATGTGATCATAATGCCTTTCGCTTTCGTTGGAGAAATGCTGTCTTTATTTTTTCTACCTCCTTGATCCGAGTTTGAAAGTGCTTCTGGCAACGAGAGAAAAATGTTTCACTTCGAGATGTTCTTTTATTAATATTAATACCAGCGTATACGTATATTATTGAACTTACTTTTGAATATGACTTGAGTAAAGAGGTATTATTATGAAATTAATGAGATCCTGAGAAGATTTACGATGTTCTTTTCTTCGTAAAGCTTCTCAGGATCTCATTAATTTCATAGTCAGATAATAGTCTAAATTGTGTCATAGCTCCTTAACGTCGTTGAATAAATGCTTATGTCCTGAAATTCTACTGATCCTGATCTTCTCATCCAACATAACAGGCAGTCTGAAGGCTATCAGAAAAAAATACAGTACTCTTCTCTTATCGGGACCGAATTCAGAAATGTATGTATATATGCATGCATGTGTCTATGTATGTAATGTGTATACACGCATACATACATACGTGCGTACATATATACATGCACGCATGAACACATCCATTCATTCATCCATACATGCGTACATACATGCAATTCTAAATCCGATCCCTATAACAGAAGGCTATTGAAACTACAAATTAAACATTCAAATTCGCTATAGCACTCGAGAATTTAACAGTGATTAATATAATTAACATCGATTAATATAAATTAATCGATTTCGTTAATTTTCCACTACAGATTTTTAAATGGATCTTTTTGAATGAAATAATATATGAAGGCCATTACAAAATCGTTGCCATTCTGAGTTTCTGAATTCCAAAGACCTAACTAGAAAATTTATGCACGAGAAATTATTGCTATTAAAATATGTTGAATTTTCATTATAAATACTCCAACTTTTTCTAAAATATTAGTACGAATTCAAGCGTAAATTGGCAACAGCTGCGTGCATACATTACAAGAAATTATGTTGTTTGCAGTTTTAGGCATTCCTAATTTGCAAAGGGTTGCTTGGTTGCAGTGGTTCAAGTGCTATATAAACTAACAAGTTTTTAACAGCTTTGTTTCTTTATTAATTTCACTCAAACACTATTAATTTTCTCCATAAGTTTCAGAGAACTTAAGTTTTATAAGTAATGTTCCCTTGTGCAGCAAATTATGAGAAAAAATAACTCCCATTCCTTTGAAAACTATCTAGAGTGAGTTTCTTATTCAAGAAACGAATTAATAATGAGTAAGATTAAAATTTGGAAGGAGAATTAATAATACATTTGGTAGCGTGATGTTTCATTCTGACGTCAAATTATGAAACAATTTTTAACCTTTAAAATATTGCCGACATATAATCTTTAAACTATTTCGATATTTGAAGAAACTTCGATAAAGCGTTTAATTAAATGGAAATACATTTTATAAAACTATTTAATCATAAATTGGGTCACGAACGTACTTTTAATTAGCAAGCAGATTAATCATTAATCTTTATGCCTCCGTAGCTACTGATAATTAACTACGGTATTTAGAGATAAGGTTTAAAATATTTCCCTGTCAATCAAGTAACAAGATAGACTAGACATTTTTCACAAACATAAACTCCTGTTCTGAATATCCAGTATATCGTTTTAGATTTTTTATGTTCTCCTTTTAGTTGAAAACGATATATAATAAAATCAATTTGAAGTCTGCTTATTTCAACTTATTCATTAGAACGTTTTCTCCTTTCATGTATCACTCAGTGGAGTGTACAATAAAATTTTTCTCGTTATCAATAATTAAAATATCCAATTGAATAGCTTTATTTAAATAAATAAATGTTTTGAAGAAATAATTCTTAAATTTTCATTTCTTAAACTTTTAAATTGCTAATTTTCTGTTATATTTATAAATTGGAAGATACAAACTATTTTCAATCAGGGATGATATCAACATTATTTCCTGCCTGACCAAAACCTGTCGTTCCAAAATAAATAAATAAATAAACAATTGTGGCAAGCAAAATGTTCGAAGTGCTGTTGTTAGAAATATTAGTCACTATCAGGAAGATTACCTAGTATTATTAACATTATTAATATATGAAAAGAAAACATACTTTAGCAATTTAAAATAAAATTTTAATTATCAAATAAGGATTGCGTGATACATTAAAAAATTAAAACGCTTATATGCTTCCCCAAATACTTCTGTATCTTTTTTTTTCGGGGGGCGTGAGGCGCTGTTCTTCTTCTTAAGTACACAGCGATCTGTTTTCGCTTAAAAAACATCAGATTGTAGAGACTCAACATGAGATTCACAAAGCATTAGATTCGGCATCACTGGTTATCAACCAAAAGCCCATCCTCGTTGTTTCCTTTGGAAACTGTGCGAAAAAATTTTATATTACTGCAGAAATTTGATCGCAGTTTGTTCCATGAATGGCAAATTCCACAGGCGCATGTTTTAAAATAAAGTTTAAGGCAAAAAATATCACGATTTGGGTATAAAAACTGATGGAACTTGGAATACAATAAAAAGAATGCCTACGAAAATGCCGACGTTGCCGCTGAAGGATTGTTATGAGCATGGTTGCCTGACCGTGGTTATGCAAAGGTTGCCTGTGTTTGGCACATTCTGAAAATTTAGCGACTAAGTTGGTTGAGATAACACGTGAATACCTAATTTTCAATCCTGAACAACTTAAGCGCTTAATTTTATTATATTTTATATAACCCCCTTTAGTCCTTAACTTTATTTATTACTTTTAAACACTTATATATATATATATATCTGTGTGTGTGTGTATAATACATCAAATTCTCAAAAATTGGACGAAAATGAATAAAATGCCATATTAAATATTTGAAGGTTCAGCCTATTTACTCCGTGTTACAATATAAACTGGTAAAACGCAAATTAAAGAAAATTACAAAATTGTAATAAAAAATACTCACTTCAAAGAGCAAAAATATAAAAAACGGGAAATTTGGTATATAATAAAACCAAAAAAAAAATTTAATCTCCTTTGTTTAATGCTTTAACAGAACTTGTCAAGGGAAAGATGTTTTGAAGCCTTAAACCTCGTTGATTAATGAAAGACTAAAACATATTTCGTTCCACTATACTCTTTGAGATTTTAAACCAACTTTAAGTTCACCCAACTTTCTTTTCAAACAGAAATTTCGTCCTCCTTGATATAAATCTTTGATGTTGATTTCCTTTTTGATATTTGATATATATATACATTCTGTCTCATTTTGTTAAAAAAATTCTGGGGGGCATGCAACTTGAGTTAGAGAACACTGGTTTAGATTACCACTATATTCATGTCTTTTCATAAGATAGAAACTTCTATATTAAAAGGTATTTATTCTTGGGAGACAATTCACTTTCTGCCATTAAAAACATTTTGAAAACAAATCTGAAAGAACAGAATTTTCTAAAGAGGGTAATGCCACTTAAAAAGACATACAAGCAATCTTGGTTATAAAAAATGTATAAACGTACTAAATCATTTTCTTAACTACTAGATGACTAAACTGTTAACTTAAATTTCAAGCAATTATTAAGGTAATAATTGTAAATATGGATCAGGAATTTAAAGAATATTTTCAGCATTAATAGCAGAAAATCATAAAATTATTTCTACCTGTCCTTTATTGAGAAACAACTAAGGTGATCTTGGCATATAAATACCAACAGCATCTTTGACACATCTATAGTTCACTTTGAAGCAAAACCAAGAACAACAACAAGCCCCACCCCAAAACAAAGGAGGGAAAATTGCTCTAGTGAACAGTCAAAATATGTCAAATAGACCACAGAGATAATTTATTTTGCAACCTGCTTTTAAGAAACAGCAACCGAAAATTGTAATAAACCAACTGAACTTTATCAAAAAGTTATCTCTTCTAAATTTATTTGACTTAAAGAATGATGAAACTGTGAGTGAGCTCTTCCATCTCTTCCCCTTTTAATTAGATTCTGACTACAAGAACTCGCCAATAGGAATCAAACTGCTTTTATAAGAATTGGGACGGATATAAGTGAATTAGAATGACTTGTCTGTGATAGACTTACTTTGAAATAAGTCATAATCCCACAGGGGCGTAATGTTTTATTATTTGAAAGAGGCAATTCGTGAATGTGTTAAATAATTAGCTATTAAACCACACGTAAGAAGTCTACATAAGGAAATGAGCTGGTAAAATGTTAAATGAGTAAAATATCAATTCCAGTAATGACAAATATTCAGTCTAGAAAAATTATTATTATATTCATAAGACTATCGGTATGCATTAAATTTAAACAGCAAGTTTAGTTCTACAGTTATACGAAAATGCAAACTTCGGGGAGGATAATTTCCTTGATTGTTTGCCACCGATATACTAAACATATGTGGAGGAAAGCAATGAGTGGAATTTGATATACTTTCAACACTTGAACAAACCTCGATTAAATACGAAACATTTTTACTCTCTTCCCTTACGTGGTTTTCTAATGCAGAAATGTTGCTGGTAATTTTCCTGCCTTGCTCCTTTAAACGATTGTCAGAAATAATTTAACAGCTGATCTATATATATAGTTATGCAGTGCACTATTGTTGTCGTTATTTACTATATTGTTCGTACATGGGAATCCATTACGTGAATTAATTCAGGAATAAAGTCTTATTTATTTATAGTCATTATAAGAGATTTAATAACACTCCCGATTCATTCTCATGGAGTTGCTTCGGTGCAACCGAGAAGGGAATCGATGTCTTAAATTCGTAGTTCCTTTACGAAGACTTCGATTTGCAATTAAGGGAAAAGTTGCTGTCCAAACCACTTTCACTCCCAGTTGTCTTCTCGAATATCGCAGTTCAGTGATTTCGAAGTTTGTCACTGTCAACAAGCGAGCTAGATAAAGCTATATATATCCCTTTCCAGCTCCGGTAACTACGGTCCGAAGATTTTCGACCACGGCTGGCTGGTCATTGGCTGCAGAATGCACCGGTACTCGGCATCCAATTGGGGAGAAGGATAATGACCCGTTTCCGGTACTCGAAGATGTTTTCAATGAGAAGGTCTTTTAAATGACTACTACTTGGAGCGTGTTCGAAATGCACTTCAGCTTCCACTTTCTCTCTCTTCACACCGACAGCTTGGAAATTTCAGACATAATCTAGTAGATAGAGAATTTTGGAAGGGAGAACTGATACTGAAGAATTTGTGGGAGGCTGTGAAATTGTACATGACAATCTCCATATTTCTTGGAGAATGAAATTATTTCGGTTTGATGAAAGTCTCAATCTTATGCTAATTCACTGTGCTAGAATATATTATTGGAAATCCATGCAATCATTTGTTCGCATTTTGTGCATAAATGTATAAATTTTATTTGTATTAGTGTGAATTAGTTTACATGTGCTTTTGTACTTTGCTTTATTGTACAAAATTATGCATATTTTGGTATTTTTAATTATCTGAATTTCATTATAACTATTGCTTATACATTTTCATAATTATTTTATTATATTTTAATTCGTGAAATTTTGTAAATATATCCTTTATATCTTTTAAAATAGCTCCTGTAGAAATTGAATGTACCGACTCCTGGGCTAAGTGATAAAATTTCCTGATGAAATGGATATACTTCTAAAATTCTCGCAGGATATGACAAAAGAGATTTTACTTCCTTGTACGAAGTAAAAAGGAAGTATTGTAATCGAGAAAAGTTTCAGGTAGCATATTTCAACGAAAATATCCATTTTGACCGCTATCGAATGCAATTTAACGATGTTTTTGCGTGATATCTGTACGTAAGGAAAGAATAAAAGACTCGTTTCCTCCAAAAAAATTATAAAACTGCCTTAAAATTAATTCTGAAGAGAATGATTCGTGGCGTCTGTACGAACGTTTGTACGTACGTGCGTACGTACGTACGTACGTATCTCGCATAACTCAAAAACGAGTAGCCTCAGAACGTTGAAATTTTGTATATAGGACTGCTATAACATGTAGATGCGCACCTCGTATTTTGGTTGCAAACGGCCGCACCAAATGTATATAAATATATTTATATATATATCCACTCTGTTACCCGGCTCGGTGATCTCAGTTTCTTTACTCTTATATGTTTGTAAATTGTATATTTTTTGCTTTAAAAATGATTGAATTATGTTGTTTTTATCTTCCGGTTAAGATTTTTATGCCTTTCGTAATTTTGGAAGCAATATTTGTACAATTATCAACAATTTAAAAGCTGTTTAAGTGCAGTTATAACGTTGCGCGCCTCCAACTTGCACGCAACCAAGAGGTGACTGTGAAAACTTGTATAAAAGATAGAGCCTTGTGAAGGGTTTAAGTCCCTTTTTATTCAACGTAATAAATTACAATTGCGTTCTCTTGACGCTTACAGACGGTGCCAACTCGGCAGTCAAATAAAAATAATAACCTGAAAAGAAACTAAAGACAAGATTCTAACTACGAGGCTCTCTAAAATAACTAACTCACCGCGTTTTACAATACCGCTGCTAATTCAGCAGACTTGAAGCTCACTGGAACGATTACCACTACTTCCCGCCAAGCACATAGGCCGCAACGCGGGGTTCTTCAATTCTCGCTAACTACCTCCGCGCTCGTGCAGTAAGAATATCACACACCGAACTCGTTTCCTTCCTATTTAAATCATAATACTTCCGCAGATAATTTGAATCCTTGCGCGTTCTACTCAAATTTACATATTCTGGCATTGGCAGTTCCAAGGGAAAGTAAGGCTTGACAGGAAAGATAGTTTAAACTTAAAATAAATGTTAGTTAAAATAAATATAAACCCTACATTTGCCGCTGCCAGAATTTGGAAAACTTGGAAGCAGGTCCTACAAACGACCTGTTGTAAGTTTCTCTAATTCTGAACTAACTGGCGAGAACCTCGTTTACACAAAAAAAAATCTTATGTAACAATTATATACTAAAATTCTGTTGCTCGTTATAACTTTCTTCTTACAGCAACTTTTCCTGGACTTCATCAATCAATCTTGGTCTTTCCTTCCAGCACCTGGAAGGAATAAGTATCAGTATCTTTCTAAATACATTATAATTTACACTTTCTTGACACAATAAATTTTTGTTTTTAAACGATTCGTTTTTCTTAGTTATTGCTTAATTCACATTCATTCAATTTTTCAAGCATTAATTTAACTTTACCCTGGCTCTCCACCGTGTGTGGTGTCAAACGGGAATATTCGTGTTTTAGTCTTACAACACTTCCCCCAACCACCATGATTTGTTAGAATTCAACGACCAAATAGACACACCTTACTCGACATTCTACAACTCAATGAGCTACTTTAATAGTCTTAAAAATTCAAATGTAGGTGGAGAACCCTACAAAACACATTCATTCTAACTTCCCCCTCATTCATCTTTAAACATGCAGGCTTTCGCTCTAAAGCATGACTTTACAATTTAATACTTAAATTTTGACTTCATTGCTTTTAAGCAATCACTTTTATCATCTACAATTTTATGCTTCTAAACTAAATTCTACTTTTACATAACCTTCAAGTATTTACATACATTTACAAATTTTTAATACATATGCTTTTAACAATTTACCATAAAATGAATAAGAGAAAATAAATTTTTACTTTACTCATTCTTCGCCAAGCTGGCGGCACTGAAAGTAAAATTCTTATTAATACAAGAATACGAAGTTATTTTTATCTCCGGCCAAATTTTGGCTTTAACATAACAGAATTAGTCTTTCGACCAACAGAAAATGCTTGTTTTTAGCTTTTACACTTAAAGAAAATAATACTTTTGCCTTAGCTAAATAAAGTAAAACAAAACTAAGTCTCAACCGAGACATATTGACTTTCGTCAAAACATAGAACTTCGTACTTATGCATAACATTTCGGAACAAAAGAGAAAAAAAATTATAGAAGGTTTTAACTTATCTTTGAGTTTTCGATGCTTGAAACTCCGTCATCCGTTTTTGGCAAAATTGATCCCAAGTTAGAGGTTTCATGGATGTCAATCTTCTCCTTATTGATCTCCGAGTGTCGTCCACGTTGCTTTTTCTTTTGCGTCCTCTACATGCTGGCCTCTTGGCGGAGTAATCGTCTGGTTGTTGGCCTTTCCGCTTCTCCCTGGGACGGCTGGTTTTGACGTCCTCCGGTCTGGAGTCCTTCTTGAATTTCTTCTGTTCCTCGTATTTTTGTGCCTCCTGTTGGCGTTTCAATTTCCGGAACGGCGGCCTTGCTGGCCCCTGACTCTGTGGCCGTGTGCGCGTTCTCCTTGATGTGTAATTTCTCCTGCTATCCTTTGTAGGTGGTGTTTTTCTCTTTACCACGGTTTCTTTACCCGGTTCATCTGTATTTTTGTTTTTCTTAAACGCTGGAGTTTGAAAATTATTTTTTCTTTTTGATACCGACGTCCGGGTTGTAGAAGTGCTAGGTCTCTCTTCAGTTCTCTGTTTCTTGGGTGGTGGAATAGTTGTTGTAGTCTCTGGCCCTTCTATTTCGTTTAGACTTGAGTCCTGCAAGAAACTTTTAAGGATTTCAAAATCATTTGGATTATAGTATTTTTTCACCTGGTCGGGACTTGCTTTACAGATTTCCCCTCTGTCGTTCTTAAGATATAATACTACCCCTTTGATTTCCTGAATTACATAGGGGCCTTCAAACTTTGGAGCTAGCTTTGCCATAAAATTGTCTGGGGCACTTGATAAAGAAAATTTCCGCTTCAATACTTTATCCCCAACTTTAAAATCTGCTTCACGGCGTTTTCTATCATAATAAATTTTCTGCCTATTTCTTGCCGTATCCGAGGTTTTAAGCGCCTGATCAATTAGCTTTTGCACGTCTTTTTGTTTAAACTCCTGCTCTCTTTGTTGCACAAAGAATAATTTATCTAAAGGCATAATTAACTTTCTGCCTAAAAATAATTCTGCTGGAGTTTTTCCCGTAATATCATGATGTGCCGTTCTTAAAGCATAAGCTAATTCATTTATGTAGCCATCCCAGCGCTTGTGATGTGTGCTAACGTAACTGCGAATTATTTTTACTATGTTTTTATTAACTCTTTCTGCTATGTTAGCCTGTGGTCTATACGGAACCATTTTGATATGGCGTATGCCAAGTCCATTGCATATGTTTTCAAATACTTGACTAATGAATTGTTTTCCGTTATCGCTAATGACTTTTATCGGTGCACCGTATTTTAAAATGTATCTCTGTAAGAATGCATCTGCGACTGTTTTGGCTGACGCGCGTTTAAGAGGAACAATTTCTATCCATTTTGAAAAATGATCTACTATTACTAAAAGAAAACGATTTTTATTTAACTCGCTCTGGGGGAAGGGACCAAGGAGATCTATGCCTAAAATTTCAATCGGAAATGTAGCGCGAATGCTATTTAAGTACCCGGCCGGGCTGTAATTAATATCATTTACTAACTGACATACGCCGTTACTATTTTGTATAATTGCGGGAAATATACCGCCTCGCGTACCCTTTTTATAGTCTTTCTGACCCCGAGGTGGCCCGCTGTTTTTTTTTCGTGCAACTCCTTCAAAATGCTTAATCGAAGCGAGGCTGGGATGACTGGCTTATACTCAAGATTTTCGTTTGTTGTTTTCGTATAGAATAATAAATTATCTATTATTTCACAGTTTTTTGCTCTATTTCTTATCGCATCGATATCTGTATGCTCAAAGCTTTCGGGGTCTTTCAAATAAGCATAGATATTTCCAAATTCAGGATCAGCTTTCAGTTCAGTAATAACCGTATCTCTAGAATCTAAAATTTTTGAAGTGAACACAGCGCATTTAAGTTCATTACCTTCATCGTCCAGTTTTATACGAGAAAGTGCGTCAGCTACACTGTTTTCCTTACCCGGTTTATATTTTATTGGGATATTATATTCTTGGAGTTTTAAAGCCCATCTTATTAACCTGGGCGTTAGGTTTTTTCCCGAGTAAAGTCTACCAACAGCCGCATGATCCGAAAAGACTGTTACTGGCGATTTGCCGAAATAAACTCGAAATTTGTGTACAGCCATTAATACGGCTAATGTTTCTCTTTCTGTAGCTGTATAATTCCTTTGTGTCTGATTCAATGTTTTACTAAAAAATGCCAGCGGATGGTTATTTTGCATAAGAACCGCCCCACCGCATAGTCTGACGCATCTGCCGCAATTTCCAGGTTTTCGTCCCCCTCAGGGAATTTTAAAACAGGGGCATTAATAAGCGCTTCTTTTAATCTTTCAAAAGCTGTGTTAGCTTCCGCTGTCAACGTAAATTTACTCTTTTTTTCTTTTGATTACTAAGAGTGGTTCAACAATATTAGCGAAATCTTTTATGAAAGATCGATAATAAGAACATAATTCAAGGAAAGACGAAAGTTTCTTGGCGGTGTTGGGCGGTGGGAAATTCTTAATAGCTTTTATTTTTGAATCTTGCGTTTCTATACCCTTTTGCGAAATTTTATAACCGAGATATTTAAGTTCTTTAGTTGCGAACTTGCATTTTGAGGCGTTAATTGTAAGACCGGCCTCTTTTAATAATTTAAAAACTTGTTCGAGGTCATTAATGTGTTGTTCCAACGTACTACTCGTTATAATTATATCATCTAGATAAATTAAAGTTGATTTTCCTAGGACAGGCTTTAGAACAATGTTCATAGCTCTCTGGAATGTTGATGGGGCCCCACAACCCAAAAGGCATGCGTAAAAATGCATAAGTGCCCGATTTTGTTATAAACGCGGTTTTATGTACATCTTCGGGTCTCATAGCTATTTGATAGTAGCCAAAGTAGAGTCCAAAGTAGTTAAGTCCAAAGTAGACATATATCTTGTCGATTTGATCTGTCTAATGATCTCGTCTATAACCGGCAAAGGGTAAACTGGAAATTTAGTAATACTATTTAGTTTTCTGTAATCAATAGCAAACCTCCAAGTCTTTTTCCTACATAGTACGACTGGACTCGCGTACTCACTATTTATGGGCGTTATTATTTTATTCTTTAACATCTCCTGAATATGTTCTTCGATGATTAGGTCTTTTTGTTTATCATAACGATACGGTTTAGTCCTACAAGGTTTTTCGGCATTTAATTGAATCTTGTGAGTCACGATTTGGCAGTTTCCTGATTTTTCTGAAAACAAATGAGAAAAATTACTCACCACTTGCTGTATTGCTTTACTTTCATGGTCATTCAGATGGCTAAGGTCCAATTTAGGTGTCTCCACGGGTTCCACCACCCTCTGGTCCATCTCCAACACCACGGAACTATCTTGAAAATTTAATTTGGCCCTCGCGGCCCTTAGAAAGTCCATACCTAAAATAAGAGAGTGTTGCAGGTCTTTCACCACAAAAATTAATACTTTGAGATTTTCCTCTTTTACCTGTAAGTTTAATGATAATTTCCCGATGCAGTGACATGTTTTTCCTTGCGCTGCTATAATTTCCGTATTTCTGGTTTTAAATAATCGGATCCTATAAAAATTCTTTTTGAAGAAATTTTCACTCATAAAATTTCCTTCTGCTCCTGTATCGATGAGGGCTTCTACTGGTACATCGCCAACCAGGACTTGTATAATTGGTAGCTGTGAGTTTTTTACGATGACCGTGTTTAAATGTCTATTTGAGGATTTTTTTAAAACTTCCGGGGTCTGGACCCTCCCTTTCACAGGCCCCTCTAGTCGTTTAAAGCTTTCCTTTCAATCTGTGTCTTCTGGGTACGCGGATGCTTATTTTCAAATTTTCTTTTTGTGCCTTGACCTTCGAGTTTCGATGCGTTAGCTTAATAGTTCTTTCCCCCATACGAGCGATTTCCATTTCTGGTTTCCTCCTTCCTTCGGGTACTTTGAGAATATGTTTCCCCTCTCGCTCTTTCCGCTATTCTGCGATTTTGAAACTTCACCGCCAATTCGAAAAGTTCCTGCAATGTGCTTGGGTTTCTAATTTCAAAGTAGTCTTGGACAGCGGGTAACAATCTTGGTAATATTATTTCAATTATCTCCGCATCGGGTTTTTTTCCATACAGCATATCCGTTAGCTTGATTTTTCGTAAAATAAAATCCGTCAATTGTGCTGTATCCCGTTGATAGAAACTATATAGTTCGGCTTCCAGCCGTGCGCGATCTTTCACTATGGGGAAGGCCTTTACTAACGATTTTTTGAAATTTTCAAATATATATGTCGGGCTTCCAAATTGCCCTATTAAAAATTTACCTATATTTTTCCACCATCGCGCGGCCTGTCCTCTTAGTGCTGATGTGGCGATGGCAACTTTTTGTCTTTCAGGCACAGGGTAGAGCTGAAAGTGGTTTTCTAGACCTTCTAAAAATACCGCAAACGAATTTTTTCCGTCGAAATGGACGTTTGGCCCAATTGATGCTCTCAAAGTCTGGACCAGGTATCCAAATCCTTCTAACTGAGTTCTCATTTCTTGGTGTTGTCCAGCGGCTTCCATCCAATTTTCGGCCATTTCAGTTCGATAATTGTTCGGGCGCCAATATAACGTTGCGCGCCTCCAACTTGCACGCAACCAAGAGGTGACTGTGAAAACTTGTATAAAAGATAGAGCCTTGTGAAGGGTTTAAGTCCCTTTTTATTCAACGTAATAAATTACAATTGCGTTCTCTTGACGCTTACAGACGGTGCCAACTCGGCAGTCAAATAAAAATAATAACCTGAAAAGAAACTAAAGACAAGATTCTAACTACGAGGCTCTCTAAAATAACTAACTCACCGTGTTTTACAATACCGCTGCTAATTCAGCAGACTTGAAGCTCACTGGAACGATTACCACTACTTCCCGCCAAGCACATAGGCCGCAACGCGGGGTTCTTCAATTCTCGCTAACTACCTCCGCGCTCGTGCAGTAAGAATATCACACACCGAACTCGTTTCCTTCCTATTTAAATCATAATACTTCCGCAGATAATTTGAATCCTTGCGCGTTCTACTCAAATTTACATATTCTGGCATTGGCAGTTCCAGGGCAAAGTAAGGCTTGACAGGAAAGATAGTTTAAACTTAAAATAAATGTTAGTTAAAATAAATATAAACCCTACACAGTTAAGTTTTAAATACATGCCGGGCATATTTGTTTACATTTGAAACAGCATAATTGTAGATTTGTTGCCAATATAGAGAGACTAAACTTCGCAACGCAAAAATAACGCCTTCATTTATTATTGCGAATTAAATCATGCTTAATCCTTTCTGGAATTTTTTCGAGGAAACAAGTGTTTAAGATTTAGTTCGTAATTTTTAATGCAGATATTTTGAGTTTTTATATATTTTTGCTTTGTCGCGAAGTGAGAACTGAATTAATTGAATGAGAAATACTAAATCGTCTGTGAAAAACTGTTTTTTTTTTTCTGTTTTGTTTGATTAATTTCTTCCATACATCGTTTTAGCTTTATTATAGTATTTGAATAGAACATGTGGCAGCGATAATTCTTTAAATGATATAAATTTTGTGCATTCAGAGTGTGGTTATAGTAAACAAATATAGTGAATTTTAGAGAGAGCATTTATTGTATTGTGGTTTATGCGCTGTCGACGAAGTAGATTTAATTTAATCCAATAAATTTAAATGAAATTCAAGAAAAAAATGCGTATAATTTTATATTCCGTACAAAAAAGTCCTGTGGTGTACACATCAGATTTTTATATCTGTGATTAAGCGCAAGGAGTTCAACGTGGAAGTTCTTTCTTGTGCTATCTTTCTTCCCCAACAAGAAAAGTACAAGACTGTATCTGTCGAAGCTACCGCCCATTGTATTCAGCATGCAAAATGAGAAGCGCTTACAAAGCTAAGTGAGAGTCAATCAGAGTGTTTGCAATTTTTTTAGGCTTTTAACGTTCTGTTTTTTAACGTTTTAACGTTCTGGTTATGTGTTGTTTTAATACGAGCTTTGAACACTTGAGTCCTCAATGATTCTTTGTTTTGAAGTAGCACTCACAGAATTCGGTTCCATACACGATAGACTTCAGAAGTATCCGCCAAAACAACTTAAATTGCTATTCATTCGTTTCTTGCCCTTCTTTGGAGTTGCGACAAAAGTAAAGTTTTCCTTATAATTCACCGAAATATTTTTGCAGCAGATCCGATAATAACTGCTTATGCAAGCAATATTATTCCGTTGTTTGCTATCTTTGTGGAGCAAAACGTGGGATATATAACTTACCGAAATTCAGGCGTGTAAAAATATATTAAAACGATTCTGAAATCGAAATTAAAACATATTCATTACCTCGATATTATGCCCTTTTTTAACAAATTTGTTTAGTTAAAATTTCATTAATTTTATTTTTACATAGATGATGTTTTGCGAAAATTCCGTATTCTCCATACCATGTTTTATGATTTTCTCTCATAAAAAAAACCTAAGATTGCATCCAAAGAATGTTCTGCTCTGAAAATGAGAGCATTGAAGGTGCAGTTTGTTTCGAACTGTTAGTAAATAACCAAACAGTTCATGCAGATATCTATTGTCGTTAGTTAGATTACATAAAATGGTATTTAACTATCAGATGACTTGCTTACTTCAGCTAAGCTGATGTAATTTTTCAGCAGGGTAACGTTAGATCACGTACTGCAAAAACAACGCGAACATAGAATGAGAAATTTTTACTCATCTACGAGTTTAGATATATCTGATTTCAGTTTTTACCTGTTGAGATCACAGCAAAGTTTTCTTTCTAACAGGAACTTACTCAATAAACAGGAGATTGAAAATTTAATAGTGAAGTGCAAAGGCATTCTTAAAAATGACTATTGAAAGTTTTCCGGAAAGTTGAACAGAAAACGTAAAAAACCTACGAATACTTAAATATTCGTCATTACTGTAATATTCCTATATTACATTTATCCAGCAATGCATTTTCTCATTCAAGTTGACAGCTTGAGTCGTATATTAATTTCCTATCAAATTATTTATAAAATTATAAATGAATCTTTTTCATTGTTAACACTTCTGAAAGATACCAGTATTTTTAGGAACGTGAATTACGTAATTACAGTATTATCATCTAAACTGACCACTCTCTAATTTGACGAAACTTCAAATATATATTAAGTTCTCAGCAAAATGTCTGATTTCGTTATCTAATTAAAATAGTTTATGTCAGAGAGTGAAAGCAAAGTTATCAACACATTTCCAATTCAACAACAAAATTAATTTTATGAAAAATTGTACTTAATTATTTTCGGTGGTTATAGCGGACATCAATATAATAATTTTATAATTTCAAAAATATTTATATAATATAATAATTTTATAATTAAATTTATAATTTAATATTATAATTTCAAAAACAAAAATGAAATGCCTTTGCGCAATTTGAGCATTGTTTGTTACAGGTTATAAGCTATTCAGGCAGCAAATGGTCAAATTTTAATGTAATCAATTCACAAACATGATAATGTGTTTAAAATTTCAGCAATTGGAATCGTTTGAGAGTTAACACATGCTTTTGTTGTCATGTTTATAAATCATATACATTTAACTGAGATTAAGATGCTCGAGGAAAGAAGAGAAGTCAATTAAATTTAACAGCACGATTAAAAGTTATTAGAGATACTATTAGTAGCCCATCACAGCGGAAGCTGTAGACTTCGTTAGGGACACAGGAAGAGTTCATTGGATTATTACTTCTACAGAAAATTTATAACGTAATTTTTTTCTTACTAACGTATTCAATTTTAACACATGAAATCCACCGTAACACATCGAATTTTGTAATTTTCTTTGAGACTGTAAGAGTCTTGAATCTGTAGATCCTTTACTGAAGTCGATAATTATCATCACTGTTAGTCATCTTCTCTTACAAAGACCACGTCGTCAGAAAAACAACACTGTATGGAGCCGTAGACGGTGGTTTTATACAGGGTTCATTCCATATACAACATATATTTAAAATAAATATTTTGAATCGCGTTGACGTAACTTATTAGAACTTATAAAGTAAAAATATAATAGCAAGAAAAGTGTACAATATATTTCATTGTCTCCTGCTCTTCTCGAAGGTTTTATTCACTATGCCAGTTAATTAAAATCTCTAAAAATTAAAAACGACTGCTGGGCCAGTGCATAATTATGAGGATTACACACAATGGCGACAAACATCAAATCACATCCGTCTAGTGTTTAAGTTAATTCTGTTAATTTACTGTTTATTCTTCCCAGCTTTGGTTTTCCGAAACCTACTTGGCTGCGTAAGGTTTTCGTGGTTTATCCCATGTCTTAAGGCGACAATGAGGTAGCTTCCCTTATGTTAATCCTCGACAAAGGCACTCCTATCCTTAGGCTCTCGAATACTTCACCTAATCAAAAGACAGATAGTTTCTATAATACACTTGAGCGCATTTGCAGTATAGTAAAAGTAAGCGCGATGAGTACTTTTCAATGCTTTTTATGCAAAATTAATCTTCTTAAGTTGGTTAATATCGTTAATTGCATATGGTTAGAATTGAGTAAGACGAACGTATTCATATTTCGAGTAGACTTCAGAATATAAAATTTATGTAGCATTATTTGGAATAAAAAGTGAAATGCCGATGGATTCAAGCAACGAATCTAGTGAAACTTCGTGATGTTTTTCTAGAAGAGTGAAAGACTGATGTTACTTACATCCGCAAATTAAAAGAGTTGATGATATTTACATCTTGATGGATATGCTGTGTTACATCTTGATGGATATGCTGTGTGGTAACGGGTAAAATTTTGTAAAATAACTGATTTTTAATGCAGATAGTTTATATTTTTAATCTAAATATTTACAATCACCTACAGTATAGTTTTCCTGACTTGAGCCTTTTTCTTAATATATTTATATAAATTATATTAAAATGTAAAACTAGAAATTTACGGAATATTGGATTTAACTCACCCAGGCCCTGAATCATGCAAACCGAAATATACTTACAATTTAGGATTTAGGTTAAAACAACATTTCGAGTAATGATTATTGGAGAAGAAAAACAAGAAGGCACAAAATTCAACAAGTTGAAGTTTCAAGTCAAATAACAAGAAATTTACGAATATTACGTTGATTCTTGTTGTTTGACTTCTCCTACAGTTTAGTATGCAAAAGGAAGGAACGAAGCATAAAAGAACATGCGCTGTTAGGCTCCTCAGGAGTTGAATCTCCCAGTTTTTGACTCAACTGTTAAAAAAAGAAGGAGCTTTTATTACTCTCTTTTGTTCATTTTCAAGTTCTTTGTTGGATTAGTAATTATAATTCTTTGTAGAGAAATAAGCTCTTATGTTTCATGAATGTCTGAGTTTCACACAAAGCATACTAACTCATATGCAAAGGCTACAATGGAATAATTTTATCGAGGTATGTAATTGTAATGCTATTTTATTTAACGAACTATAATAAATTAATTAATGTATGTTCAGGTAAGTACTTTGAATCGATTATGTACTGCAAACCTATACTGTATTATAGAACACTGTTAAACTAAAACTAAAACTAAACTCAGTGGAGCAAACAGCCTTAATGGGCCAAGGCCTGCAGTGCCCCGAAATCTGCTTTCTTGTCCGTGGGCCCCGGGGTGCATAAGTATATGCCATAAACAAGCGGTCAGCGTGTCGCAGGACCCCCAGTGTTTAGTCCCCAAACTAACTTGGTACTCATTTTATCGACCCAAGGGATAGAAATCAAGGGATGAAAGGCTAAGTCGACCTTGCCCAGTTCCAACCCCGGACCTGTGGTGCTGCTACTCGATGGGAAAGCCACTGCGCCACCGAGCTTATACAACACTGTTAGTGGATTAAAAGTTTAGTGTTAGTAGTGATAACTTAGAGCTGTATATAAGGTACATGTAAAAAATCGAATTAAATGTTATTATGAAAGTTTTAATAACTGCGTTATGTATGTTTTATAGAAGCCTTCCTGCTTGTTATGGTGGTTAGCAGTGCCAGCTAATAATATAGCTGGCACTGCTAACCAATAGGATTTGAGCTCGTATCCTGGAAAAAGCATGACTTTTGTAGTTTTCTAAGTCCCTTTCTTCGCGGATGCATTATTGGTCTACCCTTGATTAACATCCTTATGAAGAGAAGACCAATTGACACCGATGAATCTTGTCATTCGGAAACAATGTTTACTAAGGCTATCAAAAGTGTTTTACAGAAAATTAAACATCTTTTCCTATTTAGGAATTCTGAACCTCATATATGACAAACTGATCTCAATATAGAAAAGCAATATTTATTTAATTTTTTATACTGATTTTTATTTACAACTATTATACGTAACAATGTTTCCCTGAACAAGTTTCTTGCATTCATGCTCATGAAAAAGAAGAAAAAAGGTTTTTGAAAGACAGTCTTTAGTTATTACGAAAACATTTTTAAACTTTCAAGCAAATCTTCAAGACAAATTTCGTCTCTTACTTGAAAATAATAAAATCTGATTAACCTAGTGTTTGAATTCAGAATTTAGAGCTGATATAATTTTTTAAGATAATCCTGATGCAAAAATTTATTAAAATGCTTTTCCAGCTCCTTTTTCCTTTTCAGTCTTAATCTCTCGAGTCTTTTTATCCAACTTTCTAAAAATTGACTATTGTAAAAGCTTTCTGAAAGTAAAATTAAATTCTTTCATAAAGTTGACTTTTTATTCCTTTCATTTCGTTTTTGTTTCTCGTAAGTGCGTGGGAACTAAATTTAACTTCTTCTACAAACTTCTTTTTTTTTTTGCTTCAGTATTAAAATTTTTCTCCTTTTTTCTTTCCACTTTCATTCACTGAAGAAAGTAATCTGAAAAAGTCATTACGCACTGGGAAGCGTAAATATTTAATCGCCTTGAAGGAAATAAAAGAAAAAAGAAAGAAACCTAAATATGATTTTGCTACCAGGCATTTTTGCTTTAATCATATATGCTGTGTATGTTGTAAATGTAGGAAATAATTATCGTGTAAATATCATAAAAATTTAATCTAATTGCAAAATTTAATAAATGTAAATTTTGTATCAACATTGCCTAAAATTGCTTAAACAGTAAGTTGTTTAAAGCAATTTTCCAAATATTTTATGATAACATTTTTGATATTTCAGCATTAACATTTTCTTATTTAAATGATATCAGCTTTTATATCTCTATTGAGATATATCTCTATCTAGCGAGTGCTAATAAACTAAATTGTATTTCTATCTAATTCTGTAATTTTTGAGAATGATATATGTCTTGTAAAAAAAATCTAATGAGGGAGAGCACTTCATTTTTCTGATCGTTCTGCTATGTATAATCCTATAACGGCTCAAATAATGGTTGACTTCTGAAAGTAAGTGAGGTACTCTAATCAGCCATTATTGATGAGTTATGTAAAACGAAAATAATTATGGTTGCAACATCTTTGTTTTCACGGTGCTCTATAAACAGTGGCAAAACCAGCATGGTATCCGAAAGCGCCCTATCATGAATATAATGAGATTACAGAATTAAATATTAGCGGGGAGGAATCAGTCAGATAGTAAAACTCATGCGACAAAACGTCTTCTTTTTTCTTCTTCGTCTACTGAGACGTGCATTTGAAAAACAGAAATCAGAAATTAAAATTTACAGTAAAAGGTAAAAGATAAAAATAGTTGAAAATTTTCAAATTTTGTTGTCGAAATATTTTATAAAAAACATGCATTTTTATGTCCCTGTTAAGTTAGGAAATCTATATATGAATGATCATAATACACTTTGATAACAGGAGCCTTTTGTACCTATCTTTTGTGTACTATGTATTATAGTACGCAAAGGGTAGGTATGCATAAAAGCACCTTTTTATTTTAAAGCAATGAAAGCTCATTACTTTATTTATTGATTTAAATATGTAAAACTGTTTTTCAGAGACCATCAACACGCTTACACTGTGATAATTTACGCTTTTTCTTACATTGTGTAAATATTCAGTTTCTAGTAGGAAATCCTTTAGATTCATTATAGAAGTGATGGCCTTCTGAGTTAATATTGATAAGACAATTGCAATTATAAGCATAAAACCCTGAGCGTGGATTACTTCAAACCATTATTTGAAACTTATGAAAGAAAAGGATGATGATTAGGAAATTTTCTATGATTTTTCATGACTTGGTTTTCGTCTACATTATTCCAGCAAAATACTCGACGTTAAAAAACCACTGACGTGTTAGGATGTTGTTAATTAATCAAATTAACTCTAAATACTCAGCACTATTATAACATTGAAAAGAAAGACTTGATGCTTCTCTTAAATTCTATATTGTTTCCCGATTAGCATATCAAAGTTTCTTTCTATAGTCATGTGTCTAAATAAACTTGCTTAAAGCATCGCTAATAAATTTTAACTTATTATGAAAAGTATAGTCAAGATTACCTTGCTATAAGAAGATAGTAATATTTGCGAAAAGTTCCTTACTGGCAATTCATAAAACATAATAAATATGAGATTTAGTAAAAAATGATTGGTAATCATAGAAAAAATTAGTAGTCAAAAAGGAAAAATTAATAGGTATTTTTTAAGGGGAGGGGGAGTGAGTTTATGTATTTGGTTTCCGACATCCTTAAGATGAAGTGGATGATGATTACGATGAAGATGATCATCGTCGTTTTCATCCTACCTGTGACAGATGAAGGATACATTGGTGGGGGATGTGTTTGTGATGAAGGAAAAGGGAGGCGAATGTCGTTGACATCGAAATGCAAGAATCATTTATTACGCTCTGTATTCGACCGTTTTGAAGCGGAATTACTTCTTGGAGCACGATTCGTAGCTAATGTTCGATGGCGGATAAATGATTCCATCTTCAATAGATACTTCAGTTTCAGGTGAAAGCTTTTCAGCATTCAATTCGGATCAAATATCAAAGTTCAGTTTTTCTAACCTCTCTTCAAAACGTATTAAATAAAACCTCTATATAAAGTAAAATATAGACTGTTAAAGGGTACCTTTTCGTGAAGATACTTTCAGCGTAGTATTATGTAGTTTTCGTTTCGTTATATATCACTAGTAGTTCAATATTCCTTTAGCTTATCATACTTTAAAGTACTGCAATCTGAAAACTTACAATGAAATTATAATTATCTTACAGTTATCTCGAAATGTTTAGCACTAAATTTTATTAATTATTTATTAATTTTATTCATTTTAAAATATTAAAAATATTTGTTTATGTATAACTGCAGATTAAAAGGAAGTTGCAAGTTGACTTGGACATGCATATTTTAGTTCAATATCTAAAATTATTTTAATTCATTAACAACTGACGTTGCGTTTCCGCAACAACAGCAAAACAATTTTTTGGTCTTCTGCATAATGTTTTTACTTTTTTTTTTGTATACTGCAGACAAAACTTCATTGTTTCTTGGCAAAGAATCTGTTTCTCTCACATTAAACATTTGTTTTAAATAAAGAATGTTTTAATAAATTCTTTGCAAAGTGTTTTCTAATAATTATGAAAATAGCTTCTAGAAAGCACAATCAATCAAATAGTTATGTGAAGACACGTCAATCTTCTAGAAACATTAGACTATAATGTCAAAAGTTTAGGTCATTATTTTAATTTTTTTGGTATAAATATGCATTTTTAAAATTTTGCGAAGCCTCAGTGCCAGTTCAAAGCAGTGTCTTAGTGAGCATAAAGATGTAGAGATCATCGACGACCGATGCTAACTTAGCGAATTACCGGCGTGGTGACGTCATCCCAGCTTAGCGCAGTGCGGAGCAGTTAAGACAAGGCCAGATAGCGTCCAGCCATTGAAGAGAGTGGAGAGTAGCAGATGCGAGCGGATGGCTTGCTTGTCCTCAAGAGTTGGAAGAAGACAGACGGTCTTCTTTGGTGTTTAAGTGCCTTTGATGCTTAATCCAAGCCGATCATATTATTTAAAGCTAGCTGTGGATGTTAAAATGATAACGTATTCTATCAAAGCCTATGGAACTAATAGCGTGTGTGAATTGTTCATCATTACATGAATCCTGTGGACTGATCATTCATTCCAAGCAGTATCAATTCTTACTTAGCTTTGATTACTTTTATCTATTTCTCTTTAGTAAAATAAAAGCATTTAACAATGCAATATCCGTGCATTCCGTGCGTGTTTTGAAAGTAAAACCTACATACATATTTCCTAGATAGTGGTATTTTCGTTTACAGATTTCACAAAAGAAGTAATTCAAAATAACGAATATCGGAGATAACGGTTTTTAACGTTGATTGAAGCAATATTAAGATATTATATATTATAATTTAAGAAAGATTAAATAAAACCGAAAACCTGGCTAAGGTTCATCTCTTATTAAATATTTTAAATGCCAATTTCATGCCATATGAGGTTTATTTTCAACACATCTTTCTACAGATTAGCAGATACCTTATTTTGACAGACGTTCATGCAAAATCTTTTTCAAAGGAAAATCCGTTTGCTTCGAATACAAAGTTAGGTGTTTGGTGTTCCTATGAAGAGTACTTATATCATTTTGATATATAGTCTAGAAAATCTTCAAATTCAGTTGAATGATCTTTGGCCTAGGTGGAGATTTTGTAACAGGTCTTTTAAGTGCAATGGAAGTTTCTTCAAATCATTACGTATGTTTCGAAAACGTTTTTACGTCACAAAGGCTGACGTCGGGATTGAATAAGCTGAAAATTCATGCTGCTAGGCAATGTTTGATTACAAATTAGGAAATTGTCCTATCGTACCTGTAAATTAAATGGAAACGAGGAAGGTGGAGCTTATGACACTGCATCTGATAAAGAGCATGGCATCGCTGTCATTCAAGGGAACACTAATCCCATCATAGTTATGAAAATCCACTTTGTTACAATTTATCCGCCTTCAGCGACCAAGAGGTTTTTTAAAAAAGGAAATAAATCTTTATCCGTAAAGTAGCTTAAACTCATCTGAAATTACAGCAAATATTTGGATGGCGTGGACCTATTGGACAATTACATTAGGAGGTATATAGAGTGCAAGTAAAAAGTAAGAAAGAATGGCGGCCTATTTTTACGAATCTTTGTAGCTAAATCAAATGCATGGAACTTTATAAGATTGCTGTATACCCCAAAATTTCCCTGTTAAATTTTTAAATTAGTGTTGCTCTAGGATAGCTTAAAATAAGGGAAGAATATTTTGAAAATTTGCAGCCTTCATCTTCATACACTGACTGTGTTGGCAACCATCATTTTTTCAGAATTTACCTCAAGTGAAACAAAAAGGGATCCCACAAATCCCATTATCGAGAAAAAATCAAGAAACAAAACTCAACATGCAAATAGTGTGCTTGTTAAACGATAACTGTTTGTAATAAATGTTTAGTGCATTTGTATAACAAATGCTTCAAAGATTTCCATGCATCCCAAAAATAATCAGTTTTGACCGAAGTTGCATTTTCGCAACATTTCGTATCTTCAATTAAGAATAAATATTTTTTCCTTGTTACAGTTTTTCTCTTGGTTAGACTCTTAATACGTCAAAGAATGACATTTATTTATTTCCCTTAAGTGAAAATTAGTGCGGTCGTTAATGGGTTAAGGTAAACAATAAAAGAATTAGTATTAGCCTAAGAATCAATCACCCAGAAATGAAAACTACACAACATAAAATCTTACATTTAAAATGAGCTTTTCAAAACTGCAAAACCAACAAAAGAATTATTAAAGAGAAAATAGGAAATAATTTGTATAATATTATTTCACTGTAAATTAACGCCGATGGAGGCTTGGGCATTTAGCTAATAAAGAAAGTAATTAATCATTTGAGACGTAGGTTTGCATTTATTCGCCTGTATTCGAGGCTTGCAGTTAATATTTTTTTCAAATGTTAGCACTTTCTATTTTGCCGAGTTATTAAATATGAGAACTGTAAACAATAAAAAAAAAACACATTTTAATAATGTTGAGTGAGACTTTGCTGAAATTTCACCATATTTATGCTATACATGAATGAACCAAGGAAACACTTCCAACAAAAATTTTAATTGAGATGAAAGAAGGAACTCTTCCGTGGTTAGGAAAGAAACACTCATTTAAATGATATTTTGATGAATATAATTCGCCAAACAAATAAAAGGTAAAGGAAAGCATTTAAATTCACTTTTATTTGCTATTACAGCTTCTTTTACTCGAAGTTGAAAGGTTATTTAGGAATATCAATTAGTAGATTAACCGGAAAACAACAATAAAAAAATTATAATTTATGCATATTCAAGACTTTTTTAAGGGGTTCACGTTTAATTTTAGATTGTTCTTCGAGTTACAGTACTTTATTTACATTTAACAGATATTTTAATTGCACTTCCCTATCGATTGCTCCGTATTCCTTTAAAATGGCTTTTCCCTTCAAGGAGGTAAATCAGCTTAAATAAATATACCTAAGTGTGATTTGTTATCTCTGTTTGCTTTTACCGCGACTTGGTTTTTAGCAATCTGTTAATTCTTCCCCCTGCTGACAGTGCCTAAATTAGGAACACTAAATCATTATAGCCGTGTATTTAAATTAGGAAGCTAGATAGAAGGTAGACGTCCTTTCAGTAAAGCCCTTGGTTTTGTATTTATCAATAGTCTCATCTTGACGTATATTTAATTTCTGCAGACTTTAACCTCAAGTTGATGATCTGCAAGTTTTACTTGTATAATATTTTATCTGTGTTAATCTATCTAGAGTTTCCTTTAAGCTCTTCTAAGGACGAAATATGCCAGAAGTAATAACCATCTAATTGGCAAATTATTTGTAGAAGAGAGTAAAGATAAAATTAATTTTTGCAAGGTTGTCAATATTTTTAACCTTTATCTTAAAGATTTCCCTGTGCATAAAGATATACCTTTATATGAATTTTAAATTATTCCGAAGGGAAATAGTAAATTTTTAAGAGGCATTCGCCATGTGGATGTTGAAAATATTATGACTTTTTAATTTAGTTCGATATTTATGCTTAGATTTAACATAGTTTGCAATGCACACTCTCTTCAACATTTATATTTAGACTGCAGATAGACACTAGAATCTTGCTTCAAGCAATTGCAAGTTTCTACAGGAAAAGAATTATCACCAGTACTGAAAACAATTAATTAGAAACAGGTTATTTTTTCTATCATTCAGATTCTTAAAGTCTAAAACTTTAAAAAAATTAAGTTTTATGTACTTTTACAAAAAATATTTTAACATATAAATAGATGGAGTTTGTTATCTATGAAAGAAACACTCATCTTCAAACTGCGTTTATAAAATTTTACTAGGCTGTGTTAGAAACATAATTTTGTTTCGAATAAAAATAGAAATTGTGAAAGCTTTAATTCTAATTGTTAAAGTGTTTTTAAAGCATATTAGTCACCAAAAACAAGGGCAAAGGCATGGCTGTGGAAAAAGATATTACGTGTATTATGTTTTTTATAATTAAATGCTATAACACAAATGCAACGATGTACATATATACACCATGTTCACAAAACATCTTACCCGGCATTTGTTTTCACAAGCACTGATTTTAGACATATACTTCCAGTTACAAAAATGTTTTAAATGATGCAAAGATTAATGCTTTCGTATTTTTTAATTTAAAAACTAACTTGGCCTAAAATACCAAATCTAACACTTTACAAATTTCTTCTATTTCTGTACTTATATTTAGGAAAATATTATTTTCATTATCTAAAAAATAATAGATTTTCGTACTACAAAAACTAGCATATGTTTTATTTCAAAATTTGCGATGTTTGATATCATTTTGAATTTGCACTGAGTGGTCGGTTAATAAATAAGTTGAAAAAATTCGAGGTTGATTTGTTTTCCTTAAACGCCATTCAATGATATTCGTTTGTGATTTACAAGAGCCTTTATCTATAATTTTGTTATATTTGGTATGCCGAAAGAATACAGGAGATATGAAAACTGCATTAGTGCTTGAAAATTGCATCAGTGCAACTTTCTTCAATGCAATATTTCACATGTATCGTACACGGCTGACACCGACTGCCGTACCGATGGGCCCAGGCTCGAATCCCGTATAAGACATGGATGTTTGTAAGCGTATATTGTCCATGCGGCATTAGGGAATTCAAAACACACGGCAAGTCGAAAGTGCTCTCGAGAATTGGTAGTAGGGTAAGAGAGGTGGGAAATCTTCGAATCGCCCCCCCCGGAGTGTTCTTTCTTAAAAGTGGGGCGAAAGCTTAACAATTAGCTACGTTTAGCAATACCTTGATTACCTATTGGTACTACGGAGATGCTGACCTAGCTTCTTACCTGTACCTGTATCGTACATGGAGCACTTTAAACACATTATCTAAGTTAAAAGAATTGTTATGTACCAGGATTTTTAAAAGTAAATGAATTATTATCTTTTCTTATCTTTTAAACTTTCTTCAGAAAAGAACTAAAGTATGTATTTTGGTTTTGATACATACCTTATATATTTCATTGCAACTCAATTTTATAACTGAAAAAGCAAGTTAAGAAAGGCAACAAATTACAGTTTACGATCCCACAGTCGAGCCACTATCTTAACGGCCGCTTTAATTTGATTGATTAACATTGAGGAGAACCGAAACTTTGGTGCTAAGTCTTCCAGAAAGAATTAATGGAAAATCTTAATTTCAAAGTACACTCGTACAGGAAAAGGGAGAGAAGCATAGGTGGAAAAAAGTATGAGATGTTACACAAAGTCGTTTGGTTTGTAAGAATTTCAGCAGGTAAATAATACCTCTAATTGCTAGCGATTTTGAGCTAATTAGACATTGCGTTTTAAAACGAAACAAGGTATAATTACCCATTTTTCCATAATCCTTTTTTTTTTTTTGCTATTTTTATACAAGGGTTTTTGATACGCGCAATATTTCAATCTATTGAATTTCGACTGAGAAATATTAGGCTTAAAGAGAATATGTACCAGAAAAGAGACATTGTATTAGGTCAGATTTCTTTGCATTCAAGAATACTTCAAAAATAGCTGTTATAAAGCATTCATTCACAGTTCATGAAATACGCATGCCTATTAACTAATTAAATGTGTTTAATCAATGCAATATAAAATCAGCATTCAACTTACACATTAAATTCGAGAAATTAGAAACCACAAGTATGTCGCCTTAAATAATTTTATTTTCGTCCACTAATTTTAACATGAGAAAGCCGTTTTCAGAGGTAACCCTTAATGAATTTAACGATATTTCTAAATAACGAGTATCTGAATACTTTTCTTTATTTAAGTCATAGTTATATAATTCATGAGACCACTATTTAACTGATGAAATTCCATTTAATGAAAATCAAAATCTAAACGTTAACCGGTTATAAAATTTTCGAATTTTTCTTCCATCTATTCACATACTTAATTACCTCTGATAGCACTACATATTATACATCTAATTTTTCAAATGGAATGAAAATTCAGTGGTAAGAAAAACTAGATTTTGATAATTAATTTCAGCATGAATTAAATTGGGGTATGCTATTAAAGCTAACTATACTTTTGTTTACTGCGATTTAAACTGGTGAAAGAAATTGAATTCACTTTAATAAGTAGATTATTTTTATAGACTTTTATAATATATTATTACCACTATTACTGATGGTAATTCTACTACTAAAATGGGAAAATATTACTCTAATAAAAGTTATTATAAGCTTTGCGTAACTTCCTAATAATATTCTTAATTCTTTCTCTGAAGAATTAAACTCCAATCCTTTCAAATTAAAGTAGTTGTAGATTTGTATAACCTCACTTGTCGACACTAGTTTCGCTTCGTCAAACAAACTTGTCAAAGAACTGCCAGTGTATTCACTGAATAAATGTTAACCTTCAATTATTCATCTTAAAATAGAGTCTCAGGAAACTGCGTTCACAATCTTCCCTCTAAATGATGAAAAGGAAACTTAACGTTTTCGCTTTCTACAACAACGGAAGTAAACTCGAAGCGATTCACATTCAACAGATCCCAACAGAGAATCACTGGAAGAGGAAGCATTATCTTTATTAGAAAGCATCGAAGTTCGTTAATTTCTGCCAACGTCACACTCTGTTAAGTGGTCGGAAATTTACAACTCTCGTTATTCGGGTGTCACAAGGGAGATGTCACATAAAAGGTACTTTCAAATGAACAATCACAGTTAACGAAGAGTTACTTTTCTCATATTTTTGAGTCATTCCGCAGTGAAGGACGTAATTAAAAGCGAAAGAAAATGTTCTTTTCATTCATCTTTATTTTATTTGTGCATCAATATAATCGCATGATTGAAAGAAAATTTATTACATTCAGAAATGCTCGTTACAGTTAAGTTATATTCAAACACGTTCAATCCTTGTCGTTAGAAGATATGACAGAAAATAATTTTACGACAAGATTATATTTAATATAAGCATTAGGCATGTAAATGTATTAAATGTTTAAATGAATAAATTGCATGCATAAAGAGATTTCATGATTTATATTACCTTATATTTTCTTGCCATTATATTTCCAGTCCCTCATTTTATTTTATTTTTGTGAGATTTCTAGATTATTTAAAAATATTATACGTTTCCTTCTATCAATGTAGCTTAGGCACATTATTCTTTACTAGTATGATTACATGCAATATTGTGGATTTTGCTTTTAGTCATACTAATAAATCGGTCAACAGAAATTATATAACATTAACATGATTTATTTTTTAATACATTATTTTATCGCCAGACGGTATATTGGTTAAGTAATCCTACTGCGATACCGAAAGTCCCGTGTCCGAATCCTGGAGAAAGCATGGTTGTAATTGTCCGTCCCATCCTAGCAGTTAAACGATGGCCCACTTGTTATGTGTTCCACAACAAAGTGCCCGCTACTTCTGGCTCTTAATAGTGGCCGACAAGCCTAAGTCCGCTACGTGCGTGCCAATGGGAGAGAAAAAAAAACATTCTTTTGCTGCCCCTCCCTAAAAATGGAGCGCCAAGAATAACGTGTTTTTTTTATTGAAATTAAATATAAAGCTCTTCTAGGAATCCATTCCTACAGCTTTAAAACACCCTACGTATTATAAATATAATAATATAATCACGTTAACGTTCATTATGATTATGTATCTTCTCATGCACCTATTGAAAATGACATATGTGTAAACGCAACGCATTAATTTTATTTAAAATGTATTTTCTCGATTGGCAACAACAGTTTTTTTCAGAACGATAATATTTTGAACTGTAAGTTTTTGAGCAGTAATGTTGACGGTAATGTTTCTGAATAAAGCAAGTATTTAACAATTAATGTTTTGACGGAATGTGTTTTTAATAAAGGAACTAATTAATTTCTAACATTTCAGAAGTGGGATAAACTAGAATTATTATCTAGATTTAACAACGTATTGCCTTAACGTACGCTAAGCCTAAACTGAATGTGGAAGCTCGCCAAAACTGAAAGTAGAAAGGTACGTGAATTTATAAACTGTTTATGTTATGCCTAAGTATTAAACGGAAAGAACTTAAGTATAATTATTGTATTAGTATTTGAAAATTGAAGTCTAAGATGGCTTATTTGGAAAGAGGCAAAAAATGTGATTTAAAAGAACTTGCTTTGGAACTTGATTTAGATGTCCCTTCTGATATTAAAATTGTAGGCTTAAGAGATATGATTTTGAATAGTAAGAATTATAACGAACACTTTACTAAACAAATGCTAGATAGAATTATAAATGATCGTTTAGACAGGGAAAAGTTAGAAATTTTAGAGAAAGAAAAAGATAAGCAAAGAGCATTTGAAATGGAAATTTTAGAAAAAGATAAGCAAAGAGCATTTGAAATGGAAATTATAGAATAGAAAAAGATAAGCAAAGAGCATTTGAAATGGAAGAAAAAGATAAGCAAAGAACATTTGAACTTGAAAAATTGAAAATAGAAGCGGAAATCAGAAGTAGTAATGTAAATGATTCTGTTCCTTCTAATGTTAGTAGAAGTAATATTTGTGATATGAGTAAATTAATGCATAAGTATGATTTGAATGAAGGTGATATAAGTTTTTATCTAGTTTTATTTGAGAGACAGGCACGACGTATTGGGTTAGAAGAACAAAACTGGGTTTCTCAGCTGTTGGGTCTATTGCCTTATGAAATAACTAAATTAATTGCCCGTGAATCAGAAGAAAAAGCTAACGACTATAAGCACGTTAAGCAACTGCTACTGAGAAAATTTAAGTTAAGCCTTGAACAGTTTCGGCAAAAGTTCGTTGATCATATTAAAACATTGCGTAATACGTGGAAGGACTTCACGTTTGAATTAAAAAATTATTTTGAAGAGTGGCTTGCTGGATTAAATGTAACAGATTTTGACTCTTTAAAACAACTTATTATTATTGATCAATTAAAGAAAAGGGTCCCCGCTGCTATCCGAGACCATTTCATTGATGATTGGTCTAAATTCATTAATCCTGAAGAGTTGGCTGAAAAACTAGATGAATATGAAAATATTCAGGCAGGGATAAAAGTACTTCAAGTAGAAAATAAAACTTTTAGGCATAATTCAAAGCCCAAATCTGGTTTTAAATTTTATGAAGGATCCTATAATCAGTATTCAAGACAAAGAAATGTTAACGATTCCATGCAGACAGATGGTAATTTCAAAGTGGGTTTTAAAAACAGTTTTGATAATAAATACAATCTGAGAGATAAATTTTATAAAACATACGAAAGGAAAAGGGAATATAATTCTGGCATCCGCAATGAAAAGGGTGAGCCGAAATGCTTCAATTGTAATGATTATGGACATATAGCGACGGATTGCCCTCAACCTAAAAAAGAAATTATTTGCAGGAAATGTAATGAAAAGGGTCATACTTTAAAAAAGTGTACGTCTAAGAATCCAGACTTGACAAATGTTAAAAATAATTTATCCGTGAACCAGAATTCAGGTGTTTCACCAGCTGTATATTTAAAGTATGCTCGCATCAATAATGAAGAAGAAATTACTGCAATCATAGATACGGGTTCTAGTTTATTGAAACAGTCTGCATCTAAGAGACTGAATCTTATTGTAAAACCTGATGTGGAGGAATTGTTTGGCTTTGGGAACCAGAATAAACCAGCCGCTAGAACATTGGGAAAAGTAACTGTTAACTTAGAGATTGATAATGTGGAAGGAAAGGACATTACAGTTCTAATTGTATGAGATGAAACGCAACCATGTGACTTATTAGTTGGTCGAACATGGATTGATTTACCGCATATTGCATACGCCAAGATAGGAAATACCTTGCATATACGCTATGCTAATGACTGCCCAATTTCACAGTTGCAAAATGATAGCAACACTCCGCGAATTAAACTGAAGGCTTCCCAAGAAACTCAAATTGAAAGTAATATGGTTAATTTCGTGAAAGTTAAAACTGATGAAATAAATAACGGTTATGTTTTAATAAGTGGATCGGAAGATGAGTTAGGCTCATTATTGGAAGTAATACAGGGAGAAACAGTGATACCAGTCACTAACTACAGCGATCGAAAACTAATTTTGAAAGAGAATCAATGTATCAGTAGAGCGGAAGTAGCACAATTAGTTGAACCAAGTTCAGATCAGAAAACTGAAAATTCAAGTCAAAAGGAAATACTGATAATAAATGAAATTAAGAAGTTTAGGAGACCGATTACTTTAGAAGAAATTAAAGTTAATAACAATACTACGCCAGAAAGAAAACAGGAAGTTTTACATTTGATAAATGAGTATCGAGATTGTTTTGCATTAAATATGGAGGAATTAGGATGTACAAACTTAACAAAAATGGATATTAAAGAAATTGAAGGGAGTAAGCCTATTTGCATGAAGTCGTATAAAACCAATGCCGAAGAGCGTGCTGCTATAAAGAAGATAATAAATGAATGGGAGAATCCAGTAATCTTACAGAATGAAGCTAGAAAGAGAATTGAAGATATGCAGATGAAAATGAAAGCAAATTATGACAAGAAGAAAAGCAATTGTTTAACATTCGAACGAGGAGAAATAGTAGTTATGAGAAGAGTACTGGATAATCAACCAAAACACAACAAAAGTATCGAGGACCTTTAGTAGTTACAGAAGTTTTACCAAGTGATACCTATAGAGTGACTCAATTAGAAGAGAAGGTGAAAGAACATTTCTTTAGTACGACAGCTCATGTGAGGCAATTAAAGTCATGGCAGTGTCAAGCTGAATCAGAAGAAGACGATGATGATGGTGATGACATTAGTGTTACTGAGGATAACGATAACAACACGCCGCATATTACTAAAACTAGGACACGGAAAAAGAATAGAAAACGACGGTGAATCTATATGACAGCTAAAGACTTTCGAACTATAAACATTAATATTAAAGATTTAATTTTTTAAATATAAGTTCTTAATGTTCCGAGGTCATAACTAAGTCAGGATGCCCGAATGTAAACGCAACGTATTAATTTTATTTAAAATGTATTTTCTCGATTGGCAACAACAGTTTTTTTCAGAACGATAATATTTTGAACTGTAAGTTTTTGAGCAGTAATGTTGACGGTGATGTTTCTGAATAAAGCAAGTATTTAACAATTAATGTTTTGACGGAATGTATTTTTAATAAAGGAACTAATTAATTGCTAACATATGCGTATTTTAAAGTTTAGAAAAGTAAAATTACAATCAGTTTTGTTTTAATGATGCAGGGAAAATGTAAGAAACTAAAATTATGATTTATTTATTTATTTAATAAAAATATTAAAGATTTACACTTACTTTCCCGAAAGTTTTGCAATAATCTGGAATGTACACTGGTATATTTTGAAAACATGAATTCCTGATTACGATAGAATCAATAAAAAAGTGAGTTTTCTGTTACGTAATGCCAGAAAACAAGATCAGGAATAAAATGTATTTTCCAAATGTTTTGAATGTATCTAAAATATTTTTAAAAATTAAAATAAAATGAGCTTGATCTGTTGACAATTCGAACAGAAATGTTAAAAATTGACGCAGAAAAGAATTTGCTCACAGACAAACACACAAAAGTTTTATGGTCATGACTTTTGAGGTTGCGTTAAATGCTCAAAAGAATGTCTACTGCGTAGAAATTGCATATTATACTTACAGCCCAAGAGGTCTAGGCATTTTAGGTTTATGTTAAGAGCCTTAAGGATAAAATTTAGGATTATGTCGCTGTGACATTTGTTTTTGAACTTGTATTTAGTATCATATTCCATGCAAATCGCCAAATATTAGATTTTAATTCAGCTCTTTCGAACTATGGGTTGTAGGAATGAGTAAACTTTTACATTTGGATTCATTTACTATTGTACTATTTCTGTTGATTGATTTATAGGTACGTGATACATTACTATCTGCAAAAAACTATAGCTAGTTGTTTAGTCAGTTAGAGAGTTATAGATCTTATTTCAAAAGTTTAAGCACTTATAATAACGCATTATGAATGGCTCATTAAGCACTCCATGACAGTGATGTCTCTACTCAAAGCTTCCTTTACTTTCAGAAATTAAAAAGTATATTCAGTTTTTAAAAAGTGTGCTTTTTTCTTCTAACGGATATAACATGAATTAATGCCCAAATTAGCGCTGTTATTCTGGTTACTACGTTAGGATTTCAAACGAGTTATCCCTGCGCAAACTGGATACAGTACAAAATGTAATTTGTATACTACAGAAATTCGATACCAATTAATCATATACTGTAAAGGCCCTTATTTTCGCGGGCCGTAATTTTCGCGAAAATAAATATATCGTTGATTTCGCGAATTTTGTATAAACAGAACCTAAAGTTGAAAAATTTCAAAAGTACCTAAGTAAAGTTGAGAAAGTTGAAAATTCCAAAAGTACATCTTTTGCATAAGCATTTTAAGAAACTTCCTTTTGTCCGAAAAGTTCGTCCCCCCTCCGTTCCCATCTAAATGGCGAGTTCATGCGTTTGCTCAAGAATGAGTTTATTGAGTGGTATTCTAATGGAATTTCTAATTCAATTTCTAGAGGAAAAGGAGTCTGTGGACTTGCGAATATCACGACTAAAACCGATTTACGCTTCTTGGCTTGTGCGCGTATTTAACGGTATTGAAGCCAAACATGAGATAATTTTGAATGGCTTCAAAGAAGCTGGTATAAATAGTATTTTAAGTGAATGGGCTGCCTTCTATTAATTTTATTGTTTTATATTCTAGAAATATAGTTGTATATTATTCAAAAAATAGTTATAAGAAATAAAGTTCTGAAGAAAAAGCTTGTAACTGTGCAATAAATCATTAAATTTTGGGTAGTGAAAAATTTATGATTTTTATTATTATTTGAGGCGGGAAAAAAAGTATTTCGTGAGGCTTAAATTTTCGCGATTACGACGGGTTCGCGAAAATCGCGAAAATTAAAGCCTTGCGAAAATAAGGGCTTTTACAGTAATTATAAATCCTATATGAGAATTTTCACTACTTTTTATTATTATATACCAATGTGTTACTTAAATTTTTATTTCTATAATAAATAAAGTTTATACTAATTACTGAAAATATTTTCGATTACTTTTTAATTTTAAGCTTAATAAAAAATTGTTTTCTAATTATTTATCAAATATCCACAGCGAAAGTAATCCTCCGAAAAAAGACATCGTAGGAAGACCTCAGCATTGATGATAACATTAGTAACAAAATACTTCATAGTTTTAGTTTTTAAATACAAAACTACAGATTCCAGAAAATATAAGAATATAGAATAATAACCGATATAATTATTTATGTAGATTGAAGACTTAAAAAGTATTAAAATTTAATTAATGTTATTTTTCAGAATGGAATGGTAAATCAATCTCTATCGAAATTCATTTTAACGTATAGGTATTTTTCTAAGAAGCTGCAAAGCATCATCTGAGTGTTATTCTCTGAAATGCTGCTACAATTTTATCAGCTGCTGCTGCAAATTCGAATTACTGAATGCGCTCATTATTATCTAGTTTCAAACAACTTTCACCTAAAAGAAGCATAAAATTCTCATACTTAAAGAGAAAAAATTCCTATACCATAATCGTATTTTAGAAGAATTTTCCCCTGAAAGGACGAAACTGAATTATGAATGAGAAAGTGTAGCGTAAAAATAAATAAAAGTAAAATATACTCTAAAAAAGGGAAAACTACCTTGTGTATCGCATGTAAAATTTCAGAACGAGTTTCCCGAATTTAACCCGAGGAAAATCTTTTAAATCCTCAGGAAAATGAACCTACCTTCAACGAAACGTCAAGAAATGTGAGATATTGGATAAGAAACGACAAGACGACGAAATTTGGGATCAGCTTAAATTACAGTTTACAACATGTCATCCACAATAATGCCAGCTCCAACAAAGTGAAGTTATGTAGAGAAAGAAAGGGAAATAATGGTGCTCGCTTTCAGTTTTGAAGTCATTTATAGCTATTATTTTCAATAAAGAGTGACATGAGAAAGAAATTATCTCCAACAATGCTTCTTTAGTAATTTGAAACCAGGAAACAGTTTCCGAAACTGTTACAGAGTTGGAAATTAAGTTCATTATGAAATTTCTTCATACATTCTTGCCTTACAAATTAATCGAAGTATTTTGTAATACAATATTAATTCGCTAAACTATCATATTATCATGAGTCTAGACCTCCTTTTAAATGTATTTAGAACTTCAGGTATACATTTAAAATGTAAACTAAACAATCCCCTTGTACCCGTTATAAAAATGAAAAAATTTACAAGTGGATAAATACAGCCTGAAACCTTCCACTGACAATTTAATACACTGAAAAATTTATAATTAAAGTATCAAAAAATTTTAAAAGGATATAGTTAGAGAAAATCATGACATTTAACTATTTAAAAAATTCACAATTCTGATCTTCGTATAAAATTTCAGTTTAACACGTGAATCGATTTATAAGGGTTATATTATTTTTACTAATAGTTATTATAACTTATAAGCCTTTTCTGTCGCTTCTTGTTCCCCTTCTGTTTCCTCATTATGATGTAAATAAGCTAGGGTGAACGAGAATGTATTTAAGCTAAAGTAACAAAATGGTTAGTCAAAGTCTGTTTTCGCTATTAAGTACGTACGTCGTTATCTCTACCAGCTGTTTGAATTTTGAAGCTCGGATATGCATTCTTGCCGCCAAAGTTAATATTACACTGATGTAGATTTCTAAAAATATCTGTTAGGTTAAATTATTTTGTGCAATTTTGAATTACCAGCTTATCTCTTAAATTTAGTTTATTATCTTTAAGTTCCTCACTCCAAGTAGATAGTGAAATAGTAAGCACTTAAGATTGTACCGTCTGTAAATAACTGGGTTTGATAAAAGGGTCTTTTACACCCTTTCCTTGTTGCATTCATCTTTTAATCTTAGCTAGAAGTCCCTAAACGGATAAGTAGGTCTAGTAGCAGAGTATGTTAGCCAAAAAAACTAGATGTTATACATTTGCGCCCGAAATAAATCCTAACTAATGGCCCAGGATAAGCCCAACTCATCGCTGTCTCCAAAGCCGGTGAGGTCCAACAAAATTGCAGACGTCACCGGCTTCAGTAAACTCTATGGATGGATTTGGTATTTTAGTGGACACAATGTGAGCCTCCATGAAACCCACAGTGACATTTAATGGCAGAACGTTGGCCACTAGTGCTTAGGAATAGCTGGACAACCACGTTTTACTGTACCTGGCGGTTACGACTATAGAAATAGTAATAAGACTATAGAAATAGAAAATATAAATGGCGAGAACGACTTTTAGAAATAAAAGAAAAGATTTTGGTGATCGCCAAGGTAAGACGCTAGATAAGAAAACAAGGTAAACCTTGTTTAAAAACCAAAAGCAAATTAGTTTAGCTGCAAAGCTAAACTAATTTAGGGTACTAATGGAATTAGATTAGAGTTGGTCTGCTCGTATAGAAACCGTCTAAATGCGATTAAATACAGTGATCATAAAACACTTGGCCCTACCGGACAGTCAGGTTTTGCTAAATAATGTGCCAGCGGAGGCTCTGTTAGATACAGAGGCGCAAGCAAACTTGTTTTCTGAGAATGTTTTTTGTAAACATTTTAAGATACCGACTGTTTATAGAAAATACGAAAGATATTGCCTCACGAGGCACTTATAGGAAACTTATAGGAAAGGCCACCTTAATGTTCAAGTTAAAAAAAAGACTCAAAAGATAATTTCTTTCGACATTAAAAGCTTTCGGGCCGCAGTTACTTTAGACGTGGAATTCCTCAAAGAGCCAGGGACACAAAGGAAGCAACAGTCCAAATACAGAAAAAAGCTGAGCATAAGGAAACAGAACAGCCACCCGTCTTGGAGCTGATACATATGCAACTCGAAGACAAGAAGAAACTAGAAGACCTGGTAAGAAATTTTATTTAATTTCTGATAACACGGACTTAACCCAAATAGTGCAATATAAAATTGAGATGATAAATAACGGCCCCTGTAGAGCAAAGCCTTACGGCTACGATAAAGGAGTTATAATTGAGCAACATACCGAAGAAATGCTATAATATAAAACAATTATCCTCATAAGCTGTTAGTGTGCTATTCCGGTAGTGTTACGCCGCAATATGCTTCGGATAGACATTACACTTTGGCGATTTTCTATTGATTACAGGAAACTAAATAATTTAACTAAATATTCCATTTATCCATTATCTATAATCGAAGAAATCATGAGGAAAATAAAATCAACTAAATACATGACCACGTTAGACCTCACTCACATCGGAGAATTCAGATAGCTAGGAAACCCGAAGATGTTCCCAAAACCTCATTCATTACAAAATCAAGCATTTATGCCTTTCTGATAATGCCTTTCCGCTTGTCCAGAGCACCAGGGACCTTTCAAAGAACCACGGACATAATTTTATAGTGTGTTCTTGGAAAATCTACTCTTATTTACCTCGACGATATAATAGTGCTTACTTAAAATATTGATGATCGTATTAAAGATTTATATGAAGTTTTTACATTATGAACAGAAGCAAGTTTAAAATTAAATGAGACCAAATGTAAATTCGTGGCAAAAGAGCTTAGGTACCTAGGCTACCAAATTTCACAAAGAGGCGTACATACTGAAGATTCTAAGACAATTGTAATAAGAAACACCCGCTGCCAAATACAGAGAAGATAGCCTCATTTTTGGGCATGTGTTCTTACTATCGAACATTAATAAAGGACTTTGCGCAGATAACCGAACAGATGTTAAAATTAAAAAGCAAAGAAGCAAAGTTTTTTTTTTTTTTAATTTTTATTTTTATTTTTATTTTTATTTTTATTTATTTATTTATTTATTTTTTTTTTTTGGAGGGAGGACATCCGAGGTTATTACGGTGTTTGAGAAGTTAAATCTGCTTTCATACAAGCGCCAGTAATAAAATTTCCTGAAAGGGACGAAAATCCTGAAATATCAGCTAATGCTTCCGATTACTCTGTAGGGGCTGTTTTGATGGACAGTCGTCAGTCCGTCGCCTATTTTAGTAAAACTTTCAAACACAGCTCAATTACACGGCCACAGAAATAGAAACGTTGGCTTTGCTTTTAGCGGCGCAGAAATTTAGAGTAGATTTCAGCAAGGCACCGTACGACAATCTATTCTGATCATACTGCTGTGGATCGATTATACTCCGGAAAAAAAAACGTATCTCCATTTCATTAGAAAGGCCTTGAAACTAGAAGTATACAACTTAATATTTAAACATACGCTCGGGAAAGGTAATATTGTGGCCAATGCTTTATCGCGAATAAAATTACGCGAAGAGAGGAATGAGATAAAATATATTATGTTAACGTCGAAAATCCCCTCGAGAAACTATCATTGCCGAATTCCAAACTGATCCCGAATTTAGACATATCTATGCATATTTAATAGACCCGGAAAATTTTTAACATACAGATATAGGGTCGTTAGAAATAGAGCAGCAAATTATGAGATAATTGATAATCTCTTGTTTTATTCTAAAATGAGGATAATTAATTAAGAGTGGCCACCCCAGCCTGTTTAAGGCTCACTGTTTTGCAAAAGTTTCATGATACACCTATTGCAGCCATCTTGGGATCAGCAAAACGGAGAAAAATGTGTGCGAGGCTCAGCTTTTGTCATTAGTTAACGTTTAAGTTACTAAGTAATTAACGATGTAAATTATAGCCCGACATGGTACCTAAATAATATACAAGCCATTTACCAGATGTATTACTAGTAATAGATTTGTTAAGCCTATGCCGACGTAGTGGCATTAGTAAAAATAGATACTTGTTCCTTATTTTGGATCCTTTTTCGAAGTGAATAGAGATACTGCTCCTCAAAAGAGTCTCAGGTAGAATCGTATCTGACTCTTTTCTAAATATATATATATATATATCTTAAAATACCGTGCACCAGTTCGGGTTATCTCAGACAACGATCCAAAGTTTATTAGCCAAATATTCGAAGATGCCATTTAAAGACGCAGGTCCATCTTTAAATGGCCGACGAGTCCATCTTTAAATAGCCCATGCCATTTAAAGATGGACACAATTGACCTATTCCAGAGCGCGGGAACAGGAATAAGATTAAAATTATTCGTAGGTATGTTAAAAGTTACCACCGCAACTGGGATGGCTGCATCAACGAATCTGCTTTTGCCCTAAGAATAACCAAACATGATATTACTAGAAAAAAGTCAGCAGAATTAATTTTCGTGGGGAAGACAATTAGCCCCTTGGATAAATTGTTCTTCCTACAAAAAGGGGAAGCAGAATTTAAACTAACAGATATCTAAAAATGATTAATGAGGCGGTGGCAAATTCAAATATCGCAAGAACAAGGCAAAATTGTTCTACGAGAAAAAAGAAAAAATTTAGACTTTAAATTTGGGGACAAGGCGTTGAAACACACACATAAAACATTGTGGTTTTGAGCTTAGTAAAAAAATGTTGGCAAATTCTGCCCCAAATTTGAAGGAACATTCGTTAAAGAAAGGAGTTTTAGAATTATGTGTTACTTAAAACAAGATAACAGGATGAATATTACTGCCAATAAGGATCAAGTTAAAAAATACTGCGATCGTGCTGATATGACTATTTTTCAAGATATTTTGCAGGAATCACCTTCTGGCAGAAGTAAAGCACCAATGCCAAGGACAAGATATGAGCTTAGACTTCAAGAATAGTAGTTCCAGAAAAGCAAAGAAAAGAGATCAGAGTTGACGGAATAGAAACTAATTGACGCAGGCACTGGGAGCCAATAGGAAAGATCACGGAAAAATGAAGCCATCACAAAAGATTAGCAACTCATAGAAAAAGGAAATCAGGACGAGATCCAGCGAGCGGCTGACGGACGAACAACGCCAGCCAAGGGACCAGCTATCCAGATTTTAAGTGCTGAGGAAAGAGGTTAGCGACAGAATGGCAGAGGAGATTCGAAGCCGGAAGCGAACGTTTCAAGAAAACCTCCCCAGCGCAAGAACTTGTTTAGGAACCAGCGGACTCCTCCGACTGACCAGGTCAGCATTCTCCGCGCAGCAAGTCAAAGAACATCGACGGCCAGATCCCACAAGCGACCAGCACTGCAAAACTTTGTCAACGCCGGAAAAGATTTCAAAAAGGAAACTGCATACAAGAGGAAAACATAGATGGAGATGAAAGGCAACAGCAGACCGTGTCAGTAGAACACCGTTCAAATAGGTCAAGTAGCAATGTGTGTTAGTCAAGAAGACTAGAACTTAGATAGTTTCAAATGTTGGACCGATTAGTTTAAAAATGGGCCTAAAAATTACATGTAAAATGTAACATAAAATAAAAATCATATGTAAAACGAGTTGTTTAATAGCAAAATTGTAGAAAAAGTATTTTCTATGGTATTATCTTATCATAAATTACCAGACACTTGTATACTTATTTAATAAAGAAATTATTTATTTGTTCAGAGGTAAGCAGAGCATTTCACAGGATCACTTGAGAAAACATTTATTTGAAAATGTTTTCTCAAGTTCCTCGAGTAGCATTATTTTCGATTTTGCCAGAACACCAAATCCGGGAACTGAAGTAATTAACACCAGGAAGAGCTTACTTTCAAGAACATAAATTATGTTCTTTTCCCTGTAATTATGAACATGTTATGTTCCAGTAAAATTTTTATATTTTAAAACAGCTAAAGATTTTCAAATAAAACTTTTAAAAGCATACTGCGGTTATATTTAAATATTATACATGCAAGACCAATTTCTAAAGCATGCTTTCAGCTAGAAAACACATAAAGCTCACGAAATATTTTAAATTTCGAATAGAATTGCGACCAAACGTATCTACCGCAAAGTTACCTTGAGGTGTTTCAATTTTTCGAAATTAAATTGTGCTACATAGTATCAAATGAGATTTACGAATGTCTGAAATAAGTTTCTTTTTCCAAGCACCTTCGGCTATAAATGTAAGTTCTCGAATTTTCGTATTTCTTAGCTTTTTTAGTATTATTATTACACTTTTTACATTCCTTTCGTCTGTTTATTACTGTTAACAACTGAAATTTATGAGAGAAACAGAGAAATACGACGAATTGTTTTATTAGATTTTAGAAGGAAAAGAATATAGATGTTATGACTTAAGTCATCAGTTATTATCTACACTAGCTTATTTAGTTTAACTTTGGACTCCAAGGTACATACTTATGAGCACATTAAACTTTATTAAAGATCAATCGTTCCTGCATTAATTGCAATTTTTTTTCCTAATCAATGTATTAGAAATTAAAAGAACATAGAAATAAGCAAGACACACTGCACACATTGTACTCTATTATTTTAAAATGCACTTTTTTGAGTAATTTTCACCCACTCGGCTTGCCTCGTATGTGTGGTCACGACAACTGAAGTAGATGGTGGAATTCCTTACAAGATGTAGAAAATAAGCGCTGTGCGGTGATGACGACACGTGTTACAATAGCAAATGAGATAGGGTCGGAAAGGCCTTGAAGTGCCTGTATTAAAGTAATAGACTATAATGAAGCAGTGCTTGATATTAATGCTTCTTAGGAAAACAATCTTCTTACAGCATGCAGATAAAGCGCTGTTCACATTCCTCAACAGGGCATTTAGAATTTCATAACCCAAAAGACGGGTTCCATTGCAAACTAATTCGACTGAGTGTTTTGAAGAATTTTATTAGAAATGTGGCATTACGCTCCTTGTATGAGAATATTACAAAACACCGAAGACTAGGCGATCTACTATCTTTTTAACCATACAATTAAGCAACAATATATTAGTTTTTTATTGTGTATGAACAAAATTGAAATAATATAGTCATAAATTGCCATATTATTGTCTTATCGTTATTGTTAGAGAAAAACATCGCCGGCAGATCGTCCTTCATGAAGGAATCTCCCTAACCATTATTTGAGGGGGGAGAGCATTACAATGTGTTATACGATTTTAAGTTTGAAAAAGAATTAAAAAAGCCTTCACGTATGATGGCCTTTAAGGCTAGATGTATTGCAGGCATTTTACAAAAAAATTCATTAAACTATCAACCTTACTTCAAGGTGTAGTGATTTGTTGAACAAGTTTTCATAAGTTACTTTGGTCTTGCTATGATGAAATGAGGAAGAACTCTATAACTTTCCAGAGGCGAGAATGAATCTGCGTACATTTTCATTTCGCATGCTAGTATTTTACCCACATTTTACAGAAAGAGATCCTATAGTTACTCTGAGAAGCCACATGGATGATGGGATCAAAGAATTTTCATACCCAGCGCTTACACTCAAACCTTTGAAAGGCGGACAATTTTCAGAAATAAAGTTGAAGCATTTGAAATGTTTGAATTCTTCCGTTTCGTAGATATTCAGATTTTCCCAAATATTTTGAGGCCCTTTTCTCAACAAAGCATAGACCTGCAAATCAGATACAAAATTCAATAAAATCCAGCATTCATTGAATTATTAAAGGAATTAAAGCCATCCCCAATCTGTCACCGCAGAGGTTTAGACACTGGGATGTTTAGGATCCAAAATAAAATAACGAAGATTCACACACACACAAAGCAAATGCAGTGACAGCTAAATTATCTTAATAGCAGCAGTCGCTACTGGTGAGAGGTTCTACATTCCTTGTAAGAGTTCTTCGGTCACACTGATCTTACTGCCGAATCATATTCGTGAGTGCGTACTTTTCGAGCGGCCGAAGTGACAACAAAGCGATGCAGTAAAAACTTACAGTGATTAGAACTCGTGATGCATACACGCCATTTTCCCTTTATTACGAAGCAGGTTTCTGATTTTGAATGAATTGCTCCCACTAAATTCGAACTGTTGACTGAGTTTTAATAAGCTGCAACTCTCTAGCAAATTGCATCTTCTCTGTCATAATCTAAATGCATGCATATAATATAAAATGCTTAGCTGAAGTTAAAAAACTCAGTGCCTGACATTTTACTATTTGTTTTGATAGTCAGAAAGGTAACTATTTTGCATTCAACTCATAATATACATTTCACTTATTTTCAGTATAATGTATAAAAGAATATGCAGGTTTTATTTTAATTAACAATTTGTCGTATTACTTGCTATAAAATTTAACATTTATCACTTTTTCCCCCTATATTTATAATTTCATCAGATTAGGTTAAAGCAAAAATATGAGTCAGGTTTCAAAGTTAATCAGAAATCACTTGAAAACACAGGCTGGTTGTTACATTACTCTGAATTTCTAGTCCTTGCATTTGTTTGCCTGAGAAGATTTGCTCGGAGGGAATCTTCGAGTGTAACAAGTCATGGAAAACTAAGATTTAAGTGAGGCTTTGCTGATATTATGACTTTTTAAAACAATGGCAACCATACCTCTGGTGAACTTGCTATCATACCTCTGTACAGTTGCTCTGCAATGCAGCTCAATATAAATCAAACTGAGAATGGTAAATCGTAAACCGAAAAGCGTTGATGTATTTGACGTAGCAACAAGCAATAGCATTTCAAATGCCTCGCAGCGAGCTCTGACCCATATCGGCTATGTCTCTCCTCTGCTTGTCGTCTTACTGTTCATGAGTTCTTCCCTTGATTTTGCTCGGTTTATTTTGCGCCATCCTGTAAGAGTCTATAGCCAGATGGGGTAATGTTTAGAGATTTTGACTGCCATGCTGAATGTCCCAGGTTCGAATCCCGGAAGCAATACTCTTGTATGTAAGTGTACAGTACCTATGCGGCAAGTGGGCACTCAAAATACACAGCAAGCGGAAATCCGCTTGAGAGGTTGATGGTAGGGGAATAGGGGTGAAAGACACTCGGATCGCATGCGGGGTGTTTCATAAGGAATCACTCGGAATTTCATCTGGGACCTATTCCTAGCAGTGTGCCGGCCTTGTTTCGTCCTGTCCCTATATTAGTTTATATAATCTAATACAAGCTGTTGGAAACTTCACTATAGTTCAAACGTAAAAATAAGTGGATTAAATTCCCTTTTGTAAATTTAAATTCATCGTGATTTATTTGAAATAATTATACCCATAAATAAAAATAACAACGTCTGACTAAATCATTTTTGTTTTATATATACCAGTTTTGATCATTTTCTGTTCGATTGTGATGAAGCATTTTAAGAAATAATTGATGCTATTCGAGCTACTACTTTATCTGAAGAATGAGGAAGTGTGTAATTTAATACAGCAAAGAAAAAGAATTACTTTCCCAAACAGAAATTTTAATGGAAAATGAACTTTTCTAAAGCTAAGTAATTTTAAAATATTTTTACAGATAACGTAAAAATGAAACAGATAAGAAAAACGTTTACTGTTAAGACAAACAGATTCGTTATTGAAATAAAAAAAGAAATATTTAAGTTAGTAAAAGACATGTGAAACCAAATTCGTCAAAAACTAACTAATTTCAGTTATTAGTAAATGATAAAAATGCACTGATGACTATTACATTGAGTTAATATTAGATTTGTAAAGTAAAATTTTGCAGAAAATTAAGAAAATATTTAGCGTTTTAGTTGAAATAAAGTTTATACTACCTTTTGCTATTTAATATAACAACGCTTTTTTTACATAATATTTTAAAAAACGGAAAAACAACAGATTATTGCAACTATGTGCTACTACAGAATTTTTTCCTATAAGTAGTTTATTATTTATTACATTTAGCTTCTAAAATGTGAAGCAGAAAACAGTGTACAATAAAGAAAATTAGAAAAAAACATTTATATCTTGTAGATACCTAATAGTTCAAATATAAAAGTCTATAATTAAATACATCAATAGTCTCAACTCTCAGGAAATTTTGTACAGTCGATAAATATTAAAATATTACTAAACGGTACAGTTTATTTACCAAATGGCATGTTCTGTTGCACTAATAAACAAAGAATCATTGTTAAATAGAAGGAAAATTAAACAAGTTGCTTCGCACGGATAGGTAATTTATTTCTTATTTTGACAAACCAGATTTTATTTTTTCTTTGTTAAGAGAAAACTATACATTTTCCTTTGCTAAAAGACAACACTGAGGAGATGCTTTGAAGAATCTAAAAAATACCAGAGAACGTTTCAAACTACATAGACACAAAATTCTGTTGTCTTATCACCTTAATTATTTCTTTTGATTTTGGTACCACCCTGTTTAAAACGAAATCATTTGAAATCGTTTCACAAAAAATGTTCTGGAATATGAAGAATATTAAAAAACTTTAATTACTTGTGCACATCATAATTTGAAAGAAATGCAAGAGTGACATCAGAAATATTAAACAGTTCCTTAAACTTTAATTAAAATGAGTATTTCAAATTTTTCATTATTTTTATTGATTAGAAACGCTTCTCGTTATTACAAAATTCGTCTGTATTTTGAATCTGACGAGTTTTATGTAAGAAAGTCTTACGGAAAGTAACAAAATGAAACTAATTTTTATTCCTTCATAAACAATCCACGTTATCCCAAATCTAATCAATATAAAGGATTCATCTACTGTTTGTGTATTCAACTTTCTTTTACTCTTTTTCAGACGTATGCATTAGTAGTCGAGTGGATAAAATCAGTGGAGGAAGATAATGTTGTCTGGATCTGATTGCTCGAAGAGATGCATATGCAAGGGCAAACAATATTTCAGTTCCTTGCTATAATTAATTACCTATCGTAAACTGACTGGAGTTTATACTAATTTTATTAAAAGCGCGTTTCTAATAAATTAAAAGCCCACCAGCGGCCGAGCGGTAAAGACGCTGAACACTGGTAGTTCGGTCTGAGGTTCGAATCCCGCGAACGGGGTGGCTGCATGGGCGTTTTCGTGGTTTTCCCCATGTGTAACGTGTATACGAGCCAGTTTCCCTTAGAAAGTCCTCCACGAAAGGCATCCCTCCCTTCAGGCAGATAGCCCTCGTGTGCTTTGCCATAATTAAAATACATACACCACACCACTAATAAATTTAAAAATAAAACACTATATTCCACCAATTAAAACATTGCAGAGCTATATAGAATATAGCTAAAAAACCAAAAACCTAAGAAACAGCTAATAAAATTTAAAAAAACAATAAAAAAAAATCTGAAATGTTTCAGATTTTAAATTACGTCCAAAGGGGCGTTTTTTAACATTTTGTGTGTTACCTTTCTTTATTAAATATCATGTTCCTCGCACTTAAACCATAAGATCCAGTGCAACAGCAATATCGCAAAATAGTTTTAAAACGAGCATATCTTTAGAATTTCCGATACAGAGACTCACGCGCTGGAGATAAAAATGTTTTTTCTGCACAACGTTGCCATTGCTCGCTTTGAAATCCTTGAGTTTGTTAATCAAAAATTCGTCAAAGTTTTAAAAAATAGGAAATCGATCATAAAACAAATTTCAAATTTCAAATTGGGTCTTCCACATGCTCATATTCGTTGGAGGATTACGTTATTCAAAATTCGATGACTCTATGTACCGTTGTTTTATCACAATACGAGAAATATACATACATTTATGCAGATTTTTCATTATTTAATTTCTTCAAATATAATGCAGGACTCTAACATTTTGTGGCAACAGTTTGAAAAGTGAACCGACATTTATGAGTCCGACGCAAAATGCCAAAACGAAACTAATAGTCCTTCGGGATTCAAATCCCTTTGGACTAAAAATTTAAGCAACTGATAAATTATAAGACTTTTTATCAAAATTTACAAAAATAGTGTAACAATAGATAATAAGAAAATTACACTTATCATTAATGATTCAGGAATGTTTTAGTCTCTAATTATGTAGATATTTACTTCGAAGACAGTCGAAACATATGAATGAATGAATATATGAATAAATGTATGAATAAACAGCGGAGGATAAAAATTTTGTGCAAAAATCTACCCAAAAGTGAAAGCCCATATATAAGCTTTGTTTAAAACCACCACATAAATTTAGGATTTTTTTATCTTCAGAAATGCGAGTAACTGATCGTCTTACTTAATTAGACCTGTCAGACGACAGGAAGATGGATTTGCCTTCAACTTCCGTTCTAAAAATAGTGGTGAGAGCATTTTAGAACGAAACAAGCTCAGCAACGAGACAAGATCAGGCTCTTCCCATAACTCGAGTTCAGTGTGGCGTCACTTCACTTACAGAGTGGGAGAAACGAAGACACGATTACAAGTAGTCTCCCAAGGCAGTAATTACATTGCAAGAGGCAGAGACATCACTCGCTCAAAGTTTTCTGATTGAAGAAAGCAAACTTTCTAGTATAAGCTTGGAATGAAAGGGCACTTTTGCCACTGGTTTTGTTTCAGATTTTCCAACTTTCGGGCATGCGCATCTTTTAGTGCTTTGGCAACAGCGTGGTGAATTTTAATTCTCAGTTATGTTAACATTATAAATCAGTCTCGTAATTTATTCACTTTAGATGCTGTGAGGACAAAAAAGGACAGCGTTTTTCGTTAGATTCAGTCTAAGAGTGGTCAGTTTTGCTGAGGGATCCTGTGGAAGAAATTGAAGACGATGTTATATACAAAGCAGATAACAGCGATGTTAATGATGAAATGGAAACTAATGATATTCACTCAGACTTCCCTGAAGAAGAAGGAGACTTTCGAGAATTGCTAGAAAATTCTCTCTCCGGTATCAGTATTAAGGAATTTGATTAATGTATCAAATAAAATAAAAGTATTATTTTTTCAGTTGCTTAACCTATACTATCATTCTTATGCAGTAATCAAATGTATCATTCTTGTGCAGTAAAGGTTAAATACTAAGAGGTACGATTATTATTTTTAAATTCCCTAGTTCCTTTTTTAACAATAAACACATCAAACGTATTTGGATAAGTTAAATATAGCATGCTTTGTCATGTGAAAGAATGATTGAAGATTTTAAATATGAATTGTGACTGCTATTTCCATGACTTGCGAAATAGCTGGAAAACAGACGATATCTATCCCATAAGGAAGCGAAAATCGAGTGGTAATAAGTGTTAGAGATTCCTATGCTATGCTACGTTCAATATTTGAACAGACTTCCTGATAACTTATAAAAATAGCTTTAGTACTTAAACTTTCAAGTAAATTAAGAGAACTGTGTATGCCTCAAACCTTTTTGGAGTTATGTCGTGGTTCACCATGTACTTACTAACCAGTGCTCTAGTAAACAATCATTGATTATCATAGCGATCATGGAATCTCATTACGTTACGGTCAACACCAAGGTTTTGTTTCGTTTTCATTTTACAATTTATCTAAATCTACTAGACTTCCCCAAGTCACTGATCTTCCGAATTAATTGCCAATATCAATAAGTCTAATAACTGAAGCATAAGTTAATACTGACTAACAATTTTGGTACTGAACTTTCATATAAATAAAACAACTCTTCTGTGTATTTCAAACCGTTGCGGCGTTACTTCATAGTTTGCTACGCTACGAAGTACTTACTATATACTGCTTTGGTAAACAATATCACTACAATAGTATTGTACTATTTAGCGACTAATGGCTTTCACTACGATCAACACTATCGTTCGGCTTTGCTCACATTTTAGAATTTATCTAAATAAACTAGACTGCCATTCACCGACTAATCCTACGAATTAATCGCCAGTATCAATAAGTCGTCAGTGACCAACAGTTTCTTGGCAACTGGGCTCCTGCCATTTCTTTTTACTTTTTAAATTTTATTCAAATTTTCTTCACTGTCCCACAGTTGTGGGACCTTAATGATTTAAATTTACTGCACTACACTTATTGCACTACTCAATATCCGTGATCTATTGATTCACCAAGTGACCCTAAACTGTAGGTCACTGCTGATCTTGAACGGCAGCGATGGTCACCGTAGACTAACAGACACGACAGGCAGTTGTGTGCTTCACTTTCAATTTAGTTTAAAACTGTAAATTTACTACACCACTGTAAACCAATAACACTGAACCTGTAGATCACGTAAAACTTTTACAGGTATTAAGTGACTAACTGCTTTGAACCGAATCGGTATCCTTTGATTTAAATTAAATGCATATCTAAATTTACTCTTCTAACCGGAATTGGTACCTATGTGTTGGTACCAAGTGGCCCACAACACGTGTGTCACAAATGACAGCAATTCTGATACGCATTAACGAGAATCGATTTAATTTTAATCTAAATATCAGTCTAAATTTACTATACTGCTCCAAATCCTGACTCTAAGTGAACCTCAATCTATAGGTCACTGGTGCCACTGCTGGACACTACGAGCAGTAGTAACCATGATCCTTGAAGGGCATCGGTATTTTTTTCAATTTAATTTTCTTATCGATCTAAACGTGCCAAAGTTCCATCATATTAGCGCATATGAGTTGACTCCAAGACATTCTCATCTAGCAGGTCTGCAGTGATCAACATTCTTTAAACGAACCGTTGCGTTCCGTTTTAATTTAAATATCTGTTTAGGTTTTTCGTAAACTCCCATATTATTCTTTACCTATGGGTTGATACTAAATGATCCTGAACTAGTAAGTCACTGGTGACCTTGACGAGAACTGAAGAACGTTGATAATCAACAACATTGATGAAATGCGTTCATAAATTTAATTTTAATTTCAAAATTTAATTAATATATTCTACTTCCTCACATTTGTAATATACGGGTAATACTCTTTTGCTCCCTATGTATTACTCTAAATCTGAGCAAAAACTTTGAAGGACACTGCTGATCTTTGACTTAATTTAAAATTTTATGTAAGTTTAAAATATGCTTCATACCAGTGACCTATATGTTGCTCATTAGTGACTATCAACGTGTAGACAACGAAGATCAACGTCTTTGATGTGTCAGTTTCGGTTTAGCTGATTTTAATAATCTACGCAAACGATGTAATTTTAAGCATGTGTAACTTTTGATGTATTCAGCCAATATATCATTTTTATAAATATCTGCAGTAACATTTAAATCAATAAATATGTTTCTCACTCCATGCTTTCTGTATCTGCAGCAGAATCATTCGAGTTTGAATCCTCTTACACTACCCTTTACTTTATTCTTTTCTCCATAAATATTATTCTTCATCCCGAACAGGAGCTGCTGCATATAATTTCAAACAAAGAAAGATGAAACAAACTGTTCTCAGAGTCACAGTTTTGGCACAAAAAAAGAAAGAAGAGAAAAGTTCCCCTAATTCTTAAATGATTATGATTTTTTGTAACTACTTCTCTAAAATTAAATATTTTTGCTTCTTTAATGCTCCTCTAATTTAATAAATATGAACAGAAACGAAAATAGTATAGAGTACTACAGGTTCCCTAAAAATATAAGTTAGGAACTAGACGGTTAAGAAAACATCGTAATTTTGAAAACAATATCTCTCGAATTATTCTCCCTAAATTTTAGAATATATTTTAAAGAATGAATATATAGCCGTATATATTTTTATTCTTGCAATAATTCTGAGAATGAAATTTCTCTCCCTGTTAAGAAATTCCTTGAAATAACAATACAGTTAGTTGTTGCTTTAGGATACTGTTAATCATACATTATTACCTATTTCCCTCAAGACCTACTAATGATCAAGAACAATAGATGCAGGCTTAAATGGAAGTCGCTCAGCTAGACATGGCTATTATAATTACAAGTAGTTACGCAGTTTTTGTATACGGTAATTATTTCTGTGTTTTATTTAGTACCTAAGCAGTGTAATTATTCTTTATCGTATTATAATCGAACTATTTCTTCTCATACTGTAAGTTCATATTTCAAAATGCATGATTAAGACTACCAAATTTTACAACAAAAATATTGCGAAAAGATGGGAGATCTTACTTTCGAGTAAATAAGGCAAGTTGAAAAGTTAAGTATGTGGAAAGTTTATGTCACTATGATAAATAGGAAAATACAGTTAAGGTTGACAAAATTTGTTTCATCAGTAATTGTTTTTCAGAAAAATACCCTTTATAATATACATTTAAAAAGCTGCAAAAGTTTACATATAAATTACATGTAAAGTAAACGTTTACTAGTAAATGCAGAAACTGATATTTATATTTATTTTCCATTACTTTAAGTTTGCACTGGAAGTAGCAACAGCCATTAAAATAACGATGTTTATTTTTGTTAAGGAAAGAAGTTGAAAAATAAACGCCGAGTGCACAATAAAATTACGAAGAAGTATTTTTCTTTGCTTAACAACAGTTATTATATTAGCGTTACGGTACCACACAGATATGATATTCACAGTAAACGAAATTTCTTCGCAAGGTCACATATTTCATTCGCTTTTATAAAGTTCTTCGTGATACCTTTTTTCGCCCCTGGCATTTTTGAACTACCTTCAGTAAACGTGCAGAAGTATTGAAAGGTTTCTTAGAAAACGCGCCTTAATATTCCGAGATGGGAATGGTGAAAGCGAAATTATCCAAGCGAATTTATAACACGGATTACATAGAATATATTAGAGCGATTCAATTAAGCTTCTCAGCCAGTGAACGTTTAAATAATCGAGATGAGATCATTAAGCACTTGAGAGAAGTGAAAGTGCATTAGGCGGTTTCCAAGTAAATTAGCAAGCGGAAGTCAAATTAAGTAATCTGAACAAGATAGTGGATTCTGCCGATGAAGTGCAACTAATCCTCCAGGAAATAAATCTTTCATTGAGCAAAAAGCATTCCTAGGAGGCTTAACGCAGAGTTTGGGCGAATCAGTGCCAGCGAATAAGCTCAGATCTAGTAAACAATTCTATAAGCAAAAACAAAAATGCAAATAAAGAAGACATATAGAAATAAAAAAGTACACTAATGGTAGCGTTGTCATAAAAAAGATGTCTATGTTTATTAAAAATATATCTCGCGTTGTTCAAAATCTCGAAATATATATTGTAAATTCTTATGAGTTATGCAAATGATACCCATTTTGTTCCCTGAAATAGAGGTAAATTTAATAGGTTTTCTACACATTGAACGTTTATGAAAAATGTAAAAAAAATTTAGTAGTTTTTTTAGTATGTTAAAAGGTGGCATCAGTTGCATAATTCATTTACTACGAAAGTTTCAAAGGTTTCACAAAATTATGGAAATCCTGCGTACAAAAAATGTGCCACTGTTCGAAAGGGCTCTTTGTGGCAAAGTCAATGTAATTTATTTGTTATAACATTTTAAAAGCACCTCACGGAATAATGGTTAACACTACACATATTATATAAATATTCATTTATACATATGTCTTAATTTCAAATGAAGAAAAAAATTCTCTCTTGCCCCAGAATAACTTCTTTTCAAAATCGGGTGTTATCTTCCACTTTTTAATTACTTAAATCTAACATTAAAACAGTTCTCTTAAATTGTTACCATACGATTTTATAGTATTTTCGTTCAGAAAGTCCCTTAAGGCTTCTCTAACTATAGTGCATGTAACACTAATGGAATATTATATTATATTTAATGGTAAAACTTTTGCACAAAAGATTAAATAAATGTAAAATGACGCCTTTCTTGGTATATATGTTGACGCATTGTGGTCCATGTATTTTTTATTCTTATTCATATGGTACAAGATTTCAAAAATTTGAGAATCTCTGCTTAAGAGAACTTTATATAAGTATACTTTCTCTATGAAACTGCAAACGTTTGGAATCCTAAATAATCTATAGCTGTCAGTGGCATGCTTTGTGCTTTTAACTAGTTAATATTTTGCTAACTAAAAATTTTATTCAAATATTTTTTTCATACTAAAGGTATAATTTTTTTATTTGTAATTTTCATAAAATAATTTTTTTAAAACTAAACGTTCTAAATAAAACTCTCTGAGCTAGAATATACAATATTATAAAAGATTTTCTTTTTATTTTAGATTCTGTGCTTTTGATAAGCATTCAAACAAAGGATTATGAATATAAAAAAAAACCATGTTCTGAGTAAGAAACAGAATGCCAAATTGATTTGGCTGAAAAGGTTGAGCTGGTATATGAAAAATCGTAATATTTTTAAATTTTGATGGTCATCAACGAGTTCAGCTCATATTCCACTAACGCACAGCAGTGGGTTCAAACAAATACACTGTTTGCATCACAAATTTACAACTGGCAGATATCATGTGAATTTGAGAAGAAAGAATTGCTTAATCTTGCGAGTCACCTTTTAGATATGTTTTTATCTCAACCAAGTTTAATGAAAATTACAGAAATTTAATCACTCATAAGACACTTTTGAGGTATTACTATTTTAAATATCAACAGAATCGCTTCTAAAGTAAATTTTAAAGCAAAAATTTTGAAAAAGGATAAGGTACGTTAACTAGTGTTATTAAAGTTATTATCAAAGCCATATTCCCCTTGTTATTAAAGCTATATTGCCTTTGTTAAAGCCATATTGCGATTGATATTAAAAGTTGTTGCCAATCGGCGTTTACATATACCGGCTTGTCAAAATATAAGGATGATCATATAAATATGCTTATCATTTAAAATTTTCAGGCAATATTCCAGAGCCGTATTTATTTATGTTAATTATGCAAAGCGAAATGCACAATTTGATTTCCAGGTATAGGTTATTGTAAGAAATATGAAACTTGAGTGACTGACAACGTGCTGTGCAATAGATATACGGAATTCAGGTGTTTCAGTGGTATTTAAAGTTACTGTGTTTTCTGAAAACAATCAATATTCAATAGTTACGATTCAAAAGCTTCATTTAAGTAAACCGTTATAAGTGTCAATTACTTAGCAAATTCAAGAGAAAAGCAAACACAAATGGAAGTTCCCTAAAATGTGACTACGCCTAATTGATGCTACAAGATTTCGAATCAACCATTCTATTGCTGCACTAGGGCTTCACAAGATTAGATCTTTCGCAAGAAAACAAATTTTCTTCCACTCACTTCATCGTCTAAAGAGGAGGGCTTAAGGTGGTATCTTCTTTCAATGTAGCCATGGCTGACGTGTCCAGAGACGTATTTTGACTGGAAGGAACAAAAAGCACGCAGCGTGTTTTTCATTTTTCATCAAAGGTATCACGAAAACGATTTCATGGCTTCGAGTGGCATCACCGGAGATAGCTGCACCGAACTGCATGTTTTTAATACGATTCTCTAACATGTTAGAGGTATGTGGGTGAGGCTTTAGAAACATGCAACAAACCCCATGCAGAGCTACTTACGGTGATGTTGGTCCAGATTTGTTGCTAACAGATGACAATATTAATCCGCATCTAGCATCTGCTCATTCATCACTTGAATAGACAGGTTATTCATCGCATTTGAACCCACTTGAATATGTGTGGGATGCCTCAAGCCAATGACTTGCAATGTCCCAAATGTCTTTCTAGAGACTCCAGGATATGATAAGTGCACTTTCAAGAGAGTGACATGCAATTCTACAATATGTGATTAAGAGTTTTACAAATTCTATGAAATCAAGATATGAGGTTTGCATTTCTGTCAGAAGCGGCCGTACACGACTGTTGAAGAGTGATCTGTTGCAAAACAGGCATGGTAATTTTTCCAGCATTTGGAAACTTCCAAAAATTTGACTTTAAATTCATTATTTTGAATCATACATACATGGCAAACGTGACAACTAGTATTAAATAATAGTTTCGTCTGAGTTGTTTTTAATCAGTTTTCAGTAATTAGCAGTTATTTCTCTCAATGTCCTTTAGTTTTGACGAGCGGGTGCAATTCAACAATAGAAGTTTAGCTTTATGAGACGGCAAAATAAATATTTTTTTTTAATTTAAGAAGAGAAGAAAATACTTTCATGATTTTTTATTGCATTTTATTCATTAATTAATTTTATTGTTAATGATATACTCTTTTTCAAGGTTTTATACTGAAATCTAAAGTTTTTGAAGTAGCAATTTAAAACTAAATACTTCAGTTATTGTTTAACAGTAGAGAAAATACATTTTCCTAGTCTAGAAAGAAAGGAAGTTGTTGCAAATCGACCGGATTAAAGTCTTTCATTTTGGGTTTTATTTTTTCATATTATAGAAGTGCGCCGCTTATCAGCGTAACAAAGTAAGCCATTAAAAATAGTCTATACATCTTATTGACATTTCGTAGTAAATGTTTTGAAGAATTTAATTTATAAAAAAATGCTAAGAACTTAATTCATAAAGAACGCTAAGAAAAAGCTATTCATTAAAAAAAATTTAATGTTATGTAATACGTAACACGACTGCAAAATTTCTTGCCTTTGCTAGTTGGACTCTGCTGAGTATATGAAAAATTAAAATCTGATGGTAATGATAAATTTCTATAATAGAATACAGTTTACAATAAACTGTATGCTATTTATTTTTTCTAATTTTTTACAAATCGTAATATTATAGATTCCGTTGAACTGAGAAAAGCTCTGAAATCAAAACACTTATCATCCAGTTGGCAGCTGGATTCCAACCACTGCATCATGAGGACTTGCATGAAAGAAATAACATTTCTCCACTTGCGAAAAGACCATAAGGCCCAATCGATGAAACGCAACTGGTATTGTGATAACATGTGTCACATTTTAGTTCGGGTACAAATGCAGAGTCTAGTAGGTTATCAGACAGGGAAACGCGAAACATTAATTTTATCCTCGGCGGGTATCGAACCGCTGATCTGTCATTTATTAATTGGATTTGATAAATATTACACCATAAATGCATTTATTGGAGGAATGTCAAAATCTCTTGCAATGATAGATTTTGATAATATTTTGATAATTTTCATTACATTTCATTTAAAAAGAAGAAACGAAATATAGAAACATACTCTGGAGTTTATAAAGTGAAAGACGTTTCAAGTCATAAATTAAATATAATTAAAATCAAATCAGATGCAAATATTATTAAAATAAACAGCTTAAAAATTTCAGAAAGACATCTCTGAAAATTTTTCCGCTGTTAAAATAACTGTAGGAAACCAAGTTTTTTTAAATAGCTGAGAACTGTGCTATTTTTTATGTTTAGGGAAAACTTAAATTATGTTTATAATATTTGTATTTTTTCAAACAGCATCAATATTGTGATCATAACGTAACAGGAATGATTCATAAAACACACTTCAAATTATTGGTCAATATTTATTACATCTCTTTCAGAGTTATCTCCTCGAACTGTCGTGCTTTTAAGTTAATGTTTTTCCAATTTTCCTTCCACGTTTTAATGTCGCTGTCATGAAACTATTCTGGGCTCACAGTGATTTCTTTTAATGCATTAACAGACTAAACACGTTTACCACGAAGCGGCAATTTTATGCATGGAAATGAGTAAAATCGTTACGTGCCATATGCCACATGAGGCGAACGCGGAATTGCCAGAACATTATACATTATTATTTTGTTTACATTTTAGGTCAAAATCTCACGAATGACAGAACATTAAATTATCTTGCTGCAAAATACATAAAATATCTGTAGAAATTACTTCACCCAGACGCAGCAAAATACTCGAATGATATTCCTTGTTAAAAGTTTGGTTTTCTGATAGAAATCCAGGATGCATAACACTATGATAATTGGTAAAAAATAGTTAACATTCCCGTTAATTTTGGTGTTAAAATTGCTTTCAAAATACATAATGTTTCACCTTTCTACTGCTATTTACTGACTGCTGAGCTGTGTCATAAGTATAGAAACATGTTTCATCACCACTAATTATGTACTTTAAGGATTAGGATCACCCGGACACACATAAACGGGTTCTTGTTGCTGGAGAAAATATTCTATGTTTTGGAATATTGTGAGAAGTGACATAATGCAAGCTCAAGTGGTCTTCCAAAATTACTTGAAAATATTCAAATGATGCTGGATAGTGTTCATTAATATCCCTAATTGTTAAAGGGCGATCGATAGAACACCAAGTCTCTGACTTGATCAACGTATGTTTCATTACTTTAATTGAATGGTTTATCAGAATGTAATTCATTTTGTTCATTCTGTCAGCCTTAAACAACTTACGCCATACAAGCCTCTTGATTTTGATAAATATGTTTACCTCAAAGCCTATTTTTAATATTTCAAATGCTTTTACGGCAGAAATTCCATTTCAAAAACAAAACTAAGTGTACCTTCTTTTCGCGGTTATATTTCTTATTTTAAGAAGCTGCAAATGTGAAAATAGTCTTTTCATTACAAACGAATTTCTTTGAAAACAATAAAAGGAAAAAATATGTTTTCTTTCTAAATGTCAATTACAAAGGCTAAACAGTCCGAATAGAACATATATTTTTTATTTAGTGTAATATGGATTTAGAAGGAAAGAAAAAAAATAAATTTTCATTAATAACACTCAAGTGCGTCTTCACATGTTTTCATGTTTACGTGCGCATTAGTTTAATTAACAATATTTAATGCTAAATGCTTAAAAATTATTTTAGTTAAATTAAAACTTCTGATACGTAAAAAATAGCTTTAAGAAGTATCTTGGAAAAACTATATAAATATATATTATTTTACTACAGAAAGTCAGCAAAAAGTATCCTTTACAAAGAGAGCCTGAAGAAAGGCTAAATTTTCAGAACCGAGTTATTTAATTTTTGTAAAATAACTGGTTAGCAATTCAGGTTTTGAAACTTAGTTAATTTCTGAATTTCCCAAACGGCTGCAAATGTCGAACTTCTTCGCGCCTTTTACTTGCAGCTAGACTTTTGCCCTCCGCCGCTCCCTTCCCTATATCATGTGACAAACGACCACGCGCTTATCGCGTTCTAGCCAGCCACCTGAATATTTCAAACTAGCTGTGGTGAGAGGCACGTAAAATTAAAATATCCATAACATGCGGAACGCGATTACGGGAACATCCATTAAATGCAAAATAACCTTACGAAAAATACTCCCGAACCGGTGCACCAGCGAGCTAATTAATGGGCCTGGATAAACACTCTGAAAGTTGGAAGCTCTTACCGACACGTTCCCGCTCTCGTCCGAAACCTCATTAAATTGAATGTTTGGAAATTAATACAGTGATATTATGGATTAGCTAATAAGTGGTGTACTTCGAAAGAAGTAAAAAATGCTAGTTGAAACTAAGTCCCCGCTTAATTATTTTTCTCTTGATTTTCTGCAAGAATTAACAGCACAGCTCTTGCTAATCAATAAACTTGTTTTTTTCCTTAAGTAAACAGGACAAAGATTTTTTTCCAACTCCAAAAGATATGTAAGCTATTAAAGATACTCATTATTACATAATTTTTCCTCAAGCAACAAAAATTCGCTTTCACAGTTTCCTTCGAAACCGTATAACAAGAGGTTTTCTAGCCTGTTTTTGAAACGCATCTGACAGCCTTAATAAGTGTTCCTTTAAAAATATAGAAATGATAGAGTAATTAATAAAATTGGGATTTAGAAAATATAATTAATATATGCGTTATACAATATTAGATCAAAAAACACTAATGACCTAAAAACCGGTTGAGCCTCGATCTTAACTTTTCGCTTTATCAGATAGGTGCGATTACCAACTGAACTCTCCACGTCTGGTAAGCAGCTAAAGATAATTTCTATTTAAAAGTGAAATTTTTTGTTGATAGGTACCAATCACCCACAGCGGCCGAGCGGTAAAAACCGCTGAACACTGGTAGTTCACGGGGTACGTGTCCTGGCGAACGGGTTGGCTGCATGGGCGTTTTCGTGGTGTCTTCCAGTGTGTATAGTGGACACGAGCCAGTTTTCCTTAAAAAACATCAGCGGGCCATCTGTCTCTTTCCGTGTAGTGCCTAAGGTAGAGTGCGTAATAATTAAAAAGATAAGAACCACTCTGATCGGGTGGACTCTTCGTACTTCTTTACTCCCTCTGGGGGGGCAGAGATAAACTGAGAAACGCAGGTAGGTCGCTTATTCCTTGCAAAGATATTTCAACATCTCTTATAGTCTTTCATCGGCCGTCATCTCTTGTAGCGTCTGACTTGCAGAGTCGGTCGCTGTTGTAATGTATATTGCGGCACTAGCTTCTAATAATTAAACATTACTGTAACACATCTTATAAAGTCTGCTCATAATTAGGCGGGCGCAGCACGCGCAAACTAGCTGAATACTGGTAGTTCAGTCAAACTTTCGAATACCCATGAAAGGGTTGTCCTGCATGGGTGTTTTCGCGATTTTACGCATGTGTATCGTGTATGCAGTATCTTCTGGATGCATACAGGAATAGAGCCGGAGAAGACCGCGCAAATCCGCTGAACACTGGTAGTTCGGTTCAACTTTCGAATTCCGGCGAACGGGCTGCCTCCATGGAAGTTTTCGTGATTTTACCCATGTGTAACGTGTATGCAGTATCTTTTCGATGCATACGCGAATAAAGCGGGCGCAGCCGGGTAAAATCGCTGAATACAGGTAGTTCGGTCCAACTTTCAAATAAAGGCCAACGGCCTGGCTCTATGGGTGTTTTCGTGATTTTACGCATGTGCATCGTGTATGCAATATATTCTGGATGCAAACTTTAATAAAGAGGGCGCAAACAGCGCGAAACCGCTGGACACTGGTAGTTCGTTCCAACTTTCGAATATCGGCGAAATTACATTAGGAACTCGTATACACACGAATAGCGGGCTTCAGCCCGCTCAGCTGGCGGGCTTGCCCGCTAGTATTCTTATAACATCTGTTTCCTACAGATGGGCGCCGCTGTTCCATTTATTCTTGTCCGTCTATCTCTTGAAGTCGGATCGCTCTGTAATTTTTCTGTAATGCTTTTCTTTCCGTCACGCGCAACTGTAAGATCTCTTGAGATATGTACGTTTCATGATCTCGTAGTTTGAAGCCCTTGTAATGACATGAGATTGTCTAGGATCATATTTTGAGTTCCGCGACATCCTTAGTTTCAAAAATTATGTTCGGTGTAAAAATGCTTTCATTTTTAACTGCAAGTTAACTTTCATTTAACGATGCTTATGCATTAGCTGTTGTGTTAATTCTCGAGTTCCTGATTTCTTCAACTTTTTCCTAGCCTTCTCCATAGTGTTATAATACTTATACGCAGCAGTGGTATAAATTGTAAACTCATTAGTCAAGTTTATGCACTTAACAAACCGTCAAAAACTTTTCATTTGATCCCGATAGTGACAAAGTTTCCGGTGATATGAAACTTAAAAGATCTTTCATCATAAAACATAAATAATGAAAAATAAACCTTTTCACAAATTTGAGCAATTTTCCTTAGCAATCAAGATGAGAAGCGAAGTTATCATCGCTTAATCACACTCATCCACAACCATACATCTATAAAAACGTATAGATAGATAACAGAACAAAATTGTGGGATGTATAATTAAAAGTACTGCAAGAATGAAGCAAGTAGCCTTAATGACCAACTGATAAAACTAATGCTTCAGCAGATAAGTCTTTCTAATTGCCGGAAAAGCAATTATAGTTGCACTAATTCAAGTTTTTAATCCAATTAAAAAGACCTATATTACACTAAAACTTACCATTCTTCTGTAACAATGGCTTGGTAAAGTAAGAAAAGTATTTTCAAGCTTTAAATAAGTGATTCAAGTGAAACCGAAAAAATGTCAATTACTTCTGCAATTTATACGTACTGATAGAGTTTTACGTTTTATGTTTGTCATAATATATATGTTTTATATATATTATGACTTTTATATGACATACACGTTATGCAATTATGTTTACGTTATCATAACACGTATATGAATAAAAATAGTATCATACATGGAGATGCTATTATAAAAGTAAAGCTACTATTTATATTCATAGAGAGCATGTTCATGATATATTTACGTATACAGATAGCATTCTGCGGGATATATCCTTCATAGCACGTTTACGTTATATATCTTATATTGTAGAGTCACTAAGTTCTTTTTAGAAGCAAAAATCGTGAAAAAGGAGCAATGCCCTCGCCTGGACTCGAACCTCTCGAATACGCGCCAAGTGTGCTGAACATTACACCACGAAGGCATTCTAAGAACGTGGGAGAAATACCTTACATTTTCCCCCTTTTCTTTAAAAGGGGGAAAATGTAAGGTATTATAAGGTAGCGACTGGGTATCAGGGCACCCAATCGCCAAATCATGCTGATGGAGCATCATCCACCACCACTTTATGAGTTCGGGCGCCACTGTAGAGACATTAGGATTTTTTATGCTAAGAGATGTGAAAAATGAGCAGTACCCTCGCCATGACTTGTACCTCGGACCTCTCGAATACGCGCCGAGAGTGCTGACCATTCACCACAAAGGCGTGCTAAAAACGCTGGCTTACAATATTTGCGTATATAGATAGCATCTTTCATAACACGTTTTACATTATATGTCTTACATTTACGTATGTAGATAGCATCCTTCATAACAAGTTTACATTATATATCTTTCACAATATGCTTACATAGACAGATAGCATTTTACGCGACATAAGAATATAATACGAGATATCGCAATAGATGTTCTACATGTGGCATTTTTTCTAGAGGTTTTCGTTTACGTTAACAGTTAAATCTTATTTATCCGAACCAAATGGGCGAAATCATTTAGAAAAAAAAATTTTTACTCTTATTGTGGTAATTTGGGGAAAAAAGTTTCACAAAAGAGAAAAATCACTTTTTGTGAGCAAAATATAATTTTGAGAATATTTTGTATTAAAAAGCTTCAAAATTTCCCTTTTCTTAATGTTTTTTCAGTTAAATATTCCACAATTGATGCTACAAAAACATCTGATGAAATTCAATAGTAGTATAGTTTAAATGCAGAGGAATACGTGAAAAATATGCAATTTATCGAATACATGAAATTAAAAAATGACTTTGGGGTGCGGACGGTACGCTACACTGATGGCGCTGCTCCATACTAATTAGTGTTGGTGAAAGTTTTGTGTGTTATTTACTGCATATAGAACTAAAATACATTTAATATAAATCTATGAGATGTTATATTACAACACATAACACTGAAAACATAGACATATGTTTATTTTTCAGATAAAACACAGATCAGTTGTTTATATTATAAAATATATATTTACCTCTAGAAAAACAGTAATAAAGTGTATGAAAAACATTTCGGTTTTAATTTTTATCCCTAACCGATTTCAGTTGTACAAAGTTCGGCCAATTGGAGCTTTATAAGATTCACATTTACTACAAAATAAATAAAGAATCACATATTCCTGTGTCTTTTCTTGAAATTCAAAGTAAAATACTTTTCTAAATTTAAAAAAATGTTAATTTTACCTACTAAATCATTTTTATGATCATGGATTTTAAATAAATCCTGAGGAAACTGTCCTTTTCCCTACCATTCCAAATCCGAAAGAGTAGTAAAATTGCAACAAGGAATTTATTTCCTTCTTCATTGTAGTCTCAAACAAAAAGAAGTAAACATTCTTTTGATCTGATTATTTCCGACCCTGTGAACATTTTCCCGTTTTTCGGGTTCAAACAACCATTAAAACGGTTAGAATCAGATCGATTCGAATTATTCTTTTCTTCACAATATGAAAATTTGACAAACAATGGAGGTTTATGTCAAGGTATAAGACATAGAGAAATGTTTTGTTTCTTTCTCGCTGCATAAAACAAGAATTCGATTAAATAGGTAGGAAATAATAAATAGGTGAGTAAGAAGCAAAATGAAAGTTCAAAAGCTCGGATAGCTCAATAATAATAAAAAATTTATAAATAAAAATTTTCCTTCTGTAATATAGAAAGCAAAAGTTGTAAACAAGCATAGATAATATTTTCCACAGTATTTGAAAGAAAACTAAAGAAAGTACGAAAGTGAGATGTTAATTTTAAATTGATGGTTCAGATGAAATAATTTTTCGGATGATAACTAAAAGTTTTACACAGACTTTGTTATCATTTCACTTATTTTCCTGATTTTAATGTGAAGATATCTGAGGAGTTTAAATGAATGCAACTGGTAATAATAACAGCATATAGGTCACAAGTAAATTAATATGTATTAACCATTCAGATTGAACACAGGAAGTAAATATTTGTTTATATAGGGTGTTCTTAAAGAACTGAGCTGCTAAATACCTATTTTAATACTTATATGTATTTGAAAAATTGCATATTTACAATTCTGAGATAAGAAATGAACAGATGAGAAGGTCTTAAGAATATAAATTTGCGGACATGGTCGTTTTCATAAAAATGTACAGAAGTTAAGTCATGCAAAATATTGTTAATTAAAATACAGGGGACCGTCTGTAATTACTTTTAAAGACGGCCACGTATATTGTTTTTAACGCAAATTAGGAAAGGATACTTCTTATCAACAAAAAAATATAAATTCGAAACTTTTTTTATGTATTAAGTACTAAATTCGGAAATCTAGTTCCATAAATTGGTATTTTAATGTCGAAACTTCTTTATTAGTGGAAAGTAATTAAAGTTCCGTAATTGAAATCTTTTGGTGAGTTATGAGTTATTATAGACAAATTTCATTTCTACGATATTATTAACAACGTTTCATAGAGGGGACAAAATAAAAATTTGAGCGAACGTTAGCGGCAAAGTCACAAGACCGATAAACATTATAAATCTCAATGAATCTTATGAGGTTTCTATTATTCCCTCATGCGTAATGTAAATACGACACGTTTCCTTAGAAATTTGTCCAGGGAAGAATTTTCTCTTTGGGGAAAATGCAGTCCTATTTTTTCTGAAACCAATTTAATAAATAAGTAAAAAATTAAATTTCATAGGTTTCTATTAATATGCGTCGCAGGTCCAAATCTATCATTTTGACGTTACATTTTCGTTATTCTGTTTGTTAGAGAATTGGAGGGTTACTAGTGTTGAAAAACTTTGATAAAGAATTAAATGCAAATTAAAAATGTGAGCATTACTTTATAAGATATGATAAGAAGAATAGTTCTCGCGAAGTATAAATGGACCTAAATGCTCAGAATTTGCAACCTAAGCTCTCTGAATGATTCAAAAAAGTTCTAAAATGTATTTTCCCATGTATGTTTTAAAATTTCACAAAATGAAAATTTTATGAATATTTCAATGCCTGGAATTTCGTATCATAAATCATTTTCCCTTTCAGTTAAGTTTGAAAACTATCTTTAAATATAATTTCTGAAGAAAACAGTACTTTCTCCTCCTTTTCCCGTGGGCTATAGGGGCTAATTTCGAATGTATTTTGGTCACTTATTTTAACTAAAAGGAACAGAAAAACAAATCGGCAGGGTCTTGACTTCCTAATCCATATTAAGGAGTAAATTTTAAATCTTCATAGTTAACTGAAATTTCTTGAGATACATTTAAAGTAGTGAACGTGCGGGACATATATGTCCCAGCCCCCTGGAAAAGGTTATAAGGCTGACAGAAAATTTTGCATAAAATTTTCCCGCTTTTTAATTTCGTGTACAATGTTTGATAACTTCGAGAAATTATTTGCCTTAAATAAAAATTAAAGCTCTATAAGATAGAAAACATGCCAAAATAAAACATAAAATTAGGCAAAGCAACAATCATAGACTTTAGACAAGACTCAAAATCTTGAGTCCTTTTAGTCAAGATTTGAGCCTTGACTAAAACCTACACCAAACACGAGGTTGTCACTTTGCCTAGTTTTTTGTTAAATCTGTAGATGCAATAAAACAATTTTTCTAATTAGATGTAATTCAAATTTCATAATTACTAA